>NC_090228.1:10957698-12360198 GCF_024489055.1 Chanodichthys erythropterus
TTACGTAACAGTCGGGACTGTCGGGATCATTAATATGTACGCCCCCAATATTTGCATATGCCAGCTCATGTTCAAGGCATTAGACAAGGGCAGCCAGTATTAACGTAAGCAAGCAAGGACAACAGCGAAAAATGGCAGATGGAGCAATAATAACTGACACGATATCATGATATTTTTAGTGATATTTGTAAACTGTCTTTCTAAATGTTTTGTTAGCATGTTGCTAATGTACTGTTAAATGTGGTTAAAGTTACCATCGTTTCTTACTGTATTCACGGAGACAAGAGCCGTCACCATTTTCATTATTAAACACTTGCAGTCTGTATAATTCATAAACACAACTTCATTCTTTATAAATCTCTCCAACAGTGTGTAATGTTAGCTTTAGCCACGAAGCACAGCCTCAAACTCATTCAGAATCAAATGTAAACATCCAAATAAATACTATATTCATATGATCCGACGCATGCATGCAGTATGAATAACGAACACTTTGTAAAGATCCATTTGAGGGTTATATTAGCTGTGTGAACTTTGTGAATGCACTGTATTATAGACGAGAGCTCGGGGGGCAGGGAGCGCGCGATTTAAAGGGGCCGCAGCGTGAATCGGTGCATAGTTAATGATGCCCCCCCCAAAAAAAAATTAATAAAAAAAATCTATGGGGTATTTTGAGATGAAACGTCACAGACACATTCAGGAGACACCTTAGACTTATATTACATCTTGTAAAAACTGGTTCTAGGGCACCTTTAAGTGCATTGCATTGATATTCCATACAATAAGGTCTGTTGTCTAAGGCATATTTTAGCAAATGTAGTAGATCATCCAGGTGAGTAAACAAACACTTCAGCATGCTAACTCAGCTAGCAAGGACTAAAAAGAGGTTACTACTTCACTTTAATGCTATAAAAGTTACTAATCTCAATCAAGAGGTGAACAACGAAGGTGAGATCATTAGTTGCTCTATTTTAGTTGAAAATGCTAAATAAACAGGATAAAATAAAAAAGGAAATTAAGGTTAATGTGCTAAACATGCAAATCCATTTCATCAGCATCAGACTTCAGAAAAATAGCTGCAGTATTTCTGGTGAGGAAGCTTTCAGAGAATGTCTGAGGCTTTCGTTTGGTTTGGCCAGAACTTGAAAGAACCTCTCTAAATTGAAAATATCTGTGAGGATAAATGGCAATTCATAGTAGCAGAGGCATTTTAACTCTGTGGATATTTTTCAAACTAATCCATTTAGACAGTGAAGCTCAGGAGGCCAAAATACAGCATGAAAGTGAAAGAGAGGGAGGACAAACGCTTGCTATATTCTTCATTGGCTTTTGATCACTCATCGCTTTTGAGAGAAACCCTTTGACTGATCTATGACTTCATTTTCATCTAGCTGGGAGCTGGAATTATTCTTCCCTCCCAAAAATCAATATTTCCCTACATTTCCAAGTTTTTGCTTTCCATTGTGTCCTATAGGGAGACGAGCAATTCCCTCACTAAGGGGAATTAATATGTGCACAGTTTGACTGTATATATCCTGTGCATTCCCTCTGGAATTTGATTAGATCAAGAAAAGGATGGGTTACTATCATCAACTACTCAAAACAAGCAAAAATGATCTAAGAGGGAGAGAAAATGATCAAAGTTTTCAAAACGTACACGGCCAAACCGACGCCACTCAACAACGAACATGAGATGAGGCAATTAAAAAGCAATTCATTACTGGAAATAAAAGACAAATACTAAGCCTGAGTTAAGCGGGAGGACAGAAGGCTGTTTATATTTAGGCAACATGTTTAAAACAGGCTTTCTGTCACACACTGAATTCTCAAAGGCTAATATGCCATAGATGGAATTGCTCTTGCCAAAGGAGAAGCAATATTTCTAACATTTTCCAGCTGACCAAGTCTATTTCATATCTAGTCTGGCTAGTATAAATATTATGCTCACTTGATGCTCCTTACTTCTGTATTTTATTTTGTTAGCCATTGTGAATAGCACTTTTCTAAAGAAAGTCGCAATTGAAATAGTTATCAGTTCTCAGTGACATCTATACACACTCCAGAAGAAATTATTATGTACAGCAAGGGTCAGAAAATACTGAAAACACTGATGTAATGGAACAAGCTAAAGTTCAAAATTAAAGGTGCCATCGAATTGAAAATTTAATTTACCTCGGCATAGTTAAATAACAAGAGTTCAGTACATGGAAATGACATACAGTAAGTCTCAAACATCATTGTTTCCTCCTTCTTATATAAATCTCATTTGTTTAAAAGACCTCCGAAGAACAGGCAAATCTCAACATAATACCAACTGTTATGTAACAGTCGGGATCATTAATATGTACACCCCCAATATTTGCATATGCCAACCCATGATCGCGGCATTACACAAGGGCAGCCAGTATTAATGTCTGGATCTGTGCACAGCTGAATCATCAGACTAGGTAAGCAAGCAAGAACAATAGCGAAAAATGGCAGATGGAGCGATAATAACTGACATGATTCATGATAACATGATATTTTTAGTGATATTTGTAAATTGTCTTTCTAAATGTTTCGTTAGCATGTTGCTAATGTACTGTTAAATGTGGTTAAAGTTACCATCGTTTCTTACTGTATTCACGGAGACAAGAGCCTTCATTCTTCATTCTTTATAAATCTCTCCAACAGTGTAGCATTAGCCGCTAACCACAGAGCACTATCAAACTCATTCAGAATCAAATGTAAACATCAAAATAAATATCATACTTATGCGATTAGACATGCTGCATGACAAACACTTTGTAAAGATCCATTTTGAGGGTTATATTAGCTGTGTGAACTTTATTTGTGCAATGATAGAGTCATAAGCTCAGGAGGGGGCGGAGAGCGCGAGCAATTAAAGGGGCCGCAGCCTGAATCGGCGCATTTCTAATTATGCCTCAAAATAGGCAGTTAAAAAAATTAATTTAAAAAAATCTATGGGGTATTTTGAGCTGAAACTTCACAAACACATTCATGGGACACCTTAGACTTATATTACATCTTGTAAAAAAAAAACATTCGATGGCACCTTTAAGCTCTGCATGCAAACTTAAAATAAAGAATGGTGTCAATATACATTACAGTGCCTATGTTATGTATTACATGATGATTATAACTGCAGTAGTTACATATTCTGAAGAAATTGGGGGTGAATGGGCATGGACACTGAATGACTTGCTTGAGGTAAATGTAATGCTGTGCGAGATATTATTCTCAAGCTGTTTTATTGATGTCCTTCCGCAGCTGAAACACTGGTTAAGAGATTACACGTAAACATATCTATGCATAGATCGTCTGTTCTTCTTCTATGCTTTTTCATGTTGTGGCGGTTAGCAAACAGCATTGCATTACAGCACACGCCCCCTTCTGGATTGGAGTGTGGATCACCTGTGACTGACTGTATTTGTCGTCTGAGCGTATGCACCGAACCGTGATGGTTTGGGATGAATACATGTATTATACCCCTAATGGATACTATTCTGATATGTGACTGCAATTATTATTAATTGGCCAGATCAATCTCTTTAAAGCACTTATTTAAAATATATCCAATCCAAGATATAATATTGTACCAGTTTTGCCCACTTTAACATTATTTTCGTTTAACATTCTGTCAGTGAAAGCCATTTTATGGAGTGGATACCAATTCCATAGCCATTGTGTTAACAGACTAGCACACAATGACCTGTAAGATTGAATTCAAAGACCATGTGAACCTGCTTTTCATACAGAGCAGTGCTGAAATACACAAAAATCCATTTGGCCCAAATGTCACGGCTCTATTTTTTTTTCTCTGCATAAAAAAATCAAAAAGGTTACTGCTCTAAAAAGAGAAAATAGTAGGCACACAGATTAAAGCAAACGGAGAGTCAATATTTTTTAGGATTGTATTTTATATTATTTAAATCATTGCATTGATATTTAATAAAGATAAAAGAGGGCCAAAAATCGACAAAATGTACTGTTGCTTATTGCTATTTTTTGTTACGCCCAAATAACAACTCAAACCACAGTTGCAAACTCACTAAATGAAGCCTGTATTTGAACAGAAGCCACAAAATCCAACTCAGACCTAAACAATATACTCAGCCGGCCCACACAAACAAACGTGAATGTTAATCTTGCTTGCTTAATCTTGAGGAAAAACAGGCCGTATGCCATTACAAACATTTGTAAAAATAGCATGAGGGGTTAGAACTGAAAGTGAGATGTTGGTTTCAACATTATATAACCGTTCTCACACAGAACACTTGTCAAAAAAAGTTAGGAAGTGACCCTTTGACAGTTTTGTATGAAAGGGAAAAGGCAAATACTTTGTCTTGCTTGAAGACTTTGATGCGATTATGAAGAGGAATTGAATAGTGAGTTAGCATCCTAGTAATTCTTATGAAGCTAATTGAATACAGTCAGGTGAAGGAGCATTGATTCTTTTCAGTCCAATAATAGAGGCATTTGGTTGCACAACAGTTTACTTAATACTAGTCTTCCTACACTATGTTTTGTAAAAGAAAAAAAAAAAAGAAAAAAAAAAAACACCAATAATGCAAAGCACTAGACGGTCATTACCACAAAATTACCACACTCAAGACAAAAATACATGCGCTGACATAATCGTCCAACTCTGCTTCACAAACCACATGACTCAATTGATGTTTTTGAGACACTGACTACACAACAAAACATGTGTGGGACGGGTCTTGCAATATTTTAATGGATTTTTATTGCCAATCTAGACAATTTTTGCTCCTTATTGGCTCCATTTCAAATAATTTGCTGCCTAAAGCATCAGTAGCAATGCAGTAGCCCAAATAAGACCATCCAGAGTTTAATGTATAAAACCATGTTTAACTGCAGTATCGAAAAAGCAAGATATTTTGCCATCATAACCTATTTTTGAGAGCCATTCATCAAACCGGTCTCCAAACAGAACTCCCTACAGACTTCGGCTGAGAGCAATCCTCCCTGTCTCCCTCACAGATGATATGTGGCATATACTGTATGAAGTCCATTTTAAAGAGGAAAAGATACTTTGGAAAATAAGTTTCGCTGCACACATTGTCCTTTCTCAGAGCCTTAAAATGACAAAAAGTCATTGAAGTTTACTCAAAATTGCAATGACCATATTTTTCTTCCTTTCGCTTCTTGCCAATTTAACAAATTATGGTCCAAAAAACATCATTTACCATGCTACAGTTATCATTTGAGAAAATGCTGCTTTTAATAATTCAAGGCTGATTTTTAAACAAATAATGGTATATTTTATACAGTGGCATATTCACGAACATGTATATATTTTTACACCAACTATTTCACTGTTTAAAATTGAAAATTGTGTAGAACCACCATCTACAATTGAAATAAAAAAGCAAAAGAATTATTCTTTGGCAGTTTTACATAGATTATTGTGTAACTCTGGAATTTAGAGCAAAAGAGCTCCAGATATTGATATAAAGGTTTTTGTATACATTTAGCTGTGCATTGACATAAAATGTAGGCCATATTAAACTACAAAGTCTTCTTGGAAATGTAAATGTTACTATTACATATCAAATGGGTCAAGGCCTACATATACAACATTTTCAACATTTAGGATTTGATTCTTTTTGAAGTCACAATTATGCAACTGACTTTTGCCATTTCAAATAGGCCTGGGCTGAACACTATAATCAGAGTAAATATCATATTTTTGCTATTGCTGTTGGGTAAACAAATAAACACAATAAAACCTTTAAATATAACTTTGAAGATATGACCTCAATATACTCACACTTGCTATGATCTATAACCTACTCTTGACCTACTTCTTTACTCTTTGATGCTCCAGTGATGCATTGTGGGATATCTGTATCATAGTGTTCATGAAATACTGGCATACGTCATCACAGGCTTGCTGTAAAGGTCAGCCGCTGTGATCATCTGTAAGAGGGCTAGACACTGTGTTCAAGGCAAGCTGAGAGTTGCAGCTATAACCTTAATATTTAGATATGGCTATAGACAAACAGTGAATATGCACTTATGGGAAAGCATTTGCATATGTAAAAAAAAATAAATAAATCAAATACAGCAAAACAGTGTGCATTCAATAATTATATTAAACAATATTTAGATGTATTCTGAAGAAAATGTTAGTTGTGCGCAATTGCCAGGTGGTTAATGACACAAGTTTGATTGTTTGTGAAAAGTCAGGCTGTATATAAGCAGTTACTTAAGTAATAAATACGTAGAAATTAAATATTTATATTTATATATATATTTGCTGCTGCCATGACAACAGATGAGCAGTTTTGGTTTTGTAACTACAACATTGAATCCTCGGATATTTACAAAGAGGGCCAGTAAGAGGGGTGTGCACTGAGTCTAAGATGAATGGCATTGCTTTTGGCTACCAGATCTGATTGGATCGATGGCTGCTTTGCTTAGGACTTGGTTATTAATAGAGATGAATAGAAAATTAAAAAGCAACAGAGTTGCACCAAAGTGCTATACAGTAAAACAATGGTCAGAGAAGGCTCGGCCACCCTTAGTTTTACAACAAAAATGAGGGACAGTCAAGAGAAGCAGATTACCAGACCTAAGTGTTCTTTGGTGAGAGTAAGTTATCAGAAGGTCACTAATGTATTTTGGTGCAACACCAGATAAAGCCTTGAACACGAAAACAGCAATTTTAAAATCAATTCTAAATTTTACAAGAAGCCAATGTAAGGTCACTAAAAAAAAATGGGAGAAATGTGATCCCTCTTTTTTGTGCCGTTAAGAATTCTGCAGCATTTTGGACAATTCGCAGGCGAGAGATCTCAGTTTGAGGCAGGCCAAAGTACAGGGAATTGCAGCAGTCCAGGTGTGATGTTGTGAGAACGTGGATTATGGTCTCTAAATCTTTCGGAGACAGAAGTTGTTTTAATTTTGCAGTCAATCTCAGATGAAACTGCCCTTTACCACTGTACTGATTTGTTTCTCAAAATTTAGTGACGAATCATACATAACCCCAAGATTCCTTACATGAGGTTGGAATACTGGTGGAAATAGAATCTAAATAAAAAAAAAAAGAGATGAAGACCTGGATGGGCCTAAAATCAAAATTTCACTTTTGCTTCCATTTAATTGAAAAAATTATTAGCCATCCAACATTTGATCTCCTCAAAACAGTCGCAAAGCATATCCAAGGGATAAGAACTCTCAGTTTTAGCTGGTAGATCGTAAGTTGTGTATCGTAAACATAGCAGTGGTAGGAAATCTTATATTTCTTAAAAATACCACCCAATGGCAGCATATAAAGCGAAAAAAGAAGGGTGCCTAAAATGGACCCTTGGGGCACACCGTGACCAACGAAGAAGAAAACTTCCCGATGCTCACTGAGAAGGTTCTGTCTTTGAGGTAAGAGGCCAACCCCTGCAAGGCGACAGCCTGAATACCCACCACTGTTTCCAACCAATATAACAAGAAACTATGATCGATTGTATCAAAAGCATTGCTTAAATCCAACAAGACAAGCACTGCGTGTGAACCATTATCGAGAACTTGCAACAAGTCATTGCTGACCTTAAACAGTGGAGTTTCCTTATGTGCACTGATCTAAAATGGACAAAACAAAGCAAAACAAAGCAAAGCAAAGCAAAGCAAAGCAAAACAAAATCACAAAAACAAAGCAAAACAAAGAAGAAAAAAAATCAAAGCATAGAAAATAAAAATAAAGCAAAACTAAACAAAATTAAAGCCATAGCAAAGCAAAGCAAAGCAAAACAAAGCAAAGCAAAGCAAAGCAAAATCACAAAAACAAAGCAAAACAAAGAAGAAAAAAATCAAAGCATAGAAAATAAAAATAAAGCAAAACTAAACAAAATTAAAGCCATAGCAAAGCAAAGCAAAGCAAAACAAAGCAAAGCAAAGCAAAGCAAAATCACAAAAACAAAGCAAAACAAAGAAGAAAAAAATCAAAGCATAGAAAATAAAATAAAGCAAAACTAAACAAAATTAAAGCCATAGCAAAGCAAAGCAAAGCAAAACAAAGCAAAGCAAAGCAAAACAAAATCACAAAAACAAAGCAAAACAAAGAAGAAAAAAATCAAAGCATAGAAAATAAAAATAAAGCAAAACTAAACAAAATAAAGCCATAGCAAACCAAAGCAAAGCAAAACAAAATGACAAAACAAAACAAAAGCAAAACAAATCGAACCATAGCAAAACAAAATCAAAATCAATGCAAAATCAAAGCATAGCAAAGCAATGTCAAACAAAATAAGAAACTTTTGATGTGTAATGAATTAATAACTATGAGAACAAAAAGACTGAGAACTCAAAGGTTTTGAACATGTAAAAGAAGAAATAAGAAACAGTTTCAAGTCTTGCATGAAACAAGTAAATAGCGCCAGACAGTCTGCCCCTAGTTTCTTCACATGCACTCAAACTGTAATGTAAGATTGGTCTGAAAAGCCAAACCTCTCTCTAAGACTATACTAAATAGTCTAAAAATCACCACTGAGATCCTCAGACGCATTTCACAGGAAAAGAATGGAAAGCACGCTAGTGTTTAATGCATCAGTCCTCGCGCATGAAATGCTCCAAAAGCAGAGGGATTGTCAGGGTCAACAGCGCTCGTTGTTCTGCCAGGGCCTTGTGTATTAGTCGGTTAATGCACCATTTCCAAAACAGAAACAAGAGACAGATGACTGTGTTTGACAATAATGTACACCAGAATGAAACTGCAAATCATTCAGCCAGTCTTTCAGTTGATGTTGATTTAAGGTAAGATGCTGAAGTTCCAACCAAATAACATCCAACGTGTGGTCATGCACTGTACAAATGGCATAAACAGGACAAACGATTCACCAATGCCAAGATTAAAGGCTGAGATTTCAAGTGAAGTGCATGTAAATACAGTACTAATTTGTGACTGTACATACAAAGCATAAGATTTGTAGATGTCTTGGAGAATTGTGATGTGTTATTTCTGTGCAGAGCCACAGTATATTTTTCAGCTTAATTCACTTATTCAGCCACTGAAACTCTTCCAAACACATTTTGCTTCCTACATTTCTTGGACACAGCAAGGAAGCCCTGAGTGCTTGAGTATTAAACATTCATGCTTAAATCTCCTCCTTAAGCACAGGTATATGAGCCAGAGAAACATCACAAGCTACAAGAAGACCTTTATTACAGAGAAACACAGGCAGATCTTGTTCTTGACTTTCGAAGAAACAATGAAGACCATGTCACCTGGTTTACAATAATATCAGACAAAAGACTCCTACAAAATGACTTACAGTCTGACCTGAATTCCAATCCAAACAATTCATATTAACTTGTTGACATGGTGCAGCAGTTGAGCAAAGTGGATTTTAAACTGTTGCTAGGTCATCTTGGCTGATTGCTAAGCCTTTGCCAGGGTGGTTTCTTACAGGTCCAATTCACACAGCTAATATAACCCTCACTGTTGGAGAGATTTATAAAGAATGAAGTTGTTTTTATGAATTATACAGACTGCAAGTGTTTAAAAATGAAAATAACGACAGCTCTTGTCTCCATGAATACAGTAAGAAACAATGGTAACTTTAACCACATTTAACAGTTCATTAGCAACATGCTAACGAAACATTTAGAAAGACAATTTACAAATATCACTAAAAATATCATGATACCATGGATCATGTCAGTTATTATTGCTCCATCTAACATTGTTCGCTATTGTTCTTGCTTGCTTACCTAGTCTGATGATTCAGCTGTGCACAGATCCAGACGTTAATACTGGCTGCCCTTGTCTAATGCCTTGAACATGGGCTGGCATATGCAAATATTGGGGGCGTAGATATTAATGATCCTGACTGTTGCGTAACAGTTGGCGTTATGTTGAGATTCGCCTGTTCTTCTGAGGTCTTTTAAACAAATGAGATTTATATAAGAAGAAGGAAACAATGGAGTTTGAGACTCACTGTATGTCATTTCCATGTACTGATCTCTTATTTAAAGTGATAGAGTCGAGAGCTCGGGAGGGGGCGGAGAGCGCACAATTTAAAGGGGCCGCAGCATGAATCGGCGCATTTCTAATTATGCCTCAAAATAGGCAGTTAAAAAAATTAATTAAAAAAAATCTATGGGGTATTTTGAGCTGCAACTTCACAGACACATTCAGGGGACACCTTAGACTCATATTACATCTTGTAAAAAACTTTCGATGGCACCTTTAATATGAACAGACACAGAGTTGAAGGGACAGATCTCAAATTGTGTCACCAAGCTACGAAAGCACTAAGGTCAGCGAGTACTCGTTGGCCTCACCACTATCCACCCCGTCCTGTTTCAACTCCAGTTACGGAGCAATTAAACAGGGCAGCCCTCCAGGGGAAGCATGCCAGAGACTCTGATAAGGCCTGATTTATGGCCCAGTAGTCAAAATGTAAGCCAGAGAATGTTATAAATAAATGTATAATTTATAAATTATACATAAATGTTATTAATTTGATTTTTTCCTACTGCTTCTGTTCTTTTTCAAAGAGTATTGATGCTTTCTCTGGACATGTCTTTTACTTGTAGATTTGGCATGTGGATGAAGAACAGTCCAGCATCATCTACAACTTCTATCCATCCATTTATCCATCCATTCATCCATCCATTCATTCATTTATCCATCCATCCATTCCAAAGGTGCAGGGTAACGTTTTATTATTTACAAGAAAATGTACTTAGTCATGCAGGAAAAAAAACAGAAGCATAACTGATCAGTACCAGTAAAGATATCTATCTATGCTTCTATCTATCTATCTATCTATCTATCTATCTATCTATCTATCTATCTATCTATCTATCTATCTATCTATCTATGGTTCTATCTATCTATGGTTCTATCAATATCTTGGCTTTATCAATCAAATCAATCAATCAATCAATGGCTTTATCATTCAATCAATCAAAAAGTAAATCTATCTATCTATCTATCTATCTATCTATCTATCTATCTATCTATCTATCTATCTATCTATCTATCTATCTATCTCTCTCTCTCTCTCTCTCTCTCTCTCTCTCTCTCTCTCTCTCTCTCTCTGTCGGTCAATCAATCAACTCCATCCTCAAATTTAAAACACCTTAACAAATTTAACATCAGCATTTTTTTTTTTTTACTTTCAACAAGTATTTCACAAATTTGCTTATTTGATTAGTGACCTGGAAAGTTTTTAATTTTTATTTTATTATTATATTTTTATTTATAAATTTTTATACTAAATATTTAATATTTAAAAGCAATTTTATTTGTCTAATCCTAAAACATTATTTTGAATTTTTTTTTTTTTTTTTCTTTTATGGTTATTTTCAGACGTTTAAATGATGAATCACAGAATTTCATTGTGGTCTCAGTCTTTTGTAAGCCATTGCATTCTGTTACAATCCATCAAAAACACGGTGACCATGAATGGTATTTCTGAATCCTAAACCACCTGCCAACAGAATATAAGGCAGGAGAGAGAACAATCAGCAAAGAATCTGGCATCAGCATCGAGGAAACGTGAAAAGATGAGGAGCAAATTGCAAAAATTGTGCCAAGTATGCAACCGGGTAAATGCCTGGCAGTTTCAGAAATTAGATGTTGTTGCATCAGCCTCTACTGAATGATCCAAAGGCCTGTTTTGAAACCGTAAATGGACAACCTGTTTAGTGTGCAGTGACGATAAACGCCAAAATGAAGGAGAAAACAACAATGCATGAATTTCTTAGTAATATCATACAAGTCTAAAGAGGGTCAACTCTACTCAACTACACCTGCATTTTGTGGCCTACTTTATAAAATTACAAAAAAGGCAGTGCGCTGCCACCATGTGGCCAACTGAACTTTTATATTTCATATATTAGAATTAGAAAAATTTATAAATCACTCCACTACAGAAATTTCTATTACTTTACCATAACCTGGAAATCAGTCAAACTCCCTTACATTTCTGTTTTCATGACTATGAGAAACAAGGTAATAATTACTAACAAAATATATTAAAATTACTTAACCAATACAGACCTAATATATACCAAAATATATAGATAACAAACCTCTACAATTGACTGAACTCCTATTAACAAATTCAAGTCAAGTATCGGATTAAATGCATGTGGGACTTGAGCGATCAGCAATATTCCAGTAGAGGGCAGTGTTGACCACATGATCAGTTAACATTCAAGTTGTTAGTTTAAAAGAACTTGTCAATATTTAGAGCAAATCACTGAGCTTTTATTAATTCACATGCAAAATATAATATTGACCAGTGTAACAGAGTTCAGTAACAAATAAACTCATAAATGTATCTGACAGTAAAAGTTTGATTAACACATACAAAAAAAAACAAAAAAAAAACTATGTAAATATTTGCATTGAGGATAGCAGAGTATCATCATGATTAAAGCAATATTCAATATATAATAAAGCAGTTTTCTCCTTTTGTTCCAGTGTACAACAGATTAAAATATCATGCAAATCAAAAGTCTTATTGCACCAAATGGTTTCATATTCAAATTTGATAATAAATGTTAATAGCATAAAATGAATTTGTTTTGCACTATAATGATATATAGTCAGAGTCAGTGACTGGATAAATATTCTGTTACTATACATGATGTTTTTGTGTCTTTTTTGTTAGATTTTGTCCATTATCAGTGAGTATTTCTGCATTGAATTACACTTAGTAAGACATCTCAGTATAAAAATCTTTAAAAAGTGAACAGTAATCATGCTTAAAAGCAATAACCCTGCATTGCACCATATTCTTTGGCATATGGAAAAAAATGCAGCAGAATGTAGTTGATGTACATTGCATTACATTCACCCTAAATCACCTCTGGTCCTTCCGTCTGTGGGCAGATCTTTCAGCTCTTTCAGAACGTGAACCTCCTCACAGTATGACACAGCTCGATCCAGAAGACTCCTGTGGTCTGCATTAACAATGTGAGTGTTATTATGCTATTGAAATTTCCATTTCAAGTACATGTTTTATATACACACAACTAAAAAAGACCTTTTCTTCAGACTATGAAAGAGAATTGACATGGAAGCTCTGTGTTACAAATGTTGGGTAAATAATGGACCATTTAAGATGATAGAGATGGGACAATGTGATTTAAAATGTGAAGTCTGGTAATGTGAAATGATGCAGTAAAAATTACATTGCAGCAGGAGCTTCATTAGACTTCAGCCTCTTGGTGGCGCTGTGACCGCTCTCCCCTGTTGAAGGGATGGAACTGCTGCCGTGACCCTCTCTGTGCCCCCGAACCTCTTCATCCAACATCTGGATGAGAGAAAGCACAAAAGTTTAGGTACATGTAATGTGGAAACATATACAGTATAATAGAAATTAATTATAAATAATATGATAATAATTTAAATAAAAACTTAATAAATATATTATATTACATTATATTATAATATAATATAATATAATATAATATAATATAATATAATATAATATAATATAATATAATATAATATAATACAATACAATATAATGGTCTCAGACTTTAGGACACCCTTTCTATAATCAAATTACAAGTTAATTCTAACATTAATTTCAATTAACCGCAAAGCAACAACCGACCATGGTCCTTTTTATTCCACGTGTTTGTAGTTCTGGAGTGTTCTGACAGTCTGGATCGGATCTGATTGGCTTCCTACGGAGCTCGTCTCTCCTGTGCACCACTGTATTCTTTGACTTCAGCTGCCTGAGACGAAAACAAGACCATCTGTCATCAACTGAACCAGGGAAGACATTAAGATCAGTCATTTAAACAGGAATCAGGAACTTGGAGTATGAAACTACATCATTAGCTTCACTTTCATGTCATATCTGATGCTAATCTTGACATTTTAATACAGATGACAAACTCCACCTCTTCAGGCTCCGGCTCTCGTTATACTGGAGACGTGTAGTACGTTTGTACAACTTGTCTGCTCACAACTGTGGTTTTGCGATGAAATCCAAATAGTACATGAACATAGCTGTATTTGACACGTGATTTTTGCATACTTAGCTATTTCTGATATTACCATGTGCAATTTTCTGCATTAAAGGTACAGTTCATCAAAAAAATAAAATAATTAAATTATAATTTTAATTATACTTTAAATTTTATATATATATATATATATAAATAATTTTTAGTTAGCTAAAATTTCCCCAGTTAAAATGCATGTGTGGGTCTAAAATTCTGGGATAAAATAATAGATGCATATTCTTTATAGCTCTACTTGTTTGTCAAAATATTTTTAATGATAACTCAGACATATTGGTTATTTTATGACATTTTATGGTTAAGAAAGTACCATAAAAATGTGTGAAACAAGGAAAGAGAAACTAAAAAGGGATTGAGAATTTATAAAATGTTTTTAAGAAGTAAAAAAACACCTTGTTCATTTTCTAATATATGTATGGTTAAATGCAACAATAAATAAATAAATAATAAACATGCATTTTCACTAATGTTTTAATAACATTCAAAAATGTTCTTAAAAACATACATCGACCATATTATATGCATTATTATTAAAAAATAAATACTTAAAGTCATTTTAACCAGTGGTCTCAGACTTGTGGACCCACTTTACATAATCTTTCACGAATCAATAATAGTACCTAACTACTTTAAATTGCATTTTTAAGATGATTTACACCCACATATGCATTTTAGAGTTACGAAAGTGACATAAAAGTTTGTGAAATGGAGAAAAAGTAACTGAAGCAGGAGAACATAACTTAAAATTTTAAAACACTAATGTTAAAACAATGTCTAAAACATACTGATCAATTGTTTTTGATCAACACAGGAGACACTATGTCTATAGCACAGGATATTTGTGTGTGCTTTTTTTTTCTGGTGACATGAAAGGAAAGTATTTGGTTTGTATAGGAGACGTCTATCTGACCATAAAGTCAAGCGGATCTGCCTCGATGAGAGACGCTCAGTTTTGTCATAAGGCTCCAGCCGCCTTCACCTCATGTCATCGAAACCATCGATTGGTCAACTGATTGAGTCCCTTGGCCAATAAGTAGTAGTGGTGGGTATCTGCTTATGTGTGGGTAAACCATGTTCATTTGTAATAACAATATTCGTTTACTATTACAATTAAGATGGAAGATGTATTACACTTTTCCAGACTTATTTGCACACTGAATTAGTGATATGTTGATTTCTGTGCATACTTCAAAGGAAATTGGAGGGAATGATGTGCTCAAGTTTCGGATCGTTTTAAGGGCCTCGATACGTTTGTGGTCTTTCTCCGAGTCAATAATCAGTGGCATTAAGATTACTGGTATGCAACAACAGAAAATAAGCTCAAAGATTGTATTTCCCAACCACAAGCAATAGCAATAACATAATGGCGTATCAATAACGGCAATCTGATAGCATTTCGTGAAAGGAAACGATTACATTTGCATTACAGATAATCGTGGAGGGGAATGAATACAGAATCATAAAGTCAATTGTAAGTCATGTGACACGGATCGGTGACATGGCTTGTGTCAAATGTGAATGTAATTAAAAAAAGAGGTAAGAGTAATGGATCCCACAATCTAAAGGGGTCAAATAATGATACGTTTTACTTGGTCTTTGGAAATACAATAAAACTCAATTGAACATACTCAACGATACATCCGAACAAACACTATTTTTACTTTCAAAACTCAAAAAGAGCATTTATTGAAAAAAATAAACCATAAAAAATGACTAATAATTGCAATAATGACTACCAATTCCAGGCCTTGTGTAGCACCTACTGCTCTCCATATCCAGCAACTCAAGTTTATATTGATAATCCGTTTTCATGTCATATTTCAGGTTTGTTAACCAGTTTTATTAAATCTGTTGAAGTATGGGCAGTTAAAAGTATATTGGATCTGTGAGGAAGTCTTAAATAAGTGCAGCAAAGAATCAAAAAATGGCCTGTTTAATTATACGGGTCAGACAGAATATGAAAAATGGTTATGAAAACAAAAACGCAACTTAGGCATGAAGGTCGATGTATTAAACTCATATTAATTATATATTTATTCAGAAATGCAATGACTTAAATACACCTCTTCTATGATAATGACTTAATTTCTGAATTTTAAAAAAAAATAATTTTGATAATTTTTGAAGGCAAATAAAGTCAAAAATGTTAAGGTGCAAAAATATACTGGTCTTGATAATGAAGACAAAAATTCTCATTAAAAGAAAACAATTCTCAAAAAGAAAACTTTAAAAGAATAAAAAAATAAAATGAGGACAAAATATATGATATGCATGTTAATAAAGTTATTACAATTTTAAAATGTTTTAATATTTTAAAAAATGTTTTAATTAACATATTAATTAGAGAATTTTAAAGTATCAGAATATTGAAGCCGGCTGATATTACTTTAAAAAAAAAAAAAAAAAATTACAGGATCCACATTGGTTGTACAACTAGGACAGTGACTGGACCATCTTTCTTTTTTTATACCAATCACCTCTGACCTCAGCCACCACAACCTGTCCAGTTCGGTCTCTAATTGTGCTCCCCTGGGCCTGTAGGCTGGGAAGAAGGTCACACGTGAGGAGCTCCCCACTATGAAGATGGCACGAGGTGACAGTTTGTCCCTCCCAATCACTCAGACAGAGTGCTAAACTAATTAGCCCAGCTTTGAGAGTTGGGACTGTCCCCTATGAGGAGCTCGCCACATGTCAACTCTCGCCCTGCCCTCAGGTCCTGTGAGTAAAGGGCACTGATGTTATGCTAACACCGAGTACAGCGTACTGATGTTTATGAGCTGTGTTGATGCTTTAACTTTAAAACCTGGGAGGAGTGATACAGTGGTCAGTTGTAATCTAGAAAGTTTAGTTTTTTAGGGGGTGAATTTTGTGTATCCTTGTGTGGACAGACATACTCACCCAATAGCCATGCAGATACTGCGGTACCAATCATTAATTTCCCCCTGATCATCGGACATTAGGAGCAGTTTGGCCCTGGCAAAGGTCAACTAGAGGAAAGAAAAAAAAAGAGGAAGCATTCAGATTTAAAGGAATAGATTGAGAGTTTATGCATGAGAGCAACTGGTGCTGGACACAGAAAAGAAAAATATGCAGTGATTTTGGTGGTATCAATTTAAGATGTCTACTGATCAAACATTTGTCTCATACGGTCAAGGTATGATGCTCATATCAGTGACTTATTCAGAAATACATTTAAACTGCACTTGATTCATTCAATGACGTCTCTTTTATAAAGACACCTCTTTTAAAATGAATTAAAACTAATTTTGCTATCTTTTGGGGGAACAATGTCAGGTGATAGAAAAGTTCTGATATTATGATAAAGAAAGCATTACTGAAAGAATTAATTTCTTTAAAAGTTAAATTTGTTAAAAAAAAATTATAATCATAATCTGTTATTGTTATTTCTTAGAAACAATATATTTTAACAAAACTGCTTAGTATTTTAAAAACTTTTGTCCGCCACAAATCAAGTCAATCAACATGCAGAAAAAAAGCTTGAAAATGTTGTGTGATTCCCCCAAAACTATAAATACTTTTTTACACTTTTTTTTTTAACATTTATTTAGCAACTTTTTTTTTAAAATAATTATTCAAATGTGCCACTCGTACAGAAAATAAGTTATTACTTTTTACTTTCTTTTACTTTTACTTTACTCATTCAATTGAAACTTTTCTCAAAAATAGTGTAAACGTTTTTCCAAAATCATATGAAACCAATATATGTTGTGCACATAATTCCAATGGATCACTAGAGGGCGTCCATGAACTAGCTTGTTGACGTTGCCACCAGTGTTTACATTGACCACAGTCTCAAAAACTCAACCATTTGTGACCTTATGATTCACAGTACTGACTTCACAGTTCATGCATATAGCCTACAGAAGTAGAGGAGCAACAGCAACAATTGGGCATTAATTGTCCTTAAGATGAATTTTGAGACCCTGAGTGTGTCAAAACGAACAGCACTGAGAGTGAGACCATTTAATCCACCTCACAGAACATTAAAAAGCATTGTCAATAACATTTAAGTAGATAATTTGGTATCAATCTGATGCAAAATAGGTCATCACGCACGAAAACGAGATGCAGAGGAAGCGACACGTTCTCCACTCAAGCCCAAAGATGCACAGATGTGCCAGTTGATGCTCTCAGCTGCTAATTTGGCAATGATCTGCACTTCGAGGACAAGTTTTTCGAGCTCGGCCCACGTTCTCCGCCTCCCGTCAGATGGCTCATCCTTGAGTCAACAGCAATTACCATCACTCATCCACACTGAGGAGACTTTACTGCTAGATTACACATGTCAAACAAGACAACGGGAACCATCCAACCCCAAACAAAGGCAGAGGCTTTATCCTCAGAATAATTACAACAGGGAGCCATTAGAGTGGATTATAATTGGGGCCTTGAAAATATTAAATGACCTTTCACATTTACCTGAGGCCGGCGAAGTGGAGGAAACGGCAGCAGTTACCGACAGCATATCAATAATCAGGCCTAATCTTTATTACGACTGGGGACGGAATCATAATGATGAGCGGAGCCAGGTCTTTAATGGACACCTGGTAAAAAAGTAATGACGTTCCGGTTGTATTTTAAGGAGGTGGGGGGGGGGGGCTGGCACGCTTGTTTCTCATTAGGTATTAAATAGATTAAGATTTCAAATGTACCATCATCAAAAGTATTATCTAATTACCGAGTTCAGTGAGCGAGGCAAAGCGGAGCGCGATATTAGGGGTCCGCCGCATGGGGGGACGGGTGGCCTGATTTATGCACAAATAGATTCCACTTCTATTGCGATGCGGTAATTAGGGATTTGTCAGGAAATCTGACCCTCTTAGGTAGAAATTACTTTGTATAATACGAACGGCGGAGCACGGAGCCTCTTCGACGCACATAATTTCACTTGATTATTTATACATCAAAGGGAATCGGTCATGGATGCAGAATAATATTCAAGGAGGTGGAGGAAGAAAGACGGGGAGCCGTGAGAGGAAGATGGAGAGACGAAAAGGGAGGGGGACACAAGGATGGGAAATGCGAGAGAAAGAGAAAAGGAGGGAAGAAATTATCCGTATACAAACACTCTCTCATCTAGACAAATGGATAGGGGAGAGGGAGCCAAAATTTTCATAGCACATTTTCCTCTACTACTACTACTTTCAAACTTTGCATATAGATTGCCATGGCATTTCCAGCTGTCAAATTTAATTTTGCTTTAATTCTTCACGGCCTGGCTGGGGAGGGGCCAGAGAGTGCTGACAGCCTCTTTCCCCTTCGGTCCAGGTGGGAGGCGGGTGGAACTGGGATCAATAATGTGTCCTTATGAGAAATTACACCTAATGCTATTGAGTATGCATTTGAGGCCTCTGTGGGATAACAGGCTAATGAAATGCCATTTCTAGCCATTAGATAATATGCAGCCTCGGCCTAGGCCCAGCCGCAGGAGAGGAGAGGAGCGTGGAGCACTGACAGGGTTTCGGGAAGATGCATTCAGCGGCCGAACGGAAGAGATGGATCTGTGATCTAATCTGATGGAGTGATGCAAGCGCCTTCCCACAGTTCAGAAAATCCTTTTTAGGTCTATTCCACGTGCAAAAAAACAAACCCGTGACTAGATCTGGGTTCACTAGTGTCATCGCCCCGCTTAATTCGTACAAAATATTGCTAAATGTCAAGAGGCCAAATTGCCCAACAACCAGCAAAGTATTATATTATATATCTGCATTTGTGTGTAGTTAATAAGTAGATGTATTATAAGACAACAGAACAACCTTAAGGAACATCCAACACTGCATGTTGATGGGTTTAGGCACTTAAACTAAACCGCGTTGAATAAATGCCTGTGTGGTGTGTGATACATTCATCTGAATGTTTCATGAGATTGCGGAGATCGCTTAGACATAATTTGTCACACAGCGGCAGCACAGAGACCTGGAAAGAGATCAAGCCATGTGGAGACATTAAAACTTGAAGCCTTATGAGGAACGAGTAATTAGTGCAAGAAGAAGAATGATAAATTGATAATTTTTGCTAACTTGCAGATCAAGTCGTTCTGAGGACAATAAGTGTGGTGAGGGACATACGGTTGAAATATATTTGATGGATCTGAAGAGTGCCTATGAGGAATTGCAATGGAATTTTAAGTGTGTAAAGTCTTCAGATTACCATTTTCCCCAAAGAAAAAAAGGGGTTGGGGTTGTAACAATGCATTGATCTGCCAATCAAAATTTAATGCATCGATTACAGAATCTAAAAATCAATTATAATCACTGCAACAATACCCAATGCAATGTGCATTCATTCATTTTCAGTTCACCCAAATCCCCAGTTTACATCTGGTGTGGACATGTTCAATGAAGCAAGAGAAGAAATATTAAATTTGTCTTCTAAAGGTGAAGTGTGTTCTTTTTTTCTATGCTAAAATATGTTATCCTATCCCTTAATAAGGAGAGACAACCATGAGTGAGCCAATAGTTGGCTGATTTAAAATAATATTATTATTAAATAATATTATTTAAAAATAATAATGAATCATACAAAAATATGTGAACTTAATCATGACCAAGATTCAGATCATAATAGAATTCTTCACTAATTCCAACTGAATTGTCATCATAGTAAACTACATCTCTAACAAACTGTTTCAACTTACACTGATAAGGCCTCCCTGGCTCTTGGTGTGGCCGAAGACTTTGTCCACTGTGCACTCCTTCAATGGGTAGACTTGCTGACAAGCAAACTTATCCCCATGGGTAGGATGTATGGGACTGCATGGTTTGGCCTGAAGCAGGATGTCAGAGAACAGGTAAAACATCTTGGGCTTTGCCTCCGTGCCTTTAGGGGGCACTGTCTTAAGCCAGCCTTCCCGAATGTACCACCTCCCTACAGCGAGAAGAGATAACAGAGAAATGGATGAAAGACTTACCTATTGTCTACCTAAAAAGTCAATTTCAAGCAGAGAATAAAAAAGCATGAGGTTTACATGACTTGAGACAGAAAAGAGACAACCAATCTCCCTTCTCAGTGATTGGCAGTTGCATGATGGAAACTAAATTAGATGCTGACATTTGGATAGATAAGATGAAATTTCATTCCTGCTACTGATTCCTTAATTGCCCCAGTGAACCTTGTGATTGCAGCACCGGCGATAGCAAAAGCGCGGCGCACAAAATGGATGCTCTGAGCGACAGACAAGCACTCTATGATTAGCAGAGGGGTCAAGTAGGGGTCAAACCTCTTTTTAAAAATGCCACAGGTTTAATATGAGGCAACAACCAGGACACATCCTGTGATACTCCCGGGCGACGTGCAGATTGGATTTAATGGTTTCTTTGGCTTCTTTAAATTGGATACATGCATTTACATGGTCAAGCTCTATCTGGATTACACAGGATAGTCATGCCTGATGTGTTCAGTTGCACATACGCAATGCTAACAAGTGTACAAATGCATTTACAAGACAGCCAGTGCCAAAAACATCAAGTTGTCCGGGGGTAAAACGGTAAAGGACTCTG
The DNA here is from genome assembly GCF_024489055.1 of Chanodichthys erythropterus. Lineage (NCBI taxonomy): Eukaryota > Metazoa > Chordata > Actinopteri > Cypriniformes > Xenocyprididae > Chanodichthys > Chanodichthys erythropterus. The sequence goes on from NC_090228.1 coordinate 10,979,226, forward strand.
CTTCTGTTTAACGTCTGTTTGCCTCATCCTCACATTCCCATCACTGGTTTGGACTGACATATCCAAGGAAGGCTTCATCGGCTCAGTTCAAAGAGCAGGAACTTGGAGATCCCCCTCTTCATGTTGAACGCTTTCAACTTTCCCTGTCAAAGAGCACCTCTGCCCAGCTACAAAGGACCTAGTGGTTTGCAGGGTGCTAAAGGTTGCACTACAAAGCATCCGGGGTCCTCCTGATGTGACCAAGCCAAAGACCCAGAGACACATGAAAGCATGTCTGGATTTGAAAGTGATGGAATGGCAAGTCAGATCATTGTTAATTTTGAGAAGGCTTTGTTGGATATGTTGCGCTTTCATGTCAGGTAAAAAGGGGATTCAGGTATATTCAAAGTCCAGGAGCCCTCTTTAAAGTTTTGTTCGGATTCAGGATACTCAACTGTATGAAGAATTGTGACTTTAAGGCCCGAAACATACTCTCTGTAGGTACATGAATGCAGACACTTCTACCAACGCAAGCTCCACAATCACACATTGCTGGTTTCATTGCTGCAAGCAGGGGTAAACGGTCTTCTATGGTGATGTTTCATTTATGTCATGCTGGAATTACCGTAATTAAGAGATGTAAAATCAGAATATTGTAATTGCGAGTTCTATGTTCCATGTGGACCCTCTTTCTAAGTCGGAATCTCATAATTACAGTCATTCCAAAATGGTGTGAATGGCACAATTAGTTTTCTCTTTTAATTCAACAACTGTCATGGGGGAGCAACAAGTTACCTGAACAATAACACATCTGGATTAAAATATCTGGCACTGATGTCAGAGGTTTTGTTCAGACTGCAGGCAAATCGGATTTCTTTTCAGTCAGACTGTCTGCGCTATTAATTGCAAGTGATCAAATAAGATGTGTGTGTCCAGACATAACCAACCTATCTGAATGGGTTGCTTTGGTAATGACATAGGCGTACACACGTATGTGACAAGGCTTTTAAGAGGGATACATGAAAAATGGATGTCTCAATCATCTCGCTCTCCAAATAAGTGTCCTATTGAGTCGCAGTGCAAAACTCCTCTGTTGTGGAGTTTTTCTCAAGGAGACTGGTATAGGTATGTATGAATGCTTCTGGTATTTCAGTCACCGCTTTTGACCGTTGAAACAGACTATTTGAAATCCGATTTGAGCAGCCAGAGGGACTGAGATGCATCTGAAAAAATCTGACTGGAATCATATTTCAAAACACCTCCAAATGTGAAGGTTTGAATCAGATTTGAAAAAAATATTTTTTTTTTGCTAGTTGTTTATAATCCGTTGGCCCAGCATTTGAGTCTACATACTTGCTTGGAGTTTATTCACACTTAATGGACCTAGAAGGAAAAAAAAAAAAATGTAGTTGCATCCAAAGGTCATGGAATGGTCTCATCTTTCGCTCTTCGTCTTTCTCTGTAGGCCTGAGTTTTGGCTTGGCCCATGGAAAGCTGTGGTGGCGGCAACGTCCTGCTGAGGACTCCAAGGAAACAGACAGACTGTCTGCTGTATCAATGTCCCATTGATTCAAGCTTTGCGTCTGAGAATTACACTGCCCTTATCTCCAAGCTGGCCACTTAATATTGTTCAGGGGCTCCGAAGCCTCTCATCTGTCAAGCATCACTTTCGTTAGGGAACATCTGAGGAAATGGAGGAGCTGGGTGAGATAAGCTGGGATAGCCTGGTTCGGTTCGGCCTTCTGAAGTCAGAAAAAGTGCGAGTGGAAGAAAAGAAGCCTTATTGGACAAGAGAAAGGACCTCGGTAGAATTCTAGAGTCCTGGAAAAACAGGATGAGAGGGTTTTTTACACTCTTCCTACATCCGGCGCTGTGTGAAATGAGCCCAGTGCTCGTTGGGTATTCATCGCCAGCCTCCCAACCACCTTTGTGCACACACACTCTCTCTCTCTCTCTCTCACTCCCTTTCTCCCAGCTTCCTTTTTATCTACCGGCCCACAAGATGAGGAGAGGCGCTAATTGGTCCTGGGGGAGATTGGCAGGCCAAGGCATTCACGACAAGGCCCTCTCTGTCTTTTTCTCTCTCTCTCTCTCTCTTCCTTCTCCATCTCCTTCTCTTTTGTTTCACACGTGGGCATTCTCCCTTGGGATAAATAAGAAGGAAGAAAGGACCTCCACTCCACAAGTAGCACAAGAGAAGAAAGATGGAAAGAACTGACTTAAGGCACACTTCCCCTCCATTACCAATTAGCGGCAAGAACTTGTCGATAAATTCAGTTAATTCTCTCGTCGGAGACTACGATTGTGCCTGGCGAAAACAAAACCGCCCGCTATCGCCTCTATTGATTATGGGCAAACAGCTGGGTCTCTTTTAAACAAGACTACTTTTCCACACTCTTCCACCTGACCTCCTTCATCCGCTTAACTCTCTGGCTCTCCACGGTGCTCTGGGAGATAAAAAGAATGGAAGATCACAGACACTAACCTGGAGTCAGGATTTTGGTTTTTCGGCCCTTCAGCTGTTTCTGGACTCTGCGCAGCTGCAGGTGGTTCTCGTGGCTGCGAGCGTTGTCCTGGATCCGCTGGGCGACCTCTGAGATGACCTTTACTGCCTCTGCAGCGAGAGGGCATGCAGCATGAAACAGAGGAAGGGACTGAATGGCCATAACTCCAAACTCCAACAGTACAGCAAACTAAACAACACTAAAATTTATGCCAACATTGCCAAGCACACACTACAAGACTGAAACTTGTCACACTGCATACATTTAAAGACAAGTTTTCTGTCATGTTGGTGAACACTTTACATGACTAATCCCAGATTAGATGCCTCAATTATGAGATAATTCTTATATTCTCAAAAAGCAACATGAAAGAAGGGCTTGCAGTTTTTTTTTTGTGTTTTTTTTTTTGTATCAATTAAAAAAAAAACTTACATTTCACAATACATTACTCTCCTAATTTACTTGTGTGGTGCTAAATTATTGGCAGCTCTCAGGCTAGCCAGGGCCTTTTAAAGGGTTAGTTCACCCCAAAATGAAAATTATTTGTGTTTCGCAGCTCAACAATGATGCGTAACACATGAGAATGAACCTCTTCGTCTCATTTTAGTTTTTAAGGCAGATTGCAACCATGACTCATCAGGTGCATACCGCCACCTACTGTACCGGAGTATGCAGCATGGATTATGGTTCGATAAAACTACTTTACGTAATAATGAAAGTAAAAAAACAAAAACAAAAACTAAATCCTATAATATACCCCTATATCGAAAATGAACCTCATTGGTTACACAGCATGTTTGAGCTTCCGGAACAGGTTTGTCAATGTTTATATGTGAGTAAAAGCCTAAATTAAATCTGTTCATCATAAAAAGCGATGGAATCTTTTCAGAAAATTTGGACTAAATCACTCGATTCATATGGATTAGTTTTCCAATCTCTTTATGAACTTTTTGAAGCATCAAAGATTAAAGTGCAATGAAAATACAGAATGCTGTCAGATTTCATCAAAAAGATCTTCATTTGTGTTCGAAGATGAAAGAAAGTCTTACAAATTTGGAGCGACATGAGGGTGAGTAATTAATAACAGAATTTTTCATTTTGGGGTGAATTAACCCTGTAACTTAAAACACCAAAAAACGACAAGCTTGTGTCTATTTGGTATCATTTCTAGTGTACGTTTACAGATGCGGATTCCACATGTTCAAATGCACCATTTTATGTTTATCCTAATGGCATCAACATAACACAAATCTATGATTTACTGTAAACGATAACATTATATGCAACATTTTTGTAATACTTCATTTTAGAGTGTTAAATCATTTATTAACATAACATCTTCTGTGTAATTTAAAAATGAGCTCCACAAAATAATTAAAGTACACGTAGATCAATACAGTAACATGAGCACGAGCGTGACCTATTTATGCAATTTTGAACTTATTAGGAGTAATATAACAGCATGACACGAATAAGTGCAAATCCATAGGCATTCATGCATTATGCAGATTGCATTGTTGCATATGATAATAACAAGTTTGTTTTTGGCCTCCACACAATGTTTGATTTCACCATCAACCCCTGGAGAAAGATGAGGGTGCATTAACACATCCAAACACCACTGATTAGGTGAAGACCTTGCCATAGGATCTTATGCTGGCCATAAAAAGCACAAGGCCTACATATTTCATCTGAAACTTTTGTATTCTTGTCTGTCTGATAAACATGGATTCAGTATAAAAAAGATTTCTGTGGTTTATTGGAAGCAAGCTGTGCATCATAAAAGCATCAAAACGTGATCTAAATAATGTAGCGTGAACTCGTTTTCAGAGTTTAAAATCGTACTTTTTTTTAGTTTGCTACTGAAAACATTTTCCTGGAATTCATTAACTAATGTAGACATCATCAACTCATTAAGAAGAAAAAAGAAACAAACAAGCAGATGGATACTAATTTTAAACCCAGCTTTGGTCTTATTGACTCTAACAATTCAGACAATGAACAGCGCTCAGGGCGTTTGCCTCATAGTAAAATAATCACAGTCTAATTGAGTCGCTTATCTTTAGAACGATTACAAGCAAAACCAAACAAAGTGACTGTTTAGAGATGACTCGGCCCCTCTCTGTACGTCTCTCAGTCCATCCCTTTTAAGAAAACCCTCTCTGTAATTGTGTTTCAACAGAGCTACGGCTAATGCATTATTAATACTTTCTCATTCCACATTCCACGAATACTTTCTCTCTGTCTTTTCATTTTAGACATTCAGTATGTTTAAACAGAACTCGGTCCGAGGAGTTCTAGAGTGTTAACTTTTATTAATTAACCTTTGACAGGCTCCGCAAAGGAGTTCAGAATACTTGGCTGTAGGGAAATGCCGAAGTTAGCAGCCAAAACGCACACGATTGACGAACGCCACAATTATAATAATTAAAACAGTGGAGCTTCGCAGCAATTTGTGAGCATGTATGATGAGAGAAATAAAAAGAGGAGAAAAAAAAATAATCAACACGCAAAAAGAAAACAACAACAAAGCCTCTTGTGAGTTTCACTGCTAGTTTGCTTAATCAGATACAATATAATTTGTCTGGGGTTGTTTTTAAATAATTCCCTTTACAATATGCCCAGGCTGAGGCTGATTGAGGAAACTTTTTTTCTATTCCTCTCCAAAAAAAAAAAAAAAAGAGCTAGTGAGCTTAAAAAGCAGCTCTAATGAGAAGAGGAAGAGGCAATGGAGGGGCAAATCTGGATATGTACCTTCATCTTAGAATCAGGGGCTGTTTTAATTTGTAAGCAAAAGCAGCAAGCAACCAATGAGATTTTAATTGATACACATAAATAATTCCTTGTGTACACTGGCTCTTAAGTCGGATTTGCTGTTTATTTGACGATAGAAATGAGTCATTATCGGGGCTTCTGTTGATGCCAGAGATTTTATTTATTTATATTTTGCATGGTTGATATCCTCTGATCTGGTCCCTATTAATTATGTCAAAATCCACATTGAGAATTTAGACTCACGTTAAGCTTTGCTGTACTTTCATCCTCTGTGAGCAAAGCCACCCAGTGACAATAACAACACGTGAGCGCTACAACAGGGGCCCAGAGTTGTTCTTTATCACCCTAACAAAGACAAGGGAGGCTGTCTTTTCGGCTGCCAGCTTAAAAACTTTTTTCCCTTTAAGACGCAGGTTTGTTTTGGCACCGTATGAAACGATTTCAGCATTTGCACCTTCTTCAACAGGCCATGGTATCCTCCGCAATGCTTATCTCCGCAAAGCACCTCATCATCACAAACATGTTGAGTGATCTCTTTTTAGGTTGCTCTGTAAGTGACAAACTAGAGTGGAAAGCAAATTTGACAAGCATAACAAGTGTGACTTTGGGTGAATGTGATTCCGCAGCTTGATACAGATCCTGACAATAAACAGATAAAAAAAAAAAAAAAAAAATCTAGACAGGCTAAACCCATCAACATTTTTGTCACAGAGCGCTAACAGGATAAGAGAGTGTTTGTCGAATTGCGAGACGGCAGTGCCTCTTACTTGAAAGCTGCTGAAACTCCGGGTTGTCTGGACCGGTGTTCTCTGTCAAGTCCCTCAAGAAATGCTTGTACCTAAAAAAGCAACAAATAAACAAAACACGGCACAGGCTTATTGCAACGTTTCTATAAATACACCCTTAAAGCACAAGAGAAAACCGATCTCGGTGTGTCAGGGTAAGGAGGTCGGACAAGCGCTGTCATCGTAAGACGGCGTTACTCACATTAAGACGCATTTAGGAAAAAAGCTTTTCTTTTTGAGAAGGAATAAAGAGCCATTCAGTCAACAAAATTACACTAATATGCCGTATTTCTGCTTCCTCAGACAATGCGGCGGAACTGATTTTGTGCTATTTTAGCGGCACAAGAGGGTGAGGAAAGGATAAGGAGGGTGCAAAAATAGAGACTGAAAAGCAGAAAAATGAGAATGCATTTCCATCCGTCCAGTTCACACAAACAAGTGCACGGGGTCAAACTTCACATTCACCTCTGTTCAGAGGGAAAAAAAATTAAATATTGATTATTGTGCGATCGTCCGCTGATGACACAAAAAGGCTATACATGGTTTGGGAAAAATCAAGGGCCCCATTAAGGAAATGACCCCTATCGCAAGGTGAGGGACAAATTGAGAAGGGAGAAAATTTGGTAGTAATTCATTTGGCTGTTTCAGGGATGGAGATAAAGATAGAGTGAGTCTTAATGCTAGAGATTACAGTTCACTTAAGAAGAACTCCAGCGACTAGAGACATCAAAGGCCTCTTTCAAATGAGAAGGCTCTCAGAAAAAGTTTGACTCTGTGGTATCGTCACAATTGGGAATACGATTCTCTACAGTTTTCTGTACTTTGATTGCAGTGGAACTTGAAAAGTTTTGGAGGGAGAGCATTAGCATTACACAGGTGTATGCGGGCAATTAATGTAGCAATCAAATATGCATTAAGGCAAATACCATGAAACTTAATATCATACGCAGTCATTAACTGTAATGAGAATGGCTTCTTATTTAATGCTAGAAGCTTGATCAACTGTATTCAAATAAAAATATAGCCAAAAATGAAAATAGAGACTATAAAAGTCAATGTAAAACTGTTCATGACCCATTTTACATCTGTAATGTGATATTAAAATTAAATGAAAACTAAATTAAATTCTGGCTAATACACATAAGCCAATGATTTTTTTTTTTTTTTCATGTTATGGACTGATATTAAAATACTATATATTAAAATAAATAAATAAATAAATAAATACAAATAAAACACAAGAAATTATTATTACTATTATATATTTTATTATAAATTATTATTATTAATAATAATATTAGTACATTTTATTATATCATAATATATAAAAATAGCTTTAAATTAATTACATTTGGGCATCACATTGTTATGTACAATGATTATTGGATATTATTTCTGATACTTTCTAAGATTGCATTTAACAGGTTATTAATCATTCATGTTATTAAATTATCAGTGTTTTTAAAGATTCATTTTAGGTGAGCATTAGATAATTGAGTAATCTAATCTAAATGTAAAAATAGTAAAAAACGAGCATGCATAATTAAATATCTAATATATACATCTGGATGATTATATTGATATATATAATATTATATTATAATATATAAATATATGCATTAATATAATATAATTAATATAATATAATATAATATAATATAATATAATATAATATAATATAATATAATATAATATAATATAATATAATTAATATAATATAATATAATATAATATAATATAATATAATATATGCATAACATGGATAAAAAAATAAATAAATAAAAAAGAAAAGAAAAGTACTATACTAAAGAACTATATTCTCTCTTCCTTATTCTCTCTAGGGAATTGATTGTATCATGAAAAATGGGTTATTGGATTATCCAATGGCCCATGTGACCTAAGTGATGATGTCATTAAAAAAATGCCAAGACTTTCAATTTTAATACAATATTACTTCAACCAAAAAACTGTTCACAACAAGACTGATTTTAACTTCAAAAATACATTTCAGTGCTCACAAAACATTCTCGACATTTCTGGCACCAAATTCCACTTCACGTCCACCATTTTAGATGTTGTCAGATAAACTGGGGCATCTTTAGTCTGTCTTAAACGTCCTCTCAACTCCACCGTGGCATCTTTCTTTGGTGACTCAGCCTGCTGATCCCCGCGGGCTGAAAAGTTAAGCTCGAATATTCCCGTTCCCCGAGAGCCACGCTAAGCGGCGAAGCAGGGGCCTTTCTAATTGGAGGAGTGTGAAGTGAAGATCGTAGCAGCCGTAGTCTCTTTTTCCCTGCGGCCATGTTGAAATTATGTAAACAGTGGTGGCAGCCGCCAAGACGCCCATGTCACCCATCACCCGTGACAACCACAGAGGGGGGTAGAAGAGCACATCCTTTAAACTCCACTTCTGACGAGAGATTTTAAGAGGGCTGAGAGTACAAGGCTAAAGAGAGAGGAAGAAACGTCTGATATGGGGGTCTTCTGGCTCCTCCTTTTCGGCCCTCCCTTCCTCTCAAGAGTTGAGAGGTGATTTGAACAGTTTCAGGCAAAACAGTCAGTTTGAGTACAGGATGTGCATTTATTCACAGCAGGGCTTGTGGGATATCCTGCAAAGCTTCTCATATTAAAAGTTGAAGCTGAAAAATCCCAGCATGTGCATGCTCATTTATTCAACTATTATATATGATAATTACCTGTATGCAAGCATTAAATGTCCTCATTTGATTACATTTTAGATCCCTGTTCTTATGAAATATATTAAAGATTTAAAGGACTAATATTTAACAAAATCTTTTGCAAGGAATGCCTGATAAACTCAAAGAATGCATGTTTGAATTTGTAGGTATCGTTTATGTTAAAATACAAATTAAATCATTAATAAAACAAATAGGGATGCAATATAATATTATCATCCAATAATTATATTCTGGTTGATACCAACAAGCCAAACAGGATTATTATTACTATAATAAATGTATAATTATTTTTTAAATTATGGCCAATAACAGAGACATGGCTGATATTAAAATGCTATACTACTTTGTCGACAAAAATTAATGAATCAATAAATTATCAATTATATTAAAAGCTACAATCTGTCCACAAAAAAAAAAAAAGTTAATAATATTGTCTGATAATGTACCATTATTACTTGGGTTTCTGGTTAAAAGTTGCATTAAAAAAAAAAATAAAAAATCAGAAAGTGATAATGCACAGTCCATCACTGCTAAGATGTCAAATGCTCTGTTACCATCTAAAAGAACTTCTGCCAAATGGGTGCTCCTTAATCTATTCGTTCAGGGGGGTACAACGACCTTGGACTTCATTGACAGCTGCCATTGATTTCTGTCTGTGAGTGTCTCGCTCTCCGTTCTCCCTGCTCCTTCTATCATGTCAAGACCCAAACGCAGCGGTTAAAGCAGACATATGGGTGCCAGGGCAGTGAAATGCTCACAGCTATTACACGAGTGAAAAAAATTCTTGTATGGCGAGATTACAGGTTGAACCACAGCACAGGGGGTTGTTCATATGCACACATAACAGCAGTTTTGAATCCATGCTGCTGCAGTATGCATCTCTCGACTTTACATGTTAAAAAGATGAAAAAAAAAAAAAAAAGGTTTAATACTTGGGTTTTGAAAAAACTAGTACTGATGACACCTTAGTCAAAAATAAAATAAAAGCAAAACAAAATAAAATGTTAGTATCCGCAAACCGTCAGGAAATAAACCAAACCAAACCAAAAAGTAAAAATGTCAGTATCCGCAAAACTTCAGGAAATAAAAAAACAAAAAAGCAAAATGTTAGTACCCATAAAACTTAAGTAAATAAAAAAAATAAATAAAATGTTAGTATCCGTAAAACTTATAAAAAATAAATAAATAAAAAATAAAAATGGAATGGAAAAAGGAAATGGAATATCAGTTAAAAAAAAAAAAAAAAAAAAAAAAAATCCTCCATATTTAGTTAGCCTACAAACAGCCTAAACGAAACCTAACTAAACAGGCTTTCTGAACACTGGGAAAACTAGAGCAGTAGCGTATTACTCATTAGCAATGAAAGGGAAGAGGAAACCAAACAAGCCCCAATTAAGCTTCCTTCTATTAAAAGGCACTTAAAAAGAGAAATAATCTCACTTCTTTTTCTTCTTGTCTCATCTTGTAGTAACAAATACATTACAGGCATTATCAGCCACGAATGCCCTTATTAGGGGCGTGGGGGGGCAAGAAATCTAATTAAAGCGGCAGAGTAACAAAAAAGGGAACAGCCTAATGAGCATTATTAAAGCACATTCCAAATAATGTAAACGGAACTCGCTCGTTTAGCTGCCCTGTCCCAGTCATTAGCGCGCAAAGCAAAGAGAAGATAACGAGACAATAACGTAATCTGAACCGTATTTATAACAGTTCAGATATTCTAATGAAGAGGCGCGCTAGAAAGCATCGCTGGCCTAGTTACCGGCGCGGACGCCTTGCCTCGCTAATTCCTTTGTAATATGCAGATGAAACAAGAATCGTGTTTTCGTTCCCTTCCTCCAGCCCCCCTGCCGCAGCAGCAGATATGTCGGGTCAGCTCGTCGTTACGCGCATATGTCAGTGCGGGAGAAGAGAGGGAGGAAATATCTGTCTAATTATTTGTCTTTAAATACGTGCATTAAGGATTCATATTCCTAATTAAGAGACAACAGCCACTGTCAGGCTCCTGCACGGGTTATTGAACACGGCGGTGGCTGTTGCATAATTATTGCTCTTTAATAGCTGCAGACGTATGAACACATCAGCTCTAAAGAACCCAAGATGTCGCCAACTTCAGCAATTAAATTATAACACAAATGATAACAAAATGCATATTTTTTTCACAGTATACTGGGAACATATACATAATATGCTCCTTTTTTTGAGATGGAACGCAAATAACGTGTTTTTGATTGCATGGAGTTAAAAGTACAGTTCATGCAAAAATGAAAATTGTCAATTTATTCAACCTCATGTGAAACCTGTATAGCTTACTTTCTTCTATTTTAAATATGACAATCTAAAGAAACTCAATGGGGTCCAGAACAATATTTGATTTGAACATATCTTCATACAGGTAGGGAACAACATGAGGGTGAACAAATAATGATAGGATTTTCATTTCTTCATGAACTATCCCTTTAAAGACCTCTATCAATCATAATACTGAGATATAATCTCCAAAGAAGTCAACTTAATTAGATGCGAAGCAAATGTAATAATAATTTTCAGTATATTTAAACTGCTAATTGGACTCCAATTGGCTAATTGGATATTTAAAAATTTCCCTCTGAACTGCTATGCACTCTCGAAAACTTGCTAAGCATACAAACAACAATCCTAATGAACAAAATAACAAGTCTAGACGTATATAACGCCACAGCTGACAGGCACTTTGAGAAGAGTTTTACAAGTTTTTCGCCGCACTTTGACTGTTCCCAAGTGCCTGAACCTAATTAACAAAAGGCAAGACATAAAGTAGATTGTCTGATAGGCTCCAAGAATTTCAATAAGTCTTCTCTGCTTGAGAGTAGAGCATTTTTGTAGGCAATCACTACCTGAGGTCAACATATCAAGGACGACGAGATGAGGGTAATGTTATATTTAGGGGATCAATACCAGTTCTTAGAGTAAATATATTAAATAAAAAGTGCTTTTAAAAGGCTGAAGAATCCTGTAGTGCTCGTCCTAGTCCTTCAAGTCTCAGGCTGAATCGAAACAAGTGAGCTTTAGCATTACTCATTTGAACAGATCAAAAGAAGAGAGGAGGTGAGTTTGCCCGAGGTCTTGTCTTAAGACTAAACCATAGATATGGAGGATGTGGCCTCTCAACTTCCATGTAAAAGCGACATATCAGCAGCAAAGAAACCATGATTAGGAGGACAGCACTATAAAGCTGCTTTTAAATGAGTTCAATCAACACCTTTGCAAACAAACACAAACGGCGAGAAAACCTCCTGAACTCCTCGTTATTTTGTGTTTGAAGCACCGTCTGAATTGAACCCATCTGCTGTGTAAGCACCGGCCTATATAACAGCCCTGACACTATCGGCTACATAATGGCTCAGCTCCATTAACACAAGTCCTCCTCCGCTTTTTGAGGCTCTCTGCATGTAAAAGAGACGCGGCCATGACCTTCTGACCTGCTCAAAGCGACGAATTCCACCACAAAATGAAGGCTTAACCTCTTATATTGCACTTCGCTACATCGATGTTGAGGACGTTCAAATCCATTATAAAGCTGTACAAGTGTGTTATAAAAAACACGCCCATATTACTATAGGGTTTAAACTACATAGAACTAATGCTAAACACAGTCAATATCATCTAATACGATGGATAGAACGACAGAATAATATATAGAACAATGATGGACAGACAAACAGAACGATAGATAGAATGGTGGACAGACAGAAAGATCAATAAACAGAAAGCTAAATCGATAGATAGACAGGCCGATAGATAGCATGCTAAATAGACGGTCTGTCTGTCCATTGTTCTGTCTGTCAGTCTAACAGATAAAATGATGGACAGACAGAGAGAAAGACAGACAGATAGACAGAACGCTAAAAAGACAAAGACCGATAGAACGATGGACAGAGACAGACAGACAGAATGCTAAAAAGACAGACAGAAAGACTGATGGATAGGATGGACAGACAGACAGATATACAGAACGCTAAAAAGACAGACAGACCGATAGATAGAACGATGGACAGACAGGCTGATAGAAAAAACGCTAAAAAGACAGATAGACCGATATACACAACGCTAAAAAGGACAGACAGACAGATAGACAGAACCCTAATAAGACAAAGCGACAGACAGATCGATAGACAGAACGATAAAAAGACAGACTGATAGACAAAACGCTAAAAAGACAAACAGACAGATAGATAGATAAAACGATGGACAGACAAACTGTCGCCTCTGGCTTGCTTAGTTGGGGATCACTTAATATTCGACAATATCATTGATCTGACTTGTATTGTACTGGCGCTGTTATAAGAGAACTGAACTTAGCTGGACGATGACTTTTTTTTTGCAGATCTGCTTTAAAGATGAAATGAACTACTTTAATCATTGATGATCTTTACAACGGAACTGAATCAACACTGAACTGACTTCAGCTAAACCACAACCAAAATGCATCATTTTCCTGTTATCGCTGTAAAGCTGCTTTGAAACAATCTGTATTGTATAAAGCACTATATAAATAAAGATGGATGGACAGATGGATGAACAGATGAATGGACAGCTAAACAGATGGATAGACAGATAGGAAGAGAAATACAAATTTTTTTATACTGTAAATTAAAATAAAATCACTTGTACCATTTAAAATAAAAGATGCCCACAACATAGAAATTATTATCTGTTTATTGATATAGCCAGAATTTGAATATCAGTACTCATTAACTATAACTTCATTTGTCTAACACATGACAAATTGACCAAAACGTCAATCTGTAGTGAGGAAGACCACAGAGAGGGGAAGAAGAGTTGAGAGGAGGGACAGAGAGAGCAGCAGGGACACAACATGAATCTCTCCTCAGCAGCTGCAGTGAATGGCGTTTAATAATAGGAATGATTTTATCCTCCCTCCCAACAGTCCTGCTCCATGTCTTAAGTAGCCACCATGATCCACACACAGCCAGCCTCGCCATCCATCATCCTCCAGCCGAATAAGTGACAACAATTTCCTCCTGAGTCCCCGTTAGAGGCGGTACTCCTGATTATCTGCACTCTCCAAGAATGGAGCTCTTCTGCCGTGCCACTTAAGATCATCATACAATTATGCGCCCCCCGTGCGTCCTCGCTTTCCAAGAGCGGAGAGGTAGAATCGATGGGGGGACAATGGGAAACACAGTGATCAGGGCCTGAGAGGATGAGATCAGATCAAGGGCGTCTTTGAACATGCTGATTGAGATGTCAGGCTCGGCAGTTCCGAGGGAAATTAGAGGATATCTCTGTGATAACCGGGTGGAGAAAATTCAGGGTGCGGCACAAAGCTCAGGCGTGATATTTAGTACCGAGCGCTGCGGTTTGCTGCACGTCAAAAACAGATAGAAAATACTTTGCATCCTTTCTAAAGATTGGCATCTTGTGACCCTGTTCACACGTACATCGATTTTGGGAGATCTGACAACAAGTGGTCAACACAGAATTATGTGATCCAATCATACAAATCACAAGCCAAAAATGCATGTGACAATGTCACATTGGTAGTAAAAACATTAATGCATCCTGGAGGACGGCCTGCTTTCCTGTCAATCATCTACTGCGCTAAAACAAGTGTTTTGAATTCCAAAAAATTCAGAGTCCATTCAAAAGCTTGGGGTCGATACGACTTTTTAATGTTTTTGAAAGAGGTCTCTTACGCTCAACCAAGGCTGCATTTATTTGATCAAATAAACATTAAAACAGTAATATTTTAAAATATTATTAGAATTTGGAATAACTTTTCTATTTTATATATTTATTCTCAAAAGAAGAGAAAGATCTGCACTCCTTATTTATTTATTTATTTTTTTACATTACACAATGCAAAATAAAAAAATAAAAAAGGAATTTATTTCTGATGGCTAAGATAAAGTCATTTCTCCAGTCTTCAGGGTCACCTGATCTTTCAGAAACAATTCCAATATGCTGATTTGGTGCTCAAAATTAATAGTAATTTATTATTTGAATTGCTTCACATTATTAACATGCAACAAAACCACACACTGACACTGATATTAAGTGACATGTAGTCAAGAAATAAGAAAAACTTCCCTTGATAAAAAGTCAAAACTAAAGAGATTCATGCTAAAACCAGGAGTCTGTCTTCCGATCAAATCACCTAAAATGGATCAGAACAGAATTCTGCCATTTTGTATTTGATGAAACCACTGAATGAAACCCACGACAGGTGGGCGAAAGCAGAGGAATGTTCTTATAAAGAATAAATATAAAGACATAATAATTATCGTCATTGCAAAAATGACATTGTGTTTGTCTTCTTTCATGTTGGAAACTACATTTAATAAGTAGGAGTGACATAAAAGCCTAATTAAGATGGACTCGAGCAGCTTGATAAAGGAATGCCATGTAATTTCTGCTGGTTCTTAAGCATGTTCTAGTTCATTTCGCACCCTGTTACACTAATTAACGGCTGAGACCACGACCGCATGAAATTACAGCCAACAAATTCGGCGGCTTAACAAAAGGGATTTTGACAGTTCTTGGACAGTCTGAAGGCAGGTGTGAGCACGACATCAAACAATAATTACGTCTGTCATTGAGAGGTTTGGTATGCGCCGTGCACGGACTCCTCCAAAGCGACGAAATACGGATGGAGAATTCAAGCATGAAAACCATAACCCGGTGGTGACAGCTTTCTGTTATCGCGCCATCAAATGATTCCCAAAATCCTTCTTTAAAGAAAACCCACATAGCACGATCAACAAAATGTGAAGTTGTAGAGTGATTTGACAGCTGAGCAGAAGACTGTGAAGTAGACTGGCCTGTGTCAGAAAATACTGATGCATAACCAAAACGCTTTACATTCCCATCAAGAACTGACTGCATTTCAATGTGTTGATGCTGTCGATCCCATAATCTCTTCACCAAAGCAGATGGTTTAAACTTTAAATACACAAAAAAACATCCACTGACCAATCCATCTCGTTTACTTGAAAATTCAATGGCTGAGCTACTTTGACATTTAATGAGATTAAAAGAAAACTTTGCACGTCAATTGCAATAAGTGGTTGAGGAGTTCATTAAATCAAAAATCGAACTCAAAACATCTTTAGGTGTGCTATATCTGCACGGCTACCATCACCAAATGGGTAAATATATATGCTGTAATAAGCATAAATAAATTAAGTTTTGCACAAACACAAACACGTAGTCCTACCCCAAAACTCCATGTCAGGCTTTTGAGAGGGCCACAGAAACACTGGTTTCACTTTCTTGGGAAATCAGCCTACTTTAAACTAAGTCATAACATCTACAGAACAAAAACTTGATTTTTATTTTCAGCTAGGGATGCACCTATATAAAAATCCTGGCCCATAATGATAATCTGATAATTCTTTTCATCTTATGACCGATAATCAATTCTAAAAAAGATAAAATAAATGAATTAAAATCCATAATTTTAAGTGCAACAAATGAATTTAGCTCCTGCGTCAGCATCACACACATGCATTGCAATACTGAGCCGGCATTCGGACGTAAACACGGAAGCCTTCACTGTGCTTACTGCGGCACCTGCGTAAGGATAATGACAGGGAAGAGAAGAGATTGTCGAATAAAAATTTGTTTTGTTTTTGCGCACAGAAAGTATTCTCATCGCTTCATAAAATTAAGGTTGAACCACTGCAGTCATGTCGACTGTTTTAACGATGTCTTTAGTACCTTTCTGGACCTTGAAAGTGTTGATTGTATTGCTGCCTATGAACGAGTCATATACCTCTCAGATTTCATCAAAAATATCTTCATTTGTGTTCTGAAGATTAATGAAGGTCTTACGGGTGTGAAACGACATGAGGGTGAGTAATTAATGATAGAATTTTCATTTTTGGGTGAACTAACCCTTTAATTAATGCTTATATAACTTAATTATTGGCCGATAGGGGTGTGACGAGATCTCGTTTCACGAGATCTCGCAAGACTAAACTGTGACGAGATTTCTCGTCAAGGCAAAAGTAGTCTCGTGATGTTACCATGACAGAGTGTTAGGATGATTAGGAAAGAATATGCCACTGCTACATTACATTACTCCTCCAGTGTCGTTTTGCTTTGTATTAAAATAAAAAACATTTAATTAAGTTGGATAACGGTCGCCGCCGCTCCATATTCACAGAGTTACGCGCGATCGTGAAAGTGAAAGTAAACGCGAGCGCGCATTCAAACACGATTTAAATACCCCGCATTTTGAAAGCGACTCTCTGATGAATACAGATATCTCTCAATATGAAAGCTATTTTAGGCTGGGCAGTGTAGTTGTAACCATCTCTTAGCTCTGTATCAAAGAAACATTTGGTCTTATTTGCACTTTTCATAATAAGTGCAACCATAATCGCACTCAATATTCAGTGTTACCATAAAAATGAATAACTTTTTTTCTTAATCTTATTAAACACAAACAGTAAGGTTTCATTTGTTAACATTAGTTAATGCACTGTGAACTATCATGAACTAACAATGATTGACTATTTTTATTAACTAACATAAACAAAGATTAATAAATACTGTAGCAAATATATTGCTCATTGTTAGTTGATGTTGGTTAATACATTAATGTTAATAAATGAGACCTTATTGTAAAGTGTTACCATTTTTATTCATACTGTTTTTATTTCTATGATCAGTTTGTGGAAAGGAGTTCAGTTAGGAGGTCAAAAGTTGTAGAAGCTCATAAATCATGTACAGTAAGGTCTAAAGAGACTGAAATCATACAGAAGAGAAGTCAGTCAGTTGAGTTTGTAGCAAAACCTTTTACAGTGCTTGAGTGTTGTTGTCTTTTACTGCAGATGATAATTCATACTCAGAAAGCAGAACTGAAATGACATTCATTACAAGATAATTAGTTAAAACATTTCAAATACACCTGCAGAATATTTTTTCTAATCATGTATTTCGCCATCTTGTCTCGTCTCGTGAACTCAATTTAGAGTCTCGTCTCGTCTCGTGAGATACCTGTCTCGTCACACCCTATTGGCCGATAATTAAAAACAATCACTATTATCGGCCAATAACTGATCGGCAATGAGCCGATTTTAAAATTCTATATTCTTTCGTTTAAAAAAAAAAAGAAAAAAAAAGAAAAATAGAACACTTACAACTAAAAACCATAATTTTAAATGCAACAAGTAAATTTATAGCCTGGTAATACCAGACTCTGCTACTTCACTTTGCTTCGTAGACAGAGTCTGGAATGGCATAATAGAGAAGTGTTTTCTCTCTCGCTAGGGGGCGCTTGTCTGAAGTTTAAAATCATTGGTTACCCGTAAGCCAATCAGATACGTTTAGTTATGACGTATGTTATGTGCCTGTACAGCCGCATCGAAGCACAGACATCATGCATCGAACTCAAATCTATGATTGAACTTCCACTGTAAACCTGTTGTAAACACATGATAAAACAAATGTTTATCAAACACTCTTCTTGTTCTGGCTTCAGTTTGAAAAAGAGTTGAATGTTCTCCATAACAGAGTGAATTGCATCCCGTGTCTCGTTTCCCATTTCCGCGGTCGTTTCGGTTTTCGATTTCTCTAACCTACAATGTAAAACTCGGCGCTTAGCATCTACGTCACGGCTCTCAGCCTGCCCTCTGTTCGTTGATTGGCCCGGCTGTTTCCAGACCGGTGGCAAACAGAAAGCTCTGACGCTGTATCAGACTGAGTACAGAAGCCAAATGAAATTGAGCGGAAGTAGGAAGTCTGACGTAGTCAGGCTAGTAAATTTAAGCATCACAATATTATAGGGATGTCCCGATCACGTTTTTTTGCCCTCGAGTCTGAGTCCGAGTCATTTGATTTTGAGTATCTGCCGATACCGAGTCCCGATCCGATACTTAATAGCCTACATAAAAAAGAATAAAGAAGAGCGAAAAAACTGATCCAGGAACAGTGCTTTTCAGGTTTTTCAGGTATTCAGTTTTCAAATAGTAATCAAATATAAAATATCACTGCATATTATCTTTACTGTATAAAATAAATAAAGATTAATCATTATTGAAGTTACAAAAACTATTCAGTCAAGAGCAGTGAGTGATTTCTTTGTTTTTTGTTGTTTGATTTAACATTAAATACAGGCAGCAGGAATAGTTGATTTCCCTTTAAGACATGCACGATCCAGTACATATACTGTTCCACATGCGCTGTCTTTCTCGACTAATATACGTTTGCTAGGATACTCGCTAGGACGGGCATGTTGACATAATTTTTGTATGAATGTGGCCGCCGAAGCGCAAGACTTGAAAGAGAACTCAGTATTTGCGCGCTGACTGGAATAAGCGTGTGCGCGCTTCGGAGGAGCGCACACAAATCTTCTCACAGCGCGCGCGAGTTCTCTTTCGCGTCTTGTTCTTGAAGGTTTAAATCAGCAAGGCTTAAACGAGTTAGTTTAAATACAGACAGCAACGTGTGCTGTTCAGGTCTCACCTGCGCTCGCACGCTATCAACACCCGGGTGATGACGGCGTAAATGACTGGACATTAGAGCAGACGGCACTCGCAGTTAACAGTTTACAAAGAGCGACTGTTTTGTTCACGCTTTCTGATTATCGTTGTTGTAACGTTTTGTGCATCCATCGACTGAAACATACATTATCTGAACTCTGTCTGTTTTCCACGTTGCTATTTTAAACAAACCATATTAACCAATAGATGCGTCGATCGTCATTCGAGATGGACCGCAGTGCAAGTGCGGTCCGTAAGTGGAGAACCGTATGGTTCGATTTTTTACCGAGAACCGTTGCACCCCTAATACATATATATCCGAGTCCTGATCGGGAGGTAATGTCCGATTCCGATCGAGTCTGAAACCACATGATCGGGCCCGATTTCCGATCATGTGATCGGATCTGGACATCCCTACAATATTATCAAAATGAATATTTTAAAGGTGCAGTAGGTGATCTGGGAAATGCTAACGTTAGCCTGCTAGCATTGAAAGCATACGATCTCACCCTCCCTGCAAATTGCCGTCCAAAGCCACGCCTCCTCCAAAACACATGAAGGCGCACACACACACAGCTGCTTTCGGCAAAGCGTCACAAGAGACGGCATTAAACCACCTCATGTCTCAAAGCACATAACATTACAATAATAATGAACGTAAACAACTTGTACCTGACTGCTGCAGATTCATTTCAGTGTTGATACTGTTGATATGGATATGCATAATTCCGAGTCTGACTGAACAGCTCCGGTTAGAAAGTCACGGGTTGCCATCTTTGTAGTTTTGGCATGAACAGAGCATAAGCTCGTTGTTTTGATTCGGTAGGAACTGTAAAAGTTGGCTGCTGTTTGTTTGCGGCACTCAGTGACTGAGGTCTGTCTGTATAAACTCTAGCATAAAAGCATAAAAACGCACTGATGACGTATGATGTCTGCGCGAAAGTATGTAAAAAAGTATGTTGACAGGTAGGTAGAACAGATTTAATTTTAATTTGGACCGAATATAATAATTGGATGAACATTTTATGGTCCTATGCCTTCCACAGATGATATATATTTATAAAAATACAGTTATACCATTTAATATAGTGATTGCCATCAGGATATGAAAAATTAATGTTTGTGTTTTTACACAAATATTAAGTTTAAGTGAGCATTAGATGACAGCAAAAGTGATCTGAATGTAAATATGGTGTAAATGGGCATGCACTATTAAATACACAATAAGATAGCAGGAAAAAAAAAACACACCAAAACACTAATATATACAGATATAAACACTGTTAACCGTTAAAATTTCAATACTGTCACATGTGAACCTGACAACTTACTGCTGAATGCGCTGAAGAGGAAGCAGAAGCAAGTCCTCAAGTTTCTGCTGATTGAACTCAGGCCTTGACTCCTGGAGCTTTTTAAACCGTCTGAAGGCTTTGCTTTTCTTCACCTGAACCTGAGAAGAAAATGAACCATGAATCAAGATCTGCTTCCATGAAAACAACTTGATACAATGGCAGGGCACATTTGATAATGCTAGCGATAACACTGTTTACCTCCCACCAACATTTTCACCCCTGTAGATTATGCATGTGGTTGATGTTTATTGAATTGTGTATTCAGTCACGCTTGTGACTGAATCTCACTCATGCGCAA
The DNA here is from genome assembly GCF_024489055.1 of Chanodichthys erythropterus. NCBI lineage: Eukaryota > Metazoa > Chordata > Actinopteri > Cypriniformes > Xenocyprididae > Chanodichthys > Chanodichthys erythropterus. Next base: position 11,000,108 of record NC_090228.1, read on the forward strand.
CAAGACATCTCTGTTCTCTCTTATCACAAGCTGTCTTCTGAATAGAAGCAACCCTGGTTTCACTGTTAAATATACATTCACACATACCATGTCAGGCTAATGACAGACAGACTTTGAATTAGCATAGCAAAACATCACTTCTTTATGTAAAATCGCACTTCCCTCTGAGAAAAGCATGGGTCGGTGCTATGTGTGTGTGCTTAGTAAATAAATAAACATATCAAGTACATAAAACAATCCATCATCTTCAAATGGCACACACCGTGAACAACACCTGCTCGGCTAGCATTTATGGCCGAAGCAGCTGGGGTCTCCCTCTGAGAAACACACTAACATTAAATCACTGCATGTTGGACATGCTGTGAGAGGAATTCTTTATTCAGGCCAGCCAAAAAAATCTTAGTACAAATCCTGTCATTTTAAATTGTGAGAGAGCTTTCCACATTTTAAAATAATAAGTCATCAAAACAACAAGCAAGTATAATTTTAATATTAAAGTGTGAATAGAAATAAAATTTTTATAAACGAAACACTGCAAATTAAAATAAATTGTTTTAAATATAACGTGAATTTAGGCATGACAACATAATTACAAATGTTGCATCGGCCTTTACTGAGCCGGCGTTCGGACAAAGTCATATTTTTTCCGTTTTTGCGCACAAAAAGTATTCTCATCGCTTCATAACATTAAGGTTGAACCAGTAGACTGCTTTAACGATGTCTTTACTACTTTTCTGAACCTTGAATGTGGTAATTTCACTGCTTTCTAGGGGAGATTAAAATAACCTCTTATCAGAAATATCTTAATTGGTGTTCCGAAGATTAAGGAAGGTCTTACGGGTTTGGAACGACATGAAGGTGAGTACTTAATGAGAGACATTTCATTTTTGGGTTAACCAACCCTTTAAGTGAGAGTTAAATCATGACAAAGGTAAAAATTTTGGGGTCAGTCAGATTTTTTTTTTTTTTATAATTAATACACTTATTTAGCAAGGACACATTCAGTAGATCAAAAGTGACAGTTAGAATGCATTTAGTTATCTTTATAGTTATTGTTCTTGGTGTGAACGGGCCTTTACCGACCCTAAACCTTTGAACATTAGTGTAAATAAGGCAAATATCCAATATCGACTGACACCAGTAAATTAGTAAATGCTTACTATCAGTCTCTAACTCACATAGTATATCATGTATCCCTAATATAAATAATCTTAAAAAGATCTCATTATTATATATTAATGCTGCCAAATCGATTAATCATGATCGCATCTAACATAAAACTTTGCATGTATACACACACACATATATACATATATATATATATATATATATATATATATATATATAAAATTTATATATACAAATAATAACTAAAAAGGGGATTAAAGGCTCCTTGTTTGAGAAACTTTGAGAAACCCTGGTCTAGACTGCCAGTTTCAAGAACAGTGGATCATAAAAGGACAAGCCATGTTTCAGTCATGTGACACAATGAACACTCAGGCCCATGTTCCAGCAATTACAGCCATGTAGGCCTGGCAGAGTAATCGATGCTAACTTAAACAGCTCAGTCTGCAATCAATGGGAATCGGTCAATTGGCCGCAGACGTATTCCTCCTCTTAATTAAGACATTAATATCTGTGAGGCTCCAAGCTTCCCCCAGCTAAATAAAAGCAGCGTGTGGCTAGACGTGGCTTGGAGGAGCTTTGCTGCAGGGCTAACATCACTCGAAACGACCTTTCTGCGAACATACATTCGGTATCAGACGCAATTACTGGCATAGTAAGAAAAAAATGCCCCTCGGTTCACCACAAGCACACAGAATACAGAAGTTAGCACTAGCCTGGCGTGCCGATGATTCTTTAACCGCTAACTGATTTGGTCTAACAAGGAATCAGTCATCCATACACTTGGGTACAGGTGCCTTGCCGAGGGAGGAGCTAATTAGCAAAGAGAGAGATTCCCCATCGCACTTTTTTCCGGCCGACTGATGGAGGCTGCCCACTTAAGTCAGGCGTAATGAGATGGTAGTGTTGGACCTAATGGTACCGCTGGGCTTTGCCTGGGAGAGATCTGTTTGCACAGAGTGTCATCCTAAAGCCTTAATCAGGTAGGTGACTCCATTTTTTTTCACCGTTCCAAACGTCAATCATTTTGAATGGTGATCTTTGAGTTACTGACCCGACATTGTGTCTTCTCTTCTTTTTTTTTCCCCCCACAAGGTTGAGCCGAACAATATGGCACAGCGAGAAAAGGTGCCAAAGATGAGCAGCTGTACAAGACTTAATAGGTTTGGACTAATTAGAAGTGGAGCATGACATTCTGTCAATCCTATGCATTAACATAGATCTATACTGAATACATATTCATGATTTCATATTGATAGACATAGCCACCAGCTTTTAGTGTAAGGAGATGACCTCTATCCAGGTAAAAGAACACATTCATTCAGGAAAAGCCAATACCAACGACCTTTCGATTTAGTAATTTTCATAGCATGTGGAAAAATGATTAGACTACCTTCAAAGAGCAAAGCAGAATCAAAAGAAGAGGAAAATGACATAATCAGTGAAACTTAATATTCAGTGCATAACTAATCTATGGCTATGTTCACAAAGGCACTACTCAAGGCCATACAACACAACGAGTCACACTTGTAAGTACAGTCAATGCCAAATGGGGGTCAGGTCTAACATAAAAACATTGAATTTCAACTTACCATGAGGACTTTTTTAGCTGTCTGGATGTTGTCAACGTAAGTATTATACAACTGCAGGTGAGTGCAGAACTCCTCAAACCCAATGCCAAACCTCCCCAGTTCTAGATGAGCGAGCAGGGTCCTGTTTAAACCAAAAAAGAAGCGAAAATATGATTTGCCTCAGATGGCGTAATTTAATAAGACTTAATTTAATATTTCATACCTCAAATGTTCTGTAAATTAATATATTTATATAAAATCTCTTATGCTCACAGGACCACATTTATTTGATCACATATACAGTAAAAACAGTAATATTGAAATATTATTACAATTTCAAAGAAAAGTTTTCTAAAAATTTAAGTTGCTCCTGTGACGGCAAAGCTGAATTTTCAGCATCATTACTCCAGTCTTCACATCAATCTTCAGAAATCATTCTAATATGCTGATTGGGTGCTCAAGAAACATTTTTTATTATTATCAATGTTGAAAACTGGATTCTTTGATTAACAGAAAAAAAAAAAAAAAAAAAGAAAAGAAAAAAAAAACATCATTTAGTTGAACACTATAAATGTATTTACTGTCTCTGTTTTATGCATCCATTGAATAATAGTATTACATTTTAAAATAAATTAAATCGACAAAAACATATAAAAGCATACTTTAACAGAATGGAAAAATTGTATCACATTAACAAACAAGTCCTATATCCAATTTCTGGAAACATGTAGTTCAGGGGCATCATTATAAATGAGCCGATTCAGGGCTACTGGCCCTTTAATTCTCATGCTCCACGCCCACGGAGCTCGCGCTTGCCTTGAACAGTGCATAAACAAAGTTCAAACAGCTATATTGTTTACATTTGATTCTGAATGAGTTTGAGGCTGTGCTCCGTGGCTAACGGCTAATGCTACACTGTTGGAGAGATTCATAAAGAATGAAGTTGTGTTTATGAATTATACAGACTGCAAGTGTTTAAAAATGAAAATAACGACGTAACATTACGTAACGTTACGTAACATTCAGTGTTATGTTGAGATTCACCTGTTCTTCGGAGGTCTTTTAAACAAATGAGATTTATATAAGGAGGAAGAAACAATGGAGTTTGAGACTCACTGTATGTCATTTCCATGTACTGAACTCTATTTTTTAGTTATTTGACTATGCCGAGGTAAATTCAATTTTTCAATCGAGGGCACCTTTAAAAGATTCTGGCTGCTTTCTTTTCATAATATTGTTTAGAATGCCGCACTGCAAGGATTAATGGGGCTAGAATACATACTGTTACCTATTAGAGTAAAACATAAAATAATTATTTTAAACTGAAGATGTTTTTTTCTATGCAATAACTTGCTGCCATGGTTTAATTGTATGTTATAATCACAAAAAAAAAACAATTAAGTCCTGTTAAGTCAAAAAATAAACAACAACATTACCCTACCCTGCAGTCTTGCCATCGCACTCCAAACGCAATGATAACCCTGATACTGTTTTGGAAATCAAGGCACTTCTTGTCACAAATAATGAGGGGGGTTAGTTCAGAGGTAGACGTATTTGCGAAAGGAAGTGTTTTTAGTCAGATTTGTGTGGTGTCATCCGAGGGCCCCTCCCTGTGGGTGACATACTTATTTGAGACAAGGGTGCTGGGGCTAGCGCCCAAGGGCAAGCGTGCGGTGCTTTGTACCGGGAACGCACCGATTGCAAAACCAGGAACAAAACAAGGCGTTCAAGAGGAATGGAAGAGTTGGTGCTCTGGCTGTCAGGCACATTAGGGTGACATGGGTATAATTCAAGGGTGAGGGTGTTGACACTTGTGAGAGAGCTTATTATCCAAACTAGGCGAGGTAGATATCGCTCATACATACCGCTTAGACCAAACAGAAATACAGGTACGGATACACGCACACACTCTCCCTAATGATGTTCCCTGAGACTTTACATTTTTTACATGCTGGAAGAAGGAGCATTTTGCAGTTGAAGTTGATTTAAATAGATTTTAATGAAGTTGCAAGCCAAGGTAGCCTCTGTTCATAATCAGGAGATGCCAGAGCAGCCGAGAGAGTTCTAACGAGGGCAAAGGGCGGGAAAAATAGTGTTTCCTTTTTCCTCCTCACAGCCAGAGGCTATTATGATAAATATGAAATTATGACTTCCATTTTTTATGCTCTTTTTTAGGGCAATTAAATTCTCTAGCCGTCAGGAAGATGACAAAGATAACATTAGCATTCCTCCTGCATCATGTTAATCTACATTAATGCTTAGCGGTTGCGACATCTGGGCCGGGCACAGACTCAACCAAACAATGGAGGCCTATGTGGCTTCATTTGCGGGAAGAAAAAACCGAGGAATACTAATTATCATCAAAGAATAGTTAGCAGCAACGCAAACAGTCGTAAAATCCCAAATTTGTACAGGACCCAAAAGCATCGTTCAGTTTGTCGGGAGACCCCCTCCTTCCCTCGATAGTGACAAGGACCCTCTTCCTTCATATCGGATACTATTTGATCTATTTCCACACCACATTTACTGTCATTAAGAAACCCCCAAGACGCACTCGTTCAGAATATTTATCTCTCAAATACGTTTTTGATTCAATGCTACTTAAGTGACAGCCCTTTTAAGTTGGCGATCACTGTTACGGTGCATTCTGGGATAATTGGGTTGTTCCCACTATTGCCTTATTCCTCTCATCAGATAAACAGGCATAATTCTGATGAATGGCAGCGGCATGACAATATATTCAAGGTTTGTTTGTTTGCTTGCTTGCTTGTTCAGAAGCGTTTAATGAATCCAGAATGTATTTAAGTCTTTACCGACCCAAGAGTATCATATGATATACAAATAATGAACTTCAAACCAGCTTCCTCCTATTCTTTTAAACTTAAATATAGCTGACAGACATTTTTTTATATTTCTTAAGATGTCATTGTCTTAACAACGCCTATTTTTATAAGTTTGTATTGAAAACTGGGAAAGATTGGGTTGCATTGTCCTCAGGTTATATAATTACATCAAATATGTCTAAAATCAAAAGAAAAGAATTATAGCTGCAAGCAGCAAATATCGGGGTTTAAGCGCTTTTAAGGCCTTTAAACACATGCATAAAAGGGTGTTACGTTTTAATTAGCAAGCCTGTAACCATCTCGATCATAGATGGAAAAGACCATTTACAGCCAATACAGGCAATTTACTATAGCAAACACATAGTTTTTAAACTTAACAGTTGAGGTTGAGCCAAAAACCTAGGACTAGTTCGTCAAAGTTTGTTTTTGAAATAATCTCCGATATTTAACAAACGATTCGATGAACAGAGGTGGTCCAAGAGGCAAAGTTGCTCAGAATGACGACTTCTACCATGTGGTATAAATATCGTGGGTGTGTGCAAAAAAACGTGCAAATCACAATCCTTTATGCACATGAAAAACGTAAAGGCGTTTGCTCACAGGCCTCTAGGGCCGTGAGTCAAACAGGCCCAGCAAGTTTCATTTCAATTGGCCTCCGTTAACCTTGTCTAATAGCTGCTCAAACTTCATTGGCCAATGGTGGCCATGTTTTTTCAATGTCCTTATAGACCTTATTTACCAGAGAAACAAGCGCGCCGCCATCTTTATAAAATTGTCTTTGAACTTCCGTTTTGCTGTAGCTCTGTACATTTCTATGGCATCGCTGTCCAAGAATAATTAGTTGGTTAAGTGGATTTACTTGTTGTAGAGTTAATGAAAGTTATCATGAGCATTGTTATGTTTAAAGCAGATGTCTTAACAAATGTCAGTATATCGGGAAGGTTTTAAAACAAGCAGTTCATTTATAAATGTAATATTGCTGTGGAAATACAAACCGGAAGTCAAAAGACAACGAGCGCAAAAAAGGGGCGGTGCTACATAAGGTCTATAGACAATCATGGTAGCTTGGACAAAGACACTGCACATCAACAGTGAAGTAATTATAGCTATTTTCATGTTTTTTCACGTTATAGCGCCACCAAATGGCCAGTTGCCACGTCTTTTTTCACGCGACCACAGAATGAGCTCTTACAGAGGTGTGCTGAGTTTTATGAAAATATTTCATTCCAGAGTTATAGCCATTTTAGTAAAAATTGCTCCACCTATTTTGAACAGGCCCTTAGGGACCGTCAATCAAAATGTTTTAACATTTTTTTGATAATTATTGACAATCAGACTATGGAGAATCTTGCTGCACTGGTTTGGTTCCAATTGGGCCAAACACCTAGGACTAATTCGCAAAAGTGAAAAGGGAGATATGAGTGATTTTGTACTTTTCACCACCATAGCGCCCCAGTCAAGCCAATCAGGGTGAGTCTTGGTGACACTGTAGGCGGTGTAAGTACTACCAGCCCTCAAAGTTTCAAGTCACTACGACTACGACGGTTTGGTCTGCCCGATCACTTTTATGTTGATGTTGATTTTTTAACAATTTAACAATTACAATAGGGTTTCAGCACTATGTGCTTGAACCCCTAAAAATACAACTATTTATTTTGAAATAATACATCAGAAATGAAAAATTTTATTCTGCTAAATGCATAAAATGTAAAAAATAAATAAATAAATAAATATTTAATCACCCTCATGTCATTGTAAACCTGTAAGACTTCCTTCTTTTCAATGCAAAAAGAGAAGTTTTGAAAAATGTCCAGGCTGCTCTTTTCCATACAATGAAAGTGGATTGTGGTACAACAGGTTTGTATGAGGAAAAGGTCAAAAAGTTGGTATTTACAAAAACAAATGTTGCTATGAAAATGGTAGCCGTCACCATTCACTTTCACTCTATGGAAAATCTCCTTTTTCATTCCACAGACTAAAAGAAGGTCAAATGAGTTTTTAAAGACATGACGATGAGTAAACAATGACAGAATTGTCATATTTGGCTCAACTATTTCTTTAAGAATAAAATCTACAATGGTTTATAAAATGCATATACTATAAAGCGCATATTGTGCATGGCAAAAACAATCTACAGCTCACCTTCTGTCCTGGTTCTCTGATTTTCACTGTTACAACTAGTCCAAGATAATAAAAAAAAGTGATGATTTCAGCTAAGGAATCAAATAACCTTCAGCAGCCAGCGCAGATATCAACATGCATCTGAAGAAGCTTCCTGATAACGATGTGGTTTTGGAGTACGCGAGCACTTTATTCGTTTTAATCAGTCAGCCACTGCTGTCTGTTCACAGATCTAAATTGAGAGACTGCCATTACGCTTCACCCGGCACTTCAATAACCGATTCTAATGATGATATATGGTAACCAAGCACCGATTTATCCAATACATCGGGCTCTGAAATTCAGCCCTCCATCTTCATTCAGCCACTGTTTGTAGAGAGGCCCGTCAATCAGGCATTGATGGGAGCCTCGGGGACCCACGGTGATTCATTATTCAGACAATTTTATGATTCTCGATCAACAGGGCCTGGATGAAGCCCTCAAAGGCAGTCAGTAGCTCCCCTTCCAGTCGTTTGGTAATTCGAAATATGTACACAACAAAACCATGCGGCAGTAACTCCTACGAGAACTTCGGCCAATTCGAGACTAATGAAATATCCTTCACTGTGTTTCTCTTGTTAGGAAACGTCTCTCTGCGCTTGTCAGGCAAATTCTCTGAGATTGATCAGGTTGTTAAATATATCAAACACTGTTCACCTGCACTAAGGGGCGATGATCTCTCTAATGCAGGCTTAAAGGTGTTAATAAAAGACTGGAAGCTTGTTCGCTCGCAGGCTATTGGACATTAGGAGAGGGCTTCTGCTTTTGCTTGTTGCTTTTAGATGTGGTACATCAAAACACAAAACGCTTCACGAGAGCTCTGTGCCATAGATAGCCTCAGATAAAATTAACAAGAACAGGCTTCTTGACACCTGCGAGTTAATTTGTTGTTAGTCTGCCCAGCCCGCATGGGAAGATCAATGCCGACTGCTCTTCAGGCCAGTTTTTCTGATGTATTATTTCATCTTCTGCACCGTGTTTCCAGCAGCTCTGGCTTTTCATTTGCTCAAGCTGTCATAAAGGCCCCTCAAGCAGAGCGTCTAATCGTCTGTACGCGGAAGAGTCACAGCTGGGCTTCACATCTTACCATGACCACTTTACCACTGGTGAAATATAAAGATGTTATTAAAGTCATCATGAATTTAAAGTTGACTATTTACTTTCTTAAAATTGACAAAACTGCTATTACTGCATGCAGACTATACATCTACAACTCGGAAATGTCTTATTTTTAGATGACGTCACACATATCGATAATTTTCCTGACCTCTGCCCTTGTCAAAAGTACTGGTACTTCGAAGTTAGTATAGTATAGTATTTGCGTATTTGTGCTCTGCAAACACTCATGGCAATGTTATTTTAGTATCATTTAAATCAGAGGTTCTCAACGGGTTTGGCAGTGGGACCCAATTTTTTAGAAATTTGAACCTATAGCAAATTTATTTCTCAAAAATGCTTGACACAAGTACCATCCCACTTTACTTAACATACACATAAATTGTAAGAATATCACTAACACAGATGATTAAACAGTATAAGGTTCTAAGGTAAGGCTATTAGTCCCAAACTAGCTTTTCATAATATAATAAAGTTGGTATGAGGCACCAAAGTCATCAGAAATATAGAAAACAACACAAAGTGAAAATAAAGTGGTATTTTTGGGTAAGGTTACAGAAACTAGTTATATGGTGAAGTGAAATACAGTGCGCCTCCGCATTTGTGCATGCAATAAAACAAAATATTAGATCTAAAAGCAGTCCAACAGACCTGCCACTGTCTATGCTGTGAATATTAATCCACAAAAATTGTTCTTAACTTCGTTCTTATTTTAGTGAATTTGGAGTATTATAAAGGAGTGGCCGCGTGCACAAGGTTAGTCATTTGTATAAAACACGCCCAAATCATGTCCATATAAGTTGTTTCCATGCACACTTTCCTAACAGGCATACGTCACTCTCGTCAGACATGTCACTGTTTAAAGACAAACTGTCGCTAGATCCTCGAGCAATGCCAAGCGTGCCGTTCTCTCTCAGCAGTTCTCACAATAAACACCTTAAACACATCGCCTCTGCACTCCTGATTTCTCTCAACTTGGGAGTAGGAGAGCGGTCAGTCAATAAATGGGAAAACAAAGTAACTTGAGTTACTTATTTGAAAAAGTAACTCAGATATTTATATACATAACCCGTGTTAATTGTAATACATTACCCCCAACACTGTCAGTAATGAATTTTTTTAATGTTATTTTGACTTAATTCTGAAGTTTTTTCATATCGAAAAAAGTCAAAATGGCTCAGGTTATGAGTTTGATCCTAAAATGCTGACATAAATGCCTTGTACTGCTTTGAATAAAAGCATTTGTTAAGTGTAGAAGCACAGAACGTACATTAAAACTATTGAAATGTTGGTATTGTGACAACCCTTTTCCCCTCAAACCCAACCACTTCTCAAGTTCTTAGCGGATAAAATCAGGTCTGCTGAATATCCAGATTCACTCAGAACTGCAAAAGACCAGATTGCAAAATTAAATTGGTTGCGAATGGTGTTTCATGTTGACTTTAAATCTTGTATCGAGCAGCCTGATGTCTATTACTGGTGTTGATGTGGAAAATGTGTCATGTGGAAAGACTGTGAGAGTCAGTAATGAAGGCATGATAATGGACGCTTTCATTAAAACATCAGCGACTGCATAAGCTTATTTTTATCAACACATAAGGTTTGGAAGACACAAACAGCGGCCATTACGAACAGGCAACCATCACCAGTGATGGCAACCTTGGCGGGATAACATGAAATACACTGGTGAAAGTGTAGCTGTAAGCCCAAATCCAGCATCCTCATCGATTCGCAATCCAATTAAAGAGAATAACATAAGATAAGGCACACCAGGCAATCTCCAAGTTCTCAAACTTGATTCTCCTGTTAGACCCCAATTAATACTCCCCTACCCTCTCGTCCTTTTTAAACGGTATCAAAGCCAGCCACCCTCAGCCGTCTCTCTCCCCTGAGCGCGAATATTTGCTTAATTATTTAAAGGATACTTACTGGTTTATTAAATGAATGGATTTAATTGAACTGAAGATGCTTTCTCTAATGTCCTGCCTGAGGGTTCCTTTGGCCTTCAAGATCTCCACAAAGTACTGGAGAAAAGAAAGAGACAGGAGGGAGAGAAAATTAAATTTTCAGACGCCACTCGTACATGACTCTTCATCTTACCAAGAGTGTCACCTCTCGTCGCATACCCTTGAGACAAAACGAGAACAAATCTGTGGAGAGCCAAGCATTTTGCAGCACTGACATCTCAATTACCTCCAACGGCTTAATATGAGCTGCATATCTTAACACAACTTCACTAGGGGCGGGAGACGACGTGAAGGAGAATGTGCGGTTTGTCAAAATAAGTTTCGATGGTCGACCGTTTAATTAGAATGCGGCATAAGACAACAATGAGACGGACGTGCCAGTTCACTATGTTAGCTTTTCAAGTTCGAGTGGTAATTATTATGTTATACATAACCTGAATGAGTGAGACACAAGTGTATATTTGTGGTTACACACAATATAATCTACATAATACACATAGAAAAGGCTTTGAGATCTCAGGGATCTTAAAGGTAAAACCAATTAGTCACAAAATAAAAGCCTTGAACAGGTTATAAACCATGAATTTCAAAAGAATAGCCCTGCGATGGTGTCAAGGACCACTCAATAAATAGAAAACCTTGTGCTTTTTAAACTGTGAATAAAGATCTCAAAGATGATTAGAATTTCAGATTTCTATTAATTAGGATATTCAACACATTGCAATAAACGCATTATTCTGTTTCTGCTCTCCAGGATGACCGAATCCAACCCTGACAAGTGTTTCTCCATCAGCGTATTGTTTGATAAAAGATCGACCAATTCAGGCCATGAGTGTGTGTGTAATCGTGTTGGGCCTGTAGAGAGACTAACCGTGACGACTAGATCCAGCTGTTCACAGTATCTTTGTTCGCTCTGGACTAGCTCACGGGCTGTGCGGCTCCTCTTCCTCTCCCAGCGATCCCGCTGCTCCTGAATGCTACGGCTGCCCATGGGGGTGAAAGGACTCGGAGCAAAACTCATGACCGACCAGTTGAGGGTGCTGACTCCAGATCAGTCTTACTACCTACAAAGCAGAAAATCACTATTAAAAAATGTAATGACAGCAGATGAAATGTATAAATAACTGGCTGTTATATATATATGTATGTATGGTGTGACAATACATGATACTGGGTTCACATAAACAAAATGAACACTTTTTTTAAGAAAACTTCAATGAAAAAAATATATGACTGGAAAAATAGTCTGTTATTTGACAAAATTATAGCATGCAAAACATAACTTAGTAATCATCTTCAGTTCTACTTTGTCTTTTACTGCAAATAATTAATTTCATACTCAATGTATCGTAATATATATACATACTCAATGAAAGATGTGAGACTGAATTAATTTGTTAAATAATTTAATATTTTTAAACTGCAATTTATAATTTGTAACAAATTACTAATTATATATATATATATATATATATATATATATATATATATATATATATATATATATATTTCTTTTTAATCAAGTTGTTAATTATTTAATTATATTAATATTATACAAATATCACATACTGTGATATTTGTATTATTAATTAAAAATTCACAGATGATAATTAATATTTAGATAAAAAATAAATTCACAAAAAGTTCTTTATATATATATATATATTTCTATATGTATATATATATATATTAATAAATAATTTGCTCAAATAAAATAAGTTAATTAAATTCTATACATCACTTATTGATAAAACGATTAATTAAAATATATCATTTTTTATTTTAAATACATTTTTAATAAATTATTGCAGCTTTATATATTTTGTTGTGTTCATTAAATCAATGATCAATTATCTATAAAGTACTTTTATATTATTACAAAGCTATTTTCATTATTTATATGATTAGGGCCCTGAAAATCTATATTTTGAAATTTGTAAATTACAATCAATATGGCAAAATAACCAAGCAAATGCCATTGGCTGCACAGACCAAGCATCAGGGGTGACCAGTGATTCAGTCCCCTGTGAATTCTTAATGACAAACAAACAACATATGCAGAGGGTAAGCCACCAATTAAGGAAAGCCAAGCCTACACACATCCTCAACAACACTGAACAACACACTCTTGATCTATGACTTAGTATGTGCTCTCTCTCTCTCAGCTAAGTAAAGTCTCTCCATCATGGCTCCCTCCCCCAGCCGGTGGTGTTGTCCCTCGACTCCGGGGTGTCCTCTCTGCACTGCCTCATTAGTGTCAGCTCTAATGGAGTATCAGGGCCAGAAAGAGGAACGAGACCAACACTTTAACAGCAATTAACCCTTGTTCCCTCCCGAGGGAGGCTGGCGTCAGCCCCTTCTATAACACACTGTAAACAAGGCAGTCCGATCAACACGAAAAGACTGAGAGGGCACATAAGCCGGAGTGCATATGAGGAGCAAAATCACCGAAAAAAAACCCCATCCCATCTGCCTTTATGGTCCCGGTCCCCTTGTTTGTACAAAACCTCCATAAAAACACAGCAAACGTGAAATGCATCCCCTGAAGTTACGCGTGCCCCATGCAGCCTCTGCTAAGTGCTGCATCTGAAGCCATGGTCCATTTTTACCAGCAACTTACTGTAAATTGCATCACTCTCGACACTCAAATAAGCAGTCAATTTCGAGAAATATTGCAGCATTTTAGGCCCAGTGAAGCCAATTAAAAGCCAGCTGAGGAGGACTGGGGTCAGGAGTACCTAGTTAAAAAGACTAAATATGGAGCAACCAGCAGGGTTTGTTTGCATAACTCAGCGCTTATATTAAACAAGACTGCTTTCTTTTTTGTTCAGGAAAAAGATTCTATGCTTATTACACAGACAAACTCTTGTTTTCTTAACACGCTTGTATCTAAATATAAAGGTGTTGGGTGGCACCTGCAAATGAAGTAGTGCAACATCATCAGCACAGGCAAGTCCACAGATCTGCCTCCCAGCAGAGCCACATGGATGAGGGGTGGAGCTGGAGCGCATCCAAAAATTCCCACTCAATTCTATTGCTCTGATGGTCATAGATTAGTGAGAGACGTTTAATCCACTCTATCAGACATTCAGTTCTGGAGAATAGGGTAACTTTTCTAAGTACTGTAAATACAAAATAAATAAATAAATCAAAATACTACAACTATAACTAAAAACAACTTTTTATTTACTTAATATGATTTTTCTCTCTTTTGAATACCATTAGATTTCTTTTATTATTAATAATGATTTATTATAATTATTCATGTGCAAATGTCTTCATTAAGATCCTCAGCAAGCAAACGGATGTTATCATGGTGGCTTGCAGCAAGTTTTACTCTGCAAACAGCTACAACTAGCTGATTAAATATTTCAGAGCTGCGAAAAAATATAAACATTTAGATTCCCTATAGAAATTTTCATGACTTTTGCATGACTTCTTAAGATTTAACTCATTTCCATGATGATTACAGCAGGTCCAGAAAGAAAAATTATATTCCTATATTTTTCATCACTGTGGGATCCCTGAATATAGTAATATTATTTGTATTTGGGTTAAAGTTTTAGTTCACCCAAAATGAAAATTCTGTCATTTATTACTCACCCTCATGCCGTTCCACACCCGTAAGACCTTCATTAATCTTCGGAACACAAATTAAGATATTTTTGTTGATATCCGATGGCTCTGTGAGGCCTCCATAGCCAGAAATGACATTTCCTCTCTCAAGATCCATAAAGGTACTAAAAACATATTTAAATCAGTTCATGTGAGTACACTGGTTCAATATTAATATTATAAAGCAACTAGAATATTTTTGGTGCGGCAAAAAAACAAAATAACGACTTATTTAGTGATGGCCGATTTCAAAACACTGCTTCAGGAAGCTTCGGAGCATAAATGAATCAGTGTATCGAATCATGATTCGGATTGCATGTCAAACTGCTGAAATCACGTGACTTTGGCGCTCCGAACAGATGATTTGATACGCTGATTCATAACGCTCCGAAGCTTCCTGAAGCAGTGTTTTAAATCGGCCATCACTATAAAAGTCGTTATTTTGTTTTGTTTTTTGGCGCACCAAAAATATTCTCGTCGCTTTATAATATTAATATTGAACCACTGTACTCACATGAACCGATTTAAATATGTTTTTAGTACCTTTATGGATCTTGAGAGAAGAAATGTCATTTCTGGCTATGGAGGCCTCACGGAGCCATCGGATTTCAACAAAAATATCTTAATTTGTGTTCCGAAGATTAACAAAGGTCTTACGGGTGTGGAACGGCATGAGGGTGAGTAATAAATGACAGAATTTTCATTTTTGGGTGAACTATCACTTTAAGTTTGACACCAACAAAAAGGCACTGTTGTTGAAAAATATAATAAAACAAGTCCAAGTCAGCGCCGATGGCCTCATGGGCAGAGCGCCAACGCGCTTCGGGCGATCCGAGTTCAAGTCCCGGCTTGTGGTCCTTTCCTGGTCCCGTCCCCCTCTCTCTTTCCCACTTTGCTTCCTGTCTAATCACTACGCCAAAATAAATAAATCTAAAACAAGTCCAAATAGACCTTTTTAACTAGCTGGATTTATTTTTATTGTATTTTCTTTGCATTTTTGCCACAAGAACATACTTCTACAGTCTACATTTATTCATATTTTATATCTGGGGTCTCCGAGATTACAATGTCAAATTTTAGAATTAAGGGTAACACTTTACAACAAGGTTTCATTTGTTAACATTAGTTAAAATGATGAAAAATAGCCTACTTCTAAAGAATTTATCTTAGTTAATGTTAATTTAAACATGTACTAATACATTATTAAAATTAAATGCTGTCTCTGTTAATATTAGTTAATTGACCTGAGCTAACATGAACTAGCAATGAACAGTTGTACTTTTTTTTACTAGCATTAACTAAGATTAATGAACACATAACGTACTGCTCATTGTTAATGTTTTAATGCATTAACTAATGTTAACTAATGGAACCATATTTTTAAAGTGTTGCATACTTAAGTATATAAAAACAAACATACTTTAAACATACTTAGATTTAGGGTTTCAGAGTTCCTAAACAGAACCTGAAGGTTAAATAAATAAGTAGGTTTACTCGCTTCTAGTTGATTAACAATGAAATTCCTAGTAGTCATGTAGTGAGTCTAGCGTTTCTTTAACAACTATGTTTCTTAAAACAAAACTCTCAAATCACAGAGGACCAAACAGGTTTTGGACTTTATTTCAAAACAGATTTTCCTATTATACACAAACCTACAAGGTCACCACTTTGAACGCATTATTTACAAAGCCAGTCTGCTTTCTTTTAGTCAGCGCTCGAGACTAAACGCAGACACAATAGTCTAGACACAATATTGCATATCAAGTATGAAATACATGAACTACTTAAAAAAATAAACACTTGTTAGCATAGCTGAACTGTAGAAATGCACTTCTGTTTCATGTGTCTTTGAGGTTGAAACTATACTGTTTTATATATGACTTCATGATAAAGTCACCATTTAAAGAAAACCTGTAACGTTTATAAAACGATATAGATAATATAAACATAAACATTCCATACCTGATGTTGTTTTTCCTTTTCAAATTGAATACAGGCGCTCTTTCTTACGCTCTCAGAAGTTCCGGGTTTTTCTGCGCTCTGATTGGTGCTTCCAAACATCGAAACCGAGCCGTCCCCCGTGACGTCAACAATACATTTAGTACATACAGCGCTACTGTGGTCCATGTGTCATAAGAATAAGTGTAAAAAATTACATTTATTATTGACAAACCTAACAAAAAATAATATAGGCTATATTAATTATTAATTATATATTAAAAAGATTGTTTCTGTATTTGCAAGTGAATATAGGCTAGCCTATATATTATTTCTCCTATATGGCCTACAGGTAACCCTGTGCCAGCATCAAAACAATTTGTGTTTGTCATTCTTTGTCTGTCAGTTTGCATCAATTTACTTACCTTTTCAAAAGGAAAAAGGCACCTAATTTTATAGAATGACTCTGAAAAATCATCTTATCATTATTGATTGGCCACGGACATGTTTAAAACTCTTGTCAGTGGATAGATTATTGATAACAAGTTTGTTACGTTTGTGTATGATCATTAAGAACAAGGAGCAGCGTACTTATGTAATTATGATGCTATAAACAGACTCTGCCAAACCTCAAACGTATGCGCCTTCAGAAATGTCTGAGGCATGTTAGGTGAATCCAACTGCTTCAAAGCTGAAAAAATACTAAATTTATCTTCTAAATAAGACTAAACATTAATTTTACATTTAACTTTTGCATCCTAGGAGTTAAGAAAGGGAGTTTTGTCTATACTCCTGATGATTCATCTTAGGAAATGAAGGGAGGAGAAAACACATCTCAGCAAATTTCTGCTAATTATACAAGAGTGTTGGTAAGATGAAAGTGATGCCCCGTGATCAGGCTTGGCACAGTAATAGCCCCTAACTCCTCACAGACAGTCCCTCTAATATAAGGAAATCCATTAGGACCCGCAAGTTGTAAAGTGCAAGCATCAACTTCTCAAACTACTGTATGTGCTTCTCCTTCCTCTTCCCACAAACAAAAAGCTTGCAGCCCGACATCAGCGAGAACACTGACATCTAGTGTTGCCTGCACATGTGTGGCTATCTGAAGGTATCCAGCCTCTGACCAGCATGACAGATTGTGTAGCAACCTGGTGTAAAATATATGACCAACAGGCTTGATTTTATAGTCCTCATGCATTAAGAACAAATAAGGTATTGAAATGGTGGGTAATGCATAATTTGGGTATTAAAATTAGACGATTTAGAGTTGTTGTGTAATAGAAAAGGCACAAAAAGGATGTGGTGTTACATCCAAACCATCAAAGCCACTTTTGACCCTTTCCCATAATTCTATATGTCTGTCCTGTATATATTTTATATATGACAAGATTCCCACACTGTAAAAAAGAATTGTTGGTTTAACTTTTAAAAGTTACCTGGTTGCCTTAAAATTTTGAGTTCACTGAAATAAAAATTTTGAGTTAATACAATGAAGGCGATTGGTTTAATCAACAGAATCTCAAAATATTATGTTATCTGAACCACATTAAGTATTTACGGAAGAGGATTAGGGCCAAGCAATAATAAAAAATAAAACCATCTTGAGATTAAAGTTGTTAAATTTCGAGAAAAAACTCGTTAAATTACGAGAAAAAACTCGTTAAATTTCAAGAAAAAATTCGAGATAAAATGTTGAGAATAAACTCATTAAATTACGAGAAAAAAGTCGTTAAATTACGAGAACAAATTCATTAAATTACAAATTTGTTCTCATAATTTAACGACTTTTTTCTCATAATTAAATGACTTTATTCTCATAATTTAATGAGTTTATTCTCAACATTTTATCTCAACTTTTTTCTCGAAATTTAATGACATTTTTCTCATAATTTAATGAATTTGTTCTCATAATTTAACGAATATGTTCTCATAATTTAACGACTTTTTTCTCATCATTTAAAGACTTTATTCTCAACTTTTTTCTCGAAATTTAACAACATTTTTCTCATAATTTAACGAATTAGATCTCGTAATTTAACGACTTTTTTCTCGTAATTTAATGACTTTATTCTTAACATTTTATCTTGACTTTTTTCTCAAAATTGAATGAGTTTTTCTCGTAATTTAACGAGTTTATTCTCAACATTTTATCTAGACTTTTTTCTTGAAATTTAACAAGTTTTTCTCGTAATTTAATGAGTTTATTCTCAACATTTTATCTCGACTTTTTTCTCGAAATTTAACGAAATTTTTCTCATAATTTAATGAATTTGTTCTCATAATTTAATGACTTTTTTCTCATAATTTAATGAGTTTATTCTCAACATTTTATCTCGACTTTCTCCCGAAATTTAACGACATTCATCTCATAATTTAACAAATTTGTTCTCGTAATTTAACAACTTTTTTCTTGTAATTTAATGACTTTATACTTAACATTTTATCTCAACTTTTTTCTCAAAATTTAATGAGTTTTTTCTCGTAATTTAACGAGTTTATTCTCAACATTTTATCTCGACTTTTTTCTCGAAATTTAACGAGTTTTTTCTCGAAATTTAACAACTTTAATCTCAAGATGGTTTTATGTTTTTATTATTCCTGATATATCATTGTTTTAAAGTAAAAAGATTAATTTTGCATGCTTCAGAGGGTTAAAAGGAAAATGAATAATCTGTCATGATTTAACTTAAAACTTACTCACCCTCAAGCCATCATAGGTGTGCGTAGGTGTATATCTTCTTTCAGACAAACACAATCGGAGATATATTTAAAAATATTCTGACTCTACCAATCTTTATAACGGTAGTGAATGGGGGGCCGGTTTTGAAGCCCAGAATAAACGCATCCATCGATCATAAATATAATCCATACAGCTCCAGGGGGTTAATAAAGGCCTTCTGAAGCAAAGCAATTGGTTTTTCTAAGAAAAATATACATATTTAAAACTTTATGAAGTAAAATATCTAGCTTACGCACGCATACTGCGAAATGAGTAACCCCTGACGTGACGTATGACGTGGTTTAAACAAATAGGACTAAACAAACTCCTCTTCTCTTATATCGAAATCCTCCAACATTTCTCGTTTTAGACTTCTAATTCATGACTGGTGTTTTGTTTTGCTCTATCCTCTGCGCTTCTGTGTTCGTCATTGTGTAATGCGTGGGGTCAGAGGTCACTCTTCTGCTGCAAATCGATGCGTACGGCCGTCTGCTGGAATCTAGTTATTTTACTTTATAAAGTTTTAAATATGGATATTTTTTCTTACAAAAACCCATCACTTCGTTTCAGAAGGTCTTTTTTAACCCCCTGGAACCGTATGGCTTATTTTTTATGATTGATGGATGCATATTTGTCGGCTTCAAAATATGTTCACAACCATTATGATGCTTGGAAGAGCCAGGATATTATTAATTATATCTCTGATTGTGCTCATCTGAAAGAAGATATTCATATACACCTAGGATGGATTAAGGGTGAGTTAATTTTTGGGGTGAACTATCCCTTTAAGGCCTGTTTACACCAAGGACGATAATGATAAAGACAGTTCAAAAAATGTTGTAAATATAAAAGAATCCAAACCACAATTATAACAATAATGGCACAGAAAAACAATACTGTTGGAATTACTTTCAGAAAGATTTTTTTTCCAGCTGATGAGCTATAAAAACATTGACAGCCAAACAGAATCCATTCTGCTTTAAGAGCGTAAGCATTTAAAGTGTCAGGTGACATAATAAACAGAACATAATTATACACTGGTGTGAATGTAATTTTATAGCTATCTTTGTAGTTATCATTCTTGGTGTGAATAGGCCTTTACTCACCTTCATGTTGTTCCAAACCAGTTTGACTCACTATACAATGAGAGTCAATGACTTTCATTGTAAGGACAAACACTGAGGCTTTATTATTATTATTATTATTATTATTATTTATCATCTTTTGTGTTTCACAGAAGAAAGAAAGTCATGTAGGTTTGGAACAACATTTTTGGGTGAACTATTGCATTAAAGCCATGTAGGACACAGTGTACAGTACATATATATATGAGCCTATACAACTCAACATATGCTCAGTAATACAACAACGCTTACAAGTGTGCAATGTTCACTATAACATAAGGGCTGTTTCTCGAGTGCCAGATGAGACCGTGCCCTTGAGTTATGTTTTCTCTGTGAACTGAACATACCTGAGACATCAATGTCAGGAGCAATAACTCTTCAGTTACAGCTAAAAACTATTAACTGAAACATATTAATCTGGCGTACATTTTCACATAGTTTTGTATCAGATCACCTAGGTGTATTATACGTATATTAAATCTAACAACAAGACTGAAAAGGGTGAAGCACTGTGAATCGCCAAACTGATAAAATACATCTTTAATGAGAGATTCATTAAAATGTAAAATGTAGAACAATATTGGCGGCTCTGCTCTTTATTGTTTTCAATTTTATTGTGTTTCCAGAACATTTGGTATTATAATAATTGGCCCCAAAACAGACCTGTGCAAATTAGGCCCATTTTGCCTCCAGGCTATTGAGGCATGAACAGTCAGAGACACCACAGACAAAGGGTCCTTTTTCACCTGAGGAGAAAGGAGGGGAAAAAAAGCGGTAGGAGCGTCAATAATCTACACAAGTAAAGCAAGTCTCCCAAGGTTTTTCAGCCCTGTGGTGCATTATTCATACTCACCGTAGCCAGAGGACTCTTAATTGACCCTTGCTCCTCGCAAAACTTCATGAGATGAAAGAATGCGATGTTTTGTAATTCAACTTTTTTTTTGAGTCCCCCTCACTCCAACTCAATAGTATTGGATTTCTGTTCATGAATTATTCAGAAGCAAAAGAGAGAGGTAACCCTAAGCTTAGAGATGTCATAAGAAACTATGCTGCAACTGCAGAACATATCGAATCACTTAGACAAAAACAAACACGGACCCATCACAACAAATAGTGTTCGGGGCCTCGTGATGCCGAAGCCTTTTGAGGTATTTACAGGTCAATATCCTTATTTAACAGTTGTGATAAGAGCAAGGAAAGGGACTTTTCATTTGTAACAAATGAAGCCGGCTGTGCAGTCAGACATTAAGTGGCTTCATGAACACTGTTTGCTGCTGAAGTACATGATTGTTCTCGTTAGTCTTAATTACAGAGATTTGTGATGCACTGAAGGCATTAGAGGGCAGAAACTATTTCAAACGTCTCTCAGGCTGTTTCACTAGTGATATTACAGACCCCATGAAATCAGTTTTGGAATCGCTTTTGATCCAGATCTATTAAAGGTGCTCTAAGCGATGTCATGCGTTTTTAGGCCAAAACATTTTTTGTCACATACAGCAAACATCTCCTCACTATCTGCTAGCTGCCTGTCCCCTGAACACACTGTAAAAAAACGCAGTCTCTGTAGTCGCCACAAGCTCTGAAAACGGCAACAAAAACTACCTGGTGCAGCCTGGACCACGAATCATAATAAACATGCTCCAGCCAATAACCGACAAGAATGATTTTAAATGCGCGTTCATGACTGTTTCAGGAAGCATGGAGGGGAGGGGGAGGAGGAGGAGGGAGGGTCTAGCTAGCCTCTGTTTTGTTTGACAACACTTCGAACGTCAACAGGAAGTTACTCCACCCAGGATCGCTTAGAGCACCTTTAACTAAATCAGCTAAATGCGATATTAGTCTTCGTTTTAGTCATTGTTTTTGTCTAAGTCAGTTTAATATTTTATTTGGCAAGAATGTGCAAAAATAAACAGAATTTTCAAACATATTAAATATTAATTTAAACATCAGAATTTAATAAAAAAAAACAACCCAGTGTTGTTATCGTTAATTAAAACTATTTAAAAAAGAAATAAATAAAGCTGGAATAAAATAAAAGATGAACCTTAAAAAACAAAAAACTTGTTTCCTTGGCAAATAGAAACCAAAATAAAGATAAACACACACACATATATATATATAATATACACTCATAAAAATGACAAAAGCGCTTAAAATTTCTAAAATTATACTAAATTACTAATTACTATAATAGTATATAAATATGACTAAAATAACTTTTTTTTTGCTTTGCTATGGCTAATAACGCGTGTAATATTTTTTTTCTAGTCATATTTTGGTCAGTATTTTACAAAAAAATGTAATAACTTTTTAGTCAGTAATTTTATTGATGAGCATTGTCTTTATGCTAACAAAGTCCTAAAAGTTGACAAAATTCACTTTTATCTTTTTTTTTTTTAATTTACAGACTCAAAAAGAAAAAAACTGACCAAAATATGGATGACTCATATTGCATTACAAATTGTCGTCCAATCAGATGCACTCTAGAATGAGAGTGCCATGCCCCAATACCTATTTTTTTGGAATGAGCCCCACAGATAATTTATAATAGCCCCTATTTAGGTGTGAGCAAAAAGACGCCATTTTTGTGTGTGTCCCTTCAAATGCAAATGATCTGCTGATCCTGGCCCCCTTTCCAGGAGAGGGCAGAGCTTTAACAGCTCGCACTTCGGTTGCTCAACAACAACAAAACTGGAGAATCTCACGCAGCTAAAATGACAATTGACAGTAACGTTGTTCAGCCTTACATTGTTCAAACCGGAGTCGGACACTGATGGAGAGACTCAGGAAGAAGTTTTAAAAATGCAACTGGATGTTTCTGAATGGTTAGTGGATACATTTATGTAGTTGCTGTGGAATTGATTCAACTCGTCAATTATGTGCCGTCATGTTAATCTTTTGTGCAAATCCAGCTTTTTGACTCTTGAATTGACTCTGTCCAGCATAAAATGGTGGCATCAACACACTACTACAACAGCTCTTCCTCTCCTCTAAAGCAGCCCAACATGACCCCCATTGTTGCGTGTTCCCAGGGGTGGAGTTTATGTAAATTTTGGGGTTTGTGATTTCACCAACCCAGGAAGAAGCTCATTGTAGTTTGTTATAGTCCTTAAAAAGTGATTTCTGCAAAAGAAAATATCTCCCTTTGAATTGAACTTTGATTGTTGTTACTTTGCAGATGTTGTTTATGCTCAAACAGCAAAATTACACACTAACTAAAGTTAAAAAAGTGCAATCATAATCAAGGACCCCTTTAATAAGTCCCACTCAAAAAAGGAAATACGTAAATAAGCCATGTCACTTCACAATCATCTGAATCAACTCTATACCTTCCCTGGTTTTATTTCACCTTAAAACCATACCTTAAAAATGTGCATATATACACACTGGCTTAGAAAGTAAATGATAGATTAAGCGCTGAAAAGAAAATGAAGTCATGGACAAAGCCGAAAACACATCAACAGAGAAATGAAGGGGGTGAACGAGGCAAACAAATTGAAAGAGTGCAGAGGATTTTCAAAAGCAATTTGTTGTAACTGCCTATTGGTTGCCTTGATTAAAGTTCTCAATCGGCCCCCGCAACCCGACTCTTCATACTTGTCGCTGTTTCGGCATGTTTGAAAATGGTGAGCTCATTAAAGTAAAATGACTGTTTGGCCCTGGGAAAAAAATAATCACATGGAAACAAATAGACACAAAAAAAGTGGAGTGACTCTCCAGTCGAGGAGGACCATTGAAAAAAAAAGTGTAGTGCTTGCAAAACCCAGTGGTTTTCATGGATAATGATAAACTGTCATGCCTGCAATTACCGCAAGCACAGGATGCCAGGGTTTTATGCGTGTCAATGAGGTTTGCTCCTAATTGACGATGGGGGACACTAACTCTCTTGAAAGCTGTCATTCAACCATCAAGCATTACGTCGAGAGGCTCACCTATTGAATTTTCGCGTGCGTTTTGTACACGTGCGCGAGGGAACGGCTCGGTGTTGTGTTTGTCATTTGTGAACGTCCATCACCAATACATTTGTTCTCAGGCGTCCACTTTTGGGAATGGAAATTAGAGCGTAAAAGTTTGTGCACGGAGGGCCGGCTGTCACGCTTTCACTGGAGACGCATCCAAAGTTAAACTCGTATGACACTAAATGTCCACGCCGCGTTTTACCTGTGGGACAGAGAGAATGTTTCGAGTTATGCTTGGGTTGTCACTGCATGTGTTTAACCAGTACCCAGACCTCTGGGATCCCATTTGAGTCAAAGCTGCTCCAGCAGTGCAAGTCATAGTGAACAAACAAGAGGCATCACATTCTTTTCATTGCAACCTTATTTTTAGCTGCCTTTTATCTCGTTATAATTGGTTTATTCTCTAGAGATGTTTTGTCTTTTATTTCAAAGTGATTAACTGCAAAGAGGGTCTGGTGAGCTCATGTTGCCTGTTTCATTTGAACATATTATTAGAACTCTTCTGTTCCTAATATGTCTGTTTTAATTATTAGGATTCATCCAACTTCAAGTGTGACTTGACAATGCAAATACACTCTTGGAAATGTCAAAAACAACCTATTAGCTACTTCTCAAGACAAACTTCTGAAAAACAAATGTCTCAAATGTCACACTATTCTCTTTAACTCATATTTAAATGGAGTTAACTGGACAACAATTTTAATTAACTCCCCCCCTTTAATGCACATAAGTGAAAGTGTAAGCAGTCCTGGTAACAACTCCTTTTCATGGACTATTTACAATCACACTTTTGACATTTAATTAACGGTTCTGCACAACACACACACACACACATACACACACACATGTATATATATTATATATATTTATATATATATATATATATATATATATATATATATATATATATATGACCCATATTATATATATATATATATATATATATATATATATATATATATATATATATATATATATATATATATATATATATATATTTATATGGGTCATTGACGAATAAGGTTTTAAAAAGTGTAAAACACAATGGAGATATAATTAATTTTGAAGTTTTATTAAGTGTTGATTACAATGATATTATGTAGTTTTTATAATCAATTAACACTACTTTTGTCATTTTTTACAAGATGGACAAAATTTTTCACCAAAAAAGTCATTTGGTTTAACCAAAATTTTGCTTTTATCGAATGACACTTTTGGTTATACCGAATGCCGATATTTTCAAACAATGCTAACAGGCTTATATTTAGCTAACAAAAGGACAACCAAACATTTTATATTTAAATACAATGTTTTATTGCGGTTGTACCAAATGACCTGATGTTTTCGGATGTTGCGTATTCACGACCGTGTGATCCTTTGCAGGTGTCTGAATGATGTCACATCCTGTCACATGATATTGACCGCATGACTTGATCCAAAATGGTCTCTTTAAATTGGTTACTCCAAATGACATCAATGCAATTAATTTTTCCGGACATTCTTTCTCATAACAAAGCAATGACTTCTACACATAATTTTAATACTATTTTGCACTATGTTGATATATGATGTTATAAAATCATGTCAGAAAAAATAAATAAAATTAATATATTTATTAATGACATTTTAATCACAAATAAAATGGCTGTATTGGCCTTTGGACGGTTAAACCGAATGACCTTTTGACACTTCAAAATCTTTAAAATACCTTTATATGTAGCAAAATATTCAGTAATAGAGATCTAGTTGTACTACCTTACATACTTTGGATGTCATATCTTAAATAAATAAATAAATAAATAAATAAATATATATATATATATATATATATATATATATATATATATATATATATATATATATATATATATATATATATATATATATATATATAATTTTTTTTTTTTTTTTTTTTTAATGAACTATAGTAAGTCACACTATGAATCTCCTTGAAATTTACTTATTTTTACATTAAAAAAAAATAATTTTCTTGAGTTAAAACACTTACGAACACACTTAAATTGTTTGTTTTATGTAGGATATGTACTTTTTGCATATTTAATTTGTGTGCATGCGCCTGTATCCCCTAAACTCCCCCAAAATCTGAATGAAGCAGCATGTTTTGCTCTTGAATAACAAAGTTAGTTCTGACTTCAAATACGCATCACGTTTAATGCTGCTCGACTCTGCCGTCTTAATTCGTGGTGAGTTTTGCCTGTAGCAGCTCAGCTGTTTACCAGAATCCAGCAGCTCAGGATGTTTTGGTTGATTGGCAGTAGCACTCAGTAGGCGAACCGCGATGAGCGCGTGATGTGTGAGGTCAGCTCAGTTATCGCCAGTGCTCTTGTTTGCTGCATTATCCACTTGCTTAACTTCCTCGATGCACGGCCAGAAACAAGGTGCCTCCTTCGTCTAATGATTCACCTTCCAGAATCCCCCACAGCGAATTCCCCCAACGGGTGCCGTGCTTTTAAACTCAGCAGAAAGCCTATTTACCCACAAATTAAAGCACAGCATCAGTGTGGCACCAGATCCGGCGCATTCGGAAAAACAGGGCAATTACTTGGAAAGGGCGCACCTTGGGAATAGCGCTCATCGCAGGAGAGTGGGTGCGAGTCTCAAACTCCGGGCTCACACTGAATATGCAGAAAAAACTTTCACCATGAAGTAAAAAAGGAGGCATATCCAAAAAAGAGCGAGGTAGGAAAGCAGCAAAGAGTTTTTTGGGAGGGGGAAAAACTTGCTCGTTCATTACATCATGGGTGTGGAGAGTATCTTCTCGGCGCTATGCTTCTGAGGATGGCCTGGTTCCAGTGGGGATTCCTTTGTTGTCTTTGTTTTGGGTGTGGATTGACAGGCTCTTGGGAAAGGATGGAAAAGGGAATACTGCGGGAGAGGATAGGGAAATATCAGCTTCATGAGTTTCATGATTCTTCGCGCCCACTTTCAACCTACCATCCGTGTTAGATGCAAAGTAAGGAAGAAATGCACAAAACTTGCCTCCTTCTTGTGGTCCCTTTGGGAGAGCCGGCCTTGGGGAACTCCAAACTCCAAAATCGAGGCGCTGGCAGGGATACCAGTCACTAAGGGAATGGCAGGATATGTATGGTGGATTGCAGAAAGTTTTTGATCACTCACAGTGGAAGTCATCAGCAGGGTTCTCCGTATGCTATTTACCACAAATCAGTCTTACGTCTATCATGGTTTGTGCTTCGCGGTCACGGGGGATGTTTTACCTCTTGTTACTAATGCTGAAGTGTAAGTGAAACTCACTAGCAATAACTTTCGGTAACCATCTTGAGCCTTCACATCATTAAAAAGCTACTGAGGCAATCCAAGTAATTCAAAGCTTTTCAGAAAAAAAACTGTATTTCTTAGATCAAACAAATATTTACCAGAGAGTTCTCAAATAACATTTAAATGCTTGTGCGGAGGCTCAAAGGATTGATAACTTGAGAAGTTAATTTTCCATCTGCTTGTATATAAATTACCGCTATGTGCCATATTTCCGAACTAAAAAAATCTATGTGTGACCCTGGACCACAAAACCAATCATAAGTTGCACTGGTATATTTGTAACAATAGCCAACAATACATTGTATGGGTCAAAATTATCGATTTTTCTTTTATGCCAAAATTCATTAAGATATTAAGTAAAGGTCATGTTCCATGAATATATTTTGTAAATTTCCTACCGTAAATATATAAAAAAAATATTTTTGTAAGTAGTACGCATTGCTAAGGACTTCATTTGGACAACTTTAAAGGGGATTTCTCGATATTATTATTTTTTTTTTTTTTGCAGATTCCAGATTTTAAAAAAGTTGTATCTCAGACAAGTACTGCCCTATCCTAACAATCCATGCATCAATGGAAAGCTTATTTATTCAGCTTTTAGATGATATGTAAAGGTAAAAAATGTCTCAATGTCAAAATTTACCCATATGACTGGTTTTGTGGCACTGGGTTATATATTTAAATAGTCAAGAGGAAAATAAATAAATATTCATCAAAAAACAAAATGCAGGTCAAAACTTTAATTTATCCACAGAAATTGATCATCCAAAGGGGGTGTTACAAACCAGAATAGAGTTAGATTTAATATTAACATTTAAAATTAATTATAAAGACACAAATTTCTATTTGGAATAACATGCATCAATGAATCTTTTTCTCATTAAGAGTAAAAAAAAGGCATTTAAAAAGTAAACGGGGCAGGGTTATTATCATTAACTAAATCTATAGAAAAACAAATCATTATTTAAATTAAAATAAAATAAAATATTTCAGCTAGTCACCAAGGTAACATTTATCATGTTTATAACATTTAAGTTCCAAATTAACTCAAAATAATTAAGTACTAAAATAACTAAAACTAAATAAACAAAAAAATAGACGTTTAAATGTGAAAAACTAATATAAAAAAGGCAAAACAAAATGATTAAACTAATTCAAATGAATAATGTATAGTATAAAAATAAAATCTAATTTGAAATGTTTTGTCATATTGACTCTTATAAAGACAATACATAAGGTTTTTTTTCATCCCCCAAATCACAACAGCAAATTTGATCATCAATGGCTGTTAATAGTGCATAATACACAGTACTTATTTTAAAGAACTGAATAAATTGCTGACCATTAATCTTTCATTAACTAAACTTTGTGCAAATGAAAAGGTAAAAATGAAGAGCGGATGCCTTTGGGCTTGCATCATTGGCCTTCCTGTCTCTTTACACCATGTGCCATTGCCTGAAATTATATATCTGGTAACCCCACTGCCCTCTGTTCAGATAGCTTTTGACTGTAATAAATTGCCTTCTGAGTTTTCGCCTCATAAATGGCTCCTAAATCGAGATGTGGAGTGGTCTGATGATGTTTTAATTGTAACTTGCAAAATGTATTTGCCGTGACCTACAGACTTTTTGTGGCAGCTTCTATTCAATATGTATGTGTGTTCCGACACCTTGGGGTTTAAAAAGGTTAATTAACCTCTGGTGGTAGACCTTTCCTTTGCACTTAACTTGGTCTATGTCCTGATAGTACCATTAACCCATGCCCTAGCCTCTTAACCTTCTCTATCATTACCCACATAAAATCCATTAAAACTTCCTATTGATCTTTCCTGTTCAACCAAGACGTGTTTTTAACAATTTTTTATAACCGACTCACATAATGGCCATAAGTGGAGACACAAACAAAGCTGTCAGAATATTCTATGCGTGAAACTTCACCGCACTTAATCTGAAAACATAATTGGTCATGATTAACCTCATTATAGATACTGTATGCTATCCTAATGCATGCAAAATCTAGCATCCAAGCCAGGACAAGCACTCACGGTGAGAGTTTAAAGAGGAAGGCATAAATGCGCTTGGTGTCTCTCTATAAGCTGTGAGTGAGTCAGACCATAATTGATTAAAACATTCTCCGGTGGTGAGGTGTTGCTAGTGGTTAATGGAAACAACGCCCCGACTAAGTTTGATGGAGAGACATCAGGCTAAAATGAGAACATTGTCTTTATGAGCAGACGTCAAACTGAAGCCCCCTTTGCTCTGCCTGCTCTGTCTGAAACAATAAAGCACAATTAGCGGGGGATTCAGGACTCGCTGTTTGTTCTGTTACTATGGCAGCGGCATTGATTAACACTTCAGCAGTCTCCAAATTAATGATGTAAAAGCTCCTATAAACAGCTACTCAGTGCATCGGTGCATCAATGTCTCTGTGCAGGTGTTACAGTGTGAGTGTTTGGGCTGGAAAACAAGGCATTGTGGGATGGAGGTGTTGCAGGTGGAGGGTGGCATCTCACTCGCTAATATCTCGAAATGTAGACGTTAATTTGAAAGCCTCTTAAGGCCACTTATCTCAAGTCGAACGGACCAAATCTGCGGAAGGGAATTGTGGTGCAGTATAGTTTTGCATCTCGTCAACAGCTCTGTTTTCAGTATTGATCAAGTCTATTTTTTGTCCTTTTTATTCATTTAATCAACGCCTCACATACCAATGTTAACATTTAGTTGCTCTGCACACACGTCTTTATTGTTTAAATACATCGATTTCCACAGAAAAATAACATCACCTCGCTTGGTCTGAGGATAATTGCAAGAAAGCAGCCAGTGTTGCGGAAGCTAATTTGAAACTTTAGCTTGTCAAGCTGTAATCTTCTTATAATTTAAACTACAGTCTAACTAATCTTGCAGTAGTTAGCTACATCTATATATAAATACATCTACAGTAAACAAAAAGATAGGAACAGCTTGCTTCACTGCTAGCTTAGCAGCAAAGCTAAGTGTGCAACAACATAAAATTAAAAACAGCATTGTACACTGCTACTTGTTGAAAAAAGTGCTTGTTATGGGAGAAGCTACAACATTGTGAGCTGCAATCACGCAAATGAAAAATGTAGTTAAGTTAATATCACTTTAAAGTTTAGTTTAGCAACTGCACAGCACTGTAAACAACACAGGCCGTGCTGTCCATTTCAAAGCAAATCTGAGGAAATAAAAAGTTACACCATACTGCTAGCTATAGCCAGTTCAACGCAAAGAGCACTACTGCTCTAAAGCACACCTCCACAAACGCACTTGTAATCATCATTGATGTGGGCTTAACGCAGCACTCCGTGGGTAGAGCGGCCGAGAGAAACATTAACTCCCATTAACTACAGCCTCTCGCCAGGAGTAAGGCAGCTGATCAAAGGTGGAACGCTGGGGAATCAGAAAATGTGGGCTTTGTTCAGATATCTTAAAAGTAGCAGGGATTTAATTATGCCATGGATTAGCAATAGTGCAGGAAAGAACAGGCTTGCTGCCAGCCAAAGGTCTGAGATGTGCTTCAAGACAGGGATCTCATAGGCTAGAAACTCATGAGATCAGAGGTGAGGATTCACACAAAATGCATATTTGTCTATAATGACACAACTGGAAAGGGATTTTAAAGGGCTCTGGGGAGAATTCACTTGTGGCAGCTAATAGCAAAGCTTATTTGCATATATTGTCTGCATTGTTTTCGCAATAAATTTAACAAAGCTCTTCTTTATCATTTGGTCTTACTGCTACCCAAACGGACAGAATAATGGGTGTGTTCACACCTTTAGTTTGGTTCTCTTGGTTCTTTTGGAAAATTTAGTCCTGGATCACTTTGCGTTCACACTG
Source organism: Chanodichthys erythropterus (assembly GCF_024489055.1). Lineage (NCBI taxonomy): Eukaryota > Metazoa > Chordata > Actinopteri > Cypriniformes > Xenocyprididae > Chanodichthys > Chanodichthys erythropterus. Next base: position 11,031,402 of record NC_090228.1, read on the forward strand.
CCATTTTTAAGACCAAACCTAAAGATACAAAACGAAATTATGACAGAACTAAGGGTGTTTTCATACATGCCAGTTTGGTTTGATTAAACAAATTCTGGTGCGATTGATCTGTTAGTGCAGTTTATTTGAATAAGTGTGAATGCTATCTGAACCCAGGTGCGCACCAAACAAGTGAACTGAGATCCCTGAAAAGGTGGGTGATTTGGTGAGATTTGACACAGACCAAAGACATCTAAATGAACCAAGAACAGGATGTGATGTCAAATGCGACCCTAGAAAGGACATATTGCTGAAGCATACCTTTTTTTTCTTGTCATAGGAGCTACGATGACCATCACAGTTTGGTCCAGGTGTCGGAAGCGCAGTCTCCTTGCAGCAAATCTTCATTTGAGTGTTTGACAGAGTAATTCCTGGTGCTGTTTTGCCTTCTTTACATATTTTATAAGCTCTTTACGAGTTAAAAATATCATATAACAAGTGCATTTAGTCCAGCACATCTCAGTCCGCTTGTTTGGTGCAAACCAATGGTCAGATGGCAGCGTTCACACTTGTTCAAATGAACTGCGCTAACAGAGCAATCACACCAGAGTTTGTTTTAATTGAACCAAACCTGCTAAGTGTGAACACAACCAATATAAACATTTTTTTAGAAACAAAATTTGCCAATTTGCAAAGTTTTGATCTGCTTAACATGGCCGCTAGATGCTAACGCTAACAGTTTTTCTAAAATGGCGCAAAAAGTTATGTTTTTTTATGTAAACGTGATAAATGGATATGTTTGACTGCTGTGTTCGCATTTTGCATATTTTACTGTTTTTTGCGCATAAGGCATCCTACAAAATGTGCTCAAATTAAAATAAGTTTAGCTTTTGAAAAACGCATCGCTAGACTTTGGTATTTTATTCCTTCTCGAGTGTTTAAATGCATGTTTAAATACATGCATGTTCTGAGTGTTTAAATGCATGTGTGCACGATTTACTAATTCGTTCCCTCGATTTACTAAATCGTGCACACAATTTTCTTATTTACTTACTTTGTTCTCAAATTTTTAACATTAACAACATCAGCATTGCATGACTACATGTATTTAGTGTGTATTAAAAAATATATGTGTGACCCTGGACCACAAAACCAATCATAAGTTGCACTGGTATATTTGTAACAATAGCCAACAATACATTGTATGGGTCAAAATTATCGATTTTTCTTTTATGCCAAAATTCATTAAGATATTAAGTAAAGGTCATGTTCCATGAATATATTTTGTAACTTTCCTACCGTAAATATATAAAAAAATTATTTTTGTAAGTAGTACGCATTGCTAAGGACTTCATTTGGACAACTTTAAAGGGGATTTCTCGATATTATTATTTTTTTTTTTTTGCAGATTCCAGATTTAAAAAAAGTTGTATCTCAGACAAGTACTGCCCTATCCTAACAATCCATGCATCAATGGAAAGCAAAATGTGCTCAAATTAAAATAAGTTTAGCTTTTGAAAAACGCATCGCTAGACTTTGGTATTTTATTCCTTCTCGAGTGTTTAAATGCATGTTTAAATACATGCATGTTCTGAGTGTTTAAATGCATGTGTGCACGATTTACTAATTCGTTCCCTCGATTTACTAAATCGTGCACACAATTTTCTTATTTACTTACTTTGTTCTCAAATTTTTAACATTAACAACATCAGCATTGCATGACTACATGTATTTAGTGTGTATTAGCGTTATCTGTCGATTTCAATTTCTGTACAGTCTAATCTCTATAATTGTCCATTTGTCATACCATACAATCCGCCATCAAAATGAAAAATTAATTATTCCAGCTTCTGTGATGCTATAAAAGGCTATAAATGGCTATAAGCCACCTGCAGCATCCTACTAGCTGGGACTCGTTCTTTATGTAAGCAGACATGACGTAATGACGCAAAGACGAATGGCGGCATGCTCAAATATCCCGCAGAAACCTACCAGTACAGAAAACATTATTACAAGCTTACCGTTGTGAATCGGGCTAAGGTAAGGAGATAATTTTGAACACTGGCTTGTTTTGTACTTGCTCAAAAACTGATTTTGGATCACAAAAAAACGTTACGGACTGCAGCTTTAATCAGACTATATTGTTTATTTGTACTGTTACCAGCTTTTCTGCTTAGGATCAGCCCCCAACACCCTATAAATTTAAGCCTCAGCATGAGGCAATGGCAGCCTCCTTTTCCCGCTCATTTAGCCCGCTAAATTCAAGGCACACGCCGGCTGTAACAAAGTGACAGGTGGGACGCACGGCAAGACAGCAAGTTCGCAAAGGTTGACTCTCATTAGGTTTCCAAAGCCCCACCGACAGGCCCTCGCAGCTGCCTCCTGATGCACGTTCATCTGCACCTGCATCTGTTAACTGCAACGAGACAGCAAGCCGGAGCAGACGTGGAGGACTCAGGAGGTGGGGGGGTGGGTTAAAGGAAGTGGAGAAAACCGTTTTTGAATCCCTCAGTCCACAGCGGGTGAACTTCCTGCCCTCAGCCATCTTGCTGGCCTAACTCCTGTCAAGCATACCCTGACACGCTGCACACTCAAGACTATGTGTTTTACGATCCCTAATCCCAATTAATGTCCAGGAGAGGTAAGAAAGAGAATCAAAAGAGAAGCTGTCCCAGAGATGGGGCATGATGGGAAAGGGGGGAGTATGGTGAAGGGGGATTGGGGGAGGGGGATTGGCTGAACCAATTATTTTGAAGGGTATTAAGTCATCAGATTTACTTTTATCTTGATTGCATTGTGGAAGTCGTGCATAATTAATGGAGGGAGCTTATTAGGAAAAGATGATTAGGCAAATTACACAGGTGTCGGATGCATTTTTCATGATGAATTTTGCTAGGACAATCCTGTATTTCCATCTGTTCTGCTCCTATCAGAATGTCACTGCAGGGGAAATTAACACGACGGCATCAATACCAAATAAACGAGGAGTCGACAGAACACAAAACACAAGTAAATAAGTCTTTAGAGGTTGACGGTGCTGTACGCAAACTTCAGTCCTTTTCGCTAAGTAACACAATATTTAGCAGTAGCAAGACTTCATCAATAAAGCGGCTTTCTAATGGCCATTTCAACCTCCTATTTTATGACTACATGGAGCATGACCCAACATGTGACAAGTTCTTCTATTGATAGGCTGAGGTCATTTATGCTTTAAGGTTAACACATGTTTGACGCTTATAATGAAGACTTTCTTCCATTTAGTCCACTAAAAGGAAAGAATGGGGGAAGGAGCTCAATATTATGACCCTTTTACTTTCCCTGGACATTAATTTGGGTTTATGGGTCATTTGGCAATACTTTCTTTATAGTAGTGCAAATGTAATTCAACACAGAATCTGCGGACATGCAGTATGGTAAAAGTGAAATGGCGCTCACAACCATTTTACTTTAACTAATATTCAACCAGGGAAAAAACTGTAGGGAGGAATTAGATTTTATCCACCAAAATAAGGAAGCCATCAAGTTATTAGATTTCTACAAAATATTACAAAGTCATTTGTTCTTGAAATGATTTGCACTTTATTTAATCATGCACAAAATAACACTGGTCATTTTGTGCACAATTAAATAAACTTAGATGCTTAATAAGGTGGAATTTATAACCCATTTAATTAGAAAAGAAATGTGTTTGTGCCAAGAAGAATAACAATTAATTAGACTGCTGCACTACTTCACCTCATTTTAATGTTAAACTGGTTTGTGGGTGGTTAGTGAATGTTGTCTTCATGTGCAATATAGGAATTATTGTAAATACAAGTTTCCTAGATGGATATTGGGTGTGAATGGCCCCTCAAGTCATATTTACAACTGGAAAACTTGCTATAGATATATGGCATAGGTTATGGTTAGGTTGGCCATAAACTCAAAGAAAAGAAGTAAGCTACTAGATACTGTTAAAGGTGCCATCGAACGTTTTTTTTACAAGATGTAATATAAGTCTAAGGTGTCCCCTGAAAGTGTCTGTGAAGTTTCAGCTCAAAATACCCCATTGATTTTTTTTAATTAATTTTTTTAACTGCCTATTTTGGGGCATAATTAGAAATGCGCCGATTCATCCTGCGGCCCCTTTAAATGCTCACGCTCCCCACCCATGGAGCTCGTGCTTGCCTTAAACAGTGCATAAATAAAGTTTACACAGCTAATATATCCCTCAAAATGGATCTTTACAAAGTGTTGGTCATGCATACTGCATGCATGCGTCTGATTATTGAGTATTGTATTTATTTGGATGTTTACATTTGATTCTGAATGAATTTGAGGCTATGCTCCGTGGCTAATGCTAACATTACACACTGTTGGAGAGATTTATAAAGAATGAAGTTGTGTTTATGAATTATACAGACTGCAAGTGTTTAAAAATGAAAATAACGACAGCTCTCGTCTCCGTGAATACAGTAATAACTGATGGTAACTTTAACCACATTTAACAGTACATTAGCAACATGCTAATGAAACATTTAGAAAGACAGTTTACAAATATCACTAAAAAAAATATCATGTTATCATGGATCATGTCAGTTATTATCGCTCCATCTGCCATTTTTCGCTGTGGTCCTTGCTTGCTTACCTAGTCTGATGATTCAGCTCTGCACAGATCCAGACGTTAATACTGGCTTCCCTTGTGTAATGCATTGAACATGAGCTGGCATATGCAAATATTGGGGGCAGACACACCGACTGTTACGTAACAGTCGGTGTTATGTTGAGATTCGCCTGTTCTTCGGAGGTCTTTTAAACAAATGAGATTTATATAAGAAGGAGGAAACAATGGAGTTTGAGACTCACTGTATGTCAGTTCCATGTACTGAACTCTTGTTATTTAACTATGCCAAGATAAATTCAATTTTTAATTCTAGGGCACCTTTAAGTTTTACTGATCTTCCTACAACATCTATATTGCTTTCTTCAGCACTTACATTCATGTATTTACTTATGCAAATAACCATTTGATGCATATTGTATGTATTTTACAGAGCTAAAATAGCATTTATTTAACCAAAATTCCAGAATCACCAGCAAACTGTAGATGTTGTATTCACATAGTGCAGGCCATGTTTATATGGTTGCTAACAAACTGGATACATTTTTTGAAATCTGTTGGCTATTGACTAAAAATCTTCTATACATATTGGCTTTAATAAGATTTCCCCAAGAAATAGGCAAGAATGAATCTCCATTATTCATATTCTTTCCAACAACAAAGCACTTGAATGTGACAAATTTGTAATTACGACTTCGGAAATGAGAAGAAAGAAATTTCCGATAGCACATGAAGGCAACCCAAGAGGCAGTTTTTCTGCATTGAAATATAGCATGGTGAAATAAAGTAACAAAGGTGAATTTTGCTTTCATGCCAACTTTAGCTTTTCTCCTATGATCAACTGAAAGTTTAAAGCTGAATTTGAACAAACTCAGGCCTTTTTGCCTTTACAATTTTCCACTATATGGTTTATTTTTTCAAAGGGAAACCAGCCTGAAATATATTTGCATACCAATTAAGGCGTCACTTATGTGCGTCTTTCAAAACCTTGTCTTTCAGGTAACCCCTCACAAAGATCTAACCATACCATCGTTGCTGTATCTCCCCCTCATTCTTATACCACAGCTTCTTTCATTATATGAATCTTCTTCCATGTGTAGTACTGTTCCCCAAGGACCACTTCAAGGATCCCTCCTGATCATTAGACGCACTACTATTCCTATTCTCACCTCGTGCACCTGTGCCACTAGTGTCTCCTCATCAGGAATTCTTCCTCCTCCTGTTCTCCTTCTTCAGCAGGCCAGTCATTAAAGCCCTGTGTTCTCTTTCCTCTCACACTCCTCTGTTAGTCTGCTATTCCTTTGTTTTGTCTGGGTGGCATGCGATTGTTGTAAATCAGCCAAATTGCAGACATTCTTGTTTGGTTTGCTTAGGCATTCGTTTGAGCTTCTCAGACAAACATTCTCACCCGATGTGACTAATATGTAGGTGTGAGGCTTCAACCATCTGCCTTGGTGTATGTTTAAAGGAAGGTGATAGAGTTTGGGTAGGACACGTTTTCAAAACAACATTTGAGTTACAATTATTAACATAGGACGTCAGTTTCTTATGGTATTGGGTGACTTAATGCCACATAGACCAGGTAGTAGGACCGACCATCCATCCATCCATCCATCCATCCATCCATCCATCCATCCATCCATCCATCCATCCATCCATCCATCCATCCATCCATCCATCCATCCATCCATCCATCCATCCATCCATCCATCCATCCATCCATCCATCCATCCATCAGGCATTAAGATGAGGATCATACCTGAAGCTGCTACTACAAGTGGTTGTTCTGGGTAGTCTGTGATGGGACTTTCCTAGCGAACATTATTCCCTTTATATGTAGGATGAGAAGCCAGCTACTAACTTCCACCAACTGTAATTTTACACAGAAAGGTAAAAAACCAGACAGAGCAAATTTAACTTTAGTTATTCAAAAGAAAGTTCAAATAAAGTATGAGAAGGGTTGTGAAAAATATACTTAACAATCTCATACATTAATACCAGAACAAGATTAGATTTCTCAGAGAACCCCTGAGTTAGCCCGAAAAACAGCAGGACATTTACTCCATATTTTTTTGTAGATTGTGTAAGAAAGCATGTTCAAATTAAATGAGATTAAAATAACGAATAAAATCACAAGTACACAAATTTACTCCATCAGGGAAACATCTGCAAAGGCCTTAGGCACCCTAGAAGTGCTGTTCCATTGAAGATGGGCGTGAGAAAGCGAGTGAGAAGGGTTTGATGGATGAATGGACAGACATGAGACTGTAGAGGAGAAACTGGATCTGGCTTCTGTCTCTTGGCACTAACTGAAGGTGGCGCAAAGCTCTGTAAACACATGGGTGCCATTTCAACTTTTTTTTTTTTTTTGCAAAGCATGAAATTAAAGCTATTTATAACCTGAGTGATAATTACATTATACTTATTCCATCATGATTAGATTCCTGCTTTTTATGATACACTGTCACAGTTTTAATTAAAATGTCTCTCAGGCAGCTCGGCTGGCCAACTGGGCTGTTTGTTCATTTGCTCTGGTTTTCAAGGGGGTCTTTCTCGACTTTGCATGCTGTCAGTGTCAGACACTTAAAACAGCAGATTGACTTGACCTAGAACACACAAACTTAAATCATAATGTTAATTTGGGTGATTTGTCTTCAATGTGTACATACCTTATTTGAAATTAATGGCATGAGGCTGTATTGAGTAGACCTTGACCATCTGTCAAGCTTTCATTTGCCAATTTACTAGCTAATTGTACTGAAAATCACATTTAATTTGAAAGAATTGGCATGGGCCCCCTTAGATTTTTTTCAGCCAACTGGATTAAAAAAGTAAAATAAAATAAAAATAATCAAAACAGAATTTGGCTATTTATATAGTTTTTTATTATTATTATTATTATTATTATTATTATAGGCGATTTGAACCCAAGTCCCTTTGCACTCTTAACGATGAAAACAGTACTAGAAGACTTTAAAAATATGAAATTTCTCTTTGGTCATATTTGATCTCGCATAGGACACCAAGTGACCCTGAACTGCCACTAGTGCTTGGCGGCCTGTTTTTAATCTTCAAGGATTTATGTTAGAATTATGGAACATAAACTCTTGAGGTAGTTTAGAAAAGTTTTGAGTTAATGTTAGCAGTGATACTTGCGAAAAGAAAAAAAAGAATACGAGAATACCCTGTAGGTATTGTGCACTGAGACCTAACTTAGGGCGAAGAAAGAAGTAGGCAATACTCTGTAAATTTTTAATGGATGATATATACTCAATAATAAATAGCTGATAAATAAAATATGGTTACTTGTCTTGATTAAGGTGAGTGTATTCCCTTCCCCTGATGCCAACATATCTTTGATTCACATATCTGTGGTTGTGCAGTCCTCCTTCCTTTCTGTATTCAACATTTCCACTTTGTGTTGCACACTTGAAAAGAGAACGGCTCTTGGCTGGAGGGTTGTTGTACAGAAATGAACCGTAGAAACGTTTCGCCGAAGGCATTGGCTCGGGGTATTGTTCGAAGCTGAGGCCACCCCGGATATTCATTCATGTTTTATGGCGAAGAGGCTATCGCTTTAAACGTGTCCCACTTGAGTGAGTTTTGGCGATACGGCACCAGCTGATGGAGTGGAGCGGTAATTAATACCTTGTGGATATTCCAAATATCTGAAGATCGATAAAATCATGCAAAACACTTATAATTATATTTGTCCTTTGTTACAGGACATTTCCAAAAGAAATCAAGCTGTCATGAAAACTTGTGTTTCAAAATTGACCCATAAAGAGTCTAATTTGTGACCAAAGTTTGGACTTGCATAATCACTCATTAAGTTTTTGATTTAATATCCCCTCAAACTATCCTTTGGCATCTAGCTTTGTTGCCGACACAATTTCCAGTTCAATGAGGTGATAGATATTCAAGTCAGAGAGCTGCTCTTTAAACCCTGGGAGAAAGAACTAAAGGATACAGGGGAGTAAACAGAATATATGGCCTTTAAGGTGATGTTTGGGTGAGGTAGGCAACGCTCCTCAGTCGAGGGACACTAAAGGTTGCACACCTTTCTCTCGGCAAAGACCCTAACAGTTTTGACAGTCCCTCACCAAACACCCTTCCTGGTGGCAAAGCAAAAAGACCACTAAAGGTTTCGGTAAGAAGTAAACCTGACCTTTTCTTAGCACTGAACGTATAGGAGAGGTTTGTTGGGAGAGCGGGCTGGTTTCCTCCACCTCAAGCGAACTGAACGTAAAGCCCAGATGACAGTTCCTGTTGAAAGACTGTTGGATGGTTAATTACTCAAAACAACAGCCTGACCTTCTCAGTAGTTCCTGCACAGACTGTTTATGACACAATGGCTATCATTTATAGATCTAAGCATAGGCAGAGTTGGGGTTCTGCCTGTTTTTACTCTTGGTTGTACATGCACCAGTATCAACAATCAACTTCTGAAGAAACATTGTTTCACAGGAAACATGGTTACTGGGTAAGTACGTATATGCTACTTCTGTGCATTAATATCTGTGTAAACTCTTGCATATGCTGTATGTCCAGGGTTCAAAAATAGCATTAGCCAAAGTCAAGTTTTGCTTATATATATATATATATATATATATATATATATATATATATATATATATATGAAGACTTCACATGCAAAAGCCTCTAAGTGCCATCTGAAATTTTCTTCTAAAATGAGTGTTTTTATCAGGCTGCTATGTTTTAATTTTAGTATTTTCACTTTATTAGCAGTTAACAGATCCTTTTCATTTATGCTAAAGTGAAATAACTGAACATAAACATAAGAGCCTGATAAAAATTATCATTTTAGAAGAAAACTTCAAGATGGCGCTTTTGCATCTGAAGTCTTCATATATAGTACTTATAATTTACTTAAATTAATAACATTATATATTATTAAAAATACATAAAAAGATTTAAATTCACCTGTTTTTGTCAGGTAAATAGTAATTTTGGAACATATGCTGCTTCAGATATGCTGTATGCCACTAAGCTTCAGTGTCTCCATGATCTCAATGTCCAGAAGGCAAATCCACCATAACGTTATTTAAATTAGCTTTAAAGGAATTTAAAATATTCTTATTTTAAAAGTCTTCTCTTCATAAGTATGCTTTCATTATGATGGTGAAAATAAAACATCTTCAATAAACAAAGACCTTTTCACTAGATGAGCATACTCAAGGTACTGCATTAAAATCGCTCTAGTTAATGAACCCCTTTTCAGAAGTTGCATGTTGGAATGTCTCATTATGCCATACTTAAACTGACTGACCTTTCATTTTTGGAGGACACATACCTCATAAGCTGTGTTTTCACCACTGAACTTTCCAAAGGAACTAAGGACTTTGGGGTGGTACTCAGGGTGTTTTGACTGCAGGAACCAGGGTAGTTCCAGGTAAAAATTTCCCCTTCAGAAAGTCCCTGCTTGCAAGGTAGTACTTTTTTTCAAAGTTCAGGAAGTTTTGGGTGTGGGACTTGGGTGCAGAACATGCTAAGTGGTTGGCTCCACGCAGCATTTTATTTCAACCACCTTTTTTTTAAAAAGTCTTTTGCGTTGTGTGCAGTTAGAATTGTTTGCTATTTAAATCAGCAATATAGTTTAAAAAATATGTCCCATTGACCAACAATGTGTTCAGGATTTATTAAGCTTATAGGCAGAGGACGAAAGCCAGCGAGAACTGGAAAGTCGTGCACAGTCCTACGTCAATGGACTTAATATTCACAGTACTTTAGACAATGATGGAAATGCAGACAGCAACAGGTCTGGGGGGAAAAAAATTCACATGAAAAATTGTTCCGGGTAATTTCGGTGGAAAAGCAGCTATAGTGAGCCAGTCCCAGCTGGTTCACTGAAGATTGAAGAGATCCTATATGTATCACTGGTGTAACCCCACCTTGAGCAAGTATTTATTTCAATGGTCTTCAACACGGTGTCCAACGATTTTTGTTTAATTTCAAAGTACAGTAGGACTGCTTAATTAAAGCAACAACAACAAACAAATAGTACACAATAACTAATCATAAAAGTTGTATTTTACTGCATTCTATATCAATCTACTCATGTTATGTGTCAAAGGTTTCAATTTACAACACAATGGACAGAACGAGCAGAGAGCTCCTCCCTTCAAAGTAACCACCGTCTTTGCTCTCTCTACCTCACACATAATAATCTAAATCAACTGACACAATGCTAAAAGTTCGTAAGACCGAATCCATGTTTCACGAGGCGCATTCGGAGAATGTTTTTCCTGAATAACCGCTGGGTGTGAATAGTGCTCAAAAGAACGTCACCTCATCTCCTCTGACAGGCGCCCTGCACGTGCAGCTGACATAAACCACGCTTTCAGTAAACAAAAAGAAAATCCTATTCAGTGGTGAAGTGTTTTCTGTGTTGACAAATCTTTTGCGATATCCTAATAACAGTCGCGATTCGCACGCAACACGTCAACGTCCGCTAATGGCCAATTCGCAACCTAATGACTCATTTGAACAGATTCATTTTAATGAATCATGACAACAACTGATCTGTCCACACGGTCTATAATGAATCATTTACTCCAACAACTCTGAAATGAGAACATAAGTGTGCTTACCCCATTTTAGCAAGAGTGGTTAGTAAAATTAGCCTTAATAATCCACAATATTTTCAGGATATTTAAATGACAATGTGTAATAAATTAGGCCTACCTATAAAATCAGTTAGTTTAGACTGGAGTGAGGTGAAACCAGAACAAAGCAAGTTGTTGTTAGCTAGGTGCATTCAATTGTATATGGTAGAAAATTATATTATTAGTTAATATAACTTCTAAATGCTACTTTTTAATATTTTTCAGGTTTAGCAAAAAAGCATCTTCTCTTACAAAGCTATAAAATCACTTTTCATGCAAGAAAGAATTACAGTGAGAGTGACGGGTACTTTATTGTTAGTATCAGGCTCGCAGATTACGTAGGGCACTTTTTACTGTTTGTGTGGATGACCATGTCTGTCACCACCGAAGACCATTTTTGACCCAGGAAAAACCCTGCATTGATTCATTTGAATTGAAATATTTAATACTTTCACAACGAAAATTATGTATGTGATTAATTTAGGTTAATTAATCACAGAGTATGTAATTAATTAGATTAAAATGTTTAATCAATTGACAGCCCTAGTATAAAACTATTATATGTTCCCTTGTTGTGTTAAATGGACTTTTATTGTGAAGTGTTGTATTTCCTGTTCCTCTTTTTCCAGTGGTTCACTTCCTGTGTTTAGTTCCTGTTTGCCTTGTTTCTGTAGCTGCCTTGTATATTTCCTCATTAGATTCCATTGTTCACACCTGTTCCTCGTTAGCCCCTTGTTTCCCTATGGATTTATACCCATGTGTTTCAGTAGTCTTTTGTCGGTCATTGTCTTTGTATGTTTTTATGAAGCTATTCTTGTTCCTGGTTTTGATTATCTTTGTGTTTTTTGAATAAAATAAAATATATCAAAAATAAATAAATAGGCCTATATAAAATTACAATATCCATTAAACAAAAATGCACTATTAAGTTGAACTTGAAATACAAATGTTCTATGAATAAACATTAGTAGTCTAGATGATTTTTGTCATAAACATGCAGAAATATCTCAAATCATTTTCGTAAAACAATTACAATATGCATTAAACAAAAACCATATTAAGTTAACTTGAAAAATGTCTTTTGTACAGACAAGTAGCAACTGTACGACTATTTATAAAGTTAAACCATGATTTCACAGTATAATAGAAGCAATTAGCTACTCATCTACTGTAAAATAGATACAAATAAAAAGTCTAGCTCCCTCATTTGGGTTACCTTGCAGGTGGCCTGTGGTGCCGTTTTCTCCGTTTCCTGCTGGTAAGTGTTTGAGGGTATGTTTGAGGATGGGGGGGGAGGGTTTACATACAATCAAAAGTCCCTAATAGCTCAATCTGAGGCCAACCAGCAATTCTATTTTTAAAGGCAGTCGCGGCGCTTTCATTAATGAGCACACGGCCACCTCTTGCCACGGCAGCCGTCTCCATTGTGAAGTCTGCCACTCCGCTTTCATTAAGCTCCCACACTCTGACGGAGACAATAGAGCAATTCCAAACTGCGCTCAAGGTAATCTTTATGGAAGGGCGGAAAACAATGGGACGCCGAGGGGGAGTTCACATGGTAATAAGTGGACAAACCCAGAAGCGATTAACTCTGTTGTAATCCCATTGAGTTCAATCAAAGGGAGCAAGCGGGGACTATTTCAGAAATCAAGCGAAGAATGTCGAGCCAAAGGAAATGGCTGACTGCGAGTGCGGCACCTGTAGAAATCCTGGAAATATGCCACTTTGGTTTCTTAAGTTTGATGGTTGGTGGAAGTTTGTCACAGGTTTGTAATACACTAGCTGGTCTAAACTTTCCCAAGTTGGATTGGACTGAAATTCCTCATCATAACATTATGCAAGAACATGAAAACCATGCAAAAAACCTGAGCAAGCAATGAGTTTCGATTGCTTTGGTTAGTAAACTGATACACTTGTACAATAGTATACCATTTCTTTTTCTCCATATGACATGCGAAATTTAAATCCTGTAATAGATTTGGTGTTTACTGAAATCATGTGCTGCTTGCGATATTTGAATATGTGACCAGTCTCTCTGTCACATAAAACATTCCCATAAGAGGAAAGATCAATTCCTCATCATCACAATAGCAATTCATAGAGACCCAGAGCTATTGATTTGTGGGAGTGTCTGCAGACCATTGGAGACCATTGGAGACATGGACTTAATGAGAAATCATAGAGCACTGCAACATTTGTTTTGTTTTTGACACAAGGGGAAGTATGACCCTCGGATCGATGAGGGACAAAGAAGATTGATTGAGGAATCCGATTTTTGTCATAACTTACACAGCACTTTTCCAGTTTACTGTAACTGATACAAGCTGAATATCGCGATCATTACGTACTCAATATCCGACGGCCTTAACTTGTCATCCTCCATTTATTTTTCTGCACAAGATGAATTTAGGAAAATAGACGAGCCCCTCTACTTCAGTATTTTTAACTTTAATATGTTGGCTGACGCTTGCCTAAGGTGGTAAATGCAACTGACAACAAATCTGTCACATCATTGGAAGAGAGTCAGAACTGGTCCTCTTGTGAGCAGAACTAATATTTGTAGCAATTTCTGAGGTCCTACAACTTCAGGTTTGAGGCAAAACATTTTAAAAGGTGCAATTAAAGAGTTTCACTTGGAAATTAAAATTGTGGCATCATTTAATCACCCTCATATCACTGTAAATCTGAATGATTTCCAGTGTTAGGGATAACGCATTACAAGTAACATGAGTTACGTAATCAGATTACTTTTTCCAAGTAACTAGTAAAGTAAGGCACTACTTTTGCGCCTTCTACTGTACAGGCAGTACAGTAAATTTGCCAAAAATAGATAAGAAAAAGTAAGGCAAAGTAACAGAATGCATTACTTTTCATAAAAAGTAACTACATAAGTAATGCAATTAGTTACTTTCTTAGTGAGTAACACAATATTGTAATGCAGAAGTTTTAAAAGTAACTTTCCCCAACACAACAAAGGACATAAAGATAAATCAGTTATGGCATAATGAACCTCAAATGTTATAATATGCCAGCCCATGTTCAAGGCATTAGACAAGGAAAAGCAGTATTAACATCTGGATCTGTGCACAGACAAGGTAAGCAAGCAAGAACAACAGCGAAAAATGGCAGATGGAGCAATAATAACTGACATGATCCATGATAACATGATATTTTTAGTGATATTTGTAAATTGTCTTTCTAAATGTTTCGCTAGCATGTGTACATGTGTAATGTACTGTTAAATGTGGTTACAGTTACCATCGTTTCTTACTGTATTCACGGAGACAAGAGCCGTCGCTATTTTCATTTTTAAACACTTGCAGTCTGTATAATGCATAAACACAACTTCATTCTTTATAAATCTCTCCAACAGTGTAGCATTAGCTGTTAGCCACAGAGCATAGCCTCAAACTCATACAGAATCAAACGTAAACATCAATATAAATACTTTACTCACATAATTCGAAGCATGCATACAGCATGCATGACGAACATCTTGTAAAGATCCATTTGAGGGTTATATTAGCTGTGTGAACTTTGTAAATTCACTGTAATATAGTCGAGAGCTTGTGTGGCAGGGAGCAGGCGAATTAAAGGGGCGGCGCGCTGCCAAAATCAGTGTATAATTAATGATGCCCCAAAATAGGGAGTTAAAAAAATTAAATAAAAAAAATCTATGGGGTATTTTGAGCTGAAACTTCACAGACACATTCAGGAGACACCTTAGACTTATATTACATCTTGTGAAAAAGCATTCTCGGGCACCTTTAAATCAATGGCATTAAAAAATAGTCATTTTCATTTGTCCAGAGACAATGGTGCTAATTAAGGGGACGCCATGTACCACAAGGTTATGAAACCAATGGGGGAGGCAGGGATCGAGGTAAGATAGTATCGATAGGATGGGAAATACGATCACCCACCAGTCTGTCCTAGTGTTTAGAGAGCTAGAGAGAGACAGACAGAATAAGAGAGACAGAGACAGGTACTGATCAAGAGTCTCCTTGCCACTTTCTATCCCTCTGCTCTGTTCTAATCAGCATACAAGCGACAGGCGTCCTGTGTTACAGAGGCTTGGCTGCCATTCCAGTGGCTATTGATGAGACTTCGGGGCAGGGGGGGCAGCCCAGCCCAACACTTTCTCATCTAGTGCTGGAGTCAGGCCGTCTGTCCGCCGCCCATCCAAAATGAGACACCCTGAATTTAATCTGAAACGGAGAGGGGGTGGCAGGCAGGAGTTGGTGTATCATATCAACTCCTCTGATAGTGCCTCCCCTGCTTTCAGTGAGGGATTGGAAAGTGGCACCACTTTTTAAGCCAGACTGATCAATGGCGCTTATGTATTGGGTCGAGCAGCATAGAGCAGATGTATGGTTCCACTTGTCTGCTCGCAATTAAAGGGGGAAATAGATTGCCAAAGCATCACACGGTAAGACGAACCCGTACGGGTGCCTGGTCCCACCGGAGCCATTTGTTTTCAAAGTTTGAATGTGAAAAAGCAGTCTTTCCCTCTGAGGTGAACATGAAGACATTCACTCATGCTATTAACGTCATTAATTCAGCTTTGGATTAAGAACTGTGATTTAATACCTTGTTTTTTAAGGCAATCAAAGAAATGTCACTCTACCTTTTTCAAGATCAGTGATTTTCAAAGAGTGGTACAGCAGCGATATGTGACATGACACAAAATTTGCTGTACAAAATAAAAGTATGCAGTTTTGTTTTTCCATGTGTTATTTGTAATTTCTGATTGAATTTTTTATATAATTTTAGTATAGCTTTGTGGAATTCTAATGACTCAAAAAAGTCACCTGAAAGGCAAGTGGCCAGTGTCCTGCAGAACTGAGCTCCAAATGTAATCAAACACACCTGAATGTAAACTCAGAATATTACACAAACCTGCAATAATTGAAAATGTAAAATTAATCAAATATACTTCATGTATTTAATCTCAGTTTATTAAGCAATGTCTTTGCTGCTGAGAAAAAGTAACACAAAAGATGAGAAAAAGTAACAAAAGTAATGTAACATTACTTTTTTTAAAACGTAACTAAGTAATGCAATTAGATACTATTTAGGGAGTAAAGTAGTATTGTAATGCATTACTTTTAAAAGTAACTTATCCCAACACTGATTATTTCTGTTTTGGTTCATATTACTGTATGAAAGTCAGTGGGACCCCAACTAAAAAAAGGACATAAAGCCAAATCAAATATGGCAAAACAAACCTCAAATGTCATGATGTTTGGTCACATGATGTATTTTAGATGCTCATTATCATTAGACTAAGACAATGTTTTAACAACATGAAGATAAAAAATAATGTGGAATATTACTTAGTCAAAGTCTGTAAACCTGTGTTCAATAAGATTTTCTGGGGAAAAAAAGAAAGAAAATAAATTAATTTTGTAAATAGGAGGAACAAAACTTGGTGGTGAATATGTTTGAAACTTTCTAGAAAAAAATGTAGATATGAACCTGAATAGATTTGTTCACGTCAAATGTACTTACAATATATATATAGCACTTTTCACAAAAGAATTCTACTGATCAAACACTGGTCTGGAGCATGTATGGATGGATTGGACTGACAAGCACACCAGTTTAACCCCTGGGGAAGACTGTTTTGACTTGGTGGTACTAGTATCATCTCATTTAGTCAAAGGTGTTACTTGGCCTGAAAAGTTTGCTAACCATTAAATGGTTAACATTTCACAAAAGGACAAGAGTCCATCCTATTACTAAACCTGTATAGCCAGATTACTGTTCTAGTAATGAGGTGCAATTACTGGTGTTTGTTTTGAAGGTGACGGCATGCAGGTCACTCCAAGTTGATGGCCATCCCATTTACACTCCCTCAGGCCACGTCTCCGGTAATTAGAGGTCATGCGAGAGAGGGGTTAACAGACCTCACTTGGCGTGGAGGAGCGCACTGCTGTACCTCTCTTTTGATGTCTCGGCACTTGGCCCTCCCCTCTATCCACCTGAATGTCAACCAATTGGGACGGCACAAGGGCTTGACATTATGTCTGCGGGTTATCATTATGTGTATTTTTTTCGCTCCAACTGATCGATCGGCTCCCATCCGCAGTGGTGCTTCTGGGGGAAACTGTCATCGCTAGTTAGGGATTGACCAGTGGGGATCATTAAGAGAGAGCCTAGGCTTGGGGGAGGCTTTGTTGGGAAGTGGAGGGAATGAGGGAGGGGAGCTTTCTGAAGAAGCCAAGCCTTTCTCTTTTAGCCTCCTGGACTTGCTTGACCTTTCACTTAGGGAGCAGCTGGAGCCGAGAGATATTTAATTGAATGGAGTCTTCAGATGTATTTTGGAGAGAGCGATGCAAGTGAGAGAGCATTGGAGATAGTGCCAGCTCAAGATGAGCAAGTCCAGCCAGGGGAGAGCGAGAGAGAGCGAGAAAGAAAAAGACAGAACTGCAGAAGGAGGCACAGAGAGAGTTTGCTTGACCTTCAAAGCCTAATTGATAGGCTTTTCATAGACCTTGTTTGAGATGTGCGTGGTCCCTGTTGTTCGGCAGCCCCTTACAACTCCTGGAGAAGTACAAAGTCAACTGCAGGTAGGGAGCCCCTAGTGGCCCGGCACGATCAATAGCGAGCAAGCAGCACTAACGAGGGCTACAGTCACTCTCGGGCTCTCGCAGACAGCATTAACGGGCAGAGGAAAGCTTAATTCCACAGCCGGCGCTCATTAACGATGCCAAATATGGCGAGATTAAGGAGCCCGTTTGTGGAAAAGCAGATGCAGGGATGGGGCTCTGAAAGATCTGGAACTGTATTGAACCGGACCTCAAAGATGTAGCAAACAACTTAACTCAGCCATAATCTACTCGGGAGCATCAAACTTTCTCTAACATATTCCGTAGACCCATTTACTGGCATCGGCCTGTATTACGTGAAGGCAAACGGATGTGAATGACAATTCAATTTTTGTGAAATCCCTCCAAGCAGCTTGGTAAAAGACCGGGGCTTAAGGTCTGCCTGAAGCCCCTGGAAGTGACAGGGGAGGCATAAGAGGTAGAAGCCTGGTCCTCATTGTCTTTGAGAGCAATTTAATTAGGCTTAGTTTCCCCTCTGTGGGCCAGGAAAGCGAAATAGAGCGAGAGAGCGAGAGAGAGGACGAGCACAAGGGAAACAGAGACCAAGGAGGTTCCTATAGGCTCTTGTGAAGGCTGTAGCCTTGGACACACAGAAAGGATTTCATAGGGATCATGTACGGAGATCAACAGATAAGCAGCTAATTTTGTGTACTTAGGGGAGCAAACGATTGAGCGCAGCCCCCTCTGGAATTCCACCAGCGGAGAGGATGAAAGGCAGAAGCCGAGCCGAGATCTTAGGCTGTTTCGGCCATTAATGCTGATCTCGAAAATTAAAGATTTATACCACTTGATAGAGCTCACTAACTGCACATACCGGATGGAAAGGAAGCTCTCATTAAAAGCTGTCTTGAAAAGTATTTCAATGAAATGAAAGACATACAGTAATAAAGATCTAGTTTGGGATAATTGGTTAGGTTAGAGTTGGTATTCTCTTTATCTCGTGGACAGGCTTTCACCTGTTTGACAATTAAAGTTACAAGATACAAGGCCAGTTCACACTGTACCGACAGACAGCAACAGATACTTCGTCGGGTTTTGTTGGTTCAGTGTGTTACCCGTCTCTGCATCTGTCAAAGCTGGTTTTTGCCAATATTGAATATGTTTATTCAGCACTTGACGGGTCGTGGAAGGTCTGAGAAGTGACTGTAGGGTGCTTTTCTGCGTTTGTCTGCAAGATGTGAATTGGTCTATAAATTACCACATTTCATCATAAGTCACAATTTGAGAGCTGTAGCAGATGAGTTATTTAGTGTATTTATTACACAAAGCTATTAAATGGCTTCAGATGAAGTGGAATATAGTGCACAAGTCACCTTTGTGTGTTTTGTCTGGTTTTGAACTTCAAAATCAAAATGTTTACCTTTTAATGACAGCTGATGACTCTTCAGCTGTGACTTTTCGTGATCCAATTGATTCCTGGTGGATAAAATCAAGCCTTGTGTTAATTGTCCAGTTTCACTTGGAAATGCATCAAATTATGAAAGTATAATGGGTTGTGAACCAACTACCACAAGCAAAAACTCCACAAGACAACCAATTACAATAAAGACCATTCACTTTTTGTAGACTTTACTCTTCACCTGTAACATGATTAATTCCATGAAAATTCAATTTTCAAATTCCCATAGTTTTTTTTTTTTAAATAAAATTGTTTACTGTCATATAATTATGCTTATTTACTGATATAGAGGAATAAACTAATTTTGGCTACATACAAGTAGCCAATCTAGTCCGGATATCACTAAAAGTAGTGCTAACTCTCTCAGAGACACCAGTTAGAAATATCCGACTTTGAGATTCTACTTTGAGCATTTTATGTTTCATGTAAAACTTTTAATACATGCATGTGGGTAAGTTCCTAAAAGTGACATTGTAATGCCTTATGCATATCAAGCAAATAACACAAAAATACAGCTAAATTACCCATGAAGATGCATGTCTGGCAACCAAACCTCTCATTTATATATTCATTCTGTTCTTGTACTTCTTATCAAAATGGGACACGATTTACGCATGGACCCCATCCCTCTAGACTTAACAGATCTATGACAAAGATGAATCAGCATGTTCTTATTAATTCCAACCTTGATGTTTAGCATATGCTGCCAGTCAAAATCCCTTCCTAACCCCAATTTTAAAGTGGTGTATTTTCTTTCTCGGTACAAATCTGAAGTTGGAGTATGATTAGTTGTCTATAATGTCATTTTAACTGTTAATGTAGACTTTTAAACCATCACAAACACACATACTCAAACACATACACACACTTACTTATAGTTTGGAGTCAGTAACATTTTTTTTTAAATAAATTAATACTTATATTCAACATATGTGTGTTAAACTGATCAAAAGTGACAATAAATGCATTCATAATGTCACAAAACTTCTGTTCATCAAGGAATTAAAAAAAATATATATCACAATTTCCACAAAATATCAAACAGAGCAACTGTATTCAACATTGATAACGCATTATGCTAGACACTCAAAAACTTTACTGATTTTCTGTTGGATGGGCACTTCCCACATGTGGCTATGCCCCCAGCTGAGGTGGACAGTGGACTCATGGGAGTCCAGAGAAAGTCTGCTGAGCAGTATGACTCTGTTCTCTGCAAGAGGCCAATCCTCAATGTTTAATCAAAGGCAGGATCTGGCACGTTGTTGGTGTTTTTTCATAGAGCTCCACCTTCATTCTGTACACGGCTGTGCTTCAGAAAGATCAAAACGTCCAGATAATATGATCTGTTGCCAAGATTGATAATGAGCGTCTAAATGAGTTTGGCCCATTAAATGCACCTCTGGATAATGAATAAATAATTCACCTAACAACCCTGATGTGATCTCTAATTGGGTTTTGAAAAAGAAGCCCGGTACTTTTTTTCAGATAATCTCCAAGCAGTCCTCAATTAGCTGGATCTATAGCATACATTTCACAGTAGGTCAAGCCCAGGTATTGTCACAATATTGCGAAGTATAGCACAAAAAATGGTTGCAGGTGCATTACAAAATAAACTTACAGTATTCCTCAATAATAATGTAGCCTGCAACTCTGTTTATTGGGCACAGGCGTGCACCCTCCGTTAATTAAGGCATGCAGTCATTGCAATGAAACCTCTAAACTCCACTTTGCAGAAGCCAGAGCCTTTGAGCGATGAGACGGAGCAGAGAGAGAGCAAGAGTTCAGAGGGAAAAACCAAAGAGAAAGAAGAGGAAGGCTTTGCTAAACAAAGTAAACGGAGCAAGGCTTTATTGTTAGCTAATCGTGGGAGTCGTTTTAGAGTTGTGTAATTCATTTCAATTGCTTTTTGACATTTGGCGAACCACTACCTTAATAACCCTACCTTGACTCTTTATCCAATAATTATTCAATTATAAAACCTAATTGACAACTGACATCGTCTTTTATTGGTTGATTTATTGGGTAATTGCACTGCTGCTAAGAAATGCCCTTCACCAGGGACCATGAATAGTTTTGGAAGCGAAACTCTTGTCATGCCAATGAAACACGTCGGGGAACAAAACACAAAAAACTAAGAGGATCCTTCAACTGTCAAACAGAAGCTCTCCTGGTGTGTTTACGTCCTTGTTCGTAATTATGGCGCATCAAAAAATATCTTTTGTCTGTGACATTAATTACAACATCTGCAGCGAATTAAAAAAGCCGAAAGTGTAGAGTCCTTGTGTTTAAACCCTTGCCAGTTGAAACAATGGTGCATGTCAAAGGTCTGTTTGGTGTGGTCCCCGAGTGGACCACTTAAGCGTTCCCTTGTCCTTTGCCTACAAATGAAGGTTTTCGTTCTCCGCAGTGGGTGAGAGACACTCGCTGCGCTCTTCCCACACATATATCTCATCTTTCATTTCCTTTGATGACTAGTGGGAGAAGTTTCCCTCTGCAAAAGTACTCTTGAAAATAATAAATCATGAGAGTTTCTTCCTGCACTAATTGACATTTGACAACATCATTTGCATAATGATTCAAAACACCCTCGAGGGAGATGCTTAAAAGGAGGGAAACATTATGGATTTGCTAATTAGCTATCGTCAATTCTTTTTTCCCTGCAGTTGTCGTCGTTAGTTGGAACGCAGTAACTTGATCAGACAACCGTAGCCTTTATGACAGTCATCATCACTATTCAATCAGGATTATTGGTGATGTTGTCAAGAGGATGCTGCATTTTCCTTGCAGTGGCATTAATCTAGATTCCAAGTTTTAAAGTTGGGAATTTTGTTTCAAATGCATTTAGCATACTAAACTTAAAGGGGTCATGAATTGAGAAATCAACTTTTCCTCAAACTTTTGATATATAAAAGGTCATCGTACTAGAATATCCTGTAAGTTTTAGAACTGAAAACTTCCAATGAAAGCTCTTATTGAAACCAGGGCCATTGAACGACTTGTCCTGGAATGTGTCTATCTATGACGGATAGGAGAAAGGGCGGCTTTCAAAGGATCCTAATGCAAGGAATATGGTTATTTATTTTCAACAATCTGAATGTCTCAGTTGAGCTTTATTTATTCGTATTTGGTACATTTCAATGTGGATTCTTTGGTAAATCGATCGCATTTCGGCACAGGCTTTGCAAACTCTTTTACAATACAGACTCGACAGTAATGCAACAACATGTAAGTAACTGTGTTAATTCTAATGCCTAATCTGATATGTAATGTTTCATGTACAGTCAGATGTTCTTTGTCTATGTGTCAGTAAATCAAACCAGTGACTAAACGGACAACTTCACGTTGTTTCTATTAGTAGGACAAAAAATAATGATGATTAAAAAAAAAAAACGCTCCCTTTACAATCGCTAGAGCTGTCAATCAAACAGAGCGAGTTTATCAGCGACTGAGTTCTGGAGTCACGCCAAAACTCCTGTTTTATTCAACAAATCTCTTAGTTACATTGAATTTGCACTGTTAGTTATGATAAAAGCATTCGTGTGATCACTGCTTTCATGCACTCAACAACATTTACACTGAAGTCTCACAGCAGACACGCCCCTTAAAACAGAGTGTTCAAATCATTGTAGGAAAAATCCCTTTTATTTCTAAATTATGACCATTTTTGATGTAAAAAGCATACTAATATTATAAGCGCACTCCATGGAAGAAACATTATAAAACAATAAAAATGCAGTTCATGACCCCTTTAAGTTCAAAGTAAAATACTAAGAGGTCCAAAGGTTTGAGAACACTCATGAAAATGCTTTTATTTCGCACCATTTTTTAATATTTTTCATTTTAAAAGTATGTTCTCTGTCTAAAATTGAGGGAAATGTTAAATTAATTTTTTAATTAAATTAAAATGTCAAACTTTGCTAACTTTGTCCCCCTGTTGCTGTAATGACAGCAGCACTATAGTGTGAAAGGTTCACAACTTTTTAGTACAATCCAGATCCATTTGCGCCTAATTTAGCATCATTTGTCGCTTTTACGGCTCATTTTAAACAGAACATGCTACAGTGAGGACCGAGAGAGGGTCAGATGTACACAGGGCCCTTTGGTTGGAGTGCCATTGTGTTTTTGTTTACCTGTGTTTGTGGTTGAGAGGTGCTCGATAAACTGTGGTGCCATTGCTCTCAAAAGAGGTTGCGCTGATATACGCTGTAAAATTGAATGTATGAACCGTAAAAGCATTAACTTGTTTGATGGAGCACATTGTTTGTTTAAAATGCTGCCTGCTACAGTGTGAGGTGCTAATAGATGTTGCCTCTTTAAGTGAGATTTGATGAAATCTCGATTCCCAGGTGTGACTCATTCATTAATTTTGAACTATAAACATTTGACAGAAAGGCATTATGCCTGTGCCTTTTATAACAAGTCAGATTCTGTCAACAAATGTTCACCATTTAAATGTACAATATAAGAAACTTTACAGCAGTATCCCCAGAACAGAATACAAGTGTCATATCAAAATAAAATACAAGTGATGCAGTCTACATGGATGATCTGTTCCACTATGTGCCAATCACAAATGTGCCGTTCAATAAACAAGTTAATGTTGAGTAACTTGTATTTTAGACAAAATATTGCCAGTTGCCGAGTTATAAATGCTGTAAAACTCAGCTGATCGAATGATTCCTTGACTCATTCATAAAGGCAGTCACTTTTCCTGAACTAATCATGAAGACAGTCACATCACGTTTACTGAATGAATGTGTTTTTAAACAAATCAGTTAAGCGAATAATTCACTGATTTGTATATGAGATGCGATTAATATCTGTTTAAAGTGGTTTACGGCACATTTCAAGCTACAGTGAGGACTGAGAGAGGGTCAGCTGCACACAGGGCCATCGTGTTAAAGTATATAATCACACTATCTGGGTTCTGTTCACCAGTTTCGCGAAGTGAGAGACGATAGCTGACTGAAGATTGTCCACATATAAGCTTATCCTATGATCAACCAATCATTCATTCAAGTGCTTTTAAACCATTCAAGTGTGATAAGAAACAAAAGAGAGCTCAGTTTGGTAGTAGTGCTCTGTCTTTGAAGTGACACCCTGTGAAAACACATGCATTGAGCTAGTAATGCATTGAGCTCTCTTTTGTGTCGCAAAACGGCTTGAACGGACAAAAACTTACAAAATTGTGTCAAAATGCCTGTTTTTGGACAGTATCCAAACAAGTTAAAAAGTTAAATGTTTTAAATGAAGTTAAAAAGATTGAAATTAACAAAGAGTTGGGAGAAAATCGGATGTGTGTCAGGTCTTAAAGAGACAGCAGCTTAATAAACCTGCTGCAGTCTGTGTCATGAAAGGTTTAGTTCACCCAAAATGAAAATTCTGTTATTACAGAACGCTCTCAGATTTCATCAAAAAGATCTTCAATTGCGTTCCAAAGATGAAAGAAAGTCTTACGGGTTTGTAATGACATGAAGGTGAGTAATTAATGACAGAATTTTCATTTTTTGGTGAACTAACCTTTTAATGTTAATCAAGCAACAAAAGAAAAGACGTAAATAACAAAAGTCAGGTTTTGTATAGCTATAATAAGGATTAATCTACTTTTAACTTATACAGTGAAGACCATGCAGTTATTTTACATTTGATTACTTTATTCAATTTCTGTTTTATTTCTTACCTAAAGACTACTGTTAGACCTACCTAAAAATTTTAAAGCATTGATAATTTAATTTGTATCTTTGTTCTATTATATTTAATTGTGCTGTTGCTTGTAATTTGTCCTTATTTTACTGTTTACTTGTCTTTAAAAATGTTAAAACTGTTAAAAGTTAAAAACTTTATATTAGTTAGTATAGTAGTTTTTGTTATAAAAATTGGAATAGAGTACTATGAAATTTCATGTAAAATGATGGTGCCATAATCAAATAGAAGGTTCATGTCAAAATAGAAGGTTACATGGGTAAAAAAACAACAACAACAACAAAAAACTGTACTTCCAGTGCACACGTTGTTTAAATAGCAAATGCACTCGTGCCCATCTGTTCCCCCACGGCCGTGCTGGTCTGAAAACGAGGTGTGTTCAGGCACATTGTTGGCATGTTGCTATTTTGAGACAACTGAAAACGACTGCACCCATGACCAACAAAAACCTGGTCTAAAGTCAATTGGCTAATTATTTGAACAATCGTGGCAATACACACATGTATTTAAACTGACTCATCAGGTTGAGGGTGTCTATATTCCACCATGTAAATAGCAATCCGCCAAGTGCACCTGGCTTTTAAAGGGAATGGGAGATGACACTCTGATTGGTTTATTGGACGTTAAACACTCATGAGACTATGTACAACCCTTTTGGACCATGCACCTGGCACGTCGACCATTTTTTTTCCATCGTTAAACTGGCAAAAGTGGATTCAGACACGGCCTAAGTGCTTCAGACTATGCGTTAAAATAGGGCCCATTAGTAGCAGTATTGGCACTGATGACATTGGCCTTAATTTATAGTACAAAGATGCTATTTACTAATATTTAAAATAGAAATTTTGTTGCTTCTATATTAATTTGGAGATTCAATGAGCAAGTGTCTATATATATATATATATATATATATATATATATATATATATATATATATATATATATATATATATATATATATATATATATATATATATATATATACCTGTGTCTGTTAATGCTAGTGTCTGTAATGATTGTCATCATTGTCACAGTCTGTTTGTTCAAGTTTGTGGTCCGAAACTCTTCAAATGGTATTCAGATGAAAACGTTTTCCAAAAATTGATCATTAGAGCTGCAGACTAATACAGAATGGAAGCAATGTGCCATTGTGATGTACCTTCAGATTTCATCTTATATGCTCTGTCTGTTCCCAAAGTTCTGCCACATACTCAATTAAATTGAAGTGATAAGTTCTAAATTGGTCGGGAAGCTAACAATGGGCCAACGGAGCCTACACTACACTAACATTAACAGCCATAAACAAATTTTACTTTCAATTGTACAGTTCATATGATTTGTTTTGCTAACAACAACTGCAATATTATGTGAGCAAGGTGCATACTTTTAATACAAATTTAAAGAGCAAAAACATCCCATTTTTGACTGTCAGTGCAATTCTACATTCGATTTACTTTCTGCCACTTGCTACATACTCAACACAAAGGGCAAATATGGGGAGTAGTCAGAATAGCAGCACGCATCTTTCCATCC
The DNA here is from genome assembly GCF_024489055.1 of Chanodichthys erythropterus. Lineage (NCBI taxonomy): Eukaryota > Metazoa > Chordata > Actinopteri > Cypriniformes > Xenocyprididae > Chanodichthys > Chanodichthys erythropterus. The sequence goes on from NC_090228.1 coordinate 11,057,853, forward strand.
ATTCTGTCTTGGCAGTTTCTCCATAGAAGAAAGAAATTAGTTAAGGTACCCGTTGAGAGAGGCCTCAAAACACAGAATAAGTGTTTATACTCGAGGTGAATGTAGAGGCCAAGTTATTTTGTAAGGTTAAGAAAACATGACCATTGGAAAGAGCAACCGCAAGAGAAGCTGTGAAATAATTTCCTGTCAAGGGCATAAAACGTCTCTCAATTGAGGTAAACATTTCTACTTTCAAAAGCAATTTATTTCCTAACAACCGCTGAAGGAGACAACATATCTCATGTTGCTTTCCCCTGAATTTTCATTGTGTTGTTTCTCTTCCCTCCAAACCCTCATTTTCGCAAGTTGCTGTTTACCAGCAGCTTTGTCTTGGAGCCAAGATCTCAGATCTGCCAGTGTGAAATCACGTGTGAAGAAAAGCGGTTTAGGGTCAATGTAATATTGTGCTTGTTAAATGGGAACAGGCCACCTTGGAATTCCAGTAGTTAGTTCATTTTATTTATTGATTAAATCTTGGCTTTGTAAGCAGTGGAGCCGAGAGAATAATCTGAATGTTATTGCTCCAATTTGGATATTTAAGCTGATCACCATTTATAAAGTAAAATCGAGTCAGGTTTCACAGTTTTATGCACAACTGATGCAAGGATATTACTTTATGAATCATGTGCATCATGTGCATCATCATCTTAATTACTAGCTGTTTGTTTCACCCATTTAGCAATTTAAAACCTTATCCAATCATCATATTGGGACAAAAATACACTGATTGAAATCCCAATGTCTGATAAATTCATGCTTTTTTCCAATTCAAAAAGTGGTCATGATGCTTTCATAATTGATGCTCGGTGAAGACCTAAAATGATGTGCTTAGGGCCTGTCGTCCAATTATCATTGATCTAGCACTTCATTAAAGTCAGTGGAACTCTTATCTGGCACTGGTATTATTTTATTTATATTTTATATAAACATATATGTCTGATATGTACATAACAATAATAATAAAGATCGGATGTTTACGTTGGGGGAGGTGGGATATCAATTTCTGGGTCTCCCTGCATTCTCCAAAATGGAATTGGTGGTCCTACTATACTACTATAGCCGAATGGGACTTATCTCTTCACTTATCAATTTGGTTGAGCGTCCACCTCTCTAGCAGGTTGGTCCTGCCATACTCCTTCCACACCATGGCTTAAAAAATCCCACTTTAACACATTAGACTTCCTATTTCACCCAGATAATTACACAATTATCCGGCTTCACTCCAAAAAAAATCCATCCAGGGGTAATTGGTGCGGAAGGGAGGGGGGAAGCTACCCAGATTCCACTGCTCTTCCTGAAAGAGGGTCTAGGGGAACGAATGCAGATAAGTCAAGCAGAAAAAGAAGGGAATGAAGAAACGGGGGAGGAAGAAAACCTAAACACCTATTTGATTTTAATCTCGCCACTTTGCGCGCATTTAAAGAGCCTTCGTCGGTTTACCGGCGCCGACTCCTGCCAATAAGCTGTTATCAATGTTGAAAATGAAAATTTTAAATGTCAGTGTTGGTTCTGTGTTGAAGAGCGGTAACAGGTGCTTAGCTCCTGGTGAACCGGAATAATGTCCCCATTATTGGTCGCCCATAGAGCTGTTACAAGTCGCTTTGTCGTGGTTCTGGGAAGACCATTCTCCTGGAAGAGCAAGCGTAGCTCAATTATTTGGCCAGAAACACAAAACGCTCGCTTTCATTGCACACTCGCATCAGCGCTGTCTATCATGTATGAAATAACCTTGATAAAAGTAATTGAATTTCTTTCTGAAAGGATTAACGAGTGGTAATTGCACGAAACAGAGGTGCTGAGCAGAGATATTCTCACTTACAGCCGGGAACAATCGGCCCGGCTTTCTCATCTCCAGACACGCCGCATCTTTTCAGAAATCGCTGGGAAAACAAGTGTGCGTGTGTGCGCGTGTGTGTGTGGGGGGGTCTGTCTGAAAATACGATTTCCACTCAAATGCCAGCGGATGGCCTGATTACCATGCGCGGTCCTCTAAATGTGCTGAGATGGTCTTTAAACAAGATTCAACACTTTTAAACCCCAGCAGACTTAATTAAGGGTGGGACCTCACGTGTGAAGGGGGAGGGGAAGCGACAACGAGGCAGGAGGAAGGGAAGGAGTTTCACGCGGGGTGTGTTTTTGTAGCAGTTTCTCACCGTTTCCCGCAATAAACGGCCTAAAGCTTCCCCTTTTAGCTCAGCGCGCTCACACCCACGTTCACACACGCTCACGCTCGCGCAAAACCTTGACTTAAAGTCCCCATTACTTCTCCAAAACTGTCTGAAATATCAAACAATGTGCTGCCGGTGGGGGGTGCGTGGTGTGGAGTTAAATCGGCCCAGACTCATTTCCATACAGCTTTACATGTTTCAAAAAGATATGCATAATTACAGGGTTTGTACATAATTGCTCCAACACATTGGAAAAAGCCAGGTTTGTTCTTTTTTTAAATGTTGGCGCTGCAGCTCAGAGACTTTGCTTCTCTTCCGTTATGTGGCTCGAACAATTAAAACAATACGGACGTCTTGGAAAGGAGCTCAGCTCTCATTATCGCCTTCTCTTCTCCTGCGTCAGAACATTTACGGCTTAAAAGAAGGCCCTGGCACCTTGGCATTGAAAGACACTCTTTTTTTGGGCTCCTTCCCTTTTGCGTTTCTGGAACGGTGCGGCGTATGTGTGTGGGGTGGGAAAAAAAGAAAATGTAAATAAGATGGAGTTTGCGACAGCTCTGTTCTGTTCCAAGAGACGAACGTCTGCATCTGAAGCAATCAAAAAAGGCTTTTCTTAAAGAGTTTCACCCATCTTATTCTGACTCTTTGAACAGATGCACACATTGTTTGACTTGATACCAACACGCTCGACTCTAGAGGACAAAAAAATCGGAATGTGATTCAGGCAAAGGATGAATATTTGACTTGAACTTTTAACATGAAGGCAAATTGAGACTTGCTTTTATCGTTCCTTAGCACGCTAAGAAACTGGGAATAGTACCACTACGGCTCATAATGATATGTTTGGAGAACTTCATATTACATTTACGCATGGGAATACGCATGGGAAATCTCGAAAAATAGATTTTTAATGTCCAATTTTGAAGGAATAAGTCACTGAATGATGACAGCTCGGTTATTTATTTTTCCAAACCCATGGAATTTTTATCAGTTGAACATTTCTGAATAATCATCATGCGGCTCTTTTTTTTACAATGAAAGATCATTTGGACTATTTCTTTTAAATTCTAACTTTTGAGAACAAAGCTGTAATCCTGAAATATGACTTTTAGACTAAAGCCAAACATTAACATTAAAGTAGTAACGAATGAAAATCAAAATGACAAGAATTGCCATATTAAAGTAGACATATTTTGAATATTAAATTGAAATTTTGCGAATAAAGTAAAAACTTTCAATAAGACTGACGAGAATAAAGTCAAATATTAAAGGGTAGTTCATCCAAAAATGAAAATTCAGTCAATAATTACTCACCCTCATGTCGTTCCAAACCCGTAAAACTTTCATTCATCTTCAAGAACACAAATGAAGATCTTTTTGATGAAATCTGAGAGATTTCTGTCCTTCCACAGACAGCTACGCAAATGACGTTTGAGCTTCTGTTTATATGCAAATAAAAGCCTAAATTAATTCTGTTCGTCATATAAAGCGATCGTGTCTCTTCAGAAAATTTCGACTAAACCGCTAAATTCATATGGATTCGTTTTACGATCTCTTTATGAACTTTTTAAAGCGTCAAAGTGCCAGTTGCGTAGCTGTCTATGGAGGGACAGAAAGCTCTCAAAAAGATCTTTGTTTGTGTTCTGAAGATGAACAAAAGTCTTACAGGTTTGGAATGACATGAGGGTGAGTAATTAATGACAGAATTTTCATTTTTCGGTGAAATATCCCTTAAACATTCAATGAAAGAAGCATGTTAAAGTAAAGAAATTATGTTAAAATAAAATAAAGTTAAGCATAATGACATTAAAATAGTAATACTTAATAGAAAAAAATAATATATTTTGAGAAAAGTAGCAATATGACATTGAAGTAGTAATATTTTGAGTCATGAGTCAACATTACGAGAATAAAGTTGTAGTGCCATGAGATGAAATTAATAATATTTTAAGAAAGAAAAAAAAACAAAAACAATTATGAGAATAAGGTCATAACAATTTTAGACAAAAAGTCAAATTACAAGAATAACTTCATAGAATTATGAGATTGAAGTCATAATATAATGAGAATAAATTCCAAGCCAGAGCGAATCTTGAGTTAACAGCTCACTGGAGAGGAAGATTAGCAGGGAATAATGACTTCAATATCAGCCTGTTTTTCAAACCAAGCTATCTTATGGTGTATAATAGAAGAGCTGCATAAGTCTTCAAAATATGCACTTTTTTTTGTACCACGGAAGAAAGAAAGTTATACAGGTTGGTTCAGAACGACATGAAGGTGAATAAATAATTACATTTTTTTTTGAGTGAACCGTTCCTTTCATTCCTTAAAGCTGTCAAAAAATATATAAGGCAGGGTATTGCAGAGCAGATACTCTCACTTAATTAATGTCTTGTTTGAAAAAGACACCCTCATTGCAAATGAGTCCCATCAAAGTTCTCCCATGGCCTTAAAACGAGATCTAGGTCCAATTATTTTAGAGTGAGGAAATTATGGAAAAATTGGACCAACACTGATATCAGTTATATGGCTATTTTAATGAATTCTGCCATGTTGAGGGTGCTATAATTGTATTCAGAACTATCATTGCCAATACTAAATTAGTCCGTTTTGCTGATTTAAATGTTATGGTCAAAGTCTGTGGGGTCTAAATTGGTCTCAGAGGATCTCTCATAGAAGATTATTGCGCTTGGCTTTTGTGATGTATCAATACAGTGATGAGATTTCTTCAGCCCGGCACAATGCACACCACTCTTGGGATGGGCCGACTGAAAGAAAAAATATATCCTTTACCAGATAAAATTACTTTTTCCTCCTGAAAGTCAGAAAAATGATCGGAATAATGCACTATTCATGGCATAGGACAGCAGGAGGTGGGAAAAACAAGGTAGAATAAGGTTCCCTTTTATATCCTTTTTCTCATCCCTATACACCCTGCTGCTGACCAGTGCAAAAAAAGAAAGAAAGAAAGAAAAAGAAACAGGTATCCTAATGTTTAAAAAAATAACACTATTATTGGCCACTATTGAATCCAATTGCAAGCAATGCAGGTTGTAACAGATAAGGACCTGATGGAATCTGTCTTTGCACTATCTGAGCCAAAGTGCTCTCTGTATGAGTCAAATGGAACGACGATGCATTGACAATTCAAATCGGACAGCAGCTTTGCAGGCAATTCACCCTGCAATCTACATGCACCCCCCTGCCGGCAGGCCCGGCCGAGATTGCATTTTATACACAAAAGCCTTCACTTTGGAAGACCTTTCATATTCACTCACCGTCTAATAAAGTCCCCTGGTTTACAAGTGCACTGAAGAATTCACTTCAAAGTTTCTTACAAATGACAACAAAATGGAAGTTAGCATAATTATTAAAGAAATAGTTTGCATAGAAATTAAAAATCTGTCATTATTTACTCACCTGCATGGCATTTCGAATCTGCTCGGTGTTATTCAATCTGTGGAACACAAATGAAAATATTTAGGTATATTTTCAGCAAGCTCTTTTCCAAAGCAGTTCATAATGAGAGAGGTAGGCGTGAGCCCAAGGCCGGCTACTTTCAGTTTCACTTTAAATGAATTCATTTTGGTGTGTTTAGGTACTTCTTCATTCTTGTTCTATTCTGAATAAACTTTATAGGATTTTATAGGATATGTTTTTGGGGTGAGGGGAAATAAAATAGTCCATGTTTACAGTATAGTGTTTATAACTCCATTATAACATTTCGCTTTATGGGGCCGGTACCATAAACTAAAGAAAGTATCAATATGAGGGTAAAGAGGGTATAATGCCTTAAGAAACATGGTCAGAAATTGCATGTAGAGCAACACATGCCAAATTACAGCTTTAACACCGACCAAATTGTGTGTGTCTACACGTTAAATTCAAAATTGCCAACTTAACTCGGCCAAAATGTATGGAAGGCCAAAAGGGCCAAAAATATATGCATTTTCACGTCAACAACACATAAAATATGTGTTGTTTGCATGTGAAAAATCAGTGCGTTTTACATATCCAACACGTATTAACGCGTGAAATCCACGTTAAATACGCGTGAAAAACACATATTTTACGTGTTGTTGACGTGTTAAAATTCACGTGTTTTTGGCCCTTTTAGCCCTCGATAAAAATGTTCGTGTCTATACATATTAAGGAAACACATTCAAAATTGCCTTACAAACTGGTGTAATAGCCTATGACAAATCATGACATAACACTGACATTTGAAATAAAATTACATACATAATAAACTGTCGGCTATGTTCATTTATAACTGAATTATGTATTCATTAAATTATGAATGTAAGCTAAGCATCATGTTTGTGACTTTTTTATTCGTCATATTCTGACAATTAAAACAAAAATCAGGCTTGTGTATTTATGACATCAATTATTACTTTATTTGTTCAGAAACAGGCATAACTCAAAATAACATTTGTGTATTGTACTTTCCAGTAGGCCTATACAATACAGCAAAATTACAGTGCTTTCAGTACTAGGCTATTTTACGGAGCAGTCAACACTGGAAACTCCGATGGAGTGCAATCAGTTGACGAACATCCCATTCATATTATAAAACTATATGCTATTAAATTGTAGGCTATCTATATGAAATTACCAATGTACAAAACTACAAGTTTCGAGTTTCTGTGTCTTCTGAAACCATACGCTAAGGTTATGTAAGGAACAGATCAAAATTTAAGTCATTATTCACTGAAAACCCTCTGTTGCAGCTTTAGACATCAGTCACCTTTATTTATATAGCGCTTTTTACAATGCTACGGTGACCGGGAGGGGACATATTCGGTTCACTTAGTTTTGTCGTGGCCACAACATATAAACTCGTGGGAACGTGATAATATGTCGTGGCCACAAGATATTAATTCGTGGGAACGTGATAAGTCGTGGCCACGAGATCATTTTGTCGAGGTAACGATGTTGTGGCCTCGAGATCATATGGTGAGAGAACAACATATTTTATCCATCCCATCTCACAGCCTTTTAATCTGATAATATTATTATTATCATTATTATTATTAATATGCCTATTAAACCTAAATAAAATGAATAAAATGATGATCAAATTAAGTTTTTGTCTAGGCTATATCCAGTGATTTTTTTTTTTTTTTTTTTTTTTTTTTAAGCTTAAATATTCTTTTAACAACCAATTAATAATAATAAATTATTCAAACTTCATTCAAATGCTGTCACGGGCACGAGGGTCTACAAATGATAACAGACGCTCATTTATCCTATATTCATGGCTACAATACAGTCATAAAGCCACATTTTATTGGCATGATCTGAAATGAAGGGGGAAATAAGGCAAATAGGGCTACATAACAAGGAATAAAAAACATTTAACCAATAATGATAGCCTAATAATAATAATAAATAATGTAAAAATATGAAATAAAAAATTAACAATCAGTGAATGGATTTAAAAGACTATTGGATGTGATAAAAATATACACGGCATATTCTAATATTTATTGATAAACTTCATTCGAATGCTGCTGTAGACATCGCACACAACACAATAGGCAACATGTTAATAATCACTTCTTAATTCCGCACTTTTTCTTAATTAAAAATAAATATTATAATAATCTTATCCATTTCTGATAGTTCCAGGTTGCTATGGTAGCGCAGATTGTTTACACATGTAACTCGTGGCCATGAGAAATAGATGTCGTTCCCTCAACATAATGAAATCGTGGCCATGAGAAAAATATTTCGTTCCCTCACCATATGATCTCGAGGCCACGACTTTACATCGCGACATCCTTATGTCGTGGCCACGTGATGTAAAGTCGTGGCCACGAGATCATATGGTGAGGGAACGACTTATTATCACGTTCCCACGAATTAATATCTTGTGGCCACGACATATTATCACGTTCCCACGAGTTTATATGTCGTGGCCGCGACAAAACTAAGTGAACCGAACATGTCCCCTCCCGGTCACCGTACAATGCAGAATTGTGTCAAAGCAGCTTTACAGTGATAACTGGTATATAATTTTGGCTGCACAGCAGCTCTTAAAGAAAATGGTGTCAGTATCCATCTTAAGTAAATTCAGTATTGATTCATTCCAATGTAAGAGTCAATAGTTATTAATTTATCTATATCAGCACTGGAGTAAACAGGGATGTCATCATCCAGCTCAGTTCAGTTTGCATACAATGGTGTCAATGCAGGCAGATCAAAACACTGTTGAATAGCAAATGTCAAGTGTCCCCAACTAAGCAAGCCAAAGGCGACAGCGGCAAGGAACCCAAACTCCAACAGGTGACATCAGGTGGCAAACATCAAATATGTCGTCTTTACTCATCAGTTTGGACACCAATGACATGATCAAATGTCATTGGTTTTCACCAGGTTTTCACGCATCTTCTTACAATATCTGTGTGGTTATTGTTAAATAAAACTATTACAATTCATTTTGTTAACTGAAATAAAGCTGAAATAAATTACAATATAAAAATTTGATGGAAAAAAAAAGTACTAAAGTTACTAAAACTATAAAACTGAAATAAAAAATACATTAGAGCTAAAATGAAATATAAAAAACAAAAACTAATAAAAATGACAAAATCACATAACAAAATTACTAAAACTTAAACTAAAATTACAATGAAAACTGAAAATATAAAAATAGCTAATTCAAAATATTATTAAATTCTATAGTATATAAATAATTTTAAAATAACTCTGGCAAATTGTCATAAAACCTGTAGGTAAACCATGTGTCTGTTCTATGTGTTATATAGAGTAACTCAATATGTTTGTATAACTGCCGGTTGACTTAAGATTTTTTATTGTTTTTAAGGTCAACCAAATATCCCAGTGCAGTCAATTTTGGGGGTCGTCTATTACCCTTATTTACAGAACTGTTTTGTTAGCTCTGTAAAGCCTGTATAGCCTAAAAACTAGCTTAAGGTAAAAGTTAAACACAGGGAAAAGAAACCGTGAATTGAACAATACACTATGTACCAGGCATGCCCTTAACATATGCAATTTGTTTTTCTGCACTTGCCGAAGGGATAACGCCGATCTCTGACCCCACTGCAAACTTAAGCAGGTCCCCCGATGCCATGGCCTTCATGAATCTTTTAGGCAGAGGGAGTCTGGAGTTCAAAGTTTCTGTGAACTCGAGAAATAATAAGCTGCCTGATTAGCGTTGCTAAAAATACCAGCATGGCCAAAAGGATCCAGGTGGTGAGACGGGCCTCTGGCCCATTTACATGTTCAGAGGCCGATCTGATATACAGAGACACCCCATACAATGAAAGGGGCCTTCCACTGGTGCTTTTTAAGGTGATACAAGCTCCTCAACATGCTTTTATACCCAAACAGATTACACTTTATTTCAATGGTCATTGTCAACTAACTCTCATTAGAGTTTTAGTAGACTGTAGCAGACTGTAGGAGTTAGGGTTCGGGTAAGTAGAATAAGTTGCATGTGGTTGCAAAGATATAGTCAGTAGAATGTCTGTCGGGGAGCATGAAAATAAAGTGTAAGCAGACATTAAACAGACAGTCTACTAACGAGAGTTCATTTACATGTAGTTGCAAAGTAACTTGCAGTTAGTAGCAGGGCTTGACATTATTACCCGTCAACCTGCTGGATTTCGGCAGTGGCATGAAACGCAGTCATTCATACAAGCCACTATGGCGGAATGAATTTTACTGAAATATCTGAAATGATTCCAATACTCATTTTACCTAGAATATACATGATACTAGCTGCCCTTTCTCACTCCCTCATCTCTCTCTGACAGAAAGTTGACACACAAACCCGCCTCCCCTCGCTCACTCGTTTCATTCGCTCCGGTTGAATATTGTTGGTGTTACAGGGCTTGAATGTTGGCGTGGGATTGCGATTATCATGCATAATTTTACTAATTCCCACAGATTTTGTGCTCACACCTAAATTGCGCGTACATAAATCTGCCTCTTAGTACTAAATTGAAATCTTTTTCGCTGCTTATTGCACTTAAACAGTCAAATACACACAAAGTAATGTCAAAATGCCGGTTTTGGCAAGTAAACACACGTAAACACAGTCAGTGATGTTTTAAGTGAATGTAAACAGTTGAGAAAGAAAACAACAGTATAATGCAGCACTTCTCAAAGTCCGGACTCCGGTCCGGATCCGGACCCGGAGGGAATTCAATCCGGACCCGCCTCCATTTCATATTTCAACAGCAGTAATTGTGTGTAAGGGATTAAAAGTCTGGATTTCCTACTTTGATAAACGCATGTCAAAATCATTTATTTAGTGTTTTATGTCTTTTTGGAGATGGTCCGAAATTAAAGCGAAGGCGAGATATTTAAAGTTTTCCTCCGTGATTCAGTTGCCATGACATCCAGTGAGTGTATACTTTTGACGTAATTGGGCGTGTGTCGCGCAACGCAACACTGTGTGGAGCAGTGGTTCTCAACCTGCGGCCCGTCACGAATGTAAATGCGGCCCTCGATATGCCGACCACTATGGAAGCCCGTTTCCGCCACAAAAAAAAAAAAAAAACTCCACAATTGCGACTTTATATCTCAGAATTCTGACTTTATAACTCACAATTGTGAGATATAAACACGCAATTGCGAGTTAAAAAGTCAGAATTCTGAGATAAGTCGCAATTAATCTTTTTTTTTTAGTGGCGTTTTTTTTTTAGTGGCTTTTTTTTTTTTAGTGGTGGAAACGGGCTTCCATAGACCACAATAATAATAATAATAATAATAATAAACAATAAATAAATAAATTATAGCATACCATTTATTTTTGTTTTAAAATTTAAATTAAAGTGAATTAAATAAATATAAATGAGATATAATGCTTTATTTGTCATATAAAATAATTTTGGTGAGCATTTATCAGGCAATGTAATGACGCAATCACTCAGTTAACGAAACAAACACAGGTGCGCGCTTAGGAAGAATTTATACAGTAGCCATTCATTTTGTAAATTTAAGCCTCAAAATGGTCAAGTTTGTTATTAAAGGAGAAAAACTAAATGTGGAAGATAAAATGAAGGAACACATGCAAACAAGAAGAGTTGTTCAGCATCAGCAGTAAAGGTAAGAAGAATGGAAGAATCAGTTTGCTGTTAATGAGCGAGATGGGCAGCCTTCCTGTTTGCTCTGTAGTAAAGTATTAACTTGACAAGCAAAACCTACAATTTCAAAAGACTGAACTGTGTTTGTTTGATGTATTTTAAATCAGTAAAATAACCGTATCAGCGCACCCGCGGCTGGAATGAGCCCAACTCTGCGCGTGCTCGCGGATCCGCTGCTGCACGAGGGATTGGAACGTGACAGAATGCTATCGTCAGAGATTGTAATTAGCCTACAGTGCGCTCAGTGTTGTTTGTAAAAAGAGTTGAGTAATATTTGCTTATTAAGGCGTTTATTTGATTGTTTGGTGACTATTGCGATGCTGTTGAAGAGAGTCATACAGTCATACAGAGTTAAATAACTTAAAGTGATTGTATATACATTTTGTGTGTTCATTGAGCATTACTGATTATTATTGTAAAGCTAATGTCAGTAAGTTAGTTTTTATTTGTTATTTATTGTGTGCAACATCTAGGTATAATAGTATTATCTGCTAATACCATAACATTAAGTCTGATTGGTTTGCATTGGTTACGTCATATGTCAATTATATGCGGCCCGTGAGACTTGCACTTGGACCATTGTGCGGCCCACTGGGAAAAATGTTTGAGAACCACTGGTATAATGGATCCATGTGTCAGGTCTTAAAGAGACAGCAACCTAATATACCTGTTGCCAAATTATGAGATAATATTAAAAATATATGGCAGTTTTTCCCTAATGGTATCAATGTCAAAATTGTGGCCAGTGAAAATACTGTGTGGCTATTGAATTTTGAAAACCACTGGTAGCTAGTGGTTTTCCAGTGGTTTACAAACACTCAAGCCCCGGTTTTACCTAAAAATGTATAACCTTTCAACATGATACAACAGTCATGTATCAGTCATCATATTGTTGTTCACACATCCACACAAATGCAAACAGAAAGAAAATGGACACTTTTGCTTCCATTCTCCTATTAACAGTATTTTTGCTCCACTTTCCTTCTCAAAATAGACTTCTATTCTTCTATTCTATTAGAAGTTCCAAGTACAATCCATTTTACTTTTGTAATGTGTAAAAGTGAAAGGATATTAAAAATAACAAGTGAAAGAATTAAAAAAAAAAATTAGGTGTTTATCCATAAGGAACGTTGTTTCAGAGGTGGAGTAAGCTATTATGTTTTGAAGAACCAGTATCTTTATATCATCAACAAAAAAGCAAATAAAACGACAACTTGTCAGTTTTAAGTCATGTTGACATTTTGAATGGATCATCCCTGTTTTTTTAATCACTGCCCTGATTTACTACTTACTAGTTGCTGTCACGTGGTATGAGGGGGCGGGGCATTTTCTTTCAAGAGAGCATCTGATTGGACAAAAATCTCTGTAGTGCAGGATGAGTCATCACTGCTCGATTTTCCTGAAAGAGAAAAAAATAAATATGGATGTAAAAATGAATTTAGTCAACGTTTAGGAGTAGATTAGCATATAGATGAAAGCTATGACAAAAACAAAATTTTGTTGACTTTAAATTTGTCTTTTACAGAATGGCAAGTTTTATCTCATGTTGTTTTTGGTCAGGATAACAAGAAGAGGATACATTTATTCACATCAAAGAGAATTTAGTAGGAGAAAATTTAGAATTGCTTGGATGTTTTCCTGCTCCAGATAGCTGCCACTTGCGCAAACGGCACCAGCCGAGATAATGTGTTAAACTCTCCGTACCCCACCATACATGATTTCCCTTCTTCTTTTTCCTCTCTCTCTCCTCCTGTTTTATATTTAACTTCAACCTGTCAATTAAAGAGTGAGAGGGCAAAGAGGAAATAAGAGAGACAGGGAGAGAGAGACAGCAAGAAGCACAGAACTAATTAGGCAACTGTGTAATTTTAATTAGCTGTTTTGATAATTAAACTAATTAGTTCCCCTGTGTTTCCACTACGTGCTACCGACTGGAGTTTTTTTTCCTTTTACAACGCAGCTTCAGAGCTCCACTCCGTTGGTTAATTAGTCACTTTTGCATCAGAAAGCTTTATTGATAGCCTTAATTTGCAGTTGAAATGAGAAATCTGCTGTCAATAATTCGGATAATTGCCCGCCGTTTGATTGCGGAGAACAAAAGTGGCAGGCCTTTGAGTTTGAAGCTGCTGGAAATCCCCGGGGTCGTTTCCTGGATGCTTAGCTCTCTCTCCGATCTACATATCAGCAAATAACACCGCCGTCCGCAACATCTCGACCCCGCTAACAAGACAGGAATCTTGCCAAATAAGGAACGTTTTGACCCGTCCCACCTACGTTTCCCATCATGCTCTCCTCTTCTCGTCTGCTTCAGCCCTCCTCCCCGCTCCTCACACCCAGTGTCCTACGTTTGTGGTAATTGAGGAAGGAGGGTGGGGGAAAGAGAGACAGAAAGTTGCAGCTTTGCTTTGTAGCTAATTAGTGTCCTTGGAATTAAATGAGCAGCTCTTTGTGCACCTCCAGCTCCTGCGGCCCATGTTTGTGAATTGAATAATTGATTCCCCTCCACTAATCAGAGAGCGACATAATGAGCCAGTTTAATTAAATGGGGATCTAACCTGGCGAACACTGGGAAAATATTTGCTCGTTTACAGCTAATCAGAAATAACAGAGTGAGATGGTTCGGGGGGGTGGGGGCAGGAAAAGAAGAAGCCTGTGTGTGATTGTGCGCTTCAAGGAGGGGAATCTTAAAATGATGCATGTTGCTGAAGGAATTTATGAGAAAACGGTCGGAGGTTTCGATGTTGGGGCCTAAAGAAAGGAAAACTTGATATTATAAGATGTATTGCGGCTCTTTGACTTCTCTTCTGGTATTTTCAGCGGGCCTCGGGCCACGGGATGATGGTAGCAGATTGACCTTTCCTTATCAGAGGCGCAACACGCTGACACGTCCCTTATGGGCAGCACCCCAGGACGAGGTTGAGATAGCCGAGGTACCCCTGAGCATTGACCTCTCCGCCTGCTCTCACCTCCTTGATGTGCCACTAGAGGCACCACTTACCCTCAAAGGCTTGTGGATCCTACAGACCTTTAAGTACGCTAAGATAAAATAATGGTGGCTCAAAGGTGTCTATGGCCAGCCACCAACCGGGTGATGGAGATGGATACATTTTGTAAAAAATAAAATAAAAAAATAAAAAAGTTGAGTTTAAGAGTCTGGGATTTCAGCCTGCATGGCACAAACTGGAGGATTAAAAAAAAGTGTTTTTGTTTTTTCGGCTACACTGTAAAAAATATTTTTTGAAGTTGTTTTTGCAGTGTGTTTTACAAGAAAATATTTTGACTTTAAAATTTCATGTTTAAATCAATGTGTTACTTGCCATTTCTTTGTAATTAGTTCTGAAATTTACCAGCAAGCTCTGGGTGAAAATTGTTTCGTATCGCTTTACTTACTTAAAGCTTTTATATATAATGCATTTTAAAAGTATTTTTAATTATGCCTTTTAATGCACCTTATAATGTACTCTATGGTCTCATTAATAATTCTAAATGGTTATGATACATTATAATACTTATTTATTAATTGAACACACATTAAGAAAGTATAATGCATTAAAACATGATAACCAATTTTAACAAGGAATCTGCAAATATTATAATGCATTTCAACTTTGGTTACAATTATTTATGAAAAGATGTACATTATTAATACCATTAATGCATTATACACGTTTATACATCAAATTCATTATTATTGTATAGGGTCCAATGTGTTAAAATTAGTTGATGAAAATTAGTTATAAATATATGTTTTAAATAAATGTTTATAGCATGTATTAAATAAAATTAATGCTTATTTTTTTAAATTTTACTTTTTAATTAATAAATGCTGTAAAAGTATTGTTTATTGTTAGTTAATGATACCTAATGCACTAATGTTAAATTTTTTAAACTTTTATAGTTTATTAAAAATAGCCCTATGAAGTGATGTAGGGTTCAAAATAAACTCTCACCAAGTGCCAAATGATTGTAAAAAAATAAAAAAAATAAATAAATAAATAAATGTCTTTGGTGCCCATTAACTCAAAGGAACTGCAACATGATACATTTTACATACTGTACAACATCTGTCGCCACTCATGCATCTTCTAACAACTTCTAATCTCAATGGAAAAGTTATAGGACACCTAAAGTTTTTATTTTCTCTGTGACAAACAGATATGGAAAAAAAAAAACGGTTTCTTTATCACATTTTTGTAAAGGTACAGTTTTATAGCGTGGCAGACACTAGCTGCAGATGACAGTGTGGCTGGATTTGTGTTGATATTAGTTTACTAAAACACAGCAGCACTATAAGAGGGACAGAAGTGGATCATTGAAAGAATACACACTCCTCCTGCCCCAACCTCCTCACCCTCCCCAACCCCCCAATGAAAAATGAAATACTGCATTGAAATTCCACACCAGAAGAAGGATAGAGAGAAGCTAAAGCTTTGAAGCTCCAGCCTGTCAGTCTTTTTTGCGTTTTTGTGTGTGTGTGTGTGTGTGTGTGTATGAAAGAGAGAGGATGAGTGAGAGAGTTCCATGTTCTAGTGCTTTCTCTCCTTCCCTTTCTTTTTCTCCTTTCCATTCCTCTGTCTCTCTCTGTCCCTCTTTACCTCTCCCACCACTCGATTCCACAGGCACCTTTTCTTTTCCACCGCTGTCATTCCCAAGAGCTTGCACAAATCAGAAACACAGATTTGAAAAAGTTGGGTTTGTGGACTTTGGATAGAAAAAGGAAAACATCCCTTTGCTTTTGAACTTGCCAAGCAGTAGAACCACACCTTGCCTGTTTCTCGGTTGTGTCTGATGAAAAGAAAAAATAAATGGA
Organism: Chanodichthys erythropterus; assembly: GCF_024489055.1. Classification (NCBI taxonomy): domain Eukaryota; kingdom Metazoa; phylum Chordata; class Actinopteri; order Cypriniformes; family Xenocyprididae; genus Chanodichthys; species Chanodichthys erythropterus. The sequence goes on from NC_090228.1 coordinate 11,073,989, forward strand.
GAGAGAAGAATTAGAAAGAAATAAGAAAAAGTAAACAAACAACATGCAACACTGGTCAACGTGGACAACCAGTTTTCTTTTCAAACTCTACATGAAGCGCCTGAAGTTTACAACATCACTCCCTAAGGGAAGGATTGTGTTTCCTGTGTTTCTACTTTATTTTATACTTGCTTCTCAAATCTAGGACTGGCATTTGCAGAATAACTTGATGTCATTTATCCTTGTTATCAACTATGAAATAGCATCATTTACTCATGTTATTGCAAACCAGTATGTCTTTCCATATTTCTTTCATAAAACAAAAACTGAGAAATTTTGAGTCATTGTACTTTTCCACATCAGGAGTTTTCAAACTTCCTAAGGACCCTTCCTAAAATATGTAGGCAGGCAGAAATTTGGTGTTTAAAGATACATTTATACTGTAAAATTATGTAAAAATATTAAGGGTGATATTATCAAGAAAATATGTCTTCAGAATTATTACTATTATTAGAATTATATATATATATATATATATATATATATATATATATATATATATATATATATATATATATATATATATATATATGTATAAATATATATATATATATGTATGTATATATAAATATATATATGTATGTGTGTGTGTGTGTGTGTGTATATATATATATATATATATATATATATATATATATATATATATATATATATATATATATATATATATATATATATATATATATATATATATATATATACTGTATTATGTAAACAAACTTTTATTTTGGGTATATATATACATACATACATTTTATATATATATATATATATATATATATATATATATATATAAATATTAAATATACACATAATATATATATACACACATATACTGTATTATGTAAACAAACTTTTATTTTGGGTGTGATTAATTGTGATTAAGCATTTGACAGCACTATACATATTTTATATTTTATAGTAATATTTTTTTTATATATTTAACTTTTTTTCTTTTGTCAAATCAACTTACGTAATTAATGTGGTTCAGATAACATAATATTTTGAGTTTCTATTTATTAAACCAATCTCCTTCATTGCATTAACTACATTTTTTTTTAATTTCAATGAACTCATTTTTAAGGCAACCTGGTAACTTACTTTTTTAAGTTAAACCAACAATATTTTTTTACACTGTGGTCCATACGACTTGTGCATTCCAAGTCTATAAACAATAATTTTGTATGAAAAGCCATCATCTCTGCAAGAATTCAGTTATAGAATATAAATTAAAACAACCAAACAATATGTGTAGAGAAAGTAATTAGGCACACAGAAAAGTGACAACAGTATTTGCATGCAACATGAACGTGGCCGATAATGACCTTCAGCTTCTTTGAGAAATATCATCTCTCAGTCTAACCGTATACCGCAGGGGATAAATCTCGGAGCGCTGGTCCACGTGAGAGCGAAATCCACTATCTATCCTCCATCTTTACTAGAGAGAGGCGCGTGTGCGAGATGAGACACTGTGGCTGAATATCAGACAGACAGAGGAGGATAACGAGCCTCATCCTTGCCGTTCATTAGCGCCAAGAACTCCCTAGCCTCGAGGGATGGGATAATTCCCACGGTAACCATTGCACATTCTTAACAAGCATCTATGCTGAACTTGCCTTGAGTGAGTGCTGTAGCTAGTCCACCTGATTTGGCGGGTCCAGCCCACAAGTGTGTGCTCGGTTACATGAGAATGATTAGCAGGGTCTTAAGGGACGCTTTGAAGCCCCCGCTGACACCACTTGCTCATGTTTGCAAACAAATGCAGAGCCTCTTTACGGAAAACAAGGTATTTAGCAACCAATGAGAGTTCTCACTTGTGTACTTTTGATACGCGGTCTGACTAGCATTAGCAGTTCCAATTCATCCCAAAAGGTTTCAGGTTTGGTTTTTGTGTAGTCCAGGTTGAGCTGTTTCACTCCAGACTCACTTTCAATTTCATTAGGGTCTGAAAAGTTCATCTAAGCAGTTATATGTATGATTTTATGCACCTTTTAGCAATTAGCGGGAGCTGTCCATGTTCTTCTTGTCACGTAGTGCACTTAATTTCTTCGCTGTCACCTTTTGTTAATGCAATTTTGTGCTTGTGAAAGAAAACACTATGATTACTTGGCCTCGGGAGTTTGTATTTTCTGGGCAAAGGCCTTGAAGAGAAGCATTAACATTCGTTTGCCACTTTGAGGGGGCAGCCATTACTAATCGCTAAGAAATTTCCTTACTTCCTGCAGGCCTGTCAGGTTGTAAATGAAAAGGAATTAAGAAGAAATCCATACGTTTCTACACCCAGCCCCCTCCTTCTGAGTTCGCTCTCCCAGCTTGTGCACACTAGATGGGAGTCTATCATTAGCAGACCAAATTAAACATTAGCTCTTCGGCTGCTGGTAGTTTGGGCTAATTGCTAATCAGCAGTAAAAGTTGCCTGGCACGGAATATTGCTTACCATAAGCTAAAGGTAATTTGCTGCTTGAGACAAGCTAGGCCGACTTGTCTGTTGTTGTCCAGAGTCCGTTCCTAATTACTGCCGGAGGGCGATGACAGTCATTCAATGGAGATTAAGACTGAAGAAAAAAAATGGAAATGCGCCATAATGCAGGAATGAGCTAGAAATGCTTCTGTCTGCTTTTCTTTAATTTCCCCACTCTTGCTCTGTTTCCCTTCTGCACTCTGTTTATTACCAAGAGGGATGGATTCTCGCATGGTAAATCGACAGCAGGGAAGCTTGTTGATAGCCAAAGAGTCAGTTTAAAAAGCTCCATCTTGAACAAAAGATTGATTGAGCTTTGGGTAATTGGCAAGACACTTACTGTTATACGTACATCATTTGATTTTTCCTGAATCTTTTAATTTGACAAAAATGTTTTACATACCATTGAGAAGTTATTTCACAATTTAGGGAGTAGCTAATTAAAACAAAAGTAGAAATGCTACTAGATTAACTATATTTGTTAAATGCCATCTCTTCTTGAATAACACGCTGCTTTTACAGTTTAGCGATTAAAAAAAACAGTACATTGTGGTGTTTTTTGGTCACATGTATGCACTTTTTAATAATGGCAGGTCTGAATCATTTTAGTGAATCAGTTTGTTCACATGATTAATGAAAACAAATGATTCACTGATCAAATACATTTTATTTTTAAAGTGCAATATTTAGTTAAATGTTGCCATTTATAATTTTTTAACATTTTATAACTAGATTTATTATTTGTATTTATTGGTAAATTTAATTCTGTTACCCTAATCTCAGATCCTGACCTGACAAAATTTATTTATAATTTTGGGCAACGACACATTCGGTTATATGCATTCAGACACATTTAAAAGTGGCACATAATTAGATCTATTCTAAATCTTTTCATTTAATTACTTAATTACTTTGAGAAATTGTCAATTTGAGGAGTGCCTAGATAAGTAAAACAAAAGTAGCAAGGCTTCTAAATTAACTATAATTTTTGATTGGTAGCATTTAAAGGTGCCCTAGAATTAAAAATTAAATTTATCTTGGCATAGTTAAATAAGAGTTCAGTACATGGAAATGACATACAGTGAGTCTCAAACACCGTTGTTTCCTCCTTCTTATATAAATCTCATTGGTTTAAAAGACCCCCGACGAACAGGCAAATCTCAACATAACACCAACTGTTACGTAACAGTCAGGATCATTAATATGTATGACCCCAATATTTGCATATGCCAGCCCATGTTCAAGCATTAGACAAGGGCAGGACGTCTGGATGTGCACAGCCGAATCATCAGACTAGGTAAGCAAGCAAGAGCAATAGCGAAAAATGGCAGATGGAGCGATAATAACTGACATGATCCATGATATTTTTAGTGATATTTGTAAATTGTCTTTCTAAATGTTTTGTTAGCATGTTGCTAATGTACTGTTAAATGTGGTTAAAGTTACCATCGTTTCTTAAGGCATTCACGGAGACAAGAGCCGTCGTTATTTTCATTTTTTAAACACTTGCAGTCTGTATAATGCATAAACACAACTTCATTCTGTATAAATCTCTCCAACAGTGTGTAATGTTAGCTTTAGCCACAGAGCACTATCAAACTCATTCAGAATCAAATGTAAACATCCAAATAAATACCATACTTACGCAATTAGACATGTTGCATGACGAACACTTTGTAAAGAACAATTTTGAGGGTTATATTAGCTGTGTGAACTTTGTTTATGCTGTTTAAGGCAAGCGCGAGCGTGAACATTTAAAGGGGCCGCAGCCTAAATCGGCTCATATTTAATGATGCCCCAAAATAGGCAGTTAAAAAAATTAATTAAAAAAATCTATAGGGTATTTTGAGCTGAAACTTCACAGACACATTCAGGGGACACTTTAGACTTATATTACATCTTTTAAAAAGACGTTCTACGGCACCTTTAAAAGTGTTGAAAATCTTTTTTGAGTTTAGCGATGAAAAATGGTTTAGCCATTAAAAAAACGGTACATATAAAATAAATCATACTTTTCTAAATGCTTTATCATCTCATATTTGTAGGCCCAATTCATTTTAGTGAATTAGTTCACATGAATTCAAATTATTCATGTAAACAAACGATTCACTAACATGACTCGCCAATCGATTAAACGATTCTTCAAACCGTTTAACTCCTTGCATTGCTTTTTTAAAGTGATATATTTAGTTAAATGCTGCTGTTTATACTTTTTGACATATGCTGTCACCATTTCAGAAAGTTAAATAGCTGCAATGTATTTATTTGCATAGCTAACTTGTGTTTTAAAGTGTAGCTCAGCTATAGTTTAACTACTTTATTAGCTTGTAGCTTAGAAAGCAACAGTTTCAAATACATTTTTTGTAGCCAATATCCTGAGTTTCTGCTCCAAAATACACCACTTTTATTTCTATGCTGTTACATACAGTATTAGCGCTACAAATCATTCCCGATGTCGTAGATGAAAGTGGCGTTTTTTTTTTCCCCCACTGCGTTCCCATCAAGTGCCACATCATCCTGTTCCTGATTGTCTCAGTGTCAGCCAACCCGGCTCAGCTGATGTCCCACAGGTCTCCGACTGCAGGATAAAATCTGAGTCTACAGCTATCATAATTAATAATCACCCACCCACAGGCTTCTCAGCCTAACCTTCAAAATCCAATCCAGCTCCTCTTCTGATCCCCGGATTGATAGATGTGCATGTTTCCGCGCGCGCACACTGTAAATATGTATGTACTCATAAACTCAAACAACATTCGTCCCTTTCATCTGCAGGTTCGCCGTACGGGGAGGAAAAGACACACACGTACAGATACACACTCGTGCACTTTTATCTAATGTCAGATATCAAAATGTCAAACCATCGGTTGGGGGGAAGGAGGGTGGAGCGGGTAGTCGTGGATGCCTCACACCCCCTGGTCGAATCCCAGTGCAGTCCGATCAATACATCGTTATAGATCTTAATCACGTGAAGCGTATAATCACCTAAAACCTATCAATTATAGAGAGTGAGATAGCTTGGCCGCCAAATCCTGGCCTGCAGCCTCCTTCCTCCTTGGATTAGGATCTGAGATTGGGTCAGGATCATAGGAGCCGCGCCCTGCCCGGCCAGATAGCACATTAATGACCACTCCAGGGGCAGCTGTCTCTCAGGCTGCAGTCTGGCAAAATAAATAATAAATCATTTAGGCTGGAGCTGACATAATTACCAACTAAGAAGCTCAGTACAGGCCAGTGAGGCCAGTAACAATGGCAGAGGAGAGAGTGATAGGCTGAGCGCTCTGCGCTGATTAGCTCCTCTTTCTGCACACATAAAGCTCGCCTTCTCTCTTTACAATATCCTTCTACCTTTTCTGCCTCTCTTAAGTTTATATACAAGATCATGGAGTGCTGGTGCTGCACTTTTGAAATTCGACATCATTAGTGGCACCGAGCAGAATTGCAAAAATGAAATGTCTTTCAACAGGTTTCATGTTCAAGGCAAGATAAGTCTCCATTTATATAGTGCTTTATACAATACAGCTTCAAAGTAATATAAAGGAAATTAATTATTATTGATACAAACTTCATCAAATATGAGACATTTTTTGTCCTTTAAAGCAGCTCTACAGAAGACAATTGTGTCATTATTCAGCTGAAGGCAGTTCAAAGTTCATCAGTTATGAGATTAGTTCAATTCAGTTCATCTACGTTTACATGCTTTTTGGTCGATCAGACCACAAGTAGACGAGGGAGACACATCCTCGTCTCTTTTGTCCACTTTCAACCACTTCTGTCCTGATTTCTCAGGGTCTATAGGTGGGTAAATGTATGGGATTTTTTCAGATCTTTCGATCTAATGGACAAAATAAGCTTGCACAATTTACATATGAACACGCACAGAGATGACGGAAAAAAATATGGAGAGCATAAGCTTTTGTTTCTGCTCTGATAGCCGCAAGACCATGCCGAACGCTATGAGTGTGTGTTTGAAATCAGGAATGGTGAGAGAACATTGTGCTTGGTATATTTTTTGTCTTCAAACCAAACTTGGGTCTTCAGCTGACAAAGTTTAAATCCCGTCTGGCTAGCACGCTTCCCATAATGTTAGGTCAGTAGGCGGACTTTTGTCGCCACATGAGCGTCTACACCACGAAAGCAATTTGGTGAATGTGTTTTCGACTACCTCTGGAAGTGGTCCAAAGTGGACAAGCTGAAAACATTTTAGACTCCGTTTACACCAGTATTTAGCGTTGTCCACTTGTGATTCGATCGACAAAAACGCATCTTAATACCAGATGTAAACAGGGCCTATAAGCAACTCTACAGAATAAAATATTCTCATTATTCAGCTTAAGTCAGTTCAAGTTTTGTTCTTATCCAATAGTGTCAGTGCAGTCAATTTCATAATATTTCTGAATATTAAGTGACTTTTCAATAATGGCAGCAAACTGCAAGGCAAGTGACGTGGAAAGTCACATGACAATGACAGTATGGCAGATGTAGTATGTACACTGTAAAAAATGACCGTGATTTTAACAGTAAAAGACTGTAAAAATGCTGCGGTGAAAAACTGTTAATTGGTTTACAGAAAGTTTCCATACTATATACGGTGAATAACTGTAATAGATCTAATGGTACATATAATGTAATTTTACGGTAAAATACCGTTAAATTCACAGTTTTTGGAAGTGAAAAATAACAATTCATTGTAAAATTCATTCCCACAATTCCCTGCGTGACACTTCACATTTGATATATTTTCGCTGAAATAACTCTGTTTCTTCTTAGTTTTTCTTTTTTTTTTTAATCAGTTATGTACATTAGGGTTTTATGTTACATCTAATGTTGTTAAATTAATGTTTATAGCATTTTTAAAATTTCATGCATGTTACCATAATGGTGTTTAGTGTGTGTGTGAATGACACTGTGTGCACCTTCTATATGATAGTGTTGTCCTTCTCAGCTTGTGGAAAAGCTGCTTGTGATGAACTATGATTCATCATGTGACTCTTATCACCACTATGTTTGGTGACTGTCAGTGTATTATAAAGGTACAAAACAGATATTAGTACTTCATTAGGTTGGTAAATTAACATTATATCAGTTAATGAAATACATTATTTTACCGTAAATTTAATAGATTTTTTTTACATTGCTACTGTATTTTTTACGGTAAAGTTCTGGCAACCACAGCTGCCGTTTTTTTACAGTAAATTTTACTGGGATTTTTTTTACAGTGTACGATTGCATTCATACACTGTACACGCATACTCATAAAACGTACTTTATTAACAATTAAAATGTAAAGAAATACAGTATGTGGGTACAAGGAAGAGCAGACAGAGACGTTGGAATGAATGGCGGCAGTACAAAGTCCTACTTTCAGTTCAAAGAGCCTTTTTGATAGACATGTTCTGTGTTGTTTTTACACTAGCTGAGCCTGAAAAAAGTCAAGCTAAAAATGCTAAATTATGATAACTCAAATAGTTGAGACATCTTTCTTTCATCACTTAATTAGATATACAGTAATCTTTATTTGAATGCCTGTTGTATACATAGAAAATCGTGGCCTGGGGAAAAATTCCAAGATGGCCGCCAAGTAAACTGACTTGCCTTGAAGGGACTTTAACCGTGTTTACACTCTGTATGGAAATTAACCTATTAAATTAACCCATTTTTCTCCACATTATATGTGATATGGGATAAAAGTATACCTATAAGCCAGAATGAAATGAAAGGAATCGTTAACTAAAACAGTTCATTGAAATAAAATTACTAAAATTTAAACTGAAAATAAATAAATGCTAATTCAAAATATAAAATAACCCTATAATAGCATAGGCCTATAAAATAACATTGGTTCTGCAATTTTTTTTATCTTAGCAATGACCATAAGCTCAAATTGGCACTTTTAAGTAGAAATAACAATAAAATATTATTAAAAATATATATTTTTATTATGCCTATAATTATTTCAAAGTTACTGCCGACCTTGAGGTAAATAAAATTCCCAGGGAATGTTGCACAGTAGATGTGAAAGTGGTATTGACCCCCTCTTTCTGCCAGCAAGCAATTGCCATTCCCTCCCACCAAAACACCTTGTTGCCGGTGGCGATGCAATTAAAGGGACGGAGAACTCATTTCAGATGCGTGTCTCTTATGCTCGAATTGCCAATCAGGAAGGGCGATTTCGAGTAGCTGCAGAAATGCCACAAACTAACCCCCTTTATTTGTTCTGCATTTAAAGGGAGATTTAGAACGACACAACACAGATAGAAATATATAGAGAGTATGGAGGGAAACAAATATGTTGTCTACATGTTCTAATTTATCTCACCTTACACACCTTTTCTGTCCCGCACCTCTCCAAGAAGCCTCCTCACTTCCCAGTCCAAATTTATATTCAGAAAAATTCCTAAGCGGATTTTCTCAATTTAGCCATACTTTTAATCTTTGGCAAAAATGAGTGATGACTTCTTTCAATAAAAAAAAAAAAAAAAAAAAAAAAAAACCCCTGACAGGCTTACAGCGCACACCGGCGGATTAGTTTCCCGTGGAGATGAGGTTTTCCTTTGTGCTGCCGTGTGTCTGTTTGATGGGGGTTTAACAGGAAGCGTTCATGCTGAAATTGGATGCAGGCAGGGATAGTGGTGCGATGGCCGGGTTTTGATATGGACCCCACGCAGTAACTCTGGTCTAACATACCCTCATCTTCCTCTCCCTGAGGCCTGCCTTAACGCCAATGAATACTACTATACTACCAGAACAACAAACTGGGATGTTATTTAAACACATATAAAGCTAGATCTGAGGAAAAAGCACTTTTCTCTATGTTTACGCCCATTGAAAGTGGTTTCCGGAGGAAATTTATGTCCTATCATTCTCACTTTTGAGATATTGGATTCCTTACATGTTGCCGTTCTCCCAAGGATGCTCACGAGAGATGAAAATACTGTGTATAATGCCGGACTCTCGTAATGTAAGATGATTATAACATCTTGTTGCGTAGAAACAGGCCATATGCTGCTGCAAAGCAAGGTTAACAGGTTGTTTACCAGCCAAATCAGTTCAGGGTTCTGGAATATACTGCTTCATTACACAAAATGAAGGACTTTCTTCCAATTTGGGTGAAGTAGGGCGGTCCTAGACAAGAAGCATCATTTGAAAAGTATTAGGATCAACACAAGGCGCTTCATAGGCACGTGATTGGACGGCTGCTGTCCTGGTGTGCACCCCCCTCATGTGCTGGCCAGGGTTCACGACAGATGGGCAAAGGCAGGCCTAAGCTCAGACTGTCTGAGACACTCACCAGGGCAGGATGGGTATCCTGTCCTATCAGTCTCATCCTCTCAATCCTGCAAACAGGCATTTGTTTGTTGATTTGGCTGCTTTGATGCCCCATTATACACCCTGTGCTGACAGACAGAGAACACTGGCTTTCCCCTGATTTGCACGAGGTTGTGTAAACACACATGAAATCATGATGATATTTCTTATTTAAAGTGATGTTCATTGTTTTATCAATATGGTCTTAGCAGGTCTTTAGGGTTAAGTAATGAATGTACTTTCAGATGGTCGTTACAGAAAAATAAACCCCTTTTTATATATAAATATCCTAATTTAACGGTATTGTACGATACTGGATGCTTAATTGTGTATGTAATATAGAATTGAGCCATCATCTAATGCTCACATAAAATGTTTATCTGTTAAAACACTAATATTATTAAATATAATCTTTAGCAAATCTTATATGAAAATTAAACAAAATATTATACAGTATAATATGGTGATGCCTAAATTCACCAGTTATTTTAGTATTGCTATACTGTCTCTCTCTCTCTCTCTCTCTCTCTCTCATATATTATATATATATATATATATATATATATATATATATATATATATATATATATATATATATATATATATATATATATATATATATATATATATATATATATATATATATATATATATATATATATAAATTAATTATAATTTTGTTAATTATAATTAGACTACATGTATTTCTATAGAACCAAAGGGGTCAAAACACAAAATAACTGTCCTTAAAATGAAATATAAAAAAATGTATATATATATATATATATACATATATACTTTTTTTATATTTCATTTTTATTTTATTTCAGTTAGTTTATGTAAACTCACAAAAAGGTTTTTAGTTAACTATAACCTTGAAATTCACTTGATTTTAGTTTGTAGTATTTAACTAATATATTTATAAAAAAAATAAAAATAAAAATAATTATAGAAAAATATGTATTGTATATCAGTGCATCCTTAAAAATGTTTTTTTTTTTTTTTTTTTGTGGGTCCCAAAATAATTTATTTTTATTTAGAAACCAGCTTTTTACATGGCCAGTTATGTAATATTTAATAAGAAATATTAATCAAAATATTTATTTTTTATATGAGAAGACAGAGCATGGAGTGACATACTATGTTAGAAATCTGACAGCACAAAAACAAACAAACAAACAAAAAAAAACCTGACTGCAGAATTACACAGTCAACCAATCAAATTCAACTATTCCAGAGAATTTTGAAGTGAATTATAATTAGACTACATGCATTTCTATACAGCCAAAGGGGTCAAAACACAAAATAACTGTCCTTTAAATTTACAGCATTTCCTAATATGGAGTGTCTATTTACGCTAAGTGCAAATAGCGTCCCTTGTTAACAAATGCTATTTACACTAGCTCCGCCCACCAATGTCTGGTTGGGCCACTCAAGACATATTAAACTCAATGTCTTCAATGGTGCAGCAGAAGTGAGTAAGGCTTGCAGACCAGGCTTTTAACGTTACCGTCATGGGTTTGAATCCGCCTTTTGCCAAACTTGCATTTATTTTCAGTAAAAATGAAAATAATGTTCTAAAAGTGGAAATAAACAGCGAACAAGTGTTTAATAATATTAAAATTGTTTATTGGGTGGGATTAGAGGAAGGTGTAGGGAGGGATTTTATTCTCCCAATAAGGCAGTATCCATTTAATAAGTTTAATAAGCATAATCATTAAACTCTATGATATTATTGCATCCTGTTAACGTACAAAAATACTGAGGTGCAAATATAAATTACAGATAGCATCTAATTACTATTATACTCTTATCTACTTTTACATGGTGTAAATACAGTCTATCGCTATTTCAACCTAGTGTAAATAGCATATCATTGTGACTTAGTGTAAATAGAATACACTGCTATTGTCACTTAGTGTAAATAGAATATACTGCTATTGTCACTTAGTGTAAATAGAATATACTGCTATTGTCACTTAGTGTAAATAGAATATATTGCTATTGTCACTTAGTGTAAATAGAATATACTGCTGTTGTCACTTAGTGTAAATAGAATATATTGCTATTGTCACTTAGTGTAAATAGAATATATTGCTGTTGTCACTTAGTGTAAATAGAATATACTGCTATTGTCACTTAGTGTAAATAGAATATATTGCTGTTGTCACTTAGTGTAAATAGAATATACTGCTATTGTCACTTAGTGTAAATAGAATATATTGCTATTGTCACTTAGTGTAAATAGAATATACTGCTATTGTCACTTAGTGTAAATAGAATATATTGCTATTGTCACTTAGTGTAAATAGAATATACTGCTATTGTCACTTAGTGTAAATAGAATATACTGCTATTGTCACTTAGTGTAAATAGAATATACTGCTATTGTCACTTAGTGTAAATAGAATATACTGCTATTGTCACTTAGTGTAAATAGAATATACTGCTATTGTCACTTAGTGTAAATAGAATATACTGCTATTGTCACTAAGTGTAAATAGAATATACTGCTATTGTCACTTAGTGTAAATAGAATATACTGCTATTGTCACTTAGTGTAAATAGAATATATTGCTATTGTCACTTAGTGTAAATAGAATATACTGCTATTGTCACTTAGTGTAAATAGAATATATTGCTATTGTCACTTAGTGTAAATAGAATATATTGCTATTGTCACTTAGTGTAAATAGAATATATTGCTATTGTCACTTAGTGTAAATAGAATATATTGCTATTGTCACTTAGTGTAAATAGAATATATTGCTATTGTCACTTAGTGTAAATAGAATATATTGCTATTGTCACTTAGTGTAAATAGAATATATTGCTATTGTCACTTAGTGTAAATAGAATATATTGCTATTGTCACTTAGTGTAAATAGAATATACTGCTATTGTCACTTAGTGTAAATAGAATATATTGCTATTGTCACTTAGTGTAAATAGAATATATTGCTATTGTCACTTAGTGTAAATAGAATATACTGCTATTGTCACTTAGTGTAAATAGAATATATTGCTATTGTCACTTAGTGTAAATAGAATATATTGCTATTGTCACTTAGTGTAAATAGAATATATTGCTATTGTCACTTAGTGTAAATAGAATATACTGCTATTGTCACTTAGTGTAAATAGAATATATTGCTATTGTCACTTAGTGTAAATAGAATATATTGCTATTGCCACTTAGTGTAAATAGAATATACTGCTATTGTCACTTAGTGTAAATAGAATATACTGCTATTGTCACTTAGTGTAAATAGAATATATTGCTATTGTCACTTAGTGTAAATAGAATATATTGCTATTGTCACTTAGTGTAAATAGAATATATTGCTATTGTCACTTAGTGTAAATAGAATATATTGCTATTGCCACTTAGTGTAAATAGCATCTATCGTTAAGAAAATATTCTAGTTTCACTTAGTGTAAATAGCAGCTGCCTTACCTAATGCCCTGGATTGCATGTGCTGCATTGCAACCAACAATACCACAACTTTACCTAAAATAACCTGATCAGGATGCATCCTTTGATGTGCACTTGTATTTAACTGGTGCAAGTGCTGAGTTAGGACTGAGATAAACCACTGGAGTGGCTTGCTAGTCTGCAGGTTTTTTTTAGGAGAGAAGTAAGGAGAGGAGAAGTGTATTGGCTTGCCGTTTAAAGCCTCTGCTCTTGACCTACTTTTCTTTAATGGAGATTCTGAGTGCGAAAAAGAGCTGTTTATCAGACGATGAAAAGCATAATGACACAATTTATTTATTCAAAGCTGAGCAGCCAGGATTGAAAATGCTGACCATTAAGGGGGGCTGGTGGTCAGCCTCAAGGTAGGGATGTCAAATAAATGTTGAAAAGTGCTTTTTATGCATTAGCATTTCATAAGGCTTATTTTCCATGCTTTTTAATCATCCTATGTGATTTATAAGGAATGGTGGTGAGAAGATGGTTGACGTGGTGGAGATGCTATGAAGCACTGGCACTCTTTGAGATTGTTCTTTGGAGGGCTGGTCACTAGTGAATCAAAATTAGTTGAAGCTAGTCAAAATGAACTGGTTTAAAATATGGTTACTTCATATTGTTGGTCCCAGGTGGGTTGAGCAGGTGTAGGGGGGTCTTCACAAATTCAGCGGGTGGGTACGTGCCGAGCGTCTGCAATTAGAGTCGCGTTGTGCTCATGAGGTCCATAGCACTTCAAAAAGAATTATTCAGGCCTTCCCTTTATTTGATTACGGCCGGTCCCCTGACTTCCCCTTGCCAGCGACCACAATGCATTTCACCAATTAGCTGGTGCACCTGGCCACAATTGATATGTTGTCAGAGTACTGCGCTCAGTGCAGAATGCTTAATAGTTGCATCTCAATCCCCAAATTATTCACTAAAGCATATAAATATTTGATTCCTGTACCCTGTAGCTGTGTATTGGATCTTTTTTTATTCCAACCTCCATAAAAACACAGATGTTTTATATAAATATTTTAGGCCATCAACTCTTCTCTTCCCCACTTTCTCTCGCTCTCTATATCCTTTCCTCATTTACTATTTGAAGCAACTATTAGTATTTTAACACCACAGGAAAGCGGCTTCATTGAAATGCAATGAAAACTGTGCAGAAAAGGCAAAGTTAACTAATGGGCTCAAATTTTCAAACGAATGCAAGATTAAAGTCAATTGAATCTCCCATTGGGTTTTGACTGAAACCCTTTGAAAAGGAGCCCCGTAGTGGTTTTCAGAAATGAAAAATAGGACTTGTTCTAAAATATTAATAACATTTTATACCCTCATTATGGCAAAGCAATTACATTTATTCAGAAACTTACTTTTGATTCTACCTTGAGGTGATTCGCACACAGGTAATGCCACCGTCAGCCCGCCGAACAGTCTTCTACGCCGTTCTCCAAATGTACCGCACTGACATATCAGAGGAAAGGATATAATTTAATATAGGCCAAATTCCTATTTGATCTGTGCATTGTAAGTGAGAGCTCTAATACTCCATGTACCGGCAGACTGTCATGAATCTCCAAGTGTGAACGGCAAATCTGGGTACGAGATGATTCCTTTTCTTCGTGGTCGTCTAGAGGGGAATCAGAATTAGAGATCTGAGGTGCAATAAAACAGTAGAATAGTGCATAAACCTTTCGGGAGTGCATAACTAAGTTCTGTATGAGTGTTTTATATCATTCTTTGTGCACTAGACATCTCCCATCAACTAGTCTGGCCTAGTTTCCCATAACAGACACCATTAATTAAATATATTACACAATGTGCGCCCTCATAGATATAAATGAAGCATGCAATACAAAAACAATTCAGAGAGGAGATTAGGCGGAAAAGTTGCATTTGTTCTCCATTGACTCCTCTCCCTCCAAACCCCCAAAGTTCCTCCCCGGCTCTTCAGAGGGGTTTAGCATCTCTCAAATCACACACCGCAATCCAACAAAAAGCAGCACATTTGCTGGAGCTCACACGCATTCAGACGAGAGTGACAGGGAGGAAGATTTGAAACTCCTCTCTCGTTCTCACTAGCGCTCGCTCTGCCCGTAATGGGGTAGAAGTCATTAAAAACATCACTGCAGGCCTAATTAAGACGGGACATCTGGTCTCTCCTCACAGAACGGATCGCAGCCGAGTACAAATAACTCCTCCATGACAAGTTGAGAGGTGTCATACATCTCAGTGATCGTCAATCAACAGGGGACTTAGGCAACTCTTTCATCGTTAACGAGCGAATGCTTTGTTTTCCCGTTATAAGAGAAAACATTTTGACAAATTTCAAAAGGGGGGTTGGAAGCAGGGTGTCTTCTGTCATTTTTCAATTCCCCTTTTATGTTGCTGCCAATTAGTTGGTGTAAACTTTAAGTTGCCTTTGACAATGATGATTTTTGCATAGCAAATGCCTGTACGATGGCGGATCTGCCACAGGTTGGTCCACGAGTGACAACACGAAGGAATATGAAGATGGAAGATCTGCGCTTCTCTTAAAGTCCCCATGAAATCAAAATTTAACTTTTTTAGCATGAATATGTTAGCCTTCATGTTATGAATAAGCTGGTGTGTTCCAAAACAATGACAAAATTCGCATTTAGGAGATACAAGCATTCAAAACATACAGTCTCTCACTTCCGCTAAAATGGATCGCGGCTTTTCATGACATCACATCGCACTTCAGCTTCTCATCAAATCTTCTGTCCAATCAAATGCTCTCTAGAATCTGAAGTCCCGCCCCCTCCTACACTATCAACAGACACTGAAGCTGCGGCTGAAATCGGTCGTTTGTTCACACATTTACTAGTTTCTACATGGTGAATGGCACATAAGTGCACTATATTGAAAACAGGGAACGATTCAGACAGTGTGAATATATGTTCCGTTGACGCAAATGAAGTCCGTTTTCACGTTAGTATAACATGAACCGTCGCAGTGCGAGCACAGTCTGCTCTGGCCCAGGGACACGAGAGCACAGAGCAGATCATGTCTGCGAGTCGGCTCGGACCACGAAAGGTACCAGACCCATTTAAATTCTGCACAGAATGCTATATTTTAAAGTGATATAGAGGAGATTAGGAGGATAAACTGTTAAATATTAAAAGGAAACAGAGGTTTTACTGAGTTTAACAGCTTTGGCCGAGCTGTGATATAAACAAAACGCTATTGGATATTTTAATAAAAGGGCGGGGCTGTTCGATATATCGCCCCGTCTTCCTGTTTCAGTTGAAATTACGTCAACACATTGAATAATGCTGCGAGTTCCAAGCCACTTCAGTGGGCCTTTAAAGTTGACACTTACAATGAGATCTAACTTTAATGGCAACGGCCTTGAGCTTTTCTTAAAGCTCACCCGAAGCAAAACGCCATCGAGTAAAGGTAAAAAAGCTGTTGCCATAGTTCCATTTTTACCTTTATGCTGTATAAAGAATAGACACGATATGATATAATTTTCAGTGATAAACCTACCCTTACAGTAACTGTTTTGTTAATAACCCTCTGTTGATCTGATTGTCCGAGGGTGGGGATACAAAAATGCAGAAGTATAATCTGTAGTTTTCACAAAAGTTTTTTTTCTGACAAATAAACGTGAATATCTTGGCCCAGGTAACACAGAGAATGAGTAAACATTGTTCATTTACATACAAAGACAGTCTTTGCCGCAATCTAATTGCGTAATAATGTAACTTTCACTGATACTATTAACGGACCATTTCTCAATACCAAATACAGCATTTTCTTTAAATAAAATAATATTTATTGAACAACACTTTAAATGAACAACAATAGCCATCATAAAAGACAATTATATTATAACCACTATCTACATAAGAGCCAGTGCCAAAATACCTGAAGGACTGGCCGAGATGAAGCTGTTCTTTGCGGGTTCATGAGCACTGGGGGGGGCGCTGCCAGCCTAGAGCTCGCATTTGCAAAAGCGGCAAAACAAATAGTAAAATAGGTGCTGTGTTTATATATATTTGAGGTCTAAACAACTGCATTCTCACCTAAAAAACTCTTTAAACTACATTTCATGACATAACAGTAGTATTTATAAAAATATGGTGGATTCTCAGGCAGTCAGATTCGAGAACCAGAAAGAACTGTTGTGTGTATATATATATTATATATATATATATATATATATATATATAAATATATAACACACACATATATATAACATTTCTTGGTATGTCAGTATATTAGATACAGCATAAATATAAAATATAAACTGCATCAAAAGGAGCTGACTATAGAATTCACTGGATCATATCTAGTGTGAAACCAAGGACTACTCTGCTTGTTTAATATGCTGATAGCTGCTCAGATGTTGTTCGGCATCATGTGCATTTGGGATCCACGGTTGCGACCCTTGGTGATTCAATATGTTCGGGTATTTGTCACTCTTTTATGAGATTAGACAGCTTATCAAACATTAATAAGTGGATAGGAATTCACAGCATGCTGGAAAAACGATTACATTCGCAAAAAGGCAACAACACAAAGGGTTAAAGTTGTACAGCGCAAACCCTCCAAGAAAAAGAAGAACAAAAATACAAAAGATGGATAAAAAATAAATAAAGAACAAAGGCAAAACAACCAGACCTAGTCAGAAGCTAAGGGAGACAATGCATGAAAATAATTGGAGCCCAAGGGGTGATATTTGTTCTCCTGAAATAATAATTACTCTTATGGACTGTGTGCAAACACTTTAACACTAAAAAAAAAAAAAAAATCATTCTTATCAATAATCGTTTCTACAGCAATGTGGTCGAGCTTTCTTTATACATCACTATTTTTGCACTCAATGCACTTTGCTGCTCTGATTTTTTCACCAATATCACCTTGCATTTTAATTAGAACCATCATAGATGCAGAACTCTTAATAGAACTGAACCCTATGACAAGTTCAGTACGCTTCACAGTCGCTCTCCAGCCCTGATTGTGTATAATTGTAATCAGAACCTCGCCATCTTAGAGATAAGACAGAGTCGCAGATAATGCATTAAAAAAAAGCCTATCGAGTCTAAAATAAGGCAATTTCTATGTAAATCGGCAATAAAGCAGAACTTTCCTAACTGCTGAGGGCAGTCGCATTATTGACATGCAGGCTTTCGGAAATTGTTTAACTGCTTGATAGCAGGTATCTCGCCAGATATTTGCTTACCTTTCCTCTTCCATTAATGTTCCTTCTAATATTAAGCCATCTTCCATGCACTCGAACAGACGCCGCTCGCTCTTTAGCATCTGATTAGCGCCCGGTAATTCTATCTCCACCAACGACTGCGCTGTAAGATTGCCCGCAATATTATGTGCAGGATGAAGCATATGCAACTCTGAGATGCATTATTGATTGACCAGCGAGATTGTGTCAGGAAAATAAGTGCCACTGGGTTATAGTTTAATATGAATGATAATGCACAAGGGCCTTGGTGAACCATCAAAGCTAGGTCTGTTTTCATAGGTAGCAACGCGCTTCTATTATGAAGCTTGAATCTGACTCATGCTCGCTCTTTGTTTGACGTAAAGTTAAGTTTCCACAACTTTGAAATGAGATGATAAAAGAATTCGGGTGTCAGCGGTTCTCTTATTGTAACTAGGGCTTATATTTCCCTGCAGGCCTCCTAGAGGGATTATGATTATACAGTAGATTAACACTTTTATCCTTATCTGTGAGCAGCGAATTATTGGTAGATGAGGCACAAACCAACGAAATGCATTGTATTCATAGGCAACCACACAGGATGGTTTACCCTGTTGACTTTTGACCCTAGGACTGATCGAACTTGCAGTCTTCCAGAGGATGCTGAGCAGGATGTTCCCACTGATAGAAACTAATCTGATTGGATGGGATATCCAATGTAATTTTATGTGTGTCTGCATGCATGTGTGCATGTGTCTGTGAATGGCAGTGTAAGCTTAAAATATAAAGGTTAAACCGTTTGAGTGAGAACTAGATGTTATAGTATTAAGCATGTATGTTCTGTATAACCAGCGAATGCCAGTTAATTCAGAGTCAAGGTGCATGGCCATGTCTCTTGCCCCACTGAAATTTGTTCTCAGATTCCATTGGACACAAACGAGATACCATTTATTCAAAAGTCAAACACAGTAGATTATAGAGATGTAAATGTTACAGGAAGAGTTTATCCAAAAATGAAAATTCTGACATCATTTGCTCACCCTCATGTCGCTCCTAATCTGTATTATTTTCTTTCTTCTGAAGTACACAAAAGGGAAAAATTTCCATAAAATTAAAGTGAATGGGGCGGTCTAACTCCAAAAATAAAAAATACATAATAAAACTAATAGTCCATAAGCTCTATATTACAAGTCTTCTAAAGCCATATGATATATTTGTTTGAGGAATTGATTTGTTTTCCACTCATAATCTCTCGGTTATAGCTCTCAAATCAAATTTGCCTTTCTGCATTTCAAATCAGAGGCCATTTTTCTAATTTCAGTGTATTCCTCCAACAAAGCTATCATATCACTTAAAATGTGTTGTATGGGCCACTTTTATGGTGCTTTTGTGGGGCTTTTTTTTTTGTCAACTTGACAGCTCATCCCCATTTGCTTTCATTGTGAGGAAAAGAGTAGCTGAGACATTCTGCAAAACAACTTTACAGAAAAACAAAATGACATGAGGGTGGTGTATGCATAACTTTTTAATTTGAAAAGGTATAGGAAGAAATATAGAAAGAGCAAATGCAATAAATGAAATTACAATGTTTTATAGTATCCAAGGGCAGATTGCACAACCTAAATATGACGATCCCAATTCTCATTTCAGTTTTTTATGTCTAGGACAGCGCTAGAGAGCATTCTTACATCACAGTACTTTTCTGTTGTCCAAATTCACAAGGCATTTACAGTAGCTGTGGGGCATTAATTTATTCATGTTGTGTTCTTTAAATATTCACACAGTGGCAATCTGTTAAGACTCATTGGCTGTCTCCTGAGCACTGGCCAGAGCGATGTAGAGAAGAGAGAGAAAGGGACTGACAGCAGTTAATTATTAAAAATGTCAAAAATAATCACTAACTCCCTGCAAACCACCACTGTCATCAAACCTGTAGCGAATATCTGAATTCTATTCAGGAGGTCAAAGGCGCAATATGGGAGCCGCTAATAGCAATGCAACAAAAACTCTCGCAGATGCATTGAGGAATGGTTTTGTAAGATGCTAGAGAGGCTCAATAAGTAACGGTTAAAACATGACCTCCATCCTGCCGCCATATGTCGTAACTGAAAACTACTTTCACCTCTATTTTCACTGCTTTGTGCGTGAGATGTTTCAAGGTGGCCTCATTTGAATCAAGGCTGTCATAGTGCTTGAATAGGAAAGGATGTATGGAATCTTAATAAAAACCCTCCACCATGGGCTACTTTTTTTTTTTTTAATGAAAGCACTTCATATCTCCTTTAAATGCCATAGGAGCTTATTTAGCGACATGATTGTGTATCTCATTTTAGGCTTTTGTCAGGGCTTTTTGTTAAGCTTTTTTTTTGTCCTGTGTAGCCTTTTGTACACATTTATTTGCTCTCTGTATACAATTACATTTTTTTTTTTTTTGCTGATTGCTCAATGATTCACAGTTGGATGGATGGATGGATGGATGGATGGATGGATGGATGGAGACATATGCAGACAAATGGACAAATGGATATATGGATGGATGGATGCAATGAGACACACATATGGATGGATGCAATGATAGACACTGGATGGATGGATGGATGGATGGATGGATGGATGGATGAAATTGGACATACCGACGAATGGACAAATGGATGGATGGAAAGATGAACAGATAGATACATATGGATGGATGGATGCAATGATAAACACATTTTTGTAATGAATTATAATTATGCAATAAAAAAGACAGACAGACACAGGATGGATGGATGGATGGATGGATGGATGGATGGATGGATGGATGGATGGATGGATGGATGGATGGATGGACGGATGGATGGAATTGGACAGAGGGAGAAACATATACAGACGCATGGACAAGTGGATATATGGATGGATGGATGGATGCAATGATAGACACTGGATGGATGGATAAACCAATAGATACATATGGATGGATGGATGCGATGAGACACACAGATGGATGGATGCAATGATAAAAACATGGATGGATGGATGCAATGATGGATGGATGGATGCAATGATGGATGGATGGATGCAATGATGGATGGAAGGACAAACATATACAGACGAATGGACAAATGGATATATGGATGGATGGATGCAATGAGACATAACAAAGGATGGATGCAATGATAGACACTGGATGGATGGATGGATGGATGGATGGATGGATGGATGAATGAATGATGGATGGATGGATGAACTGATGGATGGATGGATGGATGGATGCAATGAGACACATGGATGGATGGATGCAATGATAAACACATGGATGGATGGATGGATGGATGGATGGATGCATGGATGGATGGAACAATAGATGAACAGACACTTTTGTACTGAATTACAATTATGCAATAAAAAAGACAGACAGACACAGACTGGACAAATGGATGGATGGATGGACGAATGCAATGATAGACACGGATGGATGGATAGATGAGCTGATGGAAAGATAGAGAGAGAATAAGAAGTAAAAATTAAAAAGTGGGATTATATGATGCTCACTATTCAATAAGTGTGAAAACAGAATCAGTCCACGGGTCGCTATATCCTATCTTGTTCAAGTGCATCCACTGAAAGCAAAACTAATGGAATTCTGTGCGGTGGGCTGTCTGCCGTTTTCTGATCACTAGAAGATTGCACTATTGACCAAATGTCAGGCGCAGAGAGATGCAATGATTGAATAAAAGAGTATACATAATCGAAGGCGAGAACTCTGCCAGGGCCGCCTTCTGTTGCCTCTCTAACTACACCCTGGGAAATTCTCAAAAATCATTACCCCTCCCATCACCACAAACACACACACACATGCTTGCAACCACACACGCTGCTGTCATCCCACCTCTGCTCTCTTGTGATGCTCTCTTGAAATGCTATTTGTTTTTCTCATTAAAAGCAAATTTTATATGTCTTTCTCACGCACGTCATATTTCTCATTCCAATGCATTTCTGCCCTGTTGCCAACAAACTGCTGCTTGGTATCTGTCTGAGGACACGTTGTGAAATATTTTGGGCCCAAATTAATGTGCTATTACTACAAGAGGACTGAGATGAAGATGACAGAGAGCCCCAGGATATTTAGATCAGTACCAGATTGGTTACCGGAAGGAAAAGTGGGTGTTGACCCCTGGAGACCAATACACCGCCCCAAAAAACATAACTCACCTAAAAGGGAGGAGGAGGCAGCTAACAGATTAAATTCTGATTAGGGAGAAGATGCCCAGAGGAATTTATTGGTCACTTGAGAGGCTGAGTGATGTTCTACCAGTCTGACAACTGCTTGAACATGCTAATGACGCTGTTGCATTTATAAATGCAACACGAATGTGGCAAATGAAAAATGCATTCCCTCAAAAGAAAGATTTTTTCCCCCCTAGTTCTGTTCTAAAGTGATCCAAATCTGTCAGAGGTGAAATAAATTACATCCTCTCAGGAAAGGAATGTTTTTTTAAGGGTTTTACCTTATGTTCTGTATTTTATATCTATCCTGTAAAAATACATTTGTGAACTAAAACTTGTTAAAGGAGTAGTGAAATTCTGTCATTTATTACTCACCCTCATGTTGTTCCACACCCGTAAGACCTTCGTTCATCTTTGGAACACAAAAATTAAGATATTTTTTGATAAAATCCAATGGCTCAGTGAGGGCTACATAGCCAGCAAGACAATTAACACTTTCAGATGCCCAGAAAGCTACTAAAGACATATTTAAATCAGTTCATGTGACTACAGTGGTTTAACCTTAATGTTATGAAGTGACGAGAATTCTTTTTGTGCACCAAAAAATCGAACTAACAACTTTATTCAACAATATGTAGTGATGGGTGATTTCAAAACACTGCTTCATGAAGCTTTGAAGCTTTACGAATCATTTATTTCGAATCAGTGGTTTGGAGCGTGTATCAAACTGTCAAAAGCTTCGAAGCTTCATGAAGCAGTGTTTTGAAATCGCCAATCACTAGATATTGTTGAAATAAGTCATTATTTTGTCACTTAAAAGTGAGTTTTGGCATTATTTACTCACCCTCATGTCATTCCACACTCAAAAGACTTTCTTTCTAAAGCACAAAATTGTAAAGATTTTACAGGTTTGTTTATTTTCATACAGTTGAAATGAATTGTCACTTCAAAGAAGTCTGATTTGTGCATGAATCTGTCAGAACAAAGAAAAATTTGATCAAGAATCAACATTGTTACATTAAATGACATATATATAAATATAATATTATATTAATTTATGTAAATCAAATTATAAATGAAAAATAAAATTCACAACCAAGATGACACATTTATAATATAAATATAGACACATAAATATATAGCTATAAAGATTTAGAAACATTAAAAATGTATATATATTTAAAAATTTAAAAATGCATAAAATATTAAAAATATCTGACGTATATTAGTTAATGTAATTAATGTCAATATAATAATAATAAAAAAATTACAACCTATTTGATACATTATGGTGTTTTGGTTGAAGCTTGAAAGCTCCACACCAGTTCTTTGTAAGTGTGTGAAAAAAAATATTTGTTGTAAATTTTTTAAAATTTAAGACAAGTTAAGTGACAAGTAAATGATGACAGAATTTTCATCTTTTTAAATGCGAGGCAGAACTTTTTTGTTGCACCTGTGCTCTCATAGAAACAGCTCGTCCCCCCTCCAACCACTTGTGCTTGCAATTACACCTAAATGCACTAAAACGATTGAGTGAACCATGTGAAGGGCATTTACTTTTTGTGAAGCGTGACATAATCGGAGAGGTTTAGATTTCTTTTTATCAGGAGGCCCAGGTAATGATGAAGGCCTGGGATCCTTTCAGAATTCTCATTTACAGCTAGGAGAGGATGGCCCCATCTGTTCCGTGGCAAGGCCCCTTCCAGCAATCTTTGATATCACTGAACGCTATTAGCTGAGGAAGAGGCTGGGCTAATGGACCTTTAAGAGCTCATTTATTTGAAGCAATTATTTTGAGCCGACCTCTTTTTGGAGTTGAGCATTGCCCTCACAAACTGGAAGATTACGCCGTGTTTGGAGGAGAATGCATTTGACTGAAGGACACAAGGAACTGGAGGAGAAGGATGGAACTCATTTCACGGAAACAGACTGGAGACCCACAAACAGGCACTCGATGTACCCTGATGTCAACTCATGGTAGCGGTTTTCAGTATTCAGAAGCGCAGGTTTGAACCAATCAGTTTTTAACAGAACGTTGCAATAGCGAGAAAGAAAAACAATTTCGAGAAGGAAGGAACTGAGTCAGCAGTATTGCCTTTACAGTGGGCCAGGCCTTCACATCAAAATGGAGATTGAAGAACTCAAAGATGCCGATCATATGTCTTCTACTGCACAAAGGCATTAATACGTTGGATGTCCCACTGTGGAATAAGTCTTTGCCCGGTTCTGACTCCAGTTATGTTTACACCCCACATAGAGGAAAATGTTGCGATGAATACCTTTCAGATTTTAGAGTATATTGTGTATAATATTGTTTTAAGGAGCTAAAAATATCAAATAAAAAAGCACTTCAAGGGTAAATGCTCCATTCATGAAGACATTTTTTTTTTCTGAAGTATATAAAATACACACTATATGCATCCATTTTGTGTAAAATATAATAATATAAATCCTTAATTTAAACAATGCTGGTTACTAACTGTAAAACCAACAAAAATACCTGTGAATAATGTACAAGATAAGACTGGTTTCTATATGTTAGATTATACAGCTCTCTAATGTTCACAGTTACACAAGATTTTGTTGTAATTACTGTGCCAAGTTTCAGAGTTGTTGGAGCATTTTCTTGGAGTGTTTTCAGGGTTGATGTTTATTCATTTATTTATCTTTTTATAAAACAAAAAAGTTTCATTTTATCTACACATTCAACAGGAAAAAGAAAAAGAATGTGTGGGACTATGATTTGAGAAGTGAATCAAAAACTCATGTTTTGAGTTCCAGGAGCTTTTCTTTTCTGCAACACATTCAGAATCTCAACAGATCGACATTCGACTTTTAAAAAACTGCCAGAAAGAACACTTAGTCCCTAGCTGATCATAAACGTCTCCTTCTCCCTCCCTCGTGACCGCATTTGAGAATATCACTCACTCTGCTAGGATATGAAAGAACCAAAAACTGAAAGAACATTGCCATGGATTCAATACATGACATTCCCAAAGTAAAAAGATCAATCAGATCTTTTATGATTATGCCACTTTCATTGAATGTTTCAATTTACCAAATATAGACAACCTCTGCAATTTACTCTAACCTCACCCGCAAGAACTGCAAGTTTGTGATATACTTTGTACTCTTTTGAAACGGGTACATCCGTTTCTTGGCAGCCTTATTTTTTTTTAACCTTAGCTGTATTCTGAGATCAGACAATGAGCAAGTGATGCAATATCGTGGCCTGGCGGACTCAGTAATGTAGTCAATGGTATAAGTCCTACTGCAATTTAAAACTGCTTATCCGAGCTGAATCCAGATGGGAAATCACTCCCAAACAGTTTTCTCTTATAAGCACTCGTCAGGGCTTAGCCAGGGTGGTGTTCATCTCCGCACAGAGGATGCGCAAATCGCTTTAGTAAAAAAAAAAAAATGTAAGGCCTCATGAGCCATTTGATGAGACGCCGGCTCATAGGCCTCTGTCTTCTGCCTTCAATTTGGTGGGCCCAATGCCTCAGCTCAGTTGCGCATCCACTTCCATTTTCAATATTGCTTCTCCTATCATGGCGAAAGAGTCTCTGCAAAGACAGACAGCCTCATATTGGAAAATAATGGGCCTTGAACTCCTCGGCTGTATGGTTTCACTACACTAAACTATTCCGTTTTTGGTGTTTCTTTCTGTTCATCTGCCATTAAAATCTTTGCATTTCTTGTCAAAGCCACAGATACATTCCCTCCACTTGTTTTTACATGTGATAATTCAGCACATTTGAAGAAGGTGCACCTTAGATTGGGATACTGTGAAGATGGCGTCAGAGCAATCTGAACTACAATGGGGCACGATGCGAGAGGAGCGAATTTGAAACGCCTTTCCGCACCCTCCCGAGAACGGGATCCAGTCTGATCGTCACTGGAGGATTAGTAACTATTCCACCGGGTCCCCTGACATGCAAAGAGAGCAGCCAATTAAAACATGAAGGAGGGGACTTGCACGTTCCTACACAAAAACATGGAAAGAAATGAAAAAAAGGAAAGAGCAAGAGAGAGAGGAAGACGTAGAGACAGGAGTAAGATGTAAAGATTCTCAGTTTGCTTGTACATCAACCCCGTTTTTGTCGCTGTGTACCATATGAATCAGGGAAAAGAGCCTCAATCCAGGATGGCTTTGAACCACCAAACGAAGCTTGAACTACACGCCTAATTTGCAGCTTTATGCCAGAACACATTCCCATCAAGCTCACAGGGGTTGTGACATGAGAAACCAAATCCTAAAAAAAGGGGGAACGGGTGCATCATATGAGCTGGATGTTTATAATATTCTTTGCCTTCCGTACTAGGGACTACATATGATAATGATGAAAATAGTCACATGGCTCCGCCATTTTTTATCACTTCGGATCTGATGGTTCCTCACCTCCCATGGGATTATGGGATACTGTGTTAGCACTTCTGCATACTGCATTCCAGGGAAGTACACATATTCACACACAGGACTTGACTCTGATATTTGGCGCAGTTTAATGATGTCACACGCTTGTGCAACAACCATCGAGTGGATCGTAAAGAGTGACAGTTGCTCTAGCCACTGTGAAATGTGGCGATTAGCCATCTTAATTAGCTGTCGTCTCCAGCTCAGGCCCCCCTCTGCATGATGGAACGTTGTTCTCCAAGGATCGATCATAGCAAAGCGGAGGCAATCGTCTTTAAATCCTTATTTTATACTCCTCCAACTTACATACTAGAAAAAGTTAGTCAAGGCTGTATAAGAGAGATTCACCACCAGGGTCCAAAATATTAGTCAAATAATGACATCTAAAAGCCACTTCAGCTGATTTTCCTTTCAATCTTGCTCATGTAGCCTTACCTTGAGAACACTCAATTGCATGGAAATAAGTGTAATGCTTTGACTATCTCTCTCATATTTTAAGCCTATGAGATTTGGAACCTACCAAATTTGTAGTCGTCACTGAAGGTGAAGGTTAATGCTTCTCATTCAAACAACAGAGGTGTAGGTGCTTAGAATGCCACCTATTGACGTGCAGAAAATTAATTTCATGCTAAGTATGTTTTGAAAAGCGCATTTCATTTTTTGTAATGAGGCTATTGTAAGGCCCGTCTGTGCACGCTTTTAGTTCATCCCGTGGACCTCACCTTGTGTGTTTTTGAGTCAATTAGCACTGGGGAAGAGAATGAGCTAGAGGCTAATGGCAATGAACAGAGAGGTGATGTCCTTCAATGTTTCGAATAAAGGGAGAGACTGTACAGCGTCAAAGCAGATGGAGGATGGGCCGTCATGTCATTGCCTCTCACGTGCTGATCAAGGTTTAGCTCCCCCTCCTCGAATCACAGGCTTAATTATTTTAAGAAATGGCACAGCACTGATCTCAGATCAATGTAAAAGGGCAACTTTTACGGTAGCAACACCATGTCATTACACTGACTGACGCGTGTGGGTGGGAAAATTGCAGCAAGAGCGCAGGAGAACATCAGTGACATCAATCATTGCTTCATCTTGCCAATTAGTGCTCCCAGATATACACGCAGATGAAAATCAGAGCCTCATCTAACTGGCTGACAGACTCTGAGATCAACCCCCCCAGTCTCCAAAACAGTATCAGCAGCACCAAAACTTCACAACGAGATGTCTGGTTTTGTTCCTGGGCCTCTGGAGTCATTCTTCAGCAAGATGAAGTTGCTTGCAATTTTTTTTGACTCCTTTTATTTGCAATCAAGACAAAGCATACATGATTAAGGCACTTTTGACTGGTCAAGAAGGGACAACCTGCACCGTAGCCTCTGTTTTGCGCTATTGTGGGCTTTGATACAACAATTAATTGTATCATAAAGACAAACTACCCATTGACATGCATACATGAAGATTTGACAGTTTACTGAAACTAAACAAAAACCGTCATGGCAGTAACTGATGCATTACAATCACAAGGAAACTTAGTGAACTCAATAGTTCTAGTAAGCCTTAAATAGGCATTAAATAAGATTTTAAATATTAAATATAAGTCGATCTACCCTCTCAATAATCTGGATCGGATACATGAACTTTATACATGACAGATGGCTGGGTGCTAGTTGATATAAATATTTAAGAGATTGCAATTTTATATGTAGGTCTGTGACAAAAAAGGACGCCCAGAAAAAGTGGATTAATAGTTAGTTGTAGTTCACATTTTTTAATTGATTGGACTTGGTAGGAGTTGAAAAAAATTTCATTTTGTTGTTAATTTTGCACTAGTGGTTGTGCTTGAAATTAAATATCTATTTGAGTTTTCAAAGATAAACCTTGAACTGCATAATGCTAACACATACTGTACACCAATAACTGCACTGTTTCTGG
Source organism: Chanodichthys erythropterus (assembly GCF_024489055.1). Lineage (NCBI taxonomy): Eukaryota > Metazoa > Chordata > Actinopteri > Cypriniformes > Xenocyprididae > Chanodichthys > Chanodichthys erythropterus. The sequence continues at coordinate 11,102,982 of NC_090228.1, forward strand.
GCAGAATGAAAAGACATTTATTCTGCAACTCATAGCATCTCTATATAGTGTGTATAACAAGTCTTGTTAAAGACTGTTTTGTGTAGTACATAAAGTAGAGGTTCCATCACAAGCGAGCCTCCATTTTACTGTCAACTGATGCTCAGCACTGCAATCAGGGATTGTCGGCAAGAGATTAAAAGATATTTTCCTCTTCAGGCGGAGTAAATTGGTTTTGGATTAAGGCTGATTGATTGCCGCAGAGGTATACAGCAGTCTGTTTGAAATGCTTAGTTCCAAACACACAAGCCATTTCAACCGAGCTACTCAAGGAAATCATGCTGGATAGAATCAATAGATATTATGTAGCAGGTACCAGTATTGCTCAAGGTTATCATTAAAGGCTTGTAGAAATATTATTCAATGGCTCATCTTTTTGTGGTTTTGAAAATGTGTGTCGGTGTGTGGCCTAACACTGAAAAGGGACTGACTGGTTTATTGACTGTAAAGGCTCCATTATGACGGAAGATTTAATTGGAAAGCATAAAAGTGACCTCAAAACTCCAGAAACTCAAGCTCTGTGTTACTAGGATTCTTGTGAAGTAACTAAAGCACATCCTGTGAAAGGGCAGGCAACTGTTTCTTCACATACACAAAGTTCAATTTAAAAATAAACAAATACTAATAAATAACTTTAAAAAATGTAGCATTGTTTGCTTAGTGCAATCATTTTTGTTTGATAGAAAAAAAAAAGTAATTTGAAAAATGTTTTCCAATTGCTTTACAACTTTATATATAAAATCAAAGCACTTTATTATACTGCATATGCTTTAATATATCTCAAAGCAATTATATATGGATTGCGGAGACACTCAACAAAAAAAGTAATGGTCTAATTAATTTAATGGTCTGTTTTGGCTGTAAATTTATGCAAAAAGCAGCAATTTACTCTAAACATATTGACTATAAAAGTACAAACATCACAAATCAGTAAGGCAGATATGAGCAATAGCCCCTCAAAGTCCATAAAATCATACTGAATGTGAAAGGTAGTTGCACATTAAAATGATCTGATCTCACTGCAGACCTACATATAACCAGCCTTCAGGCAGTCGAGGAACGCCCTTCTTCTGCAATGTCATGTTGCACTTGGATATTCTAGCTCTCAGACTGGCCTTAACAAATTAATTGCTGGTTGAATTAAGTAATCTCCATTGATTCCCACTGCGGCAATAGGATAGGCCAGTATCTTGTGGTTTGGGTATTCTTTAACTTCAAAGCTGTCCCCTCAGGCCCATTACTAAAGGTGATTCTTCAGACTTTGCTAAGGAGTCTCTATTTTTCGCTTTAGTTGACTCTCTGCCAAAAACTAAAATTGGTCTACAGGGCAGAGAGAGCGAGGTTGGGAGTACGAAAGTTGTCATTAAAACTAGGCATCCCTTGACCCTAGTTGAGGGTCACCTACCTGAAGCAATTATTGGGTATCTCTTTAAGGAGAGGCTCTTGTGGTCGTTAGTGCAAAGTCACATGTGTCCCTTTGTGTCCACTGGGAGCAGAGAACAGAAAAGTATGTGGAATTAGATTGAGGGTGACTCTGTACCAAAGTCACAGGGTGCTGACGAGATTATGAAAGTATAGTGTGGGTAACTTAGTTTAGAAAAGATGATGAGATAAACTGGATGAATATAAAGGTGCACGCAAATGGCAAGGAACCTGAACACTGACACATGCTATATTATGACTGCAATGCATACTAAAAAACCCTGATTTGTTATATCTCTTCATCACAGCACCTGTTAGTGGGTGGGATATATTAGGCAGCAAGTGAACATTTTGTCCTCAAAGCTGATGTGTTAGAAGCAGAAAAAAAATGGGCAAGCATAAGGATTTGAGCGAGTTTGACAAGGGGCAAATTGTAATGGCTAGATGACGGTCAGAGCATCTCCAAAACTGCAGCCCTTGTGGGGTGTTTCCGGTCTGCAGTGGTCAGTGTCTATCAAAAGTGTTCCAATGCTCATTGATGCACGTAAGAGGGGCAAAGGCTGGCCTGTGTGGTCCGATCCAACAGACAAGCTACTGTAGCTCAAATTGCTCAAGAAGTTAATGCTGGTTCTGATAGAAAGGTGTCAGAATACACAGTGCACCATAGTTTGTTGCATATGGGGCTGCAGAGCCTCTGACCAGTCAGGGTGCCCATGCTGACTCCTGTCCACTGCCGAAAGCACCAACAGTGGCCACATGAGCATCAGAACTGGACCACAGAGCAATGGAAGAAGGTGGCCTGGTCTGATGAATCATGTGAATCATGTGAATGTGTGCCTCCAAATTCCCCAGATCTCAATCCAATCAAGCATCTGTGGGATGTGCTGAACAAACATGTCTGATCCATGGAGGCCCCACCTCACAACTTACAGGACTTAAAGGATCTGCTGCTAACATCTTGGTGCATATACCACAGCACACCTTCAGGGGTCTAGTGGAGTCCATGCCTTGACAGGTCAGGGCTGTTTTGGTAGCAAAAGGGAGAACAACACAATATAAGGAAGGTGGTCATAATGTTATGCCTGATCTATATGCACAGGGCTTGACATTAACACCTGCTAGTCAATGGGTGGATTTCAGCAGTGGTGTGTAATGTGTACTAGCCACTTTGGTGGGTTGAAATAATATACAATGAACAAATGTATAAACACAACGCTTTTGTTCTTGCCCCCATTTTTCATGAGCTGAACTCAAAGATCTAAGACTTTTTCTATGTACACAAAAGGCCTATTTCTCTCAAATATTGTTCACAAATCTGTCTAAATCTGTGTTAGTGAGCACTTTTCCTTAGATAATCCATCCACCTCACAGGTGTGGCATATCAAGATGCTGATTAGACAGCATGATTATTGCACAGGTGTGCCTTAGGCTGGCCACAATAAAAGGCCACTCTAAAATGTGCAGTTTTATCACACAGCACAATGCCACAGATGTTGCAAGTTTTGAGGGAGTGTGCAATTGGCATGCTGACTGCAGGAATGTCCACCAGAGCTGTTGCCCATGAATTGAACGTTCATTTCTCTACCATAACCCATCTCCAAAGGCGTTTCAGAGAATTTGGCAATACATCCAACCGGCCTCACAACTGCAGACCACATATAACCACACCAGCCCAGGACCTCCACATCCAGCATCTTCACCTCCAAGATCGTCTGAGACCAGCCACCTGGACAGCTGCTGCAACAATCAGTTTGCATAACCAAAAAATTTCTGCACAAACTGTCAGAAACTGTCTCAGGGAAGCTCATCTGCATGCTCGTCGTCCTCATCAGGGTCTCGACCTGACTGCAGTTCTTTGTCGTAACCGACTTGAGTTGGAAAATGCTCACAGTCAAGACAGTGTGTATGGCGTTGTGTGGGTGAGCGGTTTGCTGATGTCAACGTTGTGGATCGAGTGGCCCATAGTGGGGGTGGGGTTATGGTATAGGCAGACATATGTTATGGACAACAAACACAGGTGCATTTTATTGATGACATTTTGAATGCACAGAGATACCGTGATGAGATCCTGAGGCCCATTGTTGTGCCATTAATCCGCGGCCATCACCTCATGTTGCAGCATGATAATGCACGGCCCCATGTTGCAAGGATCTGTACACAATTCCTAGAAGCTTGAAACATCCCAGTTCTTGCATGGCCAGCATACTCACCGGACATGTCACCCATTGAGCATGTTTGGGATGCTCTGGATCTGCATATACAACAGCGTGTTCCAGTTCCTGACAATATCCAGCAACTTCGCACAGCCATTGAAGAGGAGTGGACCAACATTCCACAGGCCACAATCAACAACCTGATCAACTCTATGCGAAGGAGATGTGTTGCACTGTGTGAGGAAAATGGTGGTCACACTAGATACTGACTGGTTTTCGGACCGTAAAACTGCACATTTTAGAGTGGCCTTTTATTGTGGCCAGCCTAAGGCACACCTGTGCAATAATCATGCTGTCTAATCAGCATCTTTATATGCCACATCTGTGAGGTGGATGGATTATCTCGGCAAAGGAGAAGTGCTCACTAACAACGATTTAGACAGATTTGTGAACAATATTTAAGAGAAACAGGCCTTTTGTGTACATAGAAAAAGTCAGCTCATGAAAAATGGGGGCAAAAACAAAAGTGTTGCATTTATAAATTTGTTCAGTGTACATTTTTTCAATTGCAGTCTTTTAAAAAGGCACCTTAAATAATAAACTTGGTACAACGTAGTGTTGTCAAAAATAATGAATTTTCAATACATATCGATACTGAAATATCTGAAATGTTTCCAGTACTCATTTTCCACAGAATAGAATTGATTTTAGGCATAGGACTGCATGTATTGTGCATTATTTTACTCATTCCCACAGATTTTGTGCTCACACTCAAAGTGTGCGCACATAAAGCCGCCTCTCAGTATGAGTTCTTTTTCACAGCTTATTGCACTTAAACAGATATATACAGATATAAACACACACATATATATATATATATATATATATATATATATATATATATATATATATCTCAGAGCTGGTATCAATGTCAAAATTGTGGTCAGTGAAAATGCTGAGTGGCTAGTAACTTTGGAAAACCACTGTATATATACAGTCATCTCAATAGCAATCCATGCCATTGGGGGAACCCATGGAAACATTTCATGCGAGGGAATTTTTTCATTTAGATTTGGATTGGTTGAACTTTGAATTCTTAGTATTTACCAATATTAAAATGCTTGGTTTGGAAGTACAAGTTATGGAAGTAAATTTACAGACTGGACCACTTTGAACTTTAATTGAACTCCTGTAAGACATCAAAAGAAAACAAAAATCACATATCGCCATGTTTGCACTCTCTCAAAGCTTCGCTGCCTACAGTCATGTCAAGTTCACATCACAAACAGTACATGATCTAGAAAAATTTACGCAGATGATTGGCACCAGGCGCACCCACCCTAACTTCCTCCTCTCCCTGTGTGACGAAACAGTCTCCTCTTTTAAGTGCGTAAGCATGACATTCTCATTTCCCTAAAGTTCTCCGTGTTTTAGCAAGGCGGATAATTAAGCGGATGGAGGGAGTGGCTCTGATTGGCATTATAAATGCTGCACCATCTCTGCTCACCGTTCACACCACCTGCCTCTCCCTTCTGCACTCACATTCACCATCAGTGGAATTATTAAAGATAAAAAGGCATTGTGCAAAAAAAGAGATCCTCCCCTGACAGATATTATCATTACAACCTTTTATCAAAAAGTGCAAACTTGTTTTTTATCCATCCATCTCCCCCCTCCATACGTGTCTCAGGCTCCATCCTTCACTCTTTCCCTGGGTATTTCAGCAGGGAGAGAAAAGGAGAGAAAGAGAGAGAGCAAAAAACGAGAGGGGGAAAAAAGCTAGACTGAGCTCTGTCAATTGGAGTGAGTGCACTACTAAGTCTGGCTTCACTACAAAGGTTAGCAGATCTGACTGTCAATACTGTCAGAGGAATGGAGTCTTAGGGAGGGGAGGGAGCAAAGGAGGTGGAGACACGAAGGTTAGGTGGTGGGGGAGGCAGGAAGGTTTGCTTTGAGAGAAAGAGATACTTTGATATTTCGGAATGTTAGAAGGGTGAATGTGGAGAACTGGAGGTTGGGGATCTAATTACCGGGCCATAATTGGGGGCTAGGGAATAGGTTGCCGTCCTCTCAACTCGCTGCAGATCAATTATGTTAAGAGAACATCTGTAAGTAGAACTTAATGAGGTCCATTAGAGCAACATGCGCTGCCTTCCCTAACGGTGCTTGTCAGCTTCTTGGATGAGCTGGAGTGTGCTGCTAACTAGGGACCTGGTGAAGGTGCTTAAATAGGCGAGGAGACGTGCGGGCCGGCTCAGGTCTGTTTTGCTTTGCTGCCAGGGAGGGAACGAGACCACGAGCGAAGAAACAGCCGTCGTGGGGAGAAGGAGGGGAATCTTTTTAGAGCGGGAGCGAGGAGGAGTTGCACTGAGGCGGGCTGCACGTTTTTAACCCGCTCGCCTGGAACTTGACAAGGGAACCGGCTATATTTGAACTACCATCTCCTCTTAATCGGCAACTTTTCCTCGGTACAGTATCTTTCAATCAGATTTTTCCTCCTCAAACATATTCTGATCTGCAGCCTCATTAAGCAGCTTGGAAACGTTAATTCGTGCAGTGTTTTAATTTGACCCTAAACCGGAACTAATTGGTGATGGTCTTTTGTTCTAATTAAGGTTGTTAGGATAAAGGATCTCGGGATAATTCCCAACTACTTTCTTTTCTCTCCTAAATAAGGAAGCGAAGAGTTAGAGTCGGTTACGTCTATTACATTGTGAGTGACTGTGGTGGGTGCGCGAGAGCATTAGATTCTCTGTATGTTACTAGCAGCGGTTTAAAACTGGGATTAAGTTGAAGCTTCCGTGAAATGAATGGTCGCTGGAGATGCTCAAAGGAGGCTTAAACCAGGGTAAGAGTACCAAGAAATATATTTTTTTTACTCCAATCCTACCCGAAAAAGATTTTCCTCCCTTGTGAAGCCCGGTAATTAAACTCCCGCTTTCATTTCTACCACAAAAACGAACCTGCATTCTTCGCGCTCGGATGAAGTGGGGTGGTCTTCTGTCGGATATCCCTCTCTTTGCTGACGTTATATCGCAAGTCTGTGAGTGAAAGAGAGAGGGAAAGAGGGGGAGAGTGAGCGAGTGAGAGAGAGTTAGGTGAAATAATAAGCAGCTCTTCATTTTAACGACGTCCGTTCGCCAAGACTGCGCGCGCTTCCCTCCACGCGGGCTGGACTGTTTCGCGCGAGCGTCACGTAACGTGACGGACTGCTGTGTTCACCTCGCGCGGCACAGTCTGATGATGGCACTCTCTAGCTCATCACCCCCAATAATTCAGATATCTTCGGTGAATAATTGACGTGATAATGCGTGAGATGAAGTGGTGGCGGGAGGGTAGAGAAAGAAAAAGGGGTTATAGCGTCCCCTACTCTCTCTCTCTCTCTCTCTCCCTCTCTCGCTCCCTTTTACTCAGCTTAAACCGTCTCCCCCGCAAATTGCATGATTACCAAGATAGCCCGCTTTGAAATAATTCAATCCATGACAAAACCTAATTACTGGCAGGTAATACCCTGTCAGCTTTAATGCATCTCATCACTCATAATGGAAGCGAGGAGCATTTTATGACCCATCTCATTACTGCTGTATTTTAGGCAGAGAGTGATTGGCATGGGGCCACAATCTTACCACTACTCAACTCTGTTACCATCAGTTCTCTGTCTCCACATTCTCAGTTTAGTCACTTCCAAACTGGGCTGACGATAAATGACTACTTTTGGGCCATGACAGAAAATAAACTCTACAGTGAGTGTGTGATTATGTTTCCTTTTCTCTCTCTCTCTATGTGTATGTGTGTGGGGAGGGAGGGTAGGTGGCACTGAAGGCCTGTGATTCATCCTACCTCGGCAACATGGGCATCAAGCAGTGCTAATTAGAGTGAACAGGTGTAACCAATGGGCGAGGAATAGAAACACAGGCTGAAAAAGCAACTGCGAAAACAGTGAAATGTATTGCTCTCTCTCACACACACCCACATACACAGCTAAAATTTTTGTCTGGATATTCATGGACTTTGATCTTGCAGGTGCACAGCAATCACATAGCATGAAAGTTCAATAAGGGAAAATGTTCATTGTTTGGCCTGGGGTAATACGGCTTGATTTAGGCCTAAGCGGCTGCAGACAAACCAATAAGTGTAACACTTACAGACACAAGAGGTCACACACAAAATGCAAGATATCGTAGGCTTATTCAGAAGTCATCAGATATATATATATATATTTTTTTTACTAAAACGTTTTTTTTTTTAAAATGTGTGATTAGTGATTACAGGTAAAAAATGTCGGCAAGCTTTTCTATTTTTCTGTGAATGATCAGTGTGTTGAAGCTTAAAATAATTAGCCTTTTAAGTACCTTATATCAGTGATTTCCAACTAAGGGGTTACCTAGAAAGATTTTGGTTTTGCAAAAGGACAGAAAACAAAATAATGTGCGTAATAAGTGTAAGTTTAATAAAGTACTACTTGGTGAGTCTGTTTTACACCAACAGTATTGGTTGTTGTTATGTGACTTTCAAAATAATGATAATGCTAAATGACATTAATATGATGAACCAGCATAGCCCATTTCTGATTTGGGGCAGGTAAAGGTGTACTTATTGATAGGAATGGTTATAAAAATGGTTATAAAACACTGCTTTAGATTGGATTAATTGTTTTTCAAAATCAATCAACACAGCTCTGATTAATTTGCTCTGAACCAACATAGCCTGTAAACAATTATTGAATTAATCACTTAAATACTGAATGAATTAGGTTGTGTTGATTTCATATCAAAATATTCATGCATTTGAAAAATGATCTGCACCTGATGTTCTCAGCGGTGCTGTACAAGTCCAATAGCATATACTGTAATGTTATATATATTTTCTTAAATTCTTAAAATTGAATGTTCCTCAGTCACATACTGCAGTTCCTTATAATCTGCAAAGTATGTTTCTGTCATAATCAAGAACCATTTTTGTTTTATAGGATTTATTTGGAGATAAAAAGTTTTTGAAATGATCAGTATGGCTTCTAGCTCCTCTAAAGCATCATTAGATGGTTTTCTAATGACACAGAAAAAAAAGTTACTTGTAAAACTTAAGGTTCTTACATAATGCATTAGTGTGTAAAAGCCTTTTTGTAATTTTTCATAATGCATTTGCCTGTTTTCATAGGTAGACAATTAGGCTACTAGTAAAACAGTAAGCTGTCGTTAAAATGATAGACACATGTATAGCCTTCATTAATTGATGTGTTTTATGAATTAGATAGGTTCTGCTATGATACACTTGCACTACGAAATTGTTGCCTAGCTTCTAAAACAAAGAGAGAGGGAGAGCGAGTCTAAACGTGTAGTACAGAGCTCACAGCATGTTTGCGCGCGCGTCTCAGAGAGGTGAGCATTAAGTTTGTGTTAGCGAGCGCGCGCTCCGTTACTCCGGCTGTCGGTAATAACCGAATGACCTTTTCCTCTTCGTGTAATGTCTCACTGGTGAGGGATTGGGTTTGAAGATAATAAAGCTAGGCTTCACTATTCCTCGTTCCTCACTCACTGATGGGCAAGTTGTTGTGAGCCTTCTCAGAATACTCAATACATGACGGCTCGCGCGAGAACACCTGTAGCTTTTGGTGCGAACAACTACTCGTAGATGATCCATGTGGACCTCATTATTTTCAACCTGAAGATCACTCTTATCCGCGGTGCAATGTCAGATTCGTGAACTTTTGCTCCGAGGAATATTGAGTTGGAGTCGGTGCTCTATCCTAAGTTAACCTTCTGCATAACTTGGTCAAGAAGGTGAGTGTGCTGTGCTTTAATTGTCTTTTCCGAACGAACTTGCTCTCATTCTTTTGGTCCTAAATAGCTACACAGCGAAACTAACTGCTTTTAGTGGTCCTTGATGTTTAATAGAAAATTCAATGTATGCCATATTTGCTCATGTGATTAAAATTATTTCAGATAAACTGATCCAGCAAAGTCAAACTTGGGTGCGTTGACATTTTTGCGAAAATCTTACTACGTTGCAACGCTTAACATACATCCAACTATAAATCACAAACAATAGATATACAGTATTAATCAATAAGACAGCACTTAAACAACACTGGATATAATATAGCCTGTAAGACTCATGTAGGATGTGCATTACATGCATTTTAATGTACGCACTTTCTTTACATTAAAGTTTGTAAATAAAACCAATGATTCATTTTGTATATTCAGTACACTTTTTAAAGCTTGAAAGAATTTGCAAAAGTTGGATGTTGGAAATGTAGTCAAGGTTGAATTTGTGTTTATATTCTAAAAAAATATGGCAGGCATCAGAACAAATGTAGTTCGTAAATGCTGGAGAAAATATGATTTCGTTTTAGTATGCGAGTTCCTGTTTGTTGTCTCTTGTATACATCCAACTTCGTGCCTTTTACTGTACGCGCACTGAAATAGGCGAGAGGCACGATAGGATTATAAGATTACGGCGCGCGCGAAGGGGTAAAGCATATGCCTTTGTCATCCGCTGTCATTTGTTCGCCGCCACTTGCCTCGCCACGGCTGCTGGTCGATCTAATTTCATAGTCGAGCACTGTTGTGACAAACGGAGTCTTAACAGCGTGTGGCGCTGAGCGATAGCGGCTCGCTCTTTCTTTTTTTCCCTCCCGTGTTTTGTTGATTGGTGTTTTCGACGTTTTCACTCTTTTCTGGCGAAGCGAGGTGGATTGTTACTTGTAACAAAAGCGAAGCACCCTCGCGCGCATACAGCTGCTCACTTCACGCGCATCTTTGGCTCACGCCTCGTCTTGTTGCATGGTGTTTCTGGGAGCCGAAGCGGGTCAACCAATGCAGAAAAGGGAGAAAAGTTTCGGTAAGAGCTCTGTTTTGCCTCATATCAACGTGAGTGTGATGTGTTTAAACGTGTGGCTGAGTAGTTGGGATGTTTCTATGCATATAGCGGCAGTTTTGTCTAACCCAATACAGCTGCATTTGACCGAAGCGACGCATTTTCTTCATTTCCCTCCCGTGTGGATTTTCGTGGTTTGCTTAAACAATTGTAAATAACGTTAATATGGTGTGCCGTTGCGTATCGTCGTTTCTAACACGTTAACGGTTTCATTTCGTCATTTTGCAAGCTGCAAATCTTATTGGCCTTTTCCGTGCACTACGCTGCCATGGCAACAGTAATTAAACTGATAAGAGGGTGAAATGTCAGCATCTCCGGCTCGCGCAGCTGTGATGTGAAATCAAATTGGTACTTTGCGCTCGGTGTTTGCCAAGTGTAGCCTGAAATTTCCCCATCAGTATCTGCGAACAGTGAAGCGCACAAAGAGCATCGTATCACTATGCGAACGGGACATAATGAAAGATCTGAGTGAGAGAGCAAAGACAAAAAAAAAAAAGACACCCAATGTCCCAGGCCTGTAGGGATGAGCATTTAACGATTTTAGTTGCGAAGTCGATTGCGCGTAACGATTCCGATTCCTTAACGGTTCCATTAATGATTCTTTGTGTACTCTTGAGGAAGAAATATTCCGTGAAAACTGCGATTCGTTTTGCATTTACTGCCCTCGGCAATTGCCAACCCCTGAGATCGTTTCATATTTCAGCAGAACCTATATAACAAATAAGAAATACATGTATTTCAGTTCTTTCAAAAGATGCGTTTACACAGGTTAGTGACTTTTCATAGACATCTGTAAGGCAACATAAATGCGGTCTAATAATTGGTACTATTCAGGCTATATAAAAGGAAAATGCTAAACAAAGATGTGGTCACATATGTCATTGAGTAGCCTATTGATTTATTTCATAAAACAGCCTTACTAATTATAACAAAACTCATACGTATCTGTAAATGTAAAATCTCATGACATTCAGTCAGTAGCGACACAGATTTAAGTCCCACGAGCCTTAATACATAAAGTAGGCTATCTTGGTTCATTTCGAGTCGAACATGACTAAAGTAATAATTGCGGTTCAATCAAGTATCAGATAAATTTAGTAACAGCTAGTACTGATTCAAAAGTGGATCAGTTCGCCAAAAGAACCGGTTCATAAGACTACACTTGTAGCGCTGCATGTATATGATTCACTAAAAAGAACCGACTCATACGAGTCATTCTTTCGGGGTTCGGGGTATGCTAGTCGCGCTGTAGCCTACGTTTTTGATTCAATAAAAAGAACTGACTCTTAATAGACATTCGGCCAGGAATCGAACTACACTGCTTACGATGATTCCGATTCACTAAAAAGAACAACTTCATAAGAGTCATGTCTTCAGGAATCAGATTAAATGTTGTAGATTCATAGAACATTAGCGCAGGAAACACTACCAGATTAGTTCTGTACACTATTCTGCATTGGTGGAAATATAATTCGGTTTTTGTATTCTTTAAAATGGCTTTCCAGGGCTGATTCCAGTGTGTTAGATTAATCTTTTGTTCACCGTTTGATATAGAAATCAATGAGGCCACGAACATCCCGCACTCCCATTAGAGAAAATGGAATTGGGCATCCAGGCTTTTGAATAGAAGGGCTAGTTAGTCTGTGCCACAATCGATTCATTTGGGACCAACCATGATTGCGGACCGAGGGGAGTCGAAACTCTAACTTCTCTGGCTTGGTAATGAGAGGCGGTGACTTTGTTGTGTTAACCAGGCGAGCTGGGATGGTGCGGATGAGTGGGACAGAACAAGGATGCATAGCAGAGGAAATCAGCCGTGTGCTCCTCTTACAATCCAATCCAGCCAATTAAAAGCTCAACAGCTTAAACACAATGGGACAAACAGTGCGGCGGTGCTACCTGTCTGATGTGCCTCCTTGCTGTTTTCCCCTCATCAAGCCCTCGCCTTTGAATAAACTCAAAATAAAGCGGCATAAAAACACCAGCGAGGTCGAAGGAATCATCATTATCCCTTGCCTCGTTTTCATTGAATGTTCCTACATCTTAACGAGCATGGTCCTACAGCAGAAAGAAGTTGTTCACAGTCTAAGCCTATGGTACTGCATCAGATATTTGCTCTAGGCTATAATTATGACCCTAGAGGGATCGGCTACCTGCTGTTCCTTTCCCTGCATTGTAATGCTCAGTTGAATTGAAACAATTTCACACCTGTCCTCAGTCTTACTAATTGGTGCACTGTCTTGTTTATTTTCTGTGAGGGCCAACTGCCACGCTTTTGGCAAATCATTTTTGAAAGTAATTATCGTCAAGGCCACATGTTAAAAAAAAAGGAAGCGGCAAACTCTCTCTCTCTGTTATAGGGCAGAGTCTTAATGGTCTCCAAATGTGTTGACATGCACGACTATTTAAAGGGATAGTGCACCCAAAAATAAATTCCAACATTTACTCACCCTCATGTCCTTCCAAACCAATATGACTTCTGTAGAACGCAAAAGATGATGTTAGAGATTGAAAGCCTTGATAAACTTTCATTGCATATGTTTTATCCATACAATAAAGTTGTCAAACTAGTTTGTAATGACATGAGAGTGAGTAAATGATGTCAGAAATTTCATTTTTGGGAAATCTACCAAAAAAAAATGTCCTAAAATGTTACACCAGATGTTTCACAAACTTTTCTTGTCAAGAGAGATTCATGAATTCCAAACAAGGCTTTTTAATCTCATATTCCTCTATAAATGTATTTCAGCGAGATTGCCCGGACAACGCATCGCAGCGAAGAGCGCATTATAACTATCCCGAGGGAGGTCCTCAATTCAGACAGAGACACTCAATTTACCACAGCTGAGAAATCTCTCGGTGACCCTCTCACTCAAAGTTCGCAATTTCTCAGTGCTTGCGCTCTCACCCCCCTCCAAGAGCAGCATATACATTAGGTGGAATCTATGGCTCTGACAGCTTCTCCTGCACAAGGTGAGAAATGGGGACTGTCTCAGTGGCAGGACAATGGTACAGAATCAGACGTACTTGTAAAAATGTAGGACAGAAACTTTTTGGGCCTGGACAAAAAGAGGGGATGGAGTGGGGGGAGCGGGGTACAGCTTACTTTCCTCTGTATGGAAGGAGAATACTAATTACAGGCCTTCAGCATGAGCTCACATTGTTCACTCTCTACCCAACAAAGCCCTTTCACGCCCTGTAAAGGGCTACACAATGCCTGCTCTGAGGGCAAGCTTTGGCCACTCCCCTAAAGAGGGGGAAGAGGAGGATGTTAGCTACATTGGCTTCTTGTTATTGTTGACTAAAAAGTGTGTGTGTTCACCTCTTGACTGAAATGCAGAGCACATGATTTACCTTTCAAAAGTAACCAGGAACCATGTTCTCACCTTGGTTTCGCCCCTTGTTGCCTTTCTCCGCAGGTATACAAATGCTCTCCGTCCAGCCGGACACCAAGCCAAAGGGCTGTGCCGGCTGCAACCGAAAAATCAAGGACCGCTACCTGCTGAAGGCCCTGGACAAGTACTGGCACGAAGACTGCCTCAAGTGCGCCTGCTGCGACTGCCGTCTCGGAGAGGTGGGCTCTACGCTGTACACCAAAGCCAACCTCATCCTCTGTCGGAGGGACTACCTGCGGTAAGAGGAAAAACTCACTCTTTGTATCATAACACGCATTCTAGACACTACAAGCACAAAATGTCACTGAAAACAGCTGAATCTGTACCACATTTAAAAGAGACCTCTCTAAAGGCCTTACGTCAAATCCCAAACAAAGCAAGTGTCACAAAAAGCCATATTGCTGTTAACACTGGCTTTAATGGCCGCCCTTAATGCCCAGAGTTCTCCCATGCTGTTAGATATCCTTTGCTCTTCATAATAGAAAAGGAGCTCAAAGGGGATCTTTATGAGCCTATAAACTGCTCCCATTTCTGTGAGTTTTCAATGGATTCACTTGTTGGATCCAATCAACAAACTGAGGCTTGATAGAAGGGCATTGTTTAGCAGGAGACCACCCTGGTTCTTGTTCAATCAGCTTACCTTTGTCCACTGATGGAAGGGTTCCCTTAGAAACCCAACCTCTCAATTCTGTACTTTTCTGTATCCATGTTCCCAACATGCATTAGTTTTAAAGAAACATGTCTGCTAGTATACATTTTTGGCTAAAAGACAAATATATACTCTAATATCTTTGGTGTCTGGTCACCCTTAAAAAATATTCCTTACCCTCTTAGTTCTGTCCTAATGAGTAAAAAGGAAAGAGTGCATAAGCTTCTTTCTTGTAGGGTTGTACAATGAGCTGGAAAAATATGATATGCAGGTAACTTTTGATGCGATCACATCAATTTCAGTTATATTTAAAAAGATTTAAAATGACAAATGAAAAAGGCCGTAGTCACAAACATTCGTCTAAAAGACCATGTACCAAATGTATATCCACCATTCTTCACATCCAAATGATTAAACAATCCAAGAATGAAAAAAGATGCACACACCTAAAATCGGCCAAAATGCCGATTTTTTTCAAAGTAGATTCAAAGGCAGAAAATAATGACACATATCTAGTTCATCCTGGCCAAAGAAAGCATCACTCAAACTTCTCAAAAAAAAAAAAACATCCTCCAGAATTTATGACAATATGATTGAAATGTAAAACTCTTAGATCGTGTTTTTCATGGACTATGTGTGACTGAAGAGGTTTGTGGTATTTGACCTTTGATTGGCCACACACAATTTACAAGTAGTCTTTTTTAATTACTGTCATTATTTTAAATATATCATCAAATAAATATTAATAAATAAATAGTAATACATGATGAAATATTAAAAAGTTTAAATAAATATTATATAATTTTTTTTTCAAATTATACAGTATGCATTTTTTATCTCACATTGGCATTAATACTACTTGTTTACACTACATATATGAGGTCACATATGATTTCTTATTTTAAGTGCATGTCACAAGTACGTACACTTAACATAAGACATTTGCAGGATATTCTCTGCATCTCCATTAAAGGGTTATTTCACCCAAAAATGAAAATTCTGTCATTAAGTACTCACCCTAATGCCGTTCCAAACCCATAAGACCTTCATTCATCTTT
This sequence comes from Chanodichthys erythropterus, assembly GCF_024489055.1. Taxonomy (NCBI): domain Eukaryota; kingdom Metazoa; phylum Chordata; class Actinopteri; order Cypriniformes; family Xenocyprididae; genus Chanodichthys; species Chanodichthys erythropterus. Next base: position 11,118,577 of record NC_090228.1, read on the forward strand.
TTTTTTTTTAGCTCCCATAGAAAGCAACAAAATTACCACATTCAAGGTCCAGAGAAGTACTGAAGTACTAAAGTACTAAGTACTAAACATTGTTAAAATAGTCAACGTGACTACAGTGGTTCAACCTTAATGTTATGAAGCAACGAGAACACTTTTTGTGCGCAAAAACAAAACAAAAATAATGACTTTATTTAACAATTTGAACTTGACGCAGTGAATGCAGTGCAGGCTTCTGTGTTTATTTCCGAATGCTGGCTCAGTATTGGCCGCTAAGATTAAAGTTTAACACTGTAGTCACGTTGACCATTTTAACAATGTCTTTACTACTCCTCTGGACCTTGAATGTGGTAATTTTGTTGCTTTCTATGGAAGATAAAAAAGAAACCTCTCGGATTTCATCACAAATATCTTAATTTGTGTTCGGAAGATGAACAAAGGTCTTGCGGGTTTGGAACCACATTAGGGTGAGTAATTAATGACAGAATTTTCATTTTTGGGTGAACTAACCCTTTAATGGAGATGTAGAGAATATCCTGCAATTGTTTTATATTAAGTGTGCGTACTTGTGACATCATATATGTAGTGTAAACAAGTAATAGTAATGCCATTTTTGGGTGAACTAACCCTTGAGGAATTAATACAGTCAATAATTTAGTTACCACAGCATTATTACACTGTTCGTTTTGCAATATGTTTAAAAATGATATACTATAAAACACATCATGCAGCTGTACTCTAGGTCTACAAACCACTCTCCTTGTGTCTTTACGTAATAGTTACACACGTTCATGTTAGTAAACTCGCCTACACGTTTGTGCTACTGTATGTATATAAAATGATGTAAATGCTCAACGGGACGCTCCAGGGAGTCACAGCTTTGTGAGTGTGCTAGAAGCTACAGTAGGCAGGAGGCGCTTTGAAATGGCACAGTTCATTTAATTTTGGCATGGGCGATGAGAGAGTCTCCATTAGGCGCGGTACACAAGCAGGCTTTGGGGAAACGTGACTGTAAAGCATCGCCAGAGGGCCAGAGGCAGGCTGAGATTACCATCTTGCAGTAAGCCTCATTGACTGTGCCCTGCTAAACTGCATCTTCATTCACGACAACGCTCACAAGTTTGTGCCTCAAACAACAACGGTGACGAGATAGATGGCACCAGATGTGCCATTAGGAGACATCATATCAGTCTTTGTGATACGGTGATGGTTTGTACTAGTTGCAACCGTTGTGTATGATCTGTAATATTTCTTTTAATAAAGAGCCTTTTAATAATACCTCACTGATAACGAGGGAGGAGAGAGGCCAACTGCACCCATGTGATTCTTTCATCTTCAAAGTTCAAGGTGACTGAATTGATTCGATTCTGGCCATCACATGAGTGGTCTTCCCGTGCCTCCGGCTCGCCGTCTCCTCACCAGCAGCAAATTAGGTACGAGTACGGCATGGTCCCAGTTCCTCAAATCACATCTGCAACACAACAAAAGAAAAGCAGCCTTCATTGACGAGCCAATCAATCGGCAGTTCTACAGAGCGCTCCAATGCACTCCCCTCGATTGGATCGTTTCCTTATTTATTTCCTTAAGTTAGTGCCGGCGAGATAAGAGATAGACTTAATCCCTTCCTCTTTGTTCTGTGTTCTATTTCTTATTCCAAGTAAATTATGCTTGGATTTATTATACAAGATTCCCCACCCCCACGTCCGCACAGAATCAATCCAGTCCTGTTTAGCAGTGTGGCATGTTATTAAGGCTGACATAACCAGGGTTAATAGAATTCTTCAGGGGTCTACAACCATGAGCGATGTGATCCCACCAGCTGAGAAATAATAATCCCTATCGCAACACACACAAAAACAAATTAAATAAGAAAAAAAAAAAAGATTTATGCCTTCCCAGACCTGTCTCCCTTAGTACGTATTATCAAATATGATGTGGGGGTTTTTTGTAGTCGAAGGGAGAAATCGTTTTAGTCTGGGGATAGAATATCATTCGATTCATATTCAAAGCATCAAGAAGGTAATTATTGATGGAAAGCATTATCGGGTCCGACTCTATGCTCGTATTGCTCTCAAAATATGGGTAAATGGTATTGGCCTGTCAGATCAACAACAAATGATTCTTTTGATACCGTGCGGACATCTCCATTGATGATAAAGGTAATAACCGGCGTGCCAGTGTTTATGCCGATGCGGTTACATTTCATAGCAGGGTGCGATAAAGTTAAAAGGCACAGACAAAAAAGCGACGGACACATTTAAGTTGAGAAACGGGCAGAAATGAACCCCGTCAGAAAGTAGTTACAGACAGGAAAGCCCATGATGCAAGGAGGGAGAGGGAAGCTGTTAGGCATCAGTTAATGGAAAACTGTAAATTTCAAGGCATCCATTTTAAAGACAGCGCAGGGTGACCACTTATTTATTTATCTATCTATTCATTCATTTTTTTTTTAAATCCAACTTCAATTTTCCTCTACAGTGGTTTTACTAAGATTGTAAATGCAAGCAAACTCACAGAGCAGTCAACATGACTGGATTTATTACCGTTATGGAAAGCTGGCTATCGGTGAAAGATAACCAACATGTAAAGCATGGTTTGGTTGTAATAACTTGTATTTTTTTCTCCTCTCGCCCCTCATTCAGGAACCACTTTGTGCTCCGCATCTACCTTGTGCTGTGTAAACTTTTGGAAATGAACCATAAAAATGTATCTTTCACTTTTTCATACAGTATTTGCATCTGGAGTCACGCCGTAGATTGTATGCATTTATGGATGTGCCATATGTTTATCTGTAGGTCAACAAAATGAGAGTAATCTTTAAAGTCAGGAACTTTAACCAATTGTGCTGAACAGAATTGGTTTTGTGATTCATTTTGGTTGCACACTTACAGATAAAGATATAATTACCTTTTCGCTTGATGAAATGATGATTTCAGGATGTACATTTTGAATGACAGGACAGTGCCAAGATAAAGTAGTTGTATTAAAAACTGCAGGTGGCTTACATACTTTATAAAAGAAAAAATAGTGTACCTTGGATGCAATCATTGCTCTACGCATTTGTGCAAAGTGATGTTCGGCTAGTATCGCCCTTGAAAACATAAGAAGCATCATACTTGGGTTTGTGCCACTGAGCAGTCCAAAGAGTCACCACCTAAGGAGACAGAGACAAATTATTTGAAAAATCGCAGTATGTGGACCTCAACACAAACTGTGTCCAATCAGCTATTTTAGTTTAATCTATGTTTTGGGTGCTGTGCAGGTGTGCAATACTCATTTTTTTTCCCTCGGCTAACCTGCTAACACTCTCCTTGTAATTTTGAAAAGGTCACAAATGCATAACTTCTAGTTCAGAAGTTCTCTAGTTCTCCGGTGCTCTAGTTTACGCCCTCAGCTGATAAGAGCAATAATTCTCAAATATAAACGCATTTATTGTAAGCTGACATGACACTGAAGTCACAAAGTCGTTGCTGTGTTGTCTGTTAAAGGTTAGCCCGGTCTGTCCGGCGGGACTAGCGCAGCGCAGCCCGGTGTAGTTTGTCTTGTGTTTTCTTCAGTTATTTTGAAGCTAGCTGAAAGATTGAGGCCATCTCTTGTTCTAATGACCAGTGCAGATGTTCACAAACAGAGCAGTGCTCTCTGTCTCTAAAGGGCTTTAAGCAGGATTTCAGTTATAACAAACACAAGAGTGCTAAAACAGAGCATTGCTAGCATTTGTGTTTTACAGCCAGGATAAGTGTTGGGGAGTTACTAACATGACAATAGTTTAGCTGATGACAAAATACTCAAGCTTTTCCAGGAACTTTTACATAAGTAGCTATGTACAGTATATGAATAATGGTAAATTGCTGGTTTTTGTCATACACATACACTAGAGACAAACAGGCTGTCATTTTTCTCATACGAACTTTGAAATGAACCAGTTCATTCAGATAAAAAAAAAAAAAAAAAATTATGACGCTGGGAATTCAAATTCATTTTAGTTAAAAAGCTTGTTTGGGTGGTTAGTGTAAATTAATTTTAAAAAAAGTCACAAAAGCATTTTGAATTGTTGTAATATTCAGTTCAAGTCTACTGTTTGTCACTCTGTTTTTTAATCGTATATAGATTAGTGTGTTTTTAGTGTCAATTTACTTATTCAAGTTTAATGCCTCACCATAAATGAGATCCACATTTTTGTGACCAATAAATAGTACTCTAATGCTAAAAAAAATGATATGGGAGTTATATTTAAAAATATTTAGCACCTTTAAATGGCTTTTTGAATTAGCTTTAATTTACCAACTTTAAATTTAGAGTATGCTTTGAAAGCTAGAGTTTAAAAGTATAAAGGATAAACTAACACCGTGTCTACAGCAGACATGAGCGGCGCAACGCTTCAAAAGACAATAGAACCCATTATAATCGCGATGCGACAACAAATTCCCGACAGTAAACGAATTCCCCGTTCTGTTTCTGATGTTGTCCAAGTGCTTTGCAACGGTTAGTTGTCACGTTCAGTGTAGATAGCTTTTAGCTGTTGCTGTGCGAAGAAATGCGTCACGACAATGGTTGTGTCTAGTGTAGACACGGTGTAATAAACTAAAACGCTTCGACATCTTTGTGGTAATGTTAAAAGGATAATTCACCCAAAAAGGAAAAATTTGCTTACCCTCAAGTTCCAAACCTGTATGAGTTTCTTTCTTCTGCTGAACACAAAAGAAGATATTTCGAAGAATGTTGGTTACCAGACAGTTGATGGCATCCATTGACTACCATAGTATTTTTTTCCCTACTATGGAAGTCAATGTGTGCCATCAACTGCCCCACATTCTTTAAAATATCTTTTGTGTAGAAGAAAGAATCTCATACAGGTTTGGAACCATTGAGGGTGAGTAAGTAATGACAAAATTTTCATTTTTGGGTCAATTATCATTTTAATGACAACTGCTTCAGATGAAGATCTAACTACACATTTTAGCACAGTTAGGCATAGCTGTATAAAGCCTAATTTTTAAGGTCAATATAATATTTTGTTTTGAAATCAAATCCATGCTCAGACCATTTTTAGTCTACAGCAAAAAGACTGGCATAAAACAGAGGTGAAATATGCTGTTTGAATAAAGATTATTAAGATAAAATCCTTTAACGATAGACATAAAACAAAACAGTTGACAGAAGAACAATTTACCATTCATGTTAAGATGTTTCTTTTCAGTGTGATTAAAATGCTACACAACACTTCAAACGCATGTTGTTTGGTTTTAAAACATTAAGATTCTTTATGAGCATCCTGTGTTACTTTTGTTGGCAGCGCCATCTCTAGCTGACAAATTTCTAGGCCCTGGGGGATGCGTTTGCAAGGTCTGCTTTTGAAAACACTCTGCACCCTACATAAAGCGGTTTTCTTTGGGTGCACCTGTGCTGTAATTGTTTTTTCCCTTTCCTGTCTTTTAAAGAATGGATTTTTCTTAAAGCTAATGAAAGAGTAGTATTAAAAGAAAGAAAAGAAAGTATTATTGTCATTTGTAATTACAGCCTTGTGATGTAAAACATTATTTTTGTTTTATAGATTTATATTATACTTTTGTTTTAAAGTCTTTTTTTCCCCCATCTTCGGTTTGTTTGTTCAAAAGTGCTACACAGTCTAATTAGCCAAGAAAACAATTGACAGAATCTCTATTATGTGGGAAGTTGATGCATAATATGTGCATTATTTTATTTATTTATTTATTTTAAATCAGTGTTAAAATTTTAATTAATGTCTAAGAAAAATTTTTTTTTTAACTTAGGTACAGTAACTGGTCACAACATCCATAATAATTAAAAACAATTAGCAAAGTGTTGTTTAAAAAAGTTTTAGACATCAACTTTCTGAAAGTATTTAATGTCCAAACTATAGCAGACTCATGGAGAGTTTGATTTATCCCAATGTTATTTTCAGACAACAAGACTGTTTGGCCTTATGAACTCTGATTTCACAAGAGGAAATATTGATGACTTTAAGGAGGTAAATCCTCATAGAGAGGTGCTCCAATAGGAGTGGCCCTTAGTGTTGCGGGATCACAGGCACTTGAGGTGTGGATTCAGCGGGTGTGCCGTCTCTCACAGCCCCGGATAGCGTTCGGTCTCAACGGCACTCGTTACAACAGAGCACTCAGCGTGTACAAAAGGGCTTCTTCCTGGTGAAGATTTTAATGGTGTTGCGGCTCTGGACACTTTACCTCTTTATCCCCCCCGTCTCATTAGACAGCCCCTCACCGTCCTCTGTTCCTTTCTGCTGAGCTCTGGTCTTTGATACTGCGAATGAAACCTTGTGATGACCAGCTTTCATGCAAGCCAGGTTTTCGTTTTCACTCAAGAGTAAATTTGTTCACCCAAAAATGGATCATTTGCATGTCGTTCCAAACTCGTATGGCATTCCTTCAACTGTGGAACACAAGGAGAAATTATGAAGAACGCACAAGTCGCCTTTTTCCATGCAATTACAAGAATGGAAACTCGAGCTTTAGTGCTTTTGCATTCTTCTTGAAGATGCACTATTTTGCTCTTGAAATTGGGACACTTTCAAATGAAGCTGCACTGATGAGATAAATGGAAATTTAAATTTAAAATGTAGTTTTCAAACACCTATGTAGGCACCCTGGAGTTCGTGAAAAGTAATATAACAGTACAAGTTAATTTAACATAGTACAAGCCATCATAAATCTACTCCAACAACTACAATAATGACCCAAAAAAAGTTTATAGCTAAGAATTTCACCGTCTTTTTACGCGCTTACCCACTGTTTGTTTTATTTGTTCCCCGTAGCGTCCTGTATGATTCGTGCCCCTTGAGGCTGCACAGCGAGCCTCTAAACAGCAACGGCCGCTCCACCGCCACAAGGTGAACTATTCCCCGCTGTGCGTTATTATTAATAACTGTCAGCCAGAGGGGGTCACCCACGACAACTCCTTGAAAAGAACCCAGGGCAAGGCAACTAGGCCGCAGCTGGGCGCCTTGTAAAACAATACCCCATCCCCCCTCCCTGCTTCCCCAGAGGATGAGTGCTTAAGGCAGGAATAATGCATGGGAGCGATTGGGGAGTAGGGCACGGCCATGTTTCCAGCCGTGAAAAATTAAGATGTCACCACCTGGCACTGTTAAGCATACCTTTTGCCAAAGCACGAAGCTATCTATTAGAACAGGACACGGCAAAGACAGAGCATTTGGATGTCTCACTCCCCACTTCCACCTCCAGTCACATCTTCCCACCCGATTCTGTGGCCTAAACTTTGAATATAAATAAATAAATAAATACATAAGAAGAGGAATAGTTCACACGCACACACACACATACACACAAATTAATGAATTTGTTTTAATGAATAAATTCACAAATTACTCAATAAAATATCATATATAATATCAATGTACTTTTAAAAATGTAATTGTTTATAAAATATATTATAGTTATAAAATACATACCATTTACTTAAATAAATCATTAACATGTATTAATTTAATTTACTGTTCCTATACAACTTTTAATAATATAATATATAAATTGTTAATCATTTATAAAATGTATGTATATCAGATAAATTTATTAAGTAAAAAAAAATAATACTTCATCCACTTCTGTTGTATGGAAAACAAATAATTCAAATTACTCAACTATGCCTACACTCTAAAAAATGCTGGGTTAAAAACAACCCAAATTGGGTTGAAAATGGACAAACCCAGCGATTGGGTTGTTGCCCAACCTGCTGGGTAGTTTTATTTAACCCAACTATTGTTTGAAAATGACTATATGGCTGACTTAAAATGAATCTAAAATTAAATTAAAATGTTCATTTATTAAACATATTAATAAATGTTAATTTTCAAGATATTTTGGGTTCATTTTAAGTAAGCAATACTGTAATTTTTAAACAATAGTTGAGTTAAGTAAAACTACCCAGCAGGTTGGGCAAACATTTAACCCAACTGCTGGGTTAAAACAACCCAGTCGCTGGGTTTGTCCATTTTCAACCCAACTTGGGTTGTTTTTAACCCAGCATTTTTTAGAGTGTATATAATACAATTTAATAATTAAAAAAAAAACTTTTAAAACCTATATAAATTGCTGTATAACTTTATTCACTGGCTACACTGAGGCACAATACATTAGTCTACTGCTCAGGGTATGTATAAAATTAACTTAGTTCTGAACATTATTTTTGTCTTTGCAAAGACTCTCTCTTTTTAAAATAGAGGATGTTGTTCTCTGCATAGTTGCATTTCTGTGGTCAGAGCAATTCCAAATAAGTGTTCCTCCAATCTCCCTACACCACCTCTAATCCAACAAGTTTCCATTAAAATGAATGTTATAACTGAAACAGGGTGCCGGAGATGTGTGTGGGAGGGTAGTGACAGCAATTTATTTGTGCTCACCTCGTCTCCCGTGCACTCTCACTTTGAATGCATTACAAATCCTGCTTTAATTTTCTCCACTGTACCACATAGACATACAACTACATCACTCCAATCTCTCCAAATGAAATTGGTTTTGGAGGGGTCAGAGTTCAGTGCACTGGTCTGTGTTATGATTTCCATCTAATCTGGGAGAGGACTATAAAGACCTAATCCGCCCTACCTTTTCCAGGCACTGCTGCACTCTTGAGCCTGCGTATGGGAACCTTGTAATAAGCCGAGAGAGGAAGGAGGGAAAAGAGGGATGACTGTTTTTCAAGTCCTATTTGTTTTGTGGATTTATGGGAAGCAAAATGTTGGATGGGTTCAACTGTGCCACGAGTAGACAGACTCCATGAGGCCAAGGCTAGATTAACTGTCAACTTTGACCCTGCTTGCTGATAGGAAAGTGCCACCCAGGGGCTTCAGATGGGTTTGATTTGGTCCAGAGCAAGAATAAGAACCCCTGTGGATTTATTGCCGTGGACTGCCACCATTTTCCCAAGAAACAACGAAAGTGAGAGCCCTTTTCACTGAAGTTAAATGTTCACCATGTGCCTCATGTTATTGCTTTGTACCCTTTAAATGTGATTTTATTTTAATGTGTTTCGCTGCACTGGAGTTTTTATTAGAGTTGTTATACTACATTATATCTTAGCTTGCACCTGCCAAATTAATGTGTTTGTTTTGTCCCAAGAGTGAAATTGGCCGGACAGTCTCGCAAAGGATGGACAGTCACAAAGCATTAGACAAATGGCTTTGAAATACTTTGAAATACATTTTTGCATTCATGATGCCTGACAGTAGCAGGTGATACCGTGTAGGATTGCTACAGCTAAAATTGTTGGCCGTGGAAAAACACCTTGCTAGCTTAGGAACACATGCTCTTAAAACACGACTACCTGCAGAGTGTGATATTATCTGTGATTGTAACGCTAGAGGAACTGTTTTTCCATAACTGTATTCAGCTGCATGATTTCTTGTTTTGTTTTTGCTTTTGCTTTTTATATGCCCACAGTTCTCTAAGATTTGAACACAGTAGAAAAAGAGAAAAAGATATTCATGGCATTGTGTACATGCATCAATGTCGATAGGCCTCAATAACTTAGAGTGACATTGATGGAAAAGGTTGTAATGTTAAGTTTCCACTGGATGAATAAGAAATATGTTCTTAGCCACATTATTCTCTTGTCTGAGTCCCCAAAGCTGTTGAACGAGGTTATATTAAGCTTGAGTCAACTATTACCTTATGAGGCTTCATTTTTGATGAGATGACTTTCCCGAAATAGTTGTCGTGATACATCTCGTTGTCGAAAACGCTTCCACAGGCATTATGACCATATGGGTGCTTCATTTTTCCCAGCGCTCATGTCGTTACATTAATTTTCAGAAACTGTGGCTGTCGCTTAATGCCGAAATTAAATCCTGCACCTGCTGACTGGACTCAATGGGACGATTGCTCCTGTACCCTGAACTTAACTTTCTCCAGCAGACATTTATGTGGATTTCTTTTTCCTCCACTCCCAACCATTTGATATCCTTGCTCCTCATAGATTAACCTTTTTGCCCTTAATAAATGCTCTATATTGACATCAAAGGAATGGGGAAAATGGCGCAAGGCCTTTTGGGAAGAGGTCTGGGAGCTTCCTGAAAGAACCCAGGCCCTGGCTCTCCTAAGCGAGAAGCCATAATCTGGGCTGAGCGTATGGAACTTACCGCTCGTCTTTGTCTTTTTAATTAAACTTGAGCACAGTTTGGAGGCTATTTGACCTTTCTCAGCCCCCTCTTTGTGAGGATTGCCGTAGGTCATTTCCATGCATATATTACCTCATTTGAGCTCTTCTCTGCTTCTAGTGCGTCCATGATCCGCTCGGATTTACAGATTAAGTGGAGGTGCGGCTGAAGAATATCGGCCACATATTATATATGCTGTTTGAGGGAAATATTGAAGATCAGGTATATCATTTTAGGGAGGCCTGACTGAGCATTAGTAAGTGAGAGATTTGTGCTTTTAGACTTTATTAGGTCTGTATGTTCTGTAACTGTGAAGCATGTTTTTCTTTCTAATTTTCAATATTAATTTGAAATTCAGTGTTCTTTTACAAGAAGCAGCATTGCCTTGCCTGGCACAGCTGTAGTCGGGGAGATTGTGCCACTGCATCCTTGGCTGGCATCTCTTCTCTGCCGGCATGCGAGAGTGTGATAACCAGCCTTGTCGCTTGACACGCCGAGATATGCAAGCCCCTCTGCTGCCCCCAGAGCTTTGGCAGACACCGATCGGCTTTTGTTTCTGGGTTGTGCGCTTGGAAGCCATCCGCCATCTTGGCTCACGACACAGCCATTTAAAAACCTTGCAGCTCATTCTCCAACCTCCTAGTGCAATCCCTCCAAAACCAACTCCTCTTTTACCTGTGATAAAGCAACAGACCCAATCGAGCAAACAAGACAGGAACGGATTCCCTGCCCTGAGAGGGAGGCCGAAGAAATAAACCCTACTCTTCTGAAGCATCGTCTTGCATGGCCTGGTAGCTTTTAAACTATTCATAGCGAATTGTGCAGAGTAACAAATACAGACATGTTTTTGTAGGATCAGAAGCACAAAACTTTACTGTTTTCTCCTCAAGTGCATGTGGCGTAGTCTGTAAATCCACAAGCTCTTTTTTAAATCCCAGCAGTCTGGCTGAGAAACACATTGAGGGCTAAAAGAGAAGATCTCAGACTTATTGTTTAAGGCGTTCCCTCTCTTCGCCTTCATACTTTTTGAACATCCAATTATTTAGCACAGCTTGGTGGGTCCTTGGTCCAAGCAAGTTCCCTCTCTCCAGACCTGTCCGCTATGTTTACACCTTTAAGCATAGGTCTAAAGAGCCGCTGAAGGCAACAGTCCTTTTTATTGTGATAAGCTTGCCATTTTTAAGAGACTACAACGCCTCTCAGTGCCTAACTTGAGCATCAACGGCTGTCTCTTTCACATGCAAGTTTAACAACCAAACAGAACAAAGCACCCCAGCCCCAACCCAAATCTTGGACCTTCTCTGAAATGCTTGCTTTAGGGCTCTGCAATGCTGTGTATGTGTTACCCTCTCCTAACAATGCTCACTCTGGCATACTTCACAATCTTCATGTATGTGTGACTGGCAGCTCTACGGACCTACACAAGGCAGTCAACTCCACTCATCGAAAGTTACACTGCAGTTCACGAGGACGGGCTTGGCCTCAGACCTTCAATTGCACCACCTTAGTAATGAGCCTTTTATGGAGATGAAGAAGGGGCAAGATAACAGAAGATCCTTTCATGATAGTCAAGAAGTGGAGGGGGATAGTGGAGAAACCTCCAGATGGTGATTGGTCCATGTCAGCCCCACTTACAGGGGCTTGATTTGGATAGGGAGCACAGTGCAGCGAGCCCCCTGCGCTCAACCCCTGAGCGACTTCTCAATTAGTGTGCTGCCTAGCGGAACTGTGAGACGCTGCTGGATGCTCCTCACCTCAGCCCCTCAGCTCCAGGCACACAGCATCTGCCAAAATATCTCATATGATCACATGGTCAGGCTTATTTTGCTGTGGATGTTACATCAATACACATGCTTCTATCGAGAGCAGCAGACCAGAGCGTAGCCTGACTGAAAAGTGCAGGAGGCACACAATTTTTTCGGTATTTGTAAATACAGATGCATTACCTAAAGAGAACTGCTTGCAAGACTTTAAATGGTTTCTCGTCTCAAAATTATTTGATTATTCAAACTATAATCAAAATTCTGAGTTACTCCTTATATGGAAGTTATAAATAAAGTCTTTTTCTTTGTGTTAATGGTGTGGGTGCACTCTAAAACATGCTGGGTTAACAACAACCCAAGTTGGGTTGAAAATGGACAAACCAGATTTTTAATTTCTCACCTATTTTGGATTCATTTTAAGCCAGCCATATAGTCATTTTTAATCAGTAGTTGGGTTAAATAAAACTACCCAGCAGGTTGGGCAAACATTTAACCCAACCACTGGGTTAAAACAACCCAATTGCTGGGTTTGTCCATTTTCAACCCAACTTGGGTTGTTTTTAACCAAACATTTTTTAGAGTGTGTTGAAATAGAGTCACACAGGAAGTATCTGACACATTTACACGTGATTTCCTTTCATTTTTTTTCTTCTTCTTATATTTAAGTTGTAAATAAAGTATCTTTTTCTTTATGTTAATGTTGTGGGTGAGACCAGTCAAACCTAGTTGCTCAACTGTGCTTGTGTAAAATGAGATGTAAATGCAGCCGTTTTAACGCCCTACTTTATTCATGAGAGAACCAAAAGAAAGAGAAGAATGCAAATGAGGCACTCAGGTTTGCCCTTGAACCGGACACTTCCACAAACAAGTCCATCTCACCAAAAGAATTAACTACTTTATTAAATCATCTGACAATAGCCCTCGTGTAAATGTGTCGAATATTTCCTGTGTAACTCTATTTCAACATGTAATGCTCTAGAGTAGATGTCCACCTCACTTGACTTGAATGTTCTTATTACAAAGATGTTTAGATCTTCAATTTTATTTTCTTATATATTATGATTCTTTTTTCTTTCCTTCCTTTTCCTTTCTTCTTTCTTTATCTCTTTTCCTCCCTCCCTTCCTTATAATCCTGATATAATCGATGCATTCCTACTGTAAAATCACAACCACAAACATCTTCACTTCATGTAAATCTGAGCATACGTGCATAGGATTACTCGACGTATATAAAGAGGAAAAGAGAAAAGACAGGCAAAGTCGTCTTCAGTGCTGTCACCACCACATCGATTGTGCTGAATCTGCACCACTTTTCCATATACTTTTAATATTTCTACAATGCTAAGTCTGCATTAACGTAAAATCTCTGGTGTCTGTGCACTTCCCAGGCCCTGTGTTTTCTCTCAGCCTAGCTTGTCTGCATTAGCCACGGGCATCCTGATCAATCGCACACATTGTGAGAGAGTGTTGAGTGTTGTTACATGCTAAATGCTATCATGGACTAGCTATTTAAATTCAAAGACAGAGAGAACAGAACTGCAGAGTCTTGTGTGTTTTTTTGTTGCTGTTGTTGTTGCATTGCACTAACCAATTAAGTATAAGCAGGGTCACATCCTACTCTAAAGACCAACATATCCTTGCTCCTACACGACCAAAAAAAGGAACATAACTGGCAAAGTAGGCTGTCATAAAATAGCTAAGCATCTTCCCTCCAATCAAAGTTACTGTGCCTTCCCTGCACACTATTCATTCCAGCTATTTGGATTTGATCAGACCCATGGCCTTTGTGAGCTTTCATTTAAAAAAGCTCTGCTCTTAGTCTGTTCATTAGAGACCTCTCCATTGTCAGGCTTGAATAGCAAGATCATTTGCACTGATTTGCTTCTCTCTATCACAGATCTGCATAAAAAAGAAGCATCACACCGCAGGAAGTGTAGGTGCTGCTGTCCGTAACGCATTACTCTGATACCCATATGTCCCCGGCACAAAGCAACAGAGGGTTTTGATACTGAGAGGAGTGCGTATAATTAATTTGATTTTGAAAACATAGAGGTGGGTGGAGAGAGAGGGGTGCCGGTTAATGTATTGATCAAGAGTTCATTTGGCTTTATCTTCATTCTACTAATTACTTTACTCTGAATAATATCAAGGTGGTTTTCATTTTAACTGCCAGTGGGAATTCCTGGGCGAAAAAAAATATATATATCCAATCTATTTTATCAGTGATTAAAACATTTCAATCATTGGGCCCACAAAAACACCCTCAAGCTCAATATGGGGCAGCATTCAGGATTCTGTCTAATTAAAATCCTACATTAAATATTTCTTAATTATCTTTTTCAGTAAAAGAAAGGAAAGGAAAATTAATCAGGATGGTTTTGAAGACCTTTCCACAGATGGAATCTGCAAATCTAGTGCTGCAACAATATGGCACTGTTGGTTTTCCCCTTTCCTAAAGTCATTATTTAAAAATCAGATTTTTTTTTTAGATTTACACTTCAATGATTTTATTCAGTCTATATTAAAGAACCTAGCTTTGTTACTTCAATTAAAAAAAAAAATTCTGACAAGACAGTTGAATTTAAAAAATGTATAACAGATGGATATGTCCATTCTTTATCAACAACAACCAAAAATCTATTCAAACTCAGTAAACTTTGTACAGTACAAAACAAAACAAAGATCCTCTTATTGATTTGTTGCTTCAATTGTACTGACAGTCTTGAAGCTTGCAGTGCATACATCAAAAACCTATAAAGATCTAAACCGATTCCATTAATTAAAAATATAAACAGATATTTTCGACATTGCTAGCATCAAATATCCTGCAATCCTAAAATTATGCACTGATACATGATAGGCTATGAGCTTTTTTAGGACTGAATATCATACTCAACCACAGTAGAGAATAGAGATAGAAACTCTACCCATGATTTTAATAATAACAGAAAATGCAGGAATCACTGGATAATAACAAAGCTGTTCACTGTGAGTTGACATTTGGTTGCATTTTAGTTAGGGCATATATTTATTTTGTTCCAAAGCAACCTATAAACCACAACGAATTACTCAATGTACTGTACATCAGGGTCGTGCAGTCCATATAAGCTCTGAATGCTCTGTATACCCAAGCCATTTGTGGATATGCTAATTAACACTAAAAATTACTATAAATTCCCTTGTTTGAGGTGTACTATAAAGCCTATATTGATAAAATGTTGGTAATACAGTACGTATGTAACTGTCTTTTATTTATTAATTTGCCAAACGACGGTAATTTTCTTTAAATCTGCCAGTTACAACTTTTACACTTACAAAAGTTATAACTTTTGTTATGCATCGTTATCATTGTCCGACATGCTTATTGGTTTGCTGGCATATGGGGATTTTATGCGCAGGGAAAGCTGTCCGCGAATCACTCGCCCAAGTGGAAAAATGTGCTGTTGCCAGATCTCGATCATCAAAAATCACGTTGTATTTGATACAAAACTAACTAGACTAAATCAAGTGAAAAAAAGCGTCATAACTGCAATTATTTCCAGTAGGCCTATTTCATTTTCTCCACAGAGAAATGTATTTTTAGTAGTGATGGGAAGTTCGGTTCTTTTCCGCGAACCAGTTCTTTCGGACAGTTCGATTCAATAAACCGGTTGAAAAAAACGGTTCACCGGTTCTTTTACGCTCCGACGTAATGACGTCATCCACGATGACGTCGTCTATCGCGGGCCGGGTTGAAAAAACAAGTGATTCAAATATATAAAGTTAGTAATCATAACATCAGTCAACTAAAACATTATAATCTGAAGCGTTTCTTACAATTTAGTTTTGCATCTAAAGCATCCAAACACATATACAGGCAGTGATGTGCAAACAAAGTTTTACAGTTATAAAGTGAATAAATTAGTCTTCATTAATTAAATTAAATTATAAATTAGCGCAGAAAACATGAAACCCCCTACATTATGATAAACTTACGTTTCGCCAGATTGGCCCCTCATTCGAGTCCTCTCATAGCATCAGTTGTCCTAGTTAGCCGGTGCTGTGATGTTACTGTTCGGTAGCTTCAGATCACACGCTGAATCACGCATGCGCAGTATCATCAGCTCACCGGTTCTCAAATCGGACACGTCTGAAAGAAGCGGTTCCTCGGTTGTGTACTGATGATCCGAAAACCGTTGCAACCGATTCTACTCGAGAACGAGATTGAGATTCGAGAACCGCGAGAGCGATTCAAAAGGAGTCGCCAGTTTGCTCTCGCTGTAGTTTGATTACGTAATTTTTTATCTTTAAATCACCTTGTTTAGAAATTAAAGCTGTCCATGGATTTTTTATGAAACAAATAAATGTTTAGTTTGATAAATCTAATTGTTTTCAATCTTTAAAAAAAAAATAACTTGAAAGCACAACTGCACAACTTTTACTATTGCTTTTTAAATAATATTAAAATAGAAAAATGAATTTGTAGAACTATTTCTGAACATTAGTTTGATCTGTGTACAAAATATTATGTTCATGTTGGCATGTAGTTTATTATGTACAGTATTATGTACAGTATTTTATGCTATTAATCTGCTATGGTGTATTTGGAAAAGCACAATAAACTTTTTGTATTTTGAATTAAGTCATAAACATATTTTCAGTATGTTTTATATTATCACACTGTCCGATGTTCAACAAAACTTGACTAACGTGCTTTTCGTTCACTTGAAAAGTTAAACGCATGCGCAGTATCATCAGCTCACCGGTTCTCAAATCGGACATGTCCGAAAGAAGCGGTTCTCGGTTGTGTACTGATGATCCGAAAACCGCTGCAACCGGTTCTTGACTCGAGAACGAGAACGGTGACAGGCCGTGTATGTTTGTTCGTGAACGCCGCGCATGCGCACTCATATGAGCTGCTCTGCAGCTCGTGCTCATCATCATCAGTTCTCTCTTTACAGCAGGTTAAGTCAAGGTTAAGTACTGTTGGAGTGACTGAATAACTCTGGGATGTTGGTTTATTTTGAGAGGTAGTGTCAGGCACGTCAAAAAGTGAGTAACTTTAGTAATTTGTGGATTCATGTTTGCTTACTGGAGATACGAACTGTTTGGAACGATTCAGACCTATTCACTGAAAAGAACCGGTTCACTGAAAAGAACCGGTTAAAAAGAACGATTCGTTTGCGAACCGGACATCACAAATTTTTAGGGAAAACTTATAAACTGTTAAAGACAGACGTACTGTAAGCAGACCTACTGTAACCATCTGAAGCTGTTAATCGATAGTCTATGGCTATGCATTTGTTAAAGTCATCAATTTGCATTATTTCAACTTCTTTTTTAAAGAATAAAAGCTATAACACTCTGTCCATCCAACGTATCTGTACCAGGTGCATTTTTCACATAACGCGCCACCCAGCATACCCGGTTAAAAAAGTCACCACTCGCCAAATGCATGCCATACGCATTAACATCCTTTATGCAATGTCAGATTATAATTGTCACTTCTTTGGCTTAAAGCCACCATGAAATCAAAATGGACAATTCTTGTTTTTATGGAATAATGCCTTATTTATTATAAATGACTTTTTAATTCACGTGTCCTCGTAATCTTTAATCAAAATAGCTTCCCCTCCCTCTTGCAGAGATTTATCATCTCTAATGACGTGACAACCTGTCACTCACATGAGATCACAGTAATGGCAAACCACAAGCATCCAATCAATTCTCGATGGACATAATCAAGTCCCGCCCTACATTTTTTTTTTTTCTCATTCAAGAAGCTGTTTCACTCAAACAATAAGGAAGAAAAAGGATAGCAACATCCGTTTCATGCTGACTTTATATTCAACCTTTCAGTTTCTGGACACCAACGAATGATTATATGATCCTTCAGTAAGGCCCAAGATGTTTTTCCTTTCATCTCATTCTCCCTTTCTCACAGTTTCTCATGTCTTGTGACATTTCAAACAGCGGCTCGAAGCAGGAGGCCTCCATATTATGAACAAATTCTCATCTGAGGAACAGATGGTTTAAGTCTTGCGTCCTCAGGAAATAAATTAACAGATAAAGCAACAGAACAAAGAAATCCAGTGTCCCCTCTCGCCTCTATTTTGTGTTAAATGAGATGGCGTGGAGATGTTAAAAGCTCTGAAGGCGTCCTGTAATTGCTATGTTGTGCTTGGAAAAAAGCTTTGCCACCATTAACCTCTCCTCAATACAATTCACTTCACATGTCTGGCAATTACGTGGCCAATAATGCTCCATTCTTGCAAATGTGTGTGTTCTTGACTTCCTGTAATTAAATTGGGCTTTTCACATGTAATCTGAAATCGTGGAGAGGTCAAAATGGGCACTTGTAATCACCATTGATCGAATTTGAAGTAGAGGTGCAAATACTTAATCCTCTATTTTTCTTCCGTGCTAAATTGTCCTGATGGGAAGGTCAGGGATTCAGCTAAGGGGTCAGGGGTAGGACGGTATTGTTTTCTCCCTCTTTTCAGTCTTTGGCAGAATATGAGTTGTGCAAAAAATAGAAGAACAGACAACAAACACTCACTTTTTTTGACAGACATTGTAACTTCTTAAGAGCAAGAGGCATCTCTTCTTTGAAAAAGTCCCCATCTCTCAAGTAGATTATGAAGTTGAGTATCAAAAAGTTATTTTGCTCATGCTCTAAAATTGACATTAACTCCTAGGTGATGTATGCTCTGAAGCATTTCATGTAGCCATAACTATCAGTCACCAAAGGCCACATATGCTGCAATGCATCTTTTCAACATTTTCTATGAAGTTAGACCTTTAGAATGATCCATTTAATGTGCTGACACCTACACAATGCCCTAACGCGACAGCTCAACACATTTGCTCTGCGATGCCATAAACAACTGTAGGACGTTCTTTCAGGAACCCTTTTCTCGATCCACAAAGCAGCAGAATAAGGTTGTCAGCCCTGGTTTAAAGTGCTAAATACAAAAATTCACTCACAGTTTGGTTATAAACAAAAGGGACTGCCTGAAATTGTCATGTAAATCAGGAAGGAATGGTTAGCTTGAGCTATGCTAAGCACTCAACATTAATAATATGAGGGGGGAGATAAAATTAGCATAAATGACAGAAGCTTTGAATTTTTAGAAAAGGTGCTCGACTTCAGTTATTCATTCATACAGATTTATTCATATTCAATTTCCCTTAGTTGAAGACTGCTGTTGTAGGAACAAGACAATTCAAGATTTACACCTGTTAGTAAACACAATTCCAAACATTGACTCTGTGAACGCAGTCTCTGTGTCAGCCGCCATTTTGTTTGCATTGGAGAACTTCAAGCTCACAATGCTGGCATTTCCATTCAAGCTAAACGGTTTTGAGATCAGTCGCCTGGACACATTATGTTTTTGGATGGTCCCCTCCAGTTGAGATTAGCTTAATTAGCTGTGAAGAGCAATGACTCGTGGGACTGAGCATGTTTGGTGCAGATAATTGCAGGGCTAGCGTGGCACACCCCGGTGCCCAGCTTGCAACTGCAGGTGGGTTGGCACCGAGAAGTGGCTATCAAAGTGCACATCTGGGCCCTGCGGGGGTTGAAAACTTTCATTACACCCCTCTTCAAAATACCCCTCCGAATCCCCGCACACCCCTGCCAGATTTTCTTGCTGAAAAGCGCTCCAAAGCTTTTGGACGGTTTTTCTGTGGCGAGGGCATAATTATTTTGGTTTCACTGTGATTTTCACTTGAAAAAGGTTTCGCACCTTTCATCTTGGTTGTTTATTGAATACACAGATGCGTGAAAATATTTGACCACCATTGTTTTTCGGGAGTCCATTAAAGCCTGTGTTTTATCTCCTGATACGAGCATCTACGTTATTATCTCATAATAGCAGTTCCTCAAGTCAATTCCTCAAGTTGTTGTCTTTTTAGAGGGCTGTTTACAGTAATTACCCTGTTGAGGCAGTAACTTTCGATGTCAGAAAACAATTACCCTTTACTTTCAGGAAGATATTCTGTTCTCGATCTCACACCCGGGTTGTAAAAACTGTCTCCGTTGTGCTTTTACCGAGAAGAGAGAGAGGACCAGACAGAGGGCCTAATGAATGAAGGGCCTAATGAGTGAAGGATGTTCATGTGATGCTCATGAGTTTTAAACACGCACATGGTCTTTCTGGGCAATTATCGCGGGTCTCTGCCTCAGCCTAAGCGAGCTGACAGGTCAGTGGAGAGCTGTTCTATCTGCCCTGCAGTGGAAAGCTAAGAGGCCCATAATTCATCATTAGGATATCAGAGTCCAGGTGCAGATTAGAACTGATTGAGCCAGCAGCCAGGCAAAGTCAGGGCACTCAAGGAGGAAAATCTTATCCCACAGACAATTCCCAGGTCACGCCCGCTGTAATTGAAATAATTTTGCCCCAAGAGTTGTTTAATCTTCGAAAATCACATGTGTAGGCGCTAGATTGAAGAAAGTACACGTCTGATAGCATCTGCCAACCCATTCCAACTGCTCCCTCTTTCTCTCGCTTTTTTTTTTTTTATATAGAGACAGGCAACTTTTCTTTTCAATCCAAATACTATCAAAACCAATATCTTTATATAATGGAACTTTTTTTCTGATTTCTGAGGATAAAATGGGTAATTACAACTATTTACCTTTAAAAGTCATAATTAAATGGTCTAAGATGCAGATTTTCAGGCTCTTTTTTTTTTGTTTTACCTTTATTAACAAAAATTACAGTGCACGATCAATCATTTAAAGACCACATGAAATCTAAATGGAAGTTTCTGCCTTTTAGTCCATGTGCACTAGGTTTGGAAGTTATCTAAATGCTAACAAAACATTTTTAGCAGAACAAAACTCTGAAATCTCTCTCGGTAAAATTAGGCAAAATGACTGATGACTCATCCTGTACTACACAGATTTCTGTCCAACCAAACGCTGTCTAAAATGAGAATGTCCTTCCTCCTAAAACAACTGAAATTGGCAAGCAAGTAGCAAATCATGACTGTGACAAAACTGAAGCCTATTGGCTTTTTAAAAACAACAACAACAAAAAAGGCACAAAACTTTGATTCAATGTCAACAATAATTAAGCAATTTTATAGGGTCTTCTGTTGTTTAAAGTTATATCAAACATAAAAAAAAAAATCACAAAAAAAAAATGTATCCTATTAAAAAGTTACATTTAGCTTATGTAGAGAAATAACTCCAGATTATGCTTCTTTTTACTGTCAGGTAGGTTTTTTCACATAGACGCTAATGATACGCATACATTTTTATGCTAATAAATAATATATTCACTAGCAACTTTTTAACTCAGGATTCAAAACACTTACAGTTGATATTTTTATACTAGGATCAATCTTCTCGACAACATCGGTAATACGAGCATCAATATTTCAAGATTAATCTAACTTTTTTAACTCACGCCACCCCAAATATTGACGTTAAAAGTTAGCGCCGACGCTAACCGCAGACACAGCGCTGCACGGTAGCTGCGAGAGAGCCTGCTGCTCGAGACGCAACAAATCATTTGTCTGTTATTAACCCTGAGCCTGTAATTATGCAGATTGCCATAGATTTTCCCTGGGTGCCGAGAAGTGAGATCCAGGGGTTGCTCTCAGCGTGGCAGGCGGACGCGAGAACGGCCGCGCATTACTGAACTTGCCACATTCATCACTGTGACTGATGGCACAGGCGGCCGGTCCCCGGGTCCCGGTGGTTAATGTAGTGGGTAATTAACTGTCATTTGCCTGGTAATAGGCCGATGATCAATGGTTTGTGAGGAAACAAATTCTAATTCGGCAGCTGATGAATGCACGCTGAGGCCAGAGCGATTGAAGTCGCGGGGGTGGCGGCGGGAGAGAGGAGCAAGATGGAGAGAGGGAGCCACTGTCAGAATTTCAAATGCTTCTGGAGGTGGTGGCGTTATCATTCTTTCTCTTTTCCTTGAAAAAAAAAGGTACAGAAAGGAGAAAGCAATGCTTAATTTGTTGCCCTTGATGTTCAGAAAATACCCAAACAAATGAAGCGAAAAGAATACTGGCCTGACGTTTCAGATAAACGTTATGCTTTGTTCAAAATCCCATTTACTTTTTTTTTTTTTTTTTTTTTTCCAACATTCACAAGCTCCCCCACCCAAACATTATCTACCATGGCTGTACAGAATTCAAGCTCTGTTTCAATTCAATAACGTGGTTTTGAATTGAATTGGCCACACCCCACAGGAAGTAGAATTAAATTTTAATTGAAATGGCAGGAAGCGAAATTTACTGAATTGTAATTAAAAGAAATTCAACACAGGCAATGTATTTATTATTATTTTTTTTAATTTAAGTGTTCTTCCACATTGGCCCACAGAAGTAAATGTATTAAATTAAATGCAAGTTTCTATAGGTGGCATTTCTTTAGGTGATGATACACGGGGCAACTTTTTGAGCAATTTTGCCAGGCAATTTTGCCAAGTGATGTTGCTTGGGAACTTTCCCATTCAGAATGGGCAACAAATTTATACCTGGATACTTTAGATCAAAATTTGTTGTCCATTCTCAATGGGAAAGTGCCCAAAGAACATCATTCTGCAAAATTTCCCAGCAACATTGCTCAAAAAGTTGTCCCGTGTATCAACACCTTTACATAAATCGAATAAATCTGTCTTTGTGGGTATTCAAAACCATTTCAGTTAAACTCAAATTGCAGTTCTGCATCATATTTGCCACATATCAATTCAAACTGAACTGATTTGGATTTTAATAATCTTAATTCAATTGTGAATTGATCAAAACCATGATTACACTGGATCATTACCTATGAAAAATGTATTATCTTCTCCATGAACCCCTGGTATAAGGGGTCCCAAAATGGCATAGTTTGGACCATATCAGTGTGTCTCATTTCTTTGTGTTATCTGAATCACTTGCATGTTAGAGTCCCAGAGGGGTCTCGTTTGATAGGGAGTAATTTACAAGGATTTTGTGTAGCTAGATGAGGATATTGAGGTGACATCGCTCATGCATTTTCCATTGGGGCACTGTCTAATGATTACAGTAAAGCTGCACGCTTGAGCCTCGCTGCTGCGACCACTAGGATAAAGCCTTGTGGAATAATTTAATTGGTGTCTGTTTTCCTCTCATCAAATAGGTGCCATTCAACTGTGAAAAGCCGCTGTGCACCTCCAACACCTTTTGTGTCCAATCAGGTGGTACTGATTGCGCATTCTCTTTTAACTTATGAATCCGAGCTGCCATGAATTTTAATTTCAAGCTGCCTCTTCAGCCTGCTAAAATACACATGCTATTTTGTAAGCCTTGATGTCAGAGTTAGCTTGATTTCCTCCATTATACTCTAGAAATATTATACAGCCACTGACCATTGATGGAAAACTGCACTGAGCGATAGACTCAGTTGAACCACGTTTTCTTCACCCTACAGATCATAAATGGGAAGGCCGGTCTGCATTTGTCTTTGGACTCTCAGGGCTTTCTCTTGCAGACTGCATTTAGAGAACATGCACCTCCAAATTCATTACAAGCCAAGAACGCTTAATTTGCCGCCTCCCTTGAGAGCCATTAGCGTCTGTGGCATCAAACTGGCAGACCGGTGAAAGACAAGTGGCAGGTAGGGCTTCATCCGTCTTACCGCCCCTCCCCTTTTTCTGTTGGGCTGAGGAACAGAGCTTTCTGTGAGTCTTCTGTATAGAGGGATGGTTACGGTGCAGTTCCCTAATTTTAACAGCAGTGGGTCTTTATCATGTCTGTGGAAGTGCACCACTTGTGGTCGACCAATATGTAGGCAGCGTGTATTATTCATTTACACTGCCATTCAAAAGTTTGGGGTCAGTAAGATTTTTTTTTTGAAAGAAAGAAATTAATATTTTTATTCAGCAAGGATGCATTAAATGATTCAAAAGTGACAGTAAAGATATGCATAACGTTAATAAATGTGTACAAATAAATGCTGTTATTTTGAACTTTCTATTAAACAGCGATAATAAATATTTCTTGAGTACTAAATTAGCATATTAGAGTGATTTCTGAAGGATAATGTGACACTGAAGACTGGTGATGATGCTGAAAATTCATAAATAAAACTAAAATATATTTAAATAGAAAAGTGTTATTTTAATTTGTAATAATATTATTTCACAATATTACTACTTTCTGTATTTTTGATCAAATAAATCAAAATTCAAAAAATGATTTTTAACTAATTTACAGCTCATATAATAACTGTGGTTTACTAAATAATGAGAAAATAAGTACTTTTATAAAATTTCAAGCTGTACATTTCTGCTTTTTATTAAAAATAATTGAAGGATGAGTCCATTTTTTTCTTTGCTAATTAACATTGTGACACAAAAGCTGTAAATAGAGCTGAATTTAAAATATTTTTAATCTACAGCTTAATATGAGATGTTCAGTGTTTATATACCAAAGACAAGTTTAGATCCATAAATCTACTGGTTTGCCAAACCATTTCACCCTCACCAAAACTCAAGAGTCTCTCTTTTCACATGATCTAATTCAACTAGAAACTCAAAAATAAAGGAGTATGTGAATCTAGTGAATGTAAATATGGAGCCAAGGGTACATCTGTCATTTCTGAAACAAGGGAATAGCTAAAATCAGCAGTCAAAAGGAAGAAAACAAATCCCCCAAAGATCCTCATTGTACTTCAAGATACTCATAGCTACTTTCTGATGGATTACAATCAGTTTCATAGAAAAAAAAAATACAGTAGGTTCTTTAAATAAAAACATCTATTGATTTCTCTGCACAGCACATGTATTACACAGCCAGATTCTCAGGTGAGAGCAGCCGTTTTCACTCAATGCCTTGTGTATTTGCAAAGCACAGAACTCTGTCCTCAAATGCTCAAAGCAAAAAGGCATGACTGTCCTATTCCAGGAAAGGTATTGGTTACTTTAAATTTGCACGAGATGAGACGTTTTGAGCTCACAGCTCGCTAGAGTGGCAAACCCAATACTGGTTTGATTCAACCTGATGACAAAAAGACCTTCAAGCATCATTTTTTCATATGGATATCATCTATCATTCATCAGCTGAAATCCAGCACATGCATTAATGCATCTTTTCTTTCCAGAACATGCATTAAATACATGCGCCATAATCATTTTCTTTTATACAAGCGAGCTGAACACAGTGGATCTATCATCCTTTTTCTATTTACGTTTAGATCTATGATATATTTTCAATTGCAAGATGGAAGTGGAAAAAATATGCCTCATCATTTCATCAGTTTCATGCTGAGGCCTTCTGGCTATGCACTTTTTTGAAAATAGTGGAGTCGTGATAACATGAACGTGTCTATATTTAGACAGCTCAAAGGGAAAGGCATAATTCCTTTAATTAAATCGGCACCAATCCACAGCACAAAGCCTCGTTTCCTTACTCTTCTTACCTGGAAAACTATTGGAGATATCCTTCATCGTCTCAAGGTGCGTTCACAGTAGTCCTTAATTTTGTAGGTATTCATGAGAGTACAATCTATCTGCTTGGCTCTTTTTTATTTGCCTGTGGGAAACATAGTTTCTGAAGGTTAATAAACAACCCTGCATATCCCAGGCCCCAAGATCATTTATCAGATTGCGATCTCTTACAGAGCCGGAGAGTGGCATGCAGTTTTATCATTTTAACAACGACGGCTAAAAGTGCCCGAAGAAGTCCGCCTAATAGGTTATTTTGTTATATGATTTCGTTATCAGATTTTTTTTCCCCCTTCCCCTCTTTACTCGTTCTAGGTCGCGGTAGAGTAACAGCCATGAATCCCTAATGAATCCCCTCCGTAATGTCCCGCGAGCAGGCTGGAAAATAATAGGCTCGTCCCTGGGCAGCGGCTCTGTGGCGTTAACCTCACCCGGCCCGGCCATCTCCATGATGGTCACACCACACTCTGCTTTTGTGCTTTTCAAGCCGAAATATCAAAAAAGAAGGCATCATGGGAAATATTGGAGTAGGATTTGGTATTGATATTTCCGGTTCCGTTCAGACAGTCCAGCTTTTCAGATAATGCAGTTGTGGGTCCTCAATATTTACGGGTGAGTTTGGTCATAGATTGCAGTTGTCACTCCCGTAAATAATTGAACTGTGTGTGAATGTAACAGTATTGAAGGGTTAGTTCACCCAAAAATAAAAATTCTTTCATTGACCTTTGTTCATCTTTGGAAAACAAATTAAGATATATTTGATAAAATCTGATGGCTCAGTGAAACTTTTCAAAACACTTATGATGAAACGAAGCTTTGTTTACTGAAATCACATGACTTTGGCAGTTTGATACACACTCGGAACCACTGATTTGGAAAAAAAAGATTTGTGAAGCTTCGAAGCTTCATGAAGCAGTGTTCTGAAATCGCCCATCACTAGATATTGTTGAATGAAGTCGTTATTTCGGGTTTTTTGGCGCACAATAAATATTCTTGTCACTTCATAACATTAAAGGTGCCCTAGAATTAAAAATTTAATTTATCTTGGAATAGTCAAATAACAAGAGTTCAGTACATGGAAATGACATACAGTGAGTTTCAAACTCCATTGTTTCCTCCTTCTTATATAAATCTCATTTGTTTAAAAGACCTCCGAAGAACAGGCGAATCTCAACATAACACTGACTGTTACGTAACAGTTGGGGTGTACGCCCCCAATATTTGCATATGCCAGCCCATGATCGAGGTATTAGACAAGGGCAGGACGTCTGGATGTGCACAGCTGAATCATCAGACTAGGTAAGCAAGCAAGGAAAACAGCGAAAAATGGCAGATGGAGCAATAATAACTGACATGATCCATGATAACATGATATTTTTAGTGATATTTGTAAACTGTCTTTCTAAATGTTTCATTAGCATGTTGCTAATGTACTGTTAAATGTGATTAAAGTTACTATTGTTTCTTACTGTATTCACGGAGACAAGAGCCGTCGCTATTTTCATTATTAAACACTTGCAGTCTGTATAATTCATAAACACAACTTCATTCTTTATAAATCTCTCCAACAGTGTAGCATTAGCCGTTAGCCACGGATCACAGCCTCAGATTCATTCAGAATCAAACATACACAATATAACAGTATACAATACTCACATAATCCGACGCATGCATGCAGTATGCTTGACAAACACTTTGTAAAGATCCATTTTGAGGTTTATATTAGCTGTGTAAACTTTGTTTATGCAATGTTTAAGGCAAGCGCGAGCTCCAGGGGCGGAGAGCGTGCGATTTAAAGGGGCCGCAACCTGAATTGGCACATTTCTTATTATGCCCCAAAATAGGCAGATAAAAAAATTAATTAAAAAACATCTATGGGGTATTTTGAGCTGAAACTTCACAGACACATTCAGGGGACACCTTAGACTTATATTACATCTTGTAAAAAAACATTCGATGGCACCTTTAAGGTTGAACCACTCTACTCACTTGAACTGTTTTAAATATGTCTTTAGTAGCTTTCTGGGCATTGAAAGTGTTAATTATCTTGATGTTAATGGAGGCCTCACTGAGCCATCAGATTTTATCAAAAATATCTTAATTTGTGTTCCAAAGATGAACGAAGGTCTTACAGGTGTGGAATGACATGAGGGTGAGTATTTAATGACAGAATTTTCATTTTTGGGTTGAACTAACCCTTTAGGGACTCAAATACAGAACTGACAACCATTTTCTGTTGCTG
Source organism: Chanodichthys erythropterus (assembly GCF_024489055.1). Classification (NCBI taxonomy): domain Eukaryota; kingdom Metazoa; phylum Chordata; class Actinopteri; order Cypriniformes; family Xenocyprididae; genus Chanodichthys; species Chanodichthys erythropterus. The sequence goes on from NC_090228.1 coordinate 11,146,138, forward strand.
TGTACGTGGCCCAATTGATCTCAAGCTCTTGTGTGAACACTGAACTCCTATGGAAGAGAATAAAAGGTCTATCTTTTTGGATAATTCATTAAAGAGTTAGAGTCATTTGTTTGTGAATGGTTGCTTTTAAGTTTTTGATTAAAAAGAATCAGTTCATAGGAGTCATTTGCTTGTGAATCCAACTACACTGGTTGCTTACGAATCCCTCCTTAGAATCTCATTTTGATCTTCGCATTCATGTGATCGATCCAATGATTCTGACCCTAAAACTTTACATCTTTTTCAATCTGTTAGGTTGTTCGGCGTGACGGGGAACTGTGCGGCTTGCAGTAAACTCATCCCAGCATTTGAGATGGTCATGAGAGCCAAGGAGAACGTCTATCATCTGGACTGCTTTGCCTGCCAGCTGTGTAATCAGAGGTTAGTCAATTTATATTCAGTTTTCTCAAACATTTTGTACTTAAATGTATGTATCTCGCAGATGTGTTGAGCCCCTTAAAACTCAAAGGTTGCCTTGAATCCAAAGCATCTTACAGTACATTTACTACAAGAATGGTCCCGCTTAACCCCACTATCGTGTCTTGCTCAAGGGCACAATGGCGATAGGGAATCCCAGCACCTCTCTGGTTCATGAATCAAACCTCCTGGGGTTTGAAAAATGACCTTCGGATTAAAGCCCACCACCCTACCACCGAAAGACGGTTTGGGCAGGTGTTTTCTTATCCAAATTACATCAGTGTGTTTACTACAGGTACCATACCCCTGGAGCAAGAAGTACATTGCTCAAGGGCAAAACAGTGATATAGGAGAAAACTCTCCAGCACACGAATCACCCTTCAGGGGTTTGAACTGGCAACCTTTGGATTGCTGGCACAGTTGTATTGACATATTGAACCACCATCAGACGCAATTTCTAGTGGTTCTAAACAACAACATCTGAACTACAAGATAATTTGTGTTGCCACCACCCTACCACAAAAACTGCCATTTGATAGGCAGTATGTATCCAAAGTGGCTGATGGTACATCTCTTCATGCCTTGTTCAAGGGCACAGTGATGATCGGGAACAAAATAACCCTCAAAATCACAAATCACCTTCTCTGGGGTTTGGACAGTTTGGATGGATTAACCACTGAAATACAACCACTGCTGATCAAACCCCACCCTCCAATATTCTGAATAGCAGATTTTTTAAATGTTATATTTTTATTACACATTCCATTGCTCCTAATCTTGAATATTTCCATATACCCTTCTTGTTGAGGTCACACATCACATTTTTACAGTAATTTTCCAATGAATGTTGAAACAAGAATCAATTTAAATCATCTTTTCATGTCAAAATGAATTGCTTATTGCTGTGGTTCACCATCAAAAACAGCAATATAACACTTAAATATTCTGTGGCCTGCAGTTTTCTTCATTACTTTGGGCAAACTGTGTTGTTTGTCTTCATTCACTCTAAGAAGAAGAGGCCATTTGTCTTAGAATGTGGCCAAATAAAGAAAAAAGCTCATGCATGGGCTGTTCATTAGATATCTGCTTCATACAAACACACAGGTGCCAGGGAGAAGTACACACAAGAGAGGCCGATTGCAGGATCCGGTTACGCTCAATTAACACCGGGTTATTGTCTTGCCACTTCACTTGACTGCACGAACCACGCTCACCTAATCTAAGAAGTCAGCTAATCTTCATCAGCAGAGCCACAGACAGGTCCACCCGCTTGCCCGGCATTACTGCCCATTTAGAGCCAGGCAAATCTTTCTTTTTACATTAGGCCAGCCGATCAACTGTTTAATAAAATCTGCGTCGGTCTGCTTTGCACGCTCTGACGAGGCCTCTATGCATCTTTCGTTCGCCCATCACAATTTCGCTGGTGTTCACCACAAGATTTATAGCATGGAGCTGATGCTAATTGCCCATATCTCAGACCGTACCTTACATTTCCTATCAGTTTATTGACACTTTTGGATGTTTTGCTGGAGAGATGGATGTACATAGGTGTCCTTCACAACAAACTCACATTCAAGTACATTAAAAAGTGTTTGGAAACTTATGCAATACTTAAAAATGTATTGCATTTCATACATAATATTAAATCAGATCCCATTTATTCTGTTCTGCAGAACTGATTTCACACAACTTTGTTTGATGCAACTTTTTTGACCAAGTTAGTTACCCATTTGTTTTTGAATACACTGAAATTAATATGTGCAGCTTAAATGATTAGTTCACTTTCAAATGGAAATTAGCCCAAGCTTTACTCACCCTCAAGCCATCCTAGCTGTACATGACTTTCTTTTTTCTGATGAACACAGTCGGAGAAATATTAATAAATATCCTGACGCATCCGAGCTTTATAATAGCAGTGAATGGTGGTCATGAGTATGAGCTGAAGAAAGGGCTTCCATCAACATCCATCCATCATAAACGTACTCCACACGGCTCCGGGGGGTTAATGAAGGCCTTCTGAAGCGAAGTGATGCATTTGTGTAAAAAAAAAAAATCCATATTTAACAAGTTATGAAGTAAAATATCTAGCCTCCGCAAGACCGCCTTCCATATTCAATGTACGAAGAAACGCGTGCAGTTCAAAAAGCTTACGCTACGTCCTACGCCTTCCCTATTCAACTTATGGAAAAAGTGTAACTGACGTGACGCCAGTTTACACTTTCTTTGTAACTTGAGTACGGAAGGTGGTCTGGCGGAAGCTAGATATTTTTCTTCATAACTTGTTAAATAGGGATAATTTTTTACACAAACGCATCGCTTCGCTTCAGTAGGCCTTTATTAATCCCCGGAGCCGTGTGGAGTACGTTTATGATGGATGGATGTGGATGGATGCACTTTCTTCAGCTCATGCTCGTGACCACTATTCACTGCCATTATAAAGCTTGGATGCCTCAGGATATTAATAAATATATTTCAGATTGTGTTCATCAGAAAGAAGAAAGTCATATACACTTAGGATGGCTTGAGGGCGAGTAAAACTTGGGCTAATTTTCATTTGAAAGTGAACTAATCGTTAAGCGTCCAAATGTGTGTTTGGCCCACTGTGCATATACAAATCACTTAAACTACTTTTTATCCTAACTAAACACAAGAGTTTAATTTACACAGATCTGAAAGAACTTCCTGCATTGGATCTCCTACAGCACTGCATCAACAGTGTGATATGCAAATACCCCCCATTTGACCAAGAGAAAATTCATTTGTCAACAAGCTGACGAGACATTATCTCCACAGACACCCGCCACCCGACACGTCTCAGACACTTTGTTGTTCTGTCAGTGCCTTTCGAGAAAGCCTCGCAAATTTTGATAGACTCCTCCAAAAGAGAAAAGGACGGCAGGGCTTTTCATGACGCGTCCGTCATTGTGACAGCTCGGCGCATTACCCGAGTACAGGCTCAGTCCAGTGATGCTCTTTGATAAACATCAACACAAACAGCAAGACTGTCTCAAAAGCCTTTGATGGAAGGAGATCTTTTATTTAGAGAATCACACGGAGCATTATTGTTTTGACTAGCCAATTGGGCCTGATTTCATTTTTGTTTTGTTCCATGCACTTTGTGCTTGAATGAAAATGATGAATAAATCAAGAGGTAAAATGAATAATTTTCATAGTTTAAGGACCTTTTGAAATCAAAAAGTGTTAGCTTTTAAGCGGTCTGTATGCTAATATACTTCAAAAGCTTGTCAAAATTAATGGTCAAATCAGTCAAAACATTGATGTCTCATCCTGCCTTGAGATTTTTATCCAATCAAATGCTCTCTGGAATCAGAATGCCCCGCCCTTTTTCTTTAAATTAGGCTGTTTTGTGACTTCGATTGCCTTGAATTTAGCTTTTCCATTTTTCTCTTTTTCATCTATCCCTTTTCTGTCTACTTTCATATACATCCCACCCTGCTCTCTTCCTTCTCATTTCCCCTCCTCAAACAATATTAAAGAGGCCGTGGCCTTTAAAAGAGCCATCTAATCCATCTTACAAAATGCTTTCCTCGCCATCAGTGACGTGGGACAGGCATTCTGATGCTGGTAGCAGGCTAACGGGTCAGTAGAGGTCACGCCGTATAATTATGCTCCTTCATGAGGGTAAGAAATGTCCCGACATTAGCGTTTGATGCTTAAATGATTACAATCAAGCTTTTAATACAGCTGGGCCACCCCTCCTTTTCCCCACACACATCAGCAAGGCCATCATCTCCTACAGAGTCGTTTCATTAGTCAGGCCACACAAAATCACCATTAAATACTGCCTGTGATTAGCTTGATTTCCACAAAGAGAGTGCTGATCTATGTCTGTCTGGCTCACGTATAGCACCTCTGAAAAAATTTCCACATAATATTGCAACAAATCTTTTCGTTCTTCTTCACTTCCATGCACAACTCGTAATTTTTTGTTCAAATCTCTCCCTTTTGCAGCATGTGACTGTTTGGCTTTTCCTGCCTTCAAACACTAACTGAAACATAAGAAAATAGCATTTGATTCTGAATGTGATTCATTAGTTAGACCTACTGAATCAATATGTCCCCCACCCCCCTTTCACTGAGTGAGTCAGTGTTTTGAGTCTGAATGAAACTAGTTCATGAATTAACTAAATGATTGATTAATTTATTTGGCCTATTGTTGTAATTGTTTATCATTTAATTAAAGTAATGCCAATTTTAATAAAGTAAATATAACCTGTTTTGTCTGGTCGTTAATAGTTCATTTGAAACGCAAAGATATTTGTCACCACCTACTGTAACCTGCCGAAAGGGCCACTGAATGAATCAGTGAACACGTGGTTGAAACTTTTCTTTTTTCTTTTCTGAGAATAGACTCTAAAAATTCACTGAGAAGAATCGAAATTGAAATAAAACAGCAAGCTGTGCTCATTCTTTTTGTTATAGAACACCCTAATGTTATTTTAGTATTTATGTACTATTGTTAGTATTTATTCACAATTTAAATGAGCTTTTATTTTTATATTTTAAGTTCTCATTTTATTTTAAATTTATTTAAAAATTAAAAATTTAGTATTTTTTTTTAATATTTATATTAAGCTTGAATTTATTTTTTATTTCATTTTTAGTTTTATTCAATATTTTTCTTGTCATTTTGAGCATTTTTTTGAATATTTATATTTAGCTTTCATTTATTTTTTTATTTTATTTATAGTTTAGTAAATATTTTTTCTTGTCGTTTTTAAGCATTTTTTATATATTTATAATTAGCTTTCATTTAATTTTTATTATTTCTTTTTTATTAATTTAGTACTTCAACCTATTTTAATTTAGTTCTAATCAGTTTTTATTTTTATTTTATTTTTTAAGTTTAAGTTTTACCACCTGATATTATTTCTATTATATTTTATTTCAGCTTCAATTTAATTAACAAAATTGTTTATAATAATTTTATTTAACAATAACATCAATGACTGAACAATATGTTTCAGAATTTTATGATATCACAGAGGACATCAGTCATGCTCCGTGTCATCCATAGAGTATCCCATCATCCCATGCAGCCAGACTTAATCTGGCATGACTATTCATGGGTAGGATATGAATCTGCTCACCTGGCTTGAGGTTATATCCTCAGCTTGGTTAACAGGGATTTGGGCGACAGCCACAGCAGTGAGCATGAACGCAATGTGTTTGTGTGGTTTCGAGACTCTAGCCGGCCGTTAGCCACAGATCAGCCCTGAAGGGACAGCTAATCGATGAGCCTGTCGTCCGCTCAGGCCTCATCAGCCAACCTCAGGAGTCCCAGTTCCCGGTGATGAGCCCGGGCCGCGGCGCTCCGAGGCCCCAAGGGAGATTCGGAGAAGGCTGAGGCCTGGGCAGCAGGGCAGCGAGGTCACCGGCACGGGTCACCGTCCTTGTTGGGAAGTCTGGAAAGCCTGAGCCAAATTGGGCTGCACGTGCTCTGGGACTGCGGTATCTAAACGACGCCACAGACAACGGTCTCGTCCCCTCAGAGACATCTGCAAACCTCAGTTCTTGCCTTCAGTCGTTAGAAGAAACCATGCGGTTGCATTGCAGACACTGCGGCAAATCCACTCTATTCTGTCGGATAATGTCTTGTTCACATCCAATGACGTTGACTTTCTTTCTCTCTGTCTATAGACCTCCCTCCGTGATTCATTTCCTCTCTCTTTTCCCTCACTCTTTCAAGTCCTCTCTCCTCCACTCAGCTCCAGCATGTTATTTCACAGAAGAGGAATGTTACTACTCTAGTTAACACAGACCTCAGAGGCAAATAGCTGACGAAGCCATACATCATTAAGTCCACTGCCTTGGAAGCCATCTTTTCTTTAACAAGATGGGTCTCAATAGACATATTCATCATTACTGTCACACCTGAGGAAATGGAGAGAGCCAGAAAGAGGGAATGATGTAGAAATGAAGGAAAGAATATAAGGGAAAGATGGAAAAAATGTAAAGATATTGTTCATTAAAAAAAACTAACTAGGGCTGTCAATCAATTCAAATGTTAATAAATAAATTAATTGATTTAATTCATCCAATTTAATTGCATTGATCTCAAAAGAAAACGAGGGATGAGCCAAAATTATTTTATCTTTATAATTATTTTTTATTTAATCAACAGTAAATACAAAATAACATTTTTGTATATATATATATATATACACACACACAAAAATTGTTTTTATTTATTTTTAAAATAATTTTGGCGAAGCAAGTTGCATGTGGTCAGCTACAAAAAAAAAAGTGATGCAAAATTTACACAAAAATGAAGGTGTTACTTAAATTGTTCTGATGGTAGGAAAAAATAGCACACTTTTCTGTAAGGTTCAATTTGTTAACATTTTTTAATGCATTAGATATTATAAACTAACAACAAATAATATTTTTACAGCATTTATTAAGGTAGGTTAATGTCAAATTCATGTTCATTCACTTGAAATGTTAAAAATGTCCAATTTAACATCAACCAATTTTAATAAATGCTGTAAACGTATTTTTCATTGTTAGTTAATGATACTTAATGCTTTTTTAGCCTAACTAAAGCTGACAAATCGAACCTTGTCATAAAGGTTCATCGAATTTTTCCAAAAATGATTTAAAATAATTGCTTAAAATGCTCTGATAGTAAATTACATATGGGTTAACTAACATTAACTGCATTCATGTTATCATCACGTAATTTTCTTTAAAATTAAATCACACTAAATTAATGTGTTGAAATGACAGCCTTAGAAAAAACATAAAAAGCCCCAAATTTATGGTCATACCTGAGCAAACACTATATCAAATGCATTTACTTTTTTCTCCTCCACTTGATGGGAAATACTAAAAAGCAATTAAAGCAATCTGAAGTTGAACTCATCTCGGAAGAGAGATTGAAAGGGGAGGGCGAGGGGGGCGCATCAAGCTAAGGGTAATGTAGGTGCTCGGAAACATGTGGCGATCGGTAATGACTGCACGAGTAGGAAAACGGAGGGCAGCGCAAGGGCATTTATTACCGCTACCTCTGATGGGCTGACTGCAATATCCTCGTCATAATTGGCACACAGATGTCACAAACGCTGTTGACATTTCACCAAGCAGAAACAATTTGGCGCTGCGAAACAGGGCGGCGACGAGGCTAAGAGGGAACAGAAAACACAGGCTGTAAATAAACACAGAGAGATCCTATTAGCTGAGAAAGCGAGAGAACGAACGAGCATGAGATGGAGGTGCTCAGAAGAGGAGGTGGAGAGGGCCAGGATGTCAGAGAAGACAGACACTAATGGATTCCTGGCAAGAATGTGTCATTTAAACAGGACGTTTTTATTGGAGTGAATGACACCATTACATTAAGCACACCTCTGCTTTGTGTTAATCACCGTGTCAACAAGCACGATTAATGGATATTACTTGTTGATACTTGGTCCAAACTAATGGCTGCACCTTCCTGCTTGACACTGCCATGTATAACGAATAAAAAAAGTTTTCCCAGAGTGCATGCAAGGGAGGGAGGGAGCCGTTTACAAAGTATCCTTGCGCTCGCTCATTATATTCAACAATGACGGAAAGGGTAATGGCTCTCAGATCTTGTTGCGACCCCTCCTTAGGATGTTTAAAGGAATATCGCGGGTTCAATACAAGTTAAGCTCAAACGCTCAAATTCTGGTTACCTCAAAGCCAGAAACCTGGGTTACACTGAGGCACTTACAACAGAAGGAATAGGGCCAATCCATGAACGTTAAAATACTCAGTTTTAATAGTATAGCCAAAACATATAAACAATATAAAGATTTTAGTGTGGAAAAAAATCACTACCAACCTGCCTACCAGCCTAAAACGACTGTAAAAATGTTGATTCAAAAGCGTTACAGCTCAAATAATACACACATTTTAACTTTTTAATTTTTGAATTAATGTATGCATTTATAAAATGAGCTTCACATTTCTGCTTTTAAATCCTCCAAAAATTCTCCCTATTCACTTCCATTGTTAATGCCTTTCTGTAACCTTGATTTTTGCTTCTTTTTTTTTTTAAAGAAAACGAGGGACGAGCCAAAAATATTTTATCTGGTAATCAACAGTTATGCCACAAAACTGTCAAGCTTAAAGCCGCAAATGGAAGTAGCGACAGATTCTTTCTTCCATTTTGTGACGTTGATCTGAGTGAAACGGATTCTTGAAAAAGAAAATGTTGGGCGGGAACTTGGTTCAGTCCACCCGTTGTTGATTGGATGGAGCAGATCTGAATCCGAGCTTGTAAGAAATGGGTGGTCAAAATGATTGGAGAAGTCGATCGAGTCATAACACTTTAAAAATTACGAGGTCAAACTAATTTTAAAAAATGAAGCATGCATATGAATTGTTCACAATAAGATCAATAACATTCATTTAGAAAATCGATTTTTCTAGTTCATGCCGATTTTAACCTGTAATGAACCACTCTTACAATTCCAAAGGATTAGTTCAGTTCAAAATTAAAATTTCCTAATAATTTACTCACCCCCATGTCATCCAAGATGTTTATGTCTTTCTTTCTTCAGTCAAAAAGAAATTAAGGTTTTTGAGGAAAACATTCCAGGATTTTTCTCCATAAAGTGGACTTCAGCAGTTAACAATGGGTTGAAGGTCCAAACTGCAGTTTCAATGCAGCTTCAAAGGACTCTACATGATCCCAGCCAAGGAATAAGGGTCTCGCCAGGCGAAACGATCAGTCATTTTCTAAAAAACTAATAACCACAATTTATCGTCTTGCACTAGCTCTGCGATACGCCACGCATTATGTAATCACTTTGGAAAGCTCATACATGACATAGGCAGTACCTCAGTAGGGAGAACAAGCACGATTAATGGATATTACTTGGTTATACTTGGTCCAAACAAATGGCTGCACCTTCCTGCTATACACTGCCATGTATAACGAATAAAAAAAGTTTTCCGGAGTGCATGCAAGGGAGAGAGGGAGCCGTTTACAAAGTATCCTTGCGCTCGCTCATTATATTCAACAATGACGGAAAGGGTAATGGCTTTCATGTTGCGACCCCTCCTTAGGATGTTTAAAGGAATATTGCGGGTTCAAAGCAAGTTAAGCTCAAACGGCCTTACTCACACCAATAACAGGTGTTATACTGAGGCACTTACAATGGAAGTGAATAGTGCCAATCCATAAACATTAAAATTCACAATAATTCCCTTATTCCTCAGCTGGGATCGTGTAGAGCCCTTTGAAGCTGCATTGAAAATGCAATTTGGACCTTTGGTACCTGGAATGTTTTCCTCAAAAGCTTTAATTTCTTCTTGACTGAAGAAAGAAAGACATAAACATCTTGGATGACATGGGGGTGAGTAAATTATCAGGAAATTTTAATTCTGATGTGAACTAATCCTTTAAGACAGTTCGCCTAACGTTGCATTCCCAATACAAAGTTTTAATCGTTAAAACGGTACCAGAAGACACTCAAATGCATTGTATTCCTCCTCGTCCACAGGCGGGAGGGTTCTGTAGGCAACGCTGGCCAGTAGACACGAGCATTCGTTGGCACTCCGACCTTGTCGAACTCTCGCTGTGAGCAAGATAAGCGGCCCTCAGGATGGCTAAACACACAGAGCACTCGCTCTCGCTCTCGTTCCCTCTGCCGCCTTCTTTGTCTCTCTCTTCTGCCTGACCAACATAATCTTCTTTCCAAAAGGTCAAGTGAGACAGCGGCCCGTCAGGCAGCGCTAAAGCCTGCGCTCCGTCTGTGGGGTATATTTATGAAACAGCTGCAGGTAGAGAAGATGCTAGGTGCACTCTGGAGATACTCTTTCCAGACCAGCCGACTTGTCCGCAGGATAATGTACGCTAATATTTGAGGGGGCGGAATGCGAGTCTGTGGGGAAGCCTGCAACTTTCGCTATTAATGAGTCCTTCTGCGTCCCTCTCGAGTTACGTAAACACCATGTTTCTGTTTCTTGCCTCCATGCAGGTTCTGCGTCGGAGACAAGTTCTTCCTGAAGAACAACATGATCCTGTGCCAGACAGACTATGAGGAAGGACTGATGAAGGAGGGCTATGCGCCGCAGGTCCGCTGACCACCCCTCTAACCCGCCGCTTTCAGTAGGGGAAAGAGCTGCGAGAGGACCTGAAAAGGACATGCAATCAGACACAAAAGCACTAGTGTCCTCTCCAGCCCCTGTCCCCATCACATTGTATATATACGAAGAGCCCAATTGAGGGATGGTGTACTGTACAGATTAGCCATAGAGACGTTTTTTGTAAGTGGGAGAACATTTGAAGACGGACCAAGACTGTGGTTCTGTTATAATGACGCTGCCTGACGGCCTTACGTCTCAATGGCCTGACTTTTGTGAACATAAACACACACAAACGTACAATCCATTGCAAGACCCCTGTCCATATCACAATGATGCCATTTAAATTGCTTTACAGGGTGAAGACCATGTAGTTTAAAAAACATTTTAAAAAAAATCATTATTTATTTACAAGTTTGCGAGAAGAGAAGGAGCCATGTCAACATAAGTTCTCAGGTTGAATGAGTTTCTTCACTGTTCTTTCTATTACAATTTCTTTTTCGTTTACATTGAGTCTTAACCAGCGACAAGCTATTTGGAATAAACACAATCATCCAATCAGAAGATATTTGATGTTACATTAAGTACAGGTCTGAGAACCAGTGAGATTTCACAGTGGGCTTGTCTTGGCTGTTTAGGACAACTTGCAAAATCGCACCTGGTTAAAACACAGCGTTAGCTTTTTTACCACTTTTTGGGCTTCGACATCTTCAACATCATGTGATTTCATTAATGACATAAAAAATAAAAACCCTGTTTTATACCTAAAGGACCCTAGTGGTCAAATGCAAACTCTGTGAACATCTGCGTTGGCACATGTGTAATGTGGTTTAGTGGGTTGGAAAAAGATGGATTTGTTACTTTCTTCACTGTATTTATTTAATAGGCTTTTCATCATTGCGCGTAATTCAAGGCTCTGTCCCTGACATGTTTATACTTGAACTGAAACACCACTTAGTCGCCAAGCATCTCCTCCAGACATGACGAACATCACATCGTATTTTTTTGTGCGGCCCATCAGCTGACATAATTCTCTTTAAACACAATCAGGTCGCATAAACTAGGCATTACTGGAGCACGTGAATACCTGGTCGGAGGATTTTACCGGGTTTGTTTACTATCGATTCAAGGCGACACTCAAGCGCAAATCACTACTGAAGCCTACTACATTGATAATCCTTTTATGGGCTATGATTACCTTTGGAAACAGAGGGCATAGCCTAGAGAAAATATGAGGACAAACTTAATTTGTATATGTTGGTTGTACATATATAAAAAAAAAAAAAATCCTTTTTGCTTGCTATTGTATATGGATTTTCTTTTTATGTGTTATTCAGCATGAGATGTTTATTTTTAGGATGTGTACATACTGTACTGTAATCATTTTAAGCACAAATGTAATACAGTTTTATTGTGTTAGCACTGTGTGTTGGCTTTCTTTGTGTCCTCTTTGTTTTTTCCACAAAAAGCATTTGGCACTTTCCACAAACCGTACAAAATAGAACATGAAGCGCTTAAATAAAGATTTTTTTGTTTTTCTTTTTCAGCAAATGATTGTTGAAATGATTCTATTCATTTTCTGAGATTTGCTAGAATGAGAGAACAAAAATTAAAACATTTAATTATATTATTGAATTTGACAGGGTTCAGTGGTTGAACTGAAAATGTCCAAATGACTTTACGTTTACTTTTGGATTACAGTCAATAAGATCAAGACACCTGAGGTGAAACTGGTCAAAATCTCCCCATTTTATGGGGAGTATATATATCATGCATGGTTTACTAAACATATCTAATAGTTCTCTAACAAAAAAAAAAGCCATTAAAAAAAGTCATGGTACACCAAAACCTATGAAAAAAAACCATTCAGAGGATGCCATCTCTCTCTCTCTCTCTCTCTCTCAATGGCCGGTTTGCATACACTGTCATTTCTAAGACGGAGTGTTTACTGAAGCAATTTGGGTTAAGTGCCTCTCTCAAGGGCACAACTGTAGATGCCGAGCAGCCAGTGGTGAACCTTCAGGTCTCCACTCCATTAGCCTATCCACCAGACCATGCTGCACTTCCGGTTCTATGATTGATCATAAGTGCAATTTGTCATTTTGTCATCCATTTTGTTGTCATCGCCCCTCAAAAATTTCCTCCCCTTTAGTCTGTGGGAAGGAAAAAAGGGTGAGTGAGAAAAAAATGGATCCACCGGTCCAGCTAAAACAGCTGAGTGTTTAACAGTGAGTTGCTCAACTTCAGCTAAAACAAACTCAAGTGAGGTTTAAAGGTAGTGACCTGGTCATAATTAACCTTGGATTCACCATCAATCCTTCTTACAAAACATGTTTTTGTCTTACCCTGATTCACTATGGTAAGCCCATTATAAGTGTTTATATTTTAGACAGAGCAGAATGCTTTCTGCATGAAATTGTATACTTGTGTCACTTGTCTGTGTGTGTCTCGTCATACCCATTAAAAAAAAAAAAAAAAACCTCAGAACAGAGGAGAGTCTGCTGCCAAAAATAGAATGCGAAACAGAAACAGAGCTTGTAATAAAACGAGAATCAACATTGGCTTGGCTTTTCGGAGATGGCGGAAAACCGTACCCGGCCATCCACGTGATGTACAAGAAAACGTGATTCATCAGACCCTTCTTCCATTGCTCTGTGGTTCAGTTCTAAAGCTCACATGCCCCACTGTTGTCGCTTTCAGCGGTGGACAGGGGTCAGCCTTGGCACCCTGACTGGTCTGCAGCTATGCTGCCCTTATACGCAACAAACTGCGATGCACTGTGTATTCTTGAGCAATTTGAGCTACAGTAGTTTGTCTGTTGGATCAGACCACACAGGCCAGCCTTTGCTCCCCATGTGCATCACTGAGCCTTGGCCGGCCATGACCCTGTCGTCGATTCACCACAGTTCCTTTTGAAAGACACTGACCACTGCAGACCGGGAACACCCCACAAGTGCTGCAGTTTTGGAGATACTCTGACCGTCAGTCGTCTAGCCATCACAGTTTAGCCCTTGTCAAACTCGCTCAAATCCTTACGCTTGCCCAGTTTTCCTGCTTCTAATACATCAACTTCGAGGACAAAACATTCACTTGCTGCCTAACATATGAAGAGATAATAAGTGTTATTCACTTTACCTCTCAGTGGTCATAATGTTATGCCTGAATGGTGTATATATATATATAAATTGTATAAGTAAGGCCTACACTTGAGCCATTTAAAATCTTTTGTAGTTTGCTTAGCAAGCAAAGCCAGAATATTGCTTGAAGATCCTCTTCACTGTACAATTGAAACACTGAGATTAAAGTTTTCCTTCTAATTAAGGAGGCTGTTTAAAGTAGCCTGTGAAGTTTGACAACAGCGGCACTCACATCACATTACAGCCTATAATAAGCAGACCAATTAAACTAATTGAATTTCTTTAGCCTGAAACACAGAGGGAAAAAAATGTCTTTGATTAGACTCAAGCTGTTAAGTCCTTCCATAAAAAGCAGAGACGGCTCTGAAACCTCACTAGATAACAATCCAGTCTAAAGAAAATAGGGGATCTACTTCGCTAATTTACAGTAATTGTCTCATATGGTGAAGTGTTTGAAGGAAGATATAATGAAACCCTTCTGTTAGCACTAACACTGTGGTCATTCCTGACTTTAGAGTGATGTGAATGTACAGTATGGCCAATTACTGATTTCAGCACTGTAAAACACATTCAAATACATGCATAATAGAATTTAGAACAGTACAATACAGAGCTGAGAATGACACATAAATATTCTAAGCAATCAGCAGAACTAATTGTGCTCACATACAATTGGGTTTCAAATCATATCTTGAGAATGACTGACTGTAAGTTTGTAAGTGATAAAATCTAATAAAGTCTCAGTATCACTATCTGATGTATCTTAATCTTTTGATGCAAGCATACAGAGAAGCCAAGAGAGTTTTTCATTCAACATCTGAGGGTATTGTACTACGGAAGAGGATTAGGGCCAAGCAATAATAAAAAAAATAAAACCATCTCGAGATTAAAGTCATTAACTTTCACATTTAATTTCGAGAAAAAAGTTGTTAAATTATGAGAACAAATTCGCTAAATTATGAGAAAAATGTGGTTACATTTTGAGAAAAAAGTTGAGATAAAATGTTGAGAATAAACTCATTAAATTATGAAAATATAGTCATTAAATAACGAGAAAAAAGTCATAATTTTCTCATAATTTAATGAGTTTATACTTAACATTTTATCTCTACTTTTTTCTCGGAATTTAACAAGTTTATTCTCATAATTTAACAACTTTAATCTCGAGATGGTTTTATTTTTTTCATTATTGCTTGGCCCTAATCCTCTTCCGTAATTGTACAACATTTTACACATTCATGTATAAACTGTGTCCTAAACTGCTGACTTGTTCATTGAATCGGATGGATCTAATGTTTGCTGTCAGTCACCACATCAGTGTGGAAACTGTACTTAGGAATCACAGATTCTGTGTCTTGGAAGTATGACCAAAATAACAGTTTTCACCGGAAAATGTCATCTGATCTGATCAAGTAACAAATCTGCCACTTTTGTTCTGACCAACTGAGAAAATAGCCTTACAATACATAGTGCCAGGGCTTGAAATTAACTTTTTTGCTCACCAGCCACTGTGGCTAGTGGTTTTCCAAAGTTGCTACTGGCCACAATTTTGATGTTGGTAAATTACATTTTATATGATTAAAGTTGACTTTGTTATGCTTAAATTACTTTATTTCGAGTCATTTTACTTGATTTAGAAGATTTAAAACCCTTTCAAACTTTTAAATGCAGATTGACCACCTAAATCAAGACTACATTGTATATCAGCTGGTATGTACAGGTGGGCAAGAGGTGGACAATATGAACATATGAGAAATTTTATAAGTTATTTGTGTTAGGCTATATAAAAGAACAAAGAAGCCAATTACAAAAACAATAGTAAATTAAAAATAATCTTTTTTCAGATACACTAGGTTTATAGATACACATATAGCCTACATTAGCCTACATATTTTGTTGTTTGATTAACATTAATGACCTATTTAATTGGGCAGCTGAATGCATGGACGTAACTGATGCATATTCAGTTATTACTCACCTGTTTACGTCCACTTAAGCCATAACCGACTGTATTCACGCGAGATACTCCACACGATGGACATTTAGACATCTGTGTGCACGTGTATTTGGCTACTCAGGCGTGAGGAGAACTGATCGCGCTCGCGACAGAGAGAGAGAGCGCACGCGACAGAGCGCTTCTGTTGTGTGTCATTTAGCGCAATTCCGCCTATCCCTCCTTCACTAACTGCATGTAAATAACGAATAGTGTGATTGGATTGTAATGTTGTGCTACGACGATCTTCGACGATCCTTTGGCTGTAAACTGAAATTATATTCAACCCGCCAAACTGGCTAGTGGGAGTGGCTATCTTGCCCGCTGAAATCCACCCGCATTTGGCGGGTTGGCGGGTGTTAATTTCAGGCCCTGCATAGTGCTGCCAATGGTGATTAAATCTAACGATCACTTAGCTCGGATCACGTCAAACCATGCAAATTATTATCATTACCATCAAAATGTTGTTTATTTATTGCAGCTGCTGTGAGAAAAGGCTATAAATGATCCACCATCCTCACATGTGATTTAGCCTACTAAATGGGACTTGTTCTTTGTGTAAACAGACATGACGAAATGACGCAAAGACGAACGGCGAACGACGTACCACCCAAATTACAAAACATCATTACAATCTTACCGTTGTGAATCAGGCTAAGGTAAGGAGATAGTTTTGAACATGGGCTGGTTATGTACTTGCTCAAAAATTTATTTTGGATTATTTTTAACCAAAAAAGTTACGGACTGCAGCTTTAAGGTGATATGGCACAATTAGTATGGCACTACTAATACATTTAAATGTTAGATGTGGTTTGGATCAGATCTTGACATTCAAATAAATAAATAAACTTTTAATCATCTTTCAATTGTTGGATGCGATTAGGATTAGTTGACTTTGCCAAGTAAGACATGTTCCTGGATCAAAATTTGTTGATTTTGGAACAACATGAAATGTATGAAAATTTTGGCGTAACTCCATCCCTAATCCTAACTTATCTCTAAAATCAGAGGGAAATGATAGCTGAATAACACTGATGTATAATCACCTAATCCTGGTTATAAGCATAAACTTGACAAACTGTAAACCTGTCCCTTACATCTGATTGGTTGATTGGAATTTTGTTTCAGGATCAACAAAGATTCAGGAACATGTTGCACTACGTTCATCATATTTCAATTGTTGGATGTGGTTTGGATCAGGACTGTAAACTCCATTGTTCAAACAAAAACAAAAAAACAAACAAACAAAAAGCCTGGGTGCCCACATTTGGGTTTTTGTTCCTCTATCTGAACTCCTCACCTTGCAGTGCTGTTTTTTTATTATGTAAATATGGCTTCTTTCATCACATCTTTTTACTCTGAGAGACTTAGGAACACTCTGAAAGCATTGAGGGAGACAGCACAGACTGTCTTATTTAATACACTGTTATTGTTTTATCAGGGCTATTCACAGGGGCGTTTGTTTAAGACCTGTGCTCCACAAAAGAATAAAAGATTTACACTTGTGTGTGTAGCATAGAATCATCTCGCCCTCAAACCTCCAGCAAACAGCAAGCTGACTAAAGCATAACAAATAATAAAATGCAAGATTCTTTCATAAAATAGTCATTAGGGGCATTTAGAAAAGGAATTAGCTGCTAGGGCACGTATCTTTAGCAGCTCCCCCCTCCACACAGCAGCTGACCGCCGAGTCTGAGCGGCCGCTCTGCTCATACGGCTCCTCTCGTTTGGCAAACGGCTCCAGGGGCGAAAATAATGATCTGCGTAGACATGCCAATGCTATCTGGACCAGATAACACTGCCTTAATGACTCCTTATCCTTCGGCCTCTTCGTAGAGATGGGTGCCACAGCAAATATATTCCCGTCATTGGGTCATTAGCTCTTTATTGCACCGATAATGGACTTAAGAATTTTTGGTCCAATTCGAGTGTACGCTACCCAGTGGAAAACAGCCCTCAGATAGATTAGCCAACGGCTAGTAAGATGCTCAACGAGCGCTTTTCCCATTCCTGATTAGCGGATCATTAACTGGTATCGGCAAAACACAATGACAGTTTCTTCTTCAAAAACAAAAACCTGATAAAGACATTGTAATGGAGTCTGGATAATGGTAATCACTGTACTCAAAGTACAAAACACCTCCCTGAATCACACTTTGCATTTTCAAATCTGGCTTTTGATAGCCAGACAAGCTGAAAAATTTTGGCACATCCTGACTCAAATTAGCAGTCTGAACAGCAAAATCTCACATAAAACCCAAATCCATTCATCTTTTTGTGGTCTGAAGTCTGACTTTGTTCAGACACAACATTGAAAAGTATAAAAAAAAATATCTGCAAGTGTAATCTTGTATTAATGGATCGATAACTGTAAAACAAGACAGGAAAAAAAAAAAAAAATCACCAAATCTCTTACCATAACAAAAAGTGTTTATGATCTCATACTGATTTTTTGACAGACTTCATTATAAAATAAAATTGTGTCTGGTAACAGTGGCAAGGGCTAAAAATAGCATTTTAGCTTAGCATAAGCCAAATGTCGACATGACAGTTTACTGTGAATTATTTATGCTGCTCAAAACTCAATCCCAGCTTATGTATAAAATAATCACAATACATTAATACATTCTTTTACTGATCTTATGTGGATTCTAGTCAAGAATGAGCCAGAAAAGATGTTTGTAGCTTAATATTCCATGCTAAAAGCTCATTTCTCACACAAACATCCTTAGAACATAGACAAAGCGTTATTAAATCCAAATATCTATCCATCAATGCATTTCTAATTGTTTTCTCTTAAGCTGTATGAACAAACACATGCTAGTGTCCTAACAAAACTCACTCTTATATAGGGCCTACATAGAAAAACAAATCAGTTTTTTTTGTTCAATGTGAAGAAAGCCATACATTAGAGAAGTCATTTGTGATTCCATTATTATTGCTTAAACCATTAAAATCAATATTAACACAACTATCTGTGCACATGGTACACGACCAAAGGTCTTTAAGGAGTTCGTAATGAAGATGCACACACCACAAACATCCTAGACCGAGCTCGCACACACATATAAACATGTCTCTCCATCCTTGCGTCAATCTCAACTCTGCAGATGCGCATAAGTGGCTCATCATACACTGTTAGGCGGGAAGAATGCTAGTTATTTCACCTTAAATGTCACTGGCAATTTATTCCATGCGGCTCATTCAGCTGATCTGTGATCTGTTATTTAAAGAATGCAAGACGTGTTATCGACACAGACGGATCTGCAAAAGTGGTCTGCCATTATCAGTAATGTGTTCTGGATAGCACAGCGCCGACAAACGAACTGAGGGAGATTCGTAGTTCAGAAGCCCTGTGAAGTTCTGTCTTTTGATGTGGCACACTAACCTATTCCAGATGGACCAGGATTGGTCCACCAGGGAGGCCCAGCAATGACACTGAAATGCACATGCCAGACAAATGGAGATATAAGGAAACTCTCACATCCACACAAACACATTTAAGCAACAGAGTCTATGTTCAGAATAGCATACTAACTTCTTTCTATTTCTGCAGTGTATGGTATGAATACTGTACACATAGTATGTGAATTTTTTTGTATGCATGTACACTCAAAAAATTAACTGTTGGATTTACTTAAAAAAGCTGTGTCAAGTGGTTCCACGCAACTATATTGAGTAATTTGTGCAAATAACTATTTAGTTGTATAAACAAAAGAAATTTAAGTAAAGCTGACAAAATGTCTTTGAGTAAATACAAATCATTTGAATTTGTCAGTTACATATTTATATGTGCAGTGTACTTAATAATGTTATGCTTATTACGTAAGGTGATTGACTTACGGATCAACTGCCCAGTTAGTTATGTCAACAAAAATGTGCGTTTCACTCAGCAATGACTAAACAGACACTTAAGTAAAGCTGACAATACTTATTCTTAGTAGAAACAACTCAGTTAAATGAAGTTAGTTACATGAGTTTTTTAAGTAATGTGAACAAGGATGGTTTGAGTGAAACTAAGACATATGGAACAGCATTTACCTTAAAAAAGTTATAAGAAATTACTTTAAAAAATAATTTAAATTTAAAAAGTAAATGCAGAGACTGGCATATCATTATATTATATTATATTATATTATATTATATTATATTATATTATATTATATTATATTATATTATATTATATATTTATAAATGTAATGTTTTTTTTTTTTTATTGATTGATTAAAAAAAAAAAAATTGATACAACAATCCAGTTACACAAATATTTTCCAGGCCTTAAATTACCATAAACAGTAGTTCGAAGACCTTTTTTTAATTTTTACAAAAACAAATTAGATTAAAATGCTACATATCCTTTTTTATTAAGAATATGACAACTGGATGCAATTTCCAAAATTAAACATGCATGTAATAATGTTATGTGACAAACTGAAACTACATTTTATAAAGTAATAAAGTAGGTAGTATTAAGTGTATAGTGCACTATTAGCCAGGGGTTTTCAAAATTTGATACCAAGGATCTCCAAATATGATGGGATATATATATATATTATATATATATTTTTTTTTTTTTCCTCCATGTTTTTGTTATATATTTTCACTATTCTTTTCAATACTTTTCAACTGACCCCTTAGTGGCCCCTATTTTAGAAAGCCACTCAGTAAACCATAGACCAGGATCATCTCAGTCATCTCAGCATGTCATATCAGCATGCATACATCTTATTCCAGACCTTGAGTTATAAAGATACAGATTTGTGGAATTTAAATGAAGATTGCATGTGATCCAGTCATGCAGAGCACAGCTAATGGCTATTTCAGTGTCTTAGTTAACACCTTCTTTCAAGTACAGCTACACAGCTGGAGCTGAGAATAGCTTTAGCCGTTTATGACAGGCTATTCCCATTTGACCTAATTTATACTAAATTGGAGAGATGATTGTATTCAGCAGGGGGTGCGAGACACACGTGGCTCCTGACAACACCCTCACAAACCCTTTCAAAGCAAATATTTGAGATTATTCAAGGCAATTTTCTACCGTCCCTACCTCGAGCTCACGTTCTTGGGACAGGCGTAACGACTTGAAACATCTTGTTTTGCCAGGTTGAAATGGCTGCGGCAACAGGGAGAGCTGAGCTCTGGGTTCTCTCAGCGGGTGATTTAAGAGTAATCAAACATTGCTGCACTGCTATGGGAACCGACTAAAGCCCGTTAAACTGAAGTCCGGTGAGATAAGAACAGCACTACCTCATCTCGAGCAACCTCAGAAACAAGCGCAAACCCTCCTGCGAGACTTATTTGGGGCAGATGGGCTTGTGATTTCTCAAGCACCCGATGAGCGATATGAGAAGAATGTTGATCTGTAAGGCATTAGCGCTTGAAGACCTGGGCCGGTGCATACGCGTGGCCTTGAGCGTCAAGCTGAAGCCTTCGGTGGATGAGAGCTTTATTTCAGGTGCATAATTGGACTCCTGGCTTTTATGGCCTCATTTACTGGAGGACTGCTTGTGCACTACCACATCTGTGAAGGTTATGTTTGCGCCCAAGGATTTCAGCACACTACTGCTGCGTTTTGAGCCTGTGCAGGATTGAGCTATGTAATCCAAATGCAACTGTTTTGCATGGACATTATGAATTATATCTTATTTATGGCATATATTTCTTTGCATTTAATAGCAATAGACTATATATAAAATATCACCTGGTATTAAGATTATGCGTTCATAAGTGGACCGGGGACACACATTCCCGTTTACACCTGGAGTTCTATTCCATCTCTTTTTTCCACTTACAACCCCTTCTGTCCTGATTTCCTCAAGGGTAGGATCTATGGATGGGCAAATGTATTGGCTTTCCAGATCTTTCAATCTAATGGACAAAATAGCTTTTGTTTCTGCTCTGATAGCGCTAGACCACGCTGAACGCTGTGAATGTGTGTTAGACATCAGGAATGGTGAGTGAACATTGTGCTTGGTACATTTTTGGTCTTCAAACCAAACTTGGGTCTTCAGCCGACGAAGTTTAAATCCCGCCTGGCTAGCTCGATTCCCATAACGTTTACGGGTAAGGCCAGTATTCGATCACATGAGCATCTACACTATGAAAGCAGTCTGGTCGAATGCATTTTCAACTGCTTCTGGAAGTGGTCGAAAGTGGACGAGCTCAAAACATTTTAGACCCCATTAACACCTTACCATCTAGTGATCCAATCAACCAAAATCCATCTTAATACCAGGTGTAAACAAAGCCTTAATTGCATGAATTGTAAAAAAAAGTAAATTCAATGTAACATGCTAGCTACAGCAATAGGTGAAGTACCCTAAAACTACCATCTGCTTGCACTGTTTAGCATTTTGCTTGTATTAAGACCAGTTACTGATCCTATATATCAGGGTTCCTCAAATCCACCCCTGGAGAGCCACTGTCCTGCAGAGTTTAGCTCAAACCATGAGCAAACTCACCTACCTCCAATTTTATAGTAACTCTGAAGACCTTGACTAGCTTGTTTGTGTGTTTGATTATGGTTGGAGCTAAACTCTGCAGAGCAGTGGCCCTCCAGGACCGGATTTGAGGAACCTCCTATATGTGACATGCAGGGCGGGGCGAGAGCCATGAGGGAATGGCGTGAGGCCGGTGGCGTGATTGCTAAAGAGTGTCACCTGCGTTTTGCACCGGTCTCGTATCTCTCACGGTGGAGCTCCGGAAGCATAAAAGGAGGAGCGACGACAGTGAAGGACGATAGAGGACCAGGCCTGGATTTTATGTTATGTTTTATTATGTTTGTGTGGCATTTTTTCTTTTGTTTTGTTGTTTGTTTATTTCATATGATTATTAAAGTGTGTTGAGCTTTCGCTTTCACCTGGGAGGAAGGAGCGACATGCTGTTGGAGAGCCTTTAGCCGGAGGAGTCATCGCTGGCCGCCAGGGGGCAGAGGAGGATCAAGCCGTCCACCGAGCAACCAGCACCATCGCATGGCACCGCGAGTAAGAGCCTCTCGGCTGGCTGAGGACCAAGCGGTGGTGTGTCCAGGAACCGGACCAAGATTTTTTTCTTTTGCCTCTCTTCCCTCTCTCGTCTATGTCGCTCCTTTTCTCCTTTTCTCTCGTCTCGTCTGTCCTTACCCCCAGGTGCTGCGGCCGCTGAGACTGGCCCCCGGGGGAGTAAAGCACAGTCTCTTAGGTACCCCTCGGCCTGCGAGGGGCGATGGGGGTATGTGACAAGCAGGGCGTGGCGAGAGCCATGAGGGAACGGCGTGAGGACGGTGGTGTGATTGCTAAAGAGTGTCACCTTCGCTTGGCACCGGTCTCGTATCTCTCACGGAGGAGCTCCGGAAACATAAAAGTGACGACAGTGAAGGACGAGAGAGGACCAGGCCAGGGGTCTCATTTATAAAACTGTGCGTAGGATCCCTACTAAAAGTGTACGTACGCGCAAAAGCTAGATTCTGCGTACGCACAAAAAAAAAATCAGATTTATAAAACCATGCGTACGCTAGAACCTGCGTACAAATCCCTTTATAAATCCCAGTCAGCGGAAGATTGTGCGTACGTCCATCTCCACCCTGTCTCCTCCCCGACATCACCATATATGGAGCTTATGACGCCTAGTTTTACTATGCATAACCTCATCTGCATATCATTTCCATACATATTCCCATCCACGTGACACCACGATTAACACCGTCAAAGGTACAAGACATTGGAAAATATTAGATATGGACTATAAATGCCATTTGTGCCACACATTATATTGATAAAGATCATCCAATATCCTCTTTATGTTTTAGAATAAATATATCAAAATATCCATAAAAACAAAATTGTATAAAATACTTCAGATAAAGGTTTTAGGATAGAGTTGATTCATTCATTTCCACTGGCCAAATAGTATTTTAATAGTTTTAAACAATTCAAATCAAATTTATGCACTTTTGCTGATGAGGTGAAAACTTCTTTTAGGAAGTTTATAGGCTATTTTTAGTGGAAACAGATCGGACTACTTATTTATTGCAGTGTAAATACAATTGTCTGACTCGGCGCGTCACTGACAAATTATTTTAAAAAGAAAACATGCAAATCTTACAGTTTTTCTCAAATTATATCCTTCAAATACAGTGGTTGAAGATCCTTCACACGACATCAACACCTCCTGCAGCTGTAGTTGTACAGTAAGATATTATCATTGGACCTATTCAAATTGGACAACGGACCGATCGACCACCGAATCCAGCAGTGTCTTCCATAATATCTAAGTTAAGTGTGCATCACTGATCGTCATTCTCGAAAAAAGTATTTTGTCATAACATCTGCAGTTTAGTTTAAAGAGGAATTATTGTGCTCCCAGCGCTCCTCGCTGTCATAAAACAGCGTGTCACTGGAAAAGTGATCGAAAGTAGCACATCTACTATCTCAATTCATATCACTTTTGTCTCCAGAATGTGCGTACGCACAGCTCAAAGTTTGCTTAAAGGTGCGCACATTCTTCCGTCAAGTTTGTTTTTATAGATCACAACCTTTGCGCAGGAACTGGCGTACGCACGTTTCCAGCCCCATTTTGTGCGTACGCACGCTTTATAAATGAGACCCCTGGACTTTATTTTTTATTATGTTTGTGTGTGCTGCAGTCGTGCGTGATGGACTGCCGCCATTTTACTTTCGTTGTGTTGTTTATGGTTATTAAAGTGCGTTGAACGTTCGCCGGTTCCCGCCTCCTTCTTCCCGTATCCCATATACAGCACGTAAAAGCAAAAAAAAAAATGCATATTTGCAACTTTGAGGGGCTGTTCACACAGGGCACATTCTTGAATAAGATGAAAAAGAAGAAAAGAAAAAAAAAGAGTAAGGGGTGTTAATCAGACCACTAAGCCATGTTTCTAATGGGCACCCAGGAGACCCGGGCCAATTCTGAATCTCAGTCACAAAATGTGCAAAATGAAGGACGCTGCCGTGCGCTCAACTCCGTTGTTTGTTTATTTGCCGGTTAAATGTGTTTATATTAGTAAATGGCGATAAAATACGTCTGTTTTCCTCCTCGACTGGTGACCTGTGACCTCTGGATGAAGCTGGAAAAGTACGCCCACACTCCTGCTGTGCTTTCTGGTCTTGGGTCAGATACGTGGGCTGGGCAAAGAGAGCAGTAGAGAGATGGAGAGAGAATGTGTGTGTGTGTCTCGCTCTAAACCTCCTAGCGAATTCTAAATGTGAGTGATTAGTTCTTGGATGGTTGTTTGAAAGCTTTACTATTGCCAGTCCACTGCAGACTTTGGAAAATAAAGCACATAGTTATTTCCTGTCTCTCCACGTCACCTTTGAGAACCACCTCCTAGAAAACTATGCACAAGAACAATTCAGAGAATACCTGGACAGCACAAAACAATAGAAGAGACACATGGAGTTCCATTCATTTATAACCTTTTTCAATGTTCTGACAATTTAATTTTACTTGAAATTAGGAATTTGAACAAAGTATAAAAAAGAACTAACAAAGTATTAAAAACTAGGCAAGCATTCATAATGCATATTTGGTTCTACAGACATGAATAATACGAGAGGTGTGCGATTTAAGGGGTTAGTTCACCCAAAAAGGAAAATTCTGTCATTAAGTACTCACCTCCATGTCGTTCCACACCGGAAAGACCCTCGTTCATCTTCAGAACACAAATTAAGATATTTTTGATGAAATCCAAGAGGTATATGACACAACACTTACAAGGTCCAGAAAGGTACTAAAGACATTGTTAAAACAGTCGACATGACTGCAGTGGTTCAACTTTAATTCTATGAAGCGACTAAAATACTTTTAGTGTGGCAAAACAAAACAAAAATAACAACTTTATTCAACAATATCTTCTGTTCTGTGTCAATTTCATGCATTGTTTGCATCCAGCGCTTCCAGGTTCTACGTCAGAACGGCGACTCATTATTGGCCGGCTCCTGCGTCAGCATTACACGCATGCATCACGCTGCCCACATGTGCAGCTTTGGCCAATACTGAGCCGGCGTTCGGACATAAACGGAAGCCTTCACTCTGCTTACTGCATAAGGATAATGACAGGAAATAGAAGAGATTGTTGATTGAAATTATTATTTTTGTTTTGTTTTTGCGCCCAGAAAGTATTCTTGTTGCTTCATAACATAAAGGTTGAACCACTGCAGTAATGTCGACTTTTTTAACGATGTCTTTAGTACCTTTCTGGACCTTAAAAGTAGTGATTATATTGCGGTCTATGGACGAGTCATACATCTCTCGGATTTCATCAAAAATATCTTAATTTATGTTCTGAAGATGAACGAAGGGTGTAGAATGAAGGGTGCAGAATGAACTTACGGGTGTAGAATGAAGGTCTTATGGGTGTAGAACGACATGAGGGTGAGTGATTGATAGACAGAAATTTCATTTTTGGGTGAACTAACCCTTTGATATAGATTTAAGGTGCAGTCACATTTACCATTTTTCTGCATAAAATTCATTAAATTCAATAGAAATCTACACAATCACAAATTTCATGTGTGTGTTTGGGTGGGGGGGGGGGATTTCACTTGTGTTTTGCCACAACAGAAAGCTGCTTGGTTTGAAAGTAACTTCTGTGTGAGCTGTGATTCATACATTGCTGTAATACTGACAATGGACACTGGATCTTTCTTCTCATGAAATTTGCTGAAAATATGCCACTGTGACCACACCTTTACACTGAAGGAAGTAACATGTTTCCATCCATTTTTCACTTTTTTTAATTTGAATTTTACAAAATGCTGCATTAAGTTTAGTTGGATTTTCAGAAGTTCCTCAAAACTCAAAATGCGCATCAAAGTAATGTTTTTTTTATGTTGTTGTTTTATTGTAATCATAGATGTAGTTTAACCATTTGAGCTTGGAGAAGTATTGAGCAATGAGGAACTTAAAGACAATGTGCGTAACATATTTAATAATATTTTGCATTGCCTTCAGTTGAATATTTAGAAATGAACTCTGAACATTTGGATGGAAATCCAGCAATAAAGACTTTTATGATGGACTCTTTTGACTTAACACTCTAGAAACCACCTAGAACCCTTAGCAACCAAGCAGCAACAGTAAATCTATCACTCTAAAAGATGCTGGGTTGTTTCAACCCATGTTTGGGTCAAATATGGACAAACCCAAATGTTAGGTTTAAAATTTGATTTAAAATTTTACTCCAATGGTTGGGTTTGTCCATATTTGTCCCAAACATGGGTAGAAACAACCCAACACTTTTTAGAGTGATTCAAGACCTTTTTAGAAACCACATAGAAACACCCTTGCAACTACCCAAGCATCACAGAAGATTTTTGCACAAAGACCAACTAACCGTTCTGAAGAAAATGCAAAAATCTATTTTTTATCATCTCTTTTTGTGCTTGATAGAAACATATAACTGGAAATATTAGTCACAAATGACCTCCCTGAAGCAGCCCACAACACTCATTTCCATTGCAAATAGACCAAGGAGTCGCAGAACATCTGCTAGGCCGAATCCCCACCCACAATCACAGCTCTTTGCTCATAAACAAGCACCACGTGGAGGAAAAGAGCATCCCTCTGGACCACACTGAACTCTCTGTATCCTACGAGCACCCCGATCTTGAAAAGAGTCCTCCAGGAGCTATTTATTCTTTTGGCCATTTTATTTCCCCCCCCACACTCTCCACCCTAAACTTAATCAAATGATGAGGGCTTGAAACAAGGGCTGGTGGATGAAAGTGTTGGGATGGTAATGATGCCATGTAATGATTTCCCCTGAGGAGATCGGATCTATTGCCAGGAGGAAGAATGAGGAGAAGAAAGACCTGAGGGAGAGAGTTGGTGTAAAGAGGGAAAGACTCCACATCAGCATTTCACACGAGCACCTCTGTCATGAAAGAGACTCCGAGCGGGAGGTGGAGGCCATATTAGGATGAGAACGATCCAAATCGCACCCTGGGCGTCTTGATTCCACATTCTCCATCTCCCTTTTTGAGGGTTCTTAGCAAACTATCAAGTGTTTGGGAGGCAGCAAGTCATATTAAACAGCTGAACACTACAATTTAACAATGCTCAAAGTTGGTGTAAGATAAGCAACAACTTAGACTTGTCTGTGTTAGGAAGATGGGAGGAAGCAGGTAAAAAAAAAAAAAAAAAAAGCCTCTTGCAATCGATTGCATCGTCAAAAATTAATCTGCCGTTCTGCGCTTGGGACTCACTGCCAAGGTTTGTGAGAAGTAATAAGCACTCATATAACTACTCTCTCTCTTCTTCTTCCTTCTGCCCAGGAATCTGCTCTTAGTCTCGGCAGGGATGTTTTAACTGGAGAGCCCAGACATCCGGAGTAATCTAGACCATGTACCCTTGCTGTGACAATTGGTTTAGATGACTGACAGGATGGACCAATGTGAGTGAATCCATGGCGTACCCTTTTGAGCAACAATTATGTGATGCTTTGTAAACACAGTCGTAATTGGGTGGAAAGCTCACTGTGGTTTAACTACTGGCATGCGCACCGAACCATTAGCCATACAAAAAAAGTGTTAAAAATGGTTCGAACACACCCTAAACCCTAAGTATTTTTTGAAAGGATTGATAGGTGGTACACAGTCCATTCTTTGGAAGTGCTCCTCTGTGTCTGTAGTAACAAAGCAGGCATGTATGGGCAATAAGTGAAGCGCGTCTGTCAGGCCGGAATGGTAGTGCATCAAGTCTGAAGGTGACAATGCACTCTTGCCCATTTGCACCACATTAAGGCCTGCTCTCAGCAGAAAAGTGCCTTTCTGCGTTCACCCCTCTTTACCCTAAAGTAATGGAGCTTTTTCACAGCTCATGAAGGCTTTTGCAGGCCATGCACTTAATGGCATTTGGTTATCACCTACCCGCCTGCTCACGAGTTCATCCCTATTTGTGTCTAGGAGGCCTTCTGCCATTGTTTGGATCACAATCTCCTAAGCCAGATCTGAGCCACAATACTGAACTCCCAACTACTCAAGGCACCATTACAGTCATGGTTGTGGACTTTCTGTATTTCTGCATACATTTGACCTCACAATGAGATCTTCGAATCTTTCTACAAGAAAATCCGATGGCCTCACTGAGCCATCAGATTTTATCAAAAAATATCTTAATTTGTGTTCTGAATATGAACGAAGGTCTTATGGGTGTGGAACGACATGAGGGTGAGTAATTAATGACAGAATTTTCATTTAAAAGTCTTAAAGAGTGTAAATTGAACATTTTTAGTAATAAAGTTTAAAAAAGTATCAAAATTAATTAGACAATTTATTGAATATATGAAATTAAACAAGAATGAGTTGCAAATTTAGTTCGAATTAAGCAGTCACTCTGTATTAGATAAACTTATATTCTCCATAAAACAAAGAAAACAATCTTTTTTCTTACAATAACTTGAGTAACAGGGTTGAAGTTTGATTATAAAAAATTATAATAAAATTCAAGAAAATGATGCGAAACAGGGTTGCACGCATAATGTATAACGTTTTTAATCATCAAAATTAATAAATAAATAATACATACATTTGTTCATAAATATGTTGGGTCTGTGCGATATTGATATTTAATTTACATGATTGTCAAAACTTTAAGGGAAAGGGATTACAGATATTTGAAGTGACTGAACTACCTACTTTTCTTGCCATGTTGATTTAATATTTAGATTCTCAAACATATCTAATATTTTTCAAAATTAAAAAAAAAAAATTGAATTTTTGCCTCCAATACTAAAAAAGTGCTGCACAACATTTACACGTTAGTCATTCTGAACTTCTCAATCCTTCAAAGAAAGTCTGCATTTGGAATTCAAGCAATTTATTTCACCTCCAGATGAGTTTCTCCCGTGTTCCTGCATGTTCAGAAACGGCGCAGTGTGCGTAGAAGCTATTATCCTCGGTCTGTTCAATTATTGATTGGCGAGTGCCACAGGGTGAGCAAAAGCGCAGTATACGAAGAGCAAATAAATCTCTGTTTGGACTTTTTAGGCTGCATGCCTTCGACTCCGTGGACTTGTGACGGTAATGGGGATGCTAAAACCACAATTATTTGTAACGTCGGGAAGAAATCAAACATCTGCACCACAAGTTCAAAATTATTTTCCCTGCTTTTCTGCCAGACTGAATGGTTTGAGTGAACTGTGCTTTTTTTTCTGTAGAGACGCATGTACAATGCTGCAACACCTTTGTAACATGCAGTCTATTATGGTTCATGGTTATAATTGACAGAGCTAGACAGCATCAATTTCACTTCTATTATGACATCTCGGATCAGTTGTGTCCGGTACTATTCCAAATGGAAGTTTTTGACAGGATGGATTTGAATGATATTTCCAGAGTGATTGAGCTGCCATCGGTCTCCCTCAGGTCCCTCACAGCCTCTGAAGGAGCTTTTATTTCTTTCATAAAACCGGGCAGATTTATCTATTATTAACTCTGCTCCTCATAGCAGCCACATTTTTATGTATTGCTGAGACAGGGTTAAATGATTTTCAGTTAATTAGCTTGCCTCCAGGTTATTGATTTTCCTTCAGAAGGCAGCGAAGCTCCAAACAGGGGCCTCTGACTGGCTTCAGCTCTGTCTCTGATCATGGCCGCATGAAGGTGCAGCTGAGCTGATGCTAAGAGACAATCCCGTTGCACCTTCACTGCAGCGCGCAACATACCGTTTCCCTGGAGCTTTGAAAGTCTAGATTCATCCACAGAGGAAACAACATTTGTATAGCACTCTCATGCACAGCGACATACATTACAAATCTCTTGCATTAAAGCATTTAAAGTCTTCGGAGAAGCTAAATCTGTTGAATCTTTTTCATTGTAACAGCACAAGGACTCAAGATGTGATGTGTGTATGCCCAATGGGGTCATGAAAGTAGAATATTGAAGGTCTCCTGCATATACAGGAGAACTAACTGAATAGATCCACAGAAAAGTGCGTCAAGAATCTATACGCTCGAATCAATACAACAATACTGTCAAATAAATCAAATGTATTTTTCCCCCAGATTAAATGTAAAGGTACAACCTTATATTTTGTGCGCAGAGCCTTCAATGTTACATTCATCTTCAGATTTTCAAGTTTATAGGTTGGCTGAATCCAATTAGACAGCTCTCAAATGGAAAACATGTCAGAGCGGTGGCCAAGCAGTACATTGAGCTATGGTGCTTATGTGGGAAAATCAAGTTTGAATTTGGCTTGCATTCTCAATCTCATTCCAACTCCTTCCCCCATCATTTTCTTTACTGTCTTTTCTCTACTATACGATCAGTAAAAGTGGGATATTGGAAACAAAGAAACATGAACTCTTACTCTGGACCTAGCAACAGCCTAGCAACCATTTAGAAGACCTTTCTAACTACCTGACAATAAGCTAGATCTATTCATAGATTTAAATTGTCCAATATTTAAACTACATGAGTCTATTCAAAATGCCCTTTAAAGGGTTGGTTTACACAAAAATTAAAATTATATCAATATCATAGTTACTCACCCTCATGTCATTCCACACCCATAAGACCTTTGTTCATCTTCGGAACACAAATTAGAATCAAAAAATATATTTTTGATAAAATCCGATGGCTCAGTGAGGCCTCCATTGCCAGCAAGATAATTTTCTTTTTCAATGCTCAGAAAGGTACGAAAAACATAAAACAGTTCATGTGACTACAGTGGTTCAACCTTATTATAAAGCGAATACTTTTCGTGTGCCAAAAAAAACAAAAACAACGAAAGATGGGTGTGATTGGCGCTCCAAACCACTCATTTGAAACAAAAGATTTGTAAAGCTTTGAAGCTTCATGAATCAGTGTTTTGAAATCGCCCAAGTCATGTGATTTCAGTAAACGAGGCTTTGTCACGTCATAAGTGTTTCGAAATTTCAATAGTTCACGTGCCTTTGGCAGTTTGATACGCGATTCGAACTACTGATTCGAAACAAAAGATTTGTAAAGCTTGAATTCTCAATCTCATTCCCTCCTCTTACCCCATCATTTCCTGTCTTTTCTTTACTACACTATAAATAAAAGTGGACAAGAAACCATCTCATAGACTGGATTGTGAGATATTTGAAACAAAGCAACATTTAAAAAAGCATAAACTTTTGCTGTCGACCAAACAACAGCATAGCAACTTCTCAAAACACTTTCAATCACCTAGAAACACTGACAAGCCAATATTCAAAGACATTTGTCTTTAGTTAATAGTTGTATTTAGGGTATTTAATGAAAGGTAACAAAGATTTTGTACAGATTAGTACAGCCTGTCCACTTCTTAGGGGTCATCTGGGCCTAATTTTTGACCGTGATTGGCTTAAATCGAGATGACATCACATCAACTTTCTGTCCGAGTAGGAAAAAGTGCTTGATCTTTTCATGATAACAGACTCCACATGGTGATGGCTGAGTCTATTCTCTGCCTCATCAATGTTTCAGACCCGAGTAATGAAGTCGAATGTCTGCGAGTCTCGCGCACAGCCGCTATCATGTGTCTCACACACACATACGTGCACACGGAGAGCCATGTGACGATGAATTATGGCAAGACCCCTCCCTACTTGACTTCCACAGAGGTGGGCTCTCTGACAAACATAAATTATGTTAATAGAATGAAATAAAAAACACTTTATTCCAAAGGTTTCAGTACTTTGAAATGTCAGGATGATCTAGTACGCTACCTGCAGAGAACTCCGAAGCTTAAGTCAGAGCGCTAAAATATTAAAACAAGAAATTTGCGTACTCTCTCTCGAGGTGCTGGAAAGGTGGGTGAAAAATGGAGAACGCACAAGCGTGTCTCCCAGGTGGAGTTTTTCCATTCATTAATTGATCCGAGTGCCAAATATAGCTCTGCATAAGAGCACGACGCAATATTGTAGATACCGAAACTTATTTGTCGGTGCTTTCATGGGAAGAATTGCCATTAGGCCTGTTTTTTGTCCTGTTGCTTCAATCAAGTGCTTAGTCAATGTTATCTAAATGCCAAATTATAATTATCGTTCAAATTAGCCGTTTGATTTAAAAGAAGTTGATTAACTCCCAAGGTTATTACACTAGGGGGGTTATCTGGCAGGAAGCTCTCTGGAAACAACATTTTCTTCTATTATTCTTGTCCAGATGAGAAACATGGGGGACGTTTGCATCCAAATTGGAGCAAGTCCCACTGCTACCTTGACATTCCCTGTGTATGATGTGGGGGTGGCAGGATTCTAAGCAGCTAAATTAACCAGAGATAGGATATTAATTGAACAATTCCATTGTTGCCGTGGCAAACTGCCAATTGATTGGCCCTTCAAGGCCGGATCCTTTCCTCTTTATGGGTGCTCCTTGGGCTGCTGAATGCATTTTCGTTAATGCAAGAGTGAAAAGAGGAAAAGGAGAGAGTGAAAAGGGTGCGGGGGCTTGGTCGCGGTGTTCAATTACAGCAGGCGAGAGGATAAATCAATATCATTTAAATTGCTTATGGTAATCACCTGCGATCCAATCACAAAGATCAGCATAGGATATCTGCTGACCCCAGCCAAGTCTAACAGTCCCCTAGCTCCAACACTCAAAATCTCCTACTGAAACACATGTGTAAAGGTCATGCCTTCCAATGCTTGGAGTAGATTGGGTCAGGGCGTTGCCTTAGTGACTGTTATTATGGGATTCGAGGTGTGAGTTTAAATCATTTCTTCTATAAGGCTTGTTACACACACAAACAGTGTGTAAATGAAGCAGCAGAGTACATTCAACAGGAAAACTGTGTGGTGCTTTTAAACCAACAGCAGAAAATAAAACGATTTCTAGATTCTCATAAATTCACCATTCATAAAATATAAAATGGTTATCATGCATGAGCTATTGAGCAGGGTTTAGATAACTTCAGAATTGGCTCACATTGAATTCATAAGTTGGAATTAAAATTAAATTTTCCACACCCCATATAGCTGAAATGGAATATGAACTGGAATGACAGCAAGAGGAATTTACTGTAGCCTATTGAAATTCAAAGAAATGCATTCTGGGAAATGAAGACTTTCAGTCTGGTAAGTTAATTAAAAATGATGAAATATAAATTAGATACACATTTATATAAGGCTTATAAAGCTTCAAAATGCATTTTTATTTCCCCAAAACTTTCAACATTCTGAAACTTTTGATAAACTTTTCTTTTAGTCAAAAAATGACAGTTATATAATATTCAGTTTAATTCTGCTTCCTTGCATTCAAATTTGAATTCCAGTTCTGCATCATATTTGGTACCTCAATTCCAATTCAGGAATTCAGTTGGAATTTAAAATGTATTATCAATTCAATTATGACAGCACACAACCCTTCTACTGAGAAATTGATCAGCATGGTATATTGTTTACGTGAGGAAAGGTACCACATTTTGTGATTAATCTAGATAGAATAAAACCCAGTCCCCAAAGTGTGTCTATAAGGGTACGTTTGCACAACAACCATGTACTAAAAACTGAAAAGTTTTGCCTACAGACGATAACGTTGTCAAAACGATCCCTGTTCTTACGAATCCACAAAAACAACTAAAAATGCTGTATAATGCATGCCGGGCCAGTAGATGGCGATGTCATTTTGTAAAGAAACATTACGACTGAACACGTAATTTGCACATGATGTCACTGTTTTCACAAATTTGTGGTTTTGTAGTTTACACAGAGACAGAGACAAATATCGTTTTCAAAATCTTGCACTTTGAAACCCGTTTTTAAAAGTTTGCATTTTCAAGCCCCCAAAATGCTGTTGTCGTGTAAATGAACGGTCAAAAAACACAAAAAGTTTTCAGTTTTTAGTTGAAAACGGTCGTGTAAACGCTCCCTAAATTACTTATATCATCCAGATTCAGTTAAAATAGAAAGTGAATGTGAGCTTGCATCAAGCCTGACAGACATCGTTTTTCAAACAATCTGTGAGCTATCAGCTCTTAAAATGCTTCATAAGTCTATATTGCAAAACATTATACTGGAAATCAAGTTTACAAGTGCACTTTCATGTTATTCTTTATTTGTTCGTCATGCAGCAAAAAATAGGCTCAGCACTGAAATTCTTTTTGCACTTGCAGCGATATGTTTCTGCTGTTAACACAAGCACCGAAACGATGCTTATGCTTAAATGTTAGATGAAGCACCACTTCCTCATGACTTCTGGCCCGCAGGCCATCTATTAGGCGTTACGCTGAGATAAATATGCTGAAATCATTGAGTCAACACAGGGCATTTGCTTCACTGAGCATTTAAGGTAGATTTATTTGCCCCTTCAAGTGGCCATTCAATGGTGAGTTTTACCCCACATGAGATAATATGACTTCCTGTGTATAAATGGCACTGACAAGTGTAAAAAAAAAAAAAAATGGCAAGCTTGCTGCAATTCTGAGCTCTGAGCTCAGTAATGGGCTTCAGTAGAGATGAAGGGCAGAGAAGAGAGCAGCAATGCGAAAGGCATTAGTTAGTCCTTATTATGTTCGCATTCCACTGAAGTCTGTTCTCGAGCTGAGAAAGGAGTCCAACATATGGTCCTGACCTGCGCTCGCTACTGTCTCAATGTGATTATGGCTGATCTCTGCACCCATAATTACTTCACATAAACTCACAAGTCATTAGTTCAAGTGCGCGTATGAGAAAGAAAACATGCCGTCATTGAAGAAAGGTCACGAGACCGTGCATTCACATCTCGCCTCTGACCTATTTCGTCCACATTACAGCTGATGCACCTCTAAAAACACTCTAAAAACGCCTAGTCCAGCAGATACGGTCAGTTCCGAACTGCAAGTCTCAAACTCAAATTGATTTATATTGCGCCGTGTCGCCTATAAGTCGGATCCCGGCTAAGCGTTCATTAATTTTTCAGGACCCATGGAGCCATTGTGTGATATAAATCTCTGCTAAACCTTGATACTGGCCCACGCCATGACTTTGAAGTGCTGCCTAATTAAGCATCCGTACAGTTAACGAGCCTTACAATAAGGCAGTGGGAAGATCTGAGAAATATATGATGTCTGTTGTAATATAGAAAAAGCGTGGGAGGAATACAACGTTATAGCATCTGTCTGTCAATATATATAGACCACTATCAGTCACGAACATCCATCTAATGAACAACTTCAAGGTTGACTCCAAGAGCCTTGAGTTTCAACCCAAAAAATCTTCTTGGATGGGCCAGAGCCCAGCTCTTCCCCATGTGGAGAGAGAGCCTCTTGTGGGCGGATCAGTCATTATTGATCACAGAGCAAGGTTTAGCTGTTCTTCATCTGCCCGGCCTGTAAAATGCTTGGCTTGACTGAAATATTGCACATCCTGGAGCTGGGCACAGACCCAAAACAAATGAGAAAAAGCCTTTACGGGGCATATGCATGGCCGGCCGTGGCGACCTTGGGGCTAAGTAGTAGTATTTACTGCGTCACCAAGAGAGGGCTGGTTAAAGAGAAGGACGAGGTAGCTGAAGGATGCTCAAACACTCAAGACACAGGTTGGTTTAAAGGGATCCTATTACGCTTGTTTAACATTTTGAACATTCTTTGGTGTGTTATGTTGCTGTTTGAGCAAAAAAAAAGTTTCACAAATTCCACTCTAAAGGAGTTACTCTCTATATCAGCAAGTACTGTTTCTGAACTCCCTGAAATGCTTTGAATGTAGTCTGGAGTTTTCTTCTGGGAACTTACACGTCACAATATTCCTCATATAAACAATTCCCTCCGAGGGCATAAGCAAAAAAAGTTGGTGAGACCTGGTTGCATTAGAGCATTGAAACTCACAGTTATAGTAAGTGGAGTGACATTTCCAAAATACATTTGAATCGGTTGACCAATCACAACACACTGGTCCAGTCGACCAATCAGAGCACATTGCACTTTTCAGAAAAAGGAGCTTCATAGAGACATGAACTAAAAAACATGTTAGTGACAGATTTGTAAGAGAGGTGCTGCAACAACATAAAATAAGTGAAAAATAATGTTTTTTAAAAAAACATTTAAATTAAAATTAAGACTATGAAAAGATAGTGGTCCTATTTGTCCTTAAACATGCAATATGTAAGAATTTTGCACTAAAATATCTACAAGTGTCTCACAGCAGCAGCCGAGCGAACGCACAATATAATGTTATAACATTTTCAACACACTCAAATGTATCTAATATGATAAACAGAGCTTACCTCATACGCTTGACCGGAAAAGCGAAAGCAGCGCCGGTGACTGTGTCATAATAAAAGTTTCGCTGCTCATGAGGCGTGTGTTGCGCAATTGCTCCAGCGGCCTCTTTCAGTTCCCACAACACTCAGTCCTGCTCTGCTTCACACTACAGTAACGCATCCTTGAACATGATTACTTCCCGATTCCTATCCCAATTGTTTTCCACCAGCTGTGAGGTGAAGACCACATGTCCCAAGATTCCGCGCTCAAACTTGCCATCATCAAGCTACGCATTTGTTTTGAATAGGCCTCTATAGCGACCTCTAGCAGACAGAAAATCATACATATTGCACCTTCAATATAAATCTCTTTTCAAACAGCTTGATCAATTGAAATTTTATTTTTAATGCATGTTGCTGCTCTTGAAGGCACAATATAGTTTTTCACCATTTGCCTATTCAAAACAAAGGCATAGCTTGAGATTGAGCGCAGATTCTTGGGATATGTGGTCTTCACCTCACAGCTGGTGGAAAAGAATCAGAATGCGACTTGGGCAGAAATCATGTTCATGGATGAGATTATTAATGTTACTGTATGAAGCAGTGCAGTGCTGAGTGGGAGAGCAACGAGGCAGAGACGAGTGCGACACATGGCTCGACTGCAGCAGAACTTTTATTATGCCACCGTCGCCGCTTCCGCTTCTTCCGGTCAAGCGTATGTGGGGTAACACAGCGCTCTTTATCATATTAGATACATTCGAGTGTGTTAAAAATGATGTTATAACGTTACTCTATGCGTTTGCTCGGCGGCTGCTGTGAGACACTTGTTACACACTACAGTAAGCTAGATCGATATTAGGCATGGTAAAACATGGTACTCAGGGTAAATCAAGAAAATGTGATTCAAACAATAAAAACGATTGATAATAATGATTAGTTTTCTGTTCATGAATGTATCCAAACAGTTGTTCACTTGTCTAATAAAACGTATAATATATTAAAGCATCTCTGGTGTTTCCATGGTTACTACAAAATAAATCAAGGGTAACGCAGATATGATGTCACTGATAGACGACACACGGTGTGTGTCCAACGTAAAAATTACTTATTTCTCTGGATATAAGCATTCTTGTAAATATCTGGGATACTGTAAGTACAAAAGTTAACAAAATATATAACCCTGTTTTAGAGTTTTTTTGTGTGGATATTTTAATCCAAAAATCTTACATATTGTGCCTTTAAATGCATTTACCTTTTGATGGGTCAAAATGGCATAACTTGCTCTTCCTGTGTTGACTCACTCAATACTCACTTTTCATAATCCTTGAAACAATAACTGCCGGATAAAATCCTGCGCTACATTTTGTTGCTGTTGTTGTTCAATAAGCCATTGCTCTTAAATATGGCACAATATGAAAGACTGTCACAACTTCTGTTTCACGCTGACCTTAAGATCCCAGAGTTGTTTGCCAGTGTAAGGCTAAACTCCTTTCACTTTCTTAAACACAAATATAATGCATATTTTCACTTACCTTCATTTTTCTTTAATGCAGAATTTCAGATATTCTTACTTTGCTTCAAAGTTGAAGTTGTTTTCAAAAGATTTGATTGTTCATGGCTGTGTTGAGTTTTACCTAAATGTCATTGCAATAAAGTGAACTTAGATTTTTTTTTTTTACTTCAAAAATATAACTTTTTTTTTTAAATGTCATAAAGACTGAAACACTTCAAGACAAAACACTGAAAGACTCATTTAAATGTATCTAAGGCTAATTATGTTATAATGATTAGATTTTTCGTAATTACATGAAATATGTTTACAAGCTTTTCAAAACATATCAAGGTAATGAGTGAAGCAGGAATAATAAGATATCATTCATCGTTCTGTTAAGCAGGGCTATTTTTACCAAACATCTGCTAATGTACATCACCATCAATGTTAGTGGTGTAGCTGTATAAAAGAGTTAAGTTTATTTGTTGAGGAAGAATAGACACAGAGTGCACAGAAATTAATGTTTTGCAAGTCAAGGTTGAACTAGAAACAAATAAAGAGGTGCTCCATGTGCATTAGACAAACATGAATGTAAACATTACTACTACTTGGGCTTTCAAATAGCTCCCTCTAGTGGACAAAACATGCACCGGTTCTAACTTTAAAAGATTAATCAAAACCATTTGTCAGAAACTTTTTTATTTTCAAACTCTCTTTAATCCATTAATACCCCCCCCCCCACCCCCTTTCTTTTGCTTTCTTTAAACCTGTTGACAATAGCATACAAAATGCTAATTGAATATTTTCCTGTGCTTGTCTTTACAACTGGTGTAAAACTACATGCACAAACATACATAGGCCTAATTATTGCTCCAGTCTGTTGCTCATGATTAATAAGTAACAAAAAACAAATGCCTGTTCAATGTACAATACAGACTCATCCTCAAATGTGTGTCAGGAGTTAAATATTGTCAGCAGTTTAAAGGCTTTCATTTACACTATAAAGTACATTTAAAGAGGTGTGGTACTAAAAACCAGTATAAAACACACTAAAAAATGGTTAAAATAAAAAATAAAAAAAGACATTTTCTTTCACACAAGACTGCAAAAAGCATGTAAACTTAAACAAAATGATTTTAAATGTAGTGAGCTCTCCCATTAGAGAAAAAGAGCGGTGGTGAGCACCCTGTAGGCCATAGACAAAGTTGTGAACAGCCCCACACCAAAGGCCAGACCTCTGCTAGGCTGGGGCAGAGCCATAACATAGGTCACTGTGTGGATGATGCGTGACCCCACAAACACCCGGAAGTGCAAAAGAGCCGTGGAGAGATCCGGCCCAGTGAGTGCATACAGAAGACCGACCACCACAAAGGGAACAATGTTTTCCAGGTCATTCTGATGGCATCTGTGTTTCAAGAACAAAGGCATCAGAATGAGACAACATCAGTAACACCTTCATCGCTCACCCAGGGATCTTGTCATAAAACAGTTTATAAGTTTACCGTCGCACTCTTTCCACATCCGGATCAAGC
Organism: Chanodichthys erythropterus; assembly: GCF_024489055.1. Lineage (NCBI taxonomy): Eukaryota > Metazoa > Chordata > Actinopteri > Cypriniformes > Xenocyprididae > Chanodichthys > Chanodichthys erythropterus. Next base: position 11,185,938 of record NC_090228.1, read on the forward strand.
CTGACCAGTTTCTTCCTGTCTTCTGTGGTCTTCACCAAGGTGGTGTCCTCAATGTTTGCAAAAACCTAAAAGAGGAGTCATTAAATCTGCGAAATTTTAAGTGTTCAAATATAATGCAGCTTGTATAAGCTGTAAATAATTGAGCACAACATGCAGTGTACCTGTTTTGTCAAACGAAAGTATGAAGTCACAAGGCTCATCAGCATCATTTTGAGGATGACAATGGTTGCATATGTGGAGAAGGCCAGGAAGACCTCGGTGTCAATCATGTGCACAACTTCTGCCATCTTTATTCAAATTGTGGTGGGTAGTACAAACAGGAAACAAAAAGTAAACATACATATATGAATAAAGCCAAAGGACAAGACAGTTACTCGTATGCAAAATTCTCACTAAAGCAACGCTGGTTATTATGATAGAAAATATATTTGTTCACTCCTCCTATTGCCCTTACTAACAAATCTGGTCAATTTCTACCAACTTGGAGGAGTTAAAAAAACCATGTTCCAAAACAGCTGCCAGTTTAAACTGGATTTTCCAGTATCTTGTCAGTATAACAAAGCCAAGCTTCAAACGTGCTATTCACCGAGTTTTCTTTACAGAAAGTGGACAAAAATTCCCACACCCCCCAAAAAACTGTTACAGAAACTTAACTATTTCTTTAAGAAAGTCCTTTTAAAGTTGAATTTAGTACAGTTGTTACACGAAAAGAACTAAATACCCCTTTCTCTACCGTTCACATCGCACAATTAAAAGGCTGTCATATTATAAATGTTTAATATCGTAACATCCAATATAGTTTTTGCATACATGTGTGGTTTGTTTACATGTTTAATAGCGAAAAATAGGACGCCGAAGGCGGTCTTTCTGGAATGTTAAAAATGCATGGAAATGTATTTTATAAAACAGAAATTCTGACAAGAAGACTAAAAGTACAAAAACAAAAGGTTAAAATGAAGTTTTAACCGCGTTTTGACGCGTTTCTCACCTTTTTTGATGCTACTCAGTTTCACAGTGCTTCCTGAGCTAACGTCAGACTCAGACGGATGGGCGTTTCAAGCCTCACATGCAAATAACTTAACGGTTATATTTATGCAACTGTTTGTTTTGCACGATTTATACATCACATATAGACCTAGATCTCCTCAGGCACTTTGCTGTAGCTCAAACAATGCAGCATGACGGTAGCAACGCCAAGATTATTGGTTCGATTCCCAGGAAATACATGAACTGCAGTAAATGCTAGTTGTCACATTTTTGATTAATATTCCTCACGGGTGATTTTGTTTTTTACTCTATAAGCACATACCTTAAGGTTATTAACATTTCTTTTTTCTTTTAAATGTCCCAAGAAAAAAAATACAGCTGATTGAACACATTTTTGTGACAACATGCACCAGTACTACTTGTGTATCTTGCCACAGTGGATACCATATTATAGTATAATTTAAGAGATTTTTAGCTAAATTTAAACAAGGAAACAAATATGAAACAAAAAAATTATGAAACAGCAAAAATGTTGCTCGCTGCATTGTTTCGCAGGTCATACTGTAATCATACTGATTTTGTAATGTCTCCCAAAGTGACCAAACAACACTGTGATAGATATGTTGCAAAATGTTCAGTGAAGAATCCTGTAAGTCATGCCACAAAGTTTAATATATATTAGTATATTACAAATTATAAAGTTATCATTCAAGGTCTCATTGAAGTACTGAAGAAAAGCAGGTTTGAAAACTTGGAATGCATCCTAAAAAGACTCAGCATTGATAGCAACCCTCCGCTGAATGCTGAGTCATTGTGACAATGACTTATTTACTGTTAACAAACATTCAGAAGTTAAGCAGTGACATTAGCACCTTTACAGACTTATAAATGAATACTTGTATTTTGGTAACTGCAAATACATCAAAAATACAGATGAATTATGACAGTTTTTAATTATGAACTACATACAGTGCAATAAGAAAAGATCAAACAAGGGACAATAAAAGATATAGGTTAAAACAGGCCTCTTCTGTTCTGCAGTGCAACAGCGTCTTTAGAGAAGGAGTGCTGTGGTGAGCACCCTGTAGGCCATTGAGAACGTTGTGATCATTCCCACCATCCAGGATAGACCTCTGCTAGGCTGGGGCAGACCCATCACGTAAGATACCGTGTGAATAAAACGTGAAGCCACAAACACTCGGAAGTGCAGCAGAGCCGTGGAGAGATCCGGCCCCGTCAGTGCGTACAGGAGACCGATCACCACAAAGGGAATGATGTTCTCCAGATCATTCTGATGGCACCTGTGATTAAAGAGCAAAAATCACTGAGAATATAAGAGAATAACAGGTTAAATGAGGATAGACCGGTCCTTTTCTATTACCTTCGTACACGTTCTACATCAGGATTGGTCTGGAGCATCTTCTTTCTCTCCTCTGGATCATTTTTGGCCATCGCAGTGTCCTCCCAGTTTGAAAAAGCCTGTATGATGAACATAAAGAGGAACTATAATTCTTGCATTTTTCAATGTTCAAAGTTAATGTCAACATAATGCAGAATGAATCAGTCACTTGTTTCTTTATTGCAATCTATATCAAACCAATTGCACCTTTCTGGTTATCCTGAAGTATCCAGTCAGAGGAGCCATGAACATCATTTTGAGAATGACAATAGTTGCATATGTGGAGAAGGCCAGGAACACATCACTGTTTATCAGGTCGGCCATTTTGCTAAATTTCCTTCAGAAGGACAACATAGAACCATACAGAACAAAAGCAAATAAGGGCAATAACAATAGACATTAGGAAGTTTGGCCTACCTTAAAGCATAAATGCAGCTTATATTAGGCTACTATTATGTTCAGCATGTTATGTCTAGATATTATGCCTAGACCAATAGACAGACACGAGAACTTAAAGGGTTAGTTTACCCAAAATTTAAAATCCTGTCATTTATTACTCACCCTCATGCCGTTCCACACCCGTAAGACCTTCGTTAATCTTCGGAACACAAATTAATATATTTTTGTTGAAATCCAATGGCTCCGTGAGGCCTGCATAGGGAGCAATGACTTTTCCTCTCTCAAGATCCATAAAGGTACTAAAAACATATTTAAATTGGTTCATGTGAGTACAGTGGTTCAATATTAATATTATAAAGCGACCAGAATATTTTTGGAGTGCCAAAAAAACAAAATAACGACTTATATAGTGATGGCAGATTTCAAAACATTGCTTCAGGAAGAGAATCAGCGTATAGAATCAGCGGTTCGGAGCGCCAAAGTCACGTGATTTCAGCAGTTTGACACACAAATCATGATTCGACACACTGATTAATAACGTTCCGAAGCTTACTGAAGCAGTGTTTTGAAATCAGCCATCACTAAATAAGTCGTTATTTGTTTTTTTGGCGCACCAAAAATATTCTGGTCTCTTTATAATATTAATATTGAACCACTGTGCTCACATGAACTGATTTAAATATGTACCTTTATGGATCTTGAGAGAGAAATCACGGAGCCATCGGATTTCAACAAAAATATCTTAATTTGTGTTACGAAGATTAATGAAGGTCTTGCGGATGTAGAACAGCACGAGGATGAGTAATAAATGACATTATTTTCATTTTGGGGTGAACTAACCCTTAAACAGTTTCTGTGAAACAGTTCTTTTGATCAATTCTTTTCAAATAACTGATTCATAAAACAATTCACCGATTCCTTACTGTCTATCCTGTAATTACTTTCACGTTTTGTTCTACAGCACATGAAATACAGCCACACTGTTTATTAAAACCAATTCGTTTTTAATAAATGTCATACAGTCATGTTTTGTTTGATAATTTCATCGCTTCGTGAACGAGTCAAGTTTTGTGAACCGGTTCAACTGGCCATATAAGGATCCGCCTCAGAAAATGATTCATTCACGAATTGGGCGTTTTTGAAGAAATTCAGTTGAGGAAATGCCACCTGCTACTGTAGCCTAATTATACGGTTCATATTTTCAGAGCCCAGAGAATAAAAAAAGTTCAATACCGTTGCACATTCAGCTCTTACTTTACAAACACTGTGTAAAATTAAATTACCACACCATGTTTTGCTCACTATTCTTACAACCCATCCACACACTGTTGCGCCGTGTCCACACTGCAAGCGAGCGACCCGACAACACAACAATACCGCCTCCATTTTAATGAACCTGTTTACACTGAAAGTTCATATCTACTATAATGCATTGTGCCGCTTCATTCTGTATAATAGAGGGGGTATTCGAGTTCGGTCCATTCGCTCGTATGTAGTTTGGTCCAATGTTTACAGAGTTTATATTTGGAGGTTGTCACGCACACCCTCTCCAGTAAAATGCAGAAATAGCAAAACTGAGGCAACAAAGGGAAATGTCTCTCCATTCTTACCTGGTTGACGACTCAAGTGCTTGTCAGACAGCGTTTTGAAATCTGAGATTGCTCAGTTATGTTGAAAGTTCCGTGTGGGACAGCCTACTTGGACCAACGCCAGCGCATTCCTTGTAGCGTGATTTTCTTGTAGTAATATCAAGTTAACAGTTTAATTCTTTGGTCTTTTGGAGCCTTGTGGACCAATGACTAATCCTAGATTTTACAGTAAAGTCTTCCAGCCAAATCAAACACATTAACTGTCGTTGCTTTTTGCAATGCATAACACTGTTGGCAAGTATGATTGCATTTTTATGGTGATTCCCTAAGCCTGTGTGTTACGTTATGTAACAGTAAAGGGGGGTTGCAAAATATTTTGACTTCAACCCAGTTTATCTGGCATATCATCTCACCTGCCTTTTACCCAGGCAATAAAAGTGTGCTTCTGTGATTGGAACAATATAGGACGTTTTATTACCCGTGTAATCAAAACGAATGCTTTTTTGATACAGGTTAACTGATATTGGTGAAAACAAAACAAGGTTTGAGGGGTCTTGAAAAGTTTTATTTCAATTTAAAATCTACAAAAGTAACATTAAACAGTGTTTTCCAATATTTAAGTAGTCATAAAAGTTATGTATTCCTACATTTACATTATGATCTGTATATAGGCCTATATCCAAACTTAACAGAGCATTTTATTATTGATTTACTTATGCAAGCATTACAAAAGGTTATAGTTTCCAAACTGGTCTCAGAGTTTGTATGAGATGGCAAAATCATCTAACCTGACTTTTAAACCTTTGGCATGTAACCAGACCAACAACAAAAAAAAAAGCATAAAAGTTGATACGACTGAAGTAAAGCAATGACTTCCATCTCGTACTAATTATGACTTGTTTCCATAAGAGCATGTGTTTTTTGAAGTTGCTTGGGACAGAACAAATATACATTTTCCCCTTGTTTCACAGATGAGGCTTAAGCTAGTCCTAGACTAAAATGCAGGTTTGAGCTGTTTTAACTTAAAGCAACTTGCACTGACACATCTTAAAGGTGCCCTAGATTCAAAAATTGAATTTACCTCGGCATAGTTGAATAACAAGAGTTCAGTACATGAAAAAGACATACAGTGAGTCTCAAACTCCATTGTTTCCTCCTTCTTACATAAATCTCATTTGTTTAAAAGACCTCAGAAGAACAGGCGAATCTCAACATAACACCGACTGTTACGTAACAGTCGGGTGTACGCCCCCAATATTTGCATATGCCAGCTCATGTTCCCAACATTATGAAAGGCATTAGACAAGGGCAGAACGTCTGGATGTGCACAGCTGAATCATCAGACTAGGTAAGCAAGCAAGGACAATAGCAAAAAATGGCAGATGGAGCAATAATAACTGACATGATTCATGATAACATGATATTTTTAGTGATATTTGTAAATTGTCTTTCTAAATGTTTTGTTAGCATGTTGCTAATGTACTGTTAAATGTGATTAAAGTGTACACTGTACTTACGCGATTAGACATGCTGCATGACGAACACTTTGTAAAGATCCATTTTGAGGGTTACATTAGCTGTGTGGACTTTTTTTATGTTGTTTAAGGCAAGCGCGAGCTCTTGGGGCGTGGAGCACGAGATTTAAAGGGCCACACACCCTGAATAGGCTCATTTCTAGTTATGCCCCAAAATAGGCAGTTAAAAAAATGAATTAAAAAAAATCTATGGGGTATTTTGAGCTGAAACTTCACAGACACATTCAGGGGACACCTTAGACTTATATTACATCTTTTTAAAAAAAGTTCTAGGGCACCTTTAAAATATGTCAGAGCCATTGTTTTTTCCCCCAAGATGCACACCACACCAGTAATGTTTTTTTCTAGGGTATGTTTATAAAAGCTACTTAAATACCCTAATTGAAATAAAGCTTAATCATGGTTTAGCCTAAGCCCGGTCTGTGAAACCGGCCCTTTGTGTTTTTCTTCCACTTCTATATAAAAGAGCATTTTTTTTCAGGTGTTTTCAGTGTCATGCTGAACGCCGCATGCATTGGCACTTAACCATTGCTATCTTGATGGTATGCGTTTAAGGTATCCGCTTCGTTAGGCCTTATTCTGTTGACTGCACCCATAAGGCATCATGCAATGTAATTGTAGGCACTAAAGAGATCTAGTCATTCTCCGATCCTGTCATCTTCCTCAGCAGAGTATCTCGAAGCGAGAAGTTGGTCTTGTCTCAAGCTGAGTGAAGAGCAAGACGTCTTCTCCCTCCTTACAATTACACCACTGTCACGCTAAACAGCTGCACGTCATGTTGCCATTGTGCTCGTGTTTTTGTAAGGCATTGCAGGTGCGAGAAACATCCTTATCGCTGCTGGAACATATTCTGGTCTTTACATATGCATGAGCTGCACGAGAAAGTGCGACGCGGAGAACTAGTTGATAAAGAATGTGGACTGATGAGATATTCTCCTACTGACACGTCGCGTTTGCCGGCTTCTCCAACTAATATGTTTTACCTCGTGTTTACCATTCCAGGGAGAAATGTGGGACTGTGCTACTTTGCCAGAGGAGCACATGAGAGATGTCAATCAAAGTGGGGCAAGGGATTTAAAGATGTCGCTCCGCAGTCAGAGATTTAACAGTGTGGTCTGTGTCAGGTGTCAACAACTTCACCATCAGAATAGTAATGCTGTAAGACACATATCATTAGTGTTTGATTTGCACATCACCTGAAGAACGCTAACTGCTTTTTCTTCAGACTTAGTATAGTTTCAGATTTAATAAAAAAAATTGACTTTAAACACTGCAAGCTGCATGGCTGCCTAGTGTAAGCACAGTTTCAACACTTTTGCCAAGACTTATGAATTTCAATTATATGACATTTTTATCAAACTGAACTGGGTAATCTTTCAGTGGTGTACATATTATGAATTCAGAATAAATGCAAAGTATTTATTTTAAAACAATTAAAAGTATGCACTTTTAAAACCTTCACAATACAGCTGGTAAATGGCAAAGCGACTGTCATTTCCTTTGCCATTATAGTTGAATAAATTTTATGCACAACAAAGTTAAGCATTAAAGTGATAGTTCACCCAAAAAGATATTTTGAAGCAAGTTGGTAACCAGACAGTTGACGGCCATTGACTTCCATAGTATTTTTTTTTTTTTACTATGGAAGTCAATGGCTACTGTCAACTGTCTGCTTACCAACTTGCTTCAAAATATCTTTTTAGCTCAACAGAAGAAAGAAACTCGTACAGGTTTGGAGTAAATGATGACAGAATTTTAAGTTTTTTGGTGAACTATCCCTTTAATACACTACCATTCAAAATTTGGGGTCAGTAAGATATATTTTTTAAAGAAATTAATAGTTCTATTAAGCAAAAATGCATTCAACTGATCAAAAGTGACAGTAAAGACATTTATAATGTTACAAAAGATTTCTATTTTAAATAAATAGGGTTATTTTCAACTTTCTAATTATCTAAAAATCCTGGGAAAAGAATGCATCACAGTTTCCATTGTTTTAAATGGTTTTCAACACTCATAATAATAAGAAATATGATGAATTAATGATTTTTTTGAAGGATCATGTAACACAGAGTCACATGATCTGTGATAAAGACTGGAGTAATGATGCTGAAAATTCAACTTTGCTATTCCAGGAATAAATGACATTTAAAAAATAAATAAATATAAAAAATAATAAAAAAAAAAATTTTAATAAATGCCACAATATTACTGTTTTTTCTTGTATTTTTGATCAAATAAATGCAGCCTAGGTAAGCATTCTTCTAAAAACCATTAAAAAAAAAATTAATTTACCAACCTCAAATCTTTGAATGGTAGTCCATATAAAAAAATAAAATAAAAATTATTTGTTTTTAAATTTGTTTTTTTTTTGAAGAGCCAGCAAAAAATCGTATTATATGCTTTAATACAAAATTCATGGAGACATGTATAATATTCAATGTTAAAATATTTTTTTATATTTACGATTTACAGTTTATCATATCCGAATCAAGCTTTTTCCAAACAATGGTAAATGGGTAATTATTTTTTTGCTACTTTTTTGGCTAATCAAATAACAATTTAGAGTCCAAACGATCCATTATCTCTTTTTGCATCACATCTGACTTGTAGGCCATAGCGCACAATGCTAACAACCAAAAACTACATGCTATTGTGTGATCACTGATGTGAGGGTTGCACAAAGCAAAGCAAAACAAGGTAACTAGGTCTTTGGCTGTACAATCTCTTGTTGATTTGTATAATTCACCGTTTTAGAGCGAGACAGGGAAGGAGAGCGCTTGTACGAGAGAGAACCGAACACAAATAATGCAGTATGATTTCCCAAAAGGACCTGTTAATGGCCAACACATGAATTGATCTCTCACCAGTCTCACCAGTAATTGGGATGCCGACTGTGGTGTCACTTTATTGATTTTTCACTGGTAGCCAACTTGCACCCGGGTTGTAGGACAACGATGACTAAATAACAGCCAGACCAATGATCTTAATGCTAGGAGCCAAGCACAGCTATTGATTTCATTACTGAATGCCTCCTAGGCTCCAAGCACATACATTTTTGTATCGACCCAAGGCGGCGTCTACATTTCTTCCAGCACTGTCACACACACTGTGCCTGGGTATTCAAAAGCAGAATGCTGAGTATGTACAAATACTTGCTTGGATGCATGTGTACGCCATAAATTTTCATCATGCAATCAGCATATGAAGGTGACCCGCTTTGACAGGGCTGACAGTTTTATGTCACCAAAAAACACGTCTGAATTACCTATTTTTACTACATGGATATCAGGATAATTAAGTGCATCATCTGGGTGTTTGAAGTGCACTTTATCTCTTTGGAATTTTCAGTGTGAACACATTACTCACACTATTTATACTACAAAATGGGATAGAAAAGTGCACAAGTCTGGAATTTGGATGCACATAATAACATGACTGCAAGTCTTGGTATAGCTAAAGTTTTTGGTGAGTCACAGGATACTGTTTCTATGTCAATCAGAGCTTAACGGCAACTGCAGCCAAAAAAAAAAAAAAAAATATATATATATATATATATATATATATATATATATATATATATATATATATATATATATATATATATATATATATATATATATATAATTTTTTTTTTTTTTTTTTTTTTTTGGCTGCAGTTGCCGTTAAGCTCTGATTGACATAATTTTTAATTTAATTTAATTTTTTAATTATTAAAATTATTTTTGATATATTATATAGTAATAATAGTAATATATAAAGTAAACTGACATATTGTACCCAAAAATTATTCATACAGTGGACCACCAGTAAAATTGATAATAATCTGGAACCAAAAATTATTCAGACACTTTGACCTGACCATGTTTTGCTTAAGTATCTGACATAATTAAGATTTTAGATTAAGAGTTTAATTCTGAGATCTTGTCATATTTTATTACCATTTTTGAAACTATAGTGAATAAACTGTATTAATTAATGAAATGTTCAAGGTGTCTGAATAAATTTTGGATTGACTGTAATAATAATAATAATTATATATATATATATATATATATATATATATATATATATATATATATATATATATATATATATATATATAAAATGATGAGATAAACCACAATTATGAGATAACATTATTAGATATGTCATAAAAAAATAAAAAATCTAAATGATGACATAAAAAGTTTAAATTATGAGATACTTCAACAATTTCAACATGACTTATGACATTTATGACTTTGTAATCTCATAATTATGACTTGGAATACATTTCTACGACAACGATGTACTAAAAATGGACAAGTTTTTCCTTTGCGTTTTTCTCATACAGATAACAACGTAGTCAAAACATCCATGTTCACCTGGATCTGCAAAAATGACAAAAAATGATGTATTATACATGCCAGGCCACTAGTTGGCGATGTAATTTTGTACAGAAACACTATGCGCCTAAAGACTGAACACGTAATATGCGTGCGCATGACATCACCGTTTTCACAAATTTGTGTTTTTGTAGTTTACACTGACAAGATAACAGTTTAGTTTTCAAAAACTCACACTTTGAAACCCGTTTTCAAATGTTTGCATTTTCAGTCCCCCAAAACGCTGTTGTCGTGTAAATGCAGCCAAAACACATTAAAGTTTTCAGTTTTTAGTTAAAAACTGTGTTGTGTACAGCCCTTTAGTATCTAAAAATTTGGACTTTTATGATAGACCAAAACATGTTTTTTTTTCTGTTGTGGTAGAAATGGACTTCCATATAAAACCTTGGATATATGACTAGAAGCACTGTAATTTAGATCAGAAGAACAACAAACAGTAAGATATACAAAGAATGAAAAAAGTCAAGAGTCCCTAAAATTATTTAAACTTTTTACCTTGCTTAATGTTAGAGATCCCCTCAGTCCATCAGTACTGCAACTGAAAAAAAAAAAAACAATGTTAGGTTACCAAAAGATAGTATCACAGAAACAACATGGCAGCTTCTGGTTAAAAGCCTTCTTGTGTACTCTGAAAGTTGTCTGCTGCTTCAGTAGGCATCTGTTAAGTTCTTTCAGTCTTTAATAATCTATCCATTGACAATGACCCTTAACTAGCAGAGCCATTAGGAAAAGAGGCCACTTGTTCTGCACTTAATTACAGCAAACACTGGTGCTCATTATCGTAAAGAGCTTGTTTCCCCATAAGCTTCACCTAAACTCTGAGTCTAATGACAAAATTAGTCAACCTGTACAATTGCTAATGATCTATTATGAAAATCAAACACACAAACGACTCAAGTGGAGACTCAAAACATTACCATCACAAATCCACTCATGTACTTTACTTTACATATTTCAAAATGTGCTATATCGAAATATGTCCAATGCATTTGGAAGAGCGTGACACTAGCAGAGGGTTGTGAGTTCGAACCCCATCTCAACTGCTCAAATGTGTAGTTGTAAATCACTTTGGATAAATGCTTAATGGGGATGGGGATTTACTAAGAAACAAAAAGTATTCCATCATTCGAAAATTCACATTGCTTTTGTTCATGATGGTTTTATATTCAGCGACTCAGTGCAGGTTAACAGATAAGTCTGCTTTCAAGCATTAATATTCAAATTTTCAAAACTGTAACTACAGGCAAAGTTTTGCAAACTAAATATCTCCAAGTAAGTATTTCAGTCAATGAACTCTGTTAATCATCTCACATTCCCAACAGTGTAGCTTGACACCTTTCCGTGGCACGGGCCTACGAGTGAGTTACGTCAGAGTAGTCATGGGCGGAAGGTCTCATAACGGATATGGCTCCGGGGTGCAAATTAAGATAATTACGTACTGTGAATTCCTCGATAAGTGGCCCTCCAAACGCAGACGATACCGTGTTCACGCTTACTTAATGCACATCTGAACAAAAGCGAGTGCTCCTACTAGGCGTAACGCTTGGGCCTCGGCGCTCTGCAGGAGGGCTCGTCTCATTAGGATGCTTATTTTAACGAAGCGTCTCCATGCTGCAGATCACTGCGTGGCCCCACGGATTCGCTCTCCTCCTCACAAAGGGAAATAAATCTCTTTTCGGCAGGATAATTACCAAGATAATTTTATCCGTAATGATGCTTGTCAGTCAGGAGAGCTGATGAAATTAGAGATGTTCTTGTGTAAGGAAAAAAGAGAGAATCCCAGCAGATTTATCTGTCAAAAATGAAAAGAGATGAATAAAGAAACTAGTGAAAGAACTTTCTTTTCTCCAACCTTACATATAATGGTGTTCAGATGAATCTTACACAAACATCAGGGTGTTTTTAAAGAAACGGTTCACCTAAATATGAAAATTCTACCATATTTACTCACCCTTATGTTCCAAACCTATATGATGTTATTATTTATTTTTTTTCTTCTGTGACACAAGAGAGTCACTATGTAGCTCTTACCATATTGTTGATATAATGTCTGGAAAGCTCCAAAATGGACCCCAAAAAACCCTAAAAAGCTCCATAAATGGCGCAAAATGACTAATGCGTGATATTTCAAAACTTTTGAAGTTGTCCGATGGCTTTGAGTGAGGAAAAGCATAGAGTTTCAACAATGACACAACACCATTGGCAGCAAAATGGCATTGGTTGCAAAAGCCATTTTTTTTTTTTTTACGATTTTTGCATTTAAAACAATCACTTAAATAGTAGTATGGCACTACACTGTAAAAAATTATTTTCATGATTTGTCATCACACCATTTTTTCTTTTATCAAATCAACTTCAATAATTAAAGTGGTTTAGATAACATAATACTTTGAGTTTCTTTTGATTAAACCAATCGCCTTCATTTTATTAAATTTTTAATTTCAATGAACTCAAAATTTTAAGGCAACCAGGCAACTTACAACAATTGCTTTTTAAAGTGTAGTTACGAAAACGTTCATGTCTAACGAAAAAGTAAAAGAAATATTTCTCATTTTGTGCTCCATTAAAAAAACATACAGGTTTGAAACTAAATGAGTAAATGATGACAGAATTTTCTTTTTTTTGAGCACACTAACCATTTTATCTATCTCAAGTCCTCTGAAGTACTGAATCATTTTAAGCAACAGAATGAATGACCATTGTTGACTTTACATTAACTTTGGTGTTAGAGATAAATCTTTTGTCTGGTACATAATAAACGCCTGCTTTTCATCAGTGGATATCATATATATCTTGACACTTCATTAGCTGTTCACACACACCTGGATGTAAACATGTAGACATGCTCAACTTTATAGTTAATGCTAGGAAAAGCGAGCACAGCCTTTTACCCACAAAAAACAGCACTTGATCGCAACATAGAAAGCTAGAGAGCCAATACTTACTCTAGTGGCACTGCAACTGCACAGCTTTGATCTTAAATGTGAATTCTCTTAACTTGTCTGGGCTTTCAAAAAAGGGCTACTTAAATTATTTCAGAGATGCCGCTTCTCTCCGACGTGGCAAAGGTAGAGCCCTCCTGTGGATTTGGAAAGATAAAAGGTGCTCAAACAGACATCACGACAGGTTTGTTATATTACTTAGCATAAGCACTGCCAAGCATCCCTTAAAGGAATAGACATCTTGTGTTTTTCCCTTTTAACAACAAAAAATTAACAGTGAGGAATTGGGACCCTGCTCTTGTGTTGTATCACTCAACAAAGGCGCGTGAACAATCGCTTATTATGTCAAACTTTGACAATGACAGAATTGGAACAGGGCTTCTTCAGCGCTCCGTCCCCCACTGGGAGCCCCCCCCCCTACACACACAACTCCGGAAAGAAAGTTTACTTTCCCTGTCATATGAAATTACATTTGCATTTGCGGAGCATAGCAGACCATCAGAACGAAAACCAGTAACAGTGTTGGGCATAACGCATTACAAGGAACTTGAGTTACGTAATCAGAATACTTTTTTTCAAGTAAATATCGGAGTTACTTTTTCAAATAAGTAATGCAAGTTACATTGTTCTCCCATTTATTAACTAACTTTGCATTACTTTCAGCCTGAGACTTATTAATTTCACTTTTGGTGTGAAAGGGCCTTTACATTTAGTAAAAATAGAATTATTATTATTTTTTTTGTTATATATATAAAAAAAAAGCAAGGTATAACGCATTACTTTCTATAAAAAAGTAACTAACGGAACTAGTAGCTTTTTTTAGGGAACTAGTAACTTTTTTTTAGGGAGTAACACAATATTGTAACTCATTACTTTTAAAAGTAACAACAATGGTATTGTGAAATATATGAAAGAACTTTAAGGTTGGTCATCGAGTACGAGTAGACTAGCTGTTTTTTAATTGTTCAGACATTTGAGTGGATATTCCCTTATGTAAGTACATTAGCATTAATATTCAACAGCCCCAGGCCAAGTATCCATGCTGATATTCCACACAACAGCGAATGTGATATTGTTTTATACAAAAGTTAAATGAACAAGTTAAGAGTAACTTACATTTGACACAATATTAACTGTTCTACTGTTAACTGAAAAAGTTACACATGAAAACAAAGCAGCAACAACACAGTTTCTTTTCGATTTGAGTCAATTGAGTGAATTATTCAATGACTCACTAATAGTTTTTTTTTGTTTGTGTGTGTGTATCTATATGCTAATTTAAAAAAAAACTATACAATATATTTAAACAACTAAATATTTAATTTAAATATTTAAAGACCATTTGAACTCATTGACGGACCTTAACTGTTGTAAAATAAAGTGAACATTTCTATAAACTGCAAAAGTTAATTTCACTTAAAATATTCTTTAATGTTTTTCTTGCTATTCGCACTAAACTTCACCTCCGTGGCAGCAGTAAAACTTCAAATGACTTCAAACGAGGAAGCGCAGACAGGATGAAGTCTGCTGTGGTAAAATGAATACACCTCAAACAGAGTCATTAGCAGGAAAGGGTTCACAAATTAAAGCAGTAAAAGGGACTAAAGATCGATTTTGGGGGATTTCGGCTGGCATCGCAGTGTGAGAACGGCAGCCGGATGATTGCATGCTGTAAGGAGGGGTCTGGATCATACGCTAACCTCCATTCAGTGTGCTAGCTGGCGGCCCCAGTCATTGACAGGAAGGAGTGGGCCGCTAGGGCATTGATTGATTAATCAAAGCTAATGTTCTTTTGATCAGCGGGGGCTGCCCTATTAACCAGCGAAGGAAAGAGGGAAGAAAAAAATGCTCCATCTTTTATTTACCCACTTGCGAGGTCCCTCGTTGGCTCCCATCGCTAACTTCAAAGGAGACTGTGACAATTCTGTCACAGTTTTGACTGATAGAAAAAAAAAAAGTTTTATATATATTTTCCCTCGACAGTAGATTTTGTTTAATCGTTTCCAGCCTCGCTCTGTTTTAATATGTGTCGAGGAAGAGAATACAAGTCTCATGTTTTCTTCATGACTGTTTCCTTTCTCGTCTAGTTGTCTAGTGGGTTGTCCTCTTTTTCGCACTGTGCCATTTTATGCCATGCACTGCCTGTCACAAGGACACCCAGGGAAACTTCATGCAACTTTTTGTTGTTTGCTATAATTTATCCCCTTGTTCCAGGTTGGAGTGCACATACTTTCGGTGTCAAGCATGTGTTGTTTGAGGCCTAAAACGACAGTATACGACACTGTATATACAAACCTCCCCTAAGAAAACACTATTATTCATTTGTTTGCACATCAAATGATGGATACTTTGAACTAATTTCAACATTAGTGTAAAAGAGTCTGATACACCTTTATTCTAACAGAAAACCATTTATTTATTTACATTTTTAGATTTTAAAAAGTTATAGTGTGCAATGGCACAGCGGTTTGGAAACAGTATTTCAGACACATGACTGACCTCATACATCCACCAAAAAAAAACTTACTTTGTCTAAGAAAATGAAGTTAGATCTAAGAAAAGGTCTGACATTTGTATTATACTGTATACACACTATTATTATCAAGGCACAACTTTATATAATAATTGACCAATAATAACTATCTACATGAGGTTTGACAATTCAAGTCGGGTTTATTATAGAACACTAAATTTAGTACAATTTGTGTGTTATGACCACCTTCCTAACATTGTGTTGGTCCCACTTTTGCTGCCAAAACAGCCCTGACCCATCAAGGCATAGACTCCATTAGACCCCTGAAGGTGTGCTGTGGTATCTGCACCAAGATTTTTGCAGCAGATCCTTTAAGTCCTGTAAGATGCAAGGTGAAGCCTCCATGGATCGGACTTGTTTGTTCAGCACATCCCAAAGATGCTCTATTGGATTGAGATCTAGGGAATCTGGAAGAATATGGAGGCCAAGTCAACACCCCAAACTCGTTGTTGTGCTCCTCAAACCATTTCTGAACCATTGAATCTAAAATAGTACACGATTGTTTTAAAATATCTGAAATTAAACATTACAAGAAGCAGAAAAGTTTGACATTGATCCATTTTGGTATTATGAGCATAGAAACAAAGTCTGAGGATGTGAATAGTCATATCATAATTAAGGTAATTCTGACATAGCACAAAAACCCATTGACTGTTTTCACAATACAATACAGCCTCATAGGTTAATAAAACTACGAGTAGAGAAGTTCAACTAAGAGAAACTCTGAAGAACCTATAAAATACATCAACTTCAAACTGAAGGGCACGTTCTTGGCCGCAGAATACTTCTGTGGACAAAACAAGACAATCAACTGCACACAATCCCTCCCCAGAAGGAACGTTTTCTAGCCTTGTGGCGTATCATATCATGTTCAAAGTTCCTAAAAGTACACTGGTTCCTTTCTTTGCATTCAGATGAAGGGAGACCCACCTGGGTGTAGACTAAGTGAGGTATCCTTCTACATCCTGTTTCATGTTGGGTGACTCTCAAAGTGATGGAAAACTCAAGGTCTTTTTGCCGGGTCCTTGAGATTCTTAAGCCTTCCAAGGTCTCGGAGGGAAATATATCTTATATTTAATAAAAAAAAAGTTCAGAAGCAACTCTCTCAACACATATACAAACATACACAAGCAACTTAATATACAAACGGCACTTACAAGTTGTGTGAAGTCGCCTTTGTCTTTGTTTTTCCTCTCCTGTTCTCGTCTCCCCTCCTCCCTTTCTCATTTGAGAGCCTGTTTCCTGCTCAACCCCTGCCCTTGAGTTTTTCCCAATGTCAGTGCACACTTCAAACACCAGCTGACAAGCTCAGAGGAGTCTGCTCGGAATCCTTATTCCAAACACTTATTCCATCTCCTACACACTGACAGATCTCTTCCCAGAGCATCACGCCTAATCAAAAGGTCCCTTTGACCCATTAACAACTCTGTGGACGTGCTGAAAAATTTGCCCCTCGCTGGTACATTCGAATATAGTAATGATCACATATGTTTAATATATGAAAACTAGTAGTGCAGATGCCGATTTAAAACCGAGAATGCCTGGAGAACATGTTTGGGTTGAGCAAGCTCTCTCTTTCTGTATCTTGAACCTTTGGCAGGCTTCAGGCAGTGACTGTACCTGGGAAAGTTTTGTTAAACAAACAACAGGCTTTCATCTTGTGAAACTAAATCATTTAATATAGATTACAGCTGGGGTAAAACACCTCGGGAAACTTGTCCGCAGTCTGGATGCGCAAACACAGCTCCACTAGATACAGAAGCTCCTGTGAGGAACCTCTTTACCAATGTAATCTCAACCTGTTTGATTTTACTTTAGGATAAGCTTGCCCAAGAGCCTTAAAGTAGTCATTTAAATTCTAAAACAGCCAAACTGGTCTAATTTGACCTCAAATCATGATGTGCAAACCAGAATTTTAAAACAGCTTTCATAAAATTGCCTCAGAGGAGTCAATAATTACACTCACTGATTAGAAACAAGACGATCAATAAAGATCACCACCATGTTTTTGGAGTATCCATCAAATGTTGTAATCTGCGAATGGAGCTTGATCTTTCAGTGCCCCTCCCTCAAACTCATCTTCACCACCTGAACCTCCTTTGCAGGCTTTTTTCATTTATTTGGAGTATTTTCATATTGATTGTGCAGCAACTGTGGCCTTTTGTTTAGTAAACCCCAAAGCAAGTCTGAAATATGGCCTTGCTAATGTACATCAGATTGCAGAGGATCAGTTTCTCCCTTCTAGAAGCTGAAGACTTGAATTTGATCACTGCATACACAGGTTATCAACTGGTATTGGGTTCGGGGGATCTTACCTCTCAAATGCAGTTGCAGAACACCTTTGTTGTGTCCCAAATTACCTATGTATCATGCACTCATTATTGTATATAATTAAAGCTGCGACATGCAGGTAAATAAGTGAATCATCTGAGTATATGAAGTGCACTTTTTCTTTCACACTTTTCTTTTCTCTTCACTATTTATAATACAAAACTGCATTGAATAGTGAATACTAATGCTAAAATATAGTAACAGCTATAACATGAAACTAATTAATTAGTAATTGATCATGTGTTTTAGGAACAATTTCTTCTAGCAAAAGGATGACATTTGCTCAATATAATTGTGAATATACAGCCTATGTTACTTAATTAACTCTTAAAAACCATAACTAAAACTTTTTCAACTTCCACAGACAGTTTTTTTATTTTCAGCCTGCATAACCTTTTACTTGAATGAGGATTTATTGATATTGGGTAAATGCCAACAGTTAAACTCACGTTAGTCTTTGTAAAAGCCATTCACCTTTCATTTCATCAGCCCTGTAGCATTTTAATGGATTATAAATACTTGGCTGATCTGTCAATGACAAATAATTTATCCACTGCAGATCTGAGAGGGATCAAAGCTAATGAACTTTTCCTCGTTAATTTCAGCTGCGGAGTTTGACAAGTGTGGCTGAAGCAAAGGCTCTTCGGAGAGTCAGACATCAGACCGGCAGTGCCAGGTGAGGCCCGAGCACAGGTTTGATCTCATATACATGTATTCCTTCACTACTCGGTCGCTAGGGAGCTCCGAGCCAAGGTCAACATTCAAAGACAACTGCACACAGCGAGAGACACTCCTGCACGAGCGGCGCTGCGCGAGCCATGGCTCTCTTTTGTTGTGCGCATCACAGCAGCATCAGAGGGTGCGGACTGACACTAGTGAAGTCCCTGGATAGCATCCATCGCTACTGGTTTCCGTCCCCTTCACAGGAAAAGCTAGTATACGTTCTAATTGCATCATTAATATCATTAGGGATTAATTGTCTTCTCCGCCTGGTTCACTTTTACTGTGTTGATGAGGCGCAAAGTGCGAGTTATGATGACCTTCAACCCAAAGTGAATAAAAGAAACCTTGTCTCCAGTGGCTGAATGGAATTTCTTGATGTGTACTTGAAGGACAGCTTTTCTTATGTGCAGGATTAATTCTCTCAAACTATTATTCATTCTAGCGCTCCCTTTAACCTTTCTGGCACATCTGACGCTTTGAAGGAAATATGAGACTGCGGAAATCTAAGATTTAAAATCGAATTTAAACCTGGAAATACTGACAGATTTTCTCGCAAAATAAGACAAAAAAAAAAAAAAAAAAACTGAGCTCATATAAAACATGAAAAAAAAAACTAATAAAAACGAAAAGAAATGGCTCATATAAAATGAAAATAAAATATTTAAAGTAATATAATATAAAATAAAGTGTCCCAGATGGAGAAGCTCAGACTATCAAAATGAAAATAAAATGTGAATCTTCAAGCACACATAAAGAAAAACATACTCATTCATTCAAAAAAAAAAAAAAAGAGAAAAGAAAAGAAATAATATCTATACTGAACTTACTGTCACAGTTGAGTTGTTGCATTCCCTGCCGTCTTCTGAGTTACTTTGTGTGGATTATTCATTAAAGTATTGAATCTCATCATCTTCTCAACTATCATTTGTGACAGAAGACCAGGCCTCAAAATGATTTTGTTGTGGCGTTTTTGAGTTTGGTTTTGTTTTCCACTGTTGTGCCTGGAGCAGATGGACCGTTCGCTAGCTGATCAGGACTTTTTAAATCTGGCGTGCCTGAGGCACTACTCAGACAACTCGCTCAAGTGTTTCCTACCACGCCAGCCTGAGTGTGCAGGCGAGGGCACCCCTGCCAGCGAATGGTCCCCGTGAGGATTTCGCAGCTTATGTGGAGTGGGTGCTGGTGAACAATGGATCAGAGTTCACCATTGGCCCCAAGGAGGACACCACCAGCCCCACTCCTGACTCAGAGTCCAGTCGGACACATGATACCACACGCCTCTGAATGCCTACCTTCATCTCCGCTGGTCTCACCTGGAATCACCCGATTCCTCTGCCCTCTGCTCCTCCTCTGCTCCTCCCCTCGTCGAAGTGGATCCGCCTCGGGCCTTCAGTAAACCAGCTCCCCCATGGTGAGTGGATCCCCTGGCTCTGCCTCCAGCTGCTGATCCCATCGCTCCACCTTGGCTCCTCCCTCCCTCGGCTCCACCTTCGGACTTATGGCTTCACCGGACTCCCTCGAACCACCGGCTCTGCCTTGGGTCAGACGCTGCCCCTCCTACGCCATGGACCTACGAGCCGTCCGCTGCACTCCGGCTCTCCATCCTTATGCCTCTGTCTGGCTCCGCCCTCCGTCTCCGCCTCGGCTCTCAGTCACTTGGTTCCACCTGCTTTCCGTCTGCGCCTAGGGCTCCACCACCATCGGCTCTGTCATCATCAGTCATCCCAATTGCCTCGTCTAGGAGATCCCTGCTTTGGCTCCTTCCTCCTTGGATGCTGCCATGGGTCTCCAGACTCTGGGATGCCACCTGGCTCCTCCTGCTCCAGGCTTCTCCCTGGCTCCTTCCACCATCTGCACCACCCTG
Organism: Chanodichthys erythropterus; assembly: GCF_024489055.1. Lineage (NCBI taxonomy): Eukaryota > Metazoa > Chordata > Actinopteri > Cypriniformes > Xenocyprididae > Chanodichthys > Chanodichthys erythropterus. Next base: position 11,206,628 of record NC_090228.1, read on the forward strand.
GTTTCTCCTGTCCTCCACCTACTGTACGTCCTCCACCTTAGTCTTCTGCCTATATTGGACTGTCGGCACAGGGTCACGCCTTTCCGGGGGCTTTTTCCTGCCTGTCTGAGTTTGTTATTAGCTACCATAGTTTCTCATTTGATAAGTCATTCTGTTCAGCTGTGCGTATTTAATTACCTTTGTTTATCTCTTGTACATAAGTTCCCTTGTTTCTGTTCTCATTTGTCCAGTCTCGTCTACATATAGTGGTTGTTGCATTGCCTGCCTTCTTCTGAGTAACTTTGTGTAGATTATTCATTAAAGACTTCTGAATCTCATCATTCTCAACTACCGTTTGTGACACTTAACACAGGAGACAAATAGATAGCAACAGTTGATAGCTATTTGAGCAAAAGAGTAACTTGACTGTAGCTAAATTATATTACATTACGACAAGCATGTAGCTTGGAAAGATGTCAAAAGCAGGTTTCCCAAATTCTATACGTACATAAATGGACAATATCTGTTTTGTCAAACCCCAAAATCGAGGATGTCAAAACAAGCATGTTAACATGCAATTGACACAAAACTGTCACTCTTCACTGTCATATGCCAGCTCAATAAATGCTACCAATTATTCATAATCTCACCGGCAGCTTTTCGAAGACAACTTCTGACATTCTGTCACAGATCTTTTGCATCCGTTTTGCTCTCTTTTGTTTCTCAGTATGTTAAAACTCAGCTGCCGAGAGATGACTTGCCAATGATAAGCAATGGCACCCTATCAGAATGAATGCAGCACAGGGCTGGATGTTTCTGTTTAAGCATCCTTGAACAACTCTCAGACAAATGAGAGAAACATAAGATGTGTATATGCTATTAATCACACAGAATAACATGTTTCCATAGCAATTGATTACGAGGTAGGCTGGTGTTGCCGCTGGGTAATATGTGAAAAGCACACGCACAAACCTCCAACGCGCAAAATCCTGGCCTGTGATGAATGTAGTTGACAGGTGACTCACGTGTCATTAAAAATGATTTTTTAGCCTGGAAACGCCACCCTGAGCGCACCATTTTTCACAACTGCTTCAAGGAACAAAGAGAAAGAAAAAACATTTATGAATAAAACAGCAGAAAAGCAATCAATCTGAAAAAAGACATTTGTCAGAGAGTGAGTGAGTGGCGACCAGCTGACAGAGTCAGTCAGATTGGTTCAGAAACCGGGTTACAAGAGCGTTTGCACCGGCCACCTAATCTATGCCACACATACTGAATTAAAAATATATGACAGATTGACTCCTTCTGCTATAGTTAGCGATAATTCTGGGAATCAGGGTCCAAATTTACTTTTTGCCACATATGCCAATGGCAAGTGAACTAAGATCCATTTTCAGTCTATAAATATTCTCGTAAATGTTTATTATTTATCATGAACTAATAATAATGATGGTATTTTTATATATATATATATATATATATATATATAAAATAATTATAATGTAATTATAACTTATAATAATAATTTAGAATAACTGTATATATTTATTCAGTTAGTCCTCATTAAAATTTTGGCAGCTTCATGCAAAGAAAAATATTGCCACAAGTTTTTGATTTACATCGATCACATAATTGAGGGTCAGACTACCATTCTTATAAATTAAGCCATGTAGTATGTCAAAGCTCAAAATAAAGTTAGCAGCCAACTACAGAGTAAGTTTTATTTACTCGCCAAAGGGAGTTTTCACTTACATTTGGCGCTTGGTTAGTGTTCATTTTGGACCCCATTGGGAATGCTATTGTGAACCACAATGTTTTACCATTACAAGATTTCCATGGGATCTTAAGAATTGTATCAGATTGTATGTCAAATGTAATGAAACACTTCAAATGCAAAACAGCGCCTTGAACAGTAGACCTACATATTCTAATGAATAATTCACATGTAATTCAGTCATTCCCTTTGGCATTTCAGCTGTTTCCTGAGTTCATTTACATTTCATTCACTGCATGACCTCATAATCAAATTAGACTGCTAGAACAAATGGATGCGTTCATAAAGATTTGAAAGAAAGAAAAAGTGATATAGGGCAAAAACAGAGGCGATGGATCACAAATTCACAATAATTTTGCTAGCAATACATAAGACAAACTTCAGTAGCAAAAATGGTATTAAGAGTTGAAGTTTCAATACTTTTTGTGAATTCTGATTCCATTTGTTTGCTTCAATTCAGTGTTCATTTTTTTATATTGAATAAATGAATAAATAATTTTATATATTGAAAAGTTTTTGTAAAAATATATGTACATATTTCTGTTTATTACTATATTGGTATATAAAAATGTATATGAAAGCCTTTTTGACACTACAGTATATCACCTAGATATACAATTTCATCATTCATTAACCATTTCAGTCATATCCGACTCTTGGTGATTCTATGGACCATCTCTTGTCATATGTAAAAGACTTTTAAAAGAATTTTTCTGGGGTAGGTCGCCAGGTCTTTCCCCAACCCTCCCCATTACACACGGCTTGGGACTCACGCACACACACACACACACACACACACACACACACACACACACACACACACACACACACACTCACAACTACAGAAAATTTTGCATCTCCAATTCACCTATACTGCATGTTTTTGGATTGTGAAAAAAAACGGAGCACCCGGAGAACGTGCAAACTCCACACAGAAAGGCTTCCTGGCTCAACCGAGACTTGAACTTTGGACCTTCTTGCTGTGAGGCTACTGTGCTGCCAAGATACAATTTACTAGAACTTACTGTAAATGTTGTATAATATACAATAATATATTTCTTTACATGCATTAGTCAAATTAGTTTATTTCAGCTTTACTTCAGCTTAAACTTTCACCTTAAAAATCATGATTAAAGCACTGTTTTTGTGTTAGACAGGTGGAGAGAATAAAAGTCATTATATCTGCCAGCTATATGAGTTTGTATGAAATACACAGAACAACTGGAGGTGGTACAATGCCTAAAGGAGAGAATGTGATTGAGTAAAAGAGAGGCGAGAGCTAGGAGAAAAACAGGGAAGAAAGCAAAGGAGAGGAAGTGTTGTCTGCGGAGGGAAGAATCAATCTGAAGGCTAACTCAATCCCTCAGCGTTATCTGGCTTGGTGGCGTGGGCCACGGGTCCAGATTGCAGATGATCTACATGCCTTTATGTAAGTGAAGCTAATCTGTCATGGCCGCAGGGAGGTGGGGAGAGGCAGACAGAGCACTGGGGCTCCATCACTCTTACTCAGCCCTGCCAGTGTGGCCTCATAAACTACTAGAGTCACAGCTAATGAAACACAGGCACAACACACAGCTGACAATCAGCTGCACAGCCAATCAATGTGTGTGAGGCTGACAGAATGAAAGATAAAACAATAGATAGAATTATACATAGGTAGAATATGGACAAATGGATACTGTAGATGGATGGACGAATGAACATAAGGATAGACAGGTCAGATAGATGGATAGGTAGAAAGACAGACAGACATAGATAGAATGATAGAACAGCAAAATGATAGAACAATAGATAGAAAGATAGATAGAACAATTGATGATACATAGACAGAGACATAACGATAGAACAGCAGAATGATTGATAGATAGATAAAACGATAGAATGATAGAACGATAGATGGAACAACAGACAGAATGATAGACAGAATGACAGAACAACAGAACGATAGATCGACAGAACGATAGAACAATAGACAGAACGATAGAACAGACCAACAGTACGATAGATAGATAAAGATACAGAACAGATAGAGCAGCAGAATGATAGACAGAACGATAGAACAATAGATAGAATGACAGAACGATAGAGAGAATGATAGATAGAACGATAGAACAATAGATAGATAGATAGATCATTTCAAAAGTTCTTTTAAAATCTGGGCTTTAATCAAGTTCTAAATAATTCTTTTTGAGCATTAATTAGTTGATTTATTCTGGATCCCGCTGCTTGTGGATCTCTCAGGAATGCTAACACCAGCTCCACAATAGTGCTTATGCAGGTATTATTAAGCTTTTGTGAGAAGAGTTTATACTGCTTCTCTGTGAATACAAATCTAGTTGTGCTCCAGTTTTCGGACTGAATTTACCGAAGTTTCGATCTCACTCCACTCGCACCTCTCGGCTCATTCCCCATTCCACAATTAATTCAGTCATTTATCCTCTATCCCAGTCAAGGGCACGGCCCGAGATCTCTTAATTAAAGAAGAAAGACGGAGAAGAAAAAGAAAGTTCTCTGTCTTCAAACAAAGCTCTAACTGGCACACGGCTTTATCTGATCATTTAAACTCTCTTAACCCCTCTTAATTAATCCCAAACACACACTTCTGACATCCAGCGCTTGATTAATGAAATTAGCTCAGCGGAAGTCAAATAACATCAGCCTCGGACAGTGATAGCGTAACCCCAGGTGCAGCTTACGAGATCTGTACACTCGTCTGAAGAACAACTGCTGGGAATCGCAGATATGAGAAAGTGATGCAAGAGGCCTTTGCGCTGACGTAAAGTGAGCACTTTTACTTCTGATGGTTCAGGTTGCACCATGTCATCCAGAAATGTTCTTGGGTTTGCATTAATCTTAGAAGATAACTTGAAAAAAGACATTCATGTCTTAAGTTTTTACAATATAATAAAATATATTCGTAGTTTATGACAGATCCTGTACTTCATTTCAGCTATAAGACAATATCACTTTTCGTTATAATTGACCTCATAAACGGGTGTGACGTCTTTCCATTCTATCACTAAACAGCTTTTATTGGCCCAAATATTTGATTTTTCACAGACTCAGGCCATAGGAAGTTCATGATAGGCAGGATAGCGTCCAGTCACGTAGTGGTAAATCTGTAATAACAAAAATTTTAGATTAAAATAATGTTCAGCTTCAGTAAAACTAGGTATGATGATAAAAACTTTGTCGAACGCAGCTACATTTAGCCTAATACATAAATAAAAGAGCTAATCTATATGCTATTCATCACCGGTGACCTGGGCCACGATGCCGCCCTCCCTGAATAGTGTCTGTTTCCAGCCATAATGGCTGATAATTATCAGTTTATCCCATCGGAAGCCAGAATAGAGCAGCTTTGAGAGTGTGAAACACTGTTGGTTTAATTACCTGCCGCTCAATGTCAGCTAACAAGCTACTTGCTCCTAGTCGGAAAAGGTAAGGACTGAGCCACTCGTCTCCGAGCTCTTCCTTCATCAGGGTCAGCCACACCACAGACTCCTGCGCCGTACGGATGCCTCCTGCGGGCTTGAAACCCACCTGAGGACCAAAAAATGCATCAGTTAAACAGGCTGGATGAGTTATGTAAAAGAAGGTGATTTAGAGGTTCTTTACCTTGTGGCCTGTCCTCAAGTAGTAGTCACGGATGGCCCGCACCATTACTATGGCAACGGGGTATGTGGCATTGACAGACTCCTTGCCGGTTGAAGTTTTGATGAAGTCAGATCCTAGTGGTTAGAAAATACAAAGCCTTTTATCTACTGGCATGAAGTCTGGTCCACTTTGATCCTCATTCAGGCCAAGAAAAGCCAACTTAGACAATTCTTTTCATTTGATGGGCATATATATACACTGATCAGGTATAACATTATGACCACTTTGCTAATATTGTGTTGGTCCCACTTTTGCTGCCAAAACAGCCCTGACCCACCGAGGCATGGACTCCAGTAGACCCCTGAAGGTGTGTTGTGGTATCTGGCACCAAGATGTTAGCAGCAGATCCTGCAAGTTGCGAGAAGGAGCCTCCATGGATCGGACTTGTTTGTTCAGCACATCCCACAGATGCTCGATCGGATTGAGATCTAGGGAATTTGGAGGCCAAGTCAACACCTCAAACTCATTGTTGTGCTCCTCAAACCATTTTTGCTTTGTGGCAGGGCGCATTATCCTGCTGAAAGAGGCCACAGACACCAGGGAATACCGTCTCCATGAAAGGGTGTAAATGGTCTGCAACAATGCTTAGGTAGGAGGTACATGTCAAAGTAACATCCACATGGATGGCAGTACCCAAGATTTCCCAGCAGAACATTGCCCAAAGCATCACACTGCAGCTGAATCCCAAATGGCACACTTCTACGAACTTTAGTTTTTGTGGGCTTACAATGGCTGCCACGTGCGCATGCCCGCTAAGTCTGCGAGACCGCAGGGTGTCCCATTCATCATTTTAGGTTACAGAACGGGTATTCACGAGTGCCCCCTTTGCGGCCTCTATGCGCCCTCAATGCGCACTTCAGCTGAGACCACAAGTCTCTGAGCTACGCAGAGGACTTTACCCAGCAGTCAAAGCGGTCACGAAAGTGCGGAGGAAGACCGTGAGGGTTTAGGGTTCCATTTGGGACCGGGCCTGCCTCTGCCGGCTTGCCTTCTTCCCATAGTGCATCCTGGTGCCATGTGTTCCCCAGGTAAGTGACGCACACACACCCGGCCATTCACGTGAAGTAAAAGAAAACGTGATTCATCAGACCAGGCCACCTTCTTCTATTACTCTGTTGGCCAGTTCTGATGCTCACATGGCCACTGTTGGCTCTTTCAGCGGTGGACAGGCGTCAGCATGGACACCCTGACTGGTCTGCGGCTCTGCAGCTCCATACTCAACAAACTGTGATGCACTGTGTATTCTGACTCCTTTCTATCAGAACCAGCATTAACTTCTTGAGAAATCTGAGCTACAGTAGTTTGTCTGTTGTATCAGACCACATGGTTCAGCCTAAACTCCCCATGTGCATCAATGAGCCTTGGCCGCTCATGACCCTGTTGACGGTTCACCACTGTTCCTTCCTTGGAACACTTTTGATAGACACTGACCACTGCAGACCGGGAACACCCCACAAGAGCTGCAGTTTTGGAGATAATTCAATCCAGTCGTCTAGCCATCACAGTCTGGCCCTTGTCAAACTCGCTCAAATCCTTACACTTGCCCATTTTTCCTGCTTCTAACACATTAACTTTGAGGAGAAAATGTTCACTTGCTGCCTAATATATCCCACCCACTAAAAGGTGCTGTGATGAAGAGATAATCAGTGTTATTGACTTCACCTTGTCAGTGGTCATAATGTTATGTCTGAACGGTGTATATATCTATATATATATATATATATATATATATATATATATATATATATATATATATATATATGTATTAGAGTCATCAATCTAAAATCTAAACCTAAATTATATTTACAAGACTTTCAAAACCATATGAAACCAAGATGAGAGCACAGTACATTTCTAAGAACATGACATGTGGTTTAATTGTCGAAATACATCTGCATACACCAGGTCACACTGGCAAGTAATAGTAATTCTTCATCAACAAAAGCCAAAAACTTCCATCTGACACTTGTTTGGCTCAGACTGACAGGTCAAAGTTCACTCCAATGAGCTCTGAAAATAGAAAGTCCAGCACATTTTTAGCACCTCCATTCAGGCACTTCAGAAAGGCGTCAGGTTTTGAACCCCGACAGGACATTAGTCGCGAGGGCAGGGGAGGCTAGACAAGAACATATGGTCCCGTCGGCAGGGCTCAGAGGGTGTGCGTTCCTTCATCAATAAGAGCTTTCATTTCTCCCTTCCTCTCCTTCATAGCCAATTACGGTTTATCAGCGTTCCGATAAAAATAGAAGATAAAATGACGCTTCTAATGGATGAACCACAAACTGTGGACCAGCTCTAACCCCCAGCACCCGAGTCCCGCCTGCCCTTCCTCATGTCTAATGACTGTTCATTACCGCACAGAACAAGATGAACATTTTCCAGTTCATTAAAGATACGTTCTATGTGTTTTTCCACTCTTTTTCCACCCCTTCCCCTTTCCTCCGACACTCTTTCACTCTATTGCTCACCCTCTCCCTCAAACTGACATAATCCTTGAGATTCGTTCTGGGGAGTCTTAATTACACGATAATGGATAACGGTTATTAAACGCGGGCGACAGTAATGAAGCTCTATTCATTTGCGGCGGAGCGGGGGGACACTGCCGGAGAGCGTGGGAGTAAAATAGCTCCGGCGTCGCAGATTAATAGGTGAAATTATCATTCAATTTCAGAAACCTCATACGCAATTCATAGGAACAAGGGGAGATTAAGGAATGAGCGCGGCGACAAAAGCAATGCATTTTAATAACGATCCCTATCAGAGCCGCTGACAATTGGGTACAGTAATCGGCTTAATGTGCAATGGCTATTTAAGCATACAGTCACTGGCCTGCTCTGTGTGTGTGTGTGTGTGTTTGGCCATCTGGATGTGGAGTGCGGAAAGGATGAGCAATGGCGCCACACTGTGGACAAACGTTCAAACTTGCTAAGTCAAGCATCACTGTTAGTATTGATCATGCCTGGGTAGGGCTGTAAAATCGATTAATCGCAATTAATCGCATCTAACAAAAAAAGTTAGTTTACATAATATATGTGTGTGTGTGTATATATATATTATATTTATTTATATTATATGTCAATATATATAAATACAATAGTATGTATACACACATATATATTATGTAAACAAACTTTTTTGTTAGATGCAAAAAAAATCACGATTAATCGATTTTACAGCCCTACCAGGAGGTCAGATTTAGCTTGTTAGCATGACCAGTTAGTCCCTGCTGGTGGATGTAGTTACTGCACAGTTTGCATCTTTCTGACAATATATTTAAATAGCCATTTAAAATGAATTAGACAATAATGGATAGTGATCATTTAAATAAGTATATATGTTCCAAAAAATATTCAAAATATAAATGCAATATAAAAACAATATTTTTAATTTTTACATTAAAATTAATTTTGATATTATTGGAGGGCATGAAGTCAAATATGTCAGAGTGATAGAATTGTCCTATTATCATAATATAGAGAAAAATAAATAAAAGAAACCCTTATTAACCCTTACTATTTCTTGAATAAAAAGCATTAATAAACAAAAATAGTATTATTACTATTTGAAAAACATTTGTCCAAATCAATGTCAAAGAAAGAAAGAAAGAAAGAAAGAAAGAAAGAAAGAAAGAAAGAAAGAAAGAAAGAAAGAAAGAAAGAAAGAAAGAAAGAAAGGGTCTTAATTACACCATAATGGATAATGATAATTTAAACAATATAAAAAAAATTAACAGTATGCACTGAATCATGGCCCATGACTTTTATATATATTTCATAAGGAATATAAATACCATCTAATCAAATCAAGACCAAAGTGCCATGAAGCAAAACACTCATGGTAAGAGACAGCCAAACATGCTCATTTCACCTATTTGTACCCATCAACATCCTATAAATAGATAAACTGGTTGAAAAACTGTTTTGATGACAACTTAAATATAATTAAAATAAAACATTTATGTATATAATAATTATTTCTTCAGGACTTGACTGGACTCGAATTAAAACCAATTTTTTTCCTCAGATCTATTAATGTCCTCACCTGCCATCATGGACACCAAGCTGGCCTTGTAGACGTTTGTGAAGGTTCCCAGCTCTCCCACTGCCAAGATGGTCTTCATATGGGCGTCTCCACAGGCCTCTCTGAACTGCCGGATCTCATCGTAGAGGGCTGAGATAACAATGAGAGACAAAAATGAATGTCATCCATTTGTATTTTCACCAGCTATCAAAGTATAACTGAAGAAAAATATGCTTTGGGTACTATTATTGTTTGATAGTTATGGCCAATGTCGGCTGGTCAGTCTGGAAGACACAAGCTTATGCCCTAAGTATTGATTTTGTTTTAGAGTTTTACTAGAATAGGTTTTCATGCATGAATGTTCAAAAAACACCTTATTGTTTTGCATATTTTACAGTGTTGCAGCACTGCACTTCTCAGTCTATCACAGGGTTGCCAGGTTTTCACAACAAAACCTGCCCAATTGCTACTCGGAACAAGCTCAAAACTAGTCCTAATCGCATTTTTGGGGGGGGGGGAATCCTCTTTTTGGCGGTGTTCCCCTGGTAAAATTCTCATTCCAGGCACTAAATATCATATTATTTGGGGTCGCTTCAAGTCGCAGACATGAAAAACAACCCGCGGCAAGGGTTCTTCAGGAAAACTGCAGACTTGGCAACACTGGTCTGTCAGTAATGCTCTAGTTCCTTTATAAAAGCACAATGTGCTCTGATTGGTCGGCTGGAGTAATTGGTCAACTGCTTCAAGCGTGTTTCGGAAATGGCACGCCCCTTACTATATCTGCGAGACTTAACATGCTACTAATACAACTCAACAATGCCTTGCTCCCTTTTTTTGTATATGCCTGGGGCGGGAATTATTTAAATGAGGAATATTGTGACATGTTCGTTCCCAGAAGAAAACTCAAGACTACAATTGAGGCGTTTCAGGGAGTTCAGAAACAGTGCTTACTGATTTAGAGAATAACGCTCTTTGGAGCGGACTTTGTAACTTTGCAGACCTTTTCCATGCTCAAACAGCAACATTAAACACCAAAGAAGTTGAAATAGGTCCTCTTTAAATCAAAAGCAAACAGTCTGGTTTAAAAGGATTTTTTTGGTATGGAACTGTATTTGCGTTCCCTTAGTAGTACCCTGGTTACACACACCTGCCCACTGTCCAGTGAGTGCCAAAGTCCGGTTTATGACAATATCGATCTCCGAAGCACCATCCTTCACAGCCATCTGGACCTCCTCGAGACGGGTCTTCAATGGCGTCTGTCCAGCAGGGAAACCAGTGGCCACTAAAGCGAAGAGAATGACGTGAGGTGAGACAATGCGATTGCACCCTCTCTGGGATGATATCTGAAGAAGAAATGAAATGTGTTTTAAGATAAGCAGTTTCAAATGTCTTACCAGATGCAACAGGAAGACTAGAGTTGGCAGCCTTCAGAGACTTGGCAGCATCAGCCACCCGTGATGGGTACACACAGACAGCTGCAGTTGTGATTCCTGGAATCATGCATGCACACACACACACACACACACATACACACACAGTTTTCAAAGTCAGAGAAAACTAGAATGAATTTAATGCAACAACTACATTTTAATAAATACATAAAAGTAAACACAGCACAATGATTCAAAGAAAACACTTAAAGTTCTGTTAACATCTAATGCTTATTATGTTATAAACTATTTTTTTATTCAGTAAAAGGTTGAATTTAAGTTGCTGAAGTCACTGATCTCACCAGCCAGTCCATTTCTGGGGAAAGAGCTTTGTCTCCCTCTTGTGGACAGATATACAGTGACATGTTTATGTTACTAAAACTTAAAAACCATCAATACAATAAAATACCATTAATAACATTACAATAATACATTAATAAAAACATTAATAAAATAAAATAAATACACTAAAATATATACACTATCCTTCAAAAGTTTGGTGTCGGTAAAACGTTTTAATGTTTTTCAAAGAAGTTTCTTATTTTCACCAAGGCTGCATTTATTTGATTAAAAATATAGTAAAAATGGTATTATTGTGAAATATTTTCATAATTTAAAATAAATATTTTCTATTTTAATACATTTAAAATGTAATTTATTCCTGGAATTCCTGAAATTTTAGCAGCCATTCATGTGTTCCTTCTAACACATGGATTTGGTGCTCACACATTTTTTTTATTAATATTATTATTATTGTTATTATCAATGCTGAACTTAATGAAATGTTGTGCTGCTTAATATTTTGGTGGAAACCGTGACACATTTTTTTCCCCCAACTTTTATTATGTATTTCCTGTCACTTTTGATCAATTTAATGCTTCCTTGCTGAATAAAAGTATTAATTTCTCTCAAAAAATGTAAAATCCTAACCCCTGACCCCAAACTTTTGAACAGTAGTGTATTATAATAAAAAAGTATCAAATATATACAATAAAGGTAAATTTACACACACATATATATATATATATATATATATATATATATATATATATATATATATAGATACATACATATATATATATACACACATATATAAACATAAATATATATATATATATATATAGATTTTGTATATAGATAGTAGATAGTAGTATATATATCTTTTTTTTCCTTCCCCGCCCATTAAGCTGTATTAGTACCAGTGACATTCAATATATTAGTAATCTGTATGGATTCATATTTCAGGATTAGTTTGTCAATTACTATGATCTAAAATTCCTCTAACAGTAATTTGTTTAATGGATTGAAATGGTTTTGAACTTATTTTATATTGCAAACTGCAATTTGAGAGACAGAAGATAAATGTGGAATCAAGTGAACCAACAACAAGGATCATGATGTGAGAAATACATGCAAAAATCCTCCAGACAGAGGCACCTTTGTCATGCATGTCCATGCTCTTCAGCAGATCATGGCGAATCGGCTGTGTGGCCTTCATACAGAGTCGATGGACATTGGAAGGTGTGTCGTCACCAGCGAGGGTCGTCAGATCGATGCATGTGACAGCCTTCAGCAACCAGGCAGCCTACAATAACAATGTAGATCAATAAAGATGTGTTTTAGCTGGCATAAAGCAATAGCAGTGATTATGTGCCATAAATATTGTAAACAGTTTACCTGCCACTGTTTTTTGGCCACTTTGTGTCCCTGAATCTGCTGGGCTCTTTTAAGAACAGCCTGAGTGTTGACTCTGACTTTTGACACCCATTCCAGATCTAAAATAAGGCAAGAAGAAATCAGTTTTGTCCTGTTATTCCCCTCTGCTCAACGTGGATCATGAGACACATGGGTCATGTGGAATTCATTAAGGGCATTTCATTTACATACAGTTTGGAGTCAACTTTGTATCAGTGAAAGAAGAAAGAAATATAGAATTATATTTAAGATATACTAAATGCTTGAATGTTGAATTATGCAGTTCTTAACAGCTCAGATGGAGTTAAAGATTAACCACACATAACACGAAGAATATACTTTGCACTTTTACATGTTCAATGTTAAACGTAAAGCTTAAGTTACACCACGATGACTGGTACTCATTAGTAGTTTGCAAAGAACTTTAATTTCTGTCTTCAGTCCTTTTGATCCCATCACGTGGAAAAAGTAGCGGAATTAATTAATCAATGTAATGTTTTTGGGGGCGGTTTAAGACTTACCAAGATGCATTACTGGATTTCTCGCGGACATGATGAAATATAACTCACTGGATGAAATTAACTTTTAATAGATCGGGTTGATTTGACAAGCAGCAGCTCTGCACACTGACAGATTTCACGATAATGCGCGTCTTCCGGGTTTGCTCGTCACTGATTCGCCGACCCAAAACACTTCAAGCCAATCATTTCACCGCTACGCGAGGCGTAGAATGATGACGTTTTTTGTATTTATTAACGTGTGACCGCTCGAAAAATCACACTAGAGCAGAGGGTGTTTATATTAAAATAGAAATAATCTACTTATCTTGAACGAAAATATAGATGTATTTTTCATTCCTGAATGTACTTGACACCCCCAAAAAAAGATGCACAAATAAGAGTATTTTCAATTTATCTACATAACGTTACATTATATTAAAATAGATGAAAGCAGCACATCAGATATGAGAAACAAGTTGGATGACATTTATGATGAGAAACATGCATTTGAAATTGAATAAACAACAACAAAAAAGGCCGCTTCAGTCTGGTTTATTAGATCAAGATAAGATGTTAGACAACCATCATCCTGAGCTTTTGAGATAAACCCATCACATGCTTCAGGCTTTAAATAAAAAGTGAAATAACCATTACAATATCCAATCAAACCTCAAAGGGATTTTCATTTGAGCCTTAACAGTGATTAAGGTATCCTGAATTGTTCATATAAAGCCTAAAGTCAAACAATTTCTTCAGCACTGATACAAAAGCTGTGATTCATATTATAAAAACACTGTGGCAATTTTAAAAAATTGTCCTGCATAACATGTTTGTACCTTAACAAGTTTGCCAGGAAAGATAAAAACATAAAAGTGATTTTAAAATGATATGGTAATAAACAAGGATGAGTTACGGACTTCAATTACAAATCTGGTCTACATTTAACATTTTCTTGGACAAACATGGCAAAATTGCACTTTAGTTTCATATTTCTTTTCTCTTCTTTTACCCAGTAAATATAATTTAAGAATTAGACTTTTCAAAAGAAGCAGATAGAACTCAGAGCCATACAATTGTATTACGAGATTTTGTCATTCTGGGTGAGCAAATTATTCATAAATAATTATTATGTAAAAAGCGAATCCTGGTTTATCCACATCCTCTGAAAAGCCAAATAAATTGCACATTTTGACTGATTTAGTTCTTTACAGCTTTGGCATGTTGGGTGTGATAATGACCACTCTTCGGCTATTCTCTGGGAGGACATGAATCGTCTCGGAACAGCTGCCTGGCGTGGGATTTGGAGCTGGGACTTGTAATAGACAGAAGATTCAGCTTTGAGCTGAACGGAGACTCTTCTGAAGTGGTTTTCTAGAGCAAGAGGAGATCACAGAATGTTAAGCACATCCAGCCTAAAACATTCAGTATACAGCATACATTTCCAAAAATATCACTGTTGTCTATGGAGTGCAAAGTTTGCATATTTTGATCCTAAATGAATTTCTAATCCAATATTTAATATCCTACACATTCACAATAGCCACACTATTGCATACATATATAGTCATGGGTGGGTAAATGTAAGGTTTATAGATCTTTTGATCTAATGGACAAAACAAGCTTGCGCAATTTATAAACATACATATGAACGTGCACGAAGATGGAGGAAAAACATATGAAGAGCATTAGCTTTCATTTCTGCTCTCATAGCTGCAAGACCACACCGAACGCGGTGAGTGTGTGTTAGAAATCAGGAATGGTGCGAGAACATTGTGCTTGGTAAGATTTTCATCTTCAGCTGACAAAGTTTTAATCACGTCTGGCTAGCATGCTGCCCATAATATTTAAGCGTTAGGTCAGTAAGGCGGAGAGTAGGCGGTCTTTTGTGGATGTTCAAACACATTCAACCACATGAGCGTCTACACTACAAAAGCAATGTATTATTTCTCATAATGCCATTGCGCCAATGTGCATGTGGCAAATAAAGCTTTGAACTCTGGTATGACATCTTAATGATCAAATATCCATCATTCATGAATCATTTTTAGATGTTCTAGTGTATATGTTTGTTACCTTTGGTAGTTTAGTCGGCGTACTGCAGGTGTCCACGGGAATCATCCGCTTAGAGCCCCTGCTGCTTTCATTCGGGGAAGAGCTGATCGCCCCTAACAATGTTGCATCGTCAACATGATTGGATAATTCGGACACATGTTCATTCTGCACCATGCTTGGCTCATCACAACCATCCATGGGTGACCAAGAGTAGGTTTGACTGAATGCCATGTCATCTTGTAAAGAGATATTGGACGTTTGATGGCTTTGTCCATTTTCGTCCTTGTAGAGGTGTCGTACGCATGAAGGTCTTGTGCTGGAGAATGGCTCGGGGCGGCTGGAGCAATGTGGGGCCAACGGTGTGGGCTCTGATGGCCCAAAACTGTGGTTCACAGGGGTCGCTGCTTGACTCTGAGTCAAAGAGTCTTCAGGATCTTTTTGTCCAACGCTTTTCTTGGCAAACCTGCACAATTGTGTGTTACGTGGGGTGATCCTTTTCCTGATGGCTCCTTCTAGGTCACGCTCTGTACCCACTACATACACACGCTTCTGACCGCGTGTCACTGCAGTGTATACATGCTGCCAGTTTTGAGCAATGCTGTCTCCAAGAACATACACAATAGTTTCAGCCTCTGAGCCCTGAAGTGAGAAAACAAATTTGCATGAAGCTGAGACAAATGCTGTGAACAGGGCCGTAGATCAACAAAGAGCATAAATACCTGAAAGGTGTGAATGGTTCTTGCCCAAGCATGGCGCAGTTTACACTCTCTCTGTAGCTCCCTGTAGTTACAAGTCACCACACGCCCATTTTCATCATCTAGTGTCAGGTAGCGCCTTATTTTTTTACATCTTCCTTCCTTATTATTCTCCTCATCCTTAGTCTCATCCTGTGATTGGTGTACAATAACAAGGACAAGTTAAACCAATCAATCAATCACAAACTCAGGTTATTACTACTCAAAACTAAGCATTTTGAATTTATAAGCATTAAAAATTGAGACTGTCAATAAATACATATATAAATCGATAAATAAAACTACAGTACATCTTTAATGAAGAAAATTTCCCCATTGCACAGTCGCTCCTTCTTCTCTTTCGTCTGTTCATTTTGTGTCTGGTTTACGGCATTATCATGGGAAGATCTGGCACCATCATGTGAAGGCCTGACAATATCACAGGAAGTCACTCCTCTCTTCTCCTCATGGTCTGAGACATAGCCATTCTTAGTGCAGCAAACTTTATCCCTTCTTTGAAAGTTCCATGTCTTTTTGGGAGTCCTGAAATTAAAAACACCAAATATTAAAACAGAAATTTACTTCTAGAAAGGCAACCTATGGAAGTGGTGAAAAAAACATTAATACAATTAAGTGTCATGCTTATTTATTTGTAAGAAAACTAACTTTTCACTCACTTTGTAATGTGCTGAGAATAATGCTTGCAGCAAAGCTCATTTATCAACTCACAGTCTTTCCTGTAAACGATAAAAATGACAACTTTAGCAAACTCAACATTTTCTTAAAAATATTGACATCTCAGCATAAAGCAACAAAGCTGAATCGGTCTTACCTCCTGAAAGCCACAAATTGAGACAATTTATCATCTTCCAGTCCAGGACCTTCCTTGAGTAAAAATATAATGGCGTCCTGGAGGTCTAAACAGAAGAAATGTGTTGTTATTGATCAATATTAGATTTACTATTTTGCTGGACTGACAGTTATTTGGTGCCTCAACAATGTATTTGATTTGTAATTCCTGTGCCAAAAAGTTGCAATAAGGTGCTTATGGGGGAGTAAAATGTATTGAAGGTGGCTGTGTAGGCACCCAAAGAAAGATTTGAATGAGTCACAGACAACAGGAAGTGTATTTTCAGGAACTCTCCATTGAAAACATGCAGTACAATAGAGAAACAAGAGTCTGCATGAATGTTCTGAGGAGAATCCAGTGATGGTTTTTCTTTTGATCAAAGTGTGTTTTCTTTTGTTATTCAGATTGTTTGAGCCTTCAGGTTTACAGCTTTACTGCAGATGCAAAGAATGTGTCCTGAGGCAGAGTGATCGTGTAAACACCTCACATAATTCTTCACTTCCTACCTTATACTATACAAGTGTTGTAGAAATAATAAAGCCATTTAAAGTAAAGTTTTTCACATATATCATAACAGCTCACTTACCAAAATTATCATTTTCCCCACTGATTTTGACAAAAATGAACCTTTTGTCAGATGGCACTGTGAAGGGTCTCGTCATTTTTATGGTTGCATCAAACTCCAGAGGGCTGTAACGCCTTTTTTTACCCATGTCTGAAATGCTGAAATATTATATTAATAAAAGCAGTAGGATTAATAAACTGTCATTAGGATTGAGAAACACCATTAACATTTGTTCATATTACATAAAACCATATACACACAGTCGACAAGCCAACAAGGAACCAAAACTAAGATGTTACACAATTTTCTAAAAACGCATCAAACATTTTAAAATACAAGTGATCTGCTCACAGTCCAGCGTTTCTGACGATGAGCTCAGACTCGGCACGATGGTTGGTCTTCATCTCAATGGCCCAACGGACATCCTTGAGGCCTTCAAACAGATCGTACAGTGTGTTTCCAGGCTCAATGCTTGGCAGCTGCCTCACATCTCCTGCAGAAACAAAATCCATGTTTTTTTATTTTTTTTATTTATACAACATTATTTATACGATTTTAAATTTATTTAATTAATACGACATCTTAAACTGCAGAATAATGCTGCTGATACATATAATGCAAATACACCCTGAATGAGATGCATGCAATATGCCTTTACCCAAAATGATAAACTTCTGAAGTTCTGCATGTTTGGTAAGCATGCTGAGAACAGAGTGAAGGATCTGAACAGACACCAGGCTCCCTTCATCGACCACCAGCACCCGCACCCGCAAGAACTTCCAACCCTGAGGATTTCCACTGGGATCTTTTTTTGCATTCATAAAACTCCATAAAACCTGAAAAAATGGGGGGGGAAGTTGACAATGTAAATATGTGTGTAATTAATACAAAATAATGATAGCAACTGAGACACCTATATACAGGTGCTGGTCATATAATTAGAATATCATCAAAAAGTTGATTTATTTCACTAATTCCATTCAAAAAGTGAAACTTGTTTATTATATTCATTCATTACATACAGACTGATATATTTCAAATGTTTATTTCTTTTAATTTTGATGATTATAACTGACAACTAAGGAAAATCCCAAATTCAGTATCTCAGAAAATTAGAATATTACTTAAGACCAATACAAAAAGGATTTTTAGAAATCTTGGCCAACTGAAAATTATGAACATGAAAAGTATGAGCATGTACAGCACCCAATACTTAGTTGGGGCTCCTTTTGCCTGAATTACTGCAGCAATGCGGCGTGGCATGGAGTCGATCAGTCTGTGGCACTGCTCAGGTGTTATGAGAGCCCAGGTTGCTCTGATAGTGGCCTTCAGCTCTTCTGCATTGTTGGGTCTGGCATATCGCATCTTCCTCTTCACAATACCCCATAGATTTTCTATGGGGTTAAGGTCAGGCGAGTTTGCTGGCCAATTAAGAACAGGGATACCATGGTCCTTAAACCAGGTACTGGTAGCTTTGGCACTGTGTGCAGGTGCCAAGTCCTGTTGGAAAATGAAATCAACATCTCCATAAAGTTTGCAGCAGCAGGAAGCATGAAGTGCTCTAAAACTTCCTGGTATGCGGCTGCGTTGACCTTGGACCTCAGAAAACACAGTGGACCAACACCAGCAGATGACATGGCACCCCAAACCATCACTGACTGTGGAAAATTTAAACAGGACCTCAAGCAACATGGATGTTTGGATTGTGTGCCTCTCCTCTCTTCCTCCAGACTCTAGGACCCTGATTTCCAAAGGAAATGCAAAATTTACTTTCATCAGAGAACATAACTTTGGACCACTCAGCAGCAGTCCAATCCTTTTTGTCTTTAGCCCAGACGAGACGCTTCTGGCGCTGTCTATTGTTCAAGAGTGGCTTGACACAAGGAATGTGACAGCTGAAACCCATGTCTTGCATACGTCTGTGCGTAGTGGTTCTTGAAGCACTGACTCCAGCTGCAGTCCACTCTTTGTGAATCTCCCACACATTTTTGAATGGGTTTTGTTTCACAATCCTCTCCAGGGTGCGGTTATCCCTATTGCTTGTACACATTTTTTTCTACCACATCTTTTCCTTCCCTTCACCTCTCTATTAATGTGCTTGGACACAGAGCTCTGTGAACAGCCAGCCTCTTTTGCAATGACCTTTTGTGTCTTGCCATCCTTGTGCAGGGTGTCAATGGTCGTCTTTTGGACAACTGTCAAGTCAGCAGTCTTCCGCATGATTGTGTAGCCTACAGAACTAGACTAGAGACCATTTAAAGGCCTTTGCAGATGTTTTGACTTAATTAGCTGATTACAGTGTGGCACCAGGTGTCTTCAATATTGAACCTTTTCACAATATTCTAATTTTCTGAGATACTGAATTTGGGATTTTCCTTAGTTGTCAGTTATAATCATCAAAATTAAAAGAAATAAACATTTGAAATATATCAGTCTGTGTGTAATGAATGAATAGAATATACAAGTTTCACTTTTTGAATGGAATTAGTGAAATAAATCAACTTTTTGATGATATTCTAATTATATGACCAGCACCTGTATGCTGAAATTCTTGGATTACATGGGGGTGAGTAAATTATCAAGAAATTTTAATTCTGAAGTGAACTAATCCTTTAAGTTCTAAAATGTTATGTAATGCACTATGAAGTTATTAAAATATTATGTGATGTTTAAGTCATGTAATGCTATGTTTAAGATAATGATGTTATGGAAGATAATAGTATGTAATATGTTACAAATTAATACAAATAATGTAATGTTACATTATGAAATGCCATGTAATGTAAAGTTGTTTTGTGGACTATACCTGGTGCATAGTATAAGCAGTAAAGCCAGTTCTCTTAGTAAGAAGTGAAGCAGCTCTCCCTGTAGGAGCAGTGAGGAGAACCTCCACAGGCTTTTCATCACTGTCACTCGCCTCTTTATCTTTCTTCTCCTCGTGTTCGTCTGACAGCAGCCCATTACTGGACCCTTGAGAGTCATTCTGAAAGACCTCACAAGCCTTCAGCACCTCTTCCCTGTCACTTGTCTGTTGCTCCATGGCCGCCTTGAACACCAGGCTGACCACTGTGGTTTTCCCACAACCTCCCTTCCCACTGATCACGGTTACCGGGTTGGCACACATCATTTCTGCTGCTCGCACCTGATCGGGATCCAACTCTATAGTAGACGGATCAATATCCAAGAAGGTGGAGTCATCTGAGTCTGAAGTGAGACTTTCCTCTTTTATGGTGAGATTTGTAATTTCATAGGACTGAGGAGAATCACAATGCCGTGCTGGCGTTCCTCCATTGTGGTCTATGCTTGTAGCACCAGGCTGTGCAAAATCAAGATGCGTCTGCTCAAACCCAGCCCCCTGAACTATGTAATTTTGTGGTACTGAAATTGATATTTTTGCATCAGCCTTAGATTTCCTCAAATGAGCCGTACTGTGCTTTTTACAAGCCTTCGCTCTTAATCTATCCAGCTGTGCTTCGAGAAGAACCTCCCGTACATCCAAGTGGATCTTCCAGGGTTCTCCCTCAACCAGGCCCCTCAAGCATTCGCCAATGCCTTTCTCATAGCTAAAGAGGTTCCTAAGTGCCACCTTTTCACCATCCCTCACCAGCACCCCCTGTTCCACAAGGAAATGCAAAGCTTCCCAGGCACCCATAACTCCTGTATCATCCAATATGTTATTCACCAACATCTCGCGCTTGGCGTACGTGCTGCCAGTTGCTCTGCAATGTCTTTTCAGTTCCGCATATAACAGTAAGGCATTGCGCTGCAGCACCGGGATTCTCCAAAACAAACGACAGTCCTTGAAGGCCTCCACTTTTGCTTCACACCGGATCAGATGTAATTCTTTAAACATGATCTGTTAAAAAAAAAAAAAAAAAAAAACATATATATTGAAGGATAGTGAAGGACATCATTTGTGAGCTTACGATTTAAAACCAAACAACCAGTATCCCAGGAAGGAATCTTACATAGTTAAAGCCCAACTTCCATACATTAGTCTTAATGAGCTCCTCAAGTTTGGCTAATACATTTGTATTGTTCTGCTCTTGTGCAGTAGGATCATCTCTTTCAGAAGTTTCTGGTATGTGTTCCATTCTTCCTTTGTTGATTATATCCATAAACTGGCCTGGCAGCAATGTTGGTAAGTATTTCATGATTTGAGGGTACAAGCTGGCAACTCTCACGTGTGTCCAAGCGACTGATGTGTTTAAAGACAATGACATTGAACACATGAACAAGGTTTGTGATTATGATTTCAGTATTATCATTTTAATAATCACTTTTTCATAAATATTATATGTGCAAAATATTGAAAACAAGTAGACATGGTATATATTTTCCAACCTGAGCGATTGACGCAAGACTTGAGCTGTTCAGCCACAGCTTTATTCTCAAGTGATGAATCTTCAAACTCCTGCAGGGCGTCCAGCACTTCGACAAGCTCCACATGTCTGTCAATGGGCAACCAATTCATGAACATGTTAATGAAGTCAGGTTGTGCTCCAGATGCTGTAAGAAAAAGAGACACCAGTGACTGGCCCTCTGATCTCAGACCGGTGCGGAGGCTGTAGGAGGGATAGCCTTTGACAAAAGCTTTGTGCTGGCCTTGGCGAACTGTGCAGGTTATCTCCCACCAGGGATCACAGAGGAGAAAACGGCCCTCAACCCAGTGCGTCTTATTACCGGCCATAAATGATACTGCAAAAGAAGATAAGACGTGTATTAAACATTAAAGGGTTAGTTCACCCAAAAATGAAAATTCAGTCATTTATTACTTACCCTCATGCCGTTCCACACCCGTAAGACTTTCGTTAATCTTCAGAACACAAATTAAGATATTTTAGTTGAAATCCGATAGCTCCGTGAGGCCTCCATAGGGAGCAATGGACACTTCCTCTCTCAATATCCATAAAGGTACTAAAAACATATTTAAATCAGTTCATGTGAGTACAGTGGTTCAATATTAATATTATAAAGCGACGAGAATATTTTTGGAGTGCCAAAAAAAACTAAATAACGACTTATTTAGTGATGGCCGATTTCAAAACACTGCCTCAGGAACCATCGGAGCATAAATGAATCAGTAGGCGTTTCTCATTGTCAAGGATACTTCCTTGGCAGGACTGGTCCTTCCAAGTCACTTCCTTCAGAGGCTAGGCGAGGCTCCTCTTTAGCATTCGGAGAACACGTAAATGGAACAGACTAGCAAGTGTACGTTATTGCGTCATTACGTCAGTGAAAAGGCAAAAGAAATGCCGGTGATGGCAACCAAGCTAATAATTGTTAAATAACGGTTCGGTTCAGTTAGCCATCAATAACGTAATTTGTATTTGTATTTGATATAATATCAATACGGTAGTAATTTGTACTGACATTTAAACGTTAAACTTTATTTATCTGACATATTTACTACAGTTATAACAAATGTTTGGTAACGTAAATATAAATTTGAAAGCATATTGCCCGCTAACGTCGAACTTTTTTTTTTTTTTGAACAAGATTGCAAAGCTGCACGCATAGGATTGTGGGTTATTTTAGAGTGCAAAGAGCGCGAAGGATATGCATCCTTTCCTGTATATGGGCTATTTGTCGAACAAAGGACTCAGTCCTTGTTTGAAATTCCGAGGATCCTCGACATTGGAACAGTCCTTCGACGGATGTCGATGTCGTAGCATCCTCGAAATTCTGGCTTCCGAGGATCCTTCCTTGACATTGAGAAATGCCTAGTGTGTCGAATCATGATTCAGATTGCGTGTCAAACTGCCAACGGCTGAAATCATGTGACTTTGGCGCTCCGAACAGCAGATTCGACACACTGATTCATCTGTGCTCCGAAGCTTCCTGAAGCATTGTTTTGAAATCGTCGATCACTAAATAAGTCGTTATTTAGTTGTTGTTTTTTGGCGCTCCAAAAATATTCTCGTCGCTTTATAATATTAATATTGAACCACTGTACTCACATGAACTGATTTAAATATGTTTTTAGTACCTTTATGGACCTTGAGAGAGCAAGTGTCCATTGTTCCTTACGGAGGCCTCACGGAGCCATCGGATTTCAACTAAAATATCTTAATTTGTGTTCTGAAGATTAACGAAGGTCTTACGGGTATGGAACAGCATAAGGGTGAGTAATAAATGACAGAAATTTCATTTTTGGGTGAAATAACCCTTTAATAGTTTAATAGGCCATTAACAAAGACTACGTATATATATTAAAAAAATCCCACAAGTAAGCTGTGTGTCTCCTGTAAAAGTGAGACACAATGACAAGTTGATTTTAACTGAAACATTGTAAACATAACCATGTGAACTGTACTAAACATGATTTAGTTTTTACTAACAACAATGTAAACTGTAAATATGATTACTTTTACATGAAAAAGTGTAAATTGTAAACAGGCTTACTTTGTAACTTGCAGCAATGTAAATTATAAATATATGTCAATACTTGTTGATAAGTGATGTGCCATTATCATTTTGATGTCCTAAGCAAATTCAAAATATAAAACTATATAGATTTAAAACAAAACACAATAACAATGTAAGAGAAGAAATTACAATGTATGCAAACATTTTGCTTTAAGTTGGAAAAATGTCATTCAAGAGTCCACAACAAAAAATGTCATTAACATAAAAGTATATTGTCAAGTTAAATAAATATATAAAACACATTCGACATATGCGTTAGTACATAAAAGATGTTTTTATTTGTTTTACGGACAATGTCACATATTTTTCAGTGTGTCAAGGGTGATTCTGCTGTTACTGCAAACATAGTTTGATCTACTCACTTTGTGTTCATGAAACCAAAAGATAACCAAATGATAACATGTTTGGTAATATATAATGTTGTTTTACCTTCTTTTGATGTTGGAACGGAAAATTTAAATACGTTTGCCCCCGATGACACAGAGTCCATCTCCTTCATATCAAGAAACTCAGGCTGTATTTCCTCTTCATCTTCACTTTCTGAAACCTCATCTTGGTTTGACTGGACAACCTGACGCTCTGGTAAAATGTAACCAGTTATGGTTTTTAAACCAGCTGGGGGAAGTTGCAGCGCCATGTTTAACGTTACTCATGCAGACAGATTTCTACATCTCGCGGTTCAATTCTTGACTTATGACTGTAAACATGGTCAACAACAACAGCCTATCACATTACACCAAAATAAAAGTCCGTTCAGTTTGTGCGCTGCTTCCTGTCAATGGAATCACTAGTTAACTGAACTATTATACATAATTTATTGTAAAGACGAGTGCATAGATCAAGCGTGTTTGAAATTTTATTAATACATAAATCAACAGAAATGATTTTAATTCTTTATTCATTTTAATCATTATTGATAATTGTATTGAAATGCTAGACATGCACATATTTGCTCCATGCTTAAAGTAATAAACAAAAAGTGTCATCAAAAAACTATAATTTCGACAGTAGAAAAAAGGTAGGTAGAATAGAAGATGCAGAAGTGAGAATGGCCCGAAAACATGATATGGTAATATTTCTATTATTGGTTTGTATAATAATAAAAAAGAAAAGAAGGCGTAATTCAAACTTTAGAAAAAAAAAAATACAGAAAATATTTTGACTGCATGTTTAATATTTGGAACATTAAAATAATATTAACAAAAATCACAAGCAGGAAGACTCATATAGCCTACCTGAGAACAAATACATGATATTGTAAGATTTCCTTGATTTATATAATAACAAAAAGAAAATAAGGCATAATTCAAACTTTTGAAAAATATATATATTATAGAAAGCACATAGATTGCATGATTAATATTTGGAACATTGCATTGCTCAAGCTATCTAATTGTAGAACAAACAATAATAAAAAGAAAATTGATTATATGATTACTGACCTAAAGATAGCACTGAATCTTAGCTAGTTCCTATTCAATTTACAGCATGTTTCTTTTTTTTTTTATTTAGAGTTTTTCAAAACCCTGAAACTTTTTGTGTATTTCCAGGTTTAAATTAAATTTTGAATCAGTTGAATCAGCGTGGTCTCAAATTTTTGTTGATGACACCACCCTTTTTAGCTGCTTTGTAGATGAAAATCAACCAACAATAAACATTCTGAACAATAAACATAAAATGTATCCACTGACTATACTAAAATGAATGCTATTGTATTTAAGCTCAGATTTTTGTTTCTTTTTGGAGTAAATCAAGTTATACAACAGAGATATGAAAATGAATTTTCTCAGGGAAGCTCCTTGTTGTGAGATTTGAGGCTTGAGCTAGCACAGACTCTTCTGAAGAGGTTTGCTAGAGAAAGATTATGTCATGGAAAGTTAAATACAAAATCATGTATTTTTGATAATTTACAGATTTGTTACTTTTACAAGTTTGCTTGGTTTAGTGCATGGGTCTGATTCAGCATGCCGCTTTGAGGCTTCAGGACCTTGTTGGGCAACTATCGCCTTGAGAAGGCCACACAATTGTGTGTTTCGAGGGGGGATCCATTTCTTGATGGCTCCTTCTAGGTCACACTCTGTACCCACCACATACACACACTTCTGACCGCGTGTCACTGCAGTGTATACATGCTGCCAGTTTTCAGCAAAGTTATTTCTGAGAACATACACAATAGTTTCCGCCTCTGAGCCCTGCAGTGAAGAGAAAACAAGTTATTAGTTGCATGAAGCTGAGACAAATGCTAATTCAAGGTGTTAAATGGCTACCGATGAACAAGTGTCAATGACTAAGTGTGTATATGCGTGACCTCAATATCTGAAAGGTGTGAATGGTTCTTGCCCAAGCATGACGCAATTTACATTCTCGCTGTAGCTCACTGTAGTTAAAAGTTACCACATGCCCGTTTTCATCATCTAGTGTCAGATAGCGTATTGTTTTGCTTCTTGCTCCCATATCTATCTCAGTCACATCCTGTAATTGGTTGTAAAATGACATAAAAATGCACCAATCCAATTCAGGTAATTACTCATGTTTAAGTTCATATCCAAACAAATTTTAATTAACTTTTTGGCATTGTAAAAACACAAAGCATCAAATCAAAACATTTTCTCAACACTTCACCTTTTTAATGAAGAAAATTTCACCGTTGTACATTCTTTCATTTTTCATCTGTTCTTTTTTTCGTTGGCTTCTAGATCTTCTAGCTTTTTTTCCCTCATCTTTGCCAGAGATGTAGCCATTCTTTGTGCAGCAAACTTTATCTCCCACTTGAAAGCATATTTTATTTTCATGAGTCCTAATGGAAATAAGATATGAATACAGAGTGTTAAAAAGTGAACCAATAAAGGTAATGAAAGCAAAAAAGTATTGTATAAATCCTCATATATACACAAAACACACACACATTATATATATATATATATATATATATATATATATATATATATATATATATATATATATATATATATATATATATTATTATATATTAAATTATATACAAACAAAAGATTGTGCTGTAAAATAACAGTAAAATACTGGCAGCTCAGTTGCCACTTGTGTACTGTTAAAGGATTAAATCACTTCAGAATTCAAATTTCCTGATAATTTACTCACCCCCATGTCATCCAAGATGTTTGTATTTCTTTCTTAAGTCGAAAAAAAATTAAGGTTTTTGAGGAAAACATTCCAGGATTTTTCTCCACATAGTGGACTTCAATGGGATGAAGGTCCAAACTGCAGTTTCAGTGCAGCTTCAAAGGATTCAACATGATCCCAGCTAAGGAATAAGGGTCTTATCTAGTGAAACAATCAGCCATTTAAAAAAAAAATTATATATAATATAATATAATTATTATATTATATTATATTATATTATATTATATATTATATTATATTATATACACTTTTTAACCACAAATGCTCGACTTGACTTGCACTAGCTCTGTGATGCGCTATGCATTTCATAATCAAGTTGGAAAGGTCACGTGTGACGTAGGTGGAAGTACTGGGCAAGTGTTTACAGTGAAAAGAAGGAGTCAAATGCCCTTTACAAAAAAAGGCAAAACAACGATGTCGGATGATTATGAAGTTGGAGGACAAAAAGAGATGGCATTTATCATTTGTTTGTCACCCTTAATGGAGACTGTTGTATGCCTTTTTCGTCGGTGAAGTGGTTCTGAAGTGACACCTTGTTGTTCTCCTTCACCAGCACCCCTTGCTCCCGAAGAAACATGGCCCCCTTCAAATGCATTTTTCCACTTCTCCAGCAGCATCTTATGTTCAATGTATGTGCTGCCAGTGTTTCTGCAGTATTCTTTCAGATCTGCATACAACAGCAAGGCATTTTGCTGTACCTCAGGGATTCTTCTGAACAAGCAATCGAAGCACTTGAAGGCCTCCAGTTTTGCTTCACATCTGATCATACGAAACTCTTTAAACATGATGTGCTGTGGAGTTTCTTCAGTGTTTTCCTTTGTGTTTTTCATCTTTCCATTGCTTATTATATCCATAAACTGGCCTGGCAGCAGTGTTGGCAAGTATTTCATGATTTGACGGTACATGCTTGCAACTGTCACTTGTGTCCAAGCGAAATTTAAATCAGTACTAAAACCATACATAACACCCTATAAATAGTTTTTAAACTTGAATTGAACCAATCGGCTTCCCAAATGAAATAACTTACCTTCCATGGTATTATTACCGTAACATACTGTAAAGGAGAGCTGTAAATTAAAGAATAGTTCACTTCAGAATTAAAATTTGATCATTTACTCACCCCAATGTCATCCAAGAATTTCAGTGTATAAACGTGTCTAAAAGAAATTATGTTTTTTGAGGAAAACATTTTTCTCCATATAGTGGACATCAACAATTACCAGCGGGTTGAAGGTCCAAATTGCAGTTTAAATGCAGCTTCAAAGGACTCTATATGATCCCAGACAAGGAATAAAGGTCTTATTTAGTGAAACAATCAACCATTTTCTATTAAAAAAAGTATATCATATATATTATAAACACACACACTTTTTAACCACAAATGCTCATCTCGCACTAGCTCTGCGATGCGCCACGCATTACATAATTACTTTGGAAAGGTCACACGTAGGCGGAAGTACCGCGGTAGGGTGAAAAATGCCATCTCATTTTGTTCTCCAACTTCAAAATCATCTGACATCGTTGTTTTGCCTTTTTTCTGCTCTGTAAACACTTCCACCTACGTCACACATAACCTTTCCAACTTGATTATGTAATGCATAGCGCGTCACAGAGCTAGTGCAAGTCAAGACGAGCATTTGTGGTTAAAAAGTGTATATATATATATATATATTTATTTTTTTAAATGGCTGATCGTTTCACTAGATAAGACCCTTATTCCTTAGCTGGGATCATGTTGAACCCTTTGAAGCTGCACTGAAACTGCAGTTTGGACCTTCAACCCATTGAAGTCCACTATGTGGAGAAAATCCTGGAATGTTTTCCTCAAAAACCTTAATTTTTTTTCGACTTAAGAAAGAAAGACAAACATCTTGGATGACATGGGGGTGAGTAAATTATCAGGAAATTTGAATTCTGAAGTGATTTAATCCTTTAACAGTACACAACTGGCAACTGAGCTGCCAGTATTTTACTGTTATTTTACAGCACAATCTTTTACAGTGATAGAGTGGTGCTTCAAGACAGTATTGAATGAAAGCCATAAATTGTTTTAATGATTATGAAAATAGGTGACATAGGTGGTCCAACCTTTTTGACACTTGACTTGAGCTGTTCAGCCACAGCTTTATTCTCAGGTGATGAATCTTCAAACTTCGACAAGCTCCACATTTCATTGGGCAACCAATTCTTGAACTCAGTAACAAATACAGGTTGTGCTCCACATGCTGTAAGAAAAAGAAACACCAGTGACCGGTCCTCTGATCTGGTGCGGAGGCTGTAGGAGGGATAGCTGAAAGGGAGGGAAAAAAACGTGTACCTGCCACCACATTTAACTGTGCAGGTTAACTTCCACCAGGGATCACAAAGGTGGAAAAGGCCCTCGACCCTGCACATCTTATTACCGGCCATGATAAATGATACTGAAAAAAAGATGACAATGACAGTGTATTGTTAATTTAAGGTGTGCCTTTAAAGGGTTAGTTCACCCAAAAATGAAAATTCTGTCATTTTACACCCGTAAGACCTTCGATGATCATCGGAACACAAATTAAGATATTTTTGTTGAAATCTGATGACTCAGTGAGGCCTCCATAGCCAGCAATGACATTTCCTCTCTCAAGATCCATAAAGGTACTAAAAACATATCTAAATCAGTTCATGTGAGCACAGTGGTTCAATATTAATATTATAAAGCGACTAGAATATTTTTGGTGCGCCAAAAACAAAAAAAAAACGACTTATTTTGTGATGGCCGATTTCAAAACACTGCTTCAGGAAGCTTCGGAGCGTTTCTGTGTCGATTCATGATTTGGATCGCGTGTCAAACCGCCAAACTGCTGAAATCACGTGACTTTGGCGCTCCGAACTGCTGATTCGATACACTGCTCCGAAGCTTCCTGAGGCAGTGTTTTGAAATCGGCCATCATATAAGTCGTTTTTTTGTCTGTTTTTCTGGTGCACCAAAAATATTCTCATCGCTTTATAATATTAATATTGAACCACTGTACTTGCAACTGATTTAAATATGTTTTTAGTACCTTTATGGATCTTGTGAGAGGAAATGTCATTGCTGGCTATGGAGGCCTCACGGAGCCATCAGATTTCAACTAAAATATCTTAATTTGTGTTCTGAAGATTAACGGAGGCCTTACAGGCGTGGAAAGGCATTTTTATGTGAACTAACCCTTTAAATTCTCTGCTTGTGCTTCTTTTATACATGTTAAGGTCTGGTCGTAGTAAAAAAGTTTTAGGCCCTGATCTAAAAAGAGCTGTTGGTTTATTTTACATCTTAAATATATTTTTAGATATAAATTGAAATTAATATGAACACAGTACATGCAAACGTGGCAGTGGTCACATTTGCAGGAACCACATGGACTTGAACTAGCAAAACTATTATTAATGATACAAAATAAAATGTACATCTACATTAGGCTACGTAAAGGAAACAACGTAAGAAAATGTATGGATTATCATTCTATTTTTCAGACAATTGCTTAGGGAATAAATAGGACTAAGTGCATGTAAGTTACTGTTTGAAAGTTCGTCTGTTTATTAATTCATATTTTGCATTACTTTCTTTTGACGGTGCCACGGAGAATTGAAAAATTTTTCCTCCAGATGAGACACAGTCCATCTCCTTCGTGTCTAGAAATTCAGGCTGCATTTCCTCTTATTCATCTTCCTTTTCGACATCATCATCCTGGATGTCACCGTCTGATTGAATGTAACCAGTTATTTCTTGTTTACGGACGAAACTTTGTCGCGGCATTCTGACTGTCTCTGCTTGAACTCAAATCAAGAAATGGAAGGTTTCCATTTTAATTTTGCGGTTTTCTGATGATGATATTACTGCACCACACAACAGCCAATCAGATAATCCCAAAATAAAAGTCTTTATTATGACAAGAACACGTAGATTATAGATATCTACGCATATAATACATTGGATCAAAAGCCCTTTTTGTTCTTAATTATACTTACTAAAGTCATCAAAAACAAACTATATAGAGCTCTGCACAGGGATTTGCACTAGATACTACTGAGAAGTGGAATAATTTCATCTTTAGTCATTGAAATAATTAGAAATAAGTAACAGACAACTATTATAAATGACCACCACTCCGAAAATCAGGGGTGTCCAACCCTGCTCCAACACACCTGTCTGTAATTATCAGGCATCCCTGGACACCTTGATTAGCTGGTTCAGGTATGTTTGATTGGGGTTGGAGCTGAAATCTGCAGGATGATAGCTCTCCAAAGAGTCCATCCCTGCTCCTGGAGTATTTGTGTAAAAATATATTATCTTTCATATTTTTAAATAACAATTTTATATAATATCCACCTTTTATCTTCTTTTTTTATTGTTAAAACAGTTTGAGGATATGTTATAAAGTATAGGTATTTTAATTGTTAAAACATATTAAAATATTTTTAAATACAGCACGCACACAAAAAAATATTTAAACAAAATGTGCTCCAACACTCCACACTGCTGATTAAAATCTCAGAGTTCATTTATATATAAAGGCATGAGATTTCAAACCCAGGTGAATCACTCTGACTTAAGTGAAAGAAGTTCTTCTGTTTTTATCAGCCCTTGGTTGTACAGGTGAATTTTATTCTTCATTTTCTCTTTTGCCGGATTCCTGATGTCATTTTGAGAGGGCAGGGCATCATCATCTGAAACAGAAAGATATTGGATATTATTTCTGGACATAAATGAGTCTGTATTGTCAGATTTTCTTAGTGTATTCTTCCCTGACTCTACTTGCCTAGAGTTTCATATAATATAGACTGACTGAAGCCATTAGCGCAGCAGTCCTCACACCCCTGCACTTCAGTTCCAGTGGTACAGCTGCACTCCACCGGCCAACTACCATATAAGTCCAGGCGAGGTGCAGAGTCTGCCTGGAGGTTTTGTGATGCTGAAACCACTCTGTCATTTTCCTGGAGAGAATCCCTGGGGGAATGCGACAAGTTGGGATCTCCTACACTCAGGAAAGTGACTTGAGACTGGCTGCACTCACAGGGTTCTTCCAGATTGGGAACTTTGGGTTCCAATAGTGGGCTGTACATTTCATCATCTTCAGTAGGGAGGCTTAGACCCGGACTGTAGCCATTGTATGGCCACTGAAGAGACATCGTATCGTCTAGGGTGTGTGGTTGGTCCTCAGTGGGTGTAGGCATGGGAAGAAGTTGGCTAAGTCTCTGAAGCACCTGAAGAGGTATAAAATGTTTATATACTGTATATGTTTATATGTGTTTATGTAAATGAGAACATTTACTAACAATTTCCATGGTCGGCCTGACTCGCATTCTGCTGCCTGTGCACTCTAGTCCGATTCGGAGCAGACAAAGTGCCACCGCAGGAACCCAGTGCTCAACTTTGGGATCTAAAAACCGCAGGCAGGCATCCACAGAGCCTTTTTCCTCAAACTCTGAATGCAGTATGTCTCTCTAAAGAAATACAATGGCATAAGTCAGTGAAGGGCACAGTTCTGTTATCATTAATTCTGTTAATGTAAAATTATACAATCAGATTAATATATAAAGGAATACATTTTTTCTTCGATTTTTGAGATAAGAGATCATTGAACCATTAAAAGCATACTGTAAACAAATCTCAATTTTAAAAAAACATTGATCATTAAAGCTGCAGTCTGCGATTTTTCCTCTTTGTCGCCATCTCTGTTTGAAACCTGCAATTGCAGTCATATGCGGAACAGTTATCTGTACGTGCGTTGTGCCTCGGCACAGCTCGTCAGCGCGGATGAATCTAATGTTTGCTGTCAGTCACCGCACCAAAGATTACTGTACTTCAGAATCACAAATTCTACGTCTTGAAAGTATGACCAATATAAGAATTTTCACTAGAAAATATTATCTGAACAAGTAAGTAACATTTCTGCTACTTTTGTTCTGAACAACTGAGGAAAAAAGCATTAGGCCTACAATAAATCGCGCTGCCAATGATGATTAAATCTAACGATCGCTTAGCTCGGATCATGCAAACCATGCAAATTATTATTACTGTTATATTGTTCTCAAATTGTTAATGTTAACAACATCAGCATTGCTTGACTGTCTATTTAGTGTATATCAGCATTACCTGTAGATTTCAATTTCTGTAGCCACTCAACAGTCCGAAGACTTTTGCTTTTTGACTACGGCTGAATCTCCAGTTGTCACTGATGATTGTCATTTGGATCTTTCAATCCGCCATGAAAAAGTTTAATTATTTCAGCTGCTGGAAGAAAAGGCTATAAATGTGCCGCTACCAGCAGCATCCTCACGTGATGAAACCGACTAGCCTGGACGGGACTCCTTCTTTTCTGTTTACGGACGTGACGTAATGACGCAGAGAGGAACTGCTGCATGCTCGAATTTCCCGCAGAAATCCACCATGTCGCTCTTATTATAAAACATTATTACAAGCTTACCGTTGAGAATCGAGACAAGATAATGAGATAGTTTTGAACACTGGCTGGTTATGTACTTGCTCAAAAATTGATTTTGGATCATTTTTAACCCAAAAAAAGTTACGGTCTATAGCTTTAAAGGGATAGTTCACCCAAAAATTAAATTTGTCATCATTTACTCACCCTCAGATTGTTTCTAACCTGTATGAATTTCTTTCTTCTAATGAACAAAGTAAGATATTTTGAAGAATAGGGGTTATGCGCAATCTAACTTCCATATTCTGTAAAACAGGTCAGATCGCTTCCGGCATAGGTCTTTTCTATGTGCTTCATGAAAAAATTAGCTGTTTTATTCAAGCTAACTTAAAAGGAGCGAGCAAAGATGAGCATAACTGATCTGCAGATAAGCATAACTGATCCCCACATATGCAGATATGTCCATACATATGCCATCAGTTCATACTGCTGTTAACACTTTCTTTGACAAGCGAATGCAATGAGGCCATTTTTCCGGTTTGGTCATGTGACGTTCGATATACACCCTATACGGGTATCTAAACAGTTGAAGGACACCACTGACTTCCATAGTATGGAGAAAAAAAATACAATGGAAGTCAATGGGGTCTATCAATTGTTTGGTTACCCATATTCTTCTAAATATCTTCTTGTGTTCAGTAGAAATAAGGAATTCATACAGGTTAGAAACAATTTAAGGGTGAGTAAATGATGACAATTTTCATTTTTTGGTGAAATGAATAAAAAAATATGTACTGTATCACAGTAACATTGTCAAATATTCAAAATAATGGTTTTCAATTTTTTCCTTCAGAAATTATTCTAATATGCTGATTTGATGCTCAAGAAACATTTCTTATTATTATCAATGTTGAAAACAGTAGTGCTGTCAAAGTTCCACATATTCTTTTTAGGATACTTCGAAATATATAATATAAATGTATTTGAAAAAAAAAAAAAAAAAAAAATTGTAGTACTGTAAAAGAATTTGTCCCTTTTGATCAATTTAAAGCTTCCTTGATGAATAAAAACTATTGTAAAAGTATTAATGTCTTTCAAAAAAAAATCTTAAAGACCCTAATCTTTTGAACAGTGTGTGTGTATGTGTATTATCATTATGTCTGCTTTGTTTTGGCAAGTAAAAATATTTTATTTTTTGTTCCCGAAGTGGATTCTTACCAAAAACAGGTTCTTTGCTGTCTCCCGTTTCACCTTCTGTCCTGTACATGTCTCTAATATTACCTGCAAGCATAAAAACATTTAAGAAAAAAAGAGCTGAATTATTTTGGGTTTGTCATAGGACATAATTAATAAATGAGAATATTAATGGCCAGTATTTTGCAGCTGGAACTGAATCAAAGAACTAAAATTTTAACATAAAAATTCTGATGTAAATCTTTATTTATACAAATTGTAACTGACTCTGGAATATCACTTTTGAAATAGGATGCTGAACTCACCATACCAAGGCTGTAAACGTCAAGTTTGACTGACAGCTTGCCATCACGGATGTACTCCTCTGGGAGATAGCCAAGGTTGCTATGGGAGCTGGTATCCATAACGATGGTGCAGCTCTGGTCGACAGAGTGGGGTCTCAGACGAGCTAATCCAAAATCTGATAATTTGGGCTGCATGTGCTCATCCAAGAGTATGTTTGAACTGTCAACAGAACACAAAACAATGCATCACCTTGACTTGGCACCTACAAATTTGTAGCTATGACTTCAAAATGACACCTCGTAATGTTTCCACAAATAACCATGCACGGTTGTGCAGTGTGTAGATGGTGGACTGCCTTTGCAGTGCCTTTTATGATGTTCAGCCTTTCCTGCAAAGATAGAGGCCTCGCAACTTCCTGTGACAAAGGCAAGAGTAGAGCCTCTGAAAACCTCAACTGGAGTACAAGTACTAAGATGTAATCTATAACTTGTTACAGTTTGCTGGCAAAGCTGGCAGATGATTTACCTCGTGAAGCCTGTGGAACAACGATCCGTTACGAAGGTACGGATAAACTAAACAGAAGCGATCCGCCTCTGAAAAGCTGCCCCATAACTCCAAGATATTAGGATGCTGATAACTAAGCAGACAAATATGAGAACAATGACGACATGATAAACACAGAAATGAAACTTTTTTTAATATGATCAAGCAGATTGACTGAACCTACAGTTGAAGAACTTCAATTTCTTTAGTGAACTTATCCCACAACGCCTTCCAATTAGCTTTACTTTCCTGTTAACATAATAAAGAATTTGATCAGTGTTTTTTAAAACTGTAATGGTATTATATCTGTATGTAGAGTCAGATATTAAAAGGTTAGGACCTGTTTGAAAACTTTCACAGCAAAAGATCCGTTTCCCCATCTTCCGCAGTAGACTTCGGCAAACGCGCTTCCTCCGATTTTTAAGTCCTGGTGGAAATGTCTCGTTCCCTCTATGACATCTGAATATGTGATGAAATACTTCTGTTTTTCACCTACGAGATGGACAAATTTCATATCCTCATGAAACCCCTCAAAACGGAAATGAAACTTTTTACCTAAAATCTAGAATGACATATATAATTAGTACTGCAACACGTACAATAATGCTAACTAAAGCAAAGACAACAGTCAAATACAAATGTGCTTTTACTTTAAAATCAATTTACCTTTAACAGAAATAGACTCTGGATGAAGAACTGAAATTTGATAGGATTTCTCATTATTTGGCAGATGCTGAAAAAAAAAAAAAAAAGAGGTAAAAACATACATTCATAATGTGACTAAATTGGTAAAAAATAAAACCACTAAGATTCATTTTGCACACCTAAACCATAAAGCCAAGTATCTTTATAAATCTGCAGAAATAACAGTATCAAAAAAAAAAAAACATTACCGTGGAAAAGACAGGGGGCGAGGACGACTTCAGCACGCGTGAGTCTAGAAAAGAATCAAACAGGTTTGGTTACTGTTTGTAAAATAGTAGCAGTTTCATTGTGTTGTCTTTCTGATGGTGTGGGGTTTTGTGGGTGATACGATTTGATCTGTGGGTTACATGCATGGCTGGTTAAATTGCATGCTTTGTTTTTGCTTCCTGTTCGCAACATATTTAGGTTTGTCAAGTTCCTCAAAGCACAATATACGTTACAAATCTATAGTAACACTAGCTGATGTAGAAAGCTAAAAGGAAGTTTGAGAGTAAAACAGAAGGCAGTAAAATGTAAATAACCCTTATAAGAATTTCTGCTAAAATATTAGTTATTGCTAGTACTAAAATAATAATAATAATATAAGCTTTCAGACTGTAGTTAATTGTTGTGTACAGTTGCTGGAGTAACTATTTTAGCATAAACTACAGTCACCGACCGTGGTACATAATCATAAAGGGAAACATCACAACCAGAATTAGATTCTTACTATGAAGATGATGTTACCTTGTGACTGAAAAAGACTCCTGGCCCGAACATGACCCATTTCATCCAGAACCTTCAGCAGATCCCCCACCGTTTTATTCTGCTGGGCCCATGACCACACGAGCTCTTGGGTTGGACTTTTCCCAGCAGCCGCATACATTTCAGTACATCTCACCTCCAGCTGACTGGGAAGGATGCGAGCAGCTGGAAGGAATCAGACTGGGATGAATAACAGAAAAATTTTCCCAGAAGATCCGATGCAGTTGATTTGAACAACCTCACTGTTGGAAAATCCAGCTTACTTTGTGTTTCTAGCTGATCAATACTTTGTTGACCAATGATCTGAAAAACCAACTTAACCACCGTTTATGGGGACAAAAAAGCTGGATTTTTGATGGTAGATCATCTTGGACCAGTTAATGACTAGACTGGCCCCACTAATGACTAGTTTTGACCATTAATGTCCAGCTAATTACCCTGTTAAAAATGAAGGCTTGCTATATCACATACAAACATAAACACATTCACAAATAACAGAAATATGAGGATTAAGACGATTGTTTGCTGACATTCATACGTATAGGTAACGGTAATACAATGATAAATTGTCATGGTAAAGTGTTTTAGTTTTACCTAAAGCTCTCCATCCCAGGCTGTCGACCCCGCTGTCCATCAGTCTACAGAAAGTCGCCATGAGCACCGGCGGGACGTCGAAGAGCAACGTCGACAGGTTTATTTTACCTGACATATTTCTCTAGTCGATACCATGTACAGGTGGTTGAAGTTTGGTTAGATGTTTCATGTCTCTCGGACTGGTTACTCTACAGTGCTCTCTTGTGTTGATATCTCTTGCTACAAAATGGAAATTCCCAAACTCCACCTACTTCCTCTAAACTTTTCACAAATTATAAGAGAGTATACTGTATTGCTGTGTTGATGGCAACCCATACAAAACAAAACAAAAAAAAAAATAATTTCCAGCAATTAATTTAGTTAATAATTACCTTATATGTAACAATAATAATAATTTATTGTCATTTTATCATTTACTATTTACTAATAGTACATTATATAGGCCTACTCAATTATAACAATAAATAATAATGATAATACTAGTTATATTATTATTAACGTCCTTGTTCATTTACTGTTTTATTGTGTTTTTGTCTTTTTATAAAATTATTTTATTACTAATTTAATATATAACTGACAGCAAATAAGAAACAATAGGCCTAACTGAATGGCAGATGAATGTACAAATTAAAAAGCAACTGTTACATGTGGAGATCAACAATAGGTCAATTCTGTACATAAATTATATATATATATATATATATATATATATATATATATATATATATAGGCCTAATGTTTTGATGCTCTGACAATATTTCTCACAATAATCAGAGATAAAGTTCATATAATATCATTTTCACCTCATGTACAAAAGAGACACTGTAGAATCTTAAAATAGTAAAAAAAATATGTAGCATATGTAAAAGATCCTGTAATAATAATGCTCTAATACTTGAGGATCCAAATGCAGTATT
This sequence comes from Chanodichthys erythropterus, assembly GCF_024489055.1. NCBI lineage: Eukaryota > Metazoa > Chordata > Actinopteri > Cypriniformes > Xenocyprididae > Chanodichthys > Chanodichthys erythropterus. The sequence continues at coordinate 11,244,852 of NC_090228.1, forward strand.
TAATAATCAGAGGGTAATCCACAATTGTAGTCCAAAGACAGGCAAAAAGTCAAAACACAGAGTGGGCAGTACAAACAAAGATAAAGGACACAGGCAAAAACAGGTAAAGTCAGAAATATTAAAATGAAACCACGAAAAACCAAAACACCGGAGAAACACGATACAAAACCTGTGTCTCAATCAGCTCCCTAGGTAGTGAATCAGTATATCATGTAAATGAATGTAGCTGATTCCCTGATCAGTGCTCTGACTACTGAACTAGGGAGCTGATTGAGATGCACACATAGTCTCAGACTTACAGTAACTACAGGTATACAAGACCTAGCCATGAGTGACTGAAAGAACCAGGTTTATATAGGCAGACACTAACAAGTAAAGGAGCAACAGCTGAATGTAATCATGGCTGATAAGTCCGAGCAGTGGGTTATGGGAAATGGACTCCATGATAGTGCAGTAGTCTGGGCTGGAGTGCCCTCTGGAGACTATCAAGGGCACTCCAGCTGTTGATCATGACAGATCCAGTGGTAATAAAATTATATATCTCTAAAACATATAGGCTTACACCCACACACACACACACACACACACACACAGTTAATAGCCTACTAAAAATAAGGACATAAGTTAAATAAAAAATCATCAAAAATGTCCATTATCATTCTTAACTGAATTTTTAATAAGATAGATATTACACATAATGTTTTAGCTTGGAAAAGCTGTCCAAATTTTCATTTTTCATACTGCATTCAAAACACGTGATGTTCATCATTAAAGGTCCATTCTTTCAAATATAAAAAACCGTACAGCTTTATTTTACAAAATGACTCAAATTACAAAAGCTGGTGATTTTCACAGTATCTTCATGGTTGCATAATCAGTGTTATTAATATGACTACTTGACGTCAACTATGCAACGCTTGAATACCAGAGGGAGGCAAAACTCACCGTCACAGGTTTTTCAGGAAGTCATGTGACTTTACCTCAGAGAGTGGCAGACTCGGCAATGGCGCGAGGTACAAACTTTTGCTTATATTTTCTGCCAAACGCACTTCAGTCCATGAAAACAAATATGATAAAAGTAAATAAAAATAAAAAACAGCGCAAACTTTGAGGATTTTTCGTTTTTATTACAAAGCTAACTCACATGTCGTCTGTTTTTAATCCAATCATCGTCTTGGTCGCTCTGTTGCTAGGCAGACATTCATGTTTTAGGTTAGGCATATAACTGGAACTCACAATTATCAGTATACAGTTGAATTAACGTCAAAGTACAATCAATAAGGCATTAGTACAGACTATTTGAAGCAAATAAACACAATTGTTTCATTAGGTTTTCTAAACTTTATTTTCTTATCTTAAAAATTACATTTTCTCTGGAGCAATTTGTCAAATTGAATTATTCATAATCATTAAAATTCCAATTTGCAGTTGTGAACAAATATAGATTAACAAGAGGAAACAACACCTGATTTAAAATAGAGAACTGGTTGTAATATTTATTAGACTAATTTCAAAATAAAGCCAAAAATAAGCACAAATTGCCCCATTTTAACTAATACTTTAGTCTACTTCTACTGCATATACACAGAATTTACAGAGAGAGGAATGAAAACAGTGTAAAAGATCCAGAATTTAATCAAAACCCAACTAAAAAACATGTAGCAGCTACTTTGGTTTAAATTATCCTTACTATTGTGAAGAAAAAGAATGTCAATTCAAGGAAAACTAAAATCACGGACGTTCCAATGTATTTTGTATGAATAGTGCATTTTGAGCAACATTGGGTTTGTAAAATGGGATAGTAGGATAATATGGTCTCTGTAGATGAAGAAAAATGTCCATATAACCATGCGAAATTATCCTAGGGAAAAACAAAAACAAAACACACACCTTTATTCATCTTTACATTTCCGAATTGCCACATTTTAATGGTAAAAAAAAAATAGGTATTGCTATATTTTTCATTGATAATAAACAAAATGACACTTACCACCCTTTATCTGGCTTTGATTGTTAGCTTTACATGTTGGACTCTGCGGAAAAACATAAGATGTTCAATACACGTGCTACGTCTTGTAAACCACATGGTATCTTATAGAAATACACACATAACACTCACCCCAAACAATTTTCTTGGTAGAGCTCATGTGTCGAACACTGCAGGAGTACTCGTCTGATTTCTCTGGTGTGAAGGAGACGCTCTTGGTGAGGTGAAACTGCCAGCCCTTTTCGAAGGCCAGGTCAGTCTGCTGGGTGTTAGGGATAGGCTGTCCATTCTTCAGCAGTTCAATGGAGATATCAGGAGGGTGGAAGCCACTCACATAACAGATTAGGGTGTTCTGTTTTCCATACTCTCCTGGATTATGGCTGTACACCTGAATCTTGGGACTGGCTGAAAATGGAATTTAAAATATTAGTTTACCAAGATATCGCATAAGTAATGTAAATATTGTCATAAAACGTCAAGACTGTATATTTGAAATAGTATTCTGTATGCAAACATAACAAAAGAAAGGCTGAATGAAAATGAAATTCAAACTTCCTGACCCAAATGAAACACAATTACATCAGAATTCCTCATTCACATTGCAGACAAAAAAGACAAAACGCAATGAAAACGCAATGTCTTTACAGGCCTACACTCTGTTTAGCTTAAGAGACCCTACAATCTATAACCTCGGTATAGTAGGCCTAACATTAGTTGTTATTTAAAAAAAAAAAAAAAAAACATACCAATATGCATGAATTTATGCTTTTCCACCACAATAAGACATAACTTTGGTTATATAAAAAAAATGAACATCACTTCAGTGACATGACACATTGTTTTGTTTTCTAAACAAAGGCTAAAAAATATTAATTAAATCACATTAATATATACATACATACAGTGACATTATAGCTAATATATATTTTAATAATCCTCAAGGGGAAATTCAGTTGCAAGTCAGCAGGAAGAATCAACAATACAGCACAATAAACAAACAATACAATACAGAATTCACATAAGCAATTTGAATTACTTACAGACTTTCCCTTGTACAGTCAGGTACAGCACACAAAATAGGGCAAAAGAGATGAGTGCTCGCATTTTGCTGAGTTTTTCGATTGTATCAAAAAGAGTATCCTTTCCCTCTCAGGTCTAAAGCAGTTAATATCGAAAGCAAACAACCAGTAACCTTAAATGCACTGTCACAAGCACAGCCTCCAAAATGACAGGGAAGCCAATAGCAAAATTCCTACAAGTTGTTGCTGGGTGGATTTGATCTAGGGAGGTTATACAGACTGTGGCACTGGTGTGGTGGAAACCTGTCCCTTTGGAAATACCCTAACTTACCTAAACAATAATAAGACACCTCCCTCTTCTTCAACAACAAAACCGATCCACCATTATAAATCGCCATGAACCAAATTCAATAACCATATTTATAATGTTAAATGTAAAGAAAATTGTAAACTGGCAAATATATGCTACCCTAATATTGCTTAAAAGAGTAACACGGACAAGGACTAAGCGTAGTCCCAGACTAAAATGCATGATTGGGCAGTCTTAACCGAAAGCAACTTACATAGCCCTCTCTGTGAAACCAGGCCTACATGTTATGTTTGTTATTTATATATGTACATATAAGAATACTTTAGGACTTTAAGATAATATTTTCTTATATTTTAAGAATTTCTCACATCACAATTATGTGTCTGTCTGTATCATCACATGATACATGCATATATAAATAAAATGTATATATATATATATATATATATATATATATATATATATACACACACACACATATATGTATGTATGCATTGGGGTTTTGGGGTCACGGTACAGTATGATTTCTGTACAAAATTTAGGGTCGAATTCTTACTATTAACTACCTAATTATGACTTTTGCCTCAATAAACCCCTAATTAATGCTTATTAATAGTTAGTGAAGTAGTTGGATTAAGGGATGTAGAATCTGGTCATGCAGAATAAGGCATTAATATCTGCTTTATAAGTACTAACAGACAGCTAAAATCTTAGTAATATGCATGCTAATAAGCAACTATAGTTAATAGTGAGAATTGGACCTTAAAATGTTACTGGACAAAGGAACAAATCCACAATGCTAGGATTCGTTTTTGAACAGATAGTAGTGCAAATCACAGTTTATTCCACCTAGCGGCATTAAGTCCCCTAGTTAGTAGGGTGGTAACAGTAAAATATAGTAAACAGATTGCGCTTCTGCATAGGTCTTTTTTTTTTTCTTTTATGCAGGACTAATAAAAAACAAAAGGTATTTGGTGACAATCAGCTACAAAACTGAAAAGCATCTTGTGCTATAAAATTATAAAATAAATAGAAAAATTAAAAATAATACTTGTACATTAGGAGTTACACTTTGCTCCACTTAAACAAAATTTAAAAATTCAAAGCTTAAGCCCAACCGTCCTATATTTAACTTTCCATGTTCTACTCCGTTTTGCGTACGCACTGTTCTTCTTCTGCTCTTTTTCCTGTTGTGGCATTTAGCAAACAGCATTGTATTACCGCACGTGCCCCCTTCTGAACTGGAGTGTTGATCGCCTGTGACTGACTGTATTCATTGTCTAACTGCATGAACCAAACCGTGACGTTCGTACCGTACGGTTCGGGATGAATCATGACAAATCACAGAATTAAACATAATATTATTGATAAGAATGCTGCTGCAAGGAAGGTACAGTAGGGAAGATTCTCTTAGCACATCTAGGCAGGTGGTGCTGGGGAAGGTGGAGGTGCACTGCACTGAGTTGAGCCAGAAAATAAACAGGTTACGCAGATGAAACAAACAAATCAATTGGCCAAAGCAGCCGGCTTTAAGAGAATCAGCTGCTCGGAAGAGTTTCATGACTGAACTATGTATATGCATATATGTAATATATAATTACCTTTTAAAAGAGACTAATTCTGTATGTACCAAAACTGTGAGCTGGATTTATGTCAAGCCCTATGCAGCAAACCAGATTCTATTGTCTTTGATTCCCTAACATTTCTGTATGTCCATTACTGGGGGAAAGGCCCCAAAGTGAATGCCTATATATGTAAATCTAAGACTGGTAAAAATACACAGAGCTAAAAAAAGCATCAGCCATAGGAATGTTTAAGTTATCCCTATTCCTCAGACTTTTGGGTTGTATGGAATACAGTGGTGAGCCAGAGCAATAAAGAAACGCATACGAATTGTGGCTTGGCCTGGATGCCAGATTCCCTGCCACAACATTCTTCATCTCAGTCTCTATGGATACTAAGCACAATATTATGACACTGTGCTTTGTGTAGATCTGTAATCCAATGTATTAAACTGCTGGGAAAAAATGCCTAAAACTCTACTTTATGCACTTTTTGTGCTGTCTGCTTTGGAAGTGCTTTCACTTTAAGTTGCTGTTGGTTTGTTTAGGCATTTGAATGAAGCCAAAGTAGATTTACCAGCCTGGGCACATTTCAGATGACTTGCCATCTTTGCAAATAATAGTTTTCTGATAAATAATTAGCATAAAGTAAAAAAAAAAAAAAATTATATATATATATACACACACACACAAGATATATCAAACTAGACAAGATACACTATTCAAAATAAAAACAAGATATTTAGACTCTTAAGTTGTTATCTATTATTAAAGCAATAAATTATATGAAACCTGTTTGAAATTGCTGCTTGGTTGTTATATATTTATATTTTTGAAATGAACTTCATTTGGGGGCTGTATAAACAAAAAGTGAAAGTAGATTCCATGGCGTGCTTGATCTCCGGGAAATCATGTGATAAAGTCTGGGATTTTTTTAAATTGTACGTTGTTACATATACGGAAGTAAATCTAGAAAACAATGACTATTGCCCAACATTGCCTCTATATCTAAATCGAAAATGAAAATTGTAAATAGGCGTCATCTGTCAATCTAGTGGGTTTTTTTTTTTTGTTTGTTTGTTTTTTTTTTTTTGTGGTTAAACACATTTAAACTGGTACTTTTGTAGATCTCCAAAATATAAGGCAGGTTGCAATGACATTTTTTACCACTAGCTGTCAGCATTGTACCAGCATCTAAAGTGAAACTGAAGTCATGCACAGAATTAAGTCTGGAGTCAGGCAGTGGAAACTGAGTTTGATGTTTGGACCCGCTACTAAACATATCAGATTTAGATGGATTTATATCACTGTGTCACAAACCTTTATATGATTTGCCAGAACTTAAAAACTAGTTCATCATAAGCTATAAAATCTAATGATTGACTTGGTCATATGACATCAAGCACATATCATGTGACAAATACCATATATTTTCCCACCATCAAAGTCTCTATCCAATGTTTAGCTAATGATCCTATCCAACACAAACTGTAATTGAAGATCAATTAGCAGCCGTTAGTTAATGTCAAACCGAGGAAGCCAGGATTGTCTGCTCAGATGAACGTTCACTCAAACGTAACACCACCTTGTTTTGACTCATTTTGCACCTGTCTCATTTTTCATGTCTCTATCTAGAGTGCGCCACAAATCTTGAGAGTTTGCGGTGTAGCCGACTGGGATTGTGGTTCAAGCATGTGGTAGCGTTCACAACCTCATAAAGGCTGCAGACAGAGACCATAACAAAACCATCAGCCTTTACAGGAGGGATTTTACTGTCTGCAATGACAATAGAGGCGTACTTTTAGTCTGTCTGTACATAAATACAGTTCTATTCAATGCAAAAAAAGAAGTCTAGACTTCTAGCACATAGAATCTGCTTAGTGTCGTACAATACACTCTTAAAAATAAACGTTCCAAAAGGGTTCCTCAAATAACCAGTACTTATGATGCCTTCATGTACTATCACGGGAATTACCGTAACTACGAGTTTCCTAGTTTGAAAACTGGAGATGAAAGCCCGAAGTCGTATTTACTACTGGGAAGCTTGGGAATCATTTTGATACCAGAGTTTACAAGTTGGGCGTGCCTTAAACTTTAAATATGGCGGTGAGGAAAACGATTGCTGCTTTGACAGGTTTGCTTCATTCATTTTGCCCACAACAGCTACATCGGCTTGTCTTGTCATTAAAATAGTGCATATTTACATATCATTTGAAGCTCATTGTATGTTTTATACACAGTAAAAACAGCATTCATTGGAATGAAATTCCAGACTACAGATAACACAGTGAATGTTTATATGGTTGTCCACGAATGGGACGCTATACACTCTAAAAAGTGCTGGGTTAAAAACAACCTAAGTTGGGTTGAAAATGGACAAACCCAGAAACTGGGTTGTTTTAACCCAGCGGTTGGGTTAAATGTTTGCCCAACCTGCTGGATAGTTTTATTGAACTCAACTATTGTTTAAAAAATACTGTATTGTTTGCTTCAAATGAACCCAAGGTATGCTGGAAATTAAAATTGTTTAATGTTTAATAACATTAACATTTATTAATAAGTTAAATGAATAATAATGAAACAATAAACATTTATTAAATTAATAAATGTTCACTTTTTGATTATTACTGTTGCCTCTAGTAATTATGTGTCTGATTTTTAAATTCCAACCTATTTTGGGTTCATTTAAAGCCAGCCATATAGTCATTTTTAAACAATAGTTGGGTTAAATAAAACTGCCCAGCACATTTGGCAAACATTTAACCCAACCACTGGGGTCCATTTTCAACCCAACTTGGGTTGTTTTTAACACAGCATTTTTTAGAGTGTACAATTTACTCAAAATTAAATAGCCTTACATTAATAAGATTTCCTCAAGAAATAAGTAAGAATAAACCTGGTGTGCTCCATGATTCCTGTTCTTTACAACAAAGGTCTTGAATGCAACAAGTTCGTAATTATGACTTCAGAAGTGGGAAGTACGACATTTCCAATAGCACGTGAAGGCAGCATTAGAAGAGTGAGTGAAGCACAATTTGAAGAACCATAAATGCCAATAAAGAACCTTTATTTTTAAGTAGGCCTAATGCCGAATCTTGAATATCTCTTCTTCGTTTTATGCCGTGGCATTTCCTTGTTTTAAAAAATCCTAAAAGTTTCTGTTTATTTCCAAGTTTAAATCAGACTTTGAATCCCAGATTTTAATTGTCAGACTTTTGGACCACACTGTGTAAATCGTCTCCTAGTTTATGGGACAATGTTGCAGCTAGAGCCACGGAAAGTAGTTTTATTACATGGTTTTGTTGTTGCCATAAAAGATGGAATGCAATCAAACATTTGTCGTGGAATTCTTGGAGGTACTCTAGAATTCCCAGACTTCCCAGTCGGTTCTATTAGCACTGGGAATGAAAGCCAGATTCTGTAGTACAGGGTGGTTTAGAGAGATGGAGGGAGGGAGGTTCCAGCCATGCGGTTTGGTCTCCCCGCCAAGACTGTGCTTCATTAAAATGAGGTCATTTACAGAGCCAGGAAGGAAAGAGAAAGAGAGGGAGCGAAGGAATGAGACAGGCGAGTGAAAAGAGAGATAGACCCATTGAGGGAGGAGGCGGTAATGGAGGCGAGTTGGGTGGCGGGTGGAGGGGGGCGGCAAAATGAAACCAAGATGAGTCACAAGAGACCAAGAACAAGAAAGAAAGAGGGAGAGTAGGAAGGGGAAATCGTTCCTCGATGACTGTGCGAGTGTGGCCGGATTGTGTGGAGCGGCACGCGAGCTCACGGTGCGGGTGACGGCGGGATGAGTCAGGACCGCTGGCGTGAGTCAGTGACACTCGGGTCAGACACACCCTCAAACAGAAGCGCACAAACACAGATCAGTCATACAGAGTAAACAAGCACATATTCATGCAGCCTGGTGCACTAAGTAGAACACACTGCTTGAAAACCATTCATAAATACACACTAACATGGAAAATCATACTCATATTTATGTAGCAGTTAAAAACGGTTTAATGGTCCTACACGCCTAAATGACACACTGAGGTTTCGCTCTATGGTTCTGTACACTCTTTCAAATAATTATAGAAAGATTTCAAAAAAGTTGATTCTGATTGGTTAATCAAGGTCTTTACTTTATACAGATATCCATAGAACTGCGTATTTAACCAGTAGTTGTCTATGGCAACCAATCTCCTATTTTCATGTCTCATATCACTTTGCACATAATAAAATAATTTATATATTTTGTATACATGCATTTATGTACTTTTTGGGTAACTAGCTGTGATTATCCACTACATAAACACCATCTGCTGCAATAAAAAAAATACAAATAATGAAAACATTATAAAACAAATTAAAAAGTAAAGTAATAAAGTAAATTAAATAAAAACAACAACAATAATAATTATTAAAAAAATAATAGAAATAGTGACAGAAACAATAAATCTATATATCCATCTTATTTATTATATATATATCTTATATTCATATTTTATAATATTATATTTTTTTATATAATTTTATTTTTATATGATTTTTTAAATCGATCCTTTTAAATTATAACGTTTTTGGACATGCTATGTACTATTTCAATATTAAATCATTATAATAAATTCTAAAAACATTATGACAGTTACAATAAAAAAAAGTAAAATCATGATTAATTAATTATAAAAAATAGTCTATATTACAAACAGTAAAATATTAAATAATACAAAAAAATGAGTTATTTAAATATATCTCCCAAATTATAGGGAGATGTCTATTATACACACACACTAGCAGCATAGCAACTGTGTGTAGCCTGTAGAGTATATATAGAGCTGCATTTTTCAAATGCCCCATTTTTCATACTATAGGCTACATGAAGATGTTTACACACACTCAGAGTCACAAACATACTCAGGTTCAACAGGTCCCAAACACAAACAGACAATCATCCCACTTGGAATGACACCCACACACATAAACCCACAGCCACCCACTCGTTCCATTCATCCCCTCCACGCTTCCAACTCTCCACACGAGCACACGCCCACCTCGAACGCAGCCCACGCTGAGCTCCGGCACAGATTCAGTGACGGCCGGCCTCTGACACACACAGGCTGGGGGAAACCAGACACGGTCACATCCGCAGGCAGGATTACACACCCTGAAGTTTTGATGTCCAGTGTGACTCATTCCTATAAACAGACACTTCTGAATGGAGGAGGATTGTGTGTTGGAGGGCCATTCAAAGTCTATAGACATCTCAGAATTTAGTGTTACATATGTGCTGCTGACTCACCCCGATTTGAGCTGTTTTGATCTTTGAAGGCTTGAATGAGGCCAAGGTGGTCCAAATGTGCTGGGATGGATCAGATATGAAGACTTGGAAAGACCCTGGACTGCATTTCATGCAAAAACAATAAAGCTTTTGGGGGAATGTCATCTTAAGTACACTGCTTAAAGCAGCTTCTTCATCATGGTTTCACTGAAAAATGGTCGATGTTTTTATATATATAATAAAAAAAATAAAATAAAAAAAAAATCATCCTGCACCATATGTGCTAGACATGAAGCCTCAAAATAACTATGACAGAGGTGTGTGATGCACAAAGCAGCTTTATTGTCCTTTTTGTTTAAAAATTGTAGTTTGCTGCTTTAAAGGTGCTTTCATAATGTTTATCTAGGCTATATGTATGTAGATGGGATTGCAAAAAACCAAATATATAGGCTATATATGGGGAAAGCGGATATTCTGTTTTTCAACCGGTTACCTTTTCATAAATCACTTTTATAATTATATTAAATACTCAATATATTGAAAAGTCAAGATTATAAGCGCATTTTAAATGGTCCTGCAGTGCAAATTCAGGTTTAAAATTACTACATAAACAACTCGTTTAGGCCTACACTTGTGCACAATTACGAGGCATATGGAGAATATGCTAATATTTCAAAATGCTTATAAGTAAGATTATAATGTGATATCTGGGTGTAAGGATTACATGGAAAAGCATGAAATGGGATTTATAAGGATCTGAGGCGGATAACTGAGTCTGCGCCAGGGCTACAACAGCTGCACACAGACACACAAGAGAGGACAGGAAGTGTGTTTTATGTGCTCAGCAGAGTGGACGGACATCCCTTAGTGTGAAAGATACAAGCAACGAACAATTATGTGCCACTTACCTCAGATAGAGAGAGAGAACGAGAAGAGAGAGAGACTGGGCCGTTCAAACAGAACTCGTTCTTGCATTTAAAGCCACTATGAAGTCAAAATGGAGTTTGAGAAGCCGTTTCACGTGCATATACATAATAGGAAAAAAGGACAATCGCAACCTGCATTTGCCAAGCCGATCTTAAACGCGCGTTACAGAATGGCAAAGGTTTTTAAAACTTGAACTTCTTGATATCCCGTCTTAAATATGAAGCACTAATGCGCGAGATCCTAAAAATGAAGCAAAACGAGCCTAACACATGATTACATAGAAAACTGTTGTAAAAACAGCGAGATTTGGTGTGAATTATGCACACAGTAAGCGAGCGGTTGATTACTTTATTAAAGTCCAGCTGAAATAAAAATTTTAGTTTTTTTGCTTTTAGTATGACTAAAAGCCTTAAAGGGTTAGTTCACCCAAAAATTCAAATTCTGTCATTTATTACTCACCCTCATGCCGTTCCACACCCATAAGACCTTCGTTAATCTTTGGAACGCAAATTAAGATATTTTTGTTAAAAATCTGATGGCTCCGTGAGGCCTGCATAGGGAGCAATGGCATTTCCTCTCTCAAGATCCATACTAAAGGTAATAAAAACATTTAAATCAGTTCATGTGAGTACAGTGGTTCAATATTAATATTATAAAGCGACGAGAATATTTTTGGTGCGCCAAAAAAAACAAAATAACGACTTATATAGTGATGGCCGATTTCAAAACACTGCCTCAGGAATGAATCAGTGTGTCGATTATGAATTAACGTGTCGTATCCGCAGTTCGGAGCGCCAAAGTCACGTCATTTTAGCAGTTTGACACGCGATCCGAATCATGATTCGATACGCTGATTCATGCTCCGATGCCTCATGAAGCAGTGTTTTGAAATCGGCCATCACTATATAAGTCGTTATTTCGTTTTTTTGGTGCACCAAAAATATTCTCGTCGCTTTATAATATTAATATTGAACCACTGTGCTCACATGAACTGATTTAAATATGTTTTAGTACCTTTATGGATCTTGAGAGAGGAAGTGTCATTGCTGGCTATGCAGGCCTCATGGAGCCATTGGATTTCAACCAAAATATCTTAATTTAAATTTTTGTGTGAACTAACCCTTTAATGTTATGAATAAGCTGGTGTGTTCCAAAAAATGACAAAAAAAATCGCATTTAGGAGACACAAGCATTCAAAACATACAGTCTCTCACTTCCGCTAAAATGGATCATGGATTTTTATGACATCACATCGCGCTTCAGCTTCTCATCAAATCTTCTGTCCAATCAAATGCTCTCTAAAATCTGAAGTCCCGCCCCCTCCTACACTATCAACAGACACTGAAGCTGCGGCTGAAATCGGTCGTTTGTTCACACATTTACTAGTTTCTACATGGTGAATGGCACAAAGTGCACTATATTGAAAACAGGGAACGATTCAGACAGTGTGAATATATGTTCCGTTGACGCGAATTAAGTCCGTTTTCACGTTAGTATAACGTGAACCGCCACAGTGCGAGCACAGTCTGCTCTGGCCCAGGGACACGAGAGCACAGAGCGGATCATATCCGCGAGTCGGCTCGGACCACGAAAGGTACCAGACCCATTTAAATTCTGCACAGAAGGATAAACGGTTAGATATTAAAAGGAAACAGAGGTTTTACTGAGTTTAACTGCTCTGGCCGAGCTGTGATATAAACAAAACGCTATTGGCTATTTAAAAAAAGGGGCGGGGCTGTTCGATATATCACCCTGTCTTCCTGTTTCAGTTGAAATTACGTCAACACACTGAATAATGCTGTGCGTTCCAAGACACTTCAGTGAGCCTTTAACTTTACAAAATGATCCATCCAACGATGGACAAAATTAAGCCCCGCCCTACTTTTTTTCTTGTTCAAGAAGATGCTGTTTCATAGGCTATACCACAATGAATAGGGAAGAAAACTCTGACAATTTATTCATTTCATCATGCCAACTTTGAGAGTGTTTTACAACTCGTATGGCAATTTTAAAAATAATTTTAAGCAAAATTGAGTATGTTTTCTTTGAGTTGCAAGATCTTTAAAATTGTACTAGACGTGCATAATAAATTCAGTGTGAGTAAACCAGGATTTTTGTTCAAGGCCTTGTCCCTGAACAGCTGGATGATTGTTAATGAGAGAGCAGGAAAGAGGAGGGAAACACTCTCACCCTCTTCTCTCTCACACAAAAGCAGACCCTCTTTACACAGAAAAGAGGAAGAGGTGGCAAGACCACCTCTGAACGTGGTTGTGGTAGCAGTGAACTCCCTCTCCACCCAATTCTCCCTCCCTCTACGTGGGTCAATCTGGCGGAATTACTGAGCAGCTTGACGATGAGAGCTGGCACTAACAACCAAATCCTCAGCACTCTGGTGGGTTGGGGCACATAGCCGAGGTGAGTTGGGGGGTTGGAAAAAGGAGGGGTGTGAGTGAGGCGCCCTGTCAGAGTGCACAGAATGGCGGGACTTTGAAGTGGGGGCCGCCGTCCCATTCACAGAGTCTGCTGCGGAGCAGAGGTCAGGGGCTCCAGGGTGGGCTACGTGTCCCCCGTGAGTACACCAAAGAACGGGAGTTAAAGAGATGTTTTGGAATTGGGAAGAGGGGGAGAGTGTGTGGAAGAGGAACAGGGGAGGGAGGAGGAGGGGAAAAAAAGCAGTCGTCTAAATTCCGTAACATTGTGTACCTTGAAGCTCCATACATAGCCTCTGTGTTTCTGAATGTGCAGCCCCACTGTCCTGCCCTAGAATGGCCTGTGACACTTCAGTGATGGCTTGTATATGTGTGCCTTAATTAGGAAGCAATTAGGGATACTAATAAAATGTGCACTTAGTAAATTTTACCCATAAAAAAAAAAGAATTGTGCTTCAGACAAATGTATACTTAAATCAGATGAAGACTTGTGAGAATCTTACTGCACCTTTAAAATTGGCATTAAATGATAGTTTGGTTGTATTTTCTTTCCTATTGTGACATATATCCGAGTAAAATGGCTTCTCGAACAAGAAAAATGTAGGGCAGGCCTTAATTTTGTTCATCGGAAATTGATTGAAAGTGACTGGATATCATTCATATTCAAAAAGAGAAGGTGAATTTTGCCTAATTTACCATAGCTCATTTCAGCAGGAATTTGTAAGTTTGTGAGTTTCGCGTAAGGGCTTAAAAGTCCCCCACGCAGATTTCGCTCCTGTTCAAGTTGATCACATTAATTTGCCAGACAAACAGGAAGCTGCTCTGTTTGAAAGTGACTTCTCTGTGAGCAGTGCTTCATGCATCACTACGCCATTGACAATGAACACTTTTTTGGCAAAATTTCACTGAAGCACCGCTGTGACTGCAACTTAAAAGGCGTTTCCACATTAACGAAAAAGATCTAATTGTCAATAATGTCCACTAAGCACCACTCACACATTAATCTTTAAAATCAATCAGATTTTTTTGATCTACACAGCAAAATCGCCCCAAAGAACTTAAAGGAATCGTTCACCAAAAATTAAAATTGTCCCATTACTCACTCTCAAGCCATCCTAGGTGTATAAGACTATCTTCTTTCGGATGAATACAATCGGAGATATATTTGAAAATATCCTGACTCTTCTAAGCTTTATAATGAGGGGCCTGTTTTGAAGTTAAAAAAAATGCATCCATACATCATAAAAATAATCCATACAGCTCCAGGGGGTTAATAAAGGAAGCGAAGCGATGGGTTTTTGTAAGAAAAATATCCATATTTAAAAATTTATAAAGTAAAATAACTAGCTTCTGGCTAGTTATCCCTTTAAATCCGATACAATATCTGCTTTTTTTTTTTTTTTTTTTGCAAAATTCCGGATCATGCAGATTCTTATCAAAATGACTGGATTTTGTCTGCAACTTTTCGACGAGCAATGGTAAACGTGACCGCATCATAATAGAGATCGTTAGCCCTTAGACTGGGTAAACCCAGCCTGATCTGCCCGGCAACTCAGTGTGGAAACCCGTACATTCATTTCTACTGCTTCTGTTACACTTTTGCGGGAACCAATCACAGACTGGCTTATCCACCTTGCTCGCTATTGGCGGGTATAACACGATGACGATAGAGAAGCGACGGCAAGCACGACCGTCAGTCCAATTCCTTTCAACCTCTCGATGATGCTGAACGACTTCTTTAGTTTAGCAATCAAATCGCTCAAGTGGGTGTAAATATAACTCTCATGTTTTTTGGGGGTTTTTTTGCACAACCTGCAAAAATCAGTCAATCGGTGACCGCTGATCAATGCTACAAACCAATACAAACTAAACCTGTCTGGATTTTTCGCGTCGCTCTGCAAAGTACGTCAACCGGATCGTTGATCTGATTGGCTGAAGGACTATCCAATTGCGTGAATAATGCTCGTTGATCACGCCTCTTGTGCAGTAGAAAATACATACAGACTCCCCAGACCAATGTTCAATTTTAAATTGAGCTTGGTCTGGTGATAGCCAGACAAGTTAGCCCTGCTCAACTTCATGCAAATGAGCAGCGAAACACTGCACCGACTACCAATGGGATTAGAGACAGTGATTCATTTACCGTGAGGAAACGCCTAAAAATCAGTGTTTCAGTTTATCTGGTTAATATTAGCATTTTAATCACAGACAGTGTGAACGGGGCTTCAAAGAACTGAAAGTACCTTGAAAGCAATGTAAATCCCTGCAGATAAAAGAACCTGCCAAATGCATAAATGCAAAGGAGGCGTGCTTGAGTGAAAACATGTTTTGCTATAGATGACATTTGTAGATAAAGCATGCAGTGTTAATATTGACTTCACACACAACAATGATCACAGGCACCTTTTTTATTGTGCTGAATAAAGAGGTGGATATGTATAAAGAGGACTTTTTTCTAATACGTTTCTTTTTTTGTCCTTTTTTTTTAAACAAGCAAGCAATTTTAAGTGAAATCACAAACAGCAATACTAAGTGAAACAGCCATAATTGTTAGAAAACACGTTATATCAAGTGAAGAAAGCTGAGAGAGTAACCACCTAGTGATACTTTTCCATCTCCACAGCTGCAGAAATTACAAAACATTGCATAATGTAAGACGTTTTAAAAACAAGTCAAATTGTCCAGTCTTACCTAACTTGTGACTGAGAGGCAGAGAGGTACAGTCTTATAAAAAATCCCCCCCAAAACACACAAAAATAAACTATGAATATATATTTTATTTATATATAAATTTAAAACTTTACGCCGTTCTCTCTGGACTCAGGCACCTGATTTTAAGCAGATAGTAAGTTTGAAAAATGAGGTAACAGGAGGCCCTCTTGGAGGTAGAAAAGTGTATTCGATTGTACTAGAACATGTTGTCATGAAAATACAACTTCATCTTCATTAAGACACCCCGAGCTGAAAGCACATGAACAGTGGCTCCTGTGGATACACATTCAAACCAACGTAGGAAGCATATGAACACAATGCCAAGTTTCAGGAGGACTGAACGCAGTGCACACTATAACAGATCGCTCTGCTAAAACAGTGCCATTATACGCCGATCTAATGAAAACGACCTCTAAACAGCGTTAAAAAGCAACCGCCGCTGAGGTCGAGCCGAGACACGTCGTCCTTCCGCTTAAGCAAGTGACTGTTTCATCTGTTGAACTCGTAGGAGAGTAAAGAAGCGATCCGATTCCAAAACTGACACTTTTACAAGAACTGTAACCATTTAGGTAGTAGCATTACAGTGTTTGAGCAACGTTTAATGTTGGTTTGTGGCAAAAGCCAAGCTGCCGCATATAAAGACGGTCATTACATGCCATTGTAAGTTCAAGGGGCATGCCAACAGTTCCATTAGCTTCCTCTGAGGCTCTACCTCAGGCCCAGTTGAGATTACCATGTTAACATTTCTTAAGGTTTTCATGGTGACAGGCTGAAAAGGTGTATTCTTTCACTACATAAGCATTACATATACATCTGTTTGAACCATATAACAAGAAAAGAAAATCACATTTGTGTAAAGTACACAAAAAAAAAAAAAAAACGCTAATCAAGTATATCTCAATATCTACTAATTTTTCAAAAACATATTCATATATGCAATATACAAAACCCGAACATATTTTTTCAAACCTGAAAGAGAGTTTCAAGTTTCTTTTGTTTTGTTTTTTTGTTTTTCATGTGATGTGTATTTTTGCGTGTGTGTGTGTGTGTGTGTGTGTGTAGTTGCCTTCTTAGCCATCTTCTCCCCCAGCTGAACAAAAATCAAATTTAAAAATGTTTGTAAAACAGGATTTTGTGCAGTCCTAAAGTCTTTTACAGTACACATCATTTGAATCCGTACTGAGAAAAGAAACCAGGCAAAAAAATAATCGTTCCGTTTTCAAGACTGGAGGTAGGTATTTGTCAGCTGATTATTAGTCCATTTTTATCCTTTTTTTTTTTTTTTTTTTTTTTTTTTTGAGGTACATATCTGAATAGTACATAGGAAACTAAAACTAGAAATTCAGAGCAATAGTGGAGAGGAAAAAAAATGGAGAAAGAAAAGAAAAATCCATTCGCAACAATATCATTTAGTGTCATACAAGCACTTGATCCTTAGAAACCATTGAGTAAATCAGTACAAAATATATATTCAAGTTAAAAAATGTAAAACAGACATCCCAGCTGCAGAGACAGAGTGTCTAGTTACAAATGTCAGATATATGCTAATGTGAAAAAAGAAAACTAACTAGAACAAACACAGTACTTTTTTTTTTTTCCCCTTAGCTGCATGATTAGTTCTACATATGACTACAAACAGACCTCAGAATTCAGTTATTACCTGCCCGACTCTCTCAAAAAACATTTTGCAGAGCGTTCGCCTGCCCATACGACAAGGTTCGTTTTCAACATTGGCACTCGCTGCCATCCCCTGCTTTGTAATGAGAACTCTACAGCAGCGCGCGTCTTTTCGAGTTGGTTTGCTGGTTGAAGAAATCAGAGGTAGTTTTGAAACGGTGAGGAGATATTGCATTGGTGACAGCGCTGGCGTACTTTAGGTTCCGCCGAATACCGTTCGACGCCGTCGCTGCGATTCAGGTATTTTTGTGTGTAATGAGGTATAGTGTGGTTTTTGTTCCTGTGGTTTGGGTGTTTCTTGAGGTTTAGGTCTTGACTGAGTTGATAAATTTCCCTTTCACTGAATTTGTCAGACAATTATGTTCTTAAAGCTATGCCATACAAGAAAATAAAAACAATTATGTACACGTATGTTAATTATGCAAAGCCGAAGTCGCGAAGGTATGTACAGTAGAACTACTGTTCTGTAGTAATGCTAAAAACGGTCTCCCACTGAAACATTTAATGTTTGCAGTAATCAGTTTGAAAAAAAAAAATAATAATAATAATAATAAAAAAAATCACCACCAAGGACACGGGGGAAATGGATTTGAGGGATAATTCACCCAAAAATAAGCATTCTGTCATTATTTACTTATTCTAAACCCACAACGCATTATAAGTAATGTGTTACGTAATCAGATTACTTTTTTCAAGTAACTAGTAAAGTAATGCATTACTTTTAAATTTACAACAAAATATTTCAGTTACTTATTTCAGTGACGCAAGTCACTTTGTTTTTCTATTTATTGACTGACACTTCTCCTGTCCCCACATTAAGAGAAATTGGGAGTAAGTGCAGAGGTGCTGTGTATGCTTTTGGTGTGAAAAGGGACTTCAGGGCACAAACAAGCCCAGCCGAGGTGAGAAAAAGTAAAGCAAAAGTAACGTAACGCATTACTTTCAATAAAAAGTAAATAACGCAATTACTAGTTACTTTTTTAACGCAATACTGTAACGCATTACTTTTAAAAGTTACTTTACCCAACACTGCCCATATGACTTTCTTTTTTCTGTAAAAAAAATAAATAAATACATAGAAAGTCAAAGCAGATGTTTTCAAGAATTTTCACGCTGCTCTTTTCCATACAATGGCAGTGAATGGTGACCAAAGGCTGTTAAGCTACAAAAAAAAGCACCATAAAAGTGGTCCATATGACTCATGCACTATATTTCAAATCATAGAACAGCTTTGGGTGAGATATAAATTGATGCACTGAAACACGTTCTCGACAGCCACGGTCACCATTCACTTTCAGTGTATAGAAAAGATAAGCTCGGACATTCTTTGAATCATCTCCATTTGTGTTCCACGGAAGAAACAGTCAATTCAGTTTCGAAAAAATACAGTGCGAGTAAATAATCACAGAATATTAATTTTTAGGTTTAAAAACTTGCAAAATTTTCAGTAACTAATAGGTTAAAGGCTCTGGTTGCAGTTTTTAAGGCAAATACTTTTAAAGCTCACTTTCATTTTGGTCAAAACATCAAAATGAAGTGGACAGAGAAGGGAAAATGGTCTATTTTAACTGTCTTTGGTGGTACAGTACTATAAAGAATGGGTTCTTGTGCGAAAAGGTGTGTCCATTCAAAGCTCCACCCAGATATAGGAAGCACTACATGCTGAATGACAAAACCAGACATTTTCACCTCCAATGTAGCCTGGAAAATCAGTCAACAAGAGTGTGTGTGTGTGTGTGTGTGTGTGTGTGTGTGTGTGTGTGTGTGTGTGTGTGTGTGTGTGTGTGTTTGTGTGTGGCGCAAAGAACCGCTGTAGCACATATTGTGTGTTTAACCCCTGCACCTTTGTGCTTACAGCAGTTTGTGGGAAGTGGAAACAGCAAGGCGGCTCCAATTGTCATCTGCAAGATGTTTGTTTGCATTTGTGTCTTTTTTCGGGTTACGCTCTGAGGTGTTGTGTGTGTTTATCACAAAACGAAACCAAACCAAAATAAACGAATGAGGAAAAACAAAAATAAACAAACGAAAATGATCAAACGAAAGTGGGAAGTCAATAATAAGTGGTCAAGGCAGTCTTTTCCCTTGGAGAGAGCTGACAGCTGGATGAGGTAGAGGTAAAATCCTGTGGTTGCTTAGTCCTCTTCTGGCTCCGCCTCCTCCTCTTCTTCTTCTTCCTACAAAACACAACAGTGGTTGCCCATCAGTCACCACATAAAAACTGCTGCAAAGCAGAACACGACTGTGTGTAAAAACGCTGTGTTACGCAAATGTTTGACTGACAGCACTGTGAGAAATAGTGCCATTATTAGCATTTATATTTTCTTTCTTTTTTTGTTATTGTTTTGGTTACAAATGTTCTTTTTCATGAGTTTAGACAGCGAACGTCCCACAGCTGCTGCCAGGATGACCACCATTGAAACAGGAGGAAGGCGTTGAATGGGGGCTGGGGAGACGCTTGGCTTTGGGCACTTTTCAGAATGAAATGGATTTCATTTTCCACATGGCTTCATTTTATTTGGAAAGGCCAACTGACACAATTTATAACCCTCTTCTTTTCCCAAGTTGCTGTGTTGCTCCCATTCAGGGGAAAGGCCGTGGCAAAAGCCCGTCTGCATTATATGAGCCAAACTCCATTCATTAGTGAGGCAGACACTTCAGCTGTGAAGGACCAGCTAAGCGCTACCATGTGTGACATGGGCGAGTGAAAGAATGGGGGGGGGTGGGTGAAGAAAAAAATACCTCTTTAATCATATTCGGACACCCCTGGCCACCAATCGTGCTTCCAACTGAAGTGCCACACAGACCAGAAAATACCAGCTTAGTTCCAAACTCTTATTCACTCGAATGGAATATCAGATTTCTTTTGGCAGTTTGCTCTATTTCAGTACTGCAACAGTGATACGTTTTTCAGAATTCTACAATTCTTTTACATTGATTTGTTCTGAGCATTCCATTGTATTAAAATCGAAATTAAATGGAACTCTCATGCATAATTGCTTTCTCTTTCATTCCAAGAACAATTACAGGCACAGATACAGCAGTCGAAAAAACACTAAAACTTCAATGGAATTATGTTCCAGGAGAAAAAAAAAAAAATCAGTTGCCAGAATTACCATGCGCTTGGTTTAACCATCACCAACAAGGAGAAACGATGGTTCAGCGATAGTAATTAAAAGCCCCTGTTTTGGGTTAATGGCAGATCGTTGGTTCCCTTTGAAGATTAGGGAAATTGAACACACTATATTAACAAAAACAATACTATTATTAGTATTATTAGGGATGTGCAAAACTACATAACATGAATTAGTCAGTAGCCAAATAACATGCATTTCTTTGAAATGATGAGTTAAAAAAAGCAGGGGTCTTAAAGGATTAGTTCACTTTCAAATGAAAATTACCCCAAGCTTTACTCACCCTCAACCCATCCTAGATGTATATGACTTTCTTCTTCCTGATGAACACAATCGGAGATATATTAATAAATATCCTGACACATCCAAGCTTTATAATGGCAGTGAACGGGTCCAACGAGTATAAGCTGAAGACAGTGCCTCCATCCACATCCATCTATCACAAACGTACTCCACACGGCTCCGGGGGGTTAATAAAGGTCTTCTGAAGTGAAGCGATGCGTTTGTGTAAAACTATTTAATAACAAGTTATGAAGTAAAATATCTCCGCTAGACCACCTTTCGTATTCAACTTACGAAGAAAGCGTAAAACTCTTGCACTTCAAAAAACTTATACTATGTCCGACGCCTTCCCTATCCAACTTATGGAAAAAGCTTAACTGACGTGAATACGGAATACGGTCTGGCAGAAGCTAGATATTTGACTTCATAACTTGTCAAATATTTTTAGACAAATGCATAACTTCACTTCAGAAGGCCTTTATTAACCCCCCTGGAGCCGTGTGGAGTACGTTTATGATGGATGGATGTGGATGGAGGCACTTTCTTCAGCTCATACTCGTTGGACCCGTTCACTGCCATTGTAAAGTTCGGATGCGTCAGGATATTTATTAATATATCTCCGATTGTGTTCATCAGGAAGAAGAAAGTCATATACATCTAGGATGGGTTGAGGGCGAGTAAAGCTTGGGGTAATTTTCATTTTGAAGTGAACTAATCTTTTAAGACACATTTTTAAAAGTAACTAAAAGTTTAAACTTATAAAAGTGTCGTAAAATGGAATGCTTATGGTGTGAGATGCTTAAAAAACAGTGACACAATGGCCAAAAATGTTTGTTCGTAGAAATTATTTCATTGCATTTAATTAAACAAGATGGTGCTGGTAGTTTTGCCTTCCACTTCAGAGATACCATCTTGGACTACCTATAGATACGAGTGCAGTGTGTGTGAGCATGTATGGGTTGGACCTTCCAGTGTGGCGCAAAGCCATCAGGGTCTGTGCGTTCCCACATAGCATCAAATCAGGCCTCAGTTATGCATTCACACTGGAAACTGGTCCGCACCAGCGAACAAGAGGAGGTGAGCAGATTCCTGGTAAATGTGTGGAAGATTGTGTGGGGGAGTGAGGAATTATAGCTCAGGCCATTGTGTCTTTTCTTCTTGGGGTCAAGACAACATACAGCAAACATCACTATATCGAGTGATGGCATTTTGTCATCATTAGTGACATATGAGAACAGTAAATATATGAATCTTTAAAGCATTTTCACACTGAGTCTGAATTTTCATGAAAATATTTTTTAACAGTGAATAGGTTTGCTTGTTGTTTAGGAATATTTTATACAGAGATGCCAATTAATCAAAAATGTAACTGAATTAATTACATAGTATGCTGATTAATTAATCAAATGATTGCATATTTCAATTTTATTTTCACATTTTTAAGGCATGATTTTATCACAATTTTAATTTAGTTACATTCATCTCATGGTGTGAGATGCTTAAAAAAAATAGTGACACAATGGCCAAAAACATTTGTTCTCAGAAAGGATTGCATTTAATTAAACAAGGTGGTGCTGGTAGTTTTGTCTGTCTGAATATATATAGGCAGCAGACCGCTGCCTTTCTTTTCTTTCTGAGCACATTAAAGCAGCGCTGTGCACAGACAGAGACTTTAGAGTCGACTCCATTGTTAATTCGCTGAAGGAATTTTGACAAGAGAGGAAAAAAGGGGCAACTCTTCAAAACTAATCCTGTCTGCCAGATTGCATAACCATCTGTGAGGGGATGAAACCAAAGAAGACTGGGATTCCACACATAGTGCTATAGGATTTACATTAGCCTTAACCATGCAGGTCTCTCATCAAACCAGAATTATGCCCCCTTTTTACTCACTTGGGGTTTTTGAGGACTTTGTAAACCCAAATAGCAAATCCCCTTCCTCACACAATCATCCTCAATCTGTTTTTGCAAGCTACCATCCCCTTCTAGCCAATTGGACTTTCAATAGACTTCCAGAAAGTCCATTGAAAGTCCAATAGGTGACCCTGGACCACAAAAACAGTCATAAGGGTATTTTTTTTTTAATTTATATATATATATATATATATATATATATATATATATATATATATATATATATATATATATATATATATATATATATATATATATATAATCTGAAAGCTGAATAAATAAGCTTTCTGTTGATGTATGGTTTGTTAGGATAGGACAATATGCCGAGATACAACTATTTGAAAATCTGGAATCTGAGGGTGCAAAAAAAATCAAAATATTGAGAAAATCACCTTTAAATTGGTCCAAATGAAGTCCTTAGCAACACATATCCATTCACAAAAATATATATGTGTGTGTGTGTGTGTATTAATTACACATGGTGCAAGATTACATTTGACATACCTGAGCGGGCTTTTCCTGGACCACTTGCTGTGGCTGAAAGACAAAAAAGAGAAACAATTATGACTTTATGAATGCAATAAATGACTGCCACAGTGAGAATACATTTCATTTTGATTTTGATTGATGCATCAGGAACATAAACATACTCATTTAAAAGACTTTTTTAAATGTATTTTTATGCATTTTTAAATTTATACAATCAGATCCCAACAAAACACTGATCACTAAACAGTATTAAGAATGAAAGGACATATGTGCACATACAGGGATGTATGCAGCAGTGCCTCCAAAGTGGCAAGAGTGCAGTATACAATGCCCAGATTGTGCCCTACTCGCATTACATCATAAACGCTAAGCACTGCCACCCCACAGGAAGTGCTTCTAAGACCGGAGCTTGACAGCTGAGGAGTCCTCCGCTGCTCTGAGAGCCAGGCAAAAATAAAACCCTGAGAGTCCAGTGTTTGGAACCAAAGCCAGCCACTGCCGATTACACACACACACACACACACACACACCATTTGGGATTGTTGGGAGCAGCTGGTGTGTTTTGTGCCAGCTCTCCCTGGAATGATATCAGGCTGTAACACAGTAAATGTCAACACCGGATGGAAGCAGGCGAAGAATGCAGCTGGCGATAAAGGGAAATTGGGAAAATGATGCGCACATTCCAAAATGGGATGGACGGAACACAAATATACTTTGGAGATGGCAATAGCCATGAGGAGGAGGAGAATTCCAACACCTTCCTGATTGCATCTATTTACAAACACATGAAATACAAGATGCCATGTGCACTTTATGGCTAACAGATGACCCTGGATGTCAAAACTGCACTGTATGTTACATCACTAATGATACTGTACATGCACAAAAGAACCTAATTTGTACCACTGTACCATGAACTCAAGCATACGAAACCAGAGCCCTATTGAAAGACCCTTTTCTTGTTGGTAATGAACTTGTTACCCCGCACACAGGCACCCAGAAACCCAGAAACCCAGACCCCTCTTGCCCTTCTACTCCTCAGCACAAAAAGAGAATCCACAGCCTTGTCTTTCACAAGACTGAGCTCTCTCTTTGAAGTCATTAGTAGCTGACACAACAAATCACTTCTGCAAACTCTGGTGAGATGAGGCCTAGAGGAGAGCTGAATGACCGCGGGACTCCTGTGACCCTCGTGCTATGCATGACTAAAAGAGTAAGAAGTATGTTCCTAAAAGACACGGTGAAGCTGAAGTCCTAGAGGAAACCAAACACCCATCTTCACAGAGCCCTCCACAGCCTTTTTTTCTAAAATCAATACAAAGTGTCTGAAAAACTGCTCTCCATAACCTAATCTGTGTGTCCTCTATTGGCTTGTCTATATTTATAAAATACAAATAAATGGTCATTTAAAATAACTTTTACTTTACTTATAAATGGATTTAATGTGGTAACATAAAAAGAAGGTACCACAAAATAAACATGAAATCATTATTTTATATATGTAGTTAGGACCAAATAAGGGGAGGGTATGACTCCATCGGATATAGGCTATCAGGTGACATGGAAAAAGCTCTCAGACACTATTTGTGTCCCAGCGGTAAATTTGGGGTAATCGTTTGGAGATACATTTAGCCATCAGATCCTGCATATCCAAATGTCTTAGTTATAGATAACTTGTGGACAGCTTAAATAAACAGAAAATGAGAGGCATGAAAAAGGTATAATGAACTAATTACAAAAACTCTTCTAATTCGTCACTGTTCATGTATAAGGTGACATGTTTTTCTTCCGTCTCACAGCTCTGTACACTTTGTTACCATTGTTAATGGGATCTGGATTTAATGTAGGAAGTCATGCTCAGTGACCAAAGGGAAATTAACTGGTGTGAAAAGCTAATTTTCTTGTGAGAACATTGTCTTTTGTTGTGTATTGAGTTAAATGTTGTGAAAGGTGATGTGAAAATGTGATTAGTGACCACAGGACCTTTTTAAAAACATGAATTGCTTAGCAGTTTCAACAATTTAATACAAAAATATTTTTATATAATAAAATATATATTACTAATATATTAAAATTATATTAGTATTTATATAATACATTTTGTATTTATTTGTATATATTTTTTAAAATATATAATAGCCACCTGTTTAAATTTAGAAGACTTAATTGCTTTCATTTGTGAACTTAACTATAAAAATGTTATATGTTAAAATGTTGTATATATATGAAGACTTTAGATGCAAAAGCCTCCAAGTCCATTTTTCTTTAAAATTAGCATTTTTATCAGGCTTTTTGTATTGGTTTCTACCTAAGTACCGGTACACATATATATATATAGTAGTCAACATTTGAAGTGGATCAAATATATATATCTGTCAAAGCCTTGTCTGAAAAAATAATTTGTTAATTCACATGAATAAACTTCATTTAACCACAAAGAGTTTTACATATATGTTTCAAATTAGATCCCATGTGCAAATATGAAGACTGTTAAAATGGAGGAATGCTGAACCATTTGCAGTTACATTTTAACAGCTATGCTTTTCAGTAGGTGAACTTCCAATGTAAAGGCTTGTGTATATAAGCGAACAGAAACTGCACTCTAAGAGGTTGTTAAGGCCATTAAATTTTTATGCCAACATGAGAACAGAGCAACTGCTCAAATATTATTTTAAGTTGCAAGTCACATTCAGCATGCAGCACAAAAATGTGAGGCTACATTGCAGTTGGTGTGATTGACTATAAACAGAAGTGTCCTACAGTAATTAAAGCCAAAGATGTAACTACATACCAAATATTATCAACCACTGCAAAAACCCATTCCAGTTGACCACACAAATCTTAATATTGTGGGACGACATGTCCCCTCAATGTCTTGAGTGTTTACTGCATTAATTAAAACAATTTCTATGAATATACAGGTTGATTTGCACACTCCACATTGCTGCGATCTCACATTTAAAGAAATGCACCTATATGAGAATCTAAACACATCCTGAAGGAATCTCAAGCTTTTTCTCACCGAAGTGACAGATTAAAGAGTAATACACCAGTTAGAGTGAGTTTCCAAGCTCTTAACACAGCAGTGCCAACTGGCCTCGGAGTTCATTGCTTGCCACAACCCGCCACATTGGAAACAAGTTCTACTGTGAATTATTTTCCAGCCTACAGTGTTATGCATGCCTTGAAACAAGGAAAACGGAGGAAAACGGAGACACCCACCACGCTCAGGAATGATAACACTGATGAACAGTATCTCCAAAATAAAAAACAATGGCAAAGAGGTAGAAAAGAATGTGGTATCCTTCATGTTTTTTCTGTAGGGAAGTGAATAACAGAGTTGTTCACACAAAAAAATATTTTTTTCAAATATTTGTTTAAAACAAAAAAGTCGTACAGGTTTGGAACGACATGAAAATGAGAAAATTAATGATTCACTTTTCATTTTTGGCTGAACTATAGCTTTAATGTTTCTTTAAATAGGTAGTACTACATCTTTCTTAAGGTACAATTCCTCCCTTTTTGGTACGAGACATTTCTTTTTTTATTAAGGAGTTAAAATAATAAGATAAGCAACATCTTCGACATCCAATTAAATCCTGTCTGGACTGGCGGCCTCTTTTAAAGTTGTGCTAACCTTGACGATACAATCAGTCAATGTGTTCTCCAAAAATAATGAGCTTTTTCCAAGAGAAGTTTGTGTGGGTGTACCGTTATGAACCAGAAAAACCACGATTCCTTAACTTAGCATCTAAATCTTGAGGCTTTGAGGGAAAATGGCATGGCAAACTCTCTTCTTGTTAAGATTATTGTCATTAAATACTCAAGCAAATACTCGGATTTCAAATAATGTTTGAGCACATATCATGCATCAAAAGGTGATTCATATTGTTGTAGAAATGTTTTCTTGCTGCCATGGTCTCTGATCCTGCTTTGTATGGAGGGAGGATCTTTAAAAATTATTGATCGCTGGAAAGTATGTTTGGTAGACATGGTTTAAGAGATGCTTCATTCTTTAAGAATGCAAAGAGGTCTTTGGGCCAGTTACACAAAGACATTATGTAATGGTTGCAAGTCAGCCTCTGGCACAGGTACCTGGGGGCAAAAAGCTGGGAGCGTGCAGCTGCACGTCTCAGTAGCTCCAGAACAGAACGTGCCGGGGCAGAGCAAAGCCAAGCTAGTGGAAGACTCCTGCTCTTAGGACCTGGCATGTCTTACCAAAACCATTCCCTGCGCCAAGAGTCATTTACTAAAAGCTTTACACTGTGGGGAATCCCTCTCTGCTCTTACAAGAAACTGCACTGGAGATATTTATGTCTCTCTCTCTCTCATTCATTCCCCCTGGGATCTTTGAATCTTAGTCCTAACAACAAAAAATGGAGGACAATCCAAAATTGAAATCCCTTTCAATTTTATGTCTCATAAAGAGGGAGAATTTCACATTGGGAAATATTAAATTTTTACACAGCTTTATCTTTTAGCTTCTTTAATGAAATAATTTGTGGAACAAACAATACAATTAATCTGCAAACACCAGGGTTTCAATTTAAAATTGATGCTGCACTACTTACTACACACCAAATCTGTCTATATTTATGCAAATTTTATCCCACAGCACTCTCTGAGCACATCTAAACCAGGTGGAAGTATGTACAGTAAAATAAGCACTATTTTAAGATATTTTGTCTCTTTTTACAATTACTAATGAATAGACCGAAAGGGAATCTGCGCCTGCAAAACTCTTTGGAAAACTTAGAATTTGAGCAAAATTGAGCAGAATTAATTTATCATTTTTTTGGCTAATTTGTAAGAATTTAATTTTCTCAGTTCCACCTAACCAGAGTTGTTATAGTTAACTAAAATCTTTAACTAGATTGTTTTTCGTTAACTAAAATAAACTAAAACATAAAGTACTAAAATGACTAAAACTAAACTAAAATAATAAAATAAATGCTACATATAAATATTAAAAAAACTACTTAAAATAACAAAAGCACATCACAAAACTTAAACTAAAATGAAAACTGAAAATATGAAAATCAAAGCTAATTTAAAATATTATAGTGATTATTTATATTATATAAATAATACTAAAATAACACATTTTACTGTTTAAACTGTATACTGCTTAATTTTTTCATACAAAATATAATAATTCCATATGTTTTTTCTTAATGTCAAAGTATCTGTTATTTGATCTGTTAAAGTTGCAAATTTTGGCCGAAAACCGTTCTCGGCATTTTACTGCATTTTCGACTTCCAATATTCCTAGTGTAATGCTCTCAGCTTCATCTAACACATTTTATTGTTTAAATACGCAGACTTTTTTTCCTCAAAATAAGCAGAGAAAGTCTGCAGGTTCTTTCTGAGCTTATGAATGTCCAAATGCATACTGTTACAGAGGCACTTTAACATGGTACAGCCCATGAGACCCTTTCCTGCCCATAAGCCGTATTCATTTTACCTGACTGCCTGGTAAAATAAAGAAGGAAAGTTTAGAAAAATGGAACGCAGCTCACGTTTGCTTTAAACTTATATGGCTAACATATGTTTTGCGTTTGGAAAAAAAAAAGCCCTTACTTGAACATAGTCTCCTTAGGGCTGCTGACAAGAATTCCACAAAGACAGGAAACATAAAAAAACACTCTGCTTGATTTGATGAGGCAAACTTATCCAAGGACTCCCTCACTAGAGGCGGACCCCACAGACGAGCCACCCAGTAACTGCACCCCCTCCGCTCCCATGAATAAAGGCCACATGTTCTGTTAAACTGGAGGTGGAAGTGGGGAAAACAAGCCAGACATCTCCAGGGTACAGGGCCACAGCACTGGCTTTGTGATCTCCCTTGGAATGCCTCCACCGGTTCGGCCGAATCTGAAAGGATTCCAGGTTCGAAAGCCCCCTTGCCCACCCCACCTCTCACACATCCCTTTTCGGACTCCAAATCAAGCACCCTCCCCAACCAAGCAGTGCTATGAATGCCACCTATCAGAGCCGGGCTAAACCCTGCGATTAGGGGGAATTTGCCGAAGGGCCCTTTGTAGAAGAGAAAAATGTCTGCCAGAGCAAGGAATGTGGAAAATTCCTGGCAGGACAAGCAGCCTTTTGTTAGGAGGGTTTTTTTTTTTTTTTTTTTTTTGGAGGGGGGTGTTCTGGAGGGAAAGAAAAGCGCAGACAAATTGGATCTGGTCCGTTTGGGAGCCTCTGCTGTTTGAAGTGAAATCAGTTCCCAGAGTTTCTCAAAGGAAAGAGGAAGAGAAGGGAGTGGGGTGGTGGGGGTCAGCACAGAAATTCAGGTTTTTTACTTCAGTTTTTTTTTCCTGTTCTTGAGGCTCGGCTCTGTGGGGTCTTTATTGGGAGCTGGGTCAATACCTCAGTCAGTCCAATCTGATGCTTAACATACTGTGAAATATATATTTATAGATCTCAATCTCTTTGCCAAAGTCTGTTTTTATTCTACTAAAATCAATCAATGATTAAAAAAAGATTGTCAACAAACTTGTCATTTATATGCATTAAACACATTGTATGTTCAAATGCCTGGAGAAAGACGTCATTGAAAGAATGTATGAGCGCAAGCGTCTGTGTGAACCACTTCCCTAGCATGTGGACATACCATGATTAAGGTCTTGTGTCGCAGAGGTGTCACCATCAATAATGTATGTCACATACCTTACTCTGTTCATACAAACACAAAGGTTTCCTGTCTTCCTCACTCTCTCCCTCTCTTTTCCTTTATTCGTTCATATTACAGCACCACGCCAGCATTGATGCTGCCATTATGGATTGATTAGTTAAGTGCCGATTATAAAATCGATTGAAATTGATTGTATTGTGCTGTTCTCATCATAGTCATTCTCAGTAGTTGTTTTTAAAATTGAATCCTGTTTTTTTATCTATTAAGCTTTTATTGGAATACCATGCAAAAACTGCATATTAGCCAATCAGAAACCAGAGGCAATTCTTTGCAAACCTCAACCAATGGCACGTTTTCAGACAACCTGCATTGGTTCTGGTCAATTTGAAATAAAGTGTGCGTTTTACAGTATGTTTCACAAACTTGTTCTGTATGATGGCTTCATAATAAATTTATCTATAGAAACCAGTTTCCGCCAGATAAGAAAAAAAAAAAAAAACATATGTTTAGGTAACACATAATTATGACATAAAAAGTCCAAATTAATTCCAACAAACAAAATCATATTTATGAGAAGAAATGTCAGAATTATAAGATAAAAAGTTATAATTTTGACACCAGTCAAAATGATAACATAAAAAGTAATTTATGAGATGAAAAGTCGACATTATGGTGTAAAAGTCACAACGAGAAAAAATTAATTAAAAAAAATATATATAATTAAGACTTAGTATGCCATAATTATGATTTACAACTTTTTCTTATGTGGCAGAAATGGGCTTCCATAAAAATACTGATTAGGAGAAAATAGATATTTTCCAGGTAATTGTGACTATTTCTCACAATTGCAACATTGTCTCTCATAAGTGAAACTTTATATTTCATAATATGACTATTTCTTAGCTAAAATTTAATTTCACAATTTTTTTTTTTTTTTTAGATGGAAACAAGCATATAAGGTAAAATATGGCCTTTTTTAATCTACACAACATATTAATCTACAAATAAGACAACAGAAAAGACTAGATTATTCAATCTCTCTAATATGGGAAACCTATATAGACCCATACAAGGTATACCATGTTATTATAACTGTGCTTTTCCCCACTGCTTTCTCTTACACCTTTCTGTCTCTCTCATTTCAATCTTTCGCCTCTCACATTCTCATCTCCGGAGCACCTTTCGAGGCAGCTGTTATGGTCGCTAGCTCAGAGCAAAATGATTAAAGCGCTTCCAGAAGCTGAAACAGGAAAGGGAGGGGGGGCAGCGAGAGATGAGGGGAAGAGGTCACAGGGGTCACTGGTGGAAATCCGTTGAGGTGGTCCCAGCAAACTCCTGCTGTGTGAGTAGAGCCCTGGACCAAACACACGCCCCTATTGGCAGGAATTCAGCTTCTCGGGCCCCAGATAGAGAGGGAGAGCGAGATAGAAAAAGAGACGAGAGGAGGGGAAAGGCTTCGGGGAATGCAGGGAATGAGGTAGAGATGTCCACTCTCTCTCACGCTGTATCTAACTCGCACAGCCGTCCAAGTGAGGGACAGGAGCGGCTCCAAGCCGCAATGTAAACGAAGCTTTTGCAAGTGCATACTTCAAGACCCCAACTTCTGCACAGGGTTTCAATAATTGCTAATAAAATGTTTGCAGCTCATTACAAAAATCTACTCACCATCCAACTACGTCTAATTGGGAGAGTCCTGCCAAACGAAATCAAAACTATGAAAAGTAACTTTTCCGAACATGCTGTACAAACAAGAAGTTTGTTTTAACCCACAAGACCTTCTTACTATTTATGCTGGAAAACCATAAAATTGACAGAAAGGTGCTTTAACTCTTAAAGTTAATATGACACGACATTCACAACCCTGTTTACTTCTGTAATGTCACATATTTCTGAGGCCCTGTTTACATCTGGTCTTAAAATGCATTTTGGTTGATCGGATCACAAGTAGACGAGGGACACACATACCCGTTTACACCAGGTGTTTTAACCAGGTTTCTTTTGTCCATTTACAACCACTTCTGTCCTGATTTCTTCAAGGGAAGGGTCTATGGAAATGTGTGTTTTTTTTTTCTTCAGATGTTTCGATCTAATGGACGAAATAAATGTACATATGAATGCGCCGGGAGATGATGGAAAAACAAACGGAGAGCATCAGCTTTCATTTCTGCTCTGATAGTCCACGCCGAACATGGTGAATGCAAGTTAGAAATCAGGAATGGAGAGAGAACATTGTGCTTGTTACGTTTTTCATCTTCAAACCAAACTTGGGTCTTCAGCCGACAAAGTTTAAATCCCGTCTGGCTAGCGCGCTTCCTATTAAGTTTATGAATTAGGCCAGTAGGTGGAGAGTAGGTAGTCTTTTGAGGCTGTTCGAATGCATTCCACAACATGAGCGTTTACACTATGAAAGCAATCCAGTCGAATGCGTTTTCTACTCCCTCTGGAAGTGGTTGAAAGTGGACAAGCTCAAAACATTTTATACCCCATTTGTATTTAGCGTTGTCCACTTGTGATCCAGCTGACCAAAACACATCTTAATACCAGGTGTAAACAGGGCCTGTGTGAAACAAAGCACCGAGTATTTCATCCATCATGAATAGTGGGCATTACATATCAAAATGAATGAGAGCTGGTTGTCGACTGTGAAGGTGATAAAAATCGAAATGTCAGAAAATTGTACCCTGATGAGTACAACAGCTTGTCACTGAGGCAGTACCCTTAAAGGGACAATTTTTGCCTTAATCTACCCCTAGGTACACATTAGTACCTAATGGCTCATTTCCACAGAGCAGTATAGTACAGTACGATTCGGGATGGTAAACCCTGATCTGGCTTGTGTTTCCACCGCCAGCAGTACCCTTACTTGATAGGCGTGGTGTATGCCGAAAGGTAGCGATCAACGTCATTCTCGCGCACAGAAGAAAGTGACACAGTAAAAAACAATGGAGGACATACGTCAGATCTTGTTCTTGCTTCTCACCATGCGGCTGTTTTAAATATTCAAAAAACGGCGCCTCTTGTGTTATCATTCCCCTTGTAGCACTCGCAAGTGACGATTCTCTGTCAACCAAATAAATGGTCTGCAGTGAGTCTAACTCCACGCTTTAGGTACCGGACTACTGTGCTAGGTACAACAACGGAAGGGTCCCAAAAAAATCTGCATTTTGGTCCCATTCACAACTTCAGACAATCAAAACAGAAATAATTGCGTACCATACTGTACTGTACTGTACCGTACCGCTCGGTGGAAATGAGCCTTTAGAGCAGGGGTCTCCAAACTCAGTCCTGGAGGGCCACTGTCTTGCAGAGTTTAGCTCCAACTCCAATTAAACACACCTGAATCAGCTAATCAAGGTCTAATTAGGCATACTAGAAACTCCCAGGCAGGTGTGTTGAGGCAAGTTGGAGCTAAACTCTGCAAGACAGGGGCGATCCAGAACTGAGTTTGGAGAACCCTGCGCTAGAGAGTTCTAATATGTAAGGTACCACTCTTAAGGTACTACTATGAACCCTTTAAGGGTAAATAAGGAACAAAGATGTCCCTATTGTAATCCCAAAGGTACAAGTTTTACACAAGTTTTTCTAAGAGTAAAAAATCTGACCACATTTATTTGATTCTTACTATAGCGGTAGCACTTTTTACAGTCCTGTTCCCCATGTACATACTATGTTCTTATTATAGTAATTGCAATAACTGGGTAATAACTAGGTGCTAACCCTGAAACTACCCCTAAATCTAACCTAAACCCACCTTATATTACCAGTACATTCTTAGGTAAGTACACTGCAAATACACATAAATGCACCTACTGTAAAATAAAGTGCAACCGCAAGGGCTGTCATTCAATAATTACATTAATTATGACAGTAGTTACTTATGACAGTAGCCTGAAACAGTCTAAATAGATAGTTGGCCTTTGCTTAACATAATATTACATTAACATTACTCTGGGTGAATCAAACGGAAAGAGAAGTCAGAGCAAGTTATTAAATTCTGATGAAATATTGTGAAAAAAAATGTTTTTGAATTATGTGCTTTGATGAATCATGCATCAAGAACATGTATTAAGAAAGTAAATAGGGTCAGTTTTAATTTTATGTTGACATAAACATAGTAGCCCATGTAGACGCCCATGTAGACACCCGTATGACTCAACATGGAGTTTCACTGTGGCGTTCTTCAAACATTTGGATTTGTTTACAAGTATAAATAAAGCTGACAGAATCTTACTATTTCAGTCCCATTTAGTGTGGAAGAGGAAATGCGAGGAAAAACAGGCTGAAAGACCAAGTGTATAGTCCAAGCCACTGACTCAGAGTAGGACAGGACCTCAGCTGACTGCCGAGTCTCCTGCCTAGAAACGCCCGGGGGGCCAAGTTCAATATTTTGCCCAGGAGGCTCACGAAGGCTATAAAAAGGTTTTGATGTTTGACACCAAATTCCCATCACAATACCCTCCTCCCGCCTTACACATGGACACATTAAGAAAGGGAAGAAGGGGGAAAAAAAAAGAGAGAAAATATCTTTTCACACTTTGGCAGAGACTGAGGGTTTTCCGAGCCTCCCCACCAGATCGAGACAGTTGGATGACTCCCAATCGCAGCCCTTGTTCCCCTCAAAACGCAGAGCGCCTCCCCTCATCCTTGCCAGACTCTCCCTCCCATTTCCCTCGGCTCTGATTCCACTCCTCACCACCTGACAACACTGTCTGTCCTTCAGCCAAAAGCAGCAGATCCTTGTGTGAGATGAGAGAGAACTTCCTCCCCACCGTCTCCTGTCCTCCGCTCATTTGTGCCTCTTCACTTATTCATTCACTCATTTCCTCGTCTCCTAGTAGAAATCCGAGCGATAGGTTTACAACGTCCCAATTCGTTTTTTACCCTCTAATTTGGCAGTAGCTACAAGCTGGAGAGCAACCTGCTCAGATGTTTGCGAAGACGTTGTGATCCAACAAACATTGGTGGAAAGAACCACCTGGGAAGGGAAGAGCGAGTATGAATCAAGGCGCTGTCGTTAACCTCATATCAAAGGAATTCTTGGCGTAAAATGAGGAGGACATCATAACGTCAACCTCTTGGCCAGAACGTTTGAATGCATGTGACATCCCTCACGGTTTGAAGACGCCATGGGAAGAAAATCTTTTGTCTTTGCCGGCATTCCCACTTATTGCTGTGGTAACAAACAGGCAGGGCTGTTGGCTAAGTGAGCACTAACACTTGAAGGGCTGTGCAGGCCTAGAGAGAGCACAAAAAGAGGCAAAAACTTCTCCCTTCTTTGCTATAGTCTCGCTTGCAGAGGAACCAAACGAGTAAACACGCTGGACATCGGCCAGTTGGCAAAAAGGGAACTGCAGTGCACAACTGAATAATGTTAGCTGTTTGAGGACAGAGATAGTCCGTTCCAATACGCCCCCACCTCCGCAACACAGTGCGGCTTGTCCGCTTGGCACAGCGGACCCGGTCCATCTCCGCACCTGTGCAGGAGGAGCACCCGGAAAAGGAAGAGGGGGGCAATAAATCAGTCTTTTGGCTGCTGAAGCAAATCTAGCAGATAACATTACGCCTGGTGCAGGGGATCTGCAGAATGCTCCCTATAGAAGGACTTCCTGTTGGCCTGATTTATAAATAACAAACAGACTAGAGCAAAAACAAGTAGTAAAATGTTATAATGCAATTCTACACCCAGTGAATGGAATTATTTAAGAAGTCTGAGTAATATATATGGACAATTCAGGATTTATTCACAATGATTTTGGTGGTGGTATGAAATTATGCAAGTTTGTGAATATTGCTATCTTTTAAATGTCATTTTCATTTGGCCCTTTAGTTTTCCAAACACTGCATCACTTTTGTAGCTTCATAAAAAATAATATTCTATGAGTTATTATTAAATTAAATTAAATTAAATTATGTTTATTATGTTAATTATTTTTATTTCACAGCTGGCACAGCTACACTCTAAAAAATGCTGGGTTGTTTCAACCCAAGTTTGGGTCAAAAATGGACAAACCCAACCACTGGGTTAAATTTTTAAATGCATTTTTTAACCCAACGGTTGGGTTTGTCCATATTTGACCCAAATTTGGGTTGAAACAACCCAGCATTTTTTAGAGTGTACATAAGGATTCTATAATTCAATGCAAAAAAATGTGTCCTCCCTCATAGTGATACGAATAAAAGTTGCTCTAAAATGATTTTGAGATATTTATTTTACTGTCAGAAATATGTATACATTGATTTTGTATCTTTTTTTAAATCTTATCTTATTTAGATAGATAGATAGATAGATAGATAGATAGATAGATAGATAGATAGATAGATAGATAGATAGATAGATAGATAGATAGATAGATAGATAGATAGATAGATAGATAGATAAGGATACAAAATCAATATTTCTTGTGTTCATTCAATGAAAAATGTGTCTTTTTTAAATTCTTTTCATTACATTAAACTTTTTACATTACTTGACATTTTTTAAAGGCTTTAAACTTTTATTTCAGAGCAAATACATGAAATAAAAACTAATTATGATATGATTTTAGCTATAATGCACAGCTTTGAGCATAATCTCTATACACTTAAAATGAAAACTGATTTAAGTTTATTACAATTTTAATATTTTGTGTGGATGGAATTTAACAACTGATGAGTTGAACATGGCAGTCTGCTGAGAACAATGAATTCCTTTTGTATAAATATTCCTGTTATCAAGATAAACAACTCAAGGTCTTAGAACAACTTTTATTCTCAACAGTCTGGGGGAGGACAGTTTTTTGCAGCGAACCAGTATCCTCATGTAGCAGCTGTGCCACCTGCAAAATTTTATTTTAAGAATCCCAAACCATTCTACATCCTCTGGCTGCTGGATTTCCTGTTTGAAAGCATGATGCTCAATGCATCCATCTCAACAGGGGTCATTTTGAAGCTGACGAATGCCCTGGATGGATGAACCGGTCTTGGTGAGCTTTTGGTAAGTGTCTTAAATGTCTACAGTGGAATGAACATGATTAAACCATTTTTTTTCTTTTCTCATAGCCAGAGCCACCTTCCACTATTAACCATTTAGGGGGGTGGAGATACTTAGTTGGGGGAGGGGGACAAAGGAAAACATTCCAGCGGCCCCTTGTAGCCAAAAAGGATATGCTATAATTAGTTCCAGGAGGGCGAGCAGTAGCTGAATGAAAAAAACTGACTTGTTTATCTAGAAGAGGAATGGCAAAACTCTTGTCAAGTCCACCCTGTATATGTGGAGACCGCCGCACAGACCCTCGGCCATGTTAATTCATCGGTGACATGCTAAACAGATCATAACCCACACACAATGACCCATACAAGAGGACAGAGGGCTGCAGACGCACACGTTTCCCATTGCCCATTCATAAAAAAGGAGACAGGAAGACAAAAAATGTTGGTTTTCTGCCTCAGACTGCATTGGCTGAACTCAATAAAGCCTTGGCACACATCTAGAGATGCAGGGCTTGTTCTTTTTTTTCAGAGACCCAAACGTTCCGATCGGAGTGTTATCTCTCTCTCTCTGCTTTCCATCTCTGAGTCATTATCATTCATACACTTGGCCGTAAGTTCATCTCGGACTCATTCACAGGATGTCATACCACTATGCCCACTCCACATTCAGGATGTTTGTAGAATGACTACAGCCTGATGAATATGCCTCCAGATTCACACCAGCTTGTAACACTCAAATCAACTGCAACATGTGTCTATGTGCAACAGAAAAAAAGCTCTCGACTGTAAAAAGTAGAAGTGCAGAAACTATGTTAATTTTCACTTTACACTTTAGGGTCCAATTCTCAGTATTAACTAGTTGTTTATTAGCATGCATATTACTAGGATATTGGCTGTTTTTTAGCACATATTAATGCCTTATTCTGCATGACCTTATTCTACATTCATTAATACTACTACCCAACACCTAAACTTAACTACTACCTTACTAACTACTAATAAGCAGTAATTAAGAGTGACCTAATTTTCTTCAGAATTTTTTTTTTTCCTTTGTAAAATTGCAGTTTAAAAAATAAAATGTGAATAAAAAACATGAAAAAATGATAAAGAATTCTTAACATTTAATGAAAAATACCAGCGAAAATTTTGATGAAAATTTTTAATTTGTAGCTAAAGGATGCCTTACCCAAAAGAAAACGGTTGAAAGAGCCGGTGGATTTGTTTTTCCAGAGGGTAAAATTTATTACACTTCCAAGAAAAAAAATCTCTTATTCGCAGTCAGCCCTTGCTTAAGTCTAGTTAACCTTTGACCCATAATAGCTTGTGCTTCAATCAGGAAGACAAACAATTATTTTTTGGTTATATGCCTTTAAAGATGTACTCTGAAAAATGGCCGATATGGAATCTTAAACTTCAAACTGAAGGATGCAAAGTTTTGGTGGATAATTGATTAAATTTCTCTGCAACCAAGACAAAAAAATTAGCATGCTAGTAATGTCATTATTATAATTTTAAACAATCAGTTTAAACAAAAGTACTATCAATGTGTAGAATGTTTATAATAAGAAAAAAAGGTCCTCTTTTCTTTGCTATTTCTATTGCTGTGTGAGGAAAACCATTTACGAGTTCTACTTAGCATCTACAAAGTATATTACTCCATTATCTATTTGTTTAAGACTGACATCAATGTGTGGGTGGATCAAGCGTGTGTGTGTGTGTGTGTATGAGTGCGTGGGAGTGTGTACCTGCCATCATGAAAGGGCAGCCGAACGCACCTTTGGGCATTGGTACAAAGGAAACAGGGCAATAAATGTAAACTTTATCAGTTCAGTCCAAAGAATTCAGCCTTTAAACTCTCGATATCACAAACTCATTTAAACAGACACTTCTAGATCATGTTTTACCCTGGTATATGGTAAAACGGCTTTTCAGGTTAGAGGCATTGGTTTTGCAGCAATTAAATTTAAATTGTTTCACTTACACCAGTGCGTAAATGGACAAATTAGGGATGTGCAAAACATATTTTCAAAATGGCCATTTTTCTCTGATGGACAGGCTGCATTAAAAACACAAAACTGAGGTGACCAAAAAAAGGAAAAAAACAAAAGAGAAAATCTAGATGATCTAATTGACCTACAAATCCTTTT
Source organism: Chanodichthys erythropterus (assembly GCF_024489055.1). Lineage (NCBI taxonomy): Eukaryota > Metazoa > Chordata > Actinopteri > Cypriniformes > Xenocyprididae > Chanodichthys > Chanodichthys erythropterus. The sequence continues at coordinate 11,284,307 of NC_090228.1, forward strand.
CTGTCCTATACTTCACAATCCACATGTGAATAAAGTAAAAAAAAAGCTCAACAAAAAAAAAAAAAACATTAAAAAAAGCATGAGCAAGGATCTTGCATTCTAGAGATGCTCCTTTAAGACTGCCCTCATTCTCTGACCCATCTAACCCTTTGCGTGTCTAATAAAGATTACATTTCTGTCCTAAAACAGTCCGACGTGGCGAGTACAAGCTGAACTTTAGCATGTTAGCTATAGGGGCTCAGCCGAGACTTGGAGGTAAAGGGTGTTTTGGAACAGCTCGGCTCACATGTGACTCAAATTGCATTCCTGGATGATAGAGTCAGATGGGGCATGTTTTCCTCCAATACAAATGTACTCATTTCTGAATTGAACAAATAATTTCAGACATCCACCTCCCCCACTATATGCGATTTCATGCAACTATTTTGAACTGCTTAATGAAATGACACTTAAGATCCAAGAATTTGATAATAAAATAGCTGACTTTAAACATTTGCACACGGTATATCAAATCTGTGCTGTCACTTTCCTTGAAATGTATAGAGAATTCAGATGTGACACACTTCTGAATGTGTGTCTAGGGGCCTCGGAATGCTTTGCTTTTCCTGTCTGCCTGAGAAAAATCCATAAGGACACAGAGTCGGCATGCCACAAAGGGTTCATTCTCTCCATATCTCCCCGCAGTTATCCTGGTGGCACTTTTAACTGCCTGCAGCTTTGCTCCTCCAGCTATCAATCAAACGTGACATTTGCAGGCTGATAAACACTGCAAAATTTCAGGTTTTCTGAGAAATTGTTGGATTAAAACTGAATTAAAACAACTAAACAAAACAACTGCACAATTTCCACAATCTGTTGAACATTGGTGATCAACTGAATAAGTGAATTAGTAACATGTACATAACTGTACATACACTGATATTTATATATATATGTGTGTAAAAAAAATTTTTTTTATATATATATATACATACAGTGTCATTTAAAAAAAAATGTTTTTGGTTAAAAAAATTCCCTCTGTAAAGTAATGCATGAATATAATCATGCTTTTCTACAACAGTGTCGGTTTCTACAACAGTTTCTACAACATGTGTTAAATAAATTTTTTTGCATTATGTTACATTTATGTTGGTATGTCAGTAATAAATCCATGACTGCACATATAAGCAACATGAAAAGCACAACTTTTCATCAGTTGTTTGATCATTATGTAAATTAAATTAATAATAAGTAAACTTTTTGTAAAATATAATGGAAAATAAAAATAATATACTAATAAAATGGAAGTTTTTCCAAAGTATTCGCAACATGGTGATATGCTGCAATGCTAATTATTTTTTATGGATGGTTTTGTTATATAGGATCATGCTGCAATGGATGTGTCCAGTTATACACAACTAATGTAAACAAACTCACCCATTTCCTGGGTCTTCCTCTAGGTCTTTTCTCCCCTGTGGTCTCAGCTTTCTGCAAATGCCAACAACCATGAATTAGTGGCCGGTATTTCATCAAGTGCTTTAAACAAATTTTTCAGGCACACAATTTGTCACAAGCAGAGTCATTTTCATATATGGCCACAAAAGGAGAAGGTGAAATGCTAGGGTTCCATTTTCTTCTAATGCTTTTAATACATAAAGAGTTTGTAAGGTATATCCGGGCCTCCAACAATGAACTGTCTCCGTTGCCCGAGTTCCAGGTCTGTGCAGCGTAATATTTCACTAGAGGAATTTTATGCCATTCAAGTGTAAATAAGAGCACCATTATCAGCAAAACCACCCAGATAAGGGCCATGAAAGACAGTTATGGGGTTTCAATCACAGCGGCTCCAACTTAATAACAGGGGTCCATTGAAGTACACTGTAAAAATAAAACACCTTAAAGGAAAATGTCTTTAACATCAAAAAAGTCTTGCACCAGCCTGTTGCTAAAGTTGTTTGACAGTAGATTCTTCCATTAATAACATTTAAGAGACAGGTTTTCTCAACCGTATGAGCCAGAAGACCAGCATAGGATTTCCCAGACATTTTGTGTTGTTTAAGCAACAATCCTGTCGCCTTCTGAAATTGTAAGTGAAATAATTTGACAGGTGGAAGCAGGAGAGTCTTTCCCTGGGGGTTTGAATGGTGGTGCCTTCCCGCCATGGTCAAAGACAATTAACAAGACAAGACACGTCTTCATTATTTATAGGATATAAAGTTTTCTTCTGGCCTAGGGCTTTTGTCATGCAGAGCCCTGCAGGAAACCTTACTCAAATCATCAAACATCTATGAATTCTGCGAATGAACCAGGAAGGGTAGGTGTCAAAGGTATCATGTTTGTTAGCAGAGTACACCCAATTAGGTGAGATACAAATCAATGCTGGTAGAGTATGCGTCTAACCTATTAAAAACACCACCATGCTTAAGCATTACACTAATCTGAGTTACCAAGGTGGTGGCATGAATCCTGAATCATGAGACTATATTTAAGTGGTGTATGTCAAAGTCAAGACACGTGGATCTTTAAAGGCATAGCTGACATTAAATAAAATGTATTTAGTAATTAATAAAATAAGCTGATATTCAGTTTGTATCATAAGAGGAGTAATTCATTCAGTTTTTCATTTAGTTTGCAATGTTGTTATTGTTAACTAAAACTATTAAAATAGTTTTCAGAAATTAAAATAGAGCTGAAACAAAAAAAATAAAATATAAATATTAGAGGAAAACTGAAACCTTAAAAAGGTTGAAAAATGAAAAAGAAAATTAGAAAATGACATAAAATTACTAAAACAGTTTAAAATCAAAACTGAAAATATAAAAATAAAAGGTAATTCAAAATATTAAATAAATACTATAATAGTATATAAATAATACTAAAATAACACTGAGAATTGGATCTATGGGGAATTGGATCAGATTCAATAGAATGATTTTTTTCATGAATTACTAAGCTAGGGAAGATATCCAGATTTTCAGTAAATTACTTACATTTTGGTCTTTCTTCACACAAAGCAACATGGTATATGGCTTGAAGACTTGAAATATCAATTCACATAGGCCACTTTTTTAGTAATTCTGAAAAAAAAGATTTACAGACCCACTCTCTGCTTCTCTTTCATTATATTCTAAAAAAAAAAAAAAAAATCACCTTTTGTGCAAACAAAAAATACCTTTAAGGATACAACAGACTGCCACTTGGGCTGTAGCCTTAAAGTGACAACTTTGTACCTTATTGACACCGTTTGGGCTTTTTGGGCCGATTCAGCATGTTGAATCAGCGTCAGACCAACGGTGAAGGGGAGAACTCTGATTGGCTGTTCAGCTTAGCGAACGGGTCGGTGCATGAGATTAAAAGCAACAGTGGTGAAAGTGAGTAAAAAATTCAAGATGGTAGACAGAAGGCTGTTTTAAATTACATCATCAAGAATATTTTCATAATAACATGACCCAACTGGAATGAAGAAGGTGATTAGCGTGATTGATATTCAAAATGGCAAGCGCTGCTTTGTTTACGGTTTGTATATCTGCAGTCCTACTTTCGGTTTCTCTTTTTGATTGACGAAAATAGACTATTGATATCTGCTGAAATGGACAGATATTTACTTACAAGCACATGCTTGTTGACAGTTGCCTTTAGTCTGTTTGGTGTGTTCACCAACAGCTTTTCATCCAAGACACAGTCTACAAGAGGCGATAACACAGTCGGCTTTCGTCGCCGCTAGTTCTTTGACGTCGGCATGGTGTGTCCCGGACTTAAAACACTCATAGTAGTACCTTAGGTGCACATAGAACTACTCTAAGGTACTAATTTGCATCTTTTAGGAGTAGATAAGGTACAAAGTTATCCTTTTAAGGGTACTGCCCCATGCAGTGACAAGGGTACAATTTTTGCACATTTTTTTCTGACAGAAGAAAGAAATGAGGGTGAGTAAATGAAGGAATTTTCTTTTTTGGGGTGAACTATCCCTTTAAACCCGTATTCTCATCCATGGTGGGAATACTTCAGCAACGACTTCTACAATGCATCTCTGTGTGTTGTGTTGTGTTGTGTTGTGTTGTGTTGTGTTGTGTTGTGTTGTGTTGTGTTGTGCGATATGTGTTCAGTCCTGTTTGGGTCAGTCTGTTTGCCCTGACTAAGTATGCAGGTATTGTCAAGGCTCACATTACCACTTCTTCAACAAGCAGAGTTTGTTTTGAATACCCCAAGGACACATTGCCGTTCGGCAAAGGCATGATGGACTGGAGAAACATAAGCCTGAGCATCATAGTTCATGCCACAGGCAGTCACTAAGAAAGGACACAGAGGCAGCCATGGGTCAGCGGTTAGCCTGAGTCCGGCAACCAATTTTGTGTCCTACACACTTCCTCAGATGTTTATGGGATTGAAAAGGAGTAGAAATTTGATGTTAGTGTGCTGTGCTTGTAATGATTTGCAAAGACTCTCAAAGACACAAACCCTTTAACCTCACCTCTTCTTGTCTGCGTCTTTCTCAGTGTCTCTGTCTGTCTTTCTCGGACCAATCAGTGTCTCCCTACCCTCAGTCCTCTGTTGGGGATGCTGCATTTTTAATCAGGAGATTTAATGGTCTGCAAGTCGACACCCTGATCAATTAATCATGTCTGTGTTTGCGTGTCTCGTCCAACCATGTCCCGTGTCCACGGCAGACACGAGCCCGGGCGCTTGCTGTCCTCTTCGACACCAGGACATCCTGGCATGCGTGTGAGGCTGGGGACAAGGCCATCTCTCATTAATAGAAAGGGAGGGGCAGTCTTGCTTCTGCCAAACCCACTTTTGCGAATGGAGAGTTTAAAATTAGCCCCCTGGTGCCCCGTATCAAGTTCCAACAATGTCTGGTCAACGGAAAATATTCCGGCTAGTCATTAGGGCCTATGAATTGACCAAAATGATCGTAGCGGGGCGGAAGTGGTCTGATTATATGTCTTGACAGCTAAAACCGTGCACCATTGAGGTATATCATGGCCTGTATAGCCTGGAATGTTCATATGATACCAGTTGTGTGGGTTCTTTAGTGCAATTAAGAGCTAACAATGTCAGAATCTTTAATGCGTAAATTAAATTGAATTATTTATTGACTGCTACATGTCATGAACTGGGAGGTTTTTGTTTATTTCTTGCATCGTCTCAAGGCATTATCTATCTATCTATCTATCTATCTATCTATAAATAGAGGGTCGTAGAAGTGGTAGGAGACACAGACGATGACTGATTTTGGGTGGGAAAGTGTCTCTATTGCCGAATTTGGCTCCTTTCATCTTGGTAGAATATTCAGTCCACTGTATATCATAACAAAGTTAAATGAAATGAAATAGTATTACACTAGCAGAAAATTTCTCAAGCTTTTCAAAGCGAGCCTGTGACTGTATACAGTGGTACATTACTGCGAAAAGAGAGTGGTCAGAGCTGTCACTGAGTTATTAAAGCAGGCTAATTCCGCAAGTAGACATCTCAGCTCCCCTCGACGGCTCAGAGATGAGAATAACACAGTAAAGCTTTTAAAAACCAAACGCACTGACAGTTGAGGGGACTTCCCACAAACATATGCCAGACTAGACCACACACACAAGCACGGCTGAAATGTTAATGACTTCATTACAAAACGCTTGCCAGAACAATCCTTCTTTAAAGGCATTCCCAATACATAAACAGAATTCAGCAATTACAAATGCTGACAGTCACATTCGGCTAAAACTGATGCACACCAACTAAAATGTATGTGCTGTGATTTGCTTTTCTGTTTACATGGGCATTAGTAAGGAATGGGAACAGAGTTCGTTTGGCAATATGCAACAGTACATGCTCTATACTCCCTGCGCAGAGTATACTCTTCATGCACGCTTGTGTGTATGCCTGCATGTTTGTGGTTCTCTCACAAATGCGTGGTCATTTGCCTAAGGCGAGACAGAGAGAGAGTATTTATGTGTGTAGAATTCACTGCTACTTTTAGGTGTGTAGGTCAGCAGGACTCCCCCTGCCACATTACTGAAGCTTAGTGTTAACTGCTCTGCTGAAACAGAGAGCAAAGGGGTTCGGGTCACATAGGCAACACTGAGGCTTCATGATTGAGACATCAAGAAGGCAGCCCTCAACATTCACACATACCCTCAGATGTTGACACATTTGACACGCTTTTAAATGTTCCTGACACATTCCCGATAAATGATTCATAAAAATGGAGAATAGATATAGATATATAGATAGATAGACAGGCAGACAGACAGATAGATAGATAGATTAAACAACAGAATGATAAAATGATAGATAGACAGACACAGACAGTACGATCTGACATTCAAATTAAAGACAGATAGGCAGACAAATTTGACAATCGAACAACAGATAGAAAGATAGATACACTGATAGAATGATAGACAGACCGATAGAACAATAAAATTATACATAGAACAATAAAACAATAGATAGAATAATAAAATGGTAGACAGAACAATACAATAGATAAAAGAGATATAACGATAGATAGAATGATGGAACGATAAATAGATAGAAAGAAGATACAATGACAGATAGAATGATAGAACGATAGAAAGAACAATTGGCAGACCGATAGAACGATAAAATGATAGATAGAATGATCGATCGATAGATAGATAGAACGATAAAATTATAGATAGAATAATCGATAGATAGAACAATAAAGTGATAGATAGAAAGATAGAATGATAAAATGATAGAACGATTGATAGATAGAACTATATAGAATGATAAAATGATAGATAGAACGATAGATAGAATACGATAAAATAATAATACGATAGATAGAATGATACGATAGAATGATACGATCGATAGATAGATAGAATGATAAAATTATAGATAGAATAATCGATAGATAGAACAATAAAGTGATAGATAGAAAGATAGAATGATAAAATGATAGAACGATTGATAGATAGAACTATATAGAATGATAAAATGATAGATAGAACGATAGATAGAATACGATAAAATAATAATACGATAGATAGAATGATACGATAGAATGATACGATACAACGACAGACAGATAGAATGATAGAATTATATAGATAGATAGATAGATAGATAGATAGATAGATAGATAGATAGATAGATAGATAGATAGATAGATAGATAGATAGATAGATAGATAGATAGATAGATGTATTTGTGTGAGTTTGTTTGTGACTGTTAAGGTGCAGAAAGTTGCTTGTTTCTCACCTTCTGCGCTGCTTTGGAGGGGCCCTTGTTCTTGCTTCCTTTGGGGCGTCCCCTCGGTCGTTTGGGGACAGGCTCTCCTGTAGGTTCCTGAAGAGGAGAGGAGGTGAACTTAGGCCATGAGGACAGGAAACAAAGCCACGGGCTACAGCCGCTCCACATTCTATCAGCAAACCAAGTGCCATTTTTTGGAAGAAAGCACAAGCACACTTTTCAAGCCAATTTTAAGGTTTCAAAATGATAATATATTTGCTCAAAATGACGTATTTGGACACTTTCTGGTTGTCAGACATTAGTGGATCATGTTCAAAGTTAATGTGATGAGCTACACCTGTGGTTACTCTGCTGTGAAATTGACTTCATAAGTTCATACATACACTAAAAATGCTTTAAAATAATTGCAAAAATAGCTTAGTAAAGTGCAGGTGCCACAGAAATTAAAACATTTGAAATGTGGCTTGAGTGTCCAAATAGTTTTCTGAGACCACTCTATACCCTTCTGCACTCTCCCCCCTCCTCTCAAAGAAGACAGGGTTCCTTTCAAGCATACACACATACTGGTGCTCTCCCATTCACTTGGTGCTTTATGAGTCAAGACCAAAACGGAGTTGTGTGTCTATATGTAAGCACACAGGAAAAACAACTAAAGGTAGTTTAATTCCTGCACAGACAACAAAACATTTTTACAATACAACTTTTTAGCCTTGTAAACATTCATGTGATTAACAGACTTCTTTCAAATTGTTTTACTTATATTTGCCTGCATATATTGACTATATTAACCATAAAGTGACTTTTACCCTACCCTGAAGTAACAACAACTGCACCATTACTATGCACACATACACGCAAATTTTTGAATTATTTTTTTTTTTTCATACATGCAACATCTTTATATTTGGTGACTGATTGACTTATTTTTAACCCCACTTGCCAGCTCATCCTGATTGCTATATTTGCAATTAGAGGTATTGCAGAGAGTCACTGCTGAATTACTTAAGATAGTGAATCACATCCTCTAACCACAAACACTCAAAACAAGAATTTTGAAGGATGTGGTCATGACTAAACAGTTAGATGTTCAGTGACACGCTTGTTGTTATAGTAACCACTGCTCACATCAACAGGTACATTTAAAATAGCCACTATAATCTCTCTCTATATGCAAATATATATATATATATATATAAATAATTTTTTTTTGAAAGATGTCTCATGCTCTCCAATGCTGCATTTATTTAATCAAAAATACATTAAAACAGTAATATTGCAAGATATTATAACAAATTAAAAGAACTGTTTTGTATTTGAATATATTTTGAAATGTAATTTATTCCTGATTGCAAAGCTGAATTCTCAGCATCATTACTGCAGTCTTCAGTGTCACATGATCCTTCAGAAATCACTCAGTAACTAAGTAACGTTACTCATTCTCAGGTAACGTTTCTTATTTTCATTATTATCAATGCAGAAAACAGTTGTGCTGCTTAAATTTTTGTTTTACTTTTTTTCAGGATTCTTTGATGAATAGAAAGTTCAATGAACAGCATTTATTTGCATTTATTAAATGGAAATCTTTAGTAAAATTTTAAATGTCTTCACTGTCACTTTTGATCAATTTAATGCATCCTCAATATATTTCATATACCACAAATGTTTGAATTCAGTATCATTGTTTCCACAAAAACGTTAAACAGCAAAAACTGTTTTAAACATTGATAATAATAATAATAATAAATGTTTCTTGAGCAGCAAATCAGCATATTACAATGATTGGACTGGATTAATGGCTACTAATGGCTGTTTATTAAAATAGAAAACATTATTTTAAATTTTAATATTATTTCACAAAATTACTGCTTTTACTGTATTTTTTTAATTAAATAAACACAGCCTTGCGAGCATAATAGATGACTTTCAAAAACATTACATTTTTTAGTTTCCAAACTTTTGACAGGTACTGTATATACAGTATATATATATAATCTTTCACTCTAATATATATATATATATATATATATATATATATATATATATATATATATATATAAAAAACAAATTTTGTTATGACTGATGAAAGATTTCTAAAGCAATCTGACTTTGATCTCATCACATCAACAGAGGACCCTGTAGTGCAGGCTATACATTTACGGCATTTAGCATTTAAAGTGACTTACAAAAGTGTGTGCAATTTGGAATGGTATCTGCTATAAAGAAGTGCTTCCTGTACAAATGCAAACAAGAGCTACTCGTACAAAAAACCTAATGGCACATACAAGCTATACATTCAGTCTGCAGGTATTCTTCACAAGAGAAATTAAAATGTAAAATGCAATCACAATCAAGCACTCAAACATGATACTTCTGTCTAAAAACACTGTGTAAAAAGTGGGAAGTTGACATCATGTTTCAAGCAGTGACAGCTGTGTCCAGTGTGCTATGCTTTAATTCATCAAAACTATTTTAAAGAAACGTTTTCTAATTCATCTACATTAATTGAAATGTTTGCACTTTTTAAAAGAAAAATGACATATTGCATGTCCATTTAAAGCATTAAAAGTAGTGAAGGTAAAACAGTGAAAATAAAATCATAATGTTGAATTAAAAAAAAGAAGTCTTGTTATATGTCAACTACCTATATAAACAAAGACATACATGAGACAGTGTACACGTACAAAAGGTTTGCAAATATGCATTACTTGCAAGCAATGTACAATACAATACAGTACACAAACTGAGATATAGTACAACTAGATAAAGGAAATTAATAAAAGAAAAATATTAAGAATAAGCTGAAAACCAGACTAAATTGGTTTGCTAGTCTTCCAAGCTGGTGTTTAGTTGGTTTAGGTAGCCAAATTTGGTTAGTAGCTGAAAAGTTTCCAAATTCCCTTTAAAACCTGCAAACAGACCTGTTCGGGAGACCAGCAAACCAGCGTAGTCTGGTTTTAAAGCCGTTTTTGCAGCAGGGGTGCATGTAAATATATGAGCCATAAAGTGCGCGCGAAGAGTAATATAGTTACTCTAAGAATGTTTATTGAGCGGTCTAGTAAGGTTAAACACGTCCATTCCCAATTTAGTATATTAAATGTGTTAGTGGTGGAAGAAATAAGAGTCACACTGACCTGTTGCGGCTTCCTGGGTCTACCCGGTCCCCTCTTCTTTGGCTCGGCCGGGGCGGGCTCGGGCTCGGGCTGCTCCTGCGATCCTGAAGCTTCGCCGGCAGCTTCCTCGCCGCGCGCGCTCATCGTGTGTGTGAGTTCCAAACAGTCTCTCGCGCACCTTCTGTTCCTGCAGCACGAGCTCGCCGCCAGTCAGTCAGTGTCTCGCGCTCACCAGTGCGCGCTTATCAAAAACAATGCGTTTAAAACCGGTGCGCTCATGAAGGGGATGCAAAATGTAAATTAAAAGCGCGGTATTGTGAGAAGCACGTGCTGCCTCTTGGTTGAGAATTTGGCTCACACACTCTCACACACAGAGAGAGAGAGAGAGAGAGAGAGAGAAAATCTCCTCTGTAGAATTAAGTGGGGGTGGCTTTAGTAATAAAATAAGCCTAGTGATCGATTGCAATTTGAACGAGACATTCGCAGAGGGAAGTGTGACAGTGCACTGTCAAATCCACGCTACTGCGGATTCAAGAATTTGCGGGGAAAGACTTTCTACGCGGATTGGTTTAAATAAAAAAATGGGGGCATTTTAAATGCATCCCTGCTGCCCACACGGAAATAAGTCCAGAGACTGGAGATGAGGATGAGGTATATACATTTATAAAAAAAATAAAAAAATAAAAAAAAAAGGGGAGAAAGAGGGGGGCGAAAATCACTTTTCCCGTGGGTGGATAACACGAGGAGGGAGGGGGCACGAAAGGCGCAAAAAAGAGAGAGAGAAAAGAATTGGACAACAGCCAGAGAAAACATGAGAAATACTAAGAGGAGAGACCACATTGAGACAAACTCACGTGTCCAGCACCATTCATGTTACTGGCTACGCTCCAGAAAGTTTAAAGACACAGCATAGTTCATAGACTGCCCGTTTGTTTGTTTGTTTAAAGAAATGTACTCAATACATAAACTTCGTTTGGGATGTGCTCCGATTCTCCTCTTAAAGATCTGCTTTATTAACTGTTTGCTATTCTTTTTGTACATTTTTTTTCTTCTCAGGAATAAGAAAAAGTTTAGTATTGTAGTAGTACTTACCTCAGCAGACACACGATGAGATCATTTCAGATTTCAAAATTTTAGAGGTTGCAAGTGCTATGCCTGTTTTATCTATTCATTATTTTTATAGCATTTACTAGTAAACACACACGTGTGTAGCATATATATATATATATATATATATATATATATATATATATATATATATATATATATATATATATATATATGTGTGTGTGTGTGTGTGTGTGTGTGTGTGTGTGTGTGTGTGTGGCTATATATAGGCCTATATAAAAAATATCTCTATCTACGTTGTCATTTGAACAACCTATCAAATACAAGAGAACAGCAAATATAGTTCTTGATGGATTTAGAGTCTGGCATGACAAAAATAACGTTTCAATATGTGATTCAAAGGTGATTCATTAAACAGAAAATGGCCATAAGAGGCTTTAGCTTGGGAATCGGACAACACTGGTCGATCGCGTTACTGTATGTTTTTGTTGATTAACCAAAAAAAAAAAAAAAAAACTGTTCATGAGTCATATGGCATTGTATGATTTTGATTCAGAAAAAAAGAAAAGAGCCGAGTCATCATCGGGAGTCAGACTACACTTGACGCGCTGTAAGTCGGCGTTTATGGACCCTTTTTTTTTTTTAATGAAAATATAAAAAAAAAATTGCAAAATTTACGATGCTGATCTTTTTTTTTTTTTTTTTTTTTTTTTTTTTTAATATATGTACATTTATAACACTGTACTTAGTATTGTATTACCTTTTTATCATTTCCGGGTTTCTCAGAAGCGGAAGTCGTTATGAGAGAATATATTTTTTGTGTTTCCATTTGCTCAAATAGCACAGCTTTCAAAAAGAGGAAAAAAATAGACAGCGATTGATAACGGCAGTCAGTTGATGCAAAGGTAATATAATACTAAGTATAATGTTATAAATGTACATACGTTTTTTAAAAAAAATGAAAATATAAAAAACTGCAGGATTTACGATATCGATGACCGTTAAAACTCGTCATCACAGTCTGTGAAAAACAGCGGCTGTGGGAGTAACGGTAACGGTAAGGTTGACATCTTTCTCTCTTCTGACTGACGTTATAAATCTCTCTCTATTTTTTCCTCTTTTTGAAGTTGTGAAAACACTGTTGTTGAGATTTCTTTTGTTATTTGAGAAACTGGGGACACAAAAAAATATATTTAATGTATTCTCTCATTGACGACTTCCGCTTCGAGAAACCGACATGTGAAAATGTCCTTGCGAACGTTATAAAACCATTCAATTAAACTTTTGTTTGTGAATTAGGTTAAATCCTTTATCATTAAAAAGTAATTTATTGTAAATAGCATATGTAGGCTATAATTTGGCGATCACGCCAAATGCCCAAAGTTCACATCACGTCTCACGTGCATAGCTTGGTACTATGACCATATATAGGCTACTTTACGCAACTTTACACACTCATCAAAAGTGTGCGTTGTAAGAGAAAGGGAAGCAGTTGTTTTTTATCCCTCAAGGCCGCGAGCACAAGCAGATCGACCTCCAACAGCCGCGTGTCTTTGAAGTCTTCCGCCCATCGACGTGGAGTGAGATCAATTACACAAGAACAACAGTGACAAAGAATAAACTGCTTTACGTGGAGGGCCTTTCCCACGATCTGACCGAGCCTGCTCGACAAACGGGGGGGAATGGCAAAGTCCTCCCAAACCCTCTCCAACTGAATACAATTGTGTCAGAGATGGGCTTTATAACCAAGAGCTGGAGGAACTTGAACTCCAAGAGCTTCACAAAAGATAACAAAGATGGGAGAAAGACCGAAAGAAAATTAAAAAGTGCTTCAAGAAATATATAAAATGCATGTTTTATGGGTTGGTGACCTTTTTTCTTTTTTTTGTCTGGAGCTTAAGTTCTGATAACTTTTTTAAATTAAAGTTATTTTAGTATTTTAATAAGCGTAAAAATGTTTAAGATGTGTAACTGCGAAAGGGAAAAAGCCTGAAATGTTCCTTAAAAATAAGCAGTTCAGCAATTTTGTTAAAATTTATTAATATTAGATATATTAACCCCTGTCTGCCAAAGTAAAACGTTCTTTAAATATTGAATAAAAAATAATTTATTATTTAAAATAAAAAAAACAGTTATAATTAGATTTATCCTGTTTCATCATCTCAGACATCATTATTTGTCACTAACCCAATGCGCATTTTTATATTAATGCACTTTTATAGGTTTATATATTATACTTTTCTGAAGATTCCTGCTTATTTGAACCTTTTGTGTAATACTTGCCACATGATTCTGTGTTTTATGTAATATATCAACATCTGGGTGCTTATTTTTACACTAATGCACTTTTATATTATTCCTCACTGCATTACACCAAAAACGAGCATGTTTGTAGAACTGGCTACAGAAGGAGTGCTTTTCTTGTGAAAGAGACTGGTTAATTTGTAGTTGGTATTCAGTTCATTCATAAAAAACAGCTCTCAGACCCCCAAAGAAGGTGGAGAAGAGGAATTTCAGACCACTCCCCCGCAGACAGAGCGGCGTCAGGACCGCCAGCGAATGAAACGAATACGATCAATAGCCCCAGCCACAAATTACTGCCCAAAGTACTACCAAGATCGATTACGGCCAACTTGAAACTTTTGTCAGTACATGGAGACATATGACTTGAATGTATACATATTGTGCAAAATGAACTTCACTCTGTCCTTTGCAAGATTCAAGAATGGTAAAAAGCTTTCTATTGCCAAAGCATTTATTATATTAAAAAAAAAACTGTAATGCATTTGAGTTTAAAAAGATCACATTAAGAAAAAAATCACGAAAATCAATGATATGCTTAATAATTTATTTTGTATTTTCCCCCATTAAAAGTACTGATTGTGGTAGTAAATCACAAGAATGCAGGCCAAATCTGTAGAAATGTTAAGGAAACAAAGTGCTCGCAGTGTGTTAAAAAAAAAAAAAAAGGAGCATGTGCATTTCAAAAGACATTCTTTGGGTTGGACACAGATTTCCTTTTTCTCTCTCTCTCTCTCGGACAGAGGAGGGGAGCGCTCTGGGCAAATTGTGGGAGAACTCGTCCACCGCGGCACACTAAAAAGATTTGAGACCAACCACAGCCCCTTTGCCACCCGATGTCAATTTTAACCGTTTCATCCCCAGACAGCCTCAAAGCGGCCCCCACATATGCGATACATTTATGAAAGCCGGCTGCCAGGGGCCTACAGCCACACATCAGACACAAACTGTTAAAGCATTTTCCTCTTCACTTCAGTCTCAAAGCTGCATAAGTAGCGGTAATGAAAAAAAAATGAAACAGAAAATGTTCAATGCTCATGGGGCAGCTTATCAAATTCTGTGAAGAAGTCTCTGGCAATGAGATGAGCAAGTTTTACTTTTTTGTTATAAATGGATGTCAGGTGTTTATTTCACTGTAAACCCTAACACTGCATTCACACAAGGCGTCGACATTAACGCTTCTCATTTACTTTGAATGGGTGACGTCATGCGTTGCTGAACTGAATTGTGGGTTCCGTCGCATCGCTTCACTCGCATTGCAAGCGGTAGAAGTTGAAGATTTCTCAACTTTTCAAGCGCCAACGCAGGCATCAGCCAATCAGATCGCTTTATGCAAACACCCTAGAGCAGTCTCTAACCAATTGACCCTTCGCCAGGAGTTTGATTGACAGGCGATCTAACCAATCATAATGCCCAATCCGCCATTTTGTCCGACAAAGCAGTCAGGGGAGTTAGCAGATTAACGTAGGTGGACTTGAACTTAAAAAAAGGTGTGTATTACTGACATCTTTCCGTGATTAAAACAACATTCCTTAATTTCCTTATGATGTTCATTCATGTTTATTTGATGCTATAAATGAACTTGTAGGAAGAGATGATCGGTTCCATGATGTATTTTCCACTGCATGAGATCATGATGTGTGGCGAGAGATCAGCATGGTTTGTCGGACATAGCATCAGTAACTAAAGGGGGTGGGTCTTTGCGAATGATCAATTGCGTTCGTGCAACACCGTCACTATAACGGTTGTGTCAACACAAGCTTCAGACATGCCCTCCATCAAGCGTTGACGCTGATGCCCCGTGTGAATGCAGCATAACGCTCAAAATAATTGGTTTGAGTAGGACAAACTTAAATACAACAAATTAGTTCAGTCAAATGAACTTTTATGAGTATTTAGCACTTTCTTTTTCTTTCAAGTTCACAGAACTGATATATTTGAAGTAAACTGAGTTTTATGAACTTATTTCTTTTAATTTAGACAATCTTAAGTTCAACTGAAACTGGGTTGGGATTTCTGTTTCCCAGCATGCTATACCCATGGCACTCGAAAGGGAGAGTAAATGCTAAATTAAGTGTTATGTAATGTTTTTTGTTTGTTTGTTTTTTTATGGAAGATTAATGTTAAATGGGAGATGTAGTAGTGATTAGCCGCGTTTCCACCAAAATTACCCAGAACAATTTGTCCCAGGAACTTTTTACCCCAGACCTATTCTAGCTAGCTGAATTAGCTTGTTATAACAAGCTAAGTTTACACTAATAAAAATGTTTACATTCAGGTTACAAGTTAAATGTATGAATTAGTGTACTCAAACATTTCAAGTTAAGAATAATTAAAATACAAAACATACAAAACAAAAATCTTCCAGTTCTGCTTATTTAACTGATTGTCTTACATTTTTTTTTAGTTTTGCCACATTCGGTTTTACAGTGTTCAACAGAGCTTTCCACAAGTCCATTTTCACAATATCTGTGCTGATTTTGAATAAAACTTTATTAAAATATAGTAACTGAAAGCAGAATCAATTTAGCCAAAACAACATATAAAGAAATGTGCATGAGATTGACAAACCTTATAGTATAGACCTGTGATTATTTATTTATTTATTTATTTATTTATTTATTTATTTATTTATTTATAACTAACTAACTTTAATATGTATTGCATACATTTAAAAAAAATTAATAATACGTTTCTCTCTCTCTCTCTCTCTCTCTCTCTCTCTCTCTCTCTCTATATATATATATATATATATATATATATATATATATATATATATATATATATATATATACAGTATATGGAAGCCAACATGATCATCCACTATCCAGACAGCCAAACTGCCTTTTTGGTCACTTAGAAATGGACTATCTAGGGTCAGTCACCCTGTCAAAGGGTTAAAGGTGATGTGGGGCCATAAAGACAAATTATCAGCTTGAGTTGCCTCTCCCAACCCCTCCCTTCTGAAGTGACATCGACGTCTGGCCAGCTCCCAGGCCACCTTGGAGAGACAGGAGGCAATGTGTGCAAGCTCACACAAACTCCCACCTCACTGAACCTGAGTCCCCTGTGAACAGCAGGGTCCGCTGGTCTATTCATAGTCTCCAGGCTCTCGTATTCCTAATGTAGTCATATGGAAAAGGGAAGGGTGGCCTGTGTATATGGAAATGGACCTCTGTGAACTCACGCTCTAGTTTGGGAAGCAGGTACAATGTGGCGTCACAGGGTCAACAGAAGGTTCTGATCCAGGAAGAACACTTGTGTGTCACTTTGTCAAGAGGCTACAGTTAAGTTACAGGTTTACCATGGGAATCACAAGTGCGAATATTTTGTCAGAAATGGCCTGCTTTTAACTATAAATATTAACCATAATTTATCTTAATGTGATTGTTCACCCAGAAACAATTCTGTCAACATTTTCTTACCCTCATGTCGTTCCAAACCTCACTTTTTTTTTTTTTTTAATCTGTGTAAAACAAAAAGAGAAATTTTTAATAATGTCCTGGTCACTCTTTAATTATGCAATTACAATGAATAAAAAACTGACGCTTTCAAGCTTGAAAAAGGAGGCACATATATATATATATCCTAAAAGTGACTCAAAAATGAATTTTTAGATGGAAACTGCTACAACTGGATTGAGTTGGTGAGGTGAATCAGAGCAGTCTGTTTCATAAACAAAACATGGTTTTGTAAACTGAATCAAACAGCTTCATTGAAAGATCCAATTCAAATGAATGATTTGTTCGCAATTTTGATTGAATAATGAACTATGGCTCCAAAAAGAAATGCAGATTATTTTTATCTTTTGTCAGTTTTAGTGCTTGACGTTTTCTTTCACGTTAATTTATACTGACCAATGTTCTCTTCAAAAGATTAAACAAGTAAATAATGACAGAAACTATCCCTTTAACAAAATGACTTGATATATTACCAATTGGCAACAGGTGGAATCAGCCATAACACACTCCCACTGTTCCCGGGACCCTGAGGGCCTGACCCGGACCACCTCCATTTACATGAGAAGTTGTGTTTGTGCACAAACACAGCACAATAGATTGATCTGGGCCACTCCAGCTGGTGAAGGAGCCTCAGGTAAAGGTGATCTGCTATCAGTCAGATAACCATCCATTAGTCCATCTTCCCTACTGATAACTAATATCTGCTAAGGATGTGAACATTAACCAAAGTGATGCACAAATAAACCTTCTGATCACTTTAACAAACCCACAAATCAGAAATACACCCATTCAAAGCAAATTAGATGGTATATCGGATATTCTTAAAATACACAAGTAAAAACCTTAATGATGATTGTTCTGTAATTAAGGAAAATCAAGCATGGATCTTCATATTTATGAACAAAGATTAACTAACCAACATGAGTTGCTCTATTAGCATTGGTTATATCATATATCCACAAATTTAACACCATGTTAACTTACTATAGTGCCATAAAGTGGTCTGTTGTCTGATGGCCCAGAACAATTGCTCTGTGGCTTTTGACCCAGGGAAGGTCAGAAGTGATTGCTGTTCTTCAGTAAAGCTGCCGTAGGGGAAGTGTGTGTCTCTCTGGTCTGCTGATAAGAGTCAGAGTGGGACTTTACAATATTTTATGTAGGGGCGTATCACTATAAACATCTTAAATTGTTTTGAATGATGATAGTTGAGTTATTTAGAATAATTTGAATAATTTAGTAAAGAATATATAAGAAAATAATATAAATAGTAAAATGCAAAAACAAAATACTGTTCTCAGTATTTGAAAAGGCATATATTTACATTGCACATAATCACCTACCTGCTTAAATATTACTACTTTAACATTAAAAGGGCTATATATAAGAATTTTAATGTATTAATTGCTTTTTTATTGCCTATGTGTGAACAGCTTGTAACAAAACCTAAAAACTGAGACCTTCCCTGATTTCCTAGATTGACTTTGAAGCCTGTAGACTGATTTTTATGTGAAGATCTAAAAAAAAAAATCAAAAGGATATGATGTTTATGCATACTCGCGAGAGACCCTTTTCGGTTTAGTGGCACATAAAATTAATACTTATACAATAATGCCGAAAGAGCTATTCTGTACTGTAAAGTCAATGTGTCATGCAACGAAAATGGATTAATTCAAACTATAGTCTCACATAGACATTTATATAGTCTTCACATATTTCACTTTATAATCAAGCTATCATAATGTAATTTTAATTACCTCATCTGTCGACATGATGCCGGTGAATTGCAGAGCTGGTGCCAACATATCCACATCGCTGTGATCAGATGCTTTCTTATCTGCTGCTTTCTCACCGCTGTCGTTTCTGTTGTGTTTAATTTTGTTACTGAGAGGAAAGCGCACAGCACATACATCATCTACAACCCCTTTAATCATTTTTTAACCTATAAAACAATGAATATAAAATAATTTTTAAATACTTTTTTTACCTTTCCTAAACCATCAATGTTTTTTGATGAACTCTGACAATGTCATTTTTGTATGTGTACATTAAGCTCAGCAATCTTGTTCTTTGTGTTTAAGAACTTCCAGTGCAGGAAAATCTCAGCATGTCCACTTCCTGTGATGGAGGCATTCAGGAAACCAAGAGCAGAAAAACCCACTGACCTTTGACCCCTCTGCTGCCGGCCAGACTTTTACCTCCACACCTTGATAAGGTCAAAGTGTAACTA
Organism: Chanodichthys erythropterus; assembly: GCF_024489055.1. Classification (NCBI taxonomy): domain Eukaryota; kingdom Metazoa; phylum Chordata; class Actinopteri; order Cypriniformes; family Xenocyprididae; genus Chanodichthys; species Chanodichthys erythropterus. The sequence continues at coordinate 11,303,662 of NC_090228.1, forward strand.
ACACAAAGGATGTACCTCCCAGACTGAGGTGAACCGTGAAAACCTTGTTCACTTGCTTTCTCACAAACTATAGATTAACTAATTAGCTGACTAGTTAAAGAATGTGCACAATTCCAAGCTTTTCACTAGCCATTCCTTGTGAAGTCAAAAAGCAGCAGAAAATGAACAATCTGTTTAATGCTTTTCAGAGCCTCTCCACCAAAACATCTACTATAATGGGTGCTGCTCTATTCAAGCAATAGGAATGCTAAGTAAGTTGAGCTTTCTCCAGGTATCATAGACCTGGTTGCCATCTGAAGGTACCAAATGAGCAGTCTGCTTCCTCAGTGCCAGCTCTAAATGTGTGTGCTGCAGACGACAGCTGGCAGGCCAAAGGCTCCATCTGCCGGCACAGACGAGAGAAGATGACAACTAACACTCCCCATTCACTCATTCACTAAAGTTCAGAGGACGCCAAATGAGCACATTCCACTGAAATCCTCCAGCCCTGCTAAATCTATCCCGACGCTTTATCTCTCAGTGCACCTCACTGCCAAGAGAGACATACAGCAGTCACTGCTTTGTCTCTGAGACATGTTCAGATTTACAGCACACTTTATTACATTTAGATGTTTTTCTCATGAAAATGGGAAACTTTAAACCTTGGGGTTCAAAAGTCTGAGACCACTTTTCTTTTTTTTCTTTACATATTAAATTATCAGCTCAAGGTTTTTTTAGTGTAAATATCTAAAAAAAAAACAACAACAACAAAAAAAATCTAAAATACAGTAATATTTTGAAACACATACATTTTCTCCATTCCTTTTCTCCACACGCTCTTCCGTCATATGGCGACAGCAATCCCAACTATGTTCTATAGGGGGTTTTGCCAAGTGGAGGCACATGTAAAGTTTATGAATAGACCAAGTTTTGGTCAATACAGAATCTATGTTCTTTTATTGGCTGAATGCAGTCTAACAGGGTGCAACAAACCGCAACTTTGTGAGTTTTTCCTCGAAGGCAAATGTTTTTCCAACAGAGGAAATATTTTCAGAAGCATAATGTCCATTTCTCACACACCTATGTATCTATGTACAAATACAAACACGTGCGCATAACACACATTCATACACAGTCTCAGTGTAGCCCTGATGAATTCTGCTCTGTTCTTCAATTAACTCGTTTTCATTGACAAATTTATGGAACGTTGGCCTCCTAGACAGGAAGTCTTCAAAAGAGAGCGAATGGCCCACTGCACATTCCTGATCACCCCCCCCCCCCCCCCAAAAAAAAAACAGCTCAAGTGCGGCTGCAACTGGGAACCTCAGTACTATCACACTGAACAGACTGCGACTAGTTGCTGAAAACTATTTTAAACAAGGTTTTGTGTAATTATTATACATGCAGTTTTATAACCTACATTAACTGAGATCCAAAATGGAACTCATTAGTCATACTGAAAAACAATTATTTAATCGAATATTCATGTTCAGTACCTCAGCACTTCTGGTATAAATGTTGATTACTATAAAAGATCATTTGGCTTGTCCTTCGTTTTCAAGGTTACAATGAGGCACTTGCAGTGGAAGTAAATTATTTGAGAATTTAAAAATAAAGGTTCTTTATTGGCATTGATTTTTGCTCTTTAACATTCATGGAAACTTTTCATTCCACAAAAGGTTTGTTAAGGTGAAAAAAAGGTTATAAAAATCTTATAAGATTCCTTGAGGAATCTTTACAAAACCCCATTTTGAAACCTTCATTTTTAAGGGGCCGTTCACACAGAATGCGTTTTTTCCATTCCACCTCGCTACTTTTCCATTGTTTTTCATTGTAAACAAATTCTAGATAGACATCTTTAACCATTGCGCTTGCACTGCAGCGTCTCATGCATGACACGGGCGGCATTTTAAAAGCACAGCGTTCCAAGTTTAAAGAAATTCAACTTTTAAAAAACTAGTCTCTAGATCTTGCGCTAGACCTGCGCCTTTGCGTTTTTAACAACAAAAACGCGAGATGCTGGTCAATGGAACGAAAAAAGTGCGAGGTCTAGAGACGCACTTTTAAAAATGTTGCTTCATGCACAAGATGCTGCAAAAAAAACGTGTGACATGAACGGTCAAACATATCCATCTAACACATGTTTACATAGAAAAATAATGGAAAAGTAGTGTAGTGGAATGGAAAAATGTGTTCTGTGTGAACGGCCCCTTAAAGTGTTCATTAATTCTTCTGGTAAAATGTGTGCATTATTTGAGCTGTATCAGTATCAGTACTGAAGTATCAGTTTTAGTTGTTTTAAGCTTAAAATTGCATATAACTAAACTAAAAAGGTTAGTAATTGGTTTTATCATATACTAAAATCATATTAACATGTATATTGTTAAAGTTGTGTGGATATACTATTGAAACAGTGAGAATTTTAACCTATATGGATTGCCTCTAATCAGTTCCATTGTAATTGTCTCAATGCAACCCAGATTTTTGCTCTTTAATAAATAAAAGGAAGGACAAGTGGAAATTAATTTTTGTGGTGAAAATGATGCCACAAATGGTGTTGATTGAGCTGAACTAAAACCGTAATAATGAATAACTAAAACCTTTTAATGAACTACAAAAAAAACAACATTTTTTAAAAGATCAAAAACGCAAAATGCATTTGTATAACTTGTAGCCTTTGAATACACATTGATTCATTCAAGGGTTTTGTCGGTCATCGACCCAAGTTATTGATTAGTTCCTTTTTAAGTAAATGAGTATTTAGACATTTTAGATAAGGACGCAAACTTGAGCTAATGCTACATACCTTTCAGAAAGCCCTCCGTCGTCACCTGTAGTTTGACTGGACGCCTGGAGTAAAGGTCACTCCCCATGACCTTTGTTTGGTTTCAGGGCTGTGTGAGTGGGGTGATTGGTGAGTCCTGTTCCAAAAGGAATCTTTGGAATGTGAGATGATATAAACGAAATGAGGGAGGGGCCAGGAAAGGTCAATACCTGAAGTTTCTGTTATTTGCATTCCTTTTGAGACCAATTCAGGGAAAGACCTTGCTATTTGTGCTTATTAATAGAAAAACCTTGAAATATGTCCATCATTTATCTCCTTATGATAAATTTCCTTATTTATCTCCATCAATTTATCTCCATCAAGTCCATTCACAATTTTACAGTTGTTACTAGGTCAAAATTGTTAAATTTTTAAGGAATTTTAGAAGAAACAGCTGAGACAATGTTAAAGGTGCCCTGAAATGTTCTTTCACAAGATGTAATATAAGTCTAAGGTGTCCCCTGAATGTGTCTGTGAAGTTTCAGTTCAAAATACCCCATAGATTTTTTTTTCTGAATTTTATAACTGCCTATTTTGGGGCATCATTAAATATGCAGCGATTCAGGCTGCAGCCCCTTTAAATCCTGCGCTAAATATCACTAAAAATATCATGTTATCATGGATCATGTCAGTTATTATTGCTCCATCTGCCATTTTTCGCCATTGTTCTTGCTTGCTTACCTAGTCTGATGATTCAGCTGTGCAGCTCCAAACGATAATACTGGCATATTGCAGCAGTATTGCATATGCTGCAATACTGGATATGCAGCATATGAGAAATGATGATAAAAGTCAATCACACTATAGGGAATTCTCAATTACGTCTCACCTGAATGTCAATATCAACAGCACCATTGTCAATAGTGATTATTTTGAAGGAACTCATTCCAAACTAATATCATCTAAAAATAAAAGCATCGATACAGAATTTGGCATACAATTTGCGCACAGATTGGGATTCTTCTGGTTTATGTTTACATATTGATCTTGTTGAGAGAAAAGGTTTTGGGCTTTGTTGATTAGACCAAATGCTAACAGCTGCCTAATCTCACTACTCAAATCGGCAACCTGATTTTGCCAAAAGCCCATTCACCATTAGCCTAACCAAACATAGGAAGTAAAACAACACTTAATCGCTATTAAACACTTGCCAAGGCCAACAGGAGAACAGCAGATTAAAGCAAAGTTAGTTTAACTCATTTGTTTGAGTGGCGGAAGGTGACAAAATGGTTTAGTCCTTTGCAATTGAATTTCTAATTTGAGCTCTCAGTATGCTGTACTTCAATAGAACAAACATTAACACTCAGTAGTTTGTCATTGTTATTTGGAGACATTTTCACTACCATCAGAAGAAGAAAAATAAAATACTTCACAAAACACAATTCCAATGTTTCGCTACATGGTAAGCAATGGATATAAATGTATATACGTTAATATGCACAATATGTATCTGTATATACAGCATTTGGACTTTCTGATTTGGATTGTGTAACTAAATGATGTCTCAGTGAGTCTCTCTAGGCGACCTCTGGCAGCAGCGGAGCACGTGAGCACTGCTCGCAGGGACCCTGAAAGAATGCACTTTCTGTGGGCCTGCTCCAAGATTTGTTTTGAAAAGAAGCCAGGGGAAAGTCTGGAAGGCTAAGTGGAAGCAACTGAGCAGCGGTGACATCCTAAAGATCTGGCGTTCGCTCAATGCTCCCTGCCGCCCAGGGAGCCAGAGGCAAGTTTACTTGCTTTAGAGAGGAAGAAAAAAAGAGAGTGAGTAAAAAGCGTGAATGAAGAAAAAATGTTTTTGTGAGCTGATAAGTGTTTACTTGGTGCGCCTTAGCAACCGCATGTCATGTGGTATGCGTGTCAGGACCTGTGTTCAATTTTACACATTTCCCATTTTAGTCATAGTTTTTTGCTTTTGATAACATCCTTTACATTTAGGTAAAATACGCCATGTCATATTCATTCATGGATACAAACCAAAACACTGGAATATGAATTCAAAACCATCTAAAAGTCACGTGATGTGTAGCCAAGTATGGTGTCCCATACTCGGAATTTGTGCACCCTTCCAAGTGCACTCACACAGCAGTGAATATCGAACACATACCTGGAGCAGTGGGCAGCCATTTTTGCTGCGGCACCCAGGGAGTGATTGGAGGTTAGGTGCCTTGCTCAAGGGCACTTTAATGAGAGTGGAAGTGAGTACTGTCCATTCACTCCTCCCACCTACATTTCCAGCCGGTACTGAGACTCAAACCCATGACCTTTGGGCTACAAGTCTGACTCTCTAACCATTAGGCCACAACTAAAAGAATTTCATCTTAGTGCATGGAAATCAATACGTCTCCTCTTTCTGCTTGACTGTTTTTCCTCATAAAGGAACTAGTCTGATTCTTTCTGTGGGAAATGGTGAATGAAGTTGTTTGGTTGAAGGCATGGATTTACATTTTCAATTCAGAGTTTAACTCAAAGAGCAGTTGTTCTGAGCAGCTCAATTCTCCAGAAGATTTTCCACATTTCTGGGCTGCAGAGTGGAGGGAAATTCCCATGGCTTCCTCCACAGCTTGGCTAAGTTGTTCCAGAACAGGACCATTTTATTCTCAGGTATGCAAATCATGAGTGCTTTGTAACCATTCTATATTTAACTCTGGGCTCAGAGATACTGCTTTTCCTCCCATGGGTTATGGGAGAGAAGGGGCCAGCTAAGAACCTTAATCTTGTCTTTTCCTCCAGATGCAAGTTCTGCACAGGCTGAAACTACAAAGACACAAATGCCCTCTGTCAGTTTTATGGTGTCAGCTCTTGAATACGCTCTTATAAAAGCTAATTTTCGCTCGACAGTATGAACCGCAGAACTCGGCAACAAAACAAGAGGCCCAGTCGCCACAATTTCACTCCACTTTCTCCAAGGCATAATTGATCCCAGAACCTTCGGATGCCATTCTGAACTTCCTTTCTCACAAACACACACCTCTACCCATTAATTTATCACATGGCTAACATGTTCCATACATCCTCTACTTAAAGATTGAATGACCTTTCACCACATTTCACTTTGTCAATATGGCATAGCTCTGTTCCTTCACCTGTAAAATAAACTGGTTGCTATCCCAAATTTCTAAAAAGGGAGACATCAGATTCATTTTTAAACCTGCTTTCCTCGCTCTCCTACACTCTATAATTGGCTCCATCTCTATGCATAAGCTTTCACTTTGCAACAGCAAGCCAAATCCTGCTTGTCCACAAAAGTTACGCTTCTGCATTCATCACCTATTAAAGCTCTCCCAAAGCATCCGCTCAGCCCTCGGACAGCTGCGGGGTCATGCATAGGACACATTCACTGGGTTCATCAGGATGTGTGCTCAAGATGCAAACTTAGGCAGTCAAAACAACTTGGCAGATTCAAAACAAACATGGACAAAAATTACGTTTTCCCGGCTCGAGAGATGCCGACTCTTCATTCCCATACACCAGCTGCAGACGGACACACACGCCCCCAATAACAGCAAGTACTCCTAAACCAAACACAGGGGTCATGGAGAGCCTCATCCCCTTGACCAACTTCAAAACACAGAGCTGCTTTTTAATTCCCCACCCTGGGAAAAGAATGTCTTACCGAGGCTGCAAATTAACTATTTGAAGAGCATAGATCACTGCCGGACACTTCCTGATAGTAATGCTAGGAATAACAAAGCGGCTAAATCCTAGGGTTTATTTATGTTCGGAATGCCGGAGAGGTGGTGTGGTGATCGCCTGGTGGCATTCCAAAGCTGTGATGTCTCACTTGTAGACGCCCAACTCCAGTTCAAAAAAAGTAGCGCAAGACGACAGTAGAGGAAAAGACATCCTGCACAACTTTCTCAAACAACTTGGGTTACCTTAAGAGATAAACCAGTGGTTTCATTTTGTTTAGTATCAAAACGAGTATTGAGTGTTTTTGGCTTGGAGCAAAGGTCTTGTTTTTTCTGACCTACTGATTATTTTTGTTATTGGTACAAGTGAGGCCTGGTAGATGTTGCCTACATGCTCCAAGACCCTGGCCATTCTGCATACCCTAGGCCCTTCATGTGGTTTCTGTCAAATTGCATCATTTGGAGCGAGGCCACAGGCAGACTCTGTCCCTCTGCCCCCACACTGCTCATTGAAAAAAAAAGTAAATACTTGGCAGTAGTTAACAGAGCTGAAATGAGATCATTGACTTTTCTCCAGGAAAGGAGTCACAACACATCCATCAGACAAATGCCTGATAGAGCTGGCAGAGCTACACTATTCCACAAATTCTTTTTTTACACTCACTTTAGTGATTTGTCCTCCCTTTCTTCTTGGCTTCTGCAATTGACCAGATTATGACATGTGAAGCATCCCGAATGCAGGGGAAAGGTGATTCTGACTTTAGCATGTCGTTTAGAGCTTGGGATGAAGCAATTCTTTTAGGATAATCATGAAAGGGTTGCAGGACTCCATGATAAGTTGGAAAGGGCCTCCAAAGACTTATCCTGTTTCACTCCTGGTCTTTGAGGTGCGTCTCATGGTATAGGATTTTCAAAGAGTAAGCATATGTACTGAACTGATGCTAGACCTAAAGAGGTAGGTCAACCAAAAATGAAAACGTTGTCATCATTTATTCATATGACTTCCAGCATCTCACCAAGCACACAACCACCTTGTCAACCCAAAGAGGACATAAAGGGTGTCTGGATTTCCTCAAATGTGGCGATCTGCTGCAACAAAGTTGTTTTTGTGTTGTATTTTATAGGCTTTTTGTGTCTTTATTCAGAGAGAACAGTAAAGAGCAGACAGGAAAGCATTGGAATCGGCAAAGGACCTCAAGATGGGTATCGAACTCGGGTTGCCATGAACGCATTTGCACCATATGTTGGCGCACAACACTAGGCTATGACTGCTGCAACAAAGTTGAGGTTAAGATGAGCAAAAAGTTGTTAAAATAGTCATTTTGCTACATATGCAAAATTGCAAATGTAAAATAGCCAAAAATGTGTTTTTTAAAATTGACAATCTCTATTAATTGCATCATTCGGAGCAAATGTAGGGGAAAGGTGATGTTGACTTTAAAGGCAGGAACACACCAAGCCGACGGTCGGCTGTCTGGCAGTTTTTGTTCATCGGCCGACTAAGTTTTCTCAGTGTGTTCCGCACCGTCGGCTGAAGTTGGTCCTCGTCTGCTTTTTTTCGGCCATTTCGAAATGTTGAATCGGCGTCGGAGCTCGACGGTTCATCTGGCCATTCTGATTGGCTTTTCAGATACTGCCACCTGCTGGTTCGGAAAGGCATTTCATCTAATGCAGGTGCAGAACGGACATGTTACTTGGCCGTCGGGTGTCGAGCGTCGGTTTGGTGTGTCAGGGCAACTTTGGACACAGACGCTGCCGACGTGAGCCAACCCTGTAGTCTGCTTTTGTCGCCACTAGTTCGTCGGCGTCGGCTTGGTGTGTTCTGGCCTTAATAAGTCTGTTAGAGCTTGGGATGAAGCAATTCTTTTAGGATAATCATGAAGGGGTTTCATGATAAGTTGGAAAGGGCCTCCAAAGACTTATCCTGTTTCACTCCTGGTCCTTGAGGTGTGTCTATGGAAAAGGTACAGACATTTCATTTCAAAGAATAAACATATGCATTGAATTGATGCTAGATCTAAAGAGATAATTCAATAAAAAATGAAGTCATCATTTACTCACCATCATATTATTCCAAACCCATATGTAATAGAGATTGTCCAGGTTGCAATTAATTGGGACAAAAGATTTTTCAATGTTCAAAAAGCATATGGACTTGAAATATGGATGTTTATATTACGTTTATGGTACTTTTGAAGTGTGAAAGCTTCAGTCCCCATAATTGCATGGAAAAGTGCATCATATATGAGATGGAACTTGGTCAATGTTGGATTTGTGAGGATATAGAGCTTCTTTACACAGGCCAGGAGACTGCACTGGCGCTTGGAAAGCTAAACAGAAACCACTTCCACTGCTTTCCTAGCACCTAATTTCAGTTTGGTTTGTGCAAACGTTCCATAATCTTTGAATATGGAAGTGACAACGCAGGTTAAAGAGCCTGAATGAATGATTGGTAAAGGGGTCTGATTTATTATCAAATTAATTTTTAAGCCCTCTGCAGATTGAAGGAAGGAAGTATGGAGAAAACGAACACTAATAATTCATTAACCCTGTTCAATTCAAGGTTTCCTGCGCCTGCAACAAAGCTGCGGTCTTAAACAAGCAAGCATTTTCGGGTGAACACAGAGGCAGGTCTGTGCAAAGCCCCTGTAATCCCTCAAAGTCAGCATAGAGCTACAGTTAATGGCAGGCCATGAAGCAGGAAAGAAGGAGACTTGCTCACATACATACCCAAAGAGACCAGTGTGTTCAGGCTATGGAGAGTATAGTGTTTGTTTCAGGGTTCGAGGGAGGTGTTTATGTGTTGGATGATTTTTTGGACCATGGACTTTGTGTTTGGGTTGTACGACTGCTGCCAGGGGATCTTATGTTTGGTTTAATGCTTTCATAGAGCAGACAAATGGGGCCAGTGGGACAAGATATAGTATGACTTGCTCGGGGTGACACTTCGGTGGCAGGAAGTGAGGCGGAGAGTCTGAATGTGAAAACAGATTTAAGGACAAGGTTTACCTACATTCTGTGATTAAAGTGTTAATGTCTGGGCCAGAGACAAGACACGACTCACGACTCAACGGGATGTTTTGGAATTCCAGCTTCAAAAAAAAGAAGACTTGTAATAGTTTGAGTAGTCACGCTACCTACCAAGAGTGTCTCGCTTGTTCATTTTTGCTCTATAAATGACAAAATTGTTTGACTTCCGGGTGGGAGACGATATGAGGTTGAAAGCTGGTTTGAAACACTCCAGCTGCCAGGCCCCCCAAAACCTCCATCCTCTGTCGAAAGCCCCCCTACCAGCGTCCCTCAGTCTAAACACACCTGACTTGTAAATATTCTTTATTGCATCGGTAACATAAACGCTCTCAGCGACAGGCCCGTTGGACGATTTTTCCCACACTCTAAGAGTAAGGCCAACCACTCTGTTCTCTAAACAACAGCACTCCAAGGAGGATGGCGAGGTTGACGTCACCTCTTCAGGCTTGGAGGAAATCCAGCATCTCACCAAACACACCACCGCCTAGTCAACCCAAAAAGAACATAAAGGATGTCTGGATTTCCTCCAGTGTGGCGATCTGCTGCAACAAAGTTGGGGTTAAGATAAGTGAAAAGTTGGTAGAACAGTCATTTTGCTACATATGCAAATGTAAAATTACGGAAGAGGATTAGGGCCAAGCAATAATAAAAAAATAAAACCATCTCGAGATTAAAGTTGTTAAATTTCTAGAAAAAACTCGTAAAATTTCGAGAAAAAAGTCGCAATAAAATGTTGAGAATAAACTTGTTAAACTACGAGAAAAAATTCGTTAAATTTTGAGAAAAACGTCGAGATAAAATGTTGAGAACACATTAAATCACGAGAAAAAACTTTTTAAATTTCAAGAAAAAAACTCGTTAAATTTTTTCTTGTAATTTAATGACTTTATTCTCAACATTTTATCTCAACTTTTTTCTTGAAATGTAACAAGTTTGTTCTCATAATCGAACAATGTTTTTCTCGTAATTTAATGACTTTATTCTCAACATTTTATCTCAACTTTTTTCTTGAAATGTAACAAGTTTGTTCTCATAATCGAACAATGTTTTTCTCGTAATTTAATGACTTTATTCTCAACATTTTATCTCGACTTTTTTCTTGAAATTTAACGAGTTTTTTCTCGTAATTTAATGAGTTTATTCTCAACATTTTATTTCGACTTTTTTCTCGAAATTTAACAACTTTAATCTCGAGATGGTTTTATTGTTTTATTATTGCTTGGCCCTAATCCTCTTCCGTATAAAATAGCCAAAAAGTGATTTTTTTTTTGGTCAGAGCAAATTTGACAATCTCTATTCAAGGATTAGTTCACCCAAAAATGAAATTTTTGTCATTAAGTACTCACTTTCATGTCGTCCCAAACCCTTAAGACCTTTGTTCATCTTCAGGAACACAAATTAATACACACAATGATAATACTTTTTGTGTGCAAAAAAACAAACAAAAATAATTACTTTATCAACTTGAACTGTTGTCAAATGCAGTTGATGTAGTGAACGCAGTTCATTGCTTCCATGTTTATGTTCGGATGCCGGCTCAGTATTGGCCAACGCTGTACAGGTGAGCAGCACGATGCATGTGTGTGATGATGACACATGGAAGCGATGAACTGCGTTCACTACAACAACTGTGTACGACAACAGTTCAGATTGATAAAGTTATTAATTTTGTTTTGTTTTTGTGCACAAAAAGTATTCTCGTCACTTCATAACATTAAGGTCGAACCGCTGTAGTCACGTTGACTATTCTAACAATGTGTTTACTACCTTTTTGGATCTCAAAAGGTGTAATGACGTTGCTGCCTATGTGTGCTTCAGAAACCCTCGGATTTCATCAAAAAAATATCTTGATTTGTGTTCCAAAGATGAATGAAGGTCTTACGGGTTTGGAACAACATGAGGGTGAGTAATAAATGACAGAATTTTCATTTTTGGGTGAACTAACCCTTTAATTCATACATTAACATTTACTCACCCTTCATGTCAGTAACCCTCTGGAACAATTGAGTAGATTTTCTGAGCAGCTCTTTTCCATACAAACATACATTGAGCAGGAGCTGTCAAGCTTCGAGGACAAAAACAAGCTAGTGTGCTATATTCACATCTTCTGAAGTCATGTGATTGCTTTGACTGAGAAACGTGTTCTTCAAAATATGTGTTCCTTACACATGTAAATAAAATTCACAACAACATTTTATTCTTAATATCCTTTTAATCACACTGGTCAATATGAATTAAATTCTGTCAATCAAAGTAAATCAATATCTCAGGAAAAAAAAAAAAAAAAAAAAACTCAGGACAAAAATAGGCACTGCAAGCAGGGAGACCAAAAATACACCCTTAAAAGTCAGGCTACATTTGTGTTCAAACTAAACATTTGTCATCTGTTCCATTTTATTTCAAAGAATGCTTTGTTCTCCACTCGGTGCTTATTTTACTGCTCACAGGAGCACTTGCATAGCATTTTCCTCAAACTTCTTGACCTCCCTGTATCACATGTCACTTCAAAAACAACACAGCACTCTGAGAAAGTATACATATATAATTCGTATCCAATCATTGGACTTTCAATATACAATGGGGTCCAAAAAGTCAGAGACCACTAGTGAAAATGCATTTTTCCATTACAAATTATGTTATCAGAATAAACAATTTAAGTTAAAATCTGAATTGAAAAATCAACATGATTATGAGAAAACCTTTGTATTTGGTTTGTCCCTCTTTTTGCTTTAATGGCAGCAGCATTCAAGCTGTATGAACTCCACAAGTTTGTTTATAACCTGATCATCATGTTCTCCAGAATGATCCAAAGAGCATCTGAGTTTCAATGGAAGTCACATGACTGATGTCACAAATTTACTTGACAAGTGACCAAGGAATAATAGTTTTTTCCTCATTTTCCATCACAATGTTTCTTTGTTATATATATATATATATATATATATATATATATATATATATATATATATATTTTTTTTTTATTCTAAAACTTGTTTTGATTTAAATGAAAATCTATTTAAAAAAAACAAAGAACTAAAAATCTCAGGTTTCCAATGTGGTCTCAGAACTTTGTACCCAATGTATGTTCTTGGAAGCGATGCGAGCTCTTCAGATGACTCAACAATTAAAGTCAAGAAGTTGAGGCGCAAACATAAGGACGATCTAATCGGTTATCTGGACATTGATATTATTGCATATTGTGATTTTGAAAGACCGATCATTCAGACGAATGTTGCTAAGCATATATTGTCTGATTGCACGGCTCATTTGATTTGGAACTGATAATACAGGAGTGACTTTGGAGTAGCATGACATCTGTTTGGTCTATTTCAAGTCCTATTAAAGTTCTTCATTCTTAGTAGAAGATGGTGATTGACCTGCTTCTCCAGATGCTTCCGCCTCCTTAAAGGCACTGTTCTTCGACTGGAAATTGAGGGAGGCGGAGTTTATGCAGTAGCGTTTCTTTGTTGGTCGAGGTCCATCATCAAAGAGGTGGCCCAGGTGAGCACCACACTATAAAGAGGAGGGGAGGGAATCAACATCGTGCTTTCATAATTGTGTAAAAAAAAAAAAACTCTAAATCTGCTTTTGTACCTGACTGCAGGTTGTCTCCACTCGGTGTATCCCATAGGAAAAGTCATCCGTTAATGTTATAGAGTCCTTATTGACCAAATCGAAAAAGGACGGCCATCCTGCAAAAGCAGAACAACAATGAGGGTTAAGTGAATCTTCATGTGATCCACAAGACTATAAAACTTCAATTCTGGTGCGTTTCCATCTCGTGCTGTGCAAGTTTAGTGTTTTGTCCTTTTCCTGGCCTGCCTTGATGTTGAAACTCATTCTGGGTGAAGTCCTCATTTCTCCTTGTGTTTTGCTACTTTTGCAACAATGCACTATAACCAGTAACCTTAAAGGGATAGTTCAGCCAAAAAAATGAAATGTTGTCATCGTTTACTCACCCTCAAGTTGTTCCAAACCTGTATGAATTTCTTTCTTCTGCTGAACACAAAAGAATATATTCTGAAGAATGTTGGTAACCAAAACAGTTGATGGGCCCCATTGACTTCCATAGTATTTTTTTCCCTACATACTATAGTATGGCCCATTAACTATTTGGTTACCAATATTCTTACCAAAAATCTTTTGTGTTCAGCAGAAGAAAGAAATTCATACAAGTCTGGAACAACATGAGGGATTGCAAATTCTTGATTTTGTTCTGGTGTAAAGCAGTAGCGAGTTTGTTGGATTATTTTGAAAAGAACAACGGTCAATGTAGGAAAAGCAATGATGCAAAATTTACCACCACGATTCTTGGGTGTCTGGTTTCTGGCAAAACCAAGGATCGTCCATCTACCCTACTGCATGGTTGGACGGCATTTTATAAGATCAGGAAGTGAAACAAACCTCACTGAAAATGGTCAGCGTTATCGGCAGAGTTACGGCTCTCTCACAATCCCATTTCTTTTTCATCTGGAAAATTTCTACCCAGTAACAGGGGTACAAATGGAAAGAATGGCTGCTCTGGCTCATGGGTGGTCCTGCTCATGGCTCTCTGGGAAGGTGGAACGTCTGGAGGAGAGGAACCTTGGGAGCTTACTACTACACAGCCTCTGCCGGCATATATTTGTTTAGGTTTTTGACAAAAAAAACCCTACAAGCTTTAAAGTACTACCTCCTGATTACTGGTAGAGGGGAAAAAACTTTAAAGTTAAACACTGCAAAGCAAAATGAATGAGCAGTAAAAGACTACTGGCACTGTGGAGTATACCATATCCAGTTATTAGTCAAAACATTAGAGATGAAGTGTGCAATTTCTGCAACATCAGAATTAAAATATTGACTGTTTTTAAGGTTTAAACAACCATCCTAACATAAATGCACAGTATGTACTGTGACTACTTGAATTACACTACCAATCAAAAGTTTGGGGTCAGTAAGATTTTTTTTAAAAGAAAGTAATACTTTTAATAAGCAAGGACACATTTCATTGATCAAAAGTTCTTTTGCACTTCTGTTTATCCAAGAATCCTGAAAAACAATGCATCCATGGTTTCCACAAATATATTAAGCAGCACAACTAATAAGAAATGCACCAAATGCAACATATTAGAATGATTTCTGAAGGATCGTGAGGACTGGAATAATGACGCTGAAATTTCAGCATTGCGTCACAGGAATTAATTACATTTTTAGTTATATTAAAATAGAAACAGTTATTTTGTTTTTTATTCTGTTTTTACTGTATTTTTTGGTCATTTAAATGCAGCCTTGGTGAGCAGAAGAGACTTCTTTCAAAAACATTTTAAAACTTTTGAACAGGTGTACTGTGTACAATGCAAGTGATCTGCACTGGATTGTACATCATGATGTTAAAATATGATAAAACTTAAAAGGACCTAAATAAGACATTTCACATTCTGTCCCCAAATTTAAGAACTCCAAAGGGTTAGTTCACCCAAAAATGAAAATTATCCCATGATAATTTTTAGTAGTACGATTTACTAAACCTCAAATCATCCTAGGTGTATACGACTATCTTCTTTCAGCCAAACACAATGGGAGATATATTCAAGAGATATATCCTGGCTCTTCCAAGCTTTATAATGGTAGTGAATGGGGGGCATTATTTTGAAGCCCAAAATATGCATCCATCATCATAAAAAAATAATCCATATGGATCCAGGGGGCTAATAAAGGCCTTCTGAAACGAAGCAATGGATTTTTGTAAGAAAAATATCCATATTTAAAACTTTATAAACTAAATTAACTAGCTTCCGGCAGACGACCGTACACATACTGCGCAATTCGCAATATCGCTTCTCTTCAGAAGGCCTTTATTAACCCCCTGGGAGCCGTATGGATTACTTTTATGATGGATGGATGCATTTTTCACGCCCCCCATTCATTACCACTATAAAGCTTGGAAGAGCCAGGATATTTTTTAAATATATTTCTGATTGTGTTCATCTGAAAGAAGATAGTCGTATACACCTAGGATGGCTTGAGAGTGAGTAAATCATGGGATAATTTTCATTTTTGGGTGAACTATCCCTTTAATGCTATTGAAGACCTTCAAGAAGTAAATTTAAGACTTAAGGACCTGCAAGTACATGAAAAGAATTGTTCGAGGGTCACTGTGGGAGATTTGGCTTCATTCATGCCCTTTATTCTAGCTTGCAACCCCAATTATTACCAAACACATCTTGGTAACTATCTGATTTAACCTTTCATACTGATATCGGGTCAGGCCTGAGGAAGCAGGAGGTGGCTCAGTGCTGTGATTCTACGGGTGTCGAGAAACAGGAGTCAGTCGATCGTCCACCCGCTCGTTCTATACTTTCCCTCCACAACCCCTCGAACACCCTTTAATCGTCCTCTATAGGGACCCCTCTCTCTCTCCTCCCTCTTAGGGAGGAGATGCTTGGCCCCAACTACAAAGCTACGAAATTCCACTCAGACACAGGAAGCTCTAGAGGGAATATAGGAATCCTATGACTCAGACCAGGAGAATCCCGGCGGATCGTCGCAGAACTGATCTAATGGAGCTTTATCACCAGGGCGAGCAGCCCAGTGAATGGAGCAGTGTAGCGGCACTCTAACAAAACAGGAAATTGAGTCTATATGAGTTCAGGCTGCAGCGTTGCCTGCATGCAACGCAGGCCGTTTGGCTCCCATCTCCACGTCGAAGACAGAAAAGATTCAACTCGAGTGAAAATCCGATTTTTCAACACGAGGCCCACATGTTTCTCATTTCGGCCTGTTTTCTGTAGAGAATTTTTGCATACACATGTACTTTGTTCAGAGAGTGAATAAAAATAGCATGTGTAATGTTACAGAAGTATGTGATTTGGAGCTCAGATCTGTAAGGGATCAACAAACCATTGCTGAGATTTATTATAACGGCATTGTATACACTCAGCATCAACTCAACATTCATTTAGTCAGAGCTGATGAGAGTCTTTTAAAGCTTAAAACAGAAAACATTTAATACACATCTTAAACTCATAACAGAATGTATATGCCATTGCAACAACAAAAGTCATTTAGGCCATGTTAGCACTTCCAGGAAACTACCATATGATGAAATTCATAACAATTATGTTCTGCATTTAATGCTTATTTGCACAGCTGCATTAAAATCTAAGTGATTATTAAACACTTTATTATTAACAACCAGGTGAAAGGAACAACAGATGCATTTTTAAAAGTTCAACTTGTTCAACTGTTGAAAACGCAACATTCATGGTGAAAGATGTGAGAATTAAGCAACTGAAAAACAACTTTTTGTGATGTCTAATCAAAGTTGTCATCGGTCAATGTCACATCTTTATCATTATCTTTTCTCAGCAAATATCATGTTTTAATTAATTATTTGTGATCATTTGTCATTTTTGTAATCCATTAACTATGGAAGCTTGTTTCCGCCACTAAATAAAAAAGGTAACTGTGACTTTTTAATCTCACAATTCTGACTTTTTTTCTCACAATTGCGAGTTTACATCTCGCAATTCTGACTTCTTTTCTCAGATTTGCAAAATACAATCTCACAATTATGTTTATAACTCGCAATTCTGACTTTATTTCTCATAATTGTGAGATTGTATTTCGCAAATCTGAGAAAAGAAGTCAAAATTGCGAGAAAAAAGTCTAGTTTATATCTCGCAATTGTTTATAACTCGCAATTCTGACTTTATTTCTCAATTGTGAGATATAAACTAGACTTTTTTCTCGCAATTTTGACTTCTTTTCTCAGAATTGAGAATATAGAATTATAATTTAATAGTTATAATGTTTATATCTCATAATTATGACTTTATAATTGCAACTTTATATCATACAATTCTGACTTTATAAGAATTTCAAGAATTGGGAAACGCAAAGTCAGAACTGTGAGATAAAATGTCGCAATTACCTTTTTTATTTTTATTCAGTTTTCATAGAAACAGCATTAATAAAACCAAAAACAAAACTTCAGCATACTTTTTCCCTGGCAGAAATAAATTAATTTAACAGTTGTTCTCTAATTGTGAAGGAAGATGGTTTGTCAATGTTTGATGTGCACAAATTAAGAACTGGAGAATTCCAAAAGATTATGGATGGCAGTGGCTGAATGTTTACAGTCAATATCATTAATCTCATAGGCAACAGATGGCGTTCATTAAAATATTTTGGATATTTTGTAAGATCTTTAAGTCATGGTGCTGTAACTTATAAATAAAGGAGCATGTGAGGTTTCATGCCCCACACTTAGAGCCTTTTAGGAAGCTGAATGGATTCACATTTGTCCCTGCAATCAAACATAAAGGAGGTTGAGAAGGTCAAACTCTCCCTTAGTGAGACGGACAAGAGAAGAATAAGGAGCAATAAGCCTTATGTAGTTTTTTTCTTTCATTTTGTTTTGAGAATTAGGCTTGATCTTGTAACATAATGTCTATTACCAAAAGATGTAGCTGTTCTGAGAAGGAAATCAAGCATTTATTTTACAAAAAATATTCTCATCTTGTCTGTTCTTATTATTTCTTTTCATCTAACTATAGGTGAGTGCAGAACCATACCTGATCCTGAGTCAAACTTCTTATCAGACCTGTAAGGACAGTAAAGCATAAATAACAAAAAGAAAAAAAGACTAGCAAATAGCCACAAAAAGCCCTTTAGATTTCTAAATGGCAAAAACGGATTATATAAGATGGACACTCACGTGAAAAGAGGAGCACCGCAGACGACACAGTGGTAGGTTCCTTCCTCTTTATTATCTGCATATTTTCCTGTGAAAGCACTAGGGATGACAAAACACAAACTGTGACTTCATACTTACAAATGATCTACAATAAATGCTACATTCCTCAC
Organism: Chanodichthys erythropterus; assembly: GCF_024489055.1. NCBI lineage: Eukaryota > Metazoa > Chordata > Actinopteri > Cypriniformes > Xenocyprididae > Chanodichthys > Chanodichthys erythropterus. The sequence goes on from NC_090228.1 coordinate 11,321,971, forward strand.
ACCTGCTCGTTTCAAAGTGCATTTCCATTTCCCATGCTCTGTGTTTGTTTATGCAAAAGACCTGTAAATTTAGCGAATTGACTAAGCATTTCTAATCTAGGTAAGTTGAGAAGGATTTGTGGATGAACAGAGCAAAAGGCCTCAGAAAGCACCTTTCAGGATCCTTTCTTGCTTTCCTTTCACAGGCATTTTTCACATTCCTACTGCCAATGGGCCGATAAATACTTTTCCCACGTGTGTTTTACCACTGAGGGATGAGGGGAAAGAGGGGAAGTGTCCGTGTTTTCTCTTCTGCGCTACATCCTCTTTTTACTCAACATCTATCTCATGGCCTTGGCTTGTTCAGGAGAGAAAGTTTTTAACCAGCCAAGCATAAAGAAGAATGTTCAGTCCATTGATGTTTTACTGCCATGATCAACAACAACAAAGTGCTTTAAGTTGAAAAGAGGTAAATTCAAGGGAAAGACATATTGCAACTGTTTGTACCACTCGTTCTTTATTATTTTCCACTTTTGAGAATATAATAAAGTATCTAAACTTGTTGGCTTCACAATCAGTCCTTTCAAATAAATTATTTAATTACTTTAAAATTGCATTATAAGTTGTTTATTCGATTTTATACATCAGGTATTCTGAGCTCATGTGACTGAGTGGAGGTGGGAACTAATTTGCATATTCATTAATCCGCATATACTAAATGAAGCAAGGGTGTAGAGTTACATTCAAGCTACTTAAGGCATAAAGATATTTTCACAGGTAAAACGCTTAAATATGTCATTTTGATCATCAAAGAGGAGTTTTAAGGGATACAATTATTAAAGCAAGGGGACTTTAAGGTAATGGCAAACTAATTCAGTCTGAAAGTGTATTTTAAGGTGGTTTTGAGTTCGGGTTGGTCACCCACCTCTCTGTGCCCTTCTCCTGAGTAACATGGTACTGCATGGGGGTCAATCGCTTCCTCAGCTCCTCCTCGGGGAACGTTTTGGGCCATGTCTTCTTACTTCGGCACGTTCCTACAGGAGAGACAAGTGAGGTGAGACAGACATAAGTGTTTGAAATCACTAAAAAATAAATCATCAAGTAGTGCTAAGCCACCAGTATTATCAAAAACAAAACAATTATCACTCTAATCTAGGTTTCTATGTGACGTCTTCCAAACAGGAGTCAGCACTTTTGCCTTTTCACTTTGGTTACATGTTGTTTGGTTTGGCCGATAACAAAGGATGTCTACTTTAATTCCTGACTTGACTCTTGCCTGGAAAAATCACATTGTCAGTGACACACAAACAATCCAAACACTCCGTCAGTGATGTGCTACAGCCAAAGTATTACGCCGAGGCAAATTTGATTTTCCCTGCATAACATACGCAGTGAGTTATGACATTCTAGATGAGCGTTCATGTTGGCTGTCCATACATAAGGCAGCGATCTCGAAGTTCACACTTGGCTCCTAGCTTTACAACAATACTGACCTCTAGAGGTCAACCCAAGGAGTGGATAAATGTCACCAGAAGGACTTTCATATTCTAATTCACATGTGCTAAACTCCGCTCCTGGAGGGCCACTGTCCTGCAGAGTTTAGCTCCAACCAACTCCAAAACACCTGCCTGGAAGTTTCTAGTAATCCTGAAGATCTTGATTAGCTGCTTCAGGTGTGTTTAATTAGGATTGGAGCTAAAGTTTGCTTGAAAGTGGCACTCCAGAAACCAAGTTTGACACCCCTGCTCTAATAGTGACGCAATTTCCATTGAATGTAAACTTTAAAACATCAGCCTGGAGAAAAAAAATTAGATTTCTTGTAGCCTGAAACATCGATTCAAGCAACCGTAAGGTCCTCAGAAGAAGACAAGCACTGTAGCCATGTTTTTAAAGGGGGCCAGATGTCCATCTGCACGCCATTTATTCACCGGGACACGCAGCAGTTTTAAATTACATACAATTCTACTGCAATTTCCCATTACAGAGTGCTTTCTCCCTCCTTTCCACCTTTTTTCCAGCTAATAACGATTTTTTCACTCGTGTTTCTGTGGGGTCTGTCCTGCTCCTGTATTGTTCGGCCAGGTTTACGGCTTGCGTTCTGGTGAGAGTGGGACTCCCTTCACTTAGACTATGTAGAGAATTCCTCTCGACAAGATTGAAACCATGTGAATGGAGGAAATAATGGGGTCTTTAAAGGTCCCTCTGGTGAATGGGCTCCATTAATGTGCCCTGCTCTGTCCAGCGAGTACAAAGTTACTTCTGACAAACATGGGGAAGAGGGGAGGAGAGCGCAAAGAGGTGGGGGTCGCCTCCCTGCAGGACTCTCCTGTATTCCTCTCGACTCTGTGAGAGGGGTCTTCTGGATCCTATTAGTGAGACCGAGAGAGAGAATTCCTATTTTTTTGTGTATGGAGGGCTCTGAACACTATTTATACTGTGAGAGAGAGGGAGGGGGAAAAGGGGAAAAAGTGTTTTATTTCTTGGTTTGTCTAGAAAAGCCTCTAAGGAGGCATTTAAAGAAATTCAGGAATTCGGTCTGTGTCACCCCCTGCAAATGATTTAGTTTTGGTGCACCGAGAGGTCACGCTACAAATCAGCACGTTGTTCCAACATCCCTCCGCTATAACCTCAAGTGAAAGTTATTTCCTAATTGGAAGCAAGATTTGTTTTTAGCACAGGCCTTTTGCTTCACAGCAAACATATCACGTCTTCCCCCAGACATTCTTCACGCTTTTTCTTAGCTATTCTCAACTTATCACTTTCAAACCTTTTGATAGTGCTTGCAAGGCAGCGCTGTACTGATTCCTCAAACATTCTGGTAAATGTTTTTTGTTTTAAATGCTTAACTTAGGCCTGTTTTGGACAGCAGGCATAAGCAGTATGTAGGCAAAGCAGTAATTGCAGTGCAACAGCAGGCACGATTTGTACTCTCATGTTACCAATGTTTCTGCACAATAGCACTGAAATGTGTCTCTATACAGGTAATGAAATTGTTTTTGGGGTACTACACTGAGTACTTCTTTCAACAATGGGCGAAAATTATACAATGTTATCGTAAGTGGGCGAATTGGGAAATACAATATCAAGAACAAGAATTTATTTGAGCAGAGGCTCATTTTATATCTAAATTAATCTGCATAAACCCAACAAACTAACCTAATAATAACTACATTGAAGGCAGCACCCATTTCAGCAATAAGTAAATAAATAATAATAAAATTATATCATATATCTTGGATATAATGTCAGCCTTATTAGGTGTACTACCTTTTTTAAGCTTTATAAATTTAAATATATTTTTAAATGATTTTTTCACCCTCTGGTGCTCGCATGGTGGTCAAAAATGACCTTTTTTCTTTCAATGAAATGAATGCACTATTTAATTCAATAATGATTTTTATTTAATATTTTAAGGTAATTTTATAGTACTAAATTATATTTATGCTGTAGTCACTTTTTGAGCATAGACCTTAAAAAAACTGTCATAAATCATAAATGTTTTTTTTTTTATCACAGACTTAAGTTTGGTCTCTTTTTAAAGAACACACTTGGCAGATTACTGTGAAGTGAAAAAAAGGTTTTTGTTTTTTTTTAAGTGAACTTAAAAGTTATATAAGTTTATTGTTATGAAAAATGTACAAAAATACTATTTCCAAACTATATTACTCTAAAACTGCGAAAAATTCAAAACCATACATCTAAACAAGTTGTGTTCCAAATTTGAGGTTGATATCTCAAAAAATGAGCTTTCAGTAAGATTTTGTTTGGGCGCAGTACCAAATGTTTCCACTAGATGACATTTTTTGTTTCCTATTCTTTTTAATGTGGTCATTTTTGACCCCGGGAAAGTACAAGTGTGACTTTTTTTTTTCTTTCCAGGAACAAATGAACCTTATCGAACCATGTCAGCAAGTGCCAAAGCCTTTACCAAGTTTCGCACCATTCCGATAAAGTTGGTAAAATATTCTAAAAAAAAAAATCATAAATGTAAAATTTTTTGAACACCTGAGGGTTAACTGACATTGACAGAATATTAAGCATTCAAAATGTACCTGACTGTGATGACTTCACCATAATATTTGCATACTGAATCGCAACTGTTCTTCCTTCTGACAGCCATTCAATCATTTAACCGGGTGTTATTTATCATTCAGCGAAAGCTGCTTTTCATTTGCACACAACCACAGATTAAAAAAAAACTAAACCTGCCTAAAATTGGAAAATTATTCTTTTGCTACCTTGCAAGCACTGCATTTGATTATTTTGACACAGAAAAGTCCAGTAATCAAAATTAATCTACTAATAAATCTTGATGAAACTATGAAAAGTTTTAACATGCAACAATGATTATTTTACAAAATGCAATTAGATACAACTAATGCCCTCAGAAGACACCCTGTTTCTTTGTTTCAAATGTGTCATCTAGATTCCTAAAATGGAAAATGCAAATACAAATTCAATCATTAGTAGAAATTAAGTTAAATGTTGAAGCATGCAGGCTTAAAAGAAGGTCAAACAGTGAGTTAGGCGTTATTCCATGAGCAACTGAAGATCTAAACAGAGAAAAAGAGCAAAGCAAAAGGTGACATTTCAGGACAAGGGGTCATCAAATGTAGAAAAACCAACCTGAGCATCAGGGGGAACCTGATATCTGGCAGCCTACTATGTTGAAATGAAAACAAAAGTACTATCTATACACTTCCATGCATTTGCGGAGAGACTGTCAAAACAAAGAAAACATTCACCAGACATAAAGGTCAATGTCAGGCTGCCATTAGATAAATCCATAAGTTGGTTTCTCCACAAGTGACCTTATCATCAACCAAACACGTACCCCTTGCCGAATGCTCTCACACGCGTGTGCGCACATATGAAAGCATCAAGGAAGCAAAGCACACTACACACACACACAGCATCCAGGTGACCTGAGGGGAGCCCGCAGGCCTTGAGTTTTACAGGTTGGCCTTGGCTGACCAGATGCAGTAGATTGAACCCGGACATGGCTGCTGCCGATGCTGCTGGGAGAACAGAAACAGCGGCGAGACAGGAGCTGCCTGCTAAAACACCCTCCTACCACTCAGGCTAAAAAAAATAATAAAGACAAACATAGGCGAGGAGGGAGAGGAAGGAGAAAAAAAACACAACATAGGTCAACACAGATGTCAGTTACAGAGATGGACACTTAGAGCGGCCAATCATGGGACGGCTGACACTTCTCATGCAGGGAAAGACTGATTAACGTCACTGTGTAAAGAGAGAGAGGTGAACAGGAACGATAAAGATGTTTAAAGATAATATTCACAATGGAAACCTTGTAGCCTTGTCACATATTTACTTACATAAATGACAGTTAAACATGGTATAATAGTAAAAAGCATCAATTAAAATAGGGACGTATATATATATATATATATATATATATATATAAACCGAAATAAAAGTGTTTTTACATAATATGTGTGTACTATGTATAATTATTATTATTATTAATATATATATATATATATATATATATATATATACATACATACATACACACACACATGCAAATGTTTCTTAAATATATACATGTTTGTGTGTGTGTATATGTACACATAAGAATTATGAATTACATATTATGTAAGAATTACATATATTATGTAAAAACAAATTTTTGGATGCGATTAATCACGAATAATCATTTCACAGCCAATCATTTCACATATATATATATATATATATATATATAGGATTGCTGACAGTCTAACACATTTCAAGCAAAGAAGAGTGATTAATAGGGAAAAAACATGATTATTTGACTAGTTTGAGAAGTGATTAAAAGGTCAGAGAACATCATTAGTGGATCCAACATTTTTTGTCAGTTTAATGAGCTGGGTCATTAAGGAGAAACAGAACTAAGTGCAGGAAGCATTTTGCATAGAAAACAGATATAAAAGCTGCCAAGACCGAGCTTATCGGCGGTTTCTATGGCTGTAGCACGTCAGTTGTGTGTCTATAAAGAGAAAACTAAACCTCATAATTCAATTTACACCAATACCAATACAGCAACTTCACTAATATACTTTCAGCTGTACTACACAGAACACACATTTGCCGTTTCTTAGTTAATTAAACTTGCCTAATAGACATATCGCACATTATAGAACCTAACTAATCACATTGGTTACAGTACCTAGCGCAGTGGGCGGAGTCAGTGTTAGGAGCGGCCCTGCGGACAAACGGGAGCGCCTGCATTGGAGCAGGGCCATGGATGCGTACGGGGCCATGGAGCGGAGAAGTCGGGCAGCCATCCTGGCCTACGCTGTGGAATGGAGCTTTGAGGAAGAGAGTGGGAAGGTTTTTAAGACCTTCTCCAAACTTCTTGTAGCTATAAAGATAAAGACCTATGAAAAAGGTTGCACTAAAAGTGTTAGAGGCCAAAGATTGTGTGAAATTACAGCTGAACTACAGGAGCAATAACAGGCAAAGCCACAGAGCGCTGCTGAGCGAGAGGGTGAAGCTGTGGTTTATAAGGAATGAGGTCCATCTAGTGGTTGAGCAGGTGTGTGAGGAAAAGGGAGAGATCTTTTTATTTACTGCAACAAATAGGGAAGAGAAGAGTATACATGGCAAATGATCATGGAAATATCAAATTGTTATGGATTTTTTCCCATTTAGCACTTATTCTTATAGTGGAGCAAAAAATTATTTGGATTCTTATTTATATGTGCATTATATGTGCATCTGCCACCAAACAATCTTTGCTCAGAACTAATGTCACATTCTGATCCACTTTTTTTCTACTGATATATACACACTGCCATTCAAAAGTTTGGGATCTGTAAGATTTTAAATGTTTTAAAATAAGTTTCTTATGTTCACCAAGGCTGCATTTATTTGATTTATATATTTATATATATATATATATATATATATATATATATATATATATATATATATATATATATATATATATTATATATTATATATATATATATATATATATATATATATATATATATATATATATATATATATATAAAAATCACAATAAATACTGTGAAATATTGTGAAATTCTTACAATTTAATATGTTTTTCTATTTGAATATATTTTAAAATGTAATTTATTCCTGCTTTTGCGAAGCTGAATTTTCAGCATCATTACTCCAGTCTTCAGTGTCACATGATCCTTCAGAAATCATTCTGATATGCTGATTTGCTGCTCAAGAAAAATGTCTTATTATTATTAATGTTGAAAACAGTTTTTTAATTTTTTTTTTTTTTCAGGATTATTTGATGAATAGAAAGTTTAAAAGAACAGCATTTATCTGTAGAAAGCTTTTGTAACATTATACACTACCATTCAAAAGTTTAGGGTCTGTAAGAATTTTATTTTTTCGAAATAAATTAAAGAAATTAACACTTTATTCAGCAAGGATGCATTGAATTTATCAAAAGTGACAGTAAAGACATTTATAATGTAAGATCTATTTCAAATGTTGTTCTTTTGAACTTTCTATTCATAAAGGAATCCTGAAAAAAAAGTACACAACTGTTTTCAACATTGATAATAATCAGAAATGTTTCTTTTGCAGCAAATCAGCATATTAGAATCATTTAATCAGATTTCTGAAGGATCATGTGACACTAATAAAGACTGGAGTAATGATGCTGAAAATTCACCTTCACAGAAATAAATTACAGTACAGCCCAAAAGTTTGGGACCACTAAGATTTTTAATGTTTTTAAAAGAAGTTTTGTCTGCTCACCAAGGCTACATTTATTTAATTAAAAATACAGTAAAAACAGTAATATTGTGAAATATTATTACAATTTAAAATAACTGTGTACTATTTAAATATATTTGACAAAGTAATTTATTCCTATGATCAAAGCTGAATTTTCAGCATCGTTATTCCAGTCTTCAGTGTCACATGATCCTTCAGAATCATTCTAATATGCTGATTTGCTGCTCAATAAACATTTATGATTATTTTCAATGTTGAAAACAGTTGTGTACTTCTTTTTTCAGGATTCCTTGATGAATAGAAAGTTCAAAAGAACAGCATTTATCTAAAATACAAAGCTTCTGTAGCATTATACACTACCGTTCAAAAGTTCGGGGTCAGTAAGAATTTTTATTTTTATTTTTTTGAAAAGAAATTAAAGAAATGAATACTTTTATTCAGCAAGGATGCATTAAATCAATCAAAAGTGGCAGTAAAGACATTTATAATGTTACAAAAGATTAGATTTCAGATAAACACTGTTCTTTTGAACTTTCTTTTCATCAAATAATCCTGAAAAAAATATTGTACACAAATATTTTGTACAATTGTACACATTAAATGTTTCTTGAGCAGCAGATCAGCATATTAGAATTATTTCTGAAGGATCATGTGACACTGAAGACTGGAGTAATGATGCTGAAAATTCAGCTTTGCATCACAGGAATAAATTACTTTGTGAAATATTCCAATAGAAAACAGTTATTTTAAATTGTAATAATATTTCACAATATTACTGTTGTTTTTTACTGTATTTTTAATTAAATAAATGTAGCCTTGGTGAGCAGATGAAACTTCTTTTAAAAACATTAAAAATCTTAGTGGTTCCAAACTTTTGGACTGTACTGTACATTTTAAAATATATTCAAATACAAAACAGTTATTTTAAATTTTAATATTTCACAACAATTGTGCATAATTATACTTCTTTGATAACATTAAAAATCTTACCAACCCCAATCTTTAGAATGACAGTGTTCATATATTACATATAGATACACAAACTGCTGCAAAGAAAAAAGAAAATATATATATATATTGCTGCAAAGAAAAATTAAATATATATATTCTATGCAGCAATTTGTGTAAAAAAAGACATTGATCAAAATAAGACAAACATGATTATCTAAATGCAAAATTGTTGTAGAAAATGAATGCAACAGCATTCAGACACTTGTTGGTACTCCAGTGACTCTTCACCCAGGGCTGGTCTGTCTGGCCGGAGTGGTTTAAACACATGCACAGATACAGACACAAGCAAGGCCACATTTTAAAAATGCCCAGCACTCTCTTCCAGAGAGGACTATAAATAGTACTCGATTGCAGCTCTGCAGAATCACACCATAGGTCTGTGATTGTCTACAGCTTGATGTTTACATCTTTTGCATTCCACAATGTTCTTTAAATGATTTTAACAACTGATCCAGTGCTTGTGTATTTTATTAATTCATTTATTTCAGTATATTAAACTGTACTGTTTAATGAATCGCTACACTTAAGGGATATCCAATTTAATTTAATTCATTTGTGTAAAGCCAAACTGGAACTTGATAAGAGTGACTTGTTAAACCAATATTATTTTGCTTCTCATACTGCCCTTATCATTTGAACTATAAAATTAGCAGGCAAAATAAGTGTATTTGAAGCCTCTATGCACCAGAAACATCAAGTGCTCCAAGTATCAATGTAGTTTATAAATACAGCATGCTTGATACTTGGGGTAGAGTCATAACTATATATGGTAGTAAAGCGACAGATGAGATCTGAAATGTTTCAAAAGCAGAACAGATTTGTATAATGAATGGCTGCCATTTAACCAAACTGGTTGTGATGGTTGAAGGGACATTGCGAAACGATTAGCCTAAGTGAATGCTGGCAAATGAAACAGCATTAAGAGTGTGTGAATATCTCAAGCATGTGAAACTTTTGGCAAATGATCTGTGCGTTTTGTTTGGCAGCACCCGAACTGACTGTGGTAATAAGCTAGTTTTGTTACCAATACAGTGAATGATATTGAACATATTGAATAAGACTCACTGCAGAGAGGAACTAAGCACCTGCCAATTTAATGACTCACAAACCCAAACATTATACAATTCCATTTATATTATTACATTAAATGTCCATCGGATGACTAATCATCCTGACAGGCTTAGATAGGTGCCAGTATTAGACAACAATTAAATAAACATGAAATCAAATATTAATGTCTTTGAATGGTCTGCGCTTGCAAAAAAAGCACCCTAGTCTACTTAAAATGGTGTTTACATCATTGTAGTGCTACTGTAATTTTTTGAAAGGGCGTGGCTTACATAAAATGTTACGTAATAATGCCTCGCTACTATGACATCACATGTGGGAGGATACATAGTATACATATTGTATACAAAGTGTAACTGATATGCCTCTTACAGAAGACCAAATACCCTGTGGCTAATATTTTACTATATTAAAATACAGGCATAAAAACTAATAAGCAGATGGAACGAACGAATATGTATGTTATAAATCATATATTTCAACTGCGTCAATTTTGAAATGACAGTAAAGTATAACGGTGTTGCGTTACATGTTCAACGCGTAGTCATAGAAACCCTGTTGCCTGCATGAAAGTCACTTAAAAGTGAATAATACAGAATGTAAACATATAATAAGTAGTTACACGTACCAGACAGCAGAAATAGCGTTAAAACCGAGCAGAACAGCAGACTAGAGAGCGAAGGGGGGCCAATATGAGAGCAGCGCATTTGTCAAACAGCGACACGACCGTGTACTTCTTAGGTAATGACAAGTGCATTCTGGGAAATTCCTCTCGCTGGGCAGACGAGCTCCAAATATGAGCAATGCGTAATTTGCGTGCTGAACGTGAAGCAGTTTATGCGTTTAATTAGGTTGAGCTAAAATATAGGTTATTGTTAATTTGATTATTTGCATAATGTATCATGTTTTAACGCAAGAACGTTATTCTGCTATTCAATCCACATCCTACTTCCGACTGCTGCTTTGGGATAAAGCTTCCAGTCAGGTCTGAGATCAGTCAACTACAATTAGGGAAATGAGAAAAACTCACTCTAGAACAGTGGATTTGTAACTTCATTACGTTGCACAATGTATTAATTTATCAAAATATTATACTATTAAAAAGTAGCATCAAATGATTTAATCAGTGTTTGAAGTGTAAGCCTATTTGTTTAGTGTTTTTATTTGTCATCGTGTACTGAACATGGTCAAAGCCTCTATAATATATTTTATCTTAAACAACTTTATACCATTGAATGTTAAGGAATATATAAATTACACATTGGTAGGCTACTATTGTTATTTTAGTGATGTTTACCGTTGTCTACATATTACATCTGCACTAACCTTTTCCAATCCAGTGATCCTTGTTGATAGGTTAGAAGCTGGGAATAGTGCAGAAAATTAAACAATACAACAATTTAAAGTGAATATCATGTTGACAAGTTGAGTGGATATTGTATAGCCTCCACTTTTTCTGACTAGGAATTTAGTAAATAGCTGGTGTTGCAAAATATGACTTTGAAATGTCAATATTTCATTTGAAAGAGATATGAATTAAAAACAAGATTTTATATATAAATATTTACTAACATATAAATACATTTCCAAACCACAATCTGTCTATGATGAAACAGTATCATGAATTATCTCAGATTATAAACTTGAAATTTCCTACCTCTAGATCAGAAATGTTTTCAAATCATTAAAAGATTGCTTTCTTCTAAAAAGTCATTACCAGCATTTTTCTATTCAGTCATTTTGAAAAAGCATAAGTTAAAATGTGCTGATGCAAAATATGTAATGAAATTCAACAAGGAAATGAACATTAGTAATAAACAAGTACATTTTATTTACCTCATATCAACCCGAACTGCATCTAAACAAAAGCTGATAAATCTTTCTGTGATCCAAAATAGACATGACCGCAGCATGACATGCTCCGTTTATGAATGTGTCCCGATACAAATTAGAATCAGATCACCGGATCAAGCTGCGAGTCAGAAAACAACCTCCATCAAAAATGTCTCTTTTGGAAATTTAGAAGGGTCAGGGACAGATTAAAAACAGCGACAGGGTGGCATTTAAAATTTGCCAAGTGACGGGTGAGGGGGGAAAAAAGAATCCATCTGCACCAATTATAATGGGAAAAGCATATCTTTTAAAATATAAACAAAAACAACAGTAAATAATTATATACTTGAATATAATCAGGCTGTGACAATTAAGACTAGTGTTCAGAAACATGGCATTGAAGGGGAACACAATTGTTCATTTCTCTCGCAAAGCCATGTAGGCCCTCCACATGACACGTCTCTGAATGCAGCAGTGTAGTTATTCTGTTGGCAAGAAACAAATGAGAGCTTATGACGATTTCAAAATTTCATACAGATGATTTCAACCACCACCATTCAATGAGATATTTACAGCACCCCTTTCTAGAGTGTGTGCATGCCGTTCTTGGACTAAAAACTACAAAAAAAAAAAAAAAAAAAAAAAAAAAGAGGCAAAAATAATAAAGGGAATACATCAGCTAAAACATCCTCAGGGAAATAAACATCCACAATATATGATACAATTCAAAGCTTAAATATAGGCATACTTTAACCAGCACATGCAGCTATGTATAGCCCAACACAGCTCCTTGGAATAAAGGAGGGGAGTTAGTTACGTAAAAAATAAGCAGAGGCCGGAAAACTCTCATTCTTGTTGTAAGATTTAAAGTTGGAAGCCATTTTTGTCATTGAATCCATATATCAAAAACAAAGAAAATACATAAGAGAAACAGAAATTGTGTCCACTTGCACCAGATATGGGAAGGACAGAGGATTGTGTCGTCCACCTCTCCTAAAAGTTCTCACCGGACCGAGCAACTCTCTCTGCACCGGTTTCACGCCAGTGTGTACATCTCCCTTGCTTTCCTTGATACCGAAGGACAGAAAAACAAACAAACAAACAAACAAACAAACAAAAAAAATAACAGCAGCTCACAGGTTTTAAACACCATTGCTTGCATATGGCTGACAAAACTGATTGGGCATCCCAGGTCGCCCAACAGTAAAAGCTCCTGAACGCGTTTCTCTCTGCTAAAGAGGACGCAGGAGGAGGGAGCCTCGTATATAGCGAAAGAGAGAGCAGAGAGGATGGTGGTGGCCATTAGCATGTCCCTCAAGAAAAACCCAGTGAGCTGGACGTGCTGGATCGCTGGTTCAGGCGAGACATGCTGTTCATGCTGGAGCTGGAGGGCTTGAGGGGCGTGTTGCTGCCCAGGGCTTGTGGGAAACGCTGGTGGTAGCGATCCAAGCGTAGGTACTTGACCGTCACCAGCTTACCTGTAGCAAATGGGTGACAGGTTGAAATGCAATGAAAACTGCAGTGGCTCTGATTAATTTAGAATAGGGTTGTCAAAAGAACCGACTTGGTATCAAATTTTAAAAATGTGATGATGCCAGCATTTCCCTCTAGCATTTTGAGTGCTGTTGAGCAGATTCGTTAACACCTCTGATTGGCCATTGTGTTCACGCGCTCATCGGATATGTCTGTGATTGGTTTGAATTTGAAAGAGTTTTGAAAGTGGGACTGGTCTGCGTCAGACGCCTGCTTTCAAACGGTCCCCTGTGTATCCTTGAAAGCGCTCTGTGAAGAGCATCATTGATGACTATTTACAACGTTTTTGAAGTGTCGATCATTGTAGCCAATCACAGACATATCAGGCGAGCGCGTCAAAGCAATGGCCAAACAGGTGTTTACGAATCCGCTCAAAGAGTCACATTTTTTAAATTTAAGTACTGACTTGGTACCAGAATTGGTATTTTTGACAACTCTAGATTGGCTACAATGACCAATGCACGGGAGCACTTGAAAGCACACAGAAGTGTTTGAAAGCAGGCATCTATCACTGCTGAAATGTGTCCGTGTGTATGTTTGTAAACGCTCCGAAGAGCGTCAAAGATAACCATTTACAAAAAAAGAAAAAAAAATGTCTATTTACATGTTTTTGAAGTGTTGATTATTGTAGCCAATCACAGACATATCTGATGAGTGTTTATAAATCCATTCAATAGCATTTAAAATGCTAGGGGGAAATGCTGGTATCGTCACATTTTTAAAATTTCAGTACCGACTTGGTACCGAAGTCTGTACTTTTAACAACACTAGTCTAGAATATATACAACATTCATTTACCATCAAACCAGGAGCCATGAAGCGCTTTGAAGGCTTTCCCAGAATGCTCTGCTGAAAGGCACTTCACATAAACGCAGCCCTAGACAGGAAGAAGATCATATAGCAAATCAACCCATTAGTTAAAAGGTTCTAGGAATATTACTCTGTTCCAAAACACAGTGAAATTCTAAGGCAGCAACATTACCTATTAGAATCAATTGTGATTTTTTGTCCATTTTTTTGAAGTAGTTAACAATAATACGGATCATAAATTTTACCCAATATTTGTGTTCTCTTCCAAAGTTCCCTTTGTAGGGCTTTTGGACAAGAACTTATAAATTCAGGCTGTAAATTTTGTAATGACCCACACAGGCTCAGGACACTCACCTCTCTTGAGTTTTTGTCAACAGCTATGTGAACGATTCCATCGTTATCGCTGCACTTCTCCAAAATGGCTTCTTGAATGGCGAGGTGCCAGTTTTCCCCCACTTCCCTGTTCAAGAGAGAAATACTGAGCAGTGAGATTACCTTTCTCAAAAAAAAAAAACCCCCACTAATATCAGGCAAACCTATAGTTTTATGTAAGTAAATACATTTAACTTCACTAGCCTGCTAGAACCACCAATTCTATGTGAGGTCATGTGTTAAATTCCTTGGGAAACTTACATTACAGGATCAAACATGTTGCGAATCTTCAAGCATGGTGTTAAGCTGTTTGGAGGTGAATTTCTTCGGTCCAGAGGAAATGCTAAAGAACAAAAATGCTATTAAGTCAATGTGTATACTCTATACATCAACATTCATGTGTACTGTCCACATTTTTTGGAACAATCAACATCAAAATCATCAATTTAGTCCTTCAAAAGGTGCCTAAATGTGTCTGAAGTTTCAGCTCAAAATACCATTTTTTTTTAACTGCCTATTTTGGGGCATCATTAAATATGCGCCGATTTAGGTTGCGGCCCCTTTAAATTCTTGTGCTCCCCACCCCCGGAGCTCGCGCTTGCCTTAAACAGCATAAACAAAGTTCACAGAGCTAATACTCTCAAAATGGATCTTTACAAAGTGTTCATCATGCAGCATGTCTAATCGTGTAAGTGTGGTATTTGTTTGGATGTTTACATTTGATTCTGAATGAGTTTGATGATGCTTCGTGGCTAAAGCTAACATTACACACTGTTGGAGAGATTTATAAAGAATGAAGTTGTTTATGAATTATACAGACGGCAAGTGTTTAAAAAAATAAAAAAATAACGTCTTGTCTCTGTGAATACAGTAAGAAATTATGGTAACTTTAACCACATTTAACAGTACATTAGCAACATGCTAACGAAACATTTAGAAAGACAATTTACAAATATCACTAAAAATATCATGCTATCATGGATCATGTCAGTTATTATTGCTCCATCTGCCATTTTTCCCTGTTGTCCTTGCTTGCTTAACTAGTCTGATGATTCAGCTGTGCACATCCAGACGTCCTGCCCTTTTCTAATGCCTTGAACATGAGCTGGCATATGCAAATATTGGGGGCGTACATATTAATGATCCCGACTGTTACGTAACGTGTTATATTGAGATTCGCCTGTTCTTCAGAGGTCTTTTAAACAAATGAGATTTATATAAGGAGGAGGAAACAATGGAGTTTGAGACTCACTGTATGTCATTTCCAGTCATGAACTCTTGTTATTTAACTATGCCAAGTTAAATTCAATTTTTAATTCAAGGGCACCTTTCAAACAAGTCAATCAGAAGGAAGCATCCCCATACTTATGGCTATGTATGGATTTGTATAACTAAAAAGGCACAAGCTTGGACTTAAAATGCAGATGGTTGAATGCACACAAAATAAGAGTTACCTTGGCCTTGCCACACTTTGGAGGGCATGTTGGACATCTTATCAGGTGACATTGAAGGCTGAAGCCACCGCCACACCATGAAGTCTGCCCCTCCAATCCTCTGCTTTTCTGTCCGGATGCGAGACTCGTTCGCTGAGAGGAACGCAACAGCTCTGTCCCACACTTTCTTCATCTTCTTTCTGAGAGAGGAACACAAAACATATTATTTCAATGGATCATGAGAAAAGGGTGTTTCATGCAAGAACGCAACCCAAATTAAAACCAAATTCGCTCAACAACAATGGAATACCTGTCTTGAGGCTGGACGAGAGAGTCACGGACGTGAGGGATGGGCAAGTATGCCTGCAAGTCCTTACTCTCCTGACAGGCCTCATTGTGGCTCCTCATTACATCTGTAAAAACACAAAGCACGGGCATTTGAGATCCTTTAAATCTGCATTGTGTAACTTCTAGATGAAATTTAGCTTATAGTGATGAGGCAGTCTTACCGATGATTCTCTCCACCATGTCATACATTTGTCTTGTTTCCTCCTCTTCTCTGCGCCATCTGTATTTCATGTAATACACCAACCCCAAAACAATACCAATGCCTACAGAGAAACAGAGTACAGGGAGAAAATTTGTGAAACGATGATGCTTTTACCAAAGGGAAGATCGACAAATTCTACAAACGGGATGCGCACCTGCGAGGATGAGGAGAACTCTGTGGATCACAGTGAAGAAAGCGCGTCTGAAGCGGCAGAAGAAGGACATGCGGGGGTGGATGGACTCCAGGCGTGAGATTTCCGATACGTACTCTATGGGTTGAGCAGGGTCGGCACCAATCAACCTGCCCAGAAAACAGCACACACCCAGTGAACACAGGAAAATGGCGCACACACACAAGATATACTAAAGATATGAATGCTACGCCTTGTTAACGGATAGATAGAGAGGCCAATACCGATAAATAAAGAAACAGACAGAGACAGGCTGATAGACAGACAGAAAGAAAGATACTACACAGAGTGATACTAAAACGTATGAATGTTACACTTTGTTAACAGATAGATAGGCTGATAGACAGGCCAACAGACCGGCTGACAGACAGACAGGCCAAAAGACAGACAGACAGACAGATTGGCAGGCTTACAGACAGACAGGAAGACTGGCAGACATGCCAACAGACAGATAGGAAGACTGATAGACATGACAACAGACAGGAAGACATGCCTACACACAGATAGACAGGCAGAAAGACATGCCAACGGACTGGAACACAGGCCTACTGATAGAGAAAAGATGACAGGCCGACATACGGACATATGGACGGATATCAGTTACCTTATTCCGACAACATCTTTGGTTTTCATGATCCATTCTAAAGACGTTTCAAACAAGTTTTCATATGCTTCATTTTGGAGCTTGAAAGAGAAAAACGCTTCATTATATTGTGCAACTATTTTCCAAATTATACAATTAAATATGACAAAAGTTCAGAGTCAATTAAATGAAAAACAACATTATTTGACTTAAATGAATATAAAATATAGCATCAAACCCTTCAAAAAGCAAAACAAACCTTGAGGTACGTGGAGGCGTCACTAAAAGAGACACTTCTATTTAAAGGATTTTTAAGGTCTCCACAATCATGCTCTCCTGAAAGTCAATCAAATGTTTCACATTTTAATGCGCATATGTAAACGTCCAAATATACAAATTCGTACAACGGTTAGAGATTAAAATATGAGCTGCAACTGTATGCTCACCTGCGACATTGGCCAGGTGCTCATGTAGAGACAGGAGAAGGTTAAGGATGAGGTCTCGGTCTTTGACATCCTATTGAGTCAAACGCAAGTACATGTTTAAGGATGTTACAACAACAAAAAAGAGAAATTACTTGACGAAAAGTTTAAAACATGGGACACAAGTGAGAAGACAGATACTTACATACTGCTTATCAAACTCAGGCCCAAACGGGTGATGCATGACTGAAAAAGAAATGAAAAGTAAGATGACAAACAGCATTACTCAACATTAGCAAAAATCTTTCACAGTCTAGTTATATCGTAGTATGACTGGACGGTGTTTCCCAAGCATGCCGAGGACAGAGGGAGTGACCGTGGAGGAGAGCTGCTCATCGTCTCACACTTGAGGGTGTGACTACGAGCGAGAGCCTCTCGTCGTCTCGCACTTGAGTCATTGTCTGAACATTGTGTTTCTGTCCTCGCTCTGGCCTGGTCCCAGATTTAGCATAGCAACTGCCCTTCCCTGCATGTTTCAATCAGACAGCATTCGTCTGGCAAGTCGCAAGCCAATTAATATACCAACCTCTGAGATAAAGACATACAGAGACTAACAGCTTTTAAGATTCTTGGCAAAGTTTGACCTAGATTTCAGGCGATGAGATGTTCAAGGACCCATTTTGCTGGTTCTGTGGTCGAGCTACAGCTGTGAGAGGCTTAAACCCCCTTAACCATGGTAAAACCACTGAAATACATGGCCTTAAAGACACTCACGCTCATGTTGTTCCAAACCTATAGGAGTTTCTTTCTTCTATTGAACACAAAAGAAGATATTTTAAAGTATGTTTGTAACCATACAGTTGACAGCACCCTTTGACTTCCATAGTAGGAAAAAAAAAATACTATGGAAGTCAATGGGTGCAGTTAACTGTCTAGCTACCAACATTTTTTAAATGATCTTTTGTGTTCAACAGAAGAAACAAACTCATACAGGTTTGGAACAACTTGAGGGTGAGTGAATGATGACAGAATTTTCATTTTTTGGGTGAACTATCCCTTTAAGTGGCTCATTTTTATAATGGCAGAATCATCAATAAAGGATAAATGTAATGTAAATGTAGGATAATATCTCTTTTATAATAAGCTGCACTTGATTAGCTGCTATGTTCCTAAAACCTACTAAAACATTACAGATAAATCATAATACTTGACCTTCCAGCCATTTGAAACTGCTCAGAATTGGATATCAGCATACTATTTAAAAAAATGGCATGAGGAACAACACTACGCAATGATCAATATTTCAAACAACACTGTTGTCAAATGACCTTGTTACATTGCAGCATTAGTTCACAGAGTAGCATCCAGTTATCAATGCAGAAATAAGTCAATATTTTACAGTGTTCAAACATCTAATGTAAGTCTGATAATCAGGATGTTAAAAGTTGTGGATGAAATGACAAAGTCATCATACAGGAAGATAAAGTCAAGCACACTGCTTTGTGGAAAATAGTATTGAATTCTGTAGGGCATATTTCATACACACAAAAATGTAAAACTGTGCATATGTAGTGCAGAAATAGTGATAGTAGTTTGAACGCTTGTTAGAAAAACCTAAGTTACATAAGCTGTGAACTACAATCTGATCAAGTAAAAAAAATGGTGTGTATATTATATATATATATATATAAAAATCACTCAAAGTGAGAATCAGGCATTTAGCCGGCCAGAGAGAAGTCAGTCACTTTAGCTGGCCGCAAACTCCCAGAGTCCCCAGAGAGACAGACAATTAGGCCGCTTTAGCTTGTCTGTGACCTAGATGTCTGCAGCACGCTCTCCAGTCAAAGCTCCCTCCCTGAGAGACCAGCCATGCCACAAATACACATAGTAATTCATCAGTCGCCTTCCTCTCAAGAGTCGTCTCTGCCTCCGGAGCACTTTACTCTGATGGTACTCAAGCTATTTAAACTGAGTGGCATTGAATGCACATCCAAGAACAGACTTTCTCTCATCTGGGAAAATGTATCAAAAGATTAATGCTGGCTATCACATTATGAGCATGAATGATGTCAACATGTCAAAATGTGGGGACTATCAGACTAGCCATGATTATTCTCAAATAACAGACATTCAGAAGGTTTCCATGACCTTTATAATTGCTGGATAAAGGAGTTTTAAAAATAATCAAATTTAATTTATTTAAAATAATTAAGTACAACAGAAATATTTTAACTAACCATTTTAATTATTTAAAATATTTTTTTAAAAATAATTTAAATTCTACCTAATTAATGAATTAATCATTTACATGAATTTGTAGAGCAAAGCTAGTTTTAATCTACAAAAAAGCAAAGGTGATCATTCATATTTATCTATCTAAATTTAGCACAAACTTTTTTAGTAAGAGAATGTAGATGAGAACTGGAAAAACCTGAAGACGCCATTCAATTACAAATATGGTGAGAGATATGGAGCGTTGAGACGTCGGGAGAAATTTGACTAAAAGTTTGTCTCACAAACATCATGATGCAGCGTTTAGGGTGAAAGTGCGATCAGCTACCTGAAATCCACCAGGGCTGGAACAGTCATTTATGACAAGGCATGAAGCACACACATATTTCTAATGCAAATACCTCTCTCTGTCCCGTAAGCAGCAGTGCATTTCCTGTCTGAGAAGGTGCAAATAGTCTGGGTGATAATTGCTGTGTGAATTGTTCACGTTTGACTCATGGTGATGCAGAAACAATTAGAAAAAACTGAGGAACATTCTAAAGCATTACATGTGTAATTCCATAAAATAAATTTTGCTTGGCCAATCAATACAGATGTTAATATGACATTCTTCCTATATATACACACACACCAGATACTAGTGCAAATACCATTAATATTTTTGAAACCACAACCTGATAAATGCAAATCTCTGTTTAAATAATGGAAAATAATATGATTGCTCACACTCATAGATGTATTTTTCTTCAGCACACCATGGCAATGCCATAGCATTCTTAGAAGTGCAAGTACAAATAGTAATGGGTACATTATCATTAGTATCATAATAAACTGCTGTTATTACAGTCCAATACATTCATTGTACCATGGTATTGCCAAGAATCATTATAATACCATGTTTGTATTTGTATTCTTCTTGGGAACTGAGTGGAACTAAAGTAATACATTCATATTGTGTAGTATTTATGTAGTAATCATTCAGCAGCATTAGATACCATGGTAATACCATGTTTTGTAGACTAGGTTTTGAAAGACATGCCACCTTCAGCACTTCATACTTACTGACTGCATCCCCCACGGAGGTGCTGGAGCCCCTCATCCGCAGGTACATGAGGCCCAGCAGCACGAAGAACAGGCAGGCGGCTGTTAGGAGGAACATGGACAGGTAGTGAGCGCTGAAGCCGCCGGTGGAGGACACCTCCTCCCGTTTAAACTGCTGCAGGAGCTCGTCCTCCGGGACCGTGGTGTGCTGCTTGGGCTTGGAGGCTGAGGCATGGCTGTAGGAGTGGTTGGAACCGGTGTGGTTCGAGTGGTTCGCTCGGTATGTCGCGGTGTAGGAGGGAAAGCGCGGTCTGAGCCCGATATTAAACCGACTGCTGCTGCAGGCGGATTCACCGTCTCCGTTGTCGAGGTGGTTCTTGTTAAAAGAACCGGACGGGATGCTGCTGCTGTTGTCATCCCCGTCAATACCGGAAAATTTGGGGTAGCTGCGGCTCACGTAGCTTCCGCTGAACTCCCCCGGTTCCTTGCCATCGTCGTCCCTCCGTTCCCCGACCATATCTAGGTTGAAGTCGGGAGTATCATGCGCGCCAAGCGCCGTTGTCGTCTTCGAGCTCCAGACGCTCCGGTACGAGGGAGAGGAGGTGGGTGGACTGTGTCTGAAAGTCAGACGGCGTTCGCGGGGACGGTCTCGCTCACCCTCCTCTTCCTCCTCCTCGTCGGAATCGGAATAATCCCTGGCTAGACTACTGCTGTTGGACTCGTAAAAAGACTTATTCCCGTTCAAAGCCCGACTGTCTCTTTCCGTTTCCTCCAAACCGCTGGATTTACCCCGGTCTGCCCACCACGGAGACCCAGAAATGCCTTTCCTGTCCACGGATAACCCGAGGGAAGCGGCGGCGGGTGTTCCCGCAGGCCTGATGGTGGGTGTCTGCTGCGCGGATCCTCGGTCTCTCCTGCTGCCGCCGTGATTCGGGCCTCCTTTCTTCTGCGGCGCCTCCGCGTCCGACTCGTCCGAGCTAAAGCCCAGCACGAACTTTCCGGCTCTGCGCTTTTCGCTCCGGCTGGCGCTTAGGCGCGTGACGTCACTGCCCGGTGGCCTGGCGCTGAATCCCGAAGCTCGCGCAGCGGCGTTGCTATTACTAGCGCCGCTGCTGCCGTTGTTGTTGATACTCCCGGTGCTGCTGCGCCCTTTCCCGCTCCGGGAGCCCCGCGGCTGTGGCTGCTCCTCCCGCAGCTTTTTCAGTTTCTTCAAGTACACGGGCCGCGTGCTCTCCGTCACCGGGCCCGGGGTAAAGCCGAGCCGTTTTAATTCAGACACAAGCTCCTCATCCGTTAACTGTGCAGACGCCATCTTTGCACGAAAAAACGCACACAGCGAGACACGGCGGAAGTGACGTGGAAGTAAGCGGACAGACGGCCAACTTGAAAGGAAAGAAATGGGAAACTTTTTTTTATTATTTAATTAAACAACATTATACAACACTATGAATGACAATCAAGACTAACGGGCGTTAGGTGGGATACACAAGAAGACAATATAAAACAGAAACGGACAAATCAAAATAAAGTATATTTTTAAAAATAAATATATTTTGAAAATAAATAACCATATTTAGGCATACAAAAAATAAATAAATGTTTTGTAAAGTCTTATCTTCAGTTCTTTCATTAACTTTTATTTAGTTTTCTTTTCTATTATTTAAAATAATAATAATAATTATATAAATTATATATATATATATATATATATATATATATATATATATATATATATATATATATATAATTGTAAATAAAAAATAAATAAATTGACTAACAATGAAGAAAATCAAGCCTGCCAAGTAGTTTTGTAATCATAATGATTTGTTTAAATAAATAATTATACAAAGTATATTAGTTAAAATAATTCTAATTTAATGTGAATTAAAAATATGAAAGAAATCCATCTTTAACTGGATTTTTGTGTCAAATATCTGAAAGAGACTTCGACTTTAGCAGCGTTATCTTTATTTGGTGTCAACATACATTAAAAAAGAGAACTAGAAATAGTCTATAAATAAATAAGTATCCATACTGAATTTGGTTAAACCAACAAGAGATGCCTTTTCTTGGTGATATGAAAGAAAACATTTCATTATCACGCTGTTACACTTCAAAACATTAATCAGCATGTGCCTTGGCTTGTGTTGCACTACGCCACCTCGTGGCGACATCGCTGAATTGCAACTCATGCTGCGTACAAGTAGCTCGCGGATCAGTCCGCGCGAATCATTCTGTCAATTGAAGACTCGCTCGCTCGAGACACATTTAGTGCACAGGATTGGAGCGAGAGGGGAGAGCCAGCAAGCCGGGAAATTCACTTTAAATAAACCAAGGGATGGCTTTCAGGATTCCTGCTGTTCAACTGCACCTTAAAACGTGTTTTCTTCTGCTTTTAGGGGGTCTAATGGAAGCTGCCCAGGAGCAAGGAAGCATGTACATGTGGATTGATGCCAATCAAGCAAGAATATTAATTGGTAATAGTGTTTTGCGTAAATTCTGTAGCGGGTGAATGGCACATGAATACCAAATTGTAAACCAAGCCAGGGTATAATAATTTACTAACAGTTTAATATATATATATATATATATATATATATATATATATATATATATATATATATATATATGAGAAGCTTGTGAATGCTCAATGTTTTATCCAACAGGTTTTGAGGAGGATATTTTAATAGTCTCCGAGGGCAAAATGGCCCCATTCACACACGACTTCAGGAAAGCACAGCAGCGAATGCCGGCAATACCTGTCAATATCCACCACGTGAACTTCACCTGGCAAGCCACTGATCAGGTACTGAAAGCTTCAGTCTGAAGAGTTTGTGTTCTTCATCTGGCATGATCTTAACCGGTGACGCGCATTACACTGACAAATCCTTATCCTGATGCTGTAAACATTAAAACAAACTGAATTTACTTTATAAGCAGAATTAAGTTTGTTTTTCGTATTCATGGAGTGCAAGCTTTCACGTTTATTGATTGGTATGATTAACATGTTCGTGTAAATAAGCTATTTTACATTCATGAAGTAGGCTGGATGGCTTTGAAATAGCCTACAATGAACTAAATTTTTATTATTAGTAGTAGCTATATATTATTTTTATTAGGCTACTGTTATGTTTATCAGTATTGTCCTGTTTACCTGTTTAAAAAAAAAACAAAAAAACAAAACCAAGTAGAAAATAAATTCGTCAATGAGTTAAAAATATTGTGTTTGAAAGCTAGTTTGATGCAGTTTTGCTTCTCAACCAAATTGATCTTGTTTTTTGTGTAATAAAAATATTTCTGCTCTTTAATATTGCAAACTGAATCTGTGACATATTGACCAAATTTGAAAGGAAAAAGGTCAGTTGAATTCTTGTGGTATTTTGCATGTTGGTGTTGTAACGCTGCACGCGGATCAAAGCGCGGGCCCGCCGCGCGAGCGCGCCTCCTCATGCATGTGCCAAACATCTGGGTCGTCATCAGTACACTTAGAGCACGCGTGCCAGAGCCCGCGCTTTATTTCACAACGAAAATTCCATTTGGAATCACTTTGTTGCGTTGTTATTGCTTGTTGATCCTTTTTGTAATTCGTTATGGTTTTGGCAGAAACAGTGGCAAATGATTTTTTCCATGCAAATCATTTCCCCCAAGGCTAAATTATATATGGGGCTTTCTGTATTATATATATATATATATATATATATATATATATATATATATATATATATATATATATATATATATATATATATAAAATAACAATTTTAAGCGTAATAATAAAAGCAAAATATAAGCAACAGTTACACTGAAACATAATTAGGCCAACATAATTAAATTAAATTAAAACACTATCTTTATTGACATTGTACATCAATGTGTATTAAACTTTTCCTACCCACTAAAATAATTTTTGGATTCAATTCAGAATGTTTTGTAATATCACGAATAACATTAAGCTCACATGTGTTTATTGCCTCTTTGAACCACTTGTATTCCTCATTTGGATGAAAACGCCTGCTAAATGAATAAATGTACAACATGTAAATGTAAAACCAGATGCTGTTCACAGCTTCATTCACAACTATGTAGCTTTTGGGGGGAATGTACAGGAATCTCTTCTCACAAATGATCTATCTTTGCACACCAGGATCATAATCTGTGAATGGCATGTTGACTTGACGAAAGAGCAGCAAGAGGGAGAAATTAAAATAGCAAGGGGAGGGATACGGAGGAAAAAGAGAGGGCCCACTCTATCCTGGCCCCTGTTAGCTTCAAAGACGGCCGCTGAGGCTTTAGAACAAAGGTCTCCGGCATAAAAGGCTGGCGGCGAGAGTTATCTGTGTTGGTTATTACCATTCAGCTGTAGGATTAGCTAAGCTCTCCACACAGCTTGTGTACTTTTGCCTTCATCAAACGCTGCCCAGCTTTTACACTCCGAAATCTAGAGACCAGAAAAAAGAAAGGGAAAAAAGAGCCGTCTACCTCGCTTTCATCTCCTTTTGGGACAGTGTTTTTTTTTTTTTTGTAGCGTGTGTTTGGCCTCGCCATCACGGCTGTCCTCACAAGTGTGTAATTCTCAAAGGGTTGAGGTCATTAGTCAGAGAGTGGAGGAAATTGATTGCCTTGCAAACTTAAGGATACCCGGAAACCCTCTTTTTAGTCTTTACAGATTTATATGTGCTCCTGTCATGAACCACATGCAACCTTTTTTGTGCTATTGTCCCAAATGCCTCTCTTTATGCAAATCTAAACTACTTCTTTTAATTTTTTTGAAGTCTAAAACAAAGTTTGCCTCTTTTTTTTTTTCTTCTTCAGGCAGAGTACTTCTATGAGTTTCAGACTCTGCGTTCATTGGATAAAGACATTATGGATGACCCTACTGTCAACGTTCCTCTCTTAGGATCTGTGCCACACAAAGCTTCTGGTTTGCTTTTATTTTATTTTATTTTATTTTATTTTATTTTATTTTATTTTATTTTATTTTATTTTATTTTATTTTATTTTATTTTATTTTATTTTATAAAATGTACAGTGTAAAAATTAAGATCTAGAATATGATTATTATAACCCATGAGACTTGTGGTACATGATGCTTAAAGGGATAGTTCACCCAAAAATGAAAATTCTGTCATTAATTACTCACCCTCATGTCGTTCCACACCTCTAAGACCTTCGTTCATCTTCAGAACACAAATTAAGATATTTTTGATAAAATCTGATGGCTCAGTGAGGCCTCTATTGACAGCAAGACAATTAACACTTTCAATGCCCAGAAAGCTTCTAAAGACAAATTTAAAACAATTAATGTGAAACGAGAATACTTTTTGTGTGCCAAAAAAACTAAATAACGACTTTATTCAACAATGTCTAGTGATGGGCGATTTCAAAACACTGCTTCATGAAGCTTAACGAATTATTTGTTTTGAATCAGTGGTTCGGAGCGTGCATCGAACTGCCAATATACACACTCTGAACCACTGATTCGAAACAAATAATTCGTTAAGCTTCATGAAGCAGTGTTTTGAAATCGCCCATCACTAGACATTGTTGAATAAAGTCGTTATTTTGTTTTTTGGCGTACAAAAAGTATTCTTGTCACTTTATAACATTAAGGCTGAACCACTGTACTCACATGAACTGTTTTAAATATGTTTTTAATAGCTTTCTGGGCATTGAAAGTGTTAATTGTCTTGCTGGCAAAGCAGGCCTCTCTGAGCCAATGGATTTCATCAAAAATATCTTAATTTGTGATGAACAAAGGACTTATGGGTGTGGAACGACATGAGGGTGAATAATAAATGACAGAATTTTCATTTTTGGGTGAACTAACCCTTTAAGGTTAATAATCAAAAGCGGTTTGTGTACTCAGTGGTCCAGGTGGGCTTCCCATGTCGAGGTGACCAGGATGGTGTGGCAGCATTTGAAGTGACCATTCTGGTGATGGATGCTGGAGGAAACATCATCCTGAGGACGCCACACAATGCCATCTTCTTCAAAACATGCCAGAGAGGTGAGCTTTCAAACTTTGTAGATGTTGATGCACAAAATGGGTTAAAAGAGATTGTTACGGGAATGTAAATACTGGATCAGACATTGAAAGTTTGCAGTTAAAAGGCTTTTTATTTCTCAGAAAAGTTTTCAAGTCCATTCAGCTCAGCTTTATTTCACCTAGAAGAGAATATAAACAGATGCAAATGAAACATTTGTTGACATATAGAATATAGAGTATAGAGCTGTAAGATGATGAATGTGGTATGGTAAGATATGTTAAAACGTTTGGGATCCAGACATTATTGAGATCCAATTCTCTAGAGAAGACATACACAACTATTCAAAAGTTTGAGGGCTGTAAGATTTGTTTTTGAAAGAAATTAATATTTTATTCAGTAAGGATGCATTAAATTGAACAAAAGACATATTAAAATGTATAATGTTATATATTACACGTAAATGCTGCTTAAACTTTCTATTCATCAAAAAAAAAAAAGTTTTCCACAAAAAATATTACGCAGCAATTGTAATTATCAACATTGATAATAAGAAGAAATGTTTCTTGAGCACTAAGTCAGCATATTATAATGATTTCTGAAGGATCACGTGACACTGAAGACTATATTAAACAGCTCATATTTCATCAACGTGAGCGTTAAAAATATTAAAATAATCTTACTGACCTAAAACTTTTGAACGGTAGTGTATGTGAGATTAAAGTTTTTTTTTCTTAAGGGAATAACCTGGAGACTTAGGTGAAAGTTTCATTTGCTCTAGAAGAATCATTTGAGATATTAAAGAGATCTTATTTATGATTTTGAGCATGGTTTATCTCCTCTCCCTCTTACTCTTCTTTAAGTGTATTTGGTAAGAGAAGCAGAGACCATGGTACTCTCAACCTCACCCACAAAGCCATCGCTGGCTCATGAGGTCATGTGAATCCTGCCAGCTGCAGCCCTTTAGAATGAGCGTGTTATGTTTTTCTCTGATCCCCCCTCCCTTCTCACACACACTAACCTCACGGTGTTGCATTCCCCTACACACCCTTCTCCACCCCTCTCCATTCGGCGTGTAGACTTCACAGATCAAATGGTCCATCTGTCTGAAGCCACCCCGCAGGGAGGAAGCAAAGTGTTTCCTAGTGACAGCTGAGGGTGCCTTAATGACTAGTACTCACAAGTTGTTTTTTTAAAAGACTGGCTGCTTGAATTTCACCCACAGGACAAAATGACATCAACGAAGTTGATATAGCTTAACACCTTCAAGTTTACCCTCTTTTTGAGGTCCATTATTAAAAATATTGGACATTTAGTTTCACGTTTCGTAAACGGATGGATGTTGCATTGAATGAACCTTAAAAAGGTTAGTTTAACAAATAATTAACATTCTGTCATCATTTACTCACCCTCGTGTCATTCCAAACTTGTTTGACTTTTCTTTTCTGTGGAACACAAAAGGAGACGTTTAGCAGAATGTCCAAGCTGCTCTTTTCCATACAATGACTAATGGGGGGTAGACTAATTGGAACACCTAATATTTGGCAATATTATTGAGATGAATGTACTGACACTATTGGATGAGAACTGAACTGAGCTGGATGATGACATAACTGCTTCATAGCTGAATTGAACTCATTCTATAACTGATTAACTTTACACAGTTATTGAACTGGAATGAATCAACACCGAACTGATTTCACCTGAATAATTACAGTTTACTATTGTATTTTTAGAGCTGCTTTACAGCAGGATTTAAGTCTCTTTGCATCACTGAATCATTATTTTCCTGTTTATCACTGTTAAGCTGCTTTGAAACAATCTGTATTATATAAAGCTCTATATAAATAAAGGTGACTTGACTTGACTTAAAGGGATAGTTCACCCAAAAATGAAAATTGTTATTATTTATTCACCCTCAAGTTGTTCCAAATCTGTATGAGCTTCTTTCTTCTGTTGAACACAAAAGTAGATATGTTGAAGAATGTTGGTAACCAGACAGTTGACAGTAGCCATTGACTTCCATATTAGGATTTCCATATTAGGAAAAAAAATAAAAATACAATGGGTACCGACAACTATTTGGTTACCAGCATTCTTCACAATATCTTCTTCAGTTTTAGACAGAAGAAAGCAAGTCTAGCTATATTACTAGTCTTTTTTCTTTGTATTAAGAACAGACCCAAATTTAAACTTTTTTTTTAAAAGATGTAATATAAGTCTAAGGTGTCCCCTGAATGTGTCTGTGCAGTTTCAGCTCAAAATACCCCATAGATTTTTTTTTAATTCATTTTTTTAACTGCCCATTTTGGGGCATAATTAGAAATGAGCCTATTCAGGGTGTGTGGCCCTTTAAATCTGGTGCTCCGCGCCCCAAGAGCTCGTGCTTGCCTTAAACAACATAAAAAAACCAGCTAATATAACCCTCAAAATGGATCTTTACAAAGTGTTCGTCATGCAGCATGTCTAATCGCGTAAGTACAGTGTTTATTTTGATGTTTACATTGATTCTGAATGAGTTTGAGGCTATGCTCCGTGGCTAACGGCTAATGCTACACTGTTGGAGAGATTTATAAAGAATGAAGTTGTGTTTATGAATTATACAGACTGCAAGTGTTTAATAATGAAAATAGTGACGGCTCTTGTCTCCGTGAATACAGTAAGAAACGATGGTAACTTTAACCACATTTAACAGTACGTTAGCAACATGCTAACGAAACATTTAGAAAGCCAATTTACAAATATCACTAAAAATATCATAATATCATGGATCATGTCAGTTATTATTGCTCCATCTGCCATTTTTTGCTATTGTCCTTACTTGCTTACCTAGTCTGATGATTCAGCTGTGCACAGATCCAGACGTTCTGCCCTTGTCTAATGCCTTTGATAATGTTGGGAACATGGGCTGGCATATGCAAATATTGGGGGCGTACACACCGACTGTTACGTAACAGTCGGTGTTATGTTGAGATTCGCCTGTTCTTCTGAGGTCTTTTAAACAAATGAGATTTATATAAGAAGGAGGAAACAATGGAGTTTGAGACTCACTGTATGTCTTTTCCATGTACTGAACTCTTGTTATTTAACTATGCCGAGGTAAATTAAATTTTTGAATCTAGGGCACCGTTAAGATGTTATTCACTGAAAATCCTGCTTGACAGCATCAGCATTCACTTTCATTGTAAGAAAAAGAGCAGCTTGGACATTCTGCTTAACTTCTCATTTAGTTTTTCACAGAGAAAATAAAGTCATATGCGTTTCAAAACACATGAGAGTGAGTAAATGATGACAGAATGTAAAGTACACTAAACTAAATTATACTTAAAGATGTTTGTGAATTACACTGAAACATTTCTGCAACAGTATATGGGGCCACATTGTGTTTGACAGAGTTGTTGACATTGTGGTTTCACCTCAAAGCTATTTCCCTTCTTTTATAAGCTGGTGTCAGTACTGTTATTGAATTCACTGGCCTTTCAACTTCTCTCGGAATCTCATGTCCTTGAAGTGGCGTAGGAATGGAGTAAGTTATGGAGAGGAGATTGGTCAAGATTTAAAAAAAAAGAAAAAGGAAATGTTCTCACCATTTATGTCTTCTCTCCTCTTTCTGAAGCAAAGTGCCCTGGTGGTTGTCGGAATGGAGGCTACTGCAATGAAAGGCAGGTCTGCGAGTGTCAGGATGGGTTTTATGGGGTGCACTGTGAGAAAGGTAACCATATTTATATAGGCCCACCATCAAATCAATGTTGGCATGCAGGTTATTGACAGTATAGTTTACTGCATATTATGAAACAAATTAAAATAAAATAAAAAATAAATAAAATAAAATGTTAAAAATTAAAATAAAGAACAAAATATTTATATTTAATAAAACATAATGTAATTATATATTATATATTTAAGCATTATAATTTAAATATAATTTTATTTTAATATTGATTGAAATATTTAAGTTTTGATTAATAGTTTTGGTCTTACTGGATCTCTAGTGTCCCATAAAGGTCTCTTAACTTACCTGCAACAAAACAAATCCATTAACAACAGATGTAGAACCTTGTCATAAAGTGTCCACTGACAATGAGAAGTGTAATCTACAAGACTTTATTATTATTATTATAATTTTTTTTTTCAGAAAGACAAGCTTCCTTTGGAAACAAATGAGTGCATATAGTTTATTATGATGATGATGATGATGATTATACTCAACCTCAGGGCCTCACTTCCCAAAATGCCTTGTGCAAATTACAAAGCGTGGTTAAGCCCGCTATGCGCTAGTTTATATGAGAGAATGAAGCATGCATGTATTCTAGAAGGTTTCTGAAAAAAAAAAAAAAAAATGAATTATCCAGGTTGGGAGGCACAAACATGTGTTTTTCATCTATTTACAACTTTAAAGAGCGGTTTACCAAAAAAAAAGGCTTCCATTAGACGCTGAAAATGTTTTCAATAATCCTCGATGTAGCTCTGCTGTGTTTGTACCTAAACCGCTTCCACAAAACACCTTTCATCCAACAGCTTTTGGCTGATTTGTTTTTGTCTGCATCGCTGCCAAAACCACAAAGTTTTGTGTTTCACATATCA
Source organism: Chanodichthys erythropterus (assembly GCF_024489055.1). NCBI lineage: Eukaryota > Metazoa > Chordata > Actinopteri > Cypriniformes > Xenocyprididae > Chanodichthys > Chanodichthys erythropterus. The sequence continues at coordinate 11,353,324 of NC_090228.1, forward strand.
AGAAAACCTGCAGCCCAAATAACAGCAGCAACAAGAATTTTAACTGGGTTGTTTTTAATTTAAAACTAAAACTATAATATATTGACTGCATAAATGTTTCAGCCTGGAAGCTCTGTGAAAAATTAAGTTACATTTTGCATTAAGATAATTTGCATCATGTGGGCTGAGCTACTAATCGTGAAGCACATTTTAAGGTAACAAACAAAATCCTCTTTTCCTCATTTTTAGCCCTGTGCTCCCCAAGATGTCTAAACGGTGGCCTGTGTATGAGCCCAGGTGTGTGTATATGTCCTCCGGGCTACTTTGGACCCAGCTGTGAGAGAGGTTGGTTTCCTACCCGTTTCCTACCTGTTTTGTCATAACATACATGTATACACTCTGAAATGGTTTGATCAATGATTCGGTCTCTCTAAACCCCTCCTTTCCAAGAGCCTACTCTGCTCCGATTGGTCTGTTGTGATTGGTCTACTGCTTACAGCGCATGTTGGAAAACAAACGCCCATTACCATATCTGAATTTCAGTTCCAGAGGCTTCCTCAGTGCTTGATACACAGTGATAGTAGACATTTTTCACAGGCAACCAATGAAGACCACAGGCTGGCATTATGCAAATTTGTTACAAACATTTGTAGGTTTGTTCAGGAAGTAAGACTGATGACTCGTTTCAGGCAGAATTGATTCATTATTTTTTGGGAGACAATAAATATCTAGTTCAGTAATAAAACTCTAGATGGCACAGCCTTTACATGCAGTCTGCAATCAATCACATTATTACCGCAAAACAAGCTCATGGGCCTCTGCTGCAGTCAAAGAGATTGCTTGTTCAACATTTAAGTAGTCTGGTTCAGTGTTTGCTGTTGGCTAATCTTGCTGCAGCACACTATCAGAGTTCCTCTGAAAGATAAGTGAATGGTCTTTTATTATTCCAAATCACTAATCGATGTTGCATGATCTGCATTTATCTATTCATAAATGAAGCGAACACACACCTGTTCAGAATCATGTGTGATGTTTTACAAGTTGCGTTTGATGCAAGGAGTGAATAATTAAAAAATGTAGCATGAGAACATGCATTTTGAGTCAATAACAACAGCAGTTGCAGCAGAAAGAAAACTTTGCTTTGATGTTACTGCCAAGCATAGCTTGCATGAGAACATGTTTTAAGTGAAATTAGATTTTTTCCATGAAGATAGAATGTGCAGGTTTGTTTGATACCCTGTGGTTTTGCTGTTTGTATATATATATGTATATGTATATGTATATATGTATATGTATATATGTATATGTATATATGTATATGTATATGTATATATATGTATATATATATATATATATATATATATATATATATATATATATGAAGAGTTTGGTTCCAAAACGCAATAAGTCCATTTTGATTAATTTGAGTAAAAAGGTGTTTTCTTTACCAAGAAAGTGGCAAGATGAAAACCACTATTTTCTGTTTCAAACTTTCACATAGCATCTTTTGGTTATAAAAACATTAAAAATTCAAATCTACATTTTTATTTTAAAAAGTTTATTATAAAAACGTATTATTTTTTTCCCAAAATGCAATAAATCCATGACATTTTTTTTCCAAAATGCAATTAATCCATCAATATAAAAGTTATTTTTCAAATTGAAAATACACAACAAAGCAAGTTAATTCACATATATGACAGAGTCTAAACTTTGCCAATATTTATTTTATATACAGGCATTTTACTAAAAATACATTCAGCCGTTGCTCCCAAAATGAATTCAACGGATCATCTTGTTAATGTTATAAATTATTTGTCATCACCGATTAACGAGTATCTGGCGCCACCGCACGGTTAAATAAACACATTTGCAGAGTACATTGGTATTAAAACGGCTTTTTAAAAAAGCCTTCAATGTTTACAGTGGGTGGAATGGTGCGCTGTGATTGGTTGAGCGGATATATCACGTTCTGCAGAAAAAGGAGACTGGCGTTTGTCGCGTTTTGGAAAGAAAGGGAGAAAACATGACAGAATAACATGACGGATATCACATTTTGCGCAAAAATGATAAATGACTTTTCAATACAGACCAGATACTATACTGATTTTGGCGGAAACTCAATTTTTTTGAAAATGGCGTTTATCGCGTTTTGGAACCAAACTCTTCATATACATATATATATATATATGTACTGTATATACATGTGTGAGTGTGTATATATACTGTATGTAAACACTACCAGTGCCGGGCCAAAAAAATAGTCGCTGTTTGGATTTAAATAGGCAAATTATCAGGCTCAAATTGTGAAAAAATGGTTTGGAGGGAGCATTTAGAATCCTTTTCACACATAAATTCGCACCTCTCAGTCCAGATCATAAATTCATTGAAAGTCCATGGGATGTGCTGGAGGAGACTTTACAGAGTGCTTGACTCTTGCATTGTCAATACAAGATCTTGACCAAAAATTTATGCACCTCTTGATGGAAATAACATCACAATGTTTATTTCCATCAAGAGGTGTATTATTTTTTTGTCAAGATCTTGTATTGACAATACAAGTAACTCCCAACCAAGACAAAATACATTAACATTGCCAACGTGCCAAGACTATTTTGAGAGTTGTCATGAACTCGTTCAGTCATGAAACTCATGACCCTCCACCTCCCCCAGCTCCACCTGTCTAGATCATACTTGTTATGCAAACCACAAACCATAAACCAATACTTGACAGGACAGGAACTTGACTATAACATGTTATAAAAGAAGACATAGAGTACACAAAAAAGGACAAGGTTCAGATGAAGGCTTTAAATACATATGGGTTAATGACTTAACATGACTAATTAACAAATTAGACGGGAAATAGACTTATTTTTGGAAAGCGAGAAAATCTGATCACAGTTTCTACATGTTGTTGTTTTTCTTTTCTTTTTTTACAGCTGTTTTTAAATGATTTAGACCAAAAGGCCAAAACCACGAAGCATGATCTACCAAACTGTTAGATAAATAAATAAATGTTTGTGCTTTATTTTTTTATTTATTTCTTAACAGCAAACTGCAGCACCACCTGTTTGAATGGAGGGACGTGTTTCCATCCTGGCAAATGCATCTGTGCTGTCGGCTTTGAGGGAAGCCGCTGTGAGCTCAGTGAGTTCAGCTACATATCTTCATCGATACTGTGAAAGGAACAAACAATAACAGCACAAATTAAATTTTAAAATGAGTTTTTAGAAAAGAAGTTAAGTAAGGACTGCAACTACTAAAAGCTAAAAGGGTTTGGTTTTATGTGCTTGATGAATCATGGTACCACGGTAGCCTGTAAACTCAAAAGTTTCAGGTCAATATGATGTTTAAAAAAAGAAATTAACATTTTTCAGCAAGGATGTATTAAATTGTGACACTAAAGACATTAATAATGTTACAAAAGATTTCCATTTAAAATAAAGGCTGCTTTTTTTTTTTTTTTTAACTTTCTGTTCATCAAAGAATACTGGTTTCCACAAACATTTCAAGCAGATAATAATAATATTTTTTTGAGTAAGGATCATGTGACACTGAAGACTGGAGTAATGGCTGCTGAAAATGCATCTTTGCCATCACAGGAATAAATTACATTAATATATATATATATATATATATATATATATATATATATATATATATATATATATATATATATATATATATATATACATATATACAGTACAGTCCAAAAGTTTGGAACCACTAAGATTTTAAATGCTCACCAAGGCTACATTTATTTAATTAAAAATACAGTAAAAACAGTAATATTGTGAAATATTATTACAATTTAAAATAACTGTGTACTATTTAAATATATTTGACAAAGTAATTTATTTCTGTGATGCAAAGCTGAATTTTCAGCATCGTTACTCCAGTCTTCAGTGTCACATGATCCTTCAGAAATCATTCTAATATGCTGATTTGCAAAAAAAATATTGTACACAAATATTTTGTACAATTGAACACATTAAAAAATACAAAAAATAAATAAAAAGTACTATTCAAAAAACATATTAGAAATTCCTGAACTTAAAAATGCTAATACTCTTCTGAGTTTGACTACTAACTAAACAGCTCTATTAACTTATAATGTAGACTGTTAACTGGCAGTTACAGTTTTATCATCATCTTTCAAAGGGAAAGCTGTGTTGTTTTTCTTTGGTTGTAATAGGCTCACTTCCACAAATTGCCTTCAGAACAGTTCTCCAAGTAAACTTCCTAAGTGAAGTGTGTTCTCACATTAGTGTTAAATGGGCCGGCACCTACTTGGGCAAACACAGGATGTAATGCAGTTGTGTTGTCACCCTAATCACTAATAACAACCTCATGAGCTCACATACACTCAAGCAGTGTGGCGTTTTATCTCAGGCCCTGTTCTCTGACACAGAAATCAAGCTTTTTTCCCTTTCTTTTTTAAAATTATGTATATATATATATATATATATATATATATATATATATATATATATATATATATATATATATATATATATATATATATACACACACACACACACGGTCAGTAGTCTAGTTCATTTGTGTATAAACAACTCTACTTTGACCCCAAATGTCAACCTTTCTTGTTCAAAGGCAGGAAGTATTGCAGTATGTAGAGGTGTTTGGTCTGAAAAGGGAGGGAAGAGAAAATATTGAGGTAACATTTCCGTAACATTTTAACAGCATTAAGCCAGTTGTTGCCGTCTGGTCCACTGCTTTGACATAAACGCCTGTTGAGGTCATGTTATGTAAAGACGTCCCCCCTTTTTGTCTAGTTTCATGGGTATGGATTTCGTCGATTTGTCATGGTACAAAGAAGCCGCTGAAATGCAGTCGATCTTGATCAAATATGCAGGTGTAAGAAGATCCGCAAGTGTTTGGAAAGGGTCTGTCCGCCTATGCGCCCTGCTTTTGTTTTTTTAAAAGCGTTAAATTTCCTTGTTATTTTATTTTATGTCTTTTTCACTTTACTATACTTTTTTGTACATCCTCTGCTGGGTGTTTTTACATGTTCTCAATATATTTGTCTCATTTTCAAGTGATAAATATCTAAATATCCTTAAAGCAAGACCGGTTACTGCAGCTTGTTTTCATTTGCATAAAACCCTAATGGCAAAAATTATAAAATAAAGCTTGTAAAACCCTAATGGCAAAAAAAAAAAAAAAAAAAGCATGTGCTCAAAAATGTAAATGTTAAATATATGCCAGTTTGTTTAAACTGACATGAAGTATAATTAACAACTTCCTGTCTCAAAAATTAAAATTTTATATAAATATAAATGTTAAAGCTGTAGTCCGAGATTTTTGGCCCTCTAGTGGTTAATAAACAGAACTGCATGCGTCTTGCGGAAGAACATTCTAGCCGGACCTACTTTTCTCTGTGTATGTCTATGGCGAGTCACGCAGTTACTGTGATACTCTGCGGCGAGTCCTACCAGTCCGATCTGAAATAGTTTGAATATAAACACTTATTGTAAGTGTACCATAATGATTCAGGATAAGACAAAAACACGGTTTGGAAAATGGATTCATGTTGTACATTCTCATTATATAATTTTTGTAAATTTTGAACACAAAAAAAGTTACGGACAGCAGCTTTAAATGTATATCATTAATATATAATGTTCAAATAGATTTAAAAATAAATAAATATATAATATTTTCAGTGTAATTCCCCAACGTCCATTAATTGGGATTGCGACTAATGCAGTTTGCGTTTTGTTGTCTGCAGGTAAATGTCGACAGCCTTGCAGAAATGGAGGTAAATGCACGGGGAGGAACAAATGCAAATGCAGCAAAGGTTACCATGGCGATCTGTGCTCCAAAGGTGAGATTATCTCAACTTGGCAGAAGAACTGTGGACATTTTTGATCAAAAGCACGTTCCACTGCAGCAATGCTCTACGCGCTTTGCTCACGCACAATACACGCACTGTAAAAATGAGCCGTCGGTGCTTGATTGCACCTTAAATTTTCCACTCGGGCTGCAGGCTTGCTGAACGGCACGATACATTTCTAAGACTAAACACTGCCTCTCTGTGTATGGCTAAAAAGTGTATGTGTATATGTGTGTGCAGCTGTCTGCGAGCCCAGCTGTGGAGCACACGGGACTTGTGTGGAGCCCAACAGGTGCCAGTGCAGGGACGGCTGGAATGGACGTCACTGCAATAAGAGTAAGACAACATCCCTTTTCCCAAGGCCAAGTTACTAATTGCCACCTGGAAATGGATTAGAGCAAGAAATCCGCTGTAATGTCAGGGTATTACCATGGATATTTAGACATATTACCACAATAATACCATCGTTTTCTGGACATGTACAAATTATATTCTTGATGGTACCGTAAATTGAACCTATGATATTTTAAAGGCTCCTAATTTTGTTTTGGAGGTCTCCTTCAAACAGTATCTGAAACAGTTTGATCAAAGATCCGGTCTCTCTAAACCCCTCCTTTCTGAGAGCCTACTCTGCCTTGATTGGTCAGATGGCCCAGTCTGTTGTGATTGGTCTACCACTTATAGTGCATGTTGGAAACGAAACCCCCATTACCATATCTGAATTTCAAGTCCCAAGGCTTCCTTAGTGCTTGATACACAGTGATATGAACAGTAACGATGACGTCAGTTTTACTTTATCAGTTCAAGCCCTCATCCTTTGGAAGTGCATGCAAAGTGGATTTGCTTTCGCAAAAAAAACAAAATAAAACAAAAAAACAGAATCTTCTCGACATGTCGACAACACAAACCAAACTAAAATCATCTTTGACTACCATGTTTGAGGGCGGGTCAAAGACAATGACATGCCTACAAAGGTTTGTGCAGGAACTTAGATTGGAATTACTGACAACTTGTTTCAGGCAGTTCAAACTGAAAAAACAAAACAAAAAAACAACTCATTATACATCATGACCCTTAAAACTAAAACAGACTCAAAATTTTATATAAATAAAATATTTTTGATTTATGGTATATTATAAAACTTATACTTAAAACTTAAAATTATATACTATAAAACTATACAACCTCTATAACCCACTTGCTTTAAACATGAAATTAGCCACTAGACAACAATGAAACTAGATTTAAACATTTTTAAATGATACCAGTTAATGCATTAACTTTTGTACATATGTAAATGTAGGGGGGAAAAAAGACAGAAAAGTCTTTTAAGCAAAAAGATAATATAATCTTGTATAATTTTTGACATGCGGAAGTCATGGTCTATATTAAACTTTATATATATATGTAGTTTATAGTGCTATTTAGATATTTTTAACAAACTATTTTTCCTAGACAAGGGTACTGAACAGTTTTATACCATTATTAATTATTTAAATATTTTATTATTTATATGGACCATGATACTGCAACAGTATGTTTGTGTAAGGCAAGTTACCTTTGTTACCCCCTTGCATTTAAGCATTGGTAAAGCAATTTTTAACCAACTGTTTTCTCTTATTTTTCCCACAAGGGTCAATAAGTAGTATTGAATAGTTTCATATACCAATGTTTGCACAATTTGAACTAAAGCCACAGCAAAAACTGCTTGATTCTCAGTCATAAATGCTGTTCTGCAAACACACATATGATTGCTCTCTTCCTCCAGGATTTCGTGGAGGAGTCTCCAACAGCCAGCGGGTCTCTGGTTCTAAGCACAAGTCACAGCCTGTGGCTGCGAAGGACACAAAGGAAGCGCCCGAATCCAGTCAGCCCTCTGAGACCAACTACGTGGTTTAAGTATCTAAATTTTGGGCCAACGGCCCCACCATTTCAATGTCGCCTTCCCCGGAACAAAGCTTTCATCATTCTCTTCCGATCCAATTCGGGACACTCCCAAGCTGGACTGCTGCTTTCTCAGAGCGAGACTTGTTTTTGTAGGACAGTCACAGTGTCTTATTTTACCACACTAGCGCCTTTGATATAATATCTCCCACATTCACCCTTCATCGAGCTTCTGTCCTGCGTCAACTGAGAGGGGAGTGAGTCACATGGTTGTGGTGAACGTCTGTGATGTTTGTGCATAGCCCTGCGGTTTAGCTTCAGATGTGGCGTTGAATCACTTTGAGAAGTGTACGCTACGATCCGAGAACTTCCGGGTGTGGATCCAGCTTTTCTTAGGATGGTAATTGCTGTGTTTGGCTTGTGCTTGAGGTTTGTCAGATTGACCTGCTCATTTTGTAAACATGTTGTCACCATTATTGTCACTAACATTCTTTTTAATGCAAATCATACTTGTGTAGTAGCTTCTCCAATAAGTACTTGTATAAGTAATATGTATCCTATTCATGTTATGTAAAATTGAAATATATAGATATATATTTAGATATGGGTAAACAGTCTTTAAGTGTATGCTTAACGTTTTCATACCTATGTCATGTTGTCATAAACATAAAGCCAAAAAATCTTCATTTTTCATTTGACTTTATACAAATAAAACATGTTTTCTTGGAGTCTGTGAAGATGGAGTGTCTTAACAATTAAAAGGACAGTTTTGTCATCATTTACTCACCCTCATGTCATTCCAAACATGTATGGCTAACTTGCATCTGTGGAACACAAAGGGTCTTAAACTAAGTCTGTCAAGCTCCAAAAAAGCACCATAAAAGTGTAAAAATGGTCCTCACAACTCACTGAAAATCTGTCTTTGCTTTACTTGGTGTGTCCATAAGAATAAAATTCATGAATTAAACGCTTAGTTACCCAAAAATGAAATTTCTGTGGTAACACTTTACAATACGGTTCATTAGTTAACTACATTAGTTAACATGAACTAATAATGAACTGCACTTATACAGCATTTATTAATCTTTGTTAATGTTAATTTCAACATTTACTAATACATTATTGAAAGCTTGTTAACATTAGTTAATGCACTGTGAACTAACATGAACAAAGAATGAACAACTGTATTCTCATTAACTAACACTAACGAAGATTAGTAAATACAGTAACAAATGTATTGCTCATTGTTAGTTCATGTTAGTTAATCCATTAACTAATGTTTAACAAATGAACCGTATTATAAAGTGTTACCAAGATATTTTTTGATGAAATTTGAGTTGTTGCTTTTTTTACCTCCCATAGAAAGCAATGAAATGATCACATTCAAGGTCCAGAAAGTAGCAAAGACATTGTTAAAATAGTCAATGTGACTACAGTGGTTCAACTTAATTGTTATGAAGGGACGATAATACATTTTGTGCGCAAAAACAAAACAAAAATTACAACTTTATTCAACAATTTATTTATTCATGGGTTCGTTTTACAATCTCTTTATGAACTTTATGAAAGCTTTAAAGTTTCAGTTGTGTAGCTGTCAATGGAGGCACAGAAAGCTCTCAGATTGAAAAGATCTTCATTTGTGTTCTGAAGATGAACGAAAGTCTTACAGGTTTGGAATGACATGAGGCTGAGTAATTAATGACACAAAATTCATTTTTGCACCCAACTATCCCTTTTTTTTTTTGGATTCTTTGATGAAGAGAAAGCTCAATTTATGTTCAAGCATTTATTTGAAATATAAATGTTTTGAGGCATTATAAATGTCTTTACTTTTGATCAATTTAATGATCCTATATGGCACAGTGCTGGAACATGACTCTTAATCTTTCTTTAACCTGCTTAAATGTTATTCCGTCATTTGTTCCACAGGGTTTCTATAAGGGAGGATTGTAAAAATAAAGAGTTTTACGGGCCAGTCTTAAGGCTTCTGTGCAATTGCAGAGAGTCTACACTGTGGTGGGTCTTACTATGTGTGCGCTGGCAGGCAAATAAGTTGCTTGTTGCTCTCCAGTGTAGAATAAGTGATGCTTTCTTACTAAAAAAAAAATCCAAGTATAGTGGAAAAAAGCAAGGCTGATAGAATGAGTGCAGATGTTTACCATCTCCACCATCATGAAATGAATTGTCAGATGTTGGTTTCGGTAAAAGTAACATCATGCAACTGGAATGTTGATGTCTACTTACCAAATACATAAAGCCTTGTGCAACAGCCACCTGGAAGAGCACTCATCCTTTGAGCTAATCACTCAAAAAGCAATCTTTGGTTTTCAAGGTTGAAAAGGTCTTGTAAGAAGAATGATGGCAATGTGCATACAAGCATACACACACACATGCAGACTAGGAGGATCATTCACACATTACACCAATTAACCTCTATGGGGGGGCGCCGCTCGATCAGCCGTGCTTCCCGCCGCGGTTCAGAGGAAGCTGGTGTGGTGGCCAGAGAGGACAGGTGAAAATAAACAGATGGTCGGGTGATTATTTGTACTGTTCCACATCACATAGCAGCTCGGCCCACCATGATTTGACTGCGGTGCCCATGGGAGCCACGCAAAGTTGCCCTGTCAGGTCACCTTTCATGGAGGAAATACAACAATAACAAAAACACTAGGTGGAATGTCAAAAATGTAGCAGGCAAATGAAATGGCGGTAACCATGGAAACCATGGAGTCATTTAGTGCCCGTGAATTTTCCAAACATCTGGTAACTTTCCGTTAAACAGGTGCAGGAACAGGTATGTTCCATTTGTATCTGCCTCTGGGCGCCGAAGCGGGTACATCAGAAAGATTCGGTCTGTTGAGAATCAATTGAAATGTTCTCTCCATTACACTTCATATAATGGCTCCTCTGAGAATCATAACATCAGAAAATTCACCTTCTGATCAATGTAGGTCAGAATGAAGGGCAAAATAATATACTTACAGGAAATACTTGAAGGAATATTCCAGATTCAATAGTTAAGCTCAATTGACAGCGCTCGGCATAATGCTGGTTACCACAAAAATGCGTTTTGACTTTTCTCCTCTTCTTAAAAAACAAAGGCCCATTCACACCAAGAAAGATAACTGTAATGATAACTACTGTTTAAAGGTGCCATCGAATGAAAAATTGACATTACATAATGTACATATAATGGGATCATTAATATGCACGCCCCCAATATTTGAATATGCCAGCTCATGTTCAAGGCATTAGACAAGGGCAGAACGTCTGGATCTGTGCACAGCTGAATCATCTGACTAGGTAAGCAAGCAAGGACAATAGCAAAAAATGGCAAATGGAGCAATAATAACTGACATGATCCATGATATTTTTAGTGATATTTGTAAATTGTCTTTCTAAATGTTTCATTAGCATGTTGCTAATGTACTGTTAAATGTGGTTAAAGTTACCATCGTTTATTACTGTATTCACGGAGAGAAGAGCCGTCGCTATTTTCATTATTAAACACTTGCAGACTGTATAATTCATAAACACAACTTCATTCTTTATAAATCTCTCCAACAGTGTAGAATTAGCCCGTTAGCCATGAAGCACAGCCTCAATATCATTCAGAATCAAATGTAAACACCCAAATAAATACTATACTCACCCATGCATGCATGCAGCATGCATGACGAACACTTTGTAAAGATCCATTTTGAGGGTTATATTAGCTGTGTGAACTTTGTTTATGCTGGTTAAGGCAGTCGAGAGCTCAGGGGCGGGGGAGCGCAAGATTTAAAGGGGCCACGCACTGAATCAGTGCATATATAATTATGGCTCAAAATAGGCAGTTAAAAAAATTAATAAAAGAAAAAATGTATGGGGTATTTTGAGCTGAAACTTCACAGACACGTTCAGGGGACACCTTAGACTTATATTACATCTTGTTAAAACTTGTTCTAGGGCTCCTTTAATTATAAAGTATAACTATGAAGCATAATGTAACAATCATTCTAATTCTATGAGAATATTGAAGTCAACATCACAATTATAACAGCATGATAACAATATCGTTGGAATCACCTGTAACTCGCGTGTGGGAGCTTACGGTGGAGAGCGAGGGCATGAAGGAAAGCCCCGCCCACTGAGGATGAGCAAGGGCCATGCTCTGGGGAAATGGATTTAATTGATTTCTATTCTGAAGTAACCTGTCTTCTGTCATCATCTGAACTGTCTGTCTGCCCGGAACTATCTGCCTGTCCCGTCACGGCCACAGAGGTCGTTCCACTGACCAAAAATAAAAGAAAAAGTAAATAATGCATTTAGTCCTGGTTTGCATTGTTCACACTGTCATTTTTAAGACCGAACCTAAAGATAAAAAAATTGCACACAAATGAAGATCTACTGTTAGGAGGTGGCGTTTCTGACGCCTGTACCAAACTGTAATGGCAATGTAGCTCCTATGATGAGAAAAATATTTCTGTCGAACCGCACCAGAGTTTGTTTGGAAGTGGACCAAGACCCCTGAAAAGACATCGCTTGTTTCAGGGTTGATGGCAGCGTTCACACTTAACTAAATAAACCGCACTAACAGAACAATTGCACCAGAGTTCATTTTAATTGAACCAAACTTGCCAAGTGTGAACACACCCTTAAACAAACCTGACACACATGCCTGAAATTTACACCTGAGAGCTTCACGGAAGGAACTTTGTGGATGTGATGATGTTGTGAAGGCCCTGGTGAAGAATAGAGAAGCAAAAGAAGTCAGTCTGGTGGAGTCTGTTTGTGCCAGTCAGGAAAATTCCCCTGTGGTGTGGAGGAGAAAGACAGAACCAACAAAAGCAACAAGCGCATTATGCCCACTGTGGCGAAAGGTTCTCGTCATTGTCCCAGCAAAAGAGAAGCAATGAAAGCAGGACATCAAAGGGGGAGCAGGAGAATGGGCTGTCTGAGCCAAGAGCTTTAGATCTGCTCTTCCCCCCATACATAATCACCCCGCTGGAAAATACAGTAGGCTTACAGGTAGAGGTCGAGAACACTGCAGCATGGTTATGGGCACTGACTCTTAATGCAAGTGCCATTGTTATAGACACTCTGAGCTTCAATTAGCTTTATAATGAAAGGTAAACTAAGATTTAAGTCCAAAACACATACATGTATCTATCTATCAGAGTTCAATCAATTTCCAAGACCTTTCTAGATTTTCCAGGGCTTTGACTTATTAGATTAAACTATTAATTAATACAATAAAAGTTCCAAAAGGGGTGGGATTTTTACAAGTGAAGAACCAATTTTGGTTCCACAAAGAACCTTTCAAGAACCACTCCATTATTTTTACCCAAAGAAACTTTTTCCACTATAAAGAACCTTTTGTGCAACTGAAAGGTTTCATGAATGCTAAAGTTTCTTCATAGAACCATTGATGCCAATAAAGAATATTTATTTTTAAAAATTGTATGCAATGGTTATATGAAATTTCTATGATTTTTCCATAACTTTTTAATACTTGCTAGGTTTGAAAATCAATATTTTCCCTGATACATCAAGGTTTTCTATAGAATTGTGGGTTAATTGTGAGACAGACTTCTTGTTTCTTTCGAACTGCACACCCATAAAATTCTTTCAATTTTTTTTAAACATTGATAAATCTGTTCTTTTAAATTGTATAAAGGGGTTTGTCTATAAACGTGTGTGGCAGGACTTTTATTGTTAACAATAAAACAGCAAAGAGTGCAAATAGGCAAAAAAGACTAAATGAAAACACCTCTGAATCCTTTAGAGAGAATGCCAAACCACCCACTCCATCAAACTAAACCTGCCAAGAAACATCAGAGAAAAACCTGCTGTGCCACCTTCTTTTAACATGGTGAAATGTTATAAATAAAGGCTAGGAAAATTATACAGGAATTACACACACACAGACACACACAAAAAAGTAGTAGGAAAACGCATTAGCAGAGCATCTTCCAGACGAGTGGGACAAAGTGTCGTTATAAGACTCTAACTAAATAAATCACTTCACTAAGACTTTGAAATGCAATCACATTTACATGGATAGTATGCCTTACATCTCCCAGTCTATATGATTGTGTGTATAGCTGTGTATAGCTGTAACGTGAATCAGTGTCTCTAGAGAATAGGATCTTTTGCTCTTGTCTCAAGACAGCCCTGCCCTGCTTCTCCAGAGACAAAAACACTGACATCAAAGCCTCGCTGTCATCACGCAAGAATTTCTGAGTGCCCCCATCCTTCAAGAACCAGCCACCCTGGAATTTTAAGTGGATTTCTCCATCCCATCTCTCCCTGGGTCTTTCTGAACAGAACGGGTGAGGGGGGATCCAGTAGTAGGCTATGGCTGGCAAATCATGTGACTTCTAAAACTGAGACAAAATTGAACTCCTCTCACTGGTTTTCAGTCCCAACTCCCTTATGTAGACATGCATATGATGAAATGAAGGGTCTGCGGCAGTTGAGATTAAAGAGTTCATCCATAAATTAAATTCTGTCATTTATTACTCGCTTTCATGTTGTTCCACACCCACAAGACCTTTGTTCATCTTCAGAACACAAATTAAGATATTTTTGATAAAATCCGATGGCTCAGTGAGGCATCGATTGCCAGCAAGAACACTTTCCCATGCCCAGAAATGTATTAAAAACATATTTAAAACAGTCAATGTGAGTAAAGTGGTTAAAACTTAATATTACAAAGCGACGAGAATACTTTTGTGCACCAAAAAAAATAAATAATGACTTTTCAAAAATGTCTTGTGATGGCCGATTTTAAAACACTGCTTCGAAGCTTTACGAATCTTTTGTTTTGAATCAGTGGTTCGGATCACGTATCAAACTGCCAAAGTCGCGCGAACAATTTAAATTCCGAAACACTTATGATGGTAACGAAGCCTCGTTTACTGAAATCACGTGACTTTGGCGCTCCAAACCACTGATTCGAAACAAAAGATTCGTAAAGCTTTAAAGCAGTGTTTTGAAATCGCCCATCACTAGATATTGTTGAAAAGTTGTTATTTTGTTTTTTTGGTGCACAAAAAATATTCTCGTAGCTTTATAATATTAAAGGTGCCCTAGAATTTAAAATTGAATTTATCTTGGCATAGTTGAATAACAAGAGTTCAGTACATGGAAATGACATACAGTGAGTCTCAAACTCCATTGCTTCCTCCTCCTTATAAATCTCATTTGTTTAAAAGACCTCCGAAGAAGGTGGCGAATCTCAATATAACACAGACTGTAACATAACAGTCGGGATCATTAATATGTACGCCCCCAATATTTGCATATGCTAGCCCATGTTCAAGGCATTAGACAAGGGCAGACCGTCTGGATGTGCACAGCTGAATCATCAGACTAGGTAAGCAAGCAAAGAAAACAGCAAAAAATGGCAAATGGAGCAATAATAACTGACATGATCCATGATATTTTTAGTGATATTTGTAAATTGTCTTTCTAAATGTTTCATTAGCATGTTGCTAATGTACTGTTAAATGTGGTTAAAGTTACCATCGTTTCTTACTGTATTCACGGAGACAAGAGCCTTTGCTATTTTCATTTTTAAACACTTGCAGTCTGTATAATTCATAAACACAACTTCATTCTTTATAAATCTCTCCAACAGTGTGTAATGTTAGCTTTAGCCCATTAGCCACGGAGCACTATCAAACTCATTCAGAATCAAATGTAAACATCCAAATAAATACCATACTTACGTGATTAGACATGCTGCATGATGAACACTTTGTAAAGATCCATTTTGAGGATTATATTAGCTGTGTGAACTTTGTTTATGCTCTTTAAGTCAAGCGCGAGCTCCGGGGGCGGGGAGCATGGGAATTTAAAGGGGCCGCAGCCTGAATCGGCGCATATTTAATGATGCCCCAAAATATATAATAAATAATAAATAAATGTATAATAAAAAATGAATAAAAAAAATTCTATGGGGTATTTTGAGCTGAAACTTCACAGACACATTCAGGGGACACCTCAGACTTATATTACATCTTTTGAAAACACGTTCTGCGGCACCTTTAAGGTTAAACCACTGTACTCACATGAACTGTTTTAAATATATCTTTAGTAGCTTTCTGGGCATCTGAAAGTGTTAATTATCTTGCTGGCAATAGAGGCCTCACTGAGCCATCGGATTTCATCAAAAATATCTTAATTTGTGTTCCGAAGATTAACAAAGGTCTTACGGGTGTGTGAAACGACATGAGTAATTGACAGAATTTTCATTTTTGGGTAAACTAACCTTATAATGTTTAGATTATGCAGAAAGCTAATGACCTACCTAATGATCTGCTTTAAGGCTCCAAAAATTACTCAACATTTCCAACATTACTGACAAAAAATGAGGCTACATACTGTAATCAATTTAAAGTTATTAAACTTTTAAATGTGGGGTGGGGGTTCTTGGGTCTATAGCAGGTACAGTTGGTTGTTTGGCAGTACATCTCTTCAGTGGGTTGTACTGTTATTTAATGTGTTTTTGGATTGTTATGCAGACGAAACACTGCAAAAATATCTTTCCAAGAGATTTCAGTAGACCAAAAAAAAAAAAAAAAAAACAACTCCAGACAACATGAGCTGTGGGAAATTATCTAGGACGTTATCTAGGAGCTTTAAACAGCGGATGCCATTGAAAACAAGGCAAGTCTATTCCTCACAGCCTGGCGTTCATACCTGTCATGGCGCTGCTCTGAATAAGGTCCATACAACATGGACAAGAGGGTGTAATCCTGCCACCTATCAGTGATGCGCTGTCACTGCATCTATGATCCATCACAGCAGCACCATGGCTGAACAGGAAGCGCCCGCACCCCTGAAATCTCTCAACTCGTATGATCAAACATTTATTTCTTTTATTAATAAATCCAACCGGAATGCCGAAGCATGGTGGGTAAACTTCTCGGGGAAACCGGTGTCTTACGGCGACATAAAACCGGGGAAATCGCTTCAGATGAACACATATCTGAGTAAGTAGGCTACCGTAGAACTAGCAACCTATCCGATTTCCCGCTCCAGTTTGTACTAACTCAAGTATTTTCCAGCTCATCCGTGGATCTTCAGAGCACCTGACGGAGCCAAACTGCTGGCTAACCTCAGTGAAGTGTACTTTCCAACTCAAGCGCAGTATGAAGAGTACGGACACCCGCGGTACCAGCCTGTGTATGTGACTGCACCAGGTGCGAGTCCATCCTTAATGCTTCATATGCTTTAAAATGCACAATACTTTCATTTCAAATGGATATTTATGTTCTGTTTTTGACAGTGTACTCTTTACAAGAATACTGTGCACGGTTGATCCGGAGTATTGTAAGAAAAGAAGACATCTGCAAGCTGGAAATCCCCAATGGTTTGAGAAAGGACCTCAGTCGTGAACCCGATCTACTGAGAGACATTAAAATCTTATCTAACAGGAGATCAATAAATGGTTCAGACTGACCCATTTCCTTCCTCCTCAAACAGAAAGCAGAAATCATTTTTGATATCAGATGTTTAAAGTGAAAGAATGCAAAAGCTCATACTTTCACTTTCATCGTTTCTTTAAACATGTGGACAAAGGAACCGGTTTTCCGTTTTTTGTTGTTGTTCTACAATGTTATTTTATGCAACGACAGGGATCAGCATTTTCATTTATATTTCCCAATAAGCAGTGTTGGGTAGGTTACTTTTAAAAAGAAATTAAATTAGCTATTAATTACATCTTCAACAGTGTAATTATATTACTCTCAATAAAATGTAATCCCTTACTTTACTAAATTACAGTAATTAGATTACTTGTTAATTAGTTACACTCAACACTGCGAATAAGAGCACTGCAGTATTCATTTCTACCTGTTAAACTACAGAACAATCACGGGTATGATGTTGAACATCATAAAATATGATGTTATGATTGGAATAATATAGTTAAAAAAAGTGGACTGGATATCACACTTGGAATGCTGCTAAACCAATCAGATCTGAGGATGGTAACTAATTGTTGTAGATGAAGACAACACATGCGGGTTAAAATATTTTATTTAAATTTTTACATCAAAGAACATAAAATTACATCTCAGTTTTTTTTTTTTATATGTGACCATTTTGCCCTTTAAAAAAAAAAATCAATTAGCAATATATTTCTGTATTATGATAAATAATATTTTTATTTTGATGAATATTGCACTTTGGGTACAGACAAATAGAGGTCCTTGAATATTGTATTTTGAACCTTATATTTATTGATTCTTTTGAAACTGACTGCATGCTGCTTTAAAATAATTATTTAATGATCATAATATTGTTTCACCAAAGTCTGCTGCAATAAAAAATTATTTTATTAAATTTCAAGATGTTTGAGTTGTGGTTTCTTTACAGCTCCTAAAACTTTCTTTCATGTAATTCAGGCCTTTTTTGTAAGTGTCTAGTTACTTTAATCATAAACATAACATATACATACCCAAACTAAACAAAATATTGCAGGCTTCACGTAAAGTTTGTTCCCAAACCATTAAAAGGTATAGTTCACCCAAAAATGATAATTATCATTTACTCACCCTCAAGTTTCCAAATCTGTATGAGATTCTTTCTTCTGTTGAACACAAAAGATGATATTTTGAAGAATGTTGGCAACCAGACAGTTGATGGTAGCCATTGACTTCAATTGTATTTCATTGTATTTTGGAAGTCAATGGGGTCCACCAACTGTCTGGTTACCAACATTCTTCAAAATAACTAATACAGGATTGGAACAATATGAGGGTGAGTAAACGATTACAAAATCTTCATTTTTGGGTGAACTATCCCTTTAACACTGATTTATTACAACACCTAAATAAATATGAAAAATCACCATGGATTACAGGTCACACTACAGTCAAAAACAGAGGAATCCAATCAACACAGTTAACAGATCAAGTTAAATTGTACAATCATGTTCGTAACATTCACATTTGGCCATCAAATTACAATTGCTGCAAGTATGCAGCTGGTTTGGAAACAAGGTGAAATTACAATACACTAGGAGTGTCTTGAGCAGCATCTCAACTAATGCAAAAATGAAGCAAAATCAGAGGAATTCGCTGTTAATGCCCAACAGATGTTTAATGATTTATATTCAGAATTTAATGATTTATATTCAGCGCATGTACTTATATTCTTATAAATATTTCATATTATCTGATCTATGTTTTTTTTGTTGTTGTTGTTGAGATCTGCACTTCATGTGGATACTAATTAATAATACAATGTTTACTCAATTAGCTCCAACAGTGCCAAAATATAAATTAAAGGAAATTAAAGAATAATATTTTTGTACCACTCCCATCACTGCACACAGAATTCACCTCTGAAATTGAAGAGGAGCATCACAACATTCAGTGTTTCTTCATGGAGTCGAGAATGCGCAGGATGTACAGGAACAGGTTGACTATGTCCAGGTACAGATTGATGGATGCCAGGACGTGTTCCTCGGGGGACAGCTTATGCATCAGCAAGTGGGTATCGAAAATGATGAACCCGCAGAACAGCAGAGCTCCAGCACCGGCGAAGACCAACTCCACTGTGTCGTTGTAGAAGAAAAGCTGAAGGATAAAAAAAGTTATACAGTTGACCAAATTTGGCTTGAATCAAATTGTGTAACTTGACAACATGGCTCTTAAAGGACAGCTAAGGGTTCTATCTAAATTAAACTCCATCAATATAATAATGTTGATTACATTTGAAAATAATCATTCCATAGACTAAGTATCAAAAAATTAAATAACATATAAAAGAAATAAACTTATTTTATACTTAATAGCAATATTTAAACTTGAGAGCAATCAGTTAAAATATTGGCAGGCCTCGGACTTACCCTCATAAAGCTTGCAATGATCAAGATCCACAGGCCAGCAAACAGACTAAAGATAAAAAAAGATCAATTAGGATTTTTATACAAGTGCATTAATAATAATAATAAAAAAAAAGGGGAAAAACACACACACACAAAGTACTGTTGCATCAAGTCGTCCATTAGACAATAATTCAATTCTCCTCACAAAAGACATTCACTTATCATCCCATGCTGACAAGTGGACCATGCATCACATCATATAATAGAGCTATGGCTCATGGAGTCATATTTTTGTTACATTTCATTTTATTGGCCGGGAAGAAGAATGTTTCTCCAGAGACAATTTCTGCTGCAAAGTAAGAATATCATTCCACATGGATTCAGGGGTAAATGGATTAAAACAATAATTCTTGCACTCAGTTACCATGATGAATGTGACAGATCTGGACCTTGAGCGGATGAGAGAAAGGGAATTACCTGGCTCCGAGCTTGCTGAAGTCTCTTTTAGACTGGAAAGTGTAGGCAGTGAGACCCAGGAACACGGCAGACGTGAGCACAAAGGCCTGAAGCACTACGGTGTACTCATAAAATGACACTGAAAGCAGAAAAATATGCTTTCAGATGATCCATCATGGAGGAGTACATTATGGGACTGGATGTTTATCAATAGGAAAATGCATAAACTTACCTGCAGTGGCTACAGACAGAGACTCCAGCAGTGTCTGCATAAACATGTACAGCCATTATTATCTACTTTAAATTATATATATATATATAAAAAACACACTTTTATATTATATTTCATACTTAAAATCTTGTTTTGATCATTTTTGTGGTATATACTCACAAATCCAAACAGCAAATAAAGATTGACAGGGTGCTGGTGACGGTACACAGCCAATGCAAGGAGCAGGATAAGGGAGCCGATTGCAGATACCAGCACCAGAGAGGGACTGAAAAATGAATGCAGTGGATGACATTGACATACTTACACAGCTTAAAGTGGAATTTACATCATTTATCAGCCACAATGATATGGTGAATCCACAGGAAGGATATGGTCTTACCTTTCATGCACAAAGTTTTTGATGGGGTTGCAGAGCATGAAAAGGGCAGATACAGCAGTGGTGATGATAATCTGCAGTGAAAGGATGGTGTAGACCTTACGGAGGAAATCTAGAGAGAAATAAGACTTGAGCGTCAACTCATTATTATATACACATGGCGAATAAATAATTATAAAGATCACACTTTATATTAGTATGTACTTACAAAAAATTGTTAGGTACAATTTACTTAATGAGTTGAGTTCATGCTGTATTGCAAAGCATTTTTATCGTATAAAAATAAGGTTAGAGACAGGTTTCATGGTATAGTTTAGGTTAGTTAAGGTGTAAGTTACTATGTGCAGGTATCTTTAAAAAAAAATTGTACAAAGTACAAAAAAGCAAATGTAAAAACATTGTAAACAATACATGCATTGTATCAAATGATACATTTAAATGTTAGTACAGACATTTCATATACATTTGGACCTATATATATATATATATATATATATATATATATATATATATATACACACATATATAAATATAAATACACATACTAGTATATATGTATGTATGTATGTATGTATGTATATTATACCGTTTTAAAAGCTTGACGTGGTTTATTTATTCTCAAACAAAGTGTCCATCGTTCATACTAAACCTCGACAAGCAGGTTTGACAACTACAGGTGACATTTTTAAGAAACATGTAACATTCCTAACAAAACTAATAATGATATTTTTAAGTCAGTAAAGTCCAGTGACTCATAACAGCTGATTTATCTTGTGCGCCATATGTCTTCTGTGTACCTGGACTTCATGATGTAACCAAATGAAATAAATAATTTAAATAACATAGGGATCCCGCTCCAGCTGTTTTTCATGTTAATTAGGCCATAGTATTATATTGACTGTACTGTATTGTTGATTACGTAACGTTAGACACCAAATACATGTAAATAATAGCGACTTACCCATCCGGATGTGCACGCTCGCCGTCGCGACGTTCGTGCCATAATTAAAATCATCCTCAATCGATGATCGCGGATACTTCTCCTGATTCATGTTTGATAGAATTTAACGAGTACCATTTACTAACAAATTTAAGTGATAATACGATGGACTCTTCCGTCGTTTGCCTTTTTTCTTCTGTTGGTGGTTTTATCGTAGCTCAAAGATGTGCTATTGCCACCTAGCGGATCATAGACAGCACATCATTCCCCCCACCAAATACATCTATGAAACACATTCAAATAAATAAATCAAAATGTTGATTAATATAAATAAAAATAGATTAAAACTAAATAAACGAAAAAATAGTACATTTAACAATACGGTGACTAGAAAAAAATAAATAATGTAATTTAATAGAATTTATAATTTTTGCATTGTATGAATTGGGTGTTTATAAAAGATAGATGCCTTTTATATTTTAGTATGGGGGTCCCTCACAAGAAAATTATCATATTTGGGAGTATGTGAAGATTGACAATCCCTGCTCAATATTTCTTAAATAGTAGTAGTGTTTAATTTTCTGTTGGTTGAACTGCAATGTCCGACCCGTGAATGATTCGCTCATTTGAGTCGGTTCTATTCAATGAATCGTTAAGCTAGTTAGCAAAACGGACGGTCTAAAATCGGTTCGTGATTAAGTCTGAGTCATTTGGGCAGTTCACGGACGCATTTACTCATTAATGCGGTAAAAAATACAAACAAAAAGCACAGAAACACTGGATAAATGGGATATTTACCTACAATGCATTGAAAAGAAGCCTGATGCTCGTCCTATATCGTTTACCAGTGAAGATAATCGTGATTAAGATCAACACCTGCAGCGCCAGCTTGTGAACGACTCAGGTAAAGGCATTTTCCAAACAAAAAGCACAATACCCTACCTGAAAATTACCATAATGCAGTATTGTACATGAATATAATCATGAGTAAGCATAGCCTATATCATTATTGTAATGTATCACAGCCTACCATGTTTGTTTAGGCCTATTTGTCTATCATTTTATTATTTGAAGTAACTTAGGCTACTATCATGATATCAATATCAATAATAGGCTACATGAATTTGCGAACTATAACTAGCTATTAACTATTTAAATGGATAATTAATTGGGGGTTCATTTCACAAGCAAAAAGTACAAAAACAACATACTTTCTCAATAAAATTACACCATTTTGATATTACAAGGGAAAAGATATTTTCCCTGGTGAATTGTCAACCGTTGCTATAAGTTAGACACTCGGAGAAATGCTGCCATATAGGAAATCTGATAATTCCCACTTCTTAAATCGTAATTTCTTTGCTTTTCGCGTTCAAGTTTCGACATGAGAGGGCGTTCATGTGCAATTTTTTTTTTTTTTTCGGAAAAACTTGTACGATAATTCCGAGAGCACGTGAAGGCAGCATAAGTCTCGGCCTCTTTTATCTGTTCTGCAATAACTTATATGTACAGTGATTGATTTAAACAGCGTTTAAAAATCATATTTTTTGCATCATATTCAGTTCAACATAATCCTTTAAAACGACCTTTCAACAATATCTAGTGATGGGTGATTTCAAAACACTGATTCGAAGCTTTATGAATCTTTTGTTTCGAATCAGTTGTTCGGAGCGCCAAAGTCACGTGATTTCAGCAGTTTGATACAAGTATAGATCTCTGCGGAACAAAAGAGGGGCGTCTCTCAATTTTGGGGTGTTTTCTAACTGAGAGAGGTGTTTATAACGATCCAACCAAAAAAGTACGGAAGCCGGGATATGCGGTTTTTTTTAAAGTACGAAAGGCCATTCATTATTATTTTATTTTTTTCTTGTTTTCTTATGATTACAACTACTTTTTTAATGTTTAGATCCCGAGAAACAATTATGTCGAGATAATGAAAAATAAATAAAATACTGCTGCATGCTTGACTTCTGTAACAGGGAAACTATGCGTTTTTCCCGAGTGCCTGCCTAGATATATGGAAACATTTTACTATAATACATTGATTTATTTTGAAGAGTATTAACTATTTTTACAGGACCTATAGCTCGAGAGGGCGAAATATATGATTTATGCAAGTTTTATTAGACTACTCCGTTTTTTAGTGCTAGTTATTTATTTATTTTATTATTATTATTATTTTGCATAAACTAGCCTACGAATTATAATGACACGGGATGTAATTTTGTCACAATGGCTATATTTTACATAGATAAATAGTAATTTGTCTGAACTTATCCAATCGGCGTCATTTGGTTGGACATGGGGTGGAAAAATACTATATTGATAGTAAATAGTGTTTTTGAACCAGTAAATATACTGTATATTATAGTATTTACAACACTTTGTTAATTATTGCTACAGCATAGGCTGTAGTAGCCTACTTTAGTTTGTACTACAGTTAACTGCGTGTATTGTAGTATAATATAGTTTAAAGAAAACATAGTACAGTATTGGGTAACGTAATGTGTTTATATTACTATAGTTGTTATATTACCACAGCAATAGCCTATAGAATTACCACAACAAATTAATTCAAGTATGGTTCAAAAACACTATAGTACTTACTATAAATTACTACGGTATTTTTTCACCTCACCCTTTTTTCCTTCTTGTGCTACAAGTCTTGTTTAATAATTGATGCTCTTCAATATGAATAACGCAGAAGAGCAGGCACGCAATCAACAGCCTATTTTATTTAATCTCTCGCATGCCAAATTTCACGTGCATAATGTAAACCTTCGTCATAAAAGCTATTTTAATATTATATATATTATATAATATTAAAATGACATAACCACTGCACTATCAACAGACAAGCAGAGTTAATTTTAAGTGTTTGTTTTTTATAGGCTATCAACCACAGAAACACATGACTGCCTCAGCGTATATTGTATAAGCTTTATATGCATTAATAAGACTACTGACTTACTGACCTTGTGTAAACTTAAAAAAAAAAAAGTGTTAACCTGAAATGATGACTCTGAAGACTTTAACTTTATAATCATTTTTATTGACCACAGACATAGCCACAACCTAATTGCAAAACTAAATCAAGTGACTAACAGATACATCAAATAGAATAGCGAATGTTAGCTAATAATAGTTATCGCTAGAAGTGAGTGGAAGATTGCTTGGAGCTTTTTACAACGAGCTAGCAAGCATATTCACACAAAGAAACGTTAAACAACTGTTAAACAACTTAAACAATACACTTACATTCATATACAATACATATCTCGTATTGTTTTTCCGGAAATATCCCACTCGATTTGAGCAAATCAGGTAAAGAGGTTGAAAAACACCTATTCCCGTGTGATAACACCCCAAAGTTGGGAACCGCCCCTTTTTGTTCCGCTGAGACCTCCTTCTCGTTTGATACGCATCACTGATTCGAAACAAAAGATTCGCAAAGCTTCGAAGCTTCATGAAGCAGTGAAAATTTTTTTTTTTTTTTTGGCGCACAAAAAGTATTCTCGTCGCTTTATAATATTAAGGTAGAACGATTGTGACTGTACTCACATGAACCATTTTAAATATGTTTTGAGTACCTTTCTGAATCTTAAGAGGTTCAGTGACATTGTTGGCAATAGAGGCTTCATTGAGCCATAGGATTTCAACAAAAATATCTTAATTTGTGTCCCGAAGATGAATGAAAGTCTTAAAGGTGTAGAACGACATGAGGGTGAGTAATAAATGACATTATTTTTAAGTGAACTACTGTCTGACTTTCAACCTTATAGTTACTTGGATGTAGACCTTATTGTGACAACTTGACCCAGTCTTCTCAATTTATACTGACATATGACAACGAGGACATCTGGAGCACTAGTTTTGCATCACATTTTCTAGATAATACCAATCATCGGCAAATATACATCACCAATCAATTTTGGTACCTCCACTTGTCAGACTAGAGTTGTACACTAATACATACAATGCCCTAGCACTAACGTCAGGGGAATGACTTTAGAGGACATGAATCAGCACACCTCCAAATACCTGGAAAATTCTTCTTTGCATAATTAAATTCCAAACTCCTTCATTTAAATTTCCCAACAGGTATGTTGAAGAATCCACAATGTCTTCTGCATCACTTTTTTCATTCTCAGAGGGGTTTCTTGCACCTGTTTCCTTCCTTTGTGGTGCTAATCAGCTCGCGCAAATCTGTAAAAGACCCCGCCGAGAGCTCCACCTCATATTTAACCAACGCATGTTCATTCATTCTGCTATTTTTACTATTCCACTTATTTTATAACCCCGGCAGTGGTCGCAAAGTAATTTCCTTCAGGTTTAATTACAACCTCATCTCCAAAGAGAATACTGTTGTCTTTTCTGTGGGCTGTTTTTTTTTTTTACCCATTGCTTCGACCATGTAATGACATGCCCATGGGACTTGGATAGCACTAGAGTTCCTGCAAAAGTTGCTCACAGTCTCTCCTGGGCATGCTTAACAAAATGCACCACTGCCCGTTGCTTTCCCCCAGGAGCTTGAGGTGGAAGCCATCTCTTTATGGAGTCCACACACAGCATTTCATTAAAGCCTGTGTGGAGCCAGCCTCAGGGATATGGCCACATAATTCATTTGGAAGTACACTGTCTCCTGCATCCATTCCCAGGTGTTTTTCAATAACCTTTTGGCTTCTCGCATTTAGGAGATGCTTTCCATCACATCATTTCTTTCATGTGGCACAAGGCAGTGCCTCAGTTTCTGTTTCCAATCTTTGCATTTCCCTTCATACCATTTCAGCTATTATAGTCTAATAGAAAGATTTTGCATTACTAGCAATCTTAAGTGAGCATTGAAGCCAGAGAAAGTCTTTAAAACCACCTGCAGGCAGAAGAACGTAGACTTTTTTTAATTTAAAGTAATTTGGAAACAGCTGGTGCGATTCATATGAAATTATATTTAATTTCCGGCATGCACCATTCATCTTCATTATATAGTGTAATTGTTGTTACACACACACACACACACAAAAAAAAACAGCCACTCAGTAGATTTAAATTCCTAAGCTATCAAAATCTTTAGAAAAACAACCTTAGTAATCGTAATTGCCTGTAAATTTGTAGCCTGAATGACCACCAGATGGCGCTCTCATTATAATCAGCAAACATGACAAGCAGAGTAGTTCTGGGGAAGCTGCTTTGTACAGTGTTCTCAGACTCAATTCCTGGAGGGCCACAGCCCTGCACAGTTTTGATCCAACCCTAATTAAGCACCTGATCCAGCTAATTAAGGTCTTCGGGATTACTAGAAACTTCTAAGCAGGTGAGTTGGAGCTGGTTGAAGCTAAACTCTGCCGGGCTGTGGCCCTCCAGGAATTGGGTTTGAGACCACTACTGTAAGTAGCTTTAATACCCATACTATATTCTTTGGCACAGTCCCAGAATTGGAGGTATTGTCCAGCAACCTACATGTCATAAGCAATAAATAAAAAAATGATAAAAAAACACAATAAAAAAAACAATAATGAAAATTGCAAACTGGGATTATTAGGATATATTTTTAATGTTCTAGCTTAATGGTTCTCAACTCTGGCCATGTAAAAATATACAATTATAGCCTACTCGAATTTTCTGCAAAAATATAATTCTTTTAATTCAGCCAAGAGGTCATGCCGTGACAAATCGATCTTCTACTGGTCGCATGTCTTCACGTGATGCAAATTCATGTCAGAGTTCACCAAACTTAGCGAAATGCTAAACGTTTCGCACAAGCTTGCGTTTCCGGTGATGCATTCGCATGCATGTCAGTGGAATGAAAAGTGCAGTGTGACAGCCTCCCCTTACTAGGGCTGTGTCCGAAAACTTAGGCAGCTGACTTGTTGCTTCGCAGCCATATCAAACAATGACTTTGTAGGCAGCGTTTGTGCATGAAGGTACCTCACAAAATTGATTTAGAACTGACCTCTCTGGCAGCTTGTTTAATTATCAGCAAAATAGAGCGAGCTTTAGTGATAAATAAGCAAATATATAAAGGGATTGTTCACCCAAAAATGAACATTTGGTCATTACTTAAAGGGATAGTTCACCCAAAAATGAAAATTTTGTGTTTATCTGCTTACCCCCCCAGTGCATCCAAGATGTAGGTGACATTTTTTCTTCAGTCGATCACAAATGATGATTTTTAACTGCAACCGCTGCCCTCTGTCATTCAAATAATGGCGGTTGATGGGAACTTCATCTATGAGAGTGAATAAACCTTGCTTAGACAAATCCAAATGAAACCCTGCGGCTCGTGACGACACATTAATGTCCTAAGACACGAAACGATCGGTTTGTGTGAGAAACTGAACAGTATTTATAGCATTTTTTACCTCTAATACACTACTATGTCCAACTCCGTTCAGGACTCCTTTAGTGATGGCAGTGATGTCTCGCACATATACTTCAATGAGTGTCAGACATCACTGCCGTTGACAGAGCGCGATCAGACATCACTAAAGGAGTCATGAAGGGAGTTGGACATAGTGGTGTATTACAGGTAAAAAATGATATAAATACTTTTCGGTTTCTCTCACAAACCGATCGTTTCGTGTCTTAGGACATTAATGTGCCGTCACGAGCCACAAGGTTTCATTTGGATTTGTCTAAGCAAGGTTTATTCACTCTTATAGATCAAGTTCCCATCTACTGCAATGATTTGAATGACAGAGGGCAGCGGTTGCAGTTAAAAATCATCATTTGTGATCGACTGAAGAAAAAATGTCACCTACATCTTGGATGCACCGGGGGTAAGCAGATACATATCAAATTTTCATTTTTGGGTGAACTATCCCTTTAATCACCCTCAAGTGGTTTCAAACCTGTATGAATTTTCTGTTCCACTTTATTTTAAAGTGACGTAGTTACATTGTACTTACTCAAATAAGTACTGAGTAATATTAATTACATGTATTTACTATAGAGTTATGGTTTGGTGTAGGGTTAGTTACCTGTAATTATGCATAACATACTGTTATTACATAGTAAGTACATAAAGTACCATGTAACTACGTCACCTTAAAATAAAGTGTTAACGAATTTCCTTTATCTGTGTTGGTAACCAGACATTTCATGGCACCCATTGACTTCCATAGCAAGTAAAAAAAAATGGAAGTCAATGCATGCTATGAACTGTCTGGCTACCAACATTCTTTAAAATATCTTTGTGTTCAACAGAAGAAAGAAACTCATAGAGGTTTGGAACAACATGAGGGTGAGAGTAAATGACGACAAATTTTTCAAAGTGAAAGTCCAAAATTTGAAAGTCAGTCGCAGATGCTCAACACACAATCATCTTAATTAAAAGTAATGAGACTAAATGATCTTACCAGTGCTGTTGCCGTGCTCTCTCTTATTGTGGTCTTTGATTTTGAAATTAGCTGATGATCAATAAAATGCAGCATATTTGTTGCTTTCAGTGATGTGAACTCCATTAAATCTGCATATAGTGCAGGAATTGAAGATCGGATTTATATCTGTATTACAAAAAATAAAAATAATTTGGAGTGGGTGATTTCGCTGATGATGGCGCTGTGGATGGCGTAAAGGGACCGAGTCTGTTGCTGAATTCGGAACTGCATAACAGGCCTACTACCCTTACTATGTTTGCCATAGAAGATATGGTAAAAGTAGTGTGGGTATTGTATGCGATTCTGAATTCAGCTTGTGTGAACCTGAACTGGCTACATCTGCCAGGACTTCTACAGACACATACTGAATTAGAAGACTCAGCTCGAAGATTCACCAGAAACAGACAAAAACAAGCTACAAGTTCAAGATGCACTGAATTCGGTAAAAATGCATAATTACTGTATAGTCTAACCTAGTGACTGTTTATTTATATTCAGTTAAAGGATTAGTTCACTTTCAAATTAAAATTTCCTGATAATTTTCTCACCCCCATGTCATCCAAGATGTTCATGTCTTTCTTTCTTCAGTCGAAAAGAAATTAAGGTTTTTTAAAAACATTCCAGGATTATTCTCCATATAGTGGACTTCAGTGGCCTCCAAACGGTTGAAGGTCAAAATTACAGTATCATTGCAGCTTCAGAGTGTTCTACACGATCCCAGATGAGGAATAAGGGTCTTATCTAGAGAAACCATTGCTCATTTTCTAAAAATAAATTTAAAATTATGTACGTTTTAACCATAAATGCTCATCTTGGGCTAGCTCTCCTCTTCTTCTCCATTAGAATTCCGGCAGTGTAGACACTGCTAAGTGTATTACTGCCCTCCACAGGTCAAAGTTTGAACTAATTGTTACTTGCACTAGTATATTGTATATGACAATTAAGTTCAAACTTTGACCTGTGGAGGGCAGTAATACACTAAAGAAGAAGAGAGCTAGTTCAAGATGAGCATTTATGGTTAAAATGTATAAAATTATTTTTTTTTTAGAAAATGAGTGATGGTTTCTCTAGATAAGACCATTATTTCTCACCTGGGATCGTGTAGAATGCTTTGAAGCTGCAATGAAACTGTAATATTCACCTTCAACCATTTAGAGGCCATTGAAGTCCACTATATGGAGAAAAATCCTGGAATGTTTTCATCAAAAACCTTCATTTCTTTTCGACTGAAGAAAGAAAGACATGAACATCTTGGATGACATGGGGGTGAGTAAATTATCAGGAAATTTTAATTTGAAAGTGAACTAATGCTTAATTATATTGAGTGGACTGAAAATGTTCTGTGTTATATCACTGGAACATGGGCAAATTGAGTGCCCTGCAAAGAGCAATAACCATGTGGTCACCCTACTTGTCAAGCTATAAGATATATAAGGTTCAAACAACTGAAAGCTTAATGATTATGTATGTGGGCTTCTAAAGGAAGAGTTACTGAGATCGATCCCACTCCATCAGCACTGTTCCTTGAGCATGACACTTACCACCTGCTTACTCAGGAAGACAATAGCTGAAAATGCTGCTATAGTCACTTTGAATGGAAAGCATTTGTTATCTAAATGGCAGAGAAGCAGCAAGTGCACAGACTCTACTTATTATCTTCAAGTGTTTCATTGAGTCATTCATAAGTTTCCTTCATATTCCAGACTTAAAGTGTTTGTTCACCCAAAAAATTCCCATGATTTACTCACCCTCAAGCCATCCTTGGTGTATATGACTAGCTTCTTTCAGACGAACACAATCGGAATCATATTAAAAAATATCATGGCTCTTCCAAGCTTTATAATGTTAATGAATGGCGCTCACTATATTGAAGCCCAAAAAAGTGCATCCATCTAACATAAAAGCGAAGCAATTGGTTTTAGTAAGAAAAATATCCCTATTTAAAACTTTATGGAATATAACTATCTAATGTCTGGCAAACTGATGTACTTATCGAGTTACGACAGAAGAGTAACCTCTGAAGCGACGAATGACGTATTGACGGATGTGGAAGCGCAGAGGATAGAGCAAACAAAACACCGGTCACAAATTAAAAGTCTAAAATGAGAACTTTTAAAGAGAAATGTTGGAGGATTTTGATATAAGAGGAGCTTGAGTTTGTTGCGCAACCCTATTTGTTTGAGCGTAGACGTGAGAAGCGTCTAAGTTTATGCTACTCCTACATCCTACATCATTCGTCAGATCAGAGGTTACTCTTACACTATAACTGGATGCATACGTTTGTTTGCCGGAAACTAGTTATTATAGTTTATAAAGTTTTAAATATGAATGTTTTTCTTACAAAAACCCATCGCCTGATTTCAGAAGGCCTTGATTAACTGCAAACTGACCCAGTTTGTTTGCTGGCTTCCATGGCTGCAATTTTCTTCACCAATGGGCAACCCATGGTGTCGAAATACTATTGGGTGAATTGGCAGTGAGTGGGATCACACAGACCAAAACTAAAAAACAAATGGTTCGACACAGAACGAATATGTAAAAGTAGAATAACTGGCTGTAGCATTGTTTTCTGAGAAACATGAGAACTTTGCATGCTTACAAAATATCTGCAAACATATTATGATATTTTTATGCTTTAATACAGTCAAAAAATTACATACAGCACCTTTAAAGATGGTTGTGAAGTGAACATTTATGGTTATTTGCAAATACGTAGTGCAGGGGTTCTGAACTCTGGCTCTTGAGGGCCATTGTCCTGCACAGTTGACCTCTGACCTTGATTAAATTCACCTACCTGCAACTTTTTAGTAATTCCGAAGACCTTGATTAGCTTGTTCATATGTGTTTGATTATGGTTGGACCGACCCAGTGGCATAGCGGAATCTGCGGGGGCCCCCTCGGTAGATATCAATTTTCAGTTGGGGGTAGATATCGTCTCCTTAGGCTGTCAAGAAATCACCTCTTGATGGAAATAACATCACAACATTATTTCTATCAAGAAGTACACCATTTTTTGGTCAAGATCTTGTACGAAAATGATTCTTCATGCTCCCTCCCAACCATTCTTTCACAATTTGAGCTTGATGAATCTTGACATTGTCATCTTGGAATATGGCCATGATGTGTCTTCCTATATGGTTGTTTAAGAAGTGAAAAGCTACACACTCCATCAATTAGGGTTAGAAGAACTGATTACCAAACATATAACATGCTAGAAACATAATAATAGCTGCAATAATGATCCAATCATAGACTCTTAGGCATTCGCCTATTTAAATCCGGCTTTTTTTTTGGCCAGGCAGTGCATGCACTACTTGCATCTCAAGAGTGGACATGACGATTGCAAGGTTTCATGTGTCGGCCATGTATTGTAACTGTCCGTTATGCTGCTTAATGTTTCAAACTGATATTTTTTTATCAAATTATATACCCTTATATAGTGCAGTATTTGAAGGGACGCCATTTGTAGTGGATTCCAGAACCATAGTGGACATTATTGTGTACACTCTTTCAATCCCATAATGCACCTCAATAATGAGTGTACAGCTGATGTCTACCCATGCACATCTCGCTAGAAGATGCCATAAGCAGCATTTCTGGCACACTTACTAGTTTTCATTCAGTGGACTATATTAGTGGAGTAATGTAGAGAATAGTGAATGAGGATATAGGAGTGATATTGGATACAGATATTTATTCCTTTAGTAGCACCTACTTATAACCTAGAGCTGTATTTCTTTACAGATATATCAATGTGAGTGGAAGGGAATCTTCAAATGGCACCTCGTATGAAGTACCTGAATCACAAGGCATCACATGAGATCAAGAGACCATTTCGGTGTCATCTCTCCACTCGGTATGTTGTTTTATTGTTTCTCTGTTCGTCGGCCATACAAAGGATTACAGCTGTAGGAATCCCCAAATTTATACATAGACGATAAACATCATGCTAACAAAGTATTAAATTTGTACAAAAATACTTTACAGCTCATAATACCTGTCCATTAGAAATAAAAATACAATATTTCAGGGACATAACTGTGACATTGAATCATAAATTCATCGTATACTGAAAATGGACACCCACTATTTTAACTGGCAGTGCTTGACTTCACTAAACGTTTCCACAAATGGAACACAAAAATGTTTTTTTTTTTTCTTTTCACTTGACCAGTGTGTATTTGCAGTAACACAGTGAAGTGTTGTGACAAACATAGGTCGAGGTCAAGGAAAGCGTTGTAATGAAAGTGACAACTAACTCTTGAATCAGGGATAAAAACCATAATTCAACATTTAGTGATTATGCATTTGAGAAACATCTCAGAGAGTTGCTCAGTGCATGAGTTTGGGGAATGAACCCGTACCTGAAGGTTTATCTGAAATAAAAGACACCTTTTCATCATCGTCAAACTTTCTCCATCAGCTGGGCTTGATGAGATTTTTGTTCGGTTCAGTAGTTAGACCACAATGTGCCATTTGAAAATAGTGAGTAGACAGGATCTTTGAGCACTGACAACGAGGGTGACGTCACTCAATCAAAAGCACAGTTTCACACAGGTGGGTGAGGGTCTTCATTGCCATTAGCAGCGTACATTTTTTTTCTTTACTAACATTATTTTTTCCCAAACAGAGCTACAAATGTGATGTTTAGTGGTCTGCCACATATGGTAGGAGAAATCCATTGTCATGTTTTGACACTCGTTTTTTTTTTTTTTTTCCTCTTTACAAACGGATTGCGCACCCTTTGGGCTTACACAGTCTGGAAAAAAAATGTCAGATGAGACATAAAACCATAACAGTACCATATACAAATTACCATAGTGATTTATAAGTATTTAAACAATGGTGGGAGAAATACAAAAGTCTTTTTTCTCATGGACATCAACCCCATGCTTGTGTTTTTTCATAAGTGGGAACTGCAAATTTAAGCAAATGAGATTAATTTGTTCGTCGTAATATTCTCATTTATCACAGACAGCGGAGTAAACAATATGCGAGTACCTACTTGAACGGCTGTCGTTTTCATTTAGGAGATTGATGTCAGAATAAATAAGCTGTTCTATCCTTTGGGCCAATGATGGATTTCCTCAAAAAGTGGGGCGAGAGTCTGGAGACCGCAGACCTACGGCGGTTACCTAACAAAGTACAAAGAGATTCCGAACCGAATGACCTTCTCTGTGCCATCAATCTGCTCCGGTACATGGTCGATAGTGACCTCATGCTAACCAGCCATCGCTCAAAATCACACACATCCCTTATAAATCATCCGCCTCTATTCATAAAAATAGACATCTATCCAATTTCAAGATAAGGTGCCTTTGTGCCACCCTCTCCTTATGAGCGACACTGGATTTCATATTTGTGGTGAAATAGCGAAAAGAGAACTGGAACATGGTGTTTTTCGTGTAGCCAAGCTCTTGTTTTTTTTGGACAGAAGTACTACAAAATAGTTCATTAAAAGGTCTCATGCATTAAGCTATAACCCACATTCAGTCACAATTGAAAAATGGCTACCGAATTCATTGTGCTGATTATTTTTTCCCCCCACACACAGCTGTATCCTCTCTCTTTTTGAGAGACCAACTCTGACCTTGGCATCGGATAGAAGGAAATACACAGACATACACTATACACACACTTGTGTTTCAGTATCACAAAATAGGAGGGTCGACGGTTGCGTTTCGGATGTAGGACTTTGACAGACTTCGTGGAGGCTTGCGAAATAAAGTCTCGGGACACTCGCACACACATTCGAACTCACACAAACACGGACGATCACAGAGTGGCCAGTCCGATATCGTAAGTAAAAGTCTGTGTTGCTTTTATGCATCTTTTGCTTTTTTTTTTTTTTTTTTTTTTGAGTTCTCCTTAAAACTATTCTCGTTTATTGGCAATAAAAATCAGGGATGGCACTGTTTCAGTTTTTCAGGTTTTTCTTCCCACAATTTGGTTTTCCAAGAGGTCAGTGTGGTCTTCGCCGCCTTTTTCACAGGGTAAAAACACACCCAGCGTGTCAGGAAAGGACCTCTCAGTCACGGTGGTTCATGCTCTGACTTAGGAAAGGGACTGGGTGTGCTATAGGACAACAAGCCCCTCCCACTAGAGGGAGCCATTTAGGGAGGGGAAGGTTTGCTTTAGCACCATGAGGAGGATGCTCCATTGCAGGCACCTGGGAGGAGTTCTGCTATAAAGTCTTGTTGGGGTCTCTGTCCTCTAGTCCTGCTAGTGTGGAGTTGTGCTGGCCCTGCTCCAGCCCTGCGGCAGGCTGTTCGAGAGGGTCCCCGGAGTCAGTCCAGTTCACTGCCTCGTCATTGGACAATGGGTTCAGTTCTGAGGTCTGCGAGGAAACCGGGTTTCGGCTTATGACTAGATCCAGTTTGTTCCCGGACTCTGCTATGAGAGGAACCACTAAGCAGCAGTCAAAGTCTCTAGTCCGGACGTGGTTTATCTGTGGCACAAAGCAAGAAAAAATGAATCTCACTTACAGGTACAATTTCTTCTGTACTTGGTGTCCCATAATTTAGCAGGACTGCATTAGTGGCTCACCTGTAGCAGTCTGTCGTATGGCTTCAGGCCTCCGATTTCTGCAGGCCCACCCGGACGGATATTGTTAACATAAACCCCCTTCTCCAGGACCCCATCAGACACACTAAACCCAAAGTCCTCAAGGTCCGAGTCCTTCAACAGACTCACCTGTGAATGTGGGAACAGTTACACATATCAACCCTGCAGTGTAACGACTAAATTGAATCTAGAATTGACCAGTATTCCTACCTTATGAAGCTCAACTGGGGTAGGCGACATGATGTCTTTGATCTCCTGCTTCATTCTCCTCATGGCGAAAGCTTTTCTGCCGACATCAGTGGGCAGCGTATTGCTGCGGTTGGCCTGTGTGTATTGTGGTTTGTTGCTGCCACGTTCCTGAAAGCTGGCCTGTCGGCCCAGATGGCTTCGGGTGGGAGCAGGGTCATGGTTTAAACTTAAAGAGCTGCCTGACATGATGGTGGCCTACAGGGAAAACCATGGGGAACGGAGCTGAGTGTGAGTAAATGTAAGTGTAGAATATAGGTTATACAGATAAATGCACTCAAATTACACTTTAGTTTACACTAGGGCTGGGACAATACATTGATTCTTGATTTGCGATATAATGAATCTAGATCGATCCTGATATTTTCTCTTCAATCGATTCTGAGCTTTGTTTTAACAGCAGATAGCGCTGTAGGCTACTTTTGAACCGCGTACTTAAATGCTTACGAAGAAGAATGCTGGACAGCGATTGTGCGTTCAGCTGAGTCGTGTAAGTGGTTAAATATACTTGCACCACAGCTCAGAATGCTTTTATGACAAGAGATTCATGTAAACACAGCCCACTGCGAACACCCTTGTAATTCACTTTAACCTTTATGAATGATTATTTTTAGTTTTTTTTTTGATGTGTGTAAAGGAACAGGAAACAAGCAGTGTATGTCTGTTTCTAAAGCACGTAGTGCCATCTGCTGTTAAAAACTGAGCTCAGAATCGATTCGAGAGAGGATCGTGATACATGAGATGGTCCTCACTGCAGAACACGAGATCCTGGGGGTGAGGTTGGATCTAGATCAAACTCCTCCCACTTTACATATCCCTAAACCTACCGATCTCCGCCCCCTGGATCTAAACCTACCCATCTCCACCCCTTGGATCTGGATCCAACTCCTCACACTTTACATATCCCTAAACCTACCCATCTCCGCCCCCCTGGATCTTGTGTTCTGCAGTGAAGGGCTACTGCAATACATCGGAAAAGATCAAAATCGTTCCAGATACTTTGTATCGCAAATCGAGAATCAATGTTTTGTCCCAACCCTAGTATACACTACCGTTCAAAAGTTTGGGATCAGTAAGACTTTTTTTTGTCATTGTTGAAAGAAATGAATTCAGCGAGGATGCATTAAATTGATCAAAAGTGACAGTAAGGACATTTAAAATGTTACAACAGATTTCTATTTCAAATAAATGCCGTTCTTTTGAACTTTTTATTCATTAAAGAATCCCGAAAACAAATGTCACGTTTCCTCAAAAATATTAAGCATCGCAACTGATTTCAGCATTGATAATAATACGAAATGTTTCTTGAGCATCAAATCAGCATATTAGAAAGATTTCTGGAGGGTCACGTGACACTGAAGACTGGAGCAATGATGCTGAAAATTCAACTTTGCCATCACTAGAATAAATTACATTAAAAAACATTCTGAAATAGAAAAGTTATTTTAAATTGTAATAATTTTTCACAATATTGCTGTTTTTATTGTATGTTTTGATCAACTGAATGCAGCCTTGGTTAGCATAAGAGACATTTTAAAAAATCTTACCAAGCCCATACTTTTGAATGGTACTGTATGGAAATTACACTGTCAGTGAAACACCCATTAAGTATAAATGTTACAGTACAGAGGGTGAAATTTTAAGCATTTCATGTTTGTGTTACACTTCCTGTTGTGTTACAAGAAGCAAAATGCTGATGGACAACGATACACAAACTCTTAGTAACATGCATTTTTACACACTAATGGGCGGTTTGAACCGCTTTGACTTCCACCATGGCAAGCCATGGCAATGATTAAACATTATGAACGGTGGGCATTTTTTTTTTTTTTTAGATGTTTTTTGGAGTTCTTTGAAGATGATCTTCAAAAAGAACCTGGTTCTGGTTCGGACTTTTGCTGAGGACACTGCTACACAAGAAATATTTACACAACAAAAAGCCTTGCTGCAGCTCTTCCATCATGCTTTGCATGAGCCCACATGCCTTCGTTCTCTTCAATCCACCGTCATTTGCTAGTTTGTGTGAATTTCACTCAAACTGCACGGAATGGAGATTCCAGGTTAATGACAGGTGACCACACAAAAGAGAAAACTCTTCTAAGCCAATGCATTTGTGGTAAGCAGTGTAAAAAAATCATTAAACTGCTGATCAGACATGTAAATCATGCACTTTGACACCACATTCAACCAATTCAGCATGTGAAAAATGAAAACGTGTGATTTTCATACAATGTTTTTCGGGCCTTTTCGAGCTCAATAGTACATTCTACTGACACAAACCTAAGGCAGACACTTTCATCGAATCCAATTAAGGCCAAAGGGTACATTCAGCGTAAAAGGCTTTTGATTTTATCGTGTTTCCACAGACAAGTGGGATGGAAAGTGAAGAGCTTTCAAAGCGATCCCTAACTTTGACTACTAAAAGCTTCTCTGCGCTGTCGGCTACGTATGGTCTGCATTTAACTCAAGGTACCTGATAAAGCAAAGGCAAGAAAATCAATCTGCTTTCATGAAATGTTTCAAGGCTGGCCACAAAGCATGTCAAATACACCATTGTGTGACATGACAGCAGATAGTATCTACTGTATGAGACTGACAAAAAGTAAAATGTGATTAACAGCAGATTAAAGCCATTTTCCAAGAAATTCATGCTTTTTTAGTCATGTCTTTTATAGTATTTAAAGTTCACCCAAAAATAAAAATTCTGTCATTATTTACAGACCCTCATGTTGTTCCAAACCTGTATGACTTATTTCTTCCACATAAAAAGGGATTTTAGGGAAGAACACAGTAGTCATAAAAGTAGTACAAATGAGTCCAAGTCTTCTAAAGCCAAATGATAGCTTTCTATGAGGGACCATAGGTTGACTAGTAAAAACACCATTCGAAATTTGGACTAATGAAATCTGTCACCTGAATTTCACTGTTACAGCTGAACATGTTGTGTGCAAATACATGATGTCGAGGTTGATGAGAGATGCTGCCGTCTACTTTCAGGCAGAGCCAAGTGTGGCAATATTTCCATTCTTATTGGCATATTCAGTTCTCATTAGAGTCATGCATCCCACTAGATGAGGATCTGCTTTATGGTGGGAAGAAAACTGCAATGAGAAACTCAGACCTATATCAGTGTGTCCCTGTGCCGTCAGAGCACATTTTCTTCACAGCAGGCCTTGCTGTTATCAGGCAAAGACTTTCACAACTTGTTTTTCTGAATAACAACATCTGAAACAACAACAGTGTGATAGCCTTAAAATAGACAATTTGTTCATTAGTCTAATGACAGCTACCTAGTTTTCAAATGGGGTTCTTTGTGAGCTCTGAGGGAGTGCAAATGTTTTTTTAAATTGCTATTTTTCAAAAACATATTTGTATTAATGCATATTGTCCATTTAATTTTTTCAAAAGAAAAACACAGGTTGAAGTTCTCTTTTGAAGAAAATTACTGGCTTCCAGCAATGTTGTTATTTACATCTAAAACAAACTATTAATAATTTTTTCAGTAATACAGCTGAAACAAAATATAAATATTAGATGTAAAACGTAAAGGGGGGGGGGGGGGGTAATGCTATTTCATGCATTCTCACTTATTTACACTGTTGAAGAGTTGGATTCTCATGCTAAACATGGCCAAAGTTTCAAAACACGACTTGGACATATGATGGAGTATTTCTGTGCCAAATGACTACTTCCGGTTTCAGTACAGGTTTGAGTTTTTTTTAAAAATTGAGTCCTGTATGATGTTAGCCTGACTTCGTCATACTCATATTCTAGGCAGAATGTGAGTCTGATACTGCTCCATTGCACTTGAATTATGGGGCGTGTCTTAACCGAACCAGTAAAAAAACAAACAAACTCTGCACTCAATTGGATAGACCTACAACCAATCAGAGCAACGCAGTAAGTGACGTATGTTGAACTTGTACTTAAACTTTTGCCGAATCCCGTTGGAAGGACGGCAAACACATCTTTCCCATCGACAAATGCCTTGATTGCGGATCTTTGTTCGTCTTTTAAAATTAATGCGCTGTCGATTTCTTTTATTACAGACGTGATAGCGGAATCTAAACATCTTACTTCTCCAGCTGCAGTCATCGTTGGTGAAAACCGATTCAACCCAAGCGCTCATTGATGACGTGAGTGGTTACGTAACCGCAGATAGCCTGTCCATCATCGATTAAAGCCCGCCCTGGCAATTTGATTGGCTCGGCCTTCTGGAAGCCGAGCATAATTACTCCACAATGGATCGAGTCCAGACCGAACTTCCCGTCCAAAAAATGTTGTGGGCGGGGTTCGGGCTGGCACCCAGGCTAGTATGATGTCAAAAGATAGCGGAATTACTTGTATAGGCACTTTTCCCTGATAAGCGTGCGCACAGATCACCCAGAGCAAGAGCAACAGCACGCCCATCAACGCGTTTCGTTTGGGATACCCATGAGATTTTTCAACAATGGCTGTGTCCCAATTCAGGGGCTGCACGCTTAGAAGGCTGCATACACCATCGGCCTCATTTAAAAAAAAAAAAAACGTTAGATTGCAATGCAAGAAAGAAATTACAGTATTTTACACCTCACAATGAATATCAGTCAATTTCATTACGGTTACCTTTCTTAAATATGAAATTCAAATGCGATCTCTGAAGGACAAAGCCTCCGAAATGAGACGCAGCTCCTGTAAACAAAGGACTGTGTTTTTGGATGTGAGGGAAAGATGACCTTTTTCAGCTTCCCAATGAACCCAGCGTTAAGGGAACAGTGGATGAAGTTTGTTTTTCCGGGGCAGCAACGGAGTTGTAAACGTGTGTTTGTTTGTTCCCAGGATTTTGGTGATGAATACTTTGTAAACAAGTCCCAGTTCGGCGCTGGATTTGCAGATCGCGGGTGGTGACTAAAGTTGCATCAGATGTCTGTGTTTTGTTGGCAATCAGCGTGCAAGTGCATAAAATGTAAACACCACGAAAGCTTTTGTTCCCTTTGTATTTATAATGATGTCGCAGCTAGCAGAAATCGCAGAAGCTGCGGTCGTGACTCTTTCGCTCTGCCCACAGCACTGACGGCAGATACGCCTCCAGGAGCTCGGCTTTTTCCGGAAAGACTCGGTTTAGCGTATCTATCTTTTCTACTTTTCGGAGATATGAAGGATGCATTGTTACTCTATATGTACTCAAGATTAACATGAGATTGACAGAAACTGTGAGTGATACCCCCCCTTTAAATGAAATTAGCAACTTAAATATGTTGAAGCAGTACTAAAATTACTAAAACTAAAATAAAAATAAATTAGAAAAATTGAAGTATAAATATTTTCAAAATTACTAAAACTAAAATGAAAATATTAAATACTATAATAATTTATAAATAATAATAAAATAACCCTAGTTTGCAGTGACTGATAAGGATTTTTTTTTAAATAATTGTCTATATATTTGTACTCACAAGAGAAATTTCTATTCAAAAAGCATAACTACAAAAAAAAAAAATATATATATATATATATATATATTCACTATGGAAAAAAAAAAAAAAAAAAGAATATTTTATAATATTATTTTTAAATTAAATTAATTTAAATAATGTTAAAGATTTTTTTTTAGGCCTAGAAATGGCAGTTTTTAAATTTCCTGGTTTCCAAGTATATTTTAACTTACATTTTTAATTTTTGAGTAATCAACTATTTATATATTTGTTTATTTTTAAATATCTTTTAAATATCTTGGCTTCAAAATTACTCAAAATGCCTATCCCTAACATGAATGTGAAAGAGATTTGAGATTTGGAACAACATAATTGTGACTAAATGAAGACAGAATCTGGGTGAACGACATCTTTAACACGTCATAATGCATTTTGAATGCACCCCCAGGATCTGAAGTGGATGCCAATAGTGGTTGTCTGCGAATCCCACACCCCCCCCCCCCCCCCCCCTTTCAAGCAGGCCCCCAGCAAGAGACACTGAGCCCATTAGCACGAGGAGAGCACTTGGGTGCCAGCGCTACAAGCAAAGAGGAAGCCCAAAGAAAGGAAAGGGGTACCAAGATGGCCAGGTTTCTCTTATTCAGAAGCCTGTCTGGCTTGTCCTGGAAAAAGAAGGAGCTGTTACACAAAACCAGGGTTGGTACTGCATGCTACTGAAAAAAGATTATATAGGGGGGTTGATGAATGGAAAAGAGCTAGAGGATGAACGTGTGGAGAGGGGAATGTACACAAACGGATGGCATTTTTCTACCCAAAGTTACCTCAAGTTCTCGCAGGATCCCGGATTGGCCGCACGTCTCCAGGTCTTCTAGCGCTTGGGACCAGAAGTTCTCTTCTTGGTCTGGCTCCGTCCCATCGTGCCCCACAGTGAACCTGTTTGAAACACAATGGGAGATTTTAACCGCCTATTACATCAAAACTACGGCGGCCAATGAGCAGGCAGGTGTCACGGTGATGAACGCAGGGGACGACCAATGATCTGTGCAGGCTATGGTGAGGCTCTTGAAGAGAGACACATACAGACACACCCGGTGCGGTCGGACACACTGAGATGGACGGTGATGTCCTGGTGGATTGTGGGGCTTTGGGTTATGAAGTGAAAGGGCCGGATTGGTTTGGGGAAGCAGTGCAGGTTAACAGGCACACAGCACTGAACCTCACCTGCTGTCTGAGATTAAACCGGTGGGCAGCGTGGATGCCCTGTAATGGGAGATCAGCTTCAATCAATAACACAAACGGCAGGTGTAGAGTCAAAACAGATCACTCAGTCTGTCACTTTTTAACAGCTGTGTTTTAGCCTTTACATCTTGTACACAACACATTTTGAGGGCGTTCGTCTAAAAAGCATTTTACCACCACTCTCAAATGACAAAGAAATATGTGTTGGAGAAGATGGGGGATGTTTTGCATTATACAAATTTTATTTAAATACAGACTGCAGAATGCTGAAAATATTTGAAAAGACTAAATTGCATAAAAGTACAGGTAAAATCTTCTCCTTAGAGCAAGTTTTTATTCTGTATTTCCAAAGTATATGATACACAGCCATGTTTTCCAGCTGATTTGCTATAGTTCCTAAAATTGACAAACATGAAATGGCTCTTGCAGCCCATTTACCTCCATAATACAACATATTTCTGAGTGAAAAAATAGAGGCATGCATGCAAATACTAAAAAAGTAATTAAAATCTAATTATCACTCAAAATGTTTTCTGTGAAAAGTGTATATAGCTAAAAATCTTGATTTCCTGTTGTCCAAGTTAGTGTCAATTCTGTTACCGTCAAACTCTGTTACCAAGGTAGAGTAACAGTATTGACAGTATGTAACAGAATTGACAGTCATACACAGAGAAACTCTCTCACACTCAC
Organism: Chanodichthys erythropterus; assembly: GCF_024489055.1. Lineage (NCBI taxonomy): Eukaryota > Metazoa > Chordata > Actinopteri > Cypriniformes > Xenocyprididae > Chanodichthys > Chanodichthys erythropterus. Next base: position 11,396,404 of record NC_090228.1, read on the forward strand.
ACACACACACACACACACACACACACACACACACACACACACACACACACACACACACACACACACACACACACACACACACACACACACACACACACACACACACACACACACACACACACACACACACACACACACACGACTGTCAATACTGTTTCTCTACCTTGGTAACAGAGTTTGACAGTAACAGAATTGACACTGACTAATTCGGACAGCAGGAAATCGTGATTTTCAGCTATATAAGACACTTTTTACAGATAATATTTTATTGTTATGGCCTGTAACATCTTGTAATCCATGACATTGAAAACCAAATTATTATAATGATTAAAAATATAACCTTTTGAAAAAAGCAGAAAAAATAATGACTTTGGACACCAAATGTACCTGAAATTATATAATCACCCATACATTATTTGTTTTCCTTAGCAATAGTGTGATTTAACAAATAATAGCCATGTAAATAGTCAAACAGCATTGTTGTTGTCAACTAAAACTATCAACAAAGTATTTGGTTAATAACTTAAATTAGAAATTTTGCGTTACCAACTAATTGATAAAACATTCAGTAAAGTTTAAATTGAAATACTAAAATTACTAAAACTGAAATAGAAATAAATGAAAACAAAAAACATTCAAAATACTAATAAATAACATTAAAATAACACTGACGTCAACTTTAATAACAAATGGAAGTCTGTGCCAACTATTTCAATCCACAGTTAATAAAATAAATGAATGTGCAATTAGTAAATGGTAATTCTAACATAGTTAGTACCCACTCATCTGCCTTTCTGCAAATCACAACTAATGGATGAAAGTTATGCCAGCTAATTAATATTCATGAGCCAGGCTGATTTATAATGATTCTACTTTTCAGATCATTCCTACAGCCCTGATTTTATCCATCAGGTTCTAACTGGATTGTGAAAAATCTGCATAACAAGACCAGGGATGTGTATTAAGGAAGCAAGCAAATGAGGTCAACTTTGATGTCATGTTAACTTTAAGGCAGCACAGTATCACCATTAAAGGGAAACTGTACAATCCTGAGTTGAAAACTCAAAGAGTGATCATAACTCTAGTGTCAGCTAAATACTTTAAAAAGGCCTTCTTTCTTCCTAAGAGCCGCTGGCTTCATTACTGCACACGGGGGCCCTTTACGCCTTTGATCTACGGCACAATAAATCTGAATTACAAATATTCAACAGCATGAGCTAACAAAGAAGAAAGTAGAATCGCCCCAAAAAACGATCAATCAAAGCTCCAGTAACAGCCTGTTTCACAATAAAATGTGCTGCAAATGTACTGCACAGCTGAGTTAATATTATGACTGAGAGTCACATTTTAGGTTGAAACAAAGACTATTGCATGGAATTCAGAGAAATGTCGCTGAAGACCCACTTAATGTGAATATTAAAGTCAGTTCACTTCTTAAAAATTGTACTGATGGTCTTGTCTGAGATTGTCTTTTGAATTTAATGAATTTGAGAAGTCAACAAAACATTTGAATAGATGCGGTTAAGCAGCATTGCCTTCACACAATACCTTTCTGTACAGTCTGGCACTAAACTAGTCCGTGATTCAATGGATATTGACACATCAGTACTTCATTTCTAGGAAAATAAAGAGGTAATAACTTTAATGGAATAATAATGTCTTCAATGGCAGAAAAGTTCAGTCTATTTCACTCAGAAGTCTTGTGTACTTTGCTAATGTAATATAAAATCCATCCAATGAATTCAAGACATCACATTATACACCTAATAAACCTGGCGGCCTTAACTCCCTGAAACTTCCTTACTCTTCCACCCAGATAGCGAAATTCTCTGTTTTTACTCTTATTTCTATTTCTTAGGTGTTCCATTATTATTATGTATTTGGTTCTTCTTTATGTAAAGCACTTTGAATTACCATTGTGTATGAAATGTGCTATACAAATAAAATCGCCTTGCCTAATATATACTTAATATTTCACTCACAAATGAAAATTCTCTCATTATTTGTCATTATTTTCATGTTGTTCCAAACCTGTATGACTTGTTTTCCCCATAGAACAAAAGCAGCAGCTTTGAAGAACTTCTATGCAGCTCTCTTGAACAATGATATAGACCCACAGTGGTCAAGGTTAAGAAAAAATGTTCCATGAACAAAAAAAACCCAGCATATTGTTTTGGAACGACATGAGGGTGAGCACATAGTAAACCATTCCTATAAAAAATAAATTAACAAAATGAAGATTCATTTTATATGCTGTAATGTGACCGAGTACAGTTATCAAGCAGTCTGTTGACGTACCCGCTAGCACTTGGCCTGTCCCATTCATCCACACCGAGTCCAAAGTCCGGCAGTATGTTGTTCCTCTGCCGGCTGCTGTTCACTGGGGAGAGGCTGCCCCGGCTGGGCTTGGCATTCCTCCACTCATGGCTGTGGAAACTGTAGCCCGATGCCTGGAAACCCGTGGGAGCTGAAACAAACACACACAACCAGAGTCCAAAATTAACTTTTTGCCACTTTTGCCAATAGCGGGTAAATTGAGAAAATTTACTATCCATAAATATTTCTTACATGCTTTCAAATTGTATTTTGCATGTTTAATATTTTATATTTTTCAGTTTGGATAAAATAGCTAAATGATTCCATTGAACAACACAAATAACTTTGTTATTATTATTAATGATAATGGGAACACATTTCAAGGTTCCATTTGTTAACAATAATTAACTACATTCGTTAACATGAACTAACAATGAAAAATACTTAATTAATTAGCATTTATTAATTAGGGATGCACCGATATGAAAATTTTGGCTGATACCGATAACCAATAATTCTTTATATTTGAAAGCCGATAACCGATATATTGGCCGATAAATCTAAATCAAAATGTTTATATCATTTTTTGAGAACCTGATTATAAGAACAAAAAATTAAAAGCCTATATGACAGACTTGAGCTGTACGATGCACTTAACTGTATTTTCCTTTTTGAAGTGATTTCAGTCATATTTCAAGCAATTCAAAAGCATAATGGTGCACAATGTGCATCTGAAGTGTCTCAGCTGAAGGAAATAATCATTTATTTATCAGCTTTAATATATCGGCCAGATAACGATAACATTAAAAATGAACATATATCGGCCGATACCAATAAGGTGGCCCTATCATTTTATTTGAGCTAAATTCAACTGAGCTAAAATAAGTAAATGATTACATTGAAATAAAAATAACAAAAAAAGTATTATTACTATAAATAAATCAAAGTTGTTTGACAAAATGCATGTTGTTGTTCTTGCTACAATTACAAGCCAGTTGGCTAGATCACAATGTTACTCGCATTTGGCAATGGCATGTGCTTTTTTACCCTGCACACAACATTAGCCTGCTGATATGAGGGGGGGAAAAATCAATTTTATTAAATGAAAGAGAAAAAAAATGTGGCAATAAACTGTTCCCAGAAGAAAGAGTACATTTCTGCATTACGCTGCACTCTCACACAACACCGGCACAGGAGGTGCTGGATGCACGGGTTCCCAGGCTCCGCTCATTAATCTGGCTCAAGACTACTGGAGGGTAGGGTGAGGAGGACTACAGGGAGAGTGGAGAACAACATGCTAGTTGTGTTCACACACTCATCTCCGGAGGGAGCCACAGCATTGTTTCATACGCTTTGGTCTGATTTTCCCTCGGTGACCGCCGCCAAGAGCTGCATAGCCTCAGGGTTTTAAGATTCACCAGCAATTCAATAAGGATTAACTGCTTGTGATTTGTTCACCCCTCAGGGCTCGAGAAGGTGGAGGAATCCTTAATAAGACACTCTTGATAGCTATTTTAGTGTTATGTCCCTTTTTCAAGGAAAGAAGTACTGGAAATGCAGAATAATGATACATATAGGCATTATTATCCCTTTAAACTGCGCATGCCACCGATGTTGATCCTACGCAGATCGCAATGTGCAGAAGCCAGACTCAAAAAGATAAACAAAACCAGCAATGATGTCTCGAATCGGAGTTAAAATGGTCCACTGATTTTATGGAATAGAAGCTGTGAGAAATCGTGTTCATGGAAAATGCACAATGCTAATTAATGCGCAAGACAAGGAAACAGTGCAGAGTTCATAGTGGCACCAAATGTCAAAAATAATGACTGTTATAAATATACAGAAGCATTTTATTTTATATTATAATATTACATTGTTATTTTTATGCCTTGCTTTCTAAAGGTCCCAACAAATAAGATATAGCAAAAAGACAAATCAGGTTATCTTGAAAAAACTAGACAGAAAAACAACAGTAACTCTATACCAGTGATTCTCCACTGGTTTTGCCATCAAATTGGTTTACTGTACAAAAGTCAATAGAAATTATTTATTAAAGGGTTGGTTCACTCAAAAATGAAATTTCTGTAATTAATTACTCACCCTCATGTCATTCCAATCCGTCTTCGGAACACAAATTAAGATATTTTTTTATGAAATCCGAATGCTTTCTGATCTCCCTGCAACGTCATAACAAATTTTAAGGCCCAGAAAGGTAGTAAAGACATCGTTAAAATAATCCATGTGACTACAGTGGTTCAAACTTAATATTATGAAGCGACAAGAATACTTTTTGTGCGTAAAAACAAAACAAAAATAATTATAATAATAGTCTCCTATGCTGTTGACGCAGTAAACACAGAACAGCGCTTCCAGGTTCTACATCAGAATGCTGGTTCAGTTGTTATTTTTGTTTTGTTTTTGCATACAAAATGTATTCTTGTTGCTTCATAACATTAATGTTGAACCACTGCAGTCACATGGACTATTTTAACAATGTCTTTACTACTTCTCTGGACCTTAAAAATTGTTTTGACGTTGCAGGGAGATCAGAAAGCTCTCGGATTTCATCAAAAATATCTTAATTTGTGTTGTGAAGATGAATGAAGGTCTTACGGGTTTGGAATTTAATTTTTGGTGAACTACCCTTTAATATTACCACTACTGCAGGGTACAGAATATGCCAGATAAATTAAATGGGTAGAATAGAAAGACTGAATACATTCACTACATATTTATTGTAGTCTGCCATAAAAAAAAAAGTGTATGTGAAAAAATATCTATTTATATATACACATACAATATTATTATCATTATTATTATTATTAACAGAAATTAACATGTCTGGTAAGTCTTTTGCTCAGCCCAACAGAAATATGTTTTACTCAGCAAGAACAAAAATATAGAATATTGCATACAAGCAGACCATTAATCGTATTAGAAGCAAGGCATATGGTTTCTTTAACTTTTCATCCGAGGTATCTAGTTCAGAGTCAGCTTTCGCCTTATCTCCGGATACAGCAGTACTAGTTGAATCCCATAAGGGCCAATAGTTTGCCAGCAACCTTGAATTTATGCTCTGTCCACATCATCCATAATTTAAAGCACAGATTGCTGCTCCCTGTGAATGGTTTTCGTATCTCTGCAGCCATCTGAGATTCATTTATGTATGGAGCACTGAGAGAAAGAATAGTGCTGCCTGAGGGGAGGAGAGCAACCATATGAACCTGTTAACATGAGCGGAAAGTGGCTTTCCACCCCATCAGAGCGAGGGACATGGAAAATAACATGAGATGAAAGGTACTTTTGAGGAGGTGTATGTCAGCAGCACTGGGATGAATGAATTATCTCTATAAATGAAAATGACTGATGACATTCAGATATTAAAGGGAATTAGGTTAAAGTTTCGCTCACTGACAGACGCTAATATATTACTAATCAGATTATATTTACATTTTTACATACACATTTGCATTTTCAAAAGGAAATATATATAGTCATTTATGGGTGGAAACCTTGTGTCTCCAAAAATGCTACTTTTCAGGAAATGGAAAAGTATGTTTATATATATAAATAAAAATTAAACTGTGTTGTCAAAGTTGATATTGTGGCTTTGGTCACACTTTAGATTGGGGTCTAATTCTCACTATTAACTACAGCTTTTGCCTCAAACTCCTAATTTCTGCATATTAATAGTTAGTAAGGTACTTAAGTTTCGTATTGGGCAGGATTAAGGGATGTAGAATATGGTCATGCAGAATTAGGCATTAATATGTGCTTTATAAGTACTAATAAACAGCTAATATCCTTGAAATGTGCTTGCTAATAAACAACTAGTTAATAGTGAGATTGGACCTATAGTGAGAGTTTTACCCTGGCTTTATGTATGGTCAGACACTTACATGTGGCATTATATTATTATCATTTGATTTGACCAAAATCATGTTCAAATGGAGTTACAAGGTTTTTGACCAGCCAATTTCTGAGAATTTCAGTCGAACGTGTTTTGTCCATCATTAGAACGGATGCATCTGAGGCAGTAAATGTGTCGCATTATGTTTTCATCAACTTGCAGGTTATAAAGTTTATTGTAGCTATATGTGGATGCTCTGTTTTTGTCATTTGGCCAAAATATCATGTTATTAAAGACGAAGTGCTACGCACAGGCTGTTTAAGACAGTATTGGACTCGACAAGAAACACTAGACTAACGCAGTCTTCATAAACGTTGTGGACCAATAACAAATAGTTATTTCAGCAATTATTTTCACTAATATTCATATACACAGGTGAGCGTAGGAGTAATGCATATATGTATTATTCATAAATGAATAGAAACCATTTCTCTGAACTTAACATTCAAATGTGTGATGTGCCTACTTGGCATTCTCGATGCAAGCTATGATTGCGATTAGTTTTGACCAGGAGGCCTCAGTGTCAGGAGAGCTGACTGCAATTCAAACCCATTACTGGCAAGTTATCCAAATGGCCATGTGTATCCCAGCGCTCATTAGGACTCATTTTCCACTTAGTAAAATAATGCATTGTTGCATATTAGCCCCAGCACTGTACCACCAGCTGGCCTAATAAAAGGCCCAATGCAGATTACTCGAAATAATTACTTGAGTAAATACATATCTGCAGGTCCAACGAGGATGGAAAACTCAATTAAACCTAGACCTGCTGGGACTCAACCGAACCCCCAGGATACAATGGGACAAACACTGCTTGGCGCTGTAGCTAATGTGCGAGAACAGGTGGTGTAACCATAGTGAACATAATGAACTCATACCAGGTCAAAAAGACTGTATTGTATGTCGTGATATTAAAGAGACAGTTCACCAAAAATGATTTACTCAGTCCCATGTCATTCCAAAACAAAACAAAACAAATCCGACATAGAAAAAAAAAGTGTCCCAACACTACTTTTGCACTATAAGTCTTCTGAAGTCATATGATCTTAAATCTTATTCACATTAGCAAATATTTAAATCCTCATTATGTGCCTCATTATAGTGCTTTTTCCAGAGCAATTTTTGGAGCTTTTGATTTAGCTCAACCTCTAACTTTGTGTTTTGTGGAAGAAAAAAACACATGAAATGACATGAGGACGAGTAACATTTGAGTTACATGAGTTACATTTTTGAGCAAACTATTCTTTTAAAGTTATCATAACAGTGTTGCTTTTGTACTAGGGGCCAACTTATTCGCTGGAAACCAAAGTTGATAACTAGTTGGCACTGACCATTTTGTAAACTTTTAAAACAAATGTCATCTCATTTGCAATTAGAAACTGAAACGCCTGCTGGAACATTCTAAATGACAGATATAATTTTAAGCAATTTACAAAAGTAATTTTGGCAAGAAACTTTCAACAAATGGGATGGTTCATGTCGCTATGCTGAAATAATGCAGCTCCAATTATATTTTGCCCAGAGGGTACAGGGACTTATTTACTGCAGGAAAACATATTTAAAAGCTGAGAGGTAGAAACACTAATTGCATTTTGTGCTAAAAGTGCTAAAACGTTTTTAAAACTACACGCATTCAAATTTACCCTGGGTGCTGAAGGTGGCGTCGATGGCAGAACCATCCCAGGACTCCACTGCACTGTCCACACTGGGGATGGTGGTAGAATAGATGTCTGAGAGTTTACCAGCTTTCTGCCCAGCCTGACCCTCGTCCTCCATATCGCTCAGATCATTCAAGCGACCCGTTACCGAGGGCTGCTTCGGGCTTGGCACTATAGAAGGAACAAAATAAAGAAGATGATTGTCTGAGCCCACAGATCACAGTCAATAGACCAGAGAGATCCAGACTTTACTGGATATTGGGCTCACAAATCAGTGCTCATTTGATCTTTTGTTCTTGGATAAGGAACTTCACCTTGTCTACTGTCAGTCTACAGTATATGATAGATGGAGACAAAACTAATTAGACCTAAGGTTTTAATGACTCTCGGCTTGGCAGCTTTATTGCTTTTTAGAGCTGCAAAGATGTACAGTACTGTGGGATGTAATGTGTGTGAGAAAGAGTGACAGAGAAAACAATGTGCTGATCAAAAGTTTGGGAAATATAATAAAAATAAATACAATTAGTAAATAACAATAAGTAAACAATAATTAAAATAATAATAAAAAACATATTTAATAAGAGATTTAAGTAACCAAATATGGTAAACAAACAACAACAACAACACATTTTTCCTTCACTATCCACCCCAAATAATCTATTTAAATCAAATAAATACATAAATAAACATAAATAATTAAATGTGTTCAGACTTTTGACTTGTAGTGTACATATTAAAAGCCATTTGGTGGTAAGCTTGCATGTGTCTACTGAATGTGAGTCAGGACTCACATTCTCCCTGTTTCTTGATCTTCAGTGTGACGGACTCTCCTGCCATCTGCAGCAGGTGGATGGCCTCACTGAGAGGCTTGCCCTTTAAACTGTTGCTGTTAATGGCCAGTATGCGGTCACCAATGTGGATGGCACCGGTCCTGTGGAAACAAGAGCACAGCAACTTACTCTTTAAGGGCAGCTGCAATGCATCATTTCAAAAGCACTTTTGTTCTTGTTGAAAACATGCATTCATTCAAATTAAATAGGGCTGTCCATAGATTAAAATATTTAATTGCGATTAATGTCTACAGGCAACACATTAACATATTCAGTACTTTCTGAGAAAAAGAAATATTTATACAAATTTTATAATTAGAATTCTAATTAAATATATTCATTATATGATTTAATTTAAATTCTAATTATAATAGTTTTATTTATATATTTTACTGAAAATATGACTTATTTAAGAGGATCTATTATGCCCATTTATGAAGTCTTGAATTTGATTTTGGGTTCTACTGGAATAGGTTTTCATGCTTGAATGTTCAAAAAACACCTTATTTTTCACATATTTGACATTGTTGCAGTACCGCACTTCTCAGTCTGTCAGTAACGCTGTTTAGTTCCTGTCTCTATGAAGCCCCTCCTTCTAAAAAAGCGTAATGTGCTCTGATTGGTCGACTGGACCAGTGTGTTGTGATACGTCAACCGCTTCAAGTGTTTTTTGGAAATGTCACACCCCTTACCATAACTATGGCTGGGTCCAAAATCGAATACTTCTCTACTATATAGTATGCAAAAAACAGTATGCGAACAAAGTAGTATGTCCGAATTCATAGTATTCCAAAAACAGTAGGCGAAAAGTACCCGGATGACTTACTGTTTCCGGCGAGAGTCTGAAGTGCGCATAAGATGGACATTTTATTATTCCATGAGGGCACAGGAGAGGATTTGTGAATGGAGTTGAAGGGACGTAATTGACGCTGGTATGTCATGTGACAGTAACAACATGGCGGATGTAGTACGTCCGAATTCATTCATACTACATGCATTCCTACTATATAGAACGTTCTTTTTTAAATGGTCGTGAAGTAAATTTAAATTCAAATGTAGTACCTACTTTACAGTATGCGATTTCGGACGCAGCTTATGAGTTTCAACACACTGCTAACGCAACTCAACCAGGCCTTGCCCCTGTTTTTGCGTATGCCTTTGGCGGGAATTGTTTAAACAAGGAATATTGTGACATTTTCGTTCCTGAAAGAAAACTCAAGACTACAATCGATGCGTTTCAGGGAGTTCAGAACCGGTGCTTACTGATATAGGGAATAAAGGCCTGTTTATACCAAGAATGATAACTATAAAGATAACTATAATAATAACTATATTGTCCAAGCCAATGCACAGTATCATTCTGTTTATTCTAAGTGTGCACCGCAGTTTTGCCGTCTGTCGCTTTAAATGCTTAAACGCTTAAAGCAGAATGTATTCTGATTGGCTTTTATCATTATCAGCTAGAAAAAATTGTTCTGAATCTGATTCCAATTATATAGTTTGTCTGTGCCATTATCGTTATAGTTGTGGTGTAGAATCTGCAATTCTTTTATATTTACAATGATTTTTAAAACAATATCTTTATCGTTATAACTATCGCCCTTGGTGTGAACGGGCCTTAACTCCTTTTGGGGTGGACTTTGTGCTTTGAAACTTTGCAGACCTTTTTCTTGCACAAACAGCAACATTACACACTAAAGAAAGTTGAAAATGTAAAAAAAAAAGCAGAACAGGTCATCTTTAAGATATTTCACATAAGCTCTCTCTCTATGTATTTGTATATGTATATTTAGCTTAAGTGTGATATTTCATAACTGTTGACAGGCTTGAAAGCATGAACAGAGCCGTACCTCTCAGCCAGGCCACCTTTAGTGAGGCTGGAGATGATGATGGGGTCGAAGGGCTCCTCGGTGCCCGAGATTGTGATGCCCAGCGGCCCACCGTAGCGTTTCAGCTCCACCGTGTAAATGATGGCGCCGGAGCTCTCCTGCTCGTCTGCAACACAGGCCAACAGCACACGGGCGTCCCTATCAACACTGCCATCACGTAGGATACCTCACAGAGGGGCAGAGAGCAGAGCGAAGACACCCCTCACAACACCGGACAGAGAGAGGAGGTAAGGAGGAGGGGAGGGTGGGAGGATGGAGGAGGATTAGCCAGAAAATAAAGAGAAAACATGAAGGAAGAGGAACCCAAAAGAAATGAGATAAAAATGCTAGGGCTGTCAATTTAACGAGCAATTGAACATTCGCCAAGTCCCGTCTGTTACTGACCAATCCTACCTTTACAACTGCTGCAATCTGACATTTTTTTTCGAACTATATATAATTTTCAGATTGCATATAATTTGCTCTGTAAAAATAAAAAAAAATATAAAATGTAGGAAAATGGAAATTTTGGAATGGAAAATGGAAAATGTACTGGTAATTTTTCAGTAATTTTACAGAAGTTTCTGTTAAACCAAAAACACAACACAATGCAATGCGTAATTCAAAATACAGGGAAAACGCCTGTAAAAAAAATACTATGGAAAATTACTTCATATTTATACAGTACATTGTGCACTATATTTACAGATTTTTTTTGACAGTGAATCTGCACATTATGTAATTAATTTGATTCAAATTTCTAATTGATTGACAACCCTAAAAAAAACTAACTAAAAGTAAAATGTCTGATTATGCTTACAAAAAGTAATAAACTGAAGAAACGAAAAAAGCAAGAAGAATGGGAAAGGAAGTAAAGGCAATTTGAGAGAAAAATGATGTAAGATAGTGGAAGTGATGCATCTAGAAAAAAAATAAACGAAAAAATGAGAGAGAAAATACAAGGGAGTGGCAAAATGGAGATATTCACATGCATAATACTAAAAAATGGGATATCGGCTCAGTGATCCATTTCAGAAATGGATACTACACCTACCTCTACAAATCATACTTTTTATCATCCAAAGAAGAACTAAGCCTCCATGGCCTGGACCCACAATGCATTTCAAAAAGACTAAATGTCAGACATTTCTTTTTGCCCAAAGTGACTTAGGGCATTCAAGCTGTATATTATATCAGTATATGTGTGTCCTCAGGGGATTCTCTGTGCTAGTTGCTCTACCAGCTGAGCTACAGGAATCATAATGTAAATTAATTATAAGACTCAACTCATTTTGTATGCACTCAGCAAAGAGACGTGGCTATAACAACACCAAAATCCACTTGAAAGTGTTTTATAAAATATTTGTGGCGTCGATTCATAATGCTCAACATCAATTAAGAGGTCAACCTACCGTTTTGACATGACTACACCGAGAAGGAAATGCGCTAAAGAGAAAGAGAAAAATAGAGGAAAAACTCGCAGATCCTCAGGGCAATCGTTGTCATCTCTCACCCGCATCCACATACTAATGAAGCGCTAATATCCGTCAGATCACAGCAGCTCTAGCTGCATAGGTTTGTGTTTGTGTGCCTGCGCTGGGGGTCTGGGGATGTTCGTTAACACGAGGTCGGCTCATTACGCATTTGTTTTTTTCGACGATGGACTAATGGAGAGATGGGAGGGAAATTACCCCCATTTAGCACGCCAGTTACCACGACCTCTCTCAGACTGATGATTTGTTTGGCATAGCAAAAAAGGCTTTGTGAAAAATGAATGTCGACCTTAATGTTCCCAGCAAGAAAGATCTAAACAAGCCTCCAGCTTAGGGCGAGGATCTGAAACACACAAGGTGCCATTTCACGGACACAGTGGATGTCCTGGATGAAATATGAATGCCAAATAAAAGTGATTCGGAGGTCTGCTTTGTAGTATGAGCATAATGCCCTTGTAGCAGACTATGAAGCAAAGGATTGTGGGTAAATGCTTTTATGAAGCTGCTCTAAGGGTTTCTAATCAAATAATTTAACCAAACGACCGTTAAATTGGAGTGATTAAACCTCATTTTCTTCTATGTGCACAATGCTCATAGTGTTAAGGGTGAACTGTGAGGTTGTGGAAGCAAGGAAAAATGGATATGTTGTTGTAGCCCAAAAGAAGCGAAAGGTTTATCAGAAGGTCCTTTGGAGATAATGAAGATCTCACTGTGACATTTCTGACAGCAGAACCACTTCAAACCCTCTGAGTCTGAACATGGCCTACCTCAACTTGAAGTAGGCCAGTTGTATTAAAACAAATAAAAAAGATTTTATTTTTTGACTGAACTATCACTTTAAATGGTTACAAAATCCCAAAGAAGTATAACTAGGCACTAACACTGGGTGATATATTAAATAGTCAAATATATTTATAAAAGCTGTGATTAATTTATTCTGTGAATAAACATGTGCAATAAGAGGGTTGACCCATAAATGAGTAGCATTAGCTGGCCATGTTATCTCGATATCTTGGCTTTTTGTAAAATAAATATTTATGTTCAATTTTTACTGTCAGTAATCTTTCTAAAGTACTATTCATTTATTTATGTGTAAAACCCTAACCTTTAACCCTTAAATGCATACCTCAGGTCTTTATTGATCCAGGACGTCATTCACTACCCTCCCTCTCATTCATTTTTTAAAGTTAAGCCCAGGGTCAGCATACAGTGCATGTGACGCAAATTTCACCATCAGAACAGTACGCACATGTGCATTTTAAAGTCAAAGAAAAACTGCATAAAACAGAACAGACTGGAATGCATGCAAGCTACAGCGATGATGGAGACCTACATAGACGAGAGATTGTGTGAAGAGGTTAGAAAGTACCCTTATTTACCCTCAACTCTAACATAAAAGAATACAAAGATGTTTACATGGGTTGTAACTCGTGGCGAGAGATTGCTCATGCCTGTGTATGCATACGAGTCAAATGAAGTATACTTTGCAAGGCTGTGCTTTCAACTGCGAGTGTTTGCATAAAAAACGAAGTATACCCAGAGCTTTAGACTTTAACCTACTTAGTATTTCTCAATTTTTTTATTATAAACAAAATAACAAGGAAAAAAATATATAAAAGAATGTCTGTTTTTTTTTTTTTTTTTTTTTGTAAAAAAGTGTATAGGGTCACTAGGGTCGACCCGGGCCATGTAATAGTGTAAGTATATTTTTTCTCTCCATTAGTCTCACTGTCACTTGAAGTTGGATCTGGTGAAGAAGCTGTCAGATGCTGAGGCAGATGCTGAATGCAATGGGGAAATGAGTTCTGACGATGACAGTGATGATGATCAGATTGAATCCTTCCAAGTTCCAAAAGGTAACAAAATATGTTTTATTTCATACTTTCGTAATTGTTATTAACATATCAGTAGAGTTTTATACTATTGCGGCAGTTAGAGAGCCATCCATGTTAGATATAGATCTGAATATGTAATAATGATTGGCGAAACATTCATGCATTTAAGGGTCAAGTAACACTGTACATATCACAATGATTTTAAAGTGCTTTTAACTCTCCATTAAGTTGTCTAAAGAGCATGTCAAGGTACTAATTTCCTGATCTATCCTTGTCTTGTGATTTGCAAATATCATATTGAAAAGACATTCAACTTCAGCCAAAAAAGGAGGAAGAGTTGGTAAGATCGATTAATTTCCATGATTAATTTCAAGCTGTCCGTTTCAGTTACTCAATTCATTAATTTGATTCAACAGTTTACTCTAGTCAATTAATCAAAAATGTAAATGAAAGTCCACGCTGGTAAAATGAAAAAAAGTCTTAAAATGTTTATCGTATATATATATATATATATATATATATATATATATATATATATATATATATATATATATATATATATATATATATATATATATATATATATATATATATATATATAATTCTTTTTAATTATCTAAAAAATAAATTATATGAATGCATAAATTGATTTTTATGGTCATATAAGGTAAAAAAATTATCAAAATATACTTGTTTTCTCTGTATTGTCCAGCCCTACTTGATACATATAGGGATTCATAGCTAATAATACTGCCATGTTTTCTCTTATCTTGCCCTTTTTCTGTCCTTGCCGTATCTGTTTGAAACCATATTACATTAGAGTAGGTTAATCAGTCAGGTCCTAATAGCTTATTTTTTATCTTGATCCTGGCAAAAACACATTCACATTAGAAGTCTTTGCTGAGGCCTTCTGTCCTTGCAGGGGGGTTTTAGTGTAAATTTGTGTCCGTGTGGAGTGTGTAGTTGCAGAGGCTCAGAGGTACCTGAGTTGTCCTCGTCCTTGCGGATCTTGAGTTTAACCAGGTCTTCACACTGCTGCAGGATTTGAACGGCGTCCTCCATGGAGCAGTTGTCCAGACGGATGTTGTCTATTGCCAGAAGCTTATCCCCCAGCTCCAGGGTGCCCGTTCTTTGAAGTACAATGAAAACCGTTACAAGCTTTTTGCAGAAGCACAACCAATGTAACATTTTCTCAACCATACAGCAAATCTCCATTTCGTCTTGCAATATTTTGAAGGAAAGGTTATTTTCTCCCTCATGCAGACATTTACACTCATTTAGTTGTAGTCTGAGTTCACATTCTGCAAAAAAACACATCCATTATTCAGTGGTTTGACCATGGTACACAGTAAAGAGCTGCCAGAGGCACTGAGATAGATCTGAAGCAAAAAAAAAAAAAAAACAAATCTGACTTTATCGTATTGGTCATAATTGTCATTCCATATTCAGATTGGACATTGAGATGTAATCCTGCCTGAATTCACAATTATTCCACCGCTTCTTCATATTAAATGGCTCACTTATTTTTAGGCCCTTTTAATAGAGCTGAAATGGAGAGCAAAATGTGAAAGATTGCACGAGCCAAGGCTAGCTAACATATGCGTCTCTCTCAACAGAAAGACGAACAGACCTGTATTTAACCACTCCACTGTGTACACAGCGATTCATAACCCAATTCTCTCTCCCCCTCGCATAATTATCAGGTAAACATATGTTCTATTATGTAAAAATTAGAGTATATGTGTTGAAAGAGCCTTAATTACTTGGTATACAGCATCCCCCAACAACCCAAACTATTACCATGGAGAATTTATACTTTTTTCCCCAGCTTTGTTAGCCTTTGTTAGAAATGAACATTGAGATTGAGAAAGGACAGTATACTACTATTCAAAGTTTTGAGGTCAGTAAGATTTTTTTTTTTAATTAATTAATAATTCTACATATCAACAATGCTTTAAAAGCATGACAGTAAAGACATTTATGTTACAAAAGATTTCAATTTTTAATAAATGCTGAAAAAAATTGTAAAAAATAATTATTCAAAGAATGATGAATAAATGTACCAGTTTCCACAAAATATTAAACTTATTTCAACATTAATAATAATAAAGATAATAATAATGATAAATGTTTATTAAACATAAAGTCTGTATATTTAATGATCATGTGACCCTGAATACTACCAATGGCTGCTGGAAATTCAGAAATAAATTATTATTAAATGATTAATAAATTACACAAGATATGAAAATATCAATTTGATCAATTAAGTGCAGCCTTGGTGAACATAAGACACTTTCAAATTGGGCTGCCCTCGACTAAAGATTTTTCTGGTCGACTAGTAGTCGTAGCAATTAGTCGACTCATCGCACGTTTATTAATAAACTATATAAATTATAATAATGAGCCTTTAATGCCTACATAGCCTAATCAGCGTTCAAGCACATGCAAAAAGCTTGCCATAGTGCACCTCAAGAAGACTGCTTTAACATTTTAATAAATAATTGATAAACTAGTCTTTTCTGTATTTTTGGCTGCATAGATGAAGTTGCCGATGCTGACTTATCATCTTCGCAGTAGCGGACGTGCCTATATGCACATTTCATACTGATTACATATCCTGAGAATATTTGTTTTCCATTTGAATTGGTTGAATTGAATTGGTATTTAAAAGTAGACATTTCACTTTCTATAGATATTTTTTTCTTGTCTGTGAAGCAAGTTTCTTTTTTTCTTCTTTGTTTGGAACGCTCAAGTACAACAGAGAGAGACCGCACCATTTGCTTTCATTATTTTACAAAAGCACAACGTATTGTTGTCATTGTGAGTGCAATGTAGACTCTTTACAGATTCAAAAGATGTATTAAGGCCCTGGTATACTTCAAACAAAATCGAAGAAAGAACTGATGTGACGTAATTTCGAACAAAATCAGGCCAAAACGAAGTTCGTTTTGTGTTCTTTTTGGAAGTTCGAAGCGGCTTGCCAAAGCGAACTTTCAGGAAAAGTTTGTTCCAGCACCAAAACACCTTATTACTACCATTGGTCAGTGACGATACAGGAGGACTCATTTGATCTGTAGAGTTTGTTGAGGTAAGATCTCCGCGGGTGAAAACATGAACAGACTATATAGCTGCTTTATAGTACAAAATGAAGTTGTGCTTGTAAAAAAATGAGGCACTAACACCGTTTTTCATGTTTGATACTGTAAAGCTGCTTGATTTTAAGCAATCCACTGAATAAAGTGCTATATGAAGACGTGGCGTGACTGGAGTGCTAATTTGCAGAGCTCGTGCTAACATTCCCATGCTGTTATGATCAGACGCTTTTCTTATGCTTTCTATAATAAATGCTTACTGTTTTCTCATTTTTGTTGTGTTTATTTTGTTACTGAGAAGAAAGTGCACGGCACATATTTACATATTCATCTAAACGTCGCTCTCAGCAGTGTGGGCGGCGTCAGATGTTCGTTTACAGTATATCGCTGGTCACACATTTCGAACTTCGTTTTACCCCTAAACGAAGAACAAAAAAAGAAGTTCGTCTGAAGTATATCGGAGCCTTTATCTGTATGACCACAAATGACGGAGTATTTTAAGTGCAAGTGATCGCACCGGCGCCTCCATGCTAGCTGTCATGCAGTGAGAGCGCTACTATTCAGCTTTCACACTCTGCACAAACATTTGAATAGCCCACATTTTTCTAGGTTAACATTAATGTGAGTGGCCATGTAAAGCTGCAACTACTTACATGTTTCAGATGATAAGCCATATTTGAGGTCGATAAATGATAGGTAAGCGTTTGGATGTCCAGCTGTTAATGATCTTTGCCACTTCCTGTGTTATTTTTTTTCCTGCGACTCAGCGACTAATACAATTTTGGTCAACTAAGCCTCTTCTCGTCGACTAACGTTTAGTTGACTATTAGGTGGCATGCCTACATTTTTGGGGGCAGTTGTGATCTAATGGTTAGAGAGTCAGATTGGTAACCTGAAGGTTGTGGGTTCAATTCTCAATACCGGCAGGAAGCAACTGAGGTGTCCTTGAGCAAGGCACCTAGCCCCCAATCACTCCCCAGTGCCACTGCTTCGAGTGTGTGTGTCCACTGTTTGAGTGGATGTGCAATATGTGTGTAATCCAGTGTGTGTGTGTTCACTTCTCACTACTCCTAGTGTGTGTGCAATGACTGGATAGGTTAATTCATGTCACTTTCATTAAAAATATTACTGACCCCAAACTTTTGAAGAGTACCGTATCTCGAGTTATGAGTGAAATGTTATTTTAAAGAAAATAAATATAAGCTAGTTTTAGAGAAGTGCAGCTAGATTAGATTTTACTGCAAACAGCCCCATATAGACCTCACAATCAACAACTAAACAGCACTTTACACCTTTCCTCAGGGCAACCAAGATTTATGTCAATACGGAGGGTTACACGTTCTCCCAGCCGCACTCAATCAGAAGCTCTCCACTGTAGCCTGGAGAAAATGAGCATTTATATGCATAAGAATGCTTTCGCAAGTCGATGCAGATAGCATACGCTTGTAGTCAAGCTCAATTCTGTGCACAGATGTCATTATATTAGCCGTTTGGGTCTAGTTGGAGCTATTTAAGGCACGGATGAAGTGCTGATTTGGATGAGAGTTCAGAAATGAATGCAGTGCTGACATGCCAGACTGAATTTTCAGCAGCAATTACTTCTTACTTCATTCTACTATGCTGATTTGGTGCTCAAACATTTCTTACTATTATTAATGGTGAAAACAGTTGTGCTGCTTGATATTTTTGTTGAAACAGTGAAACATTTTTTCAAAAACTTTTCAACTTTTGTTTGTGTGTATTTTATGCTGATGGGGGACTTGTTTGATGATGGGCATTATGTTTTAGAGTATGTTATATTGAGTGAAACATTGTACACTCGAATATAAAAGGTAATCCATCTATTATGTATTTTTTAATATAGCAAAGCTTGAGATGCTGGCGGGTGTAAGTGTGCTGGAGGCTGTATATGAGTTGTTTTGCATGAGATTAGCATTTTTCTATACATTTAAAAGGAGATATGGTGGAAGACAATGACGTGAGGCGGTACCTGTGCGCCACGCTGCCTTTCTTTATGTCAGAGATGATGAGCGCATCTCCGGGCTTCCTACTGGAAGGAGCTGTGAAGAGAGAAGAGAACAATCAAACTTGTTTAATATCACAACCTCACTCGTTTTCTGTAGGCAACACTGCTGATTATCTAACTGTGAGTCATTAGTTTATAACTTAACATTTTTGAAGGTATAGTACTTTTAAAGGTTCTGCCTTGCTGACAAATGTGTCTTTAAAATTAGAGAGAGTAAATCACAGTAAGAGCTTTGTGTCAACTTGTAGTGCCTCTTCAGATGGTTGGTGGAGAACTAGTTGCTTTCGCTAGCATTAATAAGTAGTTGTCAGTCCAGTCTAGTCAGAACTGATGGTTTTTGTTGTCTATTTTTCATTTTTCTGGCATGGGGAATGACATGATGACACTGCAAAAGATGCCACTCCAAATGACTGACAATTGAGATGCACATTTTCCACAGTGCCGTGTGGATGGCAATCTTACAGCAAATAATAGTGCATATATAAAAATGATATTTTTAACCATAAAGTAAGCATTCTGCAGAAAAAAACAGCCTAAGATGGTTTGCCCTGCTTAGTGGGGTTAAAACCCCTCTAAATCCTGCCAACATGCCAGCCTGATCAAGCTAAGCCCAGCAAATAAGCTAGGCTTTGGTTTAAGTTTCTTTCTCTTTTTTTCGGCAGGAAAGTCTTGGACAGTGGTTATGAACCTTTTTAACTCTAAAGCCACTGTCCAAAATAATTAAAGAATTTAACTAATTTGTGCTTCCAGACATTTTAGAATCATATATGTATAATAATATAAATGGGCCTAAAATGCTGCCAGCTCTCTATGAGTTGGAACAAAGCCATTACATCAGTATGAAATAGAAAATAGAGCTTTTTAGCAGCTCATATTCTGGTCTACTGAGGGGACAGATGTGAGTGCATAATCACATGTCATATATTCCCTAGCCCACCAGGAGCATCTGGAGGTGTTATATCAAACTTCTAGAGTGATGCGCCAGAGCATTTTTTTCCTCAGTCAGAGCTCAGGGTGATTTATGTTCATTTAGTGCGTCATTGACAAACTGGAAGGTCATGTCTTTTTTCACTTTGAATAAGTAAAATATACTTTTTTGTTAATCCTGCTCACTTTTCAACCTAATATGCCTCCCAGATGGTGGCACAGCTTAATCATCATCAATTCTGATGCAGCCTGTCAGTGATTGTCCTATGCTGCCCTATAGAGGTCTGTTTTTTAAGCTCTACGCATTGAGATGCCGAGCATGTGTCTGTGACAGACAGACAGACAGTCCCAGAGGTTTTCTTTGGTTGGTTGTTATGGTTCGAGAACCAAACTGCAATAAGACGAGCTCCAATTGACCGAAAAGCTTGTGTATATATGTATATATATATTTATTAGGGGTGAAACGGTACATGTATTTGTCTTGAACCGTCATAGTACGGATCTCACGCTTCAGTTCGGTTCTCACACAGCATTACATTTACCTCAGGCAAGTCATTTAGTGTCCACAGCAATTTAGTTCACTAGAGAAAAACTACAGAAAGGAGAATTTCACTAAATATATGCTCTATATTAGCTTATATATTCATTATATTTACTTTACCTGTTAGTAATGTCTTAATTATTCAATATATATGTACAATAAAACTTCACATCCTGTGACACAAAGATGAATTTAAACCCCAAAGTTGAAAATTGCACAAAAAGGTTTCAAATTAACTAGTTTTCTCCTACAATCAAAACTAACGGATGATAACATTGACTTCTATGATGTTCAACACACATAACAACATTAAAATCTTAGAAAATTTGGTTTAGGGTTTCATGACCATAAGAAAGAGACACATGGTTTAATAAAAAAAATAAAAGAAGAAAAACGAAGCAATTTTATGTTTAGTTTTTTACCCCCTGCTGTGACTTTAATACCGAGGTACATACTGAACAGTCCTGTTTGTGTACTGTTACTCCCTTAATATATATATTAGCCTGTAATGGCTCTTAATAATTATGACCTGAAGGAGACCCAAATTAGAGCTACTTTATTTCCACTTTCAAATTACAAAGCAAGTCAGAGAAGTTGCCAGCTGGAAGAGAAATTTAAGTTCAGGATGATTCAACTGAAAAAGGCCAAAGATTCAGTCTCGATGGTAAAGGCTACAGCACTAGCAGTCTAAAAGAGGAAAGAAATTGCTTTAAAGATGTCAGTCAGAGCGAGCTAGATTTGAACAAGCTATCTGAGAGCAAATTGTCAAAGTGTCAGCAATGCAGGTGCTGAGATGTATCTGACAATTCAATTTCCAAATGTTAGCAAGTTCTCGGACTAAAGAAATAATCATGTTTTCTGCTCAGCTCAAAGAGAGCGCATGTCCGCTGGCCTTAAAGGCACCTCACCATATGCTGCATTACAGCGGTGTGATGTCACCTTCAGATGGTGCACATCAAAGCACAGCCTTTCAACTCGGTGAAGCTCTGATGAATTTTATAGCAAGTATCCAGAGCCAAAAACAGAGGAATGACTTCTTATAAAAATAGGCACTCAGTTTGATGGTATGTTTTGGAAATCAAGCAGCAAAATGATTCTTATTTGTCAGACAAGCTATATTATGACATTTAAAATGGAAGGGCACAGCCATCTTTTGCCTGCTTCCTGGTCGGTGGCACTGTTGTTGCTGATGGTAGCTGATTTGTCATCATTTCCCCCTTTTACTTGCACTGCTATTTGGCCTAACCATGATAAATAGCGTGGCCCATT
Organism: Chanodichthys erythropterus; assembly: GCF_024489055.1. Classification (NCBI taxonomy): domain Eukaryota; kingdom Metazoa; phylum Chordata; class Actinopteri; order Cypriniformes; family Xenocyprididae; genus Chanodichthys; species Chanodichthys erythropterus. Next base: position 11,418,175 of record NC_090228.1, read on the forward strand.
CGCAGTCTTTGCACCTTGCCTGCTCAGGTGAATGCAAATCTTTACACAAGCTAAGGGTCAAACAAAAAAAACTGCAGGAAGTAAACTTTTGCTATGTGCGTCATCTGATCCAGTTTATACAGTAAAACTACCATGGTGATCCTCAAAAGCATTTATTTGAATTAACCTTGCCGTTTTAGGCAACAAAACTCAATTTCTTTTTGTTTATTTAAATCAAATCTCTAGTGTAAGACCCAAAAACGTGAAATGTGGTTCTTACAATCCCAATTCATATATGTATGAAATCTGACTAAAATCTATTTTTAATGTATTAAGTATGCAACTTGCATGTAACATCATACAAATTAGTATAAATAAGATTAAAACGACCTCAGATTAGTTTGCAGTGTATATCATTCATATGCCAGTCCACAGCAGATGAGATACCACCAGGAGAAAATGACAAGGTAATCTTTAAGGAGAAGTAAACAAGACATCTATAAACGTGTCCCACTATAGCTTTATTAGTACCTGTAAAATACAGACCCCGCAGAGGCACAAAGCAGAAAGCCATTAAACTGCTCAGGAAGGCCACAAGAGCTCGGTGAAGCCCATATACATAAATCGACATGCGGATAGGACAGTCTACATCTCTCTTTCTCTCATTCCAAGCCATAAAAGCTGACTTTCTCAGACATCCTGCAGGCCCTGAGCCAAGTGGAGGCATAATTGAACAGACTTTCTTTATATATGTCTTTACATATATGTGTGTGTGTGTGAGGTCTGCTTTAATAGAATGGGATTGTACATCTCCTCTAGCACACTGTCTTCATTATAGTTGAAGGGTTAGTTCACGCAAAAATGAAAATTGTGTCATTAATTACTCACTCTCATGTAGTTCCAAACCTGTAAGACCTTCATTCATCTTTGGTTAATATTTTTGATAAAATCTGACTGCCAAAGTCACGTGATTTCAGTAAACAAGGCTTAGTTACGTCATCAGTGTTTCGAAACGTTTAGAAATTCATGTTCATGTGACTTTGGCAGTTTGATACTTGCTGTGAACCACTGATTCGAAAAACAAAAGATTCGTAAATCTTCGAAGCTTCATGAAGCAGTTTTGAAATCGCCCATCACTAGATATTGTTACAAAAGGCGTACAAAAAGTATTTGTCACTTTATAACATTAAGATTGAACCACTGTAGTCACATGAACTGTTTTAAATATGTCTTTAGTAGCTTTCTGGGCATCTGAAAGTGTTAATTATCTTGCTGTCAATGGAAGCCTCACTGAGCCATCAGATTTGATCAAAAATATCTTAATTTGTGTTCCGAAGATCTTACAGGTTTGGAACGACATGAGAGTGAGTACTTATTTCTTTTTTTTTTCTTGAACTAGCCCTTTATGAATATCTCCAGCCACTCAACACTTAAAGGGATAGTTCAGCCAATAATTACAATTATATTATTTACTTGCTTATGTATTTCCAAACCCATATGACTTACTTTCTTCTGTAAACACAAAAGAAGATATTTTTATGAATGTTCATGCTGCTTTTTTTTTTATGCATTTACAAAGAATTGGGCATACAAGTTTTAAAAAGACTATTTTTATGAGGAACAGACAAACAAATCTAAGGTTTATGTTATTATACATTTATGCCTAATTTGTGAATGAATCATTCTTTTGATTCATTGACTCTTTTGATTCATTCTCAATCAATGACTCAGTTCATTCATTTGATTCATTCTCCATTCAATATGAATATTTTGATTCATTATCTAGTTTACTAAACAGGTCTGAATCATTTGTATATGAATTGGTCTGATCCGATTCTCAAAGTAAACTTAGTGACTCGATATTGTTGCAGCAAATCTAGATTTAAAAGCTCATTTGAGGAGAAGATGATCAGTGAATAACACCTTGAATTTCAGTCTTTTCCTCACACAAAGCAATTATATGGTTTCTAATGCAGAGTCATATAGAGCTCTTTTATGATAACTTGCTTTTGCAGCTATGAATCTTGAGAAAGCTCCAGTCACCTTTCATTGTAACTGCACGTTCAATATATTCACAACCAAAATATTCTTCAGAATTTCTTCTTTTGTGTTGCATAGAACAAATTCATTCCATTTTGGAACAAAAAAACGTGAGTAAATAAAAACAAACATTCCTTTTTGGATGAACTATTATGTTAATTGATATAATGGAGATTTTGAGAAGGTGCAGTGGAATGGGAACCAACAGTTGAGGGAATTTTTTTAATGATCTGAAAAGCAGTTACAACGGTACTTTAGCATAGGCAAAATAGTTCATTTGGTTCATTAAAGTAGTTCAGACAGCTGTAAAACCCACAAAGAAGCTTCACTGGGAACCCTTTGCTATTATCTTTGGACTGTGTACAGTATATCTTCATAGCCAATCCTGGGAGAATTTGCCCCATCAAATTAGCAACAAATGTGAGGACTACACACAACTTGTATGCCAGCAACGTAATGAATAATTATTTAGAAAGCATAGAGGATGCCGGGCAGAATTGCTTTGGAGGTAAACAACTCTACAGATTCAGAGAGAAGCAATTACTGCGGGGTTGTTGCACAGGGTCCAGCAACGTATCTCACGAAGACTCTGGCTAATAACAGAAAGTTTGTATCATACTGCCGTAATGGGGAAAACAGTCAATGTGACAAAACCGAGCAGGGATGAGGTGATGAATCACTCTCGCTTGACAACGCGGGCGGGCATTGATGAAGCAGCTGGCAAAGGCTTAGAGCGTTGGGCGCGTGGGGTTTACGAATGGAGCTCTGCAGAGCCCCTGACTGCAGGCGGAAAACAGATTGAATTCGCAGGCAGATCAGTCTAGAACCACCTTTCCAAAAACTCAGGTGATGATAAACGAATGACACAACAGGGGAGAAGACACAGCATCTTTGGTGGAAGGAGGGAATAGTTTGGTATTTATTTCCATAAAAGACAGCTCCATTTATGGGCTTTTTAAAAATATCTCACAATTCTATGTGTGTTCAGCTAATGGATGAAAAAATACAAATGGCATCTGAATGATTGAAAAGTATAAGTAGCCAATTTTCTCTTGTTTTCAACTCCATTTCTAGAGAGAAAGAAGAACTGTAGTCACAAAATATTATATTGGTTATCCCTAAAGCTCACTTGAATTCAATGTAGATCATTAGATGTGACATTATGGTGCCTTGAAAGACAAAAAACACATCACACAACACAACAATACAATGCAACTGCCTTCTGGAAGCAGCCACTATGACCTACAGTCTGTTCCTAGCAATTAAATTTACAATTACAATAAATGAGAGATAATAATTAGGCACTTCTTTTCATAAGGTTCTTACATACCTCAAAAATGGAATAAATAAGCACAAACCCACAAAGGTTTTTTTTTTTTTCCCAGTACCCTAATAAGCAACAGCTACATTATTTCCCCAGTAATAAGTCACCCAGTTGTGTCTCTTTAATGTCTTTGGAACTGAAACAAGGGTTAAATGTCACATATTTATATCTCTGTGATATAGGGAGTGAAGAAAGACCCAATTGTGAAGTCTTCTAAATTTGTAGCCTGGATAATGCACAGAAAAAATGCTGAAGAGGCAAATAAGAGTGCAATTAAAGGATTAGTCCACTTTTAAATAAACTTTTCCTGATCATTTACTCACCCCCATTTCATCCAAGATGTTCATGTCCTTCTTTATTCAGTTGAAAAGAAATGAAGGTTTTTGATGAAAACATTCCAGAATTATTCTCCTTTTAGTGGACTTCAATGGCCTCCAGACAGTTGAAGGTCAAAATGACAGTTTCAGTGCAGCTTCAAAGGGCTTTAAACGATACCAGACGAGGAATAAGGGTCTTATCTAGCGAAACAATCTGTCAAAAAATTTAAATGTATATGCTTTATATAAACAAATGTTCGCCTTCTAAGTGGCGAAGTATTCTTCCGCAAGTAGTAGAATACTATGGAAAAAATGAAACTGGTGCTGCTTTCGTTCTGTAAGTAGAATAGTGAAGGCCTACGACATACAGCGTAAGCTTTTTGGAGAATACGGAAATGTGGTTTTGGCGGAGGCACTTAGAAGGCGAACACTTGTTTATATAAAGCATATACACTTGAATTTTTTTTCGAAAATGACTGATCGTTTTGCTAGATAAGACCCTTATTCCTCGTCTGGTATCATTTAAAGCCCTTTGAAGCTGCACTGAAACTGTCATTTTGACCTTCAACTGTCTGGAGGCCATTGAAGTCCACTAAAAGGAGAATAATTCTGGAATGTTTTCATCAAAAACCTTAATTTCTTTTCGACTGAATAAAGAAAGACATGAACATCTTGCATGACATGGGGGTGAGTAAATTATCAGGAAAAGTTTATTTGAAAGTGAACTAATCCTTTAAAGCTTCTAATGGAATCATGGGAAATTATAAGGTTATTTAACAACAGTCCCTCACTGTATACTTTCTTACATTTACATTTGGCAGATGCTTGTATCAAAAGTGTCTTTGTTAAGTTAATAAGTTATATATTTTATCAGTATATATGATCAAACTCATGACCTTGTGTTTTTCAAATTTTTTTATCCCAAGTACATGTATTATCAATAGTAATACGGTTTCTTGCCTTAACATGCACCATTAAATACAACTTACACCTTGAGGATAGAAGGTCATGTAAGAACAACCATTATTATGCATAGAAGAACTAAGAGAAGAATACGTACAGCTGATGGTGATGCCCAGCTCCACACCTGGCTTTTTTGGTAGCTTCACATGAAAGGTTCCACTGCTTGGGATGACCGATTCTGGATGAGACAAGGACAGAAAAACAAAAAGGTCCATTTTTAGATTCAGGTCCATCCATGTAATCATTTTCAAGTTCTATCAAGTTTGGACTTATAGCCCATTTTGAAACTGAAATGTGGACATTCAGGTGAAAAACCAAACCAACACTTGTTAAAGGGATAGTTCACCTGAAAATGATATATCTGTCATCATTTATTCACCCTCAAGTTGCTCCAAACCTATATGATTTTAATTCTTTTTTTCTGTGGAATGCAATATGAGATGTTTAGCATTATGTTCTTTTTTCCATAAAATGAAACTGGATGGGGACCATAGTGGGTAGCTTTTACCTCCTTTGATTTACATGCAAGACAGAAAGTAGAGTATATGCCAGCAAAACATTCATTTTTTGGGTGAACTATCACTTTAAAGTGACATGGAGACAGCTAGTAAAAATTCAGTCTTCTCTCAGGCAGCGATGTGAACAATCTTTCTGACAGAAGCCCAGAAAGCTCATTCTAGAAGAGAGGGGGAAAGAATCTCCATAAAATATGTCCCTCTCCTCTGGGCAGTGAGTCAGTATCAAAAAGAATGACAGAAGCGTCAAAGCACTCAAAGAAAGAAAACGCACTGCACTCCAGTGACCCTCCATTACACATAAAGGCCTCTGCTCTTGAAATGATCATGTAGTAATTCAAGCCAACTCATTTCTTCCAAATCAACAAAAGAGTCTTTCAAAACAACCACTTGGCCTGAACTATAAAGAATAACTATTAAGTTGTTCTCCTTCCAGCACATCCTTTCAAAAGAATATTTTATTGTTCTGTGTTAAAATATTTACATTTTATTGGTTTGACATCTTGACATTCAAAGTCACAGAATGCCTTGTTATAAAAATATGATGAAAAGTTTCCAAATTCAATTAAAACGTTTGTTGGGTATGCATAGCTTACACTACCGTTCAAAAGATTGGGGACAGTAAGATTTTTTAAAATAGTTTTTGAAAGAAATCTCTTATGTTTATCAAGGCTGCATTTATTTGACCAAAAATACAGTTAACCCGGAAACATTGTGAAATATTTTTACAATTCAAGGTAATGTTTTTCTCTTTTAATATGTTCTAAAATGTAATTTATTCCTGTAATGGCAAATCTGAATTTTCAGCATCATTACTCCAGTCTTCAGTGTCACATGATCCTTTAGAAATCATTCTAATATTCTGATTTGGTGCTCAACAAACATTTCTTGTTATTAAACAGTTTCAGCTGCTTAAAACAATTTTTTTCAGGATTTTTTGATGAATAAAATGTTCAAAAGAACAGCATTTATTTTTACAATATTATAGACAGTGTTGAGGTAACACATTACAAGTAGTTACTTTTTTAGGGAGTAACACAATATTGTAACGCATTACTTTTAAAAGTAACTTTCCCCAACAATGATTATAAATGCGTTTACTGTCACTTTTGATCAATCCATCCTTGCAGAATCAAAGTATTAATTTCTTCACAAAAAACAAAACAAATCATAAAAATCTGATTAAAGAGAATTTAAGCCCTTACTCACAGAAGTTGCATATAGTCAGATTAGAGCTTAGATAGAGAAACTTACTTGTTTTTGTGAGCAATAAGCATATGGTTAAAGGACAGTAGGCGGTCTGTGCTAGTACCTTAAGGCTGAAACTACCTTTTGAAGTCATCACAAACACAGTTTAAAAGATTTCTGATTAGCTAAATAAAAGAAACTAATTAAATATCATACCAAATTACACAAGACAAAACACTAGGACGACAAGCTAATTACAGCGTGTCTCAAGGACTACAGGCTCGTACTGTGATTACACTGCCAAAGCACAGCACGAGATGGAAAAATTCGAGAATGTGCATTGGATTTTGTATTTTCCTTCTGGAAACAGTAGTTATTAAATTACAGGCCACTTGTCTTGCAGCACTAATCATTTATATACATCAGATAGTCGCCAGATGGTTGGGCTCTCAAACTGTGGCATAACTTTTAAAAAACACACTAGAATGAACGCGGGATGTGCCCAGATGGATCCTTCATCCCCAAACAGGTTTGCAATTGATGAATCGGTCAGTGTCCCCACCTGCTACGTCAAACTCAATCTCTAGTGTGACTTTGCTGGTGATGCTGGAGTCCCTCAGCAGCTGATTGGTCTCCTCTAGTGTGCTGTCCTCCGTGGGGATGCCGTTTATTGACAGGATGCGGTCGCCAATCTGCAGGATGCCGCACCTGCGCACAGAGAGCAGATTTAGCACAACATTCCTCTTACACTGGCCAACAGACTAACTGTGCTGAATGCATAAAAAATAATGGACTAGTTGCAGAGGGAGCGGTGGTGCTACCCAGGCAGTGTCTCGCATAGACCAGCCAACCACTTATATTATGCCAGCTGGCACCATTAAATAGACATTTGTGAGTGGATGTGACATTTTATGCAAAAAATACAAACGTCCTCTTTGCTCCTGCCTCAAGGTCAGAGTAAAAGCACTTTTTAATAGCTGAGGGAACAAAACAATATTTACTGAATTCCAAAATGGCTTATATGAGCCAAACAGAAGCAATATTGCTTCTGATTTCAGCTAAAAACTCCACTAAAGCTAGTCATCATGAAGCATATGCTGAGTTTTGGATGCTGGTATGCAGCGTGGGCTGCTAGCATCCCTACCAACAAAAATCACATTGTCGCATGTCACATTGTGATTAGAGACAAAAACCAATGGCGTTTTGTGATTTTTAGAGCTATGTTGGAGGGAAAGATTGACTTTTGTGGTGCTTTTTTGTTATTTTAGAGGTTGACAGCATTAGTTACGTAATGTACATCCAGCTGGCTGTTATCTCAGAATAAACCCTGACAGGGTGATCAGGACCTCAATGCGAAGTGGAAAGGTCTTGAATCAGCCTGAAGGGGTTTATTCTGAGATAATAACTGGCTGGATGTACATTATCCCACTTATTACACAACTAAATAATTAGACATGAAATATTGATAATTAGCCGAAATATTTTATTAGTTCTTTAAACGCAAAGCTTCCGTGGAGCGAGCAGTTGCTAGCGTGGCAAGTTCAAACTAGATGGATATTTAAGGGATATATACGGTACAGCCACTTAAATAATTATGGGAATAAGAGATATTGATCAGAGATGAAACTTTTAAAATCCTACCTGTTTGTTATCATATAATCAAACAATGTACAAAACAATAGTCACAAAATTGCAGCAGCTGCGTTTGTATGAAACAAGAGAGAGTCCACGATACTGGATGACACAATTAAATAACTGTACACAAAATTTTGATTTGACTGTTTTAATATTTTATTAGCTCACCAAACGCAAACCATTCCTTGCAAGTGTATAGTGCTGCAGACTTCAGTAATGCGGATGAGCATGTGTTATTTGTATTTAGCAGTTGTTATTAAGAAATAACATCCCGCTGGATGGCGATATCGATGGCAATCAGAGGTGTTTACAATTGTGCTCAACAGCGCTCAAAATGCTACGGGGAAATGCTGGTATGGTCACATTTTTTAAAAATTCAGTAAGTACCGAAGTCGGTACTTTTGACAACCCTATTATATGTAGTATTATATTTTTGCATTGATAGCAGTATTCGTCTTCAACAAGGAGATCAATAATACAAAATAAAAACAAAAATAAAATACTAAATAAAATATCACTTTAAGAAGCTTGTTACTGGAAAAAGCTACATTATTGTAAACACAGTAGTGAAAAATGTAGTTAAGTTGACAGCATCACCACTTTTGTTCCCCAACGCCGGTAGGTCTTTATCAAATCACCAACATTACAAGCTTTATGTCCATCACTACAATTACAACTTAAGCTGGCAGCGAGAAGTCATCCCCGTTGCTTAGGTCAGTAATTACAGTGAAGTTGGGATGTAAATCCCCTCAGTCGACGCGCAAGTTCATTTGGATGCCAGCTGAGGCTCTGCCGCTCAGGTAATTATAGTTAAGTGCTTTGCTCTATCACGTAACGGCGTAGTCAATCACAGCCCAAGCAGACTGGAAATCAGATCGTCACGGCCAGGCAGTTATATATCATGTGTGATCATCGCATTATATCATCGATGAAGATGTGGCTCTGCGGAGGACAAGTTATAAGCTGCGAGAACAGCGCAGTGATGTAATAACTGTGGGCTTTTGGGATGTGTTCAGATAATCAAAATCAGATTTGAGATTAAATATTCAAAATTCCCAAAGGGAAGTTCACACTTCTCTGATAATGCAAACAATTAAGCCGCACCGAGCGCTGCGGTGTGAGGAAGGGCATCTGGAATATTAAAACCCAGAGTTTTAACTAGGTCAAATGAGGCACTGGAGAAGAACTGGAGATTAATATAAATCGTCTTTGGTGATCTTACCGCTCTGCCGGGCTGTCGGGGTCTATGTAAGCGATGAGCGGTGGAGAGGACAGGGTTTCTGTGGCAAAGACTCCTCCCTGGAGCTGGATCCCAAAGCCCATGATGGAGTCGCTAATGAGGGTCACCTCTGTTGTTTCTGTGTGGACCACCTGTCCAGCCAGTCCTACGGTACTGGAAGCCAGAGACACTATAGGAATGAACAACAGAGGAAAACAGGGTCACATATAGTGGAAAAAGTTCCTCGCAAAAAACTTATAAAATTGATTTTTGCTCTTATTGGAGGACTATATGTAAAAGAGCAGATTAAACTTTCTGCTAAACTTCTCCTTTGCCGATCAACATAAGGACAATGAAAAAAAGACAAAGGTTTGGTAAATTAAAACAATCCTTTTGAAGGTTTCAAATAGCGGTTCTGTGTGCATCTCAGAGCAGCTTTTCCCCAGACTAAAAGGTTGAAAGCCATTTGAGTCCTTGCAGTGACTGAGCTGGATCTGTGCCCTCGCTGCAGATAAGAATTCAATGTGTCTGCACCAGTATCTTTGGGCCAGTTAGGTGCGCTTTGAAATAAGAAAAGGCACTTTGATATAGAGCTAGTGTATTATATCGCAAATTAGACCACAGGGATTTTGGGAAACTCTTTCTGTAGATGGTGCGAATTATGAGGTTGTTAGAACTTATCTTACAATTCTGGGTCTGAAATGACTATATTATACAGTACTTAAATATAGGGTTGTCATTATACCAACATTTTGAGACTTTAATACACCACCTCAAAAACTAATATGCTATTGAACATAATGTTATTATAAAAATTAAATATTAAGGATGCACCAGTATTATTTCTGACTCAGTGTTAATTTAGTATTATTTATATACTATTATAGTATTAATATTTAGAATTAGCTAATTTTTGAATTTCTATTTAGCTTGAATTTAGCTTATTTATTCATTTCAGTTTTAGTAATTTTAGGAAGTAAAATTAAACTTATTTTATTTCAGCTACTTGCCAAGGCAACACTTCTAATTTTCATTGAAGTATTTTAATCTAATATTTATTTTTTTATTTCAGCTTTATTTCAAAAACAATTTTACTAGTTTTAGTTTTAGTTAATGATACAATACTGTTACTGCCAAGCTTTCATGTTATGGCAGACAACCAATAAACAGCCAATATTAAAATTCTACAGTATATTGTAAATTAAAATAAAAGTAAACAAAAACAAGTATAAATATAGCTGCAAGCAGCAATTCGGGGCCAAACACCAGAAGGGGCAGTAGCGCAATACGGAGCAGGTAGTGCAAAAACAGCAGAAATTGAATGTACATGCAAAACAGCTGGTTCAAAAGGACAGGTGGATATTAAATGAAAATAGAAGTTGAGATGAGAATGAACACAGTATGAACTAAAAACACTTGTATCTAATTCAAGAGGAATAAAGATTAGTACTATGCTTATTTGGATAAAAAAGGAATCAAAATGACTCATTACACACAATTGTATAAAGTCCCCCAACACGGGATTCAAACCCACGACCTCCGGGCCCAGTGTCCATTTCACAACTCGTTGCACCACTGTGCAGGTGAATGTTGGCACAACTGCCGAAGTTCATTAGTTCATGTGAAAATGAACTCAAAATGAAGAATTTTAATAAAACTGCACTGAATTTTATATTTATTAACTTTACTTTAGATGATTCTGCAGCTCATCATGCTGTAACGCAATACGGAGCAGAAAGAGTAAAAACAGCAGAAAATTAACAAACATGAAACAGCTGGTTCAGAATTATGGGCAAGAATGAACTCAGAATGTACAGAAGCTTAGATGAAAATGAACACAGCATGAAACAAAAAGCATTTATGTCTAATCTAAGAGGCAATATAGGAATCAAAACACACTATTTCATAAAACTGCTCCACCCAGGAGTCAAACCAACTATCTTTGGGTACAGGGCTCTTCAGGTACCTGGCTTTACACATTGAGCTACTTCAAGACACATGTTCAACGTGCTGTGGAACAGAACTTTTAGTGTAACAAAGAATTTACAAAAAACGCATTACTTAGCATGCTAACCATTTTAGCTAATGAAGCTCATGGTTAAATTGATAACTGAAGAACCACATTAAACAGAATGACAACTGGTTAGCATATGTCAAATTGTTTAAAAGATATTGCAATTTATGACAAAATTCAAAATGGCGGACACGTGGTTCATCCGATGTTGACAAATTCGATATCCTCGGATTCGGCATGGCCCAAGGAATCCATAGACCTCGATTTTCTTTTTTTTTTGTGATCAAATTTTTATTAGCTTTTGCATATAACATCCACTCGGGATAAAAACAAAACAACAAAAACAACAGACACATAATGAAGTAACATGTTCCAAAAAGAGAGATATAGATAATAATAAAATAAAAACAAACATTATTCTTTTATATAATCCAGTATTTTGGAACAAAAACATTGCCAAGCATCAACAGTATTAGGTTTGGCCTTATTGATTCTTGCTATTGTACATTCACAGGCCCCTATTCTAAGGAGACTATGTATCCAATACGTTTCCCTAGACATTTGTGGTGTAAACCAGTTCTGAATTATTGTCTTTTTAGCAGCTGTAAAACCAGCAAACAACATTTTTTTTTGTATTAGGCTTATGCAGAGATCAGAATCATCATTAAGACGACATAAATTTGGCTTATTGGGGTAATCAATTTGTAATAAAAAGGACAAAACGACATGTACATGTGACCACAGATTATTGACAATAGGACACTCCCAAAACATATGAAGAAAAGTACCAGAAGACACAGTGTTACAGATATAACAGTTGTAATTTGATTGCAGTTTCATTTTGAATCTTTTGTAGGGAGTTATATATGCTCTATGAATAACTTTAAAATGTATAAGACGATGAGCCAAGTTTTTAGAAGTTAAACTGAGGTTAGCCCACACCCTCTCCCAGTCGACAGATAAATTAAGGTCAGATAGTTCCCGATTCCAAACAGACTTGATAGAAAGAGATTTTATAATACGGTCAATAATTTTATTATATAATAAAGAAACAGATGATCGACCAGAGGATGGTGAAATCCAATCTCGCATAGGATGGGAGGAAATAGGAGATGCCCAGGGAACTCCATATGCTTTAAGGGCAGAGCGCAATTGAAAAAAGACAAAATATGAGGATGCTGGTAAACAGAACTTAGTTCTTAGTGCCTGAAACGAACAAAGGCCTTGATCATCATATAAATCTCCGCATGTGTTTATGCCTAGGGAAGACCAAGATGGTTGGACAAATGGACGATTTCCGCATAAAAAATTGAGATTATGCCATAATGGTGCACTGTTACAAAGTTTGAAGGGTCCTCCTATCAGACGTTCAGCTGTTTTCCAAATTCTAATAGAATTAGCTATAACTGGGCCGAATTTATAATTATCTTTTTTCCCTGTGCCAGCAAATAAAATATCTTGAAGTCTGTAAGGCTTAACCCTGTCCGCTTCAATCATTCTCCATGCAACTTTAGATTGCGGATCAACCCAATTATAAAGGGCCTTAAGTTGAAACGACCAATAATACAATTCAAAATTTGGTACGGCCAGTCCTCCCGCACACAAAGGTTGCTGTAAAGTGGTAAGTTTGATTCTGGGGCGCTTACCATTCCATATAAAACGGGAAAGTATGGAGTTTAACTCCTTAAAGTAGCCTGGAGGAGGAGAGAGTGGTAGCATAGAAAAAAGAAAGTTAAGACGAGGTAACAAATTCATTTTCACTGTAGATATTTTACCTTGAAGAGAAACTTTAAGATTATTCCATCTTTGAATGTCACTTTTGATCTTAACTATAATACTATTAAAGTTGTCTCTAGTAATCTTATGTATGTTTTTATATATGGTAATACCCAAATAAATGAAAGACTTCTTAATAGGAATAAATGAGGGAATAGAAGAATTAAATTTAACATTGTTAATAGGCATTAAAGCAGATTTGGTCCAATTTATCTTGTATCCAGAAAAAACACTAAAGTGATCAAATTCCTTAATTATCTCAGGAACTGATACATCAAAGTTATCTAAATACAAAATAATATCGTCTGCATACAGTGAAATAATCTGATCTTGAATCTTAATCGATGCTACTTCAGACTTCCTGATGGCTTCTGCTAATGGTTCAAGAGATAGACAAAACAGTAATGGGGAAAGTGGACATCCCTGCCTCGTTCCCCTTTGTAGAAAGAACAGGTGAGAAATAACATTGCCAGTCAAGACTGATGCCGCAGGTGAGTGGTATAGAGTCTTAATCATAGAAATGAAATGTTCACCGAAGCCAAAACATTGCAGAACTGCCCACATATAATTCCACTCTAGCCTGTCAAAGGCTTTTTCTGCATCAAGTGAAAAAACCGCACAGGGGCTCTGATGCGAGTCTGCAAAATCAAGTATATGGAAGAGTCGACGCATGTTATCAGATGCGTGGCGCCCTTTTATAAAACCAGTTTGGTCCTCCTTGATCAAACCATGAATGACCTTCTCCATTCGAAAGGCAAGAACTTTAGCGTAAACTTTTAAATCACCGGGGATAAGAGATATCGGTCTATAGCTGGAGCAGTCTAATGGATCTTTCCCTTTTTTAAGAAGTAACGATATCATCGATGTATTTTGATCTCTATGGAATGCACCATGCTCGATCGCAAAATTAAATGAGTTAAGCATAAGTGTCCCTATCAAATCCCAGATTTCTAAATATAATTCAGGGGGAAGACCATCTAGACCCGGTGATTTGCCTTTTTGTAGGCTCTTTAGTGATTTATGGAGCTCCTCCAAACTTAATGGGGCCTCCAAAGATTCTTTGTTAATCTGAGAAATCCGAGGTAAATCTAATTTAGCCAAATACTGTTTACTAACTGATTCCTCAGAATCTGTTTCAGCTTTATATAAGTTTATATAGAAGTCTTTAAATATGTTGTTGATCATCGTAGGGTTTGTAGTGACCTGACCATCTAATGCTTTTATTGCGCTGATATATGCTTTGGACTCACATTCTCTCAGCCTAAGAGCCAGCAAGTGGCTGGGTCTCTCCGATTCAAAATAGTATTTTTGCCTAGTTCTATGCAAGATAAACTCTGCCTTTGATTGTGAAAGTAAATCATATTCTTCATTTAAGGAGGACAACTGTATGGCCCGCTGATCAGTAAAATGTTGTTTTTGTAGGTTTTGCAATGATTGGATTTTGTTTTCTAATTGCGTAATCTGACAAATTTTTGCTTTTGCAAGAGTGGAAGAGAAAGCTATGCAAAATCCACGTATAGCACACTTGGTAGTTTCCCACAATATTTGAGGATCTATATCACCTTCCATATTAATTTCCAGAAATTCCTTTATATGTTCTTTTAGTGAATTGGTAAAAGTCTGATTACTTAATAAAGATGTGTTAAAACGCCATCTAGGGGCTTTGGCTTTAATATTGGAAAGATGAATTTTACACAACACAGCAGAATGATCAGACAATAAGATTGGTAATATAGAGATGGAGGAATTAGACGAGATTAGAGATGGACTGAGAAATATGTAATCTATCCTAGAGAAAGTCTTATGTCTATTAGAAAAAAAGTAAAATCCTTAGAGGTGGTATTCTGAATTCTCCAAAGATCCATTATATTGAGTTCGGTGATAAATTCATTCAACAACTTAGAAGATGGATTGGTTGTTGTCTCAGAATGAGATTTATCCAAAGCAGGATTTACGACAGCATTAAAATCCCCACCGACCACTAAAGGGCTATCAGTCTGTTCAAGCAGTGTACTGGATATATTTGTAAAAAAATTACTGTCTGTCTCGTTCGGACCGTAAATAGAGACCAATGTTATCCTATCATTACGTACTTTGCAACGAATAAAAACAAATCTACCCTCATTATCCCTTCCGGTATGTTCAACTGTTAGCTGCAATTTCCTGTTAACTAAGATAAGCACCCCCTTAGTTTTATTAAGAGCGCAGGAAAAGGCTGCCAATTTATAATGCTTGTTCTGAAAACGTGCCACGTCAGATTGTTTTAAATGCGTTTCTTGTATCAGTGCACAGGAAATCGATTTATGGTGCAAATATTCTAATACGCGGGTACGTTTAATAGCGGAATTTAGGCCATTTACATTCAGTGATAAAATATTTAAAGCCAGCATTGTGTATTCATAATTTCAAAATTGCATCTAGTAAGTGAAAAGCAGCAATCAATTCCAACCTGTAAATGACATGTCAACACTGATAAGTATTCTATATACCAAGCCACTTGAGTTAGTCCTTTTAAAGTTAAAAAATAATAAATAAAGTATTGATGTCTGTTGTAGAGAAAAAAATATATATATAAAAATAACCCAGAAAACAGGAACGATAACCAACTCTGAACAAGAACCAAAACAGACCGCATATTACCGAGAATATAGGTCTGACTAACAAACAGAGAAATATTTCGATACGTGACCAGTCCACTCCAACGCAAAACATGTCCCCATACAGCCCACGGTGTCAAGAACTATAGTCGAACCTTCCCTCCATTAGCCCCAAGAGAGATTTTAAGGCTTACCAGTCACTAGACAAGTTTAAAGAAAAAAAAAAAAGAAAAAAAAAAAAAGAAAAAAGAGAAGTACAAGATCGCAGCAAAAAACTTAAGTGACCATGTCAGCGTCGTTATTCTCCTCTCCTGGGCGATTAAAATCACCACCACCGCAATCGACAAATTCCCCTCGCTGAGCAGAGGAAGTAGAGACGGTATCCGTTGCCTTCCCGTTGCTTTGTAGAGCCGCAGCATACGTCTTCTTCTGTGGCAATGAGGTGATAAAATCCTCCGCTTTCTGAGGAGAGTCGAACATCATCTGCTCGCCGTTGTGCCGTAATTTAATCGCCGCCGGATACACGAGAAAAGGCTGCAGACCCAGTGCCGTCATCTTCTTCAGGATTGGGCTGAAGCTCTTCCTCTTAGCCGTTGTGATTGGACTAAAATCAGGAAAAAATAGCAGCGTGACCTTGTCTTGCGTATATTTCACTGGGTACGACTGTCGTGCACCCCTCAGGATCGCTGACCTGTCTTGCCATCTTAATGTCCGAAAGATAAGAGTACGCGGCCGATCGGAGTTCTTTCTTCCGTCATAAATACGATGAGCGCGATCAATCTCGATGTCGCGACCTTTCAGTGCTGGAATCCACTTGGAGAGATTGGCTCTGAGAAAGCCGACCGCATCGGAGCCCTCCGCCCCCTCCGGTAACCCCACCAGTCGTACATTGTTTCTCCTGCTTCTGTCTTCAATGTCCGTAAATTTGTCGGTAAGTTGTTCCAGCTGTTTTCTCAAGTTCGTGACTGTCCTCCTGTCCTCACGCGCAGCTGCCTGAACGGAATCAACTCGGTCACGTGTCTGTTTCGTCGTGCTGGCTAACATTTCAAGTTCTGCTCTTAACTCCTTGACGGAATTGTTGGTAGCTTGTATGTCCATATGTATATTACGCAATGCTGGGGTCAGTACAGAGTCAATTGCATCTCTTACTGTTGAAGCCACAGCCGAATCCAAGGTACTCTGTTGATCTTTGAGTGCTAGCTTAATACCGTTAGCAATGGCGTCGTCAAGGTCCTCTTTGGAGATGGTGGAATCTTTGAATTTTTTCTTTATTGGTGACTGCTCGATCTCTCTTTTCCGATTGTCCTTGGTCGTTGAAGTACTCATGATGGGTAAGATGAAGAGTGGTTCGAAATTTAAATTCAGGATTACAGAGAAATTTGACAAAGTGAGCGGAGCGAAGGACTATGTGTGCATCTCCGTCGAAGGGTCACGTGATCCCCCCTAGACCTCGATTTTCTGACAAATTAAAAAATTATTCAAAAGTTATTGGCCAAAATAGCTATTTTCCAGATCTCATGAACTGTAGGTTGCGCTGTTCCCAAATTTGGCATGGTCCCTCAGATCATGGTCCTGATGAAGCATACCAATTTTTGTTTCGATTGCTCAAGGTTTGGCCAAGATACAGCCTCTATAGCAATTTCGGGTCGACCTCGTTAACTTCATGACATCAGAACTTTTATTTTACACATAGGGAAAAAAAAATTTGTTCAGTTATTTCTATGCAGTTCGGTCCAAAGATCATCTGATGAAATATTGGACAAAATTTGGAGGAGTAGCGAAAAAACTGAATACTGTACTTTTCAAAATGGCTACTACTGTAATGCATGAAGAGACAAATCAGATGTACTAAATTTTATTTTTCTAGGTCAAATGGTTTAAATGTTATAAACTTTAGAATGATGAATTTTTGAACTGGTGGTGGCGCTATAGAGTTGGATCTAGAGACTCCAAATTAGGTCCAATCACTATTCATGAGCATCTCTACAATTGTGCCAAATTTCAACATTTTCTCATATTCCGTTGATATGCCATAGACTCCCATTCGGGAGGAAGAATAATAATAATAAAAGGGAAAACTAACAGATACAATAGGGGCTTGGCCCCTAAAAAAATAAACACTTAAACACATTAAAAATACTTAAAACGCATATACAATTATAATGTGTAATATGAATAATGGATATTTGTAGTGTTTTTAAAAATTACCATAAAGTCCCCCTGTAGTCAATAATAGGTCATAGTTAATAGTATGCTAAAGCCAGCCGACCCGTTGACGAGATTGGTTACAAGGTAGTTTGTGATGTCAGAAATACCAGCAATTTCAGTTTTAAAGAGAAAATACTCTGCAAAGGTATTGACTTATGAATTTGCACATGGTTTGTCTTAAAGCATATTAAAAACACCACATAGTCATATAAGCAACTTGATTTTTACTACAGGGGGACTTGTTAGGGGGGTGTTATCAAAAACAAATCTAAATGTACAAAATAGGAGAAATGAGCATTTGCAATTAAATATCCAATACCAACCAATATACAGTATATGAAATATCAACTGATAATGATAAACTGTTCACAAATTTAAATCTATGTCTATTAGACAAACAAACAATTCTGTGAAATATATAGGCCCTGTTGTTTTCACTGCTTTGATTGAGAGATTTTAAACCAGCTTACAGAAAAACAGACAGGCACATAAGCATAACCAATGTGATTTATACACTGCGCTGCGCCCCATTTACAATTGTCTATATCAATAAAGTCTCATGGGATACATCTCAATTGCAAAGCCACAGATTCGAACTTGGCTGCAAAAAGAACCAATTTTGCCCATGTTTATCGACAACAACTTTTGGAGATCTTTTTTCACTCAGCGTGCTTTCAGAAAGGCAAGTGAAAATGTGCTCTGACACACGAGCGCCTTTCACACCCTTGACTGACCAAGCTTGAACTGTCATGTCAAGCACCAGGGAGCACAGACGGTAGTCAGGAGGTCTCTTTCCCCACAGCCACATACAGAAATCTGCCTCTGGGTTATCGACCTGAGCTAAAACAGGCTCGCTGCATTCTTAAAAAGCCTGTTATACTCTTCGGATCGCTCTAGTGTGACTTCAGAGTGAGTCTATCCGAGATTGATGACCCTGCTCACAAGCTAGATTTACAGCACCAGACACCTTTATTGTTTTAAATGTGGTGACCTTTCCTTTTTTATTGGTAGTGGGGGATGAGAGAGGGAGGTTAAGGTGACGCAGATGAGGATGGGATGCCTCTTGGATGCTGAAATGCTTTTAGGGACGTGGCTGCGGTGAACATCGATCAACATTCGTTTGGGACTCCTATCTGAAGCACTGAAAGTGATACTGACTGGTCTTTTTGAGAATGGCTCAGGGGCCACAGACTGTGAATTGACCCGACAAGGCTTTGTGTGCTTCAGAGTCTTGCTTCGCGAGGCGATTCGGTTAAGTGGTGTCTTCGGTTTGTGGTAGACTTCAAAGGCTCTGACAGACAAGGATGCACCTGAGGGCTCATCGTCTACACATCTCAAAGAATTGCCAGCCAACCGACTCTCTCTAGCTCGTTTGCTTCCTCCTCTTCCTTCCTGCAAGAAATCTTCATTTCTGCTTCCCACAGACCAATGAGTCAGCTGTAACTTAAAATCCTTAGAATGAGTCAGAAGGGTTCTGGAACATATTTTCTTTGGCAGAGAACAGATTTCGGTGGTTCTAAATTGAAAAAAAAAAAAAAAAAAGCAGCTCTTTGATCCCAAGGCCCTTGACGTCGTCATCATAATATTATATATATAATATATACACACACACACACACACACCACACACACACCACACACACACACATACACACACATACACACACACACACAGGTGCATCTCAATAAATTAGAATGTCGTGGAAAAGTTCATTTATTTCAGTAATTCAACTCAAAATGTGTAACTTGTGTATTAAATAAATTCAATGCACACAAACTTAAGTACTTTAAGTCGTTGGTTCTTTTAATTGTGATGATTTTGGCTCACATTTAACAAAAACCCACCAATTCTCAATAAATATTTTTAAATAAATATAATCTCAATAAATTAGAATACTTCATATGATCAATAAAAAAAGGATATTTTAAACAGAAATATCAGGCTTCTGAAAGTATGTTCATTTCTAGGCACTCAATACTTGGTTGGGCCTCCTTTTGCATGCATGAATTACTGCATCAATGTGGTGTGGCATGGAGGCAATCAGCCTGTGGCACTGCTCAGGTGTAACGGAAGCCCAGGTTGCTTTGATAGCATCCTTCAGGTCATCTGCATTGTTGGATCTGGTGTCTCTCATCTTCCTCTTGACAATACCCCATAGATTCTCTATAACCCCTTTTCCACTAAGGCAGTTTGAGTGCTGGTTCGGAGCCAGAGCCTAGTTTCAAATCAGTTCTTTGTCTTTCGACACACAAAGCACCAGCTCTGAACCAGGAAAAGTGATTCGTAAGTAGCACCAAAACATTGCTGGGCTAGAAGTAATAACCGCTTGCATCAGGGGCTGGGGGCGGGGTTACCATGACCAACAAGAAACTTGTGACCGCCATTTTTTAAATAGCAGCTAATCGACCTAATAGCAGCTGAATTGTAATCTCTGTCCATATACAAATTACGGCGAACCGTGTTTGAATGACGATGTAGGTTCGCAAATCCATGAGCATGAACAGTAGTTAAACATCCGCGATTGTTCATAGAAGGCTTGTTCGAGATGCATCGGAGCAGTGTATCAGTGTATCAAATCCTGCTGGAAAATGAAATCAGCATCCCCATAAAGCTTGTCAGCAGAAGGAAGCATGAAGTGCTCTAAAATTTCCTGGTGGATGGCTGCGTTGACTGTGGACTTCAGAAAACACAGTGGGCCAACACCAGCAGATGACATGGCAGCCCAAATCATCACTGACTGTGGAAACTTCACACTGGACTTCAAGCAACATGGTTTCTGTGCCTTCCACTCTTACTCCAGACTCTGGGACCTTGATTTCCAAATGAAATGCAAAATTTACTTTCATCTGAAAAGAGGACTTTGGACCACTGAGCAACAGTACAGTTCTTTTTCTCCTTAGCCCAGGTAAGATGCCTCTGACGTTGTCTTTGGATCAGAAATGGCTTGGTATGTGGAATGTAACAGTTGTAGCCCATTTCCTGAAGATGTCTGTGTGTGGTGGCTCTTGATGCACTGACTCCAGCTTCAGTCCACTCCTTTTGAAGCTCTCCTAAGTTCTTAACTCGACTTCGCCTGACAATCTTCTGAAGCCTGTAGTCATTCCTTTCACTTGTACACCTTTTCCTACCACACTTTTTCCTTCCAGTCAGCTTTCCATGAATATGCTTTGGCACAGCACTCTGCGATCAGCCAGCCCTTTCAGCAATAACCTTCTGTTGCTTACCCTCATTGTAGAGTATGGGTCACCATACTTGGCCACATGTCACTTCACTTCACTTTAGAGGGTCTTGATGCTCGTCTTCTGGACAACTGTCAAGTAAGCAGACTTCCCCATGACTGCCGTTGGGATTACTGAGCTAAACCCAGTATTTATACGCTGAGAATGGCAATTTAATAGAACTTGAAATTAAATATTCTAATAATTTGAGATACTGTTTTTATACAAAGTTTATTAATACACATTTGAGTGATTCTGAGAATGTAAAGTTCATGAAAAATGGCACTTAAAAACAACACAAACTGGCACTAAACATACGTGTATAAAATTATTCAACCCCCAAAAGTAAAATTTTGTGCAGAATCCTTCATTCTTTATAACCTCCAAATACTTCCTGCAACAATAGAGAACCCTCATAACAAGAATGTTTGACCATGGAGATGGTGTTCTTCTGCTCATAAGCTTTGCAGCTTTGCTGAATGCCACTCTTGACCAAGAAGAACATAAAAGTCTGACTTGGATATGCTTATTCATTTGGATATACCTGTGGAGTTGTGTTCTTCTGGGTTCAGCGCTTCTGGGTTCTACATCAGAACGCTGGCTAATGATTGGCTGGCTCCTGCATCAGCGTCGTGGTGCTCACATGAACAGTGTTGGCCAATACCGAGTCGGCGTTGTGATGTAGAACCCGGAAGCAGTGCACTGTGTTTACAATATAAACAGCGTAGGTGAATGACAGGGAAAAGAAGAAATTATTGAATAAAGTCGTTATTTTTGTTTTGTTTTTGCGTTTTTAATTTGTGTTCTAAAGATGAACAAAGGTCTTACGGGTGTGGATCGACATGAGGTATTGAGTAATTAATGACATAAATTTCATTTTTGGGTGAACTAACCTTTTAAGTGTATGCCGTAGCCTGATCTGTGTCTTGCTGAAGATGTCCTCTTTTATTGTAATTATATTTTCCTCTAGCAGAACATATTAACTGACAACTGCATGGAAATCATAAACGAGGACTGTAGGCATTAGACAACAATTAAATTATGCTAATATTCTCCTGGTGAGAAGACAAGGTGCTAGTTCGGTCACAGTACATTAAACACAGACTGGTTTGTTCCGGACCACGGAAACACAGAAGGGGAACGTTAAAATTAGTATGACACCGCCTCCAACAGGGGTAAACAAGATTTAGAAAAGACATCAGTGAAAGCTTTTTACAGTTACCCCAGCAGGAGAAGAGGAGACGATAGACTCAGTGTGTTTGTTTATGGTGCATGTGGACAAGACAGATAGTTTCACCTCACATTCACTGCTTCATTGACTCTGGGTTTGATCTTGCAGTAGACACTTTCTACAAATAGAGAACAAATTCTTCCGAAAACCTTATTCAACAAGGCCTCACAACAAAATATATGAGATTTGTCCCTATAAAGCTTTACAAAAAGTAACAGAACACCAAACTGTGCTAGTATAAAGCACATATGAAAATGGCACTGCTTTGTGTGTTATCGCTCCGTTAGAGGAGATGGGTTGGCATCGCATCCAGACGTGTCATTGCTGTCTGATGGGTGACTTTGCAGCATGTATCTCCCTCCCTCCATCGCTCCAGTCTCTCTCTCTCTCTCTCTCTCTCTCTCTCTCTCTCTCTCTCTCTCTTTCAGAAGTGTCTGAGAACTTTATTCTGTCCCTGTGAGCCAGTGACAGTAAAGGCCTCAGGAGGGACTTTTAACAAACCAATGCTACTTTGTATGCTAGAAGACGTCACTCATGCAAAAGCTGAAAAAGCTGAATCAGCAGTACTGCATGCAGTGAATCCATCCTCACTCATTTGCCTTTGCGCTATAGGCTGTCAGAACATATCTTGGGCAATTGGGCTCCTTGATATGACTGCCACTGCTTCTCGGCAGAGCTCTGTGGACAGTAAAATCAAGGTGCTATGCAAATTGGACTCATTTGGAGCATCAATGAAGTTAATCAAGCTTTAATTAAGCTTTCAATTTGGGCCATTGAGGCAATGAACAATTTGCTGCTCTTTGAGCTTCACAGCAGTTGGTTGAAACAAGGTGATTGCTGATAAGCTGCTAATATTCATTAGCATTTCTTGGGCCATTATTTGATACAAATTCAAATATTTCGGCAAAAGCCTCTAGATTATTAAAAACTTTCAGTCAAGCATGTTTAATTATTTATTAAGTAGTATTTATTCATATTTTTTAGTTAGAAAATGGAAAATAATGGAAAATTATTTTGTGATGTCATTTTTATTAGTTTTTTTTTTAAATAAAATAAAATTAGCTTTTCATCTAATATTTATATATTATCTTATTTCAAGCTTTATTTCAATTACAGAAAACTACTTTTAATATTTGTACATTTCATTTATCAGTTACAACACTGGTTCAAATGCTGCCTTCACATGCTTTCGGATTTATCATAAAGACTGCTCTATAAACCTCGCTCAAATTAATAAATTTTTTTGAGTAGGACAAACTTTAATTAAACAAATTAGTTCAGTCAAATTTACTTTCATGAGTATTTAGCCCTTTATTTTTCCTTCAAGTACACAGAACTGATGTATTTTAAGTAAACTGAAGTGTTTTTTGTTTTTTGAGTTTTATGAACTTATTTCTTTTAATTTAGACAAACTTAAGTTTAACTGAAACTGGGCTGGGATCTCTATTTTCCAGCATGCTTAGTCCCTCCTGATGGCACTCAAAAGGGAGAGTAAATGCTAAAATTAAGTGTTATATAATGTTTTTTTGTGCAAGATTAATGTTAAGTGGGAGATTTAGTAGTGATTAATGTTTTTGTGACGAACAGGGCGGGCGAGAGCCGTGAGGGAACGGCGCGAGGATGCTCGAGTCTCTCACGGAGGAGCTCCGGAGGCATAAAAGGAGGAGCGACTACAATGAAGGACGAGAGAGGACCAGGCCTGGACTTTATTTTATGGTTTATTATGTTTGTGTGGCCGGCAGACGTCCGCGAGGGTCTGCCGGCATTACTTTCGTTTTGTTCTTTGTTTATTTTATATTAAAGTTTGGTTCAACGTTCACCGGTTCCCGCCTCCTTCTTCCCCCATCTACTAACCTCGTTACATTGGTAGATATGGGAAGAAGGAGGCGGGAACCGGCGAACGTTCAACAAAACTTTAATGTAAAATAAACAAAGAACAAAACGAAAGTAATGCCGGCAGACCCTCGCGGACGTCTGCCGGCCACACAAACATAATAAACCATAAAATAAAGTCCAGGCCTGGTCCTCTCTCGTCCTTCATTGTAGTCGCTCCTCCTTTTATGCCTCCGGAGCTCCTCCGTGAGAGACTCGAGCATCCTCGCGCCGTTCCCTCACGGCTCTCGCCCGCCCTGTTCGTCACAGTTTTGTTATGCTAATTTAGTAGAGTTTTTGTTAATGGTTTTTGGAGAGTTACCATCATGGTGACAAGTGGTGCATGTGGTTTGGTTTGAGAACAAGTATGTTAAATGCTTTATATTTTTGTACTTACTCAGCAAGTGTTATAACATGCTATTGTTAACATGTTTGTTAGCATATTAGCAAGTTAGCTTTTTCTGAATTAACTTGTTATAGCTAACTAAGTTTACACTAATATATATATATATATATATATATATATATAATATAATATATATATAATATAATATATATATAATATAATATATATATATATATATATATATATATATATATATATATATATATATATATATATATATATATATATATATATATATATATTACACACATAATGTTTACTTTGAGGTTAAATGATAATTTTAAGTTAAATGTATGAATTAGTGTACTCAAAAATTGCACATGAATGAAAGTTGAATGCGATGAGCTTGTAATCCTGACTTCAGAATTATCAAATATCCGATAGCACAAGAAGGCAGCATAAGTTTTGACTGGTAGTGTAATAGCACAGCTAAAACAAAAACCAACTTAAATCTGGTTATTTCATTTAAGCTGACCTACCAGTCTGACCAGGCTACAGTATAGTTGGGCGAACAGCTGGTTTCCCAACCGGACCAGCTGAAAAATGCCCCTCTAAAATTAGCAGACCAATCTGACCAGGCTAGAAGACCAACTAAGACCAGTAAACCAGCTTAGGCTAGACCAAGAAGCTTTTAAGCAGTGTAGCAACTGTATTTGTGGAATGAATCAGTATGTCTGCTGTGTTTGCCTTTTTAGTTATGAATATTGTCCATTATGATATATTACACTCTGGTGTGCTCCTCTGATTAAGCATGTTTCATGAGTTAAAGTAAAATAAAAGCTGAGGAAAGACTCAATACAACTATTACAGACCCATTATAGAATAATTTTCCTAAACAAACAGCGTCTATGAGAGGCCATGCACATGCTCATAGCAGTAACCTGAAAATAAATTTGTGTAATAGATGAGATGCTCTGTTTCTGTGCGCTAGGTATATTAGCCAAACACAAGCGGCAGGCAATGCGGTTGGAGAAACTATTAAAAGTGATGTTCAGAACAAGTGCAGCCAAGTATATTAAACACTTCAAAGTCATAAAAAATGGTCAGTTAAATTAGCCAGAGTTTTTTTGTCATTTTAAAATACCGCCTCATATCCCATTGAAATGAAACGACTAAGGAAGCCATTTATAGGGGGACTTTGCATCTGTGGCGCTATGTTTGTTAAAGCAAAGCGAAATGTCAATTTCTAATACAGCCGATGGCATGATTTCAGGGCGGGATAACATGTTTGTCCAAACCATGGAAGAATGGTATGGTTGCTTCCAAACAGGTTTCCAAAGAACACCTACCTGTAATGCAAGGAATTAAATATCATATTTTGTGCTCAGCAGAAGAAAGAAATTCGTACATGTTTGGAACAACTTGAGTAAATGATGACAGGATTTTCATTTTTGGGTGAACTATCACTTTAAGAGTGCTTTGGAAACCTGCTTGGAAACATTATTATTACAGTCATTATTATTGCAATTTCATTTGGTGCTACCAGTGTTATTTTAGCATTATTCTATCGTAGTATTAATTATATATTTTCAGTTTTAATTTTAATTTGTGTTTCAGTCATGTGTTTTTTCATTATATATATATATATATATATATATATATATATATATTTTTTTTTTTTCAGCTTTAGTAGTTTTAGTACTTGAACTTAAACTTAAAAATAAACAACACAAATTAAAAATGTTGCATCAGCAACTAACTGAAATAAGTTTTATCTTTTCATCTAATATTTATATTTTATTTCAGCCTTATTCCAATTACCGAAAATTAGTTTTAGTTTTACTATAATGTCACCGAAATTACACACTTATGAAGAAATATAACAGACTCCCAAAAGATCCACCCCTTAACTAGCAGAAACCAGAAATATTCAATTCCCATTGGACTGAATCTGAAAACTGATGATGTCAGCAGATTGACCTCATCCTGCATCTCAATCATCACTTTCACAGCCACGTTCTCTACGGCATTTGTCCAAACCCCACAGTAAATAACCAAGCAGCTACAAATGCAACGAAAAACAGCAACTCACAAACAAGTCAGTTACTGAAAGTTGCCATGAACGAGGTTTGTGTCATGGGCAACTGATTAACCATTTTACAGTCCCAGCATTTGTTTATTGGTCTTGTTGACAAAGCCCGCAGATAACACCCCGCACGGTATGAAAGCGTGGTCGGGTAATTATCTGTGGCATAGGAGGCGACGACAACGCTGCTCGGTTGAAGGATATGAAATATCTTTCAGGATCTAATTACTGGGTAGCCAGAGGTGTAATTTCCCTCTTTCGCTTGGCAGCTTCAGATATGGGAAGAGAATGCTGAATGTGTTCTCTTCAGGTAAGTTCTATCACACTTGCTGATCTTAATCAGATTCAAAGCCCAGTCGTGAGGGGGAAGGTAAGAAAGGATGGGAAGCATGTGCAACTCATCTGAATGTACAGATAAAGACAGACTATCATAGCGGAGACAGGAAGAATAATAGACGTATGGCTCTTCTTTAATACCAAGCAACCTCATTGCAATTATGTTGGAGTTTTATTGCTTTTGTCTCTTTCAGTGGCTTGACCAAGCTTCTCTTTTCATGCACTTTCATGCGCTTAGCATAATGAGGCATTTATAAAGGTTCATTTCTGAATTACTGTAGGCAGTATATTCAACCTCCTGACTTATGTTTCGCACAAAGAATGGCAAAGGCAGCTATAAAAATTCAAAACCTAATATTAAAGTCAAGACAAGTCCCTGGCCAGAGCCTGCATGAGGTGCTGATACATTAGAGAAGTTTTACAGGAAATCAATAACCAAGCCTTTTTCTGTTTACTTCAGCCATTCTGATAAAAAACGAAAGGTTTCAAAGAATAATTCAAAGTGAAACTGGGAAAGAACCAACATTAAATCTTGTGTTTTACATGTTTTATCCTCTCCACATCTAATTATCCAATATACTCTACAGAGCCAGAAAAATAGGTCTTTGGCTATTGCTTTGCGCTTTGTGGACATTTCAACATAGCAAGACAAGTTTAAAAAAAAAAGTTCTTTCAAAAAACATGTCTCAAGATTCAAGGTTCCATTCACAGTTGCGCTCCATCAAGCTGGTTGAAAAGAATGCATGTTACAGCACATGAAGGCTTTCAAGCCTCAAAAAGGATGCAGAGGCAACATAAAAGCATAATAGAAGTGGTCCATACAATGCATTGAGTGAGTAACAGATCAAATTTAAGTAGCGATTCACAGGAAAAAAGCTGTTTTGAATCAGACTTCTTTTTGAATAAATTGTTGATCTGGGTTCAGAAAACCAAATTATTTATTCTATCAAGTGTGAAGGGGTTTGCTTCCGAAATCCACTGCCGCTTCAGTGTACATTTTTTACTAAGGTGTTGGATTCTGAAATCTACTGACCCTTCAATGTACATCTTTTAGTGAGGGGTTGGATTCCGAACTCAATCTGGGTTGGATTCCAACTCAATCTGTTCCTCACAAAGATGTGAAATGCTACTGAATATAGTGCACCATCATATGCACCACTTTTATGGTGGTTTTGCATTCTGTTTGAAGCTTAAAAAAAATCTTTTGTGCTCCACAGAAGAAAGTTGTAGAAGTTTGGAATGAAAGAATTTTTATATTTGGGTGAACTATAGCCTTTTAAGAATGAGGGCTCGTTTTGAATTGTGTGAAATGTTTTGTTTCTTGATTAATAAAAACAGATTAGTCGAAAAATTCATCACGACTGCATCAAACGTACTTGAGCTCTTGTAGTCTTTCTTCTTCAGTTTGCGTCTCATCATGGTGCCGCGGGGACTTGTGGGATACATGGTGCGTGGCAGCGTGTTCATGTTGAGTGAGCTCAGACTGTAGGCACTCATGGAGGTGGGAGAAAAGGATGAACCCAGAGCTGTGTAGGAAAGAGAGGAACATTTTAGCAAAACTCTCATTATCAATTCTCAATGACTCATTGCAAAACCTCATATATTTAGTATATAAAGTTCAGTTTGGCTTAGTAGAACACTTCTAGTTTATTCCATTACAAATGACATTATACTGTAAGTACAACAATCTGAGAATTTCAAAATGTCTTAGTATATGGTTTATCTTTATGATCTCCAGCATGATTTGAGATGATTGAATGAGAATCTTGAGTTTCAATGGAAGAACAAGTGACTTTCTGTACAAAGATGTCAATGGCAAAAATGTACTTAGATTAGTAACCTAGAAAGAGTGCAGAATCTGTATTTTTTTCCTATTCATTTTGTGTTTTAAATGTTTAAATGTCTACTGAACTTTTAAACCCCAGCATTTTCTAACAACAGGTCCTGGAAATGAGAGCCACGGTTGGTCACCATTCGAGGAAATGCACAAAACAACTCATTAAAGCACAGCAGACTGTGCCCTTATATTTGATATTGTGTGAATGGTAGTAAGTCTTCATCAAAGCACATCTCTAAAAATACTCCCCGAATGCCTAAAAGCCACTTCTTATCACAGAGCAATGCCTAAGAACCAGATCACAGTTCATACTGATCAGATAGAGAGCTTCAAAACCATTTTTTTTTAGCACTCACAAAAAAATCCCAACTGGCAGAACCTTACTACTACAAAAAAATATGTTTTATTTGGCTGGGACACTGGTGATGCTAAAAACATGGCAGGATTAGAGCAGATTACAGTCTTATTTTTGTATTGCTGTTTGATACAGTTTGTCTTCTCTTGGCACATGGAAGGACATTCTGCCTTTCTGTCTTTTTTTAAACCACTAAACCATCTACAGCCATAATGAGGCCTTCTGGTCCACTTGTGTATTGTATAGGAAGAGCTCTTCCTAATCCAAACATTAAAAAGAGTTAATGTCCAGAAAATGCTGGCTAATTTGTCTTAAGGGAAAAAGAAAACAGCGGCTTAAGTAATACAACTCTCGGGGGAGTTTTGCTCTTTCATGCGTATCAAGGACACATCTTTCAAAGATAGAAAAAGACTTTGAACTCACATAACCGTGGGGGATATATAATCCAGGAATAAAAATGAAACTGTGACTAAAAAGTATTGATGGAGTGACAGTAAATTATGTAAAGCCACCAGCACTGAAGTGCCCACAGCATCTTTATGACCCTCCTGAATGGAGAATGTGAAACATGACTGTGAAGGTTGGGAAGGTACCGCAAGAGATTTCAGTCGTGTTTCTAACTTTAAAATTCAATCATATATGTGATATAAGTGGCAAACAGTTACATTGCTGGAGGTTGGCAGGTTGCTGTATTGGTTGCTGCAGGGGTTTTCAAACTCAAGTCTGCAGGGAGGTGTTAGGATATGACAACAATGTCAATAAGTTTACGTTAGTTAAACATGAACTACTTTAGTTAACATGAACTAATGATAAACTACTTGTACAGCAAATATTAATGTTATTTAATTTTAATTTAACCATTTACTAATAAATTATTAAAATCAAATGTATTTTTTTAACATTATTAATTTATAGTATATTATTAATATTTATTATATAATGTATTAATTTGAATAAAATTGATTAACGTAAATTAACAATTAAACATGATTAACTTTTCCCCTTTTTTACATTTTTTTTTTTTAAATTTTGCTTTCTAAAGATGGTTGAAAATCATCAGATTAATCAACTATTTTAATATTATTTTAACTATTTCACATAATAAGTAAAATATGGAAATTTTTATTATAAAATTAAAAATGATGATAAACATGTTCGTAATCCTTTTTTAAGGGTTTATATATCTAACATTAATGTATTGTAGAAAACATGTTTTCTTTACAAAATAATATAATTATTTTTCTCACACAGAAAAAATAAAAATGGAAAATGCACTGTTAATTTTCTGCCAGGACATTATCCAGTAATTTTAAGGAAATTTCCATTAACCCTAAAACACAACACAATGCATAATTCAAAATACAAGTAAAGCACCTGTATAAAAAAATATGTATAAATATATATATGGAAAATTCCTTCATATTTATACAGTACAGACTTTTTTTTTTTACAGTGTATAAATAGGTCTTTACAAATGAAATTAATATGGCTGCCATTATATTATAAGAAGGGAGTTTTTCACAAGATGACCACCCTATTTTGAGGTCCTTTGCATCAAAATGTTCCTTACACTGTAAAAAAAAATATTTTCATGATTTGTTATCTAAACACTTTTTCTTTTGTCATATCAACTTAGATAATTAATGTGGTTCAGATAACATAATATTTTGAGTTACTGTTGATTAAACCAATTGCCTTCATTGTATTAACTCAAATTTTTAATTTAAATGAACTCAAAATTGAAAGGCATGAACAACTTCCAGTTGCTTTAGTGCTGCAAATCGCTGTCAGCGTAAACGAACAAGTGCAGGTCATCTCTAACAGTCTCACGGTGCCCTTGAAATGCATAGAGCGCCAGCAAAAGAGATCGATAGAGCCCTGATGGCTGGAATTTATAGTAATGAGTCCGTATAATCAAATCAGACTCACTAAAAAGGCTGCTGAAAGAGGAATAGCATGACCTACAAACACAAATGTGGAGTGCTTTTGTAACAAGTGGCAATCTCCCCATCCTATCAGCCAATTAGAGAGCAAATCTAGGGCCTCATGATGTCAGTTATCATTGACTACATGTCCCAGAATGTATTTGAGACTATAAAGTCCATCCATGACTGCACAGGGAGAAATGATCAGTTCACATTGCTAGAATGTCAATAGTGCAATATTGCTTCCTTAACGAGGATAATGTTCCATATCCCCCAAAGAATGGCAACACAAAGGAGTCCTGTGGATTCACTGTGTATCTTCTGCACAACAAAAACCACACAAGACTCCCTGAATGGCTCAGTGCTCGTCTGGCTTTGTATGGCGAGTCTGAGCTTTGCCGTAATGTGCTCTCGCCTCTGGTAGAATAGAGCTCAGCTACGCCCACAGTTGGAGAATAAAGGCCAGATATAATACGGAGGAAGAGAGCAGTAGAGAGAGAGAAAATCAGTCTTTAGCCTCAGCATAGTCAAGAGACAAGGAAACAGCCGGGGAACAAATTAGTTCTGCTCTGTTTTCCAAAGAGATCAAATGAAACACGCTAAAAAAGACAAAAACAAAAACAGTCTTATCAAATAAAGCGCAAATGAGACATTCTAATGAATTCATTCCTGTATTACACATCACATTTATGTGAAAGCGTGACGCTAGCCAAGCCAAGGTTGTGGGTTCGATTCTTGAAAGAATGCATGATGTAAACTGTAAATTGTATGATATATAAAAAAGTGAGATTTTTTTTTGACAGATTGATACATCAGTCATTCTTAAGGGTTAGTTCACCCAAAAATGAAATTTCTGTCATTAAGTATTCCCCCTCATGTCGTCCCACACACGTAAATCCTTCATTCATCTTCGGAACACAAATTAAGATATTTTTTGATGAAATCCGAGGGTTTCTGAACCAGACAAAGGCAGCAACGTCATCGCACCTTTTAAGGTCCAGAAAAGTAGTAAAGACATCGATAAATAGTCAACATGATTACAGTGGTTCAACCTTAATGTTATGAAGTGACGAGAATACTTGTGTGCAAAAACAAAACAAAAATAACTACTTTATTTAACAATAAACACTGTAGTCACATGGACTATTTTAACAATGTCTTTAATACCTGTCTGGACCTCAAAAGGTTCAGTGACGTTGCTGTGGTAAAGAAACCCTCAGATTTCATCAATTTGTGTTCCGAAATTGAACAAAGGTCTTATGGGTTTGGGACGACATTTCATTTTTGGGTGATCTAACCCTTTTTAGATAACTTTAAATCTTGCATCTTCAGCAATATGTATATAGCATCTTCAATCCCATTGGCCGTCGCTACTCATTTGCATAATGTTGAACTCTGCCCAACTTGATTATGGTCTGTTGCTCATGTGGCATTGACTAGCCAAATCCCTTTGAAAATATGAGACCTTGAGTTTTTATTAAACAATAAAAATGAAAATCAATTTGGAAATATAAGTTATAAAGCCAAAACCCATAAAATAATGGAATACATTTGTTACTGATGAGAGACGAGGAGGATACAAGAGGATAAGGATGAAGGAGAAGGGAAGGAACATTACGGGGGTTGTTTGGAGAGGTTTTCTGCTTGGTCTGGCTGCGGGACTGGTCGGGGTGGTAGGTGTTATAGTGTTGATAAGGAAGGAAGTTGCTGTTGTTGTTGGTTCCGGATTCCCAGGGCAATGTCCGGTTACTCCTCTGCACCTTGACTGACCACACGGAGAGGAGAGAGAGAGGGCGGACGTGAGCAGGAAAAGCATACAACACCACATAAATGCCAACGTATAACAGATAACAGATCAAACATGCAAGGAGAGGTTTTTCAAACTGTGCTTGACCCTGGAATAAAGCCACCATGGTTAAAAATGACCCTAGTTTAGCAATTTCATTTTTAAAGGGTTATCTGCTTTTTGATTGGACTTTTTTCATAAGCACAGAAATGGACAAAAAAATAAGCACAATCAAAATAAAATATTGCAAATATTTGGATAGTTGACTAAATAATGATATTTTGAAGAATGTTTTAACCATTTTTGTCTATTCAATGAAGGTCAATGTGTCCAAAGTAAAATAAAATAATAAAATATTGTGATGAATTATACCTTTAAGAAATGTTCTTGGTTGAAGGAACTAATGTCAAAATACTGTAAACCTTACAAAAAATGCACCTGCAAGCTACCTAGCAACATCTTTGGTTATACATAGTAGACAAGCTGACTTTCACGTTTTTTATCTAAAGTAGCAGGCACAAAAAAAAAAAAAAAGCACTCACATAGCAATGTCTTAAATATCCAACAGCTAGTGCTCCCCTCAAAGAGTCCTCCACAACTATGGACACCTGTATTGATCATTTTCTATTTTGGCTCCTTTCTGTTTTCACAGTTAATTTTAGCAGCATGTTCACTGTGCTTTCAACACACAAGCACAGCCTGAAAAGAGACTACAAAAGCAGTCTCAGAGAGAGAAGAATGAGGGAAACTGGAGGGCAGTGGCTGCAGAGGGGATTAGACAGGAAAGAGACTCGGTGAGAGGTGAAGGAGGAGTGTGTTTTTGTGTAAGGCAGGAGACCAGGGATCCATCATTATGATAGAATCAAACAGTAGCACAGAGTTGAAAGACAGTGAAGAATCCATTGAGACCGAAGGTAATCAGGCTTGGACAGATGAGAGCAATTACTTCTACAATTATGTGTGTGGGGGAGAAATAAAGAGAGATTGTTCATGAATCATAGAGGGGAAGGTGCAAATGAAAATATGAAGTGTTTTTGCAGGCATCAACAATGTAGAATCTTTATACTAAGGGTGTCAACAAATTAAAATAATCAAGATTAATCTCTTGAAATATAATATAATATAGCCACTCAGCATTTTCACTGGTCACAGTGAATTTCTGACATCGATACCATGGGGAAAAACTGGAATATAAATATGTTTAATATTATCTCATAATTTGCCATCAGGTATATTAGGCTGCTGTCACTTTAAGACCTGACGCATGGATCCATTATACTGTTACACGTGCGTTTTCTTTCTCAACTGTTTACGTTCACTTAAAACATGACTGACTGTGTTTACGTGAATACTCGCCAAGACCAGAATTTTGATATTATTTTGTGGGTATTTGACTGTTTAAATGCTCAATTTAGTATTGGGAGGTACGTTTATGTGCGTGCACTTTGGATGTAAGCACAAAATCTGCGGGAATGATTAAAATTATGAGCAATATGCGCAATCCCACAACGTAATTCAAGTCCTGTAACACCAACAATATTCACCCAGACCAAATAAAACAAGTGAGTGAGGGAAGGCGGGTTTGTGTCAACTCACTGTCGGAGAGATGAGAGAACGAGAAAGCTGGTATCGTTTATCTATTCTGCAAGAAATGAGTATTGGAAGAGTATCAGATAATTTAATATCAATATGTATCGAAAAATCTAACATTTTGACATTACATTGCACTTAGTTTATCATTTCAGATGCCTTTTTAAAAGCTTATAATTGAAAAAGCTGTATTATATATATATATATATATATATATATATATATATATATATATATATATATATATATATATATATATATATATATATATATATATATATATATATTCAACCCACCAAAGTGGCTAGTAGGAGTGACTATGTTACACGCCACTGCTGAAATCCACCCGCATTTGGGTACAGTATATACTGCATATATACAGTATGTGGAATATGTACAGTACCCAATTTGTAGTGTGCACTTTAAAGGTGCCGCAGAATGTGTTTTCAAAAGATGTAATAGTCTAAGGTGTCCTCTGAATGTGTCTGTGAAGTTTCAGCTCAAAAAACTCAAAATAATATTTTTTTTTATTCATTTTTTTAACGGCCTATTTTGGGGCATCATTAAATATGCGCCGATTCAGGCCCCTTTAAATTCTCGTGCTCCCCGCCCCCAAGCTTGCGACTGCCTTAAAGAGCATAAACAAAGTTCACACAGCTAATATAACCCTCAAAATGCAGGGCTGATAGTGAAAAAAATTCCTGAGCCTGAACTTTTTTTCCTTGCCCCCCGAGAGGGTACTATGTATGCGACGCACTTTTAACACAACTTGTTGGCCCCTGGGCCCAAATATATAAACAGCCAACCCTGATCATCATTATTGACAAGTGGCTATTTTTAGATATTTTCATATTTGCATTATGCCCTCAGTATTATTCAAGAAAAGACAGCATTTTCTTCTCAATATGTTCAGTGCCTACATTGACCTTATAAGCCCATCTTAGTACAATCACTGGAAGTAAATGCTGCAGATGCTACAGTCATACCCAGACAGGTCAGTAAGTGGCAATAATAGGGCTTTCCGTCGCTACCCACATCCTCAATCCAAGCCCAGCGCCATTTATTCTTTATGCTTTTATCAATGTCTTTAATGTCTTCCCCTGGCTTCATAAACATAGCCATGACTTACGTTTTGAGTTGAGAAATATGAGACACAATTGTAAACACCTTCGCGCATGGAGCATTGCCTTAACCTGTATCAATCTATTTGACAAAGACACGAGGCCCGCCCCTTAACTACGTCTGATTGTCTCATGAGTCGTTGAGCGTTAAAGCTTCCGAGATTAAAGTCGAAACTCCGAGATTAAAGTCGGAATATTCAGAGAATAAAGTCGAAATATCTAACCTCTGCAAAAAATAATAATAATAATATTAATAATAAAAATAAAGTCGGAGAATAAAGTCGAAATGTTCCGAGAATAAAATACTTTATTCCGCACGGAAACAAGGCTATGGTTGTGACGATGACGCGCTTGATTTATTAGCCTATGTAACGTTAGCCTATACTGCTGTTCTGTTTGCATAGACAGAACATAGCAAAACGTTTAGATATCGTTTCAGCTATTAAAACAGTTCCGTTTTGTATGTATGACACATTGATTTCGTTTCTGTTTTATTAAGTTCAGTTCCGCAGTAAAGAGACTTCTGCAGATTTCGTTTGTCTGTAAATACACGTGCGCTGTCATTGATGAAAATAAAACTAAACGCCATTCTCCATGATTTCAATGAATAATCCACCTGGTCAACATAATGTTTTATTCATTGATACTTTTAATTGAATAATGCCTATCACTTGAAACAGTTTTGCTGATTTGTATTTATTAAAACGATGTATTTTAAATTTATATTAGTCTACATCAACTTGTATTCCTTGTACATAACAATGAATGTGTCGGAGGGTAAGGGGATATTTGAATTATTTATGAATAAACTAGTGTATTCTAAATCAGTGACGCAAGATCCTTAATAGAAATCTCCACTTTGACGCGAGAAATGCATCTTTACAGATATAATGAAAGAGTTTTTGGTTTGATTTGTTTTATTTCGTTAAGCAATAATTTAAATCTCTCCATCTATGTATTTGATGTCGGTAAGGCAAGTATTGTTTTGAGGATAATTCGTTTCCACTGGATAAAAAAAGTGCAAGTGACGGCTCTGGCGCCTCTGTATTGCATTGTGCAAGCTTCCACTCTCCGCACAAACCAATGGATATGAGCCTATACCTTATTTATATCTGACGAATAAAAAATCTTCCCATTACAACGTAATTAATAAAAACAGAAACGAAATCACTGCCATACATATAAAACGGAACTATTTTAATAGCTGAAACGATGTTTAACAGAACAGCACATATTCTCTTCCGTGCTTTTAAAAACAGACATCAAATAAACATTATACAATTTTTTATTATTATTATTATTATTATTATTTTTTAACATGGCACTAAAACGCCGCAGTAGACCAATATAACCAGAACCTGTTTTTTTTGTTTTTGTTTTTTTTTCCGCAGCCACAGTAGCCTACGCCGGAAATCCGGCGTGGTGCCGGAACGCTATCACCCCTGAAAATGGATCTTTACAAAGTGTTCGTCATGCAGCATGTCTAATCGCATAAGTATGGTATTTATTTGGATGTTTACATTTGATTCTGAACGAGTTTGATTCTGAACATTACACACTGTTGGAGAGATTTATAAAGAATGAAGTTGTGTTTATGAATTATACAGACTGCAAGTGTTTAAAAAATGAACATAACGACAGTCTCGTTTCCATGAATACAGTAAGAAACGATGGTAACTTTGATCACATTTAACAGTACATTAGCAACATGCTAATAAAACATTTAGAAAGTCAATTTACAAATATCACTAAAAATATCATGGATCATGTCAGTTATTACTGCTCCATCTGCCATTTTTCGCTATTGTTCTTGCTTGCTTACCTAGTCTGATGATTCAGCTGTGTACATCCAGAAGTCCTGCCCTTGTGTAATTCCTTGAACATGAGCTGGCATATGCAAATGTTGGGGGCGTACATATTAATGATCCCGACTGTTACGTAACAGTCAGTGTTATGTTGAGATTCGCCTGTTCTTCTGAGGTCTTTTAAACAAATGAGATTTATATAAGGAGGAGGAAACAATGGAGTTTGAGACTCACTGTATGTCATTTCCATGTACTGAACTCTTGTTATTTATGCACCTTTAACATTGTACTACAACAAACTACATGCACATGGTAGCCCTGCAAAAAGATTCTGTTGAGTGTTTGTATACATATTAAAAAAAAAAAAAAAAAAAAAACGAGCAGAGATGGGCCGGATAATATTTATGTTTTCATCAGTAGATTGATTCAGATGTTTTCTGTGGCACACAAACACTGCCGCCCATGCAAGTCCACCAAACCGATGTTGTGAATCCATGAGTATGCGTTGACAAGGCAGAATGTGTATGCGTAATGCATACATGCGTTCTGGTATCAGCCAGCTCTCTGGCGTTGTGACGTTTCCGGCATTAGCCAGATGTCTGGAATTTCACAGCGGCTGGCATTTAGATCTGTGTTAGTATGGAATGCTTCACTGCTCTAAATCTGCTTGAGCTGAGGAAATAGAGTACACGTCTGTGTGTGCGAACTGCGTAGTGGACGTGCAGCTGCATAGTAATGCGAGAATCCTGACAGTAGACATGTGCAGCTCTTAACAGGATTCAGGACTGAGCTTCGTCCAGTGAATGTGTTTGGATGGTGCTCTAAACTCAATTTCCTTTTCTTAAGAGCCAATCAAGACACCTCCTACCAGATGACCCAAGGGTCACTTCATTGTTTTCTAGTGCCAGGCCTCAGAAAAACCCTTATAACAGCAAGCAGGAAGCATTAGTATGCTGTGCAGGTCCATGCTTATTTATGTTCTCTGGGCCTAGGCTTTAATCCACATTCTTATTAAGTTCATAGCTTAAAGGTCGCACAGCCACTGACCTTGTGGATGTTCTGCAAAATAATTCTAAGTCATCAATACAGGTTTTTTTTTTAAAAACTCAGTCAAGGATATCAGCAGAAGTACAGGGCATACAGGATGCATACAGGGCAAGACTCATAAGCTAGAAGACTTATAAGACTAATAAGCTAGTGTTGCTTTTAAGTTTGCCATCACAATTCTAATATGTTGTGAGTGGTTGCCTGGGCGTTGCTATGTGGAACCTGAGCTGGATTTAGCATGTTCCTATGTGGCTGCTAGGGTGTTCCGGTTTTTGCCAGAATGTTGCTACTATGTGGTTACT
Source organism: Chanodichthys erythropterus (assembly GCF_024489055.1). Lineage (NCBI taxonomy): Eukaryota > Metazoa > Chordata > Actinopteri > Cypriniformes > Xenocyprididae > Chanodichthys > Chanodichthys erythropterus. The sequence goes on from NC_090228.1 coordinate 11,456,807, forward strand.
TAATTGTTTCATAGCATGTTACTCTGTGGTTGATAAGATGTTGTTGGTGGTTGCATGGGCATTTCTATGGCACTCTAGGTGGTTGCCAGGGTGTTGCTATGCAGATGCTGATGAGGTTTTAGCATGTTACTGTGCAGTTGCTATGGTTTTCTTGGTGGCTGCCTGGGAATTTCTATTCAGTTGCTATGATGTTCTGGATGGTTGCCAGGGGGTTGCTATGTGGTTGTTAAGGTATTCTGAGGGTTCTTTTTTTAATCACATTTCTATGTGATTGCTAGGTCATTCTGCCTGTTTGCCAAAATGTTCTGAGGGTTTTGTAGCATGTGATTGTGTGGTTGCCTACTATCCCAAGTCAAAAGTCTCAATTCTGGTCTTTAAATATGACTCTGGTCTGGTCATTCTTACCTGGCTCTGCTCTAGTGTGGCCCTCTACATCTTTGTGGTATAAATCTAGCCCTATCAGGAAGTACAGCAGCATTCAAGCCTTTGTCTCTAGTGTTGAACGTTAACATCCTGCTCCTGATAAGATGTGACAGGGCACACATTGGATGTCATGAACACGTATTCCGTGGGAGAATCATCGTTGCCCTAAACTTTTAACGTCAGCTCTCGTTATCATACCATTTGGTGGCGCACAGCCTAATAAAAACCTTTCAGGTGATAAGAACAAGCTTTTGAACAACCCCTGACAACCTGACAAATGAGGCAAGATTTGTATATCTGTAGAAAAGATGCTTAAATATTATTAAGATAACCATCATGTGGAGAGGACACAGCTTGCCTTGCATTGCTGTCAAATGCTGCATTCAGACAACAGATTGTATCTAGGAACTACAAGGTTGATATCAAAGACATGCAAGAATTATGTTAGGCATCAATTATGCATATGGCATCACTTTCAATATCGATTAACTCGTTAAGGGGATGTCTCTCCACTCTCTCCTCCGAGCACTGAGGTTTGAAGAGCTACTTCAAGATGCACAAGGTACAACAGTTCGCATTAATAAATGTGACCAAAAATAAAATGCTGAGTGAGCATTTATCCATCACATTTTACAATCTGCATCACTTTAGTGGCACTAGAGAAAGTCCTAATGGAGTGTTTTGGGTGTAAAAAGAGCCGTATCGGTTGGAAATCAAGCAGGGATGCAGTGAATTGCCTGTGAATCTTACAATACACTATCCCAATTTAAATGAATGGATTTGAAGCATTCTCTGTTGTAAAAACTCTAGTGTGCAGGTATCCTTCGAGCCCAGAGTGAGTTTGTGTGGGTCTCTTACCATGTTCAGGGCCCTTGAGAGCCAGTCTTGTCTGGTGGTGGGGCAAAATCTCCATTTTGACGTGTTCTGAAGCGCTAGCTAGCAGCTGGGTGGCCTCGGCCAGTGTGCAATACTCCATACTTGTGCCGTCCACCGACAAAATGTGATCACCAGCATGCAGTGCACCACACCTGCAAAGGCAATTAGATCACTTCCTGTTCTGCCAGCCCTTAACATCCACTGAATTGCACTTATCACAGGCATCATTTCAAATAATCGTTAAAAAACAAATTCTTCTCAATACTGCAAATATCATGACTTTTAGTAGTACAACACCAAAGTAGTTTAAGTAGTTTTAACACCAAATTTGATGCAGACTTTAAGCATTATAAATTAATAATAAGATTATATAATTTAATTGAATTTTTTTTTTATTTGATATATTATTTAATATATTATTAATATGTTACAAGTGCTTTTTTAGAACAAATGTTTCATTAGAACTGCTTTTCATTAGAACTGCTTTTCTGTAGTAGAAATGCACATAGTGGTTCCAGATTGGGCACCTAAACTGGCACCCTGTCGATGGAAAAGGGGTATAAGATGTATGAATAATTCCCTCCCAATGTTTCTCCCAAGAGCAAACTCTTGAATCATCTTCAAAGTGCTAATCTGTTCTGATGGAAAGGTTTTCCTTTGCTCAGCACTCTGCCACCCTTATTATTGTTCCGGGCCTTTCTGCTGGCATGAAGGCTAGATGAGTTATTGAATTTCTATAATTAGTTGCTAAGCTTTATGCATTTCAAACTTTGAAATTTTCACAAGCAGGCATCAGGTTTCTGCAGCATACATTTCTCTCCTCTCAATGCATTGATCTAGCTCACAGAACAATGGAAACATGATGAGCAATGATGCTTCTTTTAAGGAACCAAAATGGTCGTCTTCCTGTGCTTTTGGAAAATGATTGCTGCTGTAATTACCTATCGGCAATGCTAGCTGGTTTGACCTTGTCGATGATGATGACCTGCTTATTGCAGTACATGGAGGTAGAGAGAGCCAGACCTAAACTGGAGCCCATCGACTTGGCCACCTCCACCAACAATGGGCCTGAAGCTGTGGCTACAGAATCTGTAAAGTAGGGGGAGAAAATGTACATTAGTGTTATAAAGTGGCTTTTACTCTTGTAACATTGTAACAAGCTTTTTTTGATGACATTAAAACACCATAATACTAAACTTAGCAGAGCATGTGAGTACACGTTTTCTCTGCAACAGCACTTGTGTGAACTTGAGGAATTGACTGACTTCATACATCCACTAAGAATCACTTTTACACCAGCGTTAACAACTTGATTAGATATTTTGCTTCTAATGCAATGAAATTACATACATTTGTAAGTGTGTCTTAAGTGCCCAAATACATGGGGGGAAAAAAGAAAAAAACACATTACGGATGATGGATATACACACACATGTACACACACCTCATTAATGTGAATGAGGGCGAGCGGCTGCGGTTGGACTTGTTAAAGTGTAATGGAAGTAATTCAACATCTCAGTTTAGTAATGGGCTGCACTAAAGACCTGATTACACCATACATCTTTAGAGCATGGAGAAAACCACCACACATAAACACGTGTCACACGGCCGCTCTTCCAGCCTGTTTCCAACATGTGCTGATTTCACTTGACGCCCATTACAAAGAGAAATAGCTCCTGCTGTTGAGCGTGGAGCGGACAGAAGGAGCAGCCGGTCTTTAGTTAGAGCGGGTTTACAGCTGTCGGCTGTCAGGTGTGTCAACTTCCTCCCTGCAGTCGCGGTAAACACACTTGCTGCCATCGCAAAATGCCACCATACTGGGGAAACTCCTGCGCTAGTCTGAAAGATGCTGCTTTGGTCTGTAAAGCGGCTCTATAAAGACTCAAACATGTGGTGATGTGTTTAAGATGTTAAACAGCGATGTGGAAGCTGGGGATGGCCACATCTACCCAAGGAATATTGTACATTTAGGTTTGTGCATTTAGCAGACATTTTTATCCAAAGCGGATGGAACCAAAGCAATTCACCAAGAGCCAACAATATTCGTAATATACAATGCAAAGTTTAATAGGCAGCTAGGAAGCAAGCTAGAGGATGAGAAGTTTTAGACCAGTTTGAGTTTGAGGCCATCGGAATGAGGACATTTTGGCTGGTCCACACTTTCTGAGACCCATTTAAAGGCATGTTTTAGGGTCAAGACTTGGTTTTAGGGATAAGGTTATAATTAGGTTAAGGGTAGGTTTAGGGTTAGGGTTTGGGTTAGGCAATTAGTTGTGATGGGTAGGGTTAGGCTAAGGAGCTGGAGACTGCATTGTGTCAATGAATATCCTTACAAAGATAGCTGTAAAAGAATGTGTGTTTGTGTTTATGTGTGTGTAAGTGCACTGGTGTAAGGGTGTGGGATGATTAGGTGCTGGTGGAGCAGGAGTGTTTTTTTAGTTGTTTAAAAGATTTGATGGTCTCAGCAGTTTGAGTGAAGGTTAGAAGCTCACTTCACCAGAAAGGAGCAAAGAGGTTAAAGATTTTGGAGAGCGAATTTGTGCCTCAAACATAAGGAATTGTTACTTGTAATAGTTATAAAACATTCAACACTGAACAAGAGTCCATTAACTACGCATAAATGTGTCGAAATTGATTCGTTATAATGGGATTTTGGGTGGTACATTGCAATCTGGTTGGATAGAGAAGAGCTGAACTGAGCTTGAAAATTGGCTTCTGACTATTCAAGTAGACAAAATGACCAAATTGCACATTCCTAGTGGAAGTGTGGGATAGCTAAACATGCTAAATGAGATCCAAGTGACCTCTTCGAGCCGCCATGACAGCCGATGATGATTAAACCCCTTTTTCCAACCCCTGATTTCCACATTCACCTTCCTGCCAAGCCTCACAGACCCACCTGACACCAGCTAAACAGGGCAGAACTCACTATCCATTAATAAAGCCAGTGGTGGGGAAATTGTTCAATCACATGGATGTCATTCGGATGACAGAGGCTTGGTGATTAACGCGCCACCATTATACACATCATGCCTGATGAGGGCTCGATTGAGGAACTCGCTAAAGAGCGTTCGTGTTGCCGTGAAGGGTTGGAGAAGCATGTGACAATGGGAGGAAGAGTGGTTATAAATTGTGATGAATGTACAGTGCATACTTGCATTGTCTCTGGTGGTTACTTTTAATCAAACCTAGTTAATGTATGTGTCTACTGGTGTGGAGCTAAGCGGACATTTCAATTCCTTCTCTACAGGAGATTGTGGGGTTGACCGTGGAGCGGTGCAAGTGGTGAGAGTGTCAAACAGATGAGGTAATGCTCAATATTATGAAAATGAGATATGAAAAAAGCTGTCCAGCAAGTCAAAGCAATCAACATCTGTCAGGAATTCAAAAATTAAGTTCTTAAGCCTCTTTCCAACTGTAATTGTGCATACATGATTTTTTTGTCTACTTTTGTATACTAAAAGCAATCATTGATTATAAACACTCGTTATATATTGTATAGAAAACTTTGTTTCTGTGGGTGAAATCCAGTCAATTCAATAGGAATCCATGCGATCAGGAATTTCAAGTGAGGGCGGAAGATTTTCCCATGCAGATTTCGAAACAGGTCCAAGATGGTCACGCAGGTTGACCAATAGAAAGCTGTTTGGTTTGAATGACTTCTGTATGAGCTGTGCTTCATCTAAACTACTGGGACAGTGGACCTTTTTTGTCTCTGAAATGTCATGAATGCGATTGGGTGTTAACAGCCTTAAAGCGACAACTTACGCAGGTATTGCCTGATTCATGGATGAATCGTTCTTTTGAGTTGGATATTTCCAATGAATCATCTGAAACAGTTCACAAAACTGATTGACTCACTAAACAATTAATCTTTTTCTTTATGACATGCGTGATTTGTTATGAGTTTGGTATCAAACACATTAACTTGTTGAACCAAACTCATAATGAACAAGCTACTACTGAGAACAATACCTGATAATGTATTAGTACACAATGACATAAAAGAACTGCTGAATTTTTTTTTTCTTTTTTTTCTCATTACACCAGCATTGTCTCCCGCACCAATAGACACATACCATACTGAGCAGGAGAGTTGACAAGACAGAAAGAGAGAGTGTGGAGAAAGAGGGTGTAAATTGTTTAGGTGTTGAGAAAGAGTTTTATTTTGGGCAGAAATCCAGGATAGAACAACCTATAGGTTACAAAGCAAGACTTAAACTGAGAAGAAAAGTGCACTGTCCAAAAACGCAGTCGAAAAGGCACTGTAAGGTAGTTAGCGTTTAATGCAGTTCGAACAGCACTGTTCTGAGGGGCACATCAGTGCAGTGAAGCAGGATGTGCCTTTTCACTAGACTTCCGCTGGGCACAGCAGAAAGACAATCTATCACTTCCGGGTCAAAGCCCAACAAAGACATCGGAAAGATGAGTTACAGCTACGGGCCACTTCAAATCTTAAGAGACTTTCCTTTTCATTTCAGTTCACCTCGCTCGCTGTCACTCTATTCCTTGTCTTTTTGCACCTCATTCACCTCTTTGACACTCTGTCATAATCCACAGCATGTTTTTCCTGACATTTACAAATGCTACAAAATCATATCGACATTCGAGAGTTGGATCAAATTAAATCACTTCTTCAAAATTGCTAAAACGTTACATTCTGTAATTGCTGTTTTCAGTCGATATGTGTTTACAAATACTGTAATGGTTTTCCAGCCAGCAGTCATTCACTATAAAACATGGAAAATGTTGTAATATTTTTCAAACTTCTACTAAATATACAATGTTTGATTGTCCTTTTGCTAGATAGATAGATGTCAGCCTATTTGCATTGTTTGAAAATATCGTCATTCGGTATAACCAAAGTGTCATTCGGTGAAACTGAAATTTTGGTTAAACTGAATAACCTTTTTGGGACAAATTTTGTCCATCTTGTAAAAAATTACAAAAGCAGTGTAAATTGATTATAAAAACCACAATTGCATTGTTAAAATTAATTATATCTCCATTTTGTTTTTTTACACTTTTACAAACCTTATTCATCAATGACCAACATATAACAAAGTAAAGATTGTATTTTTTTTATTTTCATTTTCCTTATTGCTTTTTTGCTATTTCACTTCTCTAGATAGTAAATATATTAATACTGAAATATTAAAATAAAAAAGGTATTGTTATTAGTGCTGTCAAATCGATTAATCACAATTAATGCATCTAAAATAAATGTTTGTAAATATATAATGTGCGTGTGTGTACTCACACATATATACAAACTTTGTGCTTTATACAAACAAACTTTATACAAACAATGTTTCATGCGATTAATTACGATTAATCGATAATGAAATAAATATTGCCGCCTCCTTTATGATAAATTCCATATTTATTTCCCCATTTAATTATAAAAAATAAATGTGAATTATCTGGGAGCGGGATTAGATGAAGTGGGAGTGTCCTTACCCATGACTGACACATCGTACTCTATTAGAAGTGTGGCTTCCTGGCCACACTGTTTGAGGATGCTCATGGCCTCAGCGTGAGACGCTCCATGCAGACGAATTCCGTCAATACTGAGCAGCCTGTCACCAGGTTTGATGGTACCTTCCCTGAGAGAGAAAACCAAATACAATAAAGACTGAAATGGCCTTTCTGAATTGCAGAAGAAATGTGTTGTATACAAAAGAGGCACCCAGAGACACAATAGCACTTGTATTGTGTGTCCTCCGCTTGTTTGCTCGTAACAATAAGCCTTTAAAATGCCAGAAAGGTTATAGGCTTTACAATTCCTCACATTCCATCTGTTATCATGGCAGGCAGATCACATCTGTGTTCAACACACCAGAGACCTTTCTGAAAACACAGTAATTCCTATGCTAAGACCAAGTACTGCTTGGAATCTCAAAAGATATAAAAATAAACTCCTGTATCATGGGAAGTACTTGAGAACATGGAGAAAATGCGACTGTCTCTACTGGTGCATCTGTTACTTTGTGTTCTTGGACCATCTGATGCATTATGCACACAAAACTGGCAAGTTCAGGCTGATACATCTGGAGCCAATCTGATTGGCTGACTTCTATGCTTTTTAATAAGTGTGCCTGGAAACAAAGATGTGTTTACAAGATACAGCCACTACAATGATCGCATCTGAATTAATAACTTGATTTGCTAAAGTTTTCCAAGTCAGTGGTATCAAATCTTTAGTCGGTTTTATTTAAGATAACTTAATGGCAAGTAAATTAGATATCCATGAGCAGAATGTTAATGGTACTTACACTACCATTCAGTTAAGAGTCAGTGAGATTTTAGTAAGAAATGAACACTTCTACACAGCAAGGTTGCATTAAAAATGATCAAAAGTAAAGACATTACAAAAGATTTCCACAAAAAAAAGAAAGAAAAAAAAAGAACCACGGTTTCCACAAAAAAACATGTGAGCACCAAATCAGCATATTCAAATGATTTCTAAAGGATAAAATGACACTGCAGCTATGCCATCACTGTAATTAATTACATTTTAAAATATAAAAACAGTTTTTTTAATCAATATTACTGTTTTATTGTACTTTTAATCAAATAAATGCAGCCTTGGTCACAATAAGAGACTTTTTTCAAAAACATTAAAAATCGTACACTTTCGAATGGCAGTGTAACTATGAAATTGTCTGTTCTTAATAGTTTTGGACACATGATACTCTAGTATTTTTCTTTAGTGTTTTCCATTCAAATGTTAGTAGTGACTGTGATTAATTCAGTTTTTACACAGAGGTACAATTAATTTGAAATAACATGTAAGCACAAAGATAAACTGTGATTAGTTGATGTATACAATTTCTTTATGTTTAAGTCTAGCTAGGAGAGGCTACTGAGCTTTCTGAGAGGACAGTTTCAAAGCACATTTTAACCCAGAATAACAGGGAGCACCACAAGTGACACGTTTTAGTTAGAGGCCTGATTTATGACTCGTACGAAATGAAATTTGCTGTTTTTATTTTCCAAGGGGGGCGTTTTCTGCGACTGCAAGATGTCAGAGGCCACTCAATACCAAATTGCAGAGGAACAGAACACAATATTTACCCAGAAAAACAGGAGCCATGCCACTGAACAAAAGAAATGGGAATACTCTGTCAGTAAGAAATGAAATTACCAGTGCGCAAAATGAATATTGATAAAGGTTGAAGGGAAAGAGAGAGACGGGCTGGCATGTAATGACGGTAATAACAGAGCAGTTCAAACGCCAGAGCGAATGAAATATCACGCCAGTCCATTTACAATTCTCAGGCGAGCGCTGAAGTTGCGGGGCAATCTATTCCGTTTCCGAAAGGAACTCCGACTGGGAAATGCTATTTTCATCAAGCAATTTCTTGCTATTTCACATCAATGACTACAGTCCAGCCAAAAAAAAATAAAAAATCACTACATGCGCATTTATCGGTAACCAACAGCATTGGTTGTTGGTTATTAAGTTATAGATTTGAAATTTAAGATCAGATCCAAAATCTAGTGAATAGCCTACAGATAAATCACAGCTGCATTTTGAAAGCGGTAAGAGAATTAATTATGCCAAGATACTTTTTTTTTTTTTTTTTTTGAGGGGACAAATTTTAAAGCTTTATCGGTTGTGTCATTAGGGAAAGAAATCCCATAATGCGAGGAGATATTAAGATTATTAATATATCTACTTATTTATAGTTAAGTCTTAAAACATCTTAAACCAGACTAATCTGATCAGAATGGTCTATTTGCTAATTTTAGAAGACTTTTCAGTTGGTTAAGCTGGGCTAAACCAGATTGGAGACCAGTTTACTCTCGATAAAACCATCCAAGACTAGCTTAAACCATCTAAGACCAGCAAACCAGCCTACTGCTGGTTTAAGTAGGTTTTAAAAGAAGGACAGTGCCATTAAAATTTGATCACTTAACTTAAATATGTGTTTGCTATGTATGTTTATGCTTATTAGAGTATCCTAGCATTAGCTAAGCAAAATGCTAATACCAAACTTTACTCAAGTCAAGTCTGTGTGCCAACTATAAATATGATACACAAATAGTGTCATGTTATGTGGAGTGTTTCTAATCAGCACCTTTTAAGTTTATTTCAGTTAGGATGCTACCTAGGTTTTTGGAAAAAAGCTTTATTTATAGGTATGTTTCCATCCAAAGTTGCGAATTTAACTTCTTCGCACAATTGGAATATTGCATAAAACATTTGCGAATAAAGCAGCGTTCCCATCCCATGTATTCAAGAGAACAAAATCATCACTTCCTGGGAAATTGGTGCAATTGGGGAAGCCACTGAGGCTCTTTTGTCTTGCATCATAAATTACTTGCGGCTCAGAGTACGTAGACGAAACGCAATAAACGCTGTCATGTTATCTTGTGTTCGAATAGGATGCTGGTGTTTTGGAACGCAGTCATGTGAGACACTTCTGGGAGGGAAATAAACCAAATCATTCTGATGACAGACTTTGGCTCAGGCATTTCAGAATGATCATCAACATTTAAGATGCTGTGCAATGAAATGGTCTACTGGCGAGTTTAGTTATCCAATCACAAGCCAATCTCTGTCAATCACATTAATTTGTTGTTGGATTTATTCAGTAAATGTGTTTCCATCATAGTTTATGTGCATGTCTTCTCATCGGATAAAAAAAAAAAAAAAAAAATGTATCCGCCTCAATTGAGCACATACATTTTTTATGCACGTTTTTAGAATTTATTAGCATTGTGGTGTTTCCATCCAGCATTATTTATGTGATATCCCAAAATGCGCATAAAAATAGGTGGATGGAAACATAGTTAATGTCAATGCTGATTAATCCAGGTCAGCTCAGGACCAACTCACCTGTCAGCTGGACCTCCGGGTCTGATGGTTGTAATGGTAACTGGGCGAGATTTGTTCCGGTCTTCATGGGCACCTCCTACACCAAGGAAATACAACTTGTTTTGACACATTTAACAAATGTCACCATAGAGTAAAACATTGTAAAATTACACTTGTGGATATGCACATTTGATATGTTTAACATGCTGTAAACTTAAACACAGCTCTAGATACTGGCATAGTGCTGCACACCAAAGACCATTTGCTCACCTCACTGAAATTCCATATATTTTTCCTACAAAAGAACCAGATTATACATTTTTTTAAAGCCGCTGCTCGCTATAAAATTGCATACCATTGAATTCACAAATGGAGTCTTGAAGATGAAAAGGAAGTCCTCAATATGCCTCTTTGAGACAGAATTGAGAGAAGGAGCAAAGCTAACCAAGACCTTGACAGGAAATCTTTTTTTTCTGTCTCTCTTCAAAAGACTTCATACTCTAGTCTAGTTGGATCTAAAAAATGGTCTCTTTCTTTTAATGAAGTCTAAAATGCTGCTTGGTAAATATTTGGAAATTGAGCATTAGAAGCATGACTGAAAGCTGCTTTGTCTCCTTTCACCGGGCCCTAGGGCAGCGAAACAAATCTTCAGAGAAAAATAGTCTCTTTTTGTTTGATGTAGATGTGAATGAAAGTGCGCTGATGAGTTGGACTCAGAGACATTTGAACTCAGATGTGAGGAAGTCTACAGAGGTACTCACCTCTGATGACGAAACCGAAAGTATTGCCTTCTTTGTGCAACGTCACCTCCACGTTTTTGAACACGACCCCTGAGCCCTGTACAGCTAAGGAAGAAAATGAAAATAAGGAGTGAGGTAACTCAGTGTAAGACTGCTGTTATAAAACTCATTTTAACGAATCAATAGTAGATTGATAGTGGTAGATCACTCAAAAAACCAAGTAATCATTCGCAATTTTGTATTTTCAGATTAAGATTACTTATTACTCAGATTAGTCTTAAAGGGTTAGTTCACCCAAAAATTAAAATTATCCCATGATTTACTCATCCTCAAACCATTCTAGGTGTAAATGACTTTCTTCTTTCAGACAAACACAATTAGAGTAGAAAAAAATATCCTGACGCCTGACATAATGGTAGTGAATGGCGCTCATGATTTTGAAGCCCAAAAAAAGAGCATCCATCCATCATAAAAGTAATCCATAAGGCTCCAGAGGGTTAATAAAGGTCTTCTGAAGCAAAGCGATGGGATTTTGGAAGAAAAATATCCATATTTAAAACTTCATAAACTAAAATAACTAGATTCTGGCAGACGCTTCGCTTTATTAACCCCTGGAGCTGTATGGATTACTTTTGTGTTGGACGGATGCACTTTGTTGGGCTTAAAAATCATGAGCGCCATTCAATACCATTATAAAGCTTTGAAGAACAAGGATATTTGTAAATCTCCGATTGTGTTCATCTGAAAGAAGATAGACATATACAACAAGAATGGCTTGAGGGTGAGTAAATCATGGGATAATTTTTGGGAGAACTATCCCTTTAATGCTATATATTCTATTCTATTCTATTCTATTCTATTCTATTCTATTCTATTCTATTCTATTCTATTGAAGTATTCCAGCTGTGCTATTTTAAAGGGTTAGTTCACCCAAAACATTATGTCATTAATGACTCACCCTCATGTCGTTCCAAACCCGTAAGACCTCCGTTCATCTTCAGAACACAGTTTAAGATATTTTAGATTTAGTCTGAGAGCTTTCGGTCCCTCCTTTGAAAATGTATGTACGGTATACTGTCCATGTACAGAAAGGTAATAAAAACATCATCAAAGTAGTCCATGTGACATCAGTGGGTTAGTTAGAAGTTTTTGAAGCATCGAAAATACATTTTGGTCCAAAAATATCAAAAACTACGACTTTATTCAGCATTGTCTTCTCTTCCGGAATCCTTTCCATTGAATTGACTGCATTGAATCCTTTCATCCTTTCGTTGTTTTTGGTGATTAGGACATCTGCGACATGCACACTTATGCACCATTTTAAAAAATATAGCAATACCAAAATACAAACAATGTAGAATAGCTTGAATACAGCGTGCGTCTCCCTCAGACTCGGGCGCACCGGATAGTGTCAGCAGCGTCACTGCGGAGTCGTGAACCCGGATTGACAACAGACCCGGAAGAGAAGACAATGCTGAATAAAGTCGTAGTTTTTGTTATTTTTGGACCAAAATGTATTTTCGATGCTTCAAAAACTTCTAACTAACCCACTGATGTCACATGGACTACTTTAATGATGTTTTTATTACCTTTCTGGACATGGACAGTATACCGTACATACACTTTCAATGGAGGGACAGAAAGCTCTCGGACTAAATCTAAAATATCTTAAACTGTATTCCGAAGATGAACGAAGGTCTGACGGGTTTGGAACGACATGAGGGTGAGTCATTAATGACACAATTTTCATTTTTGGGTGAACTAACCCTTTAAGTAATAACGTTGACTTAATAATATCACTCACAGACAGGCGGTAGCTCGTACTCGACCTCCAGGACGACTCTCTCCCCAACATTCTTCAACAGACTGATGATCTCATCATGACGAAACTTTGTCAAGTTGATTCCGTTTACAGATTTTATGTAGTCCCCTACATTCAACTGGTCACTCCTGCAAAGAAACAGACCAATGTACATTTGCTGAAGAAAATGTGAGAGGAGGAAATTGCATAACCGAAAGAAGGAAGAAAGAACATAAAATAGGCAGTAAATAGACAGGAGAAGAGAAAAGGGTGAACAAAGAAAGAGAAAAAATAAAGAAAGGCAGAAAATAAGGCAGAGAAGGAGTCAGGTCGAGCACTGAGGCGCTTTGATAGCTGATCTGAGCACATGAAGGGAACACTTTGTTCTAAGGAAGCATCTAGTGAGATCAAGACAGGCTGCTCCAGTCTCCATCTCGATCTTTCACTGACACACATACACGCAGTAAAAGCTCTCGCATTTTACAAGGCGGCCTGATTGTCAACAGATTTAGGAAGAGCGAGTGTGATGTTAGGCAGTTTATTTCAGCTCGAGTAAAATTATCAAGGCAAGTGTCTCTGTGGTAATAAGATACAAGACTTGATGTGCAGCGAAACATTTAAAGACGAACAATTGATTTGCAGAAGAAACGTATCTGTGACTTTGTAGGAGAGGGTTTAAAACGTGTGCAATTTACTATACGGCATGTGCAGTGTTTGTCCTGGGATCTGAATATGGATCTATTCTTTGAGAATTGTGTGTGTGTGTTTATAGGGAGGTCTGACACGCTAGCGAACAGTAGGCCGTCTGCCATCCCTGAGAGCCAATAGGGAAATGGGAGAAGAGTTCTGGCTTATGCAGTATTGATTAAAAGATTCTGTCTACCTTATTCATACAGACACACACACACACACATGCACGCACAGTGTTTACAGATAAAACAATGAGCACACACACACACACACTTCTTAGAAAATGTTCCAGCACAACAGACTATGAACACACTGATCTCTCAGGGCCCATCTATTGACGCCGTCTTAGCAAAAATCATTAGCATAAACACCAAAAGAAAACAAAAATCTGACAACACAAAGCCTTGAAGGTGAATTTTCGCACCAACTAGCATCAACAAACCTGAATTGAAAGTCGTTTCTTACATTTTCCAAAGGATATGTGATTGCTAGCTATACAAAACTAGCCACAACGATGCTAATGTGGGTGATAACTAGGGCATTGCTACAGTATACAAATGCTAGCGTATTCTAGTTGTTTTTAACCCAGTGATATGTGGTTGCTAGGGTGTTCTGGGTGGCTGTGCATATTTTGATTGTCTTCTTTATCTGACCCATATATTTCTGGTCTTGGAGTCTCTACCAATGTGCTGATGAGTTGGATCAGGTGTTTTTGATTAGGAAGAGTTCAAAAATGTGTACTGTTGATGTGCCTCCAGGAACAGGGTTGGGAAACACTGCCTTAGAGAAGTCCACACAAAATGTATGATATTTTGGTCCCTAGATATGGCTTGAGTCTCTCTTTCACATGTAAGTCTAAGGAATAATAAAAAAATAATAATAATAATAATTTAAAAAATAAATAAAACAATTAAAATAATGAATATATAAATGAATAAAAAATTATAAAAATAAATATTATAATAATAAATATAAAATATATATATATATATATATATATATATATATATATATATATATATATATATATATATATATATATATATATATATATATATATAGGTTATATTTATTAATTTAAAATTTATTTCTATAATTTTTTTGATTCATTTATATATTCATTATTTTAATTTTATATATATACACATATATACATAAATCTATATATGTATACATATATACACATAAATCTATTAATATAGATGAATACAATATTACGAATAAAGATTATTATTATTTATGATATATAATAAAATATGTATCATAATATAAATGTATAAAATAAATTTATAATATATACAATCATAAACAAACAAACAAACAAACAAACATGTATGTATGCATGTATATTTGTTTGCTAGGGTGTTCTGGGTAGTTGCTAGGTGCCTTAGAGTCCAACCCAAATATATATATATATATATATATGATATGACATTTTCGTCATTCGACATTTCGTCCTTTTTCAATGAAATTCTGAGGAAGTATTTTTTTTCCTCAAGATTTTAAGCGTAATTGCAAGTTTTTAGGTGTCATTCATGTTCAAAGCAAGAGTTACAGTCCAAATAGTCCAAAGTTATGGGTATGTTCAAGTCCTAACCTTATCAACAACAATAGTCTTAGCAAGCACTAATTACTGTTTCCAAAAATGTTTCCCAACTTCCGAGTCAGATATGTCGGACATCTTGAAAACACAGCAATATTTTGAAAGTGCCGCAGTGTTTCGCAAAATGAACCTACAAATGTTTTGCTAATACTGACCTGGCAGCGATGCCGCCCTGGCGCAGGTTGGAGACGCGGGGCTTTCCGTCTTTGTCGATGCCACCGGATACTGTCAGGCCGAGGGTGGTGCCTTCCTTTTTGATCAGCTCCACGGTGCTCGTGCCCTTAAACTCATCTGTGGAGCAAAAGGAGGGATGTGAAGGAGGGTCATTGGGGGAGGTGGGAGAGGAAGAGCAGAGACAGGAGATGAGAGGGTTACAGGAGCAAAGGAGGCCAGCCGCTGCCATACCCCTCTCTCCTCTAAATGACTGTGATCAGGCGTCCCGGCCTGGCCCTCTCTCACTCTCTCTTTATCTCTCTCTCTCTCTGTTGTTCTACATCAGCTGGTAATTAGTTATACACTCCAGAGTGCTCAGTGTGTGTGTGTGTGTGTGCTTAGCTATAGTTGGAGGACACAACTGTCCCCAGAGGTGAGCTAAAACTGTCAAAAACTGGCTTTGATGTCATCTGGGGACATCCTCGCTTGGTAAAATTATATTTATATTATAAATGAAATATTTGGATAGTAAATATAAACAAAAATAATAATATAAAATAAATATATAAATAATAATCACAATGAATTTAAATTAATTCATAAAATAAAAAAAAATATATAAGTATATATAAATGAATGAATAACTTTTGATTATAGTTGTGTATATATATATATATATATATATATATATATATATATATATATATATATATATATGGTTTAAGGTTCATAGTTATAATTAGCTTAACTGGGATTTTCCCCCCATTTTCAATCCAATTTTTGTCTTCCGTCTCCCATTTTGTCTTTTATTTGCCGTCTCTCTCGCTGGCTTGCACAGATATTGCTGGTCAGCCAGACGCGTCGCTCCCCTATCGACTGGCTGTCATTCAATCTCTCAGTAGGATTGTCAAAGTCACATTAAGAATACTGCATATCTGTGCAAGCAGGGCGCTCCCTGTCTCACGCCCTACCATCACTACTCCATCAGCTGTCTAAACTGGAGAAGAAATCAAAATAAAGCATTTGTAATCACTCTCTCCTTACTGGAGGAAGGAAAAGACGGATTTATATGCGTTCCTTCACTTTCCTTTCCTCTCTCACTATGTCTTCCCTTGGCGGGTACCGCAGGATAGAGAGTGCGGGGAGACGAAGCTCCAAACCCCCTTGAGGCTGTAGACAGAACGGAGTTGCTGAACATTTCACTGCAGGAGGACGCAATAACGGAACACTGGGTACAAAAAGAGCCTTTTTTAGTGCTCAAAGGCTACACTTACTCTTCTTTAACAACAAAAATGTTTCATAAATATTCTGGGTAAACACTATTGATGGGTAAAACTACTCGGAAATGACAGCAGTGATGAAACATGAAAGCACATTAATTGCGTGACTTGATTTTGAACTTGAAAACATTTCACACCAATCCAGTAATCCAAGTCCAGTAATTGTATGCAATTATGCCAAAATGAGGCATCATTTATAATTTTGTGATTTGTTACAGTGTCATGTTGAGTGGTACATTGATTGAGGTGCATTTTAAAGAGTTTGTGCTGTGAGAGCACTGAAAAAAAAGATAAGAATCGCTGGAACAGCCAATTAAAATAAGTACAAACAGAACTTGATTCATCTACCTGAGTGTTCAAAATTCACATTTCTTGCTATCGGTCTTGAGTACGACTATTAGAGCATGCACCTGTTAAGTCAGCTTTCACAAACTTCATGGTGAACATTTTCTGCATTGATAATGAAATCATGAGATCTGTATATCTATTACGAATCCATCAGCTTTGCTTTGCCTTAAAATCCATAACTGCTCCGATTCCCTTTGCATGCAAATCACCAGCGCAGTAACCTCAGTAAGGAAGAAACAGATTTGACATTGCACTCTGCCTCCGATCGATACCGCTGTCATACGGACATGGGAAGGGAGCTATGTCGAAACATGACCCGGGACAGAGGGAGGTTAGCATGGATCTCAATATCTGGCCTGAACCTGAATCTCCAGTCAAGCCTATGGAGCCAAGCAGGGAGCTTGCAGTGCAAACATGCTGATATATCAAAGACAGCAAAGTAATTAAAAGAGAAATCAGACTTAAAATGTGCCAAAAGGAACTGCTGAATAATTTAGTGTCTGTGATTGTGTGTGTTCGAGAGTGATAGAGGCAAAACATTGTGAGAAAAATGTGAATCAATATTCAAACTGGAGTTCAATCTATAACAAGCTTCGTGTTGTGTGCCAGTCTTTTGATAATTAATTGTAAAAGAACTGCTCAATTTGCCTTCAGCTTTCATCAAATAATTTGATTAAAAAGAACTTTGCACTTCTGGGGATTCGCCTGACAGCGAAAAATTACAGTGGGACAAATTATAAATGTTGCTGTCATTTCTCTCCTCTCATTCGGATGAGGAATAAATTATGGGTCTTTCTGAGGTTTGTGACAGCATTAAATTAACTCCCTTTACATGTGGAAGACAGGGAAATAAATGTTATATGGCTGACATAACATGCCTTCAGAGGGCAGAAACATACTTTATGCAAGTTTGTGAACACAAATACATGCAACGTTCCATAATATTCTCTTAAAATAGATGTTCTGACATGACAATTAACCTGAAAAGAAAACTGAACAGAGAAAACAAATATAGCAAATATTTAAACATTCTAGGCAAATACTATAATAGAGATATACCGATATTGGCAAGCATTTTCTTAAGGCTGATAACCAATAAACAGCTTGTATTAAATTAAATAATTTGTCAAATAAATAGTTCAAAATGCCACAAGTGAGTTTAGACATCACAAATGTACAGTATGAAAAATAGGCCTACTATTATATTTAACAGTGTTACTGTTTTTACAGATTGTCGTTATCTAACACACACATAATGTCAAAGGAAACATAACATATATAATGTCTGTATACACACAAACACACGCAATATATACAGTCATGTATATATTGTGGTTTCTTTTTAGAAAATGGCTAATCGTTTCGCTAGACAAGACCCTTATTCCTTGGCTGGGATCATGTAGAGCCCTTTGAACCCGTTGTACCCCACTGAAGTCCACTATATGGAAAAAAAAATCCTTGAATGTTTTCTCAAAAACCTTTACTCTTCTTTTTGACTGAAGAAAGAAAGACATAAACATCTTGGATGACATGAGGGTGAGTAAATTATCAGGAAATTTCAATTCTGAAGTGAAATAATCCTTTAAATGTTGAAGACAGACAAGTATGGCATATTTGGAAGGATTGCCAGGAGAAAGACTCTTCTCTCTAAAAAGAACATGGCAGCATGGCTTAGGTTGCATCTGAACAAACCATAAGACTTCTAGAACAAAGTCCTTTGGACAGACAAAACCAAAGTGGAGATGTTCGGCCATAATGCACAGCGCCATGTTTGATGAAAACCATAAGAGCATAGCAGCACAAACACCTCATACCAAAAGTCAAGCATGCTGGTGGAGTGGTGATGATTTTGGGCTTGTATTGTAGCCACATGACCTGGTCACCTCACAGTCAATGAGTCGATGAACTACTCTGTGTACCAAAGTATTCAAGAGTCAGATGTGAGGCCATCTGTCAGATAGCTAAAGCTTGGTCAAAATTGGGTCATGCAACAAGACAATGATCACAAGAACACCAGCAAATCTACAGCAGAATGGCTGAAAAAGAAAATAATTAAGCTGTTGCAATGGTCCAGACCTCAACCTGACTGAAATGCTGTGGCAAGAGCTGTGCATAGACAAATGCCCACAAACCTGGAGCAACTTTGTAAAGAAGAATGGGCCAAAATTCTTCCAGAACGATGGGAGAGACTGATAATGTGATACAGAAATGATTACTTCAAGTTATTGCTGCTACAAGTGGATCTACAAGCAACTCAATCATAGGATGTCTTTAGTTTGTAACCCATGGCTTTTCCATTTTGGCTTTATTTTTGTTAAATAAATAATGACACGGTGTGATACGTCATGTGTTGTTGTTCATTATGAGGTTTTATTTTCCAAATTTTAAGACCTGCCAAGGACCAGATGAATTTTTATTAGGCAGCAAATATTTACACTAAGTGAAAATAGCAGCATTCTCTTAGCGATATGCTTTTAACACTAGGTGAAAATATATGTATTCTATTTACACTATGTAAAAGTATCAGTTCTTTGCAATAAGAGTAAATAGTAATTAGATGCTATCTATAATTTATATTGGCAGATACTATTTGCACTTCAGTATTTTTGTACATTAACAGGATACAATAATATCATAGTGTTTAAATGATTATACTTATTAAAATTAAGTGGATGCTGCCTTATTGGGAGAATAAAACCCCTCCCTACACCTTCTCCTAACCCTACCCAATAAACACTTTTAATGTTATTAAACACTTGTTCGCAGTTTATTTCCACTTTTAGAACATTATTTTAATTTTTATTGAAAATAAATGCAAGTTCGGCAAAAGGCAGATTCGAACCCATGTCGATCGCGTTTAAAGCCTGGTCTGTGAGCCTTACTCACTACTGCTGCAACACTGAAGACGCATCTTTTTTAAAACTCAACCATACATTGGTGGGCGGAGCTAGTGTAAATAGCGTTTGCCAACAAGGGACACTATTTGCACTAAGTGTGAACAGACACTCCTGTCCTGATATGGAAAACATGGGAATTCAATAGGGTGTCATTTTTTGTTCACATGACTTTATAAATATAATTAATTAAAAATATGTATGAATTTCATTTCATAGCTCTGATTGTGAAATGTCTTATGGACCCGTTTTACATAATCACAATCCAAGCCAAACTTGGCAGCATCCTTTGTGCATTTTGTGAGGGGTCATTCAATATCCAAACAATTTGTGTCACAGTATGCCATGGTCATATTACAAGCTCAGTCTTAAGCTGTCTGGGGAAAACATGGTTCTCTCAGTTCACAGAGGGTTCAGCTTAATATCACGGCCCTGAGCGAGGAAAAGGGCCGCTGGGATCTAATGAGTTGTGCTTTGAGGGCTACACTGGGACAGGTGTGGAAGTTGATAAGTTGATCCCATTACTCGTGGTCTCTCATTTCATTCCATGTCCTCTTTCCCACCTTTCCTCTTTGAATGAGGCAGACAGAGCTAGTGTTGCCTTGCCATGTTGCCACAGTGATGAGATTGGCCATCAGCTTTCTCAAAGCCGACAGATTTCGGTGGTGGGATCGAATGTTGTGCCCATCAGACAGGTATTGAGGGAGAGAGACAGAAAGATAGAGCTTGAGACAGCATCTGCAAGAATGATACAAAGCAGGAGATAAAAGTACAGATGGAGTGTATGACGGAGAGAGCAAGATATAGACATCTTCTCTGCCAGCTGAGGCACACAGAGGTTAAAGAAGTTATCACTATTTCAAGCTGTGACAGGAAATGTTAATCTGCAATCGCAGACTGATCTAGATAGCAAGCTTGATAGATTACACACAGAGAAATCCAAACAAAACAAAAACTGGTTTTTCTTCAGGACCAAGAGGCGACCGAAAAAAGTATCATTTATCGTTCAAAAGTAAACAAAAAAACGTATCTTAAAAAAAGTAAGGATCTTTAAAAGTCCTTAATAATTTTAATAATAACATTTTAAAGAATTAAAAAAAAAGCATTAATATTACCATATATTGCAACAATGTCCAACAATATCCATAGTTATTTAGCACTGAACAAGAATATACTGTATATATATATATATATATATATATATATATATATATATATATATATATACACACATACACACACATATACACACACACTCTAAATATGTAAAAATAGGGCACAATGTACTGTATTAATTTGACAGGTGTTTTACCTGCATTTTGAATTTTGAACTTCATTACTGGATAATGTCCTGGTAATTTACTGCCAGTACATTATCCACTTTTTAATGGATTTGTTTTATTTATTTATTTATTTATTTTTTTACAGTGTATATAATAGATATTTTTTTTTATGTAATGGTATTGGCAGATATTGTATATTTAATTCTGACATGCTCAGTTGCTTTATTTTTACATTTATATTAACCCTTTGTCATCATCTAATGCTCACTTAAAATTACTTTTTAAAAACTATAATAATTTAATAACACGGTTAAATGTAATCTTTCGCAAATATCAAGTGTGCCCATTTTCATACTGTGCATTATAATGTTTTGATGCCTGAATTCACTTTTTCCATTTAAAATGGAGTTTGTGTAGAATTTTAAATCAAATATCAAATATCGTAGAGCTTGACTGGATGCACAACCTTTGACATCAACAATAAAATATACATTTTCTCCTCCCTTTTAAAAACTGATAGTCCCTGTCCTAATTATATGTGAATAACTGAATATGCATTTGATTATTAGCATTTAGCATTGTTTATACAGTAAAGAGCCACCATTTGAGAACCACATACCATATTTAGGGAAATGCTGCATTTTCTATGGGAAGCTCAGACTGGGACAGCAGTAAGGTGCAGAATGGAGATTTATTTCCTCTGTAACATTGCTCGGAGGTGTAATGAAAACATTTGGTTAAATGCCCACTGTCAGTTCACGGTTTAACTCTCAATGAAGGCTGTAGGCGTACCAGCAGGTGGGCTTAGCACTGAATTGGCTTTCCACCATTGAAACTTTAGCAGTCAAAATGACAAATTGGGCCATAATTCAATATGGAACCAGGCATGACTAATGGTTCATGCTAGCAAACATTCACGGGATATAAAAACAAACATATTTAGAAACAATTGCTTCAATTACTTAAATTGCAACACAGACAAAAATAAATATTCAATTCAAGTGCGAACTCATTACACAATTTCTAAAGCGTGTCTTCAAAGGGAAGAAAAATTATCAACTGCAACTAATCAAATTAATAATTGAATATATTTGCAATCTGAGAATAAACGATCTTGTGTTTGAATAATGGCTCTCTTTGATGGTGTTCAATCATGCAGACTATTACATCAAGACACGCAACTCCTTTTTGTGTGTGTTATCAAACTCTATTCAGTGCAGTAAATTGACAATGGTTCTTCTATGTTTTTTTCTTCTGCTGGACACACCATTTTGAAGTTGTATGTGAGAGAGAGAGAGATCAATATTCCCATACAGAGACGATTTAGAGACACTCAAAATGGTGGAAAAACGCCACAATAAGTACTCCTTTTACCTCACCATGCCACAATCAAGAAGAACTACAATAATAGGATTAATTATGTGTCATTTATTATTTAAAGGGCTAAATTCCTGTCTGAATTCACAAAAACCTGCTTTTACTTGTTTGTATGCAGGGCTGTCCTCTCCACAGGAGGACAAAACACACACAGGCAAATGAAAAACACTATCTGTTGGCTCCTGCGCCAAACAGGGTCTTCTGGGAGAAAAAAAGTTTCAGAGCATTTATCACGAAGATTTTGCACAGGCGCGCTGAGGTATGAAGTGCTAGCCCGCACATCTGCCCGCAATCTCTTTACTCATCCGCTTCTGACATACAGTTTTAAACCCTCAGAGAAACACCTTGCTTAGGTAGGGTATTTTAAGAGGGGTTTCTTTAAAAGCGACAATATGTAAGAGCTACTCTTAATCATGTTCACACACTCAGTAGGTTATAATGTACAACAATATACATATTTGCAAAGGCAAATGGCAGTAACTTCCACATTATCAATATTTGGTTTCCGATTACCATTTACAAAATCATTATAGTAACACTTGTATAAAGTCTAGTGATCGTGGCATTTATTTTGGATGATTTTGTTATATAGAGCAGTTTGGTAGCCTCATTGGATAGCTGCCTAGCCTATTTATGCTATAGGCTGCTAGGTAAATGAAGTAAATTGCAATCTAATTTGTTCGTTTAATGCATCTTTTGTGTTACTCAACTTCTTACCTTGTCCTTGATGTCCGTTTCAAAGCCATCTCAACCATCATTTTCCTTCAAGAGCAATGGGCCATCCTTAAATGCTATTAGTAAAAACAACCAACTCAACTCTTTGTTTTACCTACACTTTTATTCAGGTATCGATTGTGTCAGAAGTGCTTCAGTGACAGATGTGACAGAGGCTACACCATAATTGAGACAGTAAAACAAAGGCAGAAAACCCTAACTCTAGGCCGGCACAGTAACTTAAACAATGGCTAAACAATAGCAGAGTATCCTAACTCAATTTGAGTGTTCCAAAACAACGGCAAAGAGCAGCAACTGGTGTTACGATGTTCTGCCTTGGTCTCTCCTGGGCTTTTGGAAGTTACTGTTAAGACGACCCATTATTTTCTCAAAAAACATCCACATGATAAAAGAGTTCTTGAATGTCCCAAAAAATATCGACCAAATTTTCGACCAAAAATGAAGGTACTGTCTTTTGCCTTTGTAGGGTAGATCTGCTTTCAATAATGATAAGAAATTTTTCTTGAGCATTAAATTAGCATATCAGAATGATCATACATAAATTACATTTTAAATTAAAGCTGCAGGCAGCGATGAAAGGGCCCTCACACCCAGGCTCAATGCCACCCAGTGGCCTTAGGAAAACAGTGAATAGTGGGCGACATGCATGTATGCCAGTAAATACAGGAACATTTTTTTATTAAAAGTGCCACACTTCCAGCTGCCAACAGGTGGCGCTTTGACTGTAACTCAATACTGCCATGTTGATGTCTTCAGGCCAGGACTATTATCAAACATGAAGTTTGGAGCAGATTAGGCATTGTATGCCTGAGTTACAACAACTTCCTGTTTCGTGACGTTAATCGCATAAATTAGCACTTAGCCAAGTGTTGCATGATTTAACATGTTTCTAGCATGTTTGGTATATCATGGCATATTGAAATATGTTTCTGGGAGTTAATTACAGTGCAAAGCATGCCATTTCCTGTTGCCAGCAGGTGGCGCTATTACTAACTGAATATTGGCATATAGATGTCTTTAAGCCAGGACTCTTATCACACATGTGAAGTTTGGGGCAGATCGGACATTGTATGCCTGAGTTACAGCAGCTTCCTCTTTCATGGCGAAACATCAGACTTTGTCAGACCGCCACGAACATGCCATTCGACGAAAACTCAAGATCTTCGCAATTAAATATCGCTAAGGCCTTTAGATTAGACTGACCAAATATGATGTTGATCTGGTTAAATCTCTAGGAGGAGTTAATCACAGTGTAAAACAAGACATTTCCTGTTGCCCGCAGGTGGCGCTATGACTGTAACTGAATATTGCCATGTAGATGTCTTCAGGCTAAGACTCTTATAAAACGACATTGTATGCCTGAGTTACAACAACTTCCTTTTTCATGGCAAAACATCGAACTTTGTCAGGCCGCCACCGACACGCCCTTTGGTGAAAACTCAAGATCTTCACAATATAATGTCGTTAAAGTACAACATCGAAATTGCAAAAACTGCAAAAATTTTTCAGAGACATTTCAAAATATCTCACTTGCTGTTGGGTTTTCAGATTTTGCACCCAGGGACTTTTTTGTAGGTATTTGGCTGTTACATATCTATCGAACTTCATATTTGTACGTGAAACGTAGCACTAATGGTGCTTAATTGAAATTTTGTAGGTGGCGCTATCAAGCCATTTTGCCACACCTAATTCTAAAACTCATATCAGACGTAAATTTTCACCACTTCTGATGTATATACAAAGTTTTCGAGCATGTTTAGGCCCTCAAAAATGTGATTCATTTCGGAGAAGAAAAATAATTGACTGAGCAATTACAATAGGGGTCCTCACACCATCGGTGCTCGGGCCCAAAATATAGAAAAGCTATTTTACATTTCACAATATTGCTGTTTTTACTCTGTTTTTGATCAAATAAATGCAGCCTTGGTGAGACTAAGTGGTTTCTTTCAAAACATTTTAAAAAACCTTTTTATCATATACAAATAAGTTCTGTGTCATTATCTATAGGGCACAGCTGATTGGTTCCTGCTGTATCAGTAGCCAATGAGCTCACTGCTCAACCTTTAAATACTTGGCGGCATTTGCCTTAGCAGTGCAGCACGCTTTCAGAAACCCTCCACCTTCCCCAGCTCCAGCTGCATAGATCTGCTACGGGTTCACGTACGCTATATTGTACAGCAGCAACATGTCTTATTTGCTCACAGCAGTGTGTCATGTATGTATTGGCAGTAGAAATTCCCGTACTTACTCTGCAGCGGCAGCAGCGTTGCAGATCTATTCCACCAAGACCAAATATATCAACGTTGTCATATTCATTGCCATGCCAAACACTCAGAGTTGTCATGACAGAAATATCTTTCACACAGTAAATATTGAACATGTACTTTATTCAATTCTTTATTTACATCATTATAGTTTTTTCTATTTTTATAATGTATTTTGTTAATATCAGATTGAAAGTACTGGTGTAGTGTAGGTAATAAAAAATACATAAAAGGCATTTGTGAAAAAGTAGCAGTGTGTTTCCAAAGGTTTCTAAAACAGTTTTAATGCGACCTTCCGCTACTTTTAATAATAAACAACCAAAGGAACATAAAAGTGTCTGAAGTTGAAGAAACACCCAACAACAAAAACAGCCTAAACTTCCCAAAGAAATTCTACTCACAAGAAAGCACCACAAACAGCCCTTAAAATGAACCACAACCTCCATTAAACTTTCACACCTCCGACAGCTTGATAACAGACCTCAGGCGAAATTAATAGACGCCTCTGCAGCTGCACCCTGCATTATGTGAGGCTCTGAAAGTGCTGAATCACTTTGATGCAACAACATTTTCAGCTTGCACGCCAGCGCCCAATGCCATCCACGGCTAGCTCATCTGTCAGCAGCCCGTCTCTCTCACTCATTCCGTGCCTGCCCAATGAATGCTAACATGGCATTTAAAAAGAAATGTGCATGCCAGGGGACGTGTATCCAGGGTAAGCGTGAGCTAGTGTTGTAGTAGGAAATTGAGGTTATACATGAATGATGCGTTTGTATCTCTTCACCAGCAGCCCAATGAGCTTTGGGACACTCCTGCACTGCAGGCCTCGGCTCCCCTGTACGTTGCTTAAAACATATTGTGATTATAAGCAGTTAGAGAACACGACCCCCGGTGGATTCATTTGCAAAATTTCAGGTAACAATTTGCTAATCCCCTCATCCATATTAATAACAACGCAGAGAACTAATCAAGGAGATTTAAATGTGCTGAGAGATCGGTGGCGGTGCAAGAGCGGATAGACTAGCAATTCTCAGCTTTATTTTGCAGTGTTTTGAGGCTCATAAACAGAGATATAATCTTGGAGAGAAGGAGGATACTAGTTGAATCTGAAATGAAGTCATCATGCTTTTCTAGCCAAGCTATCTTTATGTTTTGCTTCTGATTTTCACTAGCAGGTTTGGGAAAGATTCTGAATGTAATCTTTGGCTCACTTTCAGTTTATTAACTGGAAAGAAGAATTGAATTTCTTGACGATGTTGAACTGTAATTTGAATTCTAATGAGACAAATTTACAATTCAGGGAAATCCAATACAGTTACTCAAGAGGAATGTCTTTACTCCAACACAAACGCTACAAAGCAATTATCAGTAATGTTAACAACAACAACAAAACAATACAAAAAAATGTTGTAAATTTGACATTAAAAATGAAAAATTAATTAAAACAGCAAAAACAGCAATATATGGTGCCTGTACTGAACAACTTTTCCAAAGTTTGGGGACAACATTTTTTTAAAAGAAATTTTTACTTTTATTCAGCAAGGACACAAAAATTGCTCAAATTCTGCAGTAAGGGCATTTATAATCTTACAAAATATTACAAGATAATTTGTAATGTCAGAAACACCAGCGATTTTCAAACCGCGTTTTCTTTAGATCACTGCAGTTTTAAAGAGAACATACTCAGCATTGGTGTTGACTTATGAATTTGCACATGGTTTGTCTTAAAGCATATTAAAAACACCACAGTCGTATGAACAACATTAAAAACTTGATTTTCACCACAAGGGGACTTAAAAACCGTTATTTTAAATTTAAATATTATTTCACAATATTGTTGTTTCACTTTATTTTTGATCAAATAAATGCAGCCTTGGAGGACGAAAAAAAAGAAAATCTTATCCACCTCAAACTATAGACTAGTAGTGTATGATAACATGGGATTATGGGTAATTCATAAAAATAAAAACCTTTACTTCCAGCAGATATATACATTTATTCACATATTTCATTAGATTGAATTACAAATCTGCATCATGTTTGCACAATTCAAATTCAAGAACCGAATCCAAATTTTCAAGGGAAGCAGTGAATTCATGATAGTTTTAGGTTGAGGGTTCATCATCAGTCACAACATGAATTCATTTCCCATCACTCCAGCATATATTTTTAAAGCCAACACTTAAAAAATTCAGGATATCTACACTTAACATTACATTTATGGTCTTTGGAGAGTCTAAGCAAGGAAACCATTTTCTCATTCTTCTCGTCTCTCCAAAGCCACTCTGCTCTACTGAACCAGAGTTCTTCACATTGCAGTCAGTCTTTTACATTTTAATAGATTTCATTTAATTGAATTTGATTTTTAATCATAAACACCTCATTGGCATTAATTCTTTCTCAGTAAAACAAGACACACGTAGCACATGTAGTGCTAGAATGATCAAAATAAATGGCTCATATTCAGCATGTCTGGAATACTAAATCATTTAAAGACAATGTGAATGGACATCTTAAAGCCATTAAAAAGAGTGCACCAAAGAATATCATTGGTTTCTCTTGAAAATTTTATAGTGAGTAATTGTGTAGTTACATAAAGCTCAGGCCTTGAGCAAGTCAAGAACGGACAATCAAGCAAATCTGGAACAAAACAAAAATTCTCCTTACAATATTCAGTCGCATCCCTTCAGCCTTATTCTACGTCTGATGTACGTGAAGTACTTTGTGACAATAGTTCTAATCCCACTCTTGACAGAACCTTTATGAGACGTGCCACCATCTCTAATACGTTCACCCGCAAAACCATCACACCGAGCTCAGCAGGAGCATCGCAGCCTGCGCATAATCTGTCTTCAGATGGATGGTTTAATACGGCAGTCCAAAGAGCCCTGTGCCTACGGCGTGAAGCTACATCAGAACGTGGGCACGAGGCCCCAAAGCCGTCATGCTAAACGCTAACCTCTTCTGAAGATGGGTTTGATGTGCTTAGAGCTCTGAACTGAGAGATTATACAGGGAATTTATTTCAACACCCTCCGAGACATTTTTTTTTACCTCTAGCATAGAAACGAGTACCGCTTCAAAACGAATCTCAACTAACACAAAAGGGGCGCTGGGTTTCTGTAACGAGTCATAAATGAACATAAGTGAGTACTGCAAGCAATTTGTTCATCTTGTCACATAGCCGGAAAACTGGTCGTAGTTCAATTGATGTATCGGCATATTATGTATGTACACTACCAGTTGAACTTCGGGATGCACATTCTCATCCTTGTTGTTAAGATGTCAAATCAATACTAATTATATTTTAGCATCTTCACAGTACACACCTCTTTGAAAAGATTATGATATTAATAATGGCTTTGCTATCCAATCAAATGCTAAAATCAAATTTTAACTAAAATATTATTTTTGTAAAGAAAGTCAACCATCTACGGACACACTAAAGCTGCCATTGGCTGGAACCGGCTTTACTGACGAAATGCGCGTGACAATCGCATGCGATATATTGGTCAGCCCTAATATAAAATCTAAATTTCAAACATTATTAAAGTCAAGTAAACGGTCAAATAATCAAACTACAAGCAATAGCACAAATAAACAATAAAAAAGTTGTCAATTAAATAAAAAGTGCATTTTAGGTAGATCTAGCAGTAGTTAGATCTAGATTAGGTGCAAATTAAATATAGATTAATCCTTATTAAAGTCACAAAAGTTATTCAGTCAAGAGCATTGGGTGATTTTTTTGCAATGAGACAGTTGTTTGATTAACATTAAAAACACAGACAGCAGCAGGAATATTAGGCTGCTGTCACTTTAAGACTAAAGCAATATACGGTTACACACCGTTTACTTTCTTAACTGTTTACATTCATAAACCCACTATGTTTATAGTAAACTTGCCAAAACTGGCATTTTGACAATTTTGTGTGAAATTGTACATTTAAGCGCAAGACGTGAAAGAGAGCTCAATTGTGTACTCGCGTGCTGTCAGACACGGCTTTCTGGGCGCACACAAAACTTGTCATACAGCTCGTGCGTGAGTTATCTTTTGTGTCTTCTTGTGCTTGAATGTTTAAATTGGAAAGGCTTAAAAACATGTGCAAATGACAAACTTTCATGACAAAGCAGCACTGGTCCGATCGGGACAGCCCTGCATGTGCTCTCTCTTTCTCTCACGTTGAGTGC
Source organism: Chanodichthys erythropterus (assembly GCF_024489055.1). NCBI lineage: Eukaryota > Metazoa > Chordata > Actinopteri > Cypriniformes > Xenocyprididae > Chanodichthys > Chanodichthys erythropterus. The sequence continues at coordinate 11,486,285 of NC_090228.1, forward strand.
ATGTGTGAGAGAAATCAACAGACGGCGCTCTCAGCCAAGCAACGGTGCGTAAAGCTCAGCAGGCAATGAAATAATATCTGCGCTAAACTTAATTTTTGCCTTTAAGTCAATTACAGGTGACTGAAATCGTACAGTTTACTAGCCATTGGCTAATAAAAATACATTTTTAGTCACCTCTCGTGAAATGTGGTCGCATATGCGACTGATTAACTCACAGTGTAGAGGGATGAAAGTGATTTGCATTCACAATTTCATGTCTAGACAACTCATTTAAAGATTTTGAGCAGAAGTCTCTAGGTATGAAGGCTTTAATAATCATGACATAAGTAAAGTCTTGTTAAAAAAGAATAACGAAACAAACAAAACCACTTGTAATACTGAAATGTAAAGTTAGTAACAACCAGTGTTATTGTTAATTAAAATAAACTATTATAAATAGTTTTCATTCACTGAAATAAAGCTATAAAATATAAATATTAGATAAAAAAACAAAAAAACTTAAATGAAAATTAGAAATGTTGTCTTTAAGCAACTAACTGAAAATACATTTAAGCTGAAGTACTAAACTTACTAAATCTAAAACTGAAATAAAAATAAATAAAGCTAAATAGAAATATTTACAACCCAAAATCTAGTAAAAATTACTAAAACATAAATTAAAATGAAAACAGAAAATGATGGCAGCTAGATATATAAACACATTAAAACCAATAAAATGAGAAAATTTCATCATGATAAGCATTTTTAGCAAACATTTGCATGGGCAGGTGCATAAAACTAATTATTTTCTCTGTCGATAATCGTACACCTGCAAAACTGCAATCTTGGTTAAGTTTCGAGCATCAGACTATCCCACACCTTCAAATAAAACCCAGCATATTTTACAACATACTGACAGAGCGACAGGTTCGACATTGTGCTTTGTACCTGGAATACTCTGTCTCCTAATGGCCAGAGCGCCATCTGGTGGCCTGGAGGGATTGGAGTGTTTAGTGTAGGGCCCCTCATCTGTAAAACAGAAAAAAACAAAAACATTTGAAAACCACACAATGGTTTTCATTCCATGTTCTTTTTTCACACGCAAGCAGCATGTACACAAATTCAAAGACACCAAAGAAAAGTGGCTTTCTATATCATAGCTGTCACGTACACACAGCTTTTATACAATGGCCATCACGCTCTCAAAGAGACATAGCCTTCAACAACATTCATTTGAGTCTGAGGCTGTCAGCTCTTCACTCACACACTCAACCTCAAAAAAGACACACAGACACTCTCAACAACACAACGCACTCCCCTGCCAGTCCTACATGTTGAGCAGAGAACAGTGGCCTCTCATCTGTGATATATGGTGAGTGCATCACCGCTCTCCCTGAGCGTGAGCAGCTCCAGCTGTGGCCATCCGATTGTGTGCTCTGATTTAGAGCCGTGGAATCCTGAGCAAAAGCAGTGGGAGTCCCGTCATAATGGAGCCCTTAAAGAACAGCAGGACGGCGCACTGAGCACTGTTTACTTTAACTGCCGTAGCAAAACGCAGCGAGACTCATATGTGGAGATGCGTGGAGATGCTCAAGAGGCCGTGTTGTGTGCAGATGGAAATTTATACAGAGAGAAAAGGATGATAATTATAAACATACTGTATCCAATCATTTATGAACATAAATGGGCTACTATCACTCTTGCTAGGGTTAGAGATCTGAACTAACTGCTAACTCTAAATATTACAGCATTACGTTTAGTATGGAGTTAAGTAGTATGTAGTAAGTAGCACTGAAATCAGAAGTTAACATAAGCAGCTGATAGATATTACAGTTATTAAAGTGAGAGTTCACTCAAAAATTAACTTTCATTATTTACTCACCCTCAAGTAGTTCCAAACCTGTAGGAATTTATTTGTTCTGCTGTACACAAAGAAATATATTTGAAAGAATGTCAGTAACCAAACAGATCTTGCCCCCTATGGTATTTATTTTTCCTACTCTGATAGTAAATGGGGGGCGAGATCTGTTTGGTTACTGACATTCTTTCAAATATATTTCTTTGTGTTCAGCAGAACAAAGAAATTCATACAGGTTTGGAACTACTTGAGGGCGAGTAAATGATGAACGAATTTTCATTTTTGGGTGAACTATCCCTGTAACTCTTACCCTGCCATTGACAAGTTTTAATGCAATTCAGGTTTTCATGCGGTAGGTGGCACTTTTCTAAAATAGAACAGCATCTCTGGATCCAAAAACAAGCAAAGAAGAAGATCTGCATAAACCAGAAGGAGCGAATAGAACTTGTTGTTCTTTCTTTTGATTTGTTCACTGTTTACATATTAATACAACAAAATATTCTGATAGCCTTGGAATTGTTGTGAATTTGACCAAAAACTTATGGTGCTGACTGGCAACTTTGTTTTTTAGAAAACGCTGGCAGGGAAAGAGTTAAAGGGTTAGTTCACACAAAAATGAAAATTATGTCATTAATGACTCATCCTCATGTCGTTCCAAACCCGTAAGACCTCTGTTCATCTTCGGAACACAGTTTAAGATATTTTAGATTCAAGTCCGAGAGCTTTCTGTCTCTCCATTAAAAATGTATGTACGGTAGACTGTCCATGTCCAGAAAGGTAATAAAAATATCATCAAAGTAGTCCATGTGACATCAGTGGGTTAGTTAGAAGTTTTTGAAGCATTGAAAATACATTTTGGTCCAAAAATAACAAAAACTACAACTTTCCATTGATTTGATTCCACTGAATTGATTCCATTGAATCGATTCCATTGAATCTTTTCGTTGTTTTTGGCGATTAGGACATCCGCGACATGCACACTTACACACCATTTTAAAAAATATAGCAATACCAAAATACAAACAATGTAGAATAGCTTGAATACAGCGTGCGTCTCCCTCAGACTGTAAACGAAGCTCGGGCGCACCAGATAACACGTCAGCAGCGTCACTGCGGAGTCGTGAACCCAGATTGACAACAGAACCGGAAGAGAAGACAATGCTGAATAAAGTCGTAGTTTTTGTTATTTTTGGACCAAAATGTATTTTCGATGCTTCAAAAACTAACTAACCCACTGATGTCACATGGACTACTTTGATGTTTTTATTACCTTTCTGGACATGGACAGTATACCGTACATACACTTTCAATGGAGGGACAGAACGCTCTCGGACTAAATCTAAAATATCTTAAACTGTGTTCTGAAGATGAACGGAGGTCTTACGGGTTTGGAACGACATGAGGGTGAGTCATTAATAACATAATTTTCATTTTTGGGTGAACTAACCCTTTAAGCCTGATTATATAATTAGTTTTCTAGTATTAATGCACCATTATATCTTTTAATGTCTTGACTGCAATATGATATGGTAATTATATGCAGATGAAGTCTTAAATAATAACCTAAGGCACACACAGTTAAAATTTAGGCACAAAACACTCAATTGGGATATGATTGGGACATCCCTATTTGACATTTAAAGGTGCCGTGTGTAAATTTTAGTGGCATCTAGCGATGAGGTTGCTAATTGCAATATAGAGAAGCTACGGTGGCCAACACAGGACAAATATTTTGTCGTCTGAGGCAGCAGAGAGTAGCTAGTCAAGCAAACATGCTCTGTAGAGCAGTTTGTCCGTTTAGGGCTACTTTAGAAACATGGCAGTGCAAAATGGTGACATAACATGTAAGGGGACCCGCTGTGTATGTAGATATAAATGGCTCATTTTAAGGTAATAAAAACATAACGGTTCATTATTTAAGGTCTTTATACACCACTGAAAACATAGTTATGTATATTAATAGTATACAGAGCGACACTACTTTTAAATGGAGAAACAGACTATATAAATGAGACATTCATATTATGCTCCATGAGCTTTTTTGACAGTCTCGCTAGAGATTAGAGCAAGCGTCTGATAGGCAATTTATTCTTGATCATCCGTCATGGCCAGTTTGACTTTACTGTGGTCAATGGGCTGGACACAAGTCAGTGAACACAAGAGAGCTCCAAATGAAAGCAACATCCCACTCCTGCCTTTTTCTAAACCAAAGGCAGAAAAAGCTCTGAATCAGCCTGTCTTAAAAATACCCTCTTCATTAATAAGTCATTTCATGGAAATGAGGGGAGGTCAAAATTAAGAGGAACCTTCTGAAGACCACAGGGATGAGAAATAAGTCCTCCTCCATTTTCTTCATTCAGTTAACAGCAACTCCTGGGGCATTTCTGTGTCAGATCAAATGCACCAAACTGTTAAATGAATGAATGGGCTCTTCACTAAAGTCACAGTTCTATGTAAATTTAAAGCATGAAAGAGTGTTTTTACTCATGGAGATTATAAAATTATAAAAGCCTATTCCTGATAGACAAACAGTTATTTAAGGTCTTTTTAATAGAGGTCCAAAAGTCAGAGACAGTGAAAAATCAGAGATTCAAAACCAGGAAAAAAATTAAAAGAAACATTATGGCACAAAATGATGATAATAATAATAAATTATCCAATAATATTGAACCAATAATAATAAATTGAAATCAATAATTATTTAATGTTCATTCAAAGCTGTGATGCTTATATGAATTTAGACTCTTAAGTATAAACTGTACAGTATAAAATTTGTTCAGCACTTGATGACAGCAAGAGTATTCAATAGACAAAACTAGCATCCAAAAATTAAACATCCAATATCATCTGCTAAATACTGACTGATATTAACAAAACATCTCATATCTACCAATAACCACTATGGTCTTATATATCTGTTCCTCAAAACGTTTTTTTTTTTTTTTTTTTTCCAAGGGGACCTATGCAGCAGTTTGTTTTTATTTTGATAAACAAGTCGATTGACACTGGCATTTAAATTGCCAATAGATCTGAAATGAATTTAAGATTCAATCGAGCTTACCTACCCACCATCCTCTAATACAATCTGCTGTCCTTACATAAAAAAGAGCCTATTGACTGGCACTGCTCGCTGACTATGACGACAGCCGACTGCTTGTATCTCCCCAGAGACCAGAGCAGACAGACTCATTTAAAATGCATAGAACTGTAAGCCCACAGTGTCTATGAACTAGCTGGTATGTGGAGACATCACCGTCAGCCTCCTCACACAGACCGTCAGATGTTTCAGTCTTTTAGTGATGCAAGTGACGACCTGACCAACAGAGAGGTCATTAAATGGGTTATCGGCACATCCAGGAATCAGATTTCTCTGAATTTACCACAGGTTCAGAGCTAAAAGCATCATGGGATGAAGTTTACCTTTATCTTTAATCTGATCATCGGTTTCAAACGTGCTTATAGTGCTATTTCGGAAAATCAACACTGGCGAGAGTGTGGGAGCAGATTTATTTGTTTTCATGTGGTGAAAAAAAGAATAATCCATCAGCGATATGCAAAATGCTCCTACATTTGAAAGTTTCAAAAGCATTTCATGGACGTATACTAGGCAGACGTATGAAACAGCATGTGGGTGTTTTCCATACAGTAGCCCAAGGCTTCGCTCCTTCATCAGAGCGTTTTACTGTGAATGAGTAGATGCTGCTGCTTTTATTCATTGTAATATAATAATTATAATAATAATAAAATTAAAACATAAATAATAATAATAATAGTAAAAACTATATATATTATATATATATTATATATATATATATATATATATATATATATATATATATATTATATATATATTATATATATATATATATATATGAGGGTGAGTATATATACTAAATTAAAATGAAATTAAAAAATGAAATCTGAAACTATAACATTTAAAACCAATTAAAAATAGTATTAAATATTATAAATAGTATATAAATAATACTACAATAACACTGTTGCAGAGGCAGAGTTTAAGTGGACTAAATGTCTGGCATACATCACCAGGAAAAATGTGTCATTTCATAGTAAGGTCAGAGTTATGTGGTCAGAGTGTCAGGAGTGTAAAGTCAGGTCAGAGTGTAAAGTGTTGTTAGAAAACTGAATAAAATACACGGTGGGATAAAATTCTGGTTCGGACCAAGCAATCCAACTAAATTTCACCTTTTCTGTGTTTTGTCAGTGTCTAGCACAAATTATTGAGACTGAGATATAAATCAATCTCAGTGTCAGCGAAATGTGTGGTGTTCAAAAGCTGTTGGATCTCAAAGATTTTGCCTCTTTTCCTGAATCTGGGTTACAGAGATGGAGAGAGACAAAATGAATAAGAGCGAGAGAGAGAGACTCATCTTGGCATCCGAGCTGAAGGTGTTAGTACAAAGTGGCTCTTGCCTGTCTAGGTTACACCATCACACAAAACACAGCCCTCCAAATTAAAGCCTCAGTGCTTGTGATGTGCAGATCACACACACAGTGAAATCAGGCGGCACAGCAATCATAGGACAAGACGCATGTGCAGTGAGGAACTGAATGTAGACCACCAGGAACACAAGCCTTTGTACCCTTCCTCTTTGGCAAAACACATATCTTCCATTCCACAGATGACAGATGTTTGTCACAGTCACAGTTGGACAAATGTAGAACATATGTATTCCCCCTCAAGTACCAGATCTTGATGCAAATTAAATTAAATAATTAGCGCATTCCTGCTAAACAAAGATACAGAAGGGTCCAAAAGCCCAAGACCACAATGAAAAATCTCGGAATCAAAATCTAATAAAAAGCAGGGGAAAATAGATAAAAGTAAAATATTATGACACAAAATTAAATATTCAAGATTATTCAGAACTTATAATAAAAAAATAAAAAAAACATGATTAAATTAGAAATGAAAAAATAACAAATAAATGATTGAAAATCTAAAATAAATAAAACACCAAAATTAATAGTTTATTTAATATTAAATAAATGCTGTAATGCTTAAGTAAGTTGCGGATTCTAAATATTATACAAAGTGTGACATTTGTATATCATATAACTACTAAAATTATTATTTTAAGAATTAGAAGCTTTGGTAACACTTTACAATATGGTTCGTTACCATTTGTTAACATTATTTAACTACATTAGTTAACATTAACTAACATTGAACAATACTTCTAAAGCATTTATTAATCTTATATCGATATATCGCATGCGATTGTCACGCGCATTTCGTCAGTAAAGCCAGTTCACTGATTGCCGCTAAATAGCCATCACCTGCTTTCAAATGTAAAGGTAATCAGGGAACCGGCTTTACTGACGAAATGCGCGTGACAATCGCATGCAATATATCGCCCAGCCCTAGTAAATGTTAATTTCAACCTAGATAATACATTATAAATTACATTATTATGATCAAAAGTTGTAAAAAAAAAAAATAAAAAATATATATATATATATATATATGATCAGTAAGTTATGACAACATGTTTTTACATTGCTTTAACTCATCAAAATAAGTTAAGCACTTTTCAACTCATTTTTTAAAGTCATTTTAATGTAATTCAAGTTGAAATGACTTAAACATCCAAGTTGATTGTACTTAAAAAGTTAAGGCAAAAAGTTAACATTAGTTAATGCACTGTGAACGAACATGAAAATTATCATCAACTAGCATTAACAAAGAGTAATAAATGCTGTAAGAATATTGTTCATTGTTAGTTCCTGTTTCTTATTGCATTAAATAATGTTAACAAATGAAACCTTATCGTAAACTCCATTACAAACTCAAGGTCGGAGGCTATAAAGCATAAAGCATGATGAAAAAATAATGTACAACAAACAAAAGAGCAGAAACAAAATTATTGTGCTATTATTTTTCTAAGATCAGACTTTTCAGATCAGAGTCAGATATTTTGCCTGGTGGACACTAAAATGGGCAAGAAAAAAGATGCAGAACAGTGTAAACCACTCAGAACTCCATAGCAACAGCATAACGATGCATTATGACTTTTAAACAGTTAAGCACCACTCACATATTAAGAAAAACATAAAAATCTAGCTTCTTTTGCCATATACAAGATACACACAGCATGACAGACCAGGGCCAAATGTGAGAAGTCTAGCGAGGATCCAATCAAATATCACAAAAGCTCAGCTAACCAAGTTCCAATCAGCTGTTTCAGCCATGTCTCTTGTATCCTTCATACATTATTATGCAGATGACATTCAGGCCTGACAGGATGGCTGAATGACTGAAAATGCATTCGTTTACGATTCAAAGACCTTCAGGAAATAATGATAAAAATACAAATTTGGGTGGTTTAGAAAAAGTAGCTTGCAAGATAACACAATTTCCACATTTAACATGCAATTTTCACACCAAAAATTCATCCCTATTCTGACAGATTTAGCAGTTTAGAGAAAACAAAGCCACACAGCAGGATATTAATTAACCGAATTAGCCAAAGCCTATTTTCAGCATCCAATCGCTCATTCTCCCAATGTCACCATCCCTGGCGGTACTCACCGACGTCACTGCGGAAAGCTCTGCTGACACCACAAAGGAATGCCATAGGGTAAATATGCTCTACAACACCCAGGGGTCGTCTGAAATCCACCTCACTCACTGGAACCCAAGACTAGCAGTGCCAGAGATCTTCAACCTCCACAGCTGTCCAGCATCTGTTTTCTGCATATTTCAGCCCTGTATCCCAGCACGTGGAAACGTCCACACAAAACTGCTCATACGCACACACACATTCGAGCGCAGGGAAGCAAGATGTTGTTCGGATGAGTGCACCGGTAGTTTCTGAGGCAGTGGGTGTACTAAAAGTGCTGATGATGGTCCAACATTTTACTTTATCCTTCGCTATTCAAAGAAAAAACCCCAGGGCACTTATGCACTCTATATTAAAGATGCCGCAAACCAAAAGTTTAAAACCATTAGAAAAGTTCTTAAGAGATCAACAAGTCAGCCTGCTTCATTCCACTGGCGACAGTCCAGGTTGGTTGATGACGCATCCTGCGAGCGCATCCCTCGATACAGGTGGCGAAATGAATAAATGAATACAACCCTCGGTTCTCAAGGCACCAAGCATTAGGACAGACCAAGGCGAGACTAAAAATTTCGGTCTTACAGCACAAGGAAAATGGAAACGAGAGTGTACGCTTGTGCATGGCAAAGAGAGAGAGCAAGAATGGGACAAGATGAGAGACGCAAGCAAAGCGGCCGTCATCCTGTCAGGTCACAGCATGCTTGCTCATGCATACCCGTACATTCATTTGGAGAGTTGGAGGACATGAAAGCATCACTTCCTTAAAGCTTCCAAAAAGATCAGGAACTTCTGCAAATTGCAGGCTTTTTTTTTTTCTTTTTCCAAGAAACCCCTGCTAACAGACTAAATAATTTGCAACACAAATTCGTACAAGTGTACGAATGCGAGGCACGGTGTGCCTTCTCTTCATGTCAAAGGCCTTAAAAGTAACATGACATTGCTATTGTTTGAGATTAATAATGATAGGAACAAAAAATGTGAATTTTGACTGTCCTCAATAAGAACTTCAGTATTTTTGTGCAAAACAACTTCAAACTCTGGTTAAAACCAGACTGAAGAGCATGCGCTACCCCAGGGGGGAGCGAAGGAATGGCTCTATTATTTTTAGCTGTGATCTCAGACTGTGTAAAGTAGGATGACATAAAGTCCACCCATCCAGATTCACAGAGTGGAACTACATCATACATAAAGGGAGCAACAATCCCAACATCCTCCTGGGCACTGTGGAGGAGTGTCTGCCTGTATTCACCTCTAAGTGGAGAGGCGGGACGACCTGGGATTAAAAGCCCTGAAATTTTAACACGGGTGGCCTGAGCAGTCAGTTCATGTCATGCTCAACCATTGGTGGTTCAGATGAGGTGGAACTATAGTTGGGATGAAGGTGGCACGATGGATAAGAAAGAGATAAGAAGGAACGAGAGAGTGCAGAGTTTAGATCTTCTGAGAGCATCTAAATGTGTCTCATAACCTGATCACTGTCGCATTTTGTTTTGGCAAAAATGCCAAGAATTTTCTCAAACTGCAATTAGGGAAAATAAAACTTGTTAATGAGTTTTTATTGAGTCTTCTTGGACTTATTTTCCAGCAATAAAACTAGGGGGACAGTTGTAGCATAATGGTTAGAGAATGAACAGTGGGGAGAATGAATGAACAGTGCTCGCTTCCACTCTCATTAAGGTGCCCTTGAGTGAGGCACCTAACCCCTAATCACTCCCTGGGCGCCACAGAAAAAAAATGGCTGTTTCAGGTGTGTAACTGTTCAAGACTCACAATAATTAAAATTAATAGATGCAGTTCAGCAAGACAAAGTTTAAAGATACATTCTCTACATTGAAGGTGCTAAAAAGGATGTTTTGTTTTATACATTTTTGCAATATTACTTGAAACTGTCTTTACTAACTGATAAAAGACTATTTATTAGGTGCACTGAAAGGAATAATATTAATCATCTGTGCACGAGGTAGGGCCTTAAAAACATCAGCCAATCGTTTACGCGATCATCGCATAAATGATTGGCCCTCTGGCTTGTCAATCACTGCCATGACGTTCCTTGTGAGAGACGTGCACGGCTGCGCGCTCCAGTAACTTTCCACACTCCACAGGCGCTGCATGCAATGTTTTTTGTCAGGAGACAGGAGTAACAACTGCAGATTATGAGTTACCTGCGGTGAGTCCGACATAATGAATCCTCTAACACGACACAGAGAATGCCGGTCGTAAACACTTGTGTTCCAATACTCGTGCACAAGTTTTGGGAGGCGTTCCCTTGAAATGAGCTGTGAAGGAGGGGGGTTGTTCTTACGCATGCGCTCATTTTAAAAACTCACTAACAGTCTTTGGTTTCTCATTCGACGAAAAGATCCTATTTAGCACCTTTAGATTCACAACAGTGTACTAAAAACAGAAAAGATTTTCCTTTGCATTTTTTAAAAGTTTTGTGTGCAGATGACAATTTTGTCAAAACAATCCCTGGCATTCACACAGATCCACAAAAAGGACTAAAAACGCAGTATTATGGCCATGGCATCACCGTTTTCACAAATTCACGTTTTTGTAGTTTACATGGAGACAATAACGGTATCGTTTTCAAAAACGTGCACGTTTGCATTTTCAGGCCCCCAAAATACCGTTGTCGTGTAAATGTACGGCCAAAACGGAACCCCCCATAACAAAGCAGACAGTTTCTTAATTTATTCCTGTCATGGCAAAGCAGAGTTTTCAGCATCATTAGTGTCATGCTGATTTGATGCTCAAGAAAGTATAAATATCCATTTAAAAGAAATCTTACTAACTGGTATATTTTTTGTTGTTGTTTTGAGCTATTAAAATGACCTTAGGATCTTCACACTCCAAACTGAACATGAGTGTTGACTTCACTGCAGCATTTGATCATATGCCTTATACAATTTTTAAGAAATGCACAGAAATACTCATCATCTGTTTCTCCACAGTGGGAACATCTAGGAAAGAAGCTTATGTAATCTTTCACCTCTGGACTCAGTGCTGGAGCTGCAGCTGGCGGTTCAGCACACATTCAAACACCCTGACCCAAGCTCCATCTCTAAGCTCATTACTGACCACACCAGACCCAAAGCAGCAGATGATCTCATAGTGGGTCCATGTGGTTGGTCAGTTGAATTGGTGGTCAGCCAAATTAAGAATACCAGAAGATAAATGAGAACAAAAATGCTCCATAGCATGTGATCTCTCTTTGGAGTTCTTCGGTCTTGGTGTACTTGTGATTTTCCAGACTATTACAGAAAAACAATTAAACAGCACAGTGATGATGCAGAAGTATGCAGGGGTGTCATGCACTATATTTTAAATTTTATTTTTAAATTAAATTTTATTTTTATTTTAAGTATGAAAATAAAATAAAATAAAATAAAATGTTTGAATGGACATGATCCGAGTGTCACTGAAAAAAAAAAAAAGGCTTTTTAAAGAACAAAATGTGCATGAGTTGCATTTTCTGTTATTTGGTAAGCAGAAAGCAGGATGAATGTGGGACCCCTGGGAGAAATAAAAACAAATGACTGTTCATGCCAGACAGCTTTTCATTTGCTGAGATTCCCCACTGTGGCACTGACCATCTCAAGCAGACAACCCTTCGGCAGCATCCCTCCTGTGGATAAGTGGCTAACTCTTCAGAGTGATTCTACCTTTTATTTCAACCCACTGCATGTGCCGCTCATCTCTGAAGCTTATCTGCAGAGCAGGTGAGAGGTGCTCCAGCTCCCACTGAAGGCCACTGCTCTGGGTAATTGGTTGTAGAAGTGTTTGAGAGGCCAATCAATTTAAAAGCTACAAATTCAAACCGCAGTCATGTTATTCTTGAAAAGCCAAAAGAAAGAATCTAATGAAAGAGACTCTTTGACCTCCATAAAGGAAGGTGCAGTATGGTGATTTAAAAGATGAAAACTGCTGCCAGTCATGGTGATACAGTATTTTTAAGAAAAAGTAATACTACAAAATGTGTGTGCAAATAGCACAAATAGCCTTAAATTGCCTGTGCATACAGTACAGTAGTATTACATATTTTATAAATTGAGATTTTGGCCAAATGTATTTTACAACACGAAAAACTGAGCGCTCATAACCTAATGATGACGTAGCCTAATGTGATGATGTCGTTTTAATTGCACACATTCGCTGGTCAAAAACCCGGCGTAACTGCATTTGAGTTTGAAGTAATTTCTTCTTTGATTTATGATGGCTATCTGCCGATACACTTAATTCATTAATATTTAACGTTAATCACATTATATATGGTCACACAGTATGGTTAATGTTTACAACGTTAATATGTATTTGCTCGCTAGATAATTTTTTTAATCTAGTATTGTATACTGCCCGCTTGTCTTCACATGTATAAACATGGTTTTACTACAGTAAATGTACAAACTAAAAACATTACAGAATCATCAGGTCACTGTGCTTCTTTATATTTTATCATGCAGAATGTTTGTATTAATGTGTGTTGAGAGTGACATCCCATTGGATCACAGTGAAGTCATAAACATCTTCAAGCACATGGCTCACAGATGATTGCTGTATAATTAGTTTTAAAGAAGCCCTGAAACCCTGTATATATATATATTTATTAGGGCTGTCAATCGATTAAAAATTATTATTGTTTATTGTTTTTGGTGGGGTGCCCTTTTTCATTTTTAGCACATGCCCCTCAAAAGGTCTGTGCACGGCCCTGCCAGCAGAGATAATGAAGATGGTCTCATTTTCACAATTGAATATTTAAAGGAACAGTTAACACACACAAAAAACAGCAAAAATCAAATGACTCTCATGAGCCTGATCATTTAATGAATCAAGACTGTCAAACTGCCTGCGCTTTCAAAATAAAGGTAGTTTAATACAATACAGATAATTTAAAAATGCCAAATATCGGCTGCTAATCACATTAAATACTGTGGAAACCTGTTTCCACCACTTATTAAAAAATAAAAAAAGTAACTGTGACTTTTTATCTCACAGTTCAGAACTATTACATCTCGCAGTTCTGACATTTTTCTGAGAACTGTGCGAAATAAAGTCAGAATCGCGTGATATAACGTTGCAATTGCGTGTTATAAAGTCTGACGTGCAAGATATAAATTCGCAATTCTTTGGACATTATAACTCGCAATTGTGAGTTATAAAGTCAGAATTGAGTGAAATAAACCCGCAACTGATTGTTATAAAATCAGAAATCCGAGATATAAATGTACAATTCTGAGAAAAAAAAGTCTTCTTTCCTCAGAATTGGACTTTATAATTTGCAGTTTAGGTGTCACAATTCTGAGAAAAGAAGTCAGAATTGCGAGATATAAACTCGCAGTTATGAGAACAAAAAAAAAAAGGTTGCAATTATTATGTTTAAATTGTTTTATTCCATGGCGGAAACAAGCTTCCATACAATATGGACTGTGATCTCAAGTAAAATATGATTTCTTGTGCACAAGATTTCAACAACTCTGATTTAGAGTTTTTGGTGAACTATTACTTTAAATTTGCACTCTGCAAATATTTGAAGTTCCTGAACACATCACTTCTTAACTCAACGGGTCTTTGATGTTCTCAGTAAACCAAAATGTGTGCGATAGAGAGCAGCAGGCGACAAGTGCATTATCTTAGAGCAGCACGCTATAACATCGCCTCATAACTTTAGTGCTCCCCGAGTGTGGAAGAAAAAGAAATCAAAGCAAAGATGATAGTGTAGGGGGAGACTTGCTAGCTCACTGGGCAAGGGGAACTAACTATTTGTTCTCTCTCACTCCACCAACTCTGGAGGAATCCTAACTGGCGAAGAAGATTGAGAATGACAGAGAACATACACCTACGTCTCTAACTCATCTTCCCCTCCCCTTGGCTTCCTAACTAAAATGAACAAGCGCCATTGTCGCCCGCTGCTACTGAATGTTGCGTCTCTCTCCACAGGATCAGCCCTCTATCCGGAGTTCCAGACTGTTTATTTATTTATTTATTTTTTATTAATAAAGCCCATGCAGTCATTCGGTTTAACCAAAATTTCGGTTTTACCAAATGACATTTTTGGTTCTAACAAATGACAATATTTTCAAACAATGCTAACAGGCTGATATCTAGCTAGCAAAAGGACAACTAAACATATTATATTTAGTACAAGTTTTTAAAATATTACAACATTTTCCATGTTTTATAGTGGTTGTACCAAATGACCTGATGTTTCAGGACATGCATATGAGCAAGTGAAAACATGAATTTTTCAAATAGTTAAAAGAGAGTTAGTTACTTTGTTTCATGACCATGTGGTCCTCTGCAGGTGTCTGAATGATGTCACATGATAGTGACCGCGTGACTCGGTCCAAAATGGTCCCTTTACATTGATTACTCCAATACTACATCAATAAAATTCATCTTTCTGGACATTCTTTCTCATAAAGCAATGACTTCTAGTCATCTACACATAATTCTAATACCATTTTGCACTATGTTGGTATATGATGTTATAAAATCATGCCAGAATAAAAAATATATACATTTATTACATTTTAAGATATTTTAAATCACAAATGAAATGGCTGTATTGGCCTTTGGACGGTTAAACCAAATGACCTTTTGACACTTCAAAATCTTTAAAATAACTTTATATGTAGCAAAATATAATTAAAACTTTTGGATTCAATAAAAGAGATCTAGTTGTACTATCTTACATACTTTGCATGTCATATCATATTTTATTACTATTAAGGCCTTTGGACAAAAAAATGACCCATCATGTCATTGAACCATATTTTATTTATATATATATATATATATATATATATATATATATATATATATATATATATATATATATATATATATATATATATATATATATATATATATATGGTAAATTTTTATCAGAAAAAAAAAAAAAACACTTTTTTCCCAAATCATGCAGCCCAAGCCAAAAAAACAAAAAAAAAGTACAAAAAAAAAAGTGCACTTAAGACTCGATGTTTAATGCCAATGTTTATATTAAACCGCTAGCCAAAAGAGTCTTTATTTCCACCGGTTTTCCCATCAGCCTGGCTGCGTTAGGTTTCCATGACACTCTGCGCCGGTTCCAGTTTTACTATTTGGACATATGGAATCAGATGATTACGCCCTGCAGGCATCTTAACCAATCAGACGACATGCATTGCATTACACAACCTGTCGAGAAACAATGCTGACACCACAAAATTAAGCAAGCTACAAGACCAAGCTCTGACGCTCTGGGTCAGTACACAAATTTGGGGAAATTAGCTCCACACAAGCAGCACCGCTCGAGGACACATGCAGAGCAGCTGACACAGGCAAAAGCAAAGCAAGCCTTGCATGTAATGAGGCTAATGAAGGCTTCTGTTCTGAATCACGACTGCTTGTTTGTGTGCACGTACGCGTGTTTATAGGACCTGCATTGGGTTGGCGGTAAGCTACTCGCTAAATTGGGTGTGATTTTTCTCCAGAATGAACCTAGTCCAGGTTGATGGACATCATAATACCAGGGCAGACTGTTTCCATCGGCCATCCAAACCTGTAGCAGGCTTCAAGACCAGCTGGACGCCGTCAAGTCCTGCCAAAATCGGACACAGGGCTGGAAATCACTTAATTGGGCCCGTGAGAAGAGATAGCTCAGGAAGGACTGCCATTTATGGGTATGTTTTCTATATTATTAACCTGTCTGAGAAGCACACCAGGGGTTTTTCTTTTACTGAGGTGATATTTAAACCCTGCCAGAGCTGAAGTTGAGGCATGCTTATCTGTCTCCCATCTGAGGTAGCACAAAAAAAAAAAAAAACCCATACACTTAACCTTTAGAAAACTCTGTGACATTCATACCCTTGGGGAAAAATTACAGAGAGGCTACAAACCATGGCGACAGAGTGTAGTCCATTCAAAATAACAGACTTCCTCCATAGGCACAAAGGTTATTCTACTGAAAAAAGACAGGGCTGATTGAAAACTCAATGGACTCTGAGAGGCTCTCGTCGCCTTGATCGCCTCACATATCAGCTGAACGACCCAAAGCCCTGACACTTCATCGGCCCATGCAAGGAAGGTATCGTCACAAAGCTGATATTGCTGACAAGAATTATTTACTTTAACCTATCCACAGTCTGCTCTGCTAAAGTAAGGGATGAGCAAACCACAAAGTACAAAACTTTAGCACATAACTCTTATGCTACGGACATAAAAGAGGTGTGCTGTTCATTTTCTAGGTGATCTCACTCAGTTTTCACCTGGTGAAGTATGAAAGTAGTGAAAAATGTATTAGATTGCACTGAATTGCTGTTGGCAATGAGACTAGCCAATGGTTTTGATCTCAGATGAGATGTACTGCTAGTAAAAGCAAGATATCATTTAACATTTCAACTAAGAATCAGTTTTCTTGCAACTAAAAATTAAAGGGTTAGTTCACCCAAGAATGAAAATCCTGTCATTTATTACTTACCCTCATGCCGTTCCACACCCGTAAGACCTTCGTTGATCTTCAGAACACAAATTAAGATATTTTAGTTGAAATCCGATGGCTCAGTGAGGCCTCCATAGGGAGCAATGACATTTCCTCTCTCAAGATCCATAAAGGTACTAAAAACATATTTAAATCAGTTCATGTGAGTACAGTGGTTCAATATTAATATTATAAAGCAACTAGAATATTTTTGGTGCGCCAAAAAAACAAAATAACGACTTATTTAGTGATGGCCGATTTCAAAAAGCTGCTTCAGGAAGCATCGGATTATAAATGAATCAGTGTATCGAATCTGCTGATCGGAGCACCAAAGTCACGTGATTTCAGCCGTTTGGCAGTTTGACACACGATCTGAATCATGATTCGATACACTGATTCAATTATGATCCGAAGCTTCCTGAAGCAGTGTTTTGAAATCGGCCATCACTAAATAAGGCGTTTTTTGTTTTTTTTTGGCGCACCAAAAATATTCTCGTCGCTTTATAATATTAATATTGAACCACTGTACTCACATGAACTGATTTAAATATGTTTTTAGTACCTTTATGGATTTTGAGAGAGGAAATGTCATTGCTCCCTATGGAAGCCTCACGGAGCCATCGGATTTCAACTAAAATATATTAATTTGTGTTCTGAAGCTGAACGAAGGTCTTATGGGTGTGGAACGACATGAGGGTGAGTAATGAATGACAGAATTTTCATTTTTGGGTGAACTAACACTTTAATATTCAGGAGGTGAAAGTGTTTGTATCCTATGGAAGCTTGTTTCCACTACGTAATAAAATAATGTAAAAGATAACTGAATTTTTATCTCACAATTCTGACTTTTTTTCCTTACAATTGCAAGATATAAATTTGCAAGTTATGAAGTCAGAATTGCGAGATATACACTTTCTCTCAATTGCAAGTTTATATCTTGCAATTCTGACTTTTCACGCAATTTCGACATTTTTCTCGCAATTACGAGTTTATATCTCGCAACTGACTTCTTTTCTCAGAATTGTGAGATATAAACTCGCAATTGCCTGTTATAAAGTCAGAATGGCAAGATATAAAATCACAATTCTGACTTTATAACACAATTGCGACTTTATATCAAGCAATTCTGACTTTATAACATGCAATTGTGAGTTTATATCTCAATATAATATCCATCTTATTTTTCAATGTGGAAGTAGGCTATTTTAAATGTCCGATTCATTAGCCGCAATAGGTCAATAAGTAGAATAATAATGGAGTCCAGTAAATGGTAAAACTATTTGCGCTACAAACCAGTGTGTTTATGACTATGATAATAAAATAATATGATAAGAGATGCCAGTTTGAAAGTAATGCAAATAAAATGGTTGCAAATGTGCAACAAAACTTTATTTTATAATTAATAAAATTATTGGTTATTGTTCAACATATGATGTCCAATTGTAAGGTTGTAAGGTTATTTTTGGTCAGTTGCGAGCTATAGCAGTGCGAATGAGGCTTAACAGAAAGGACCCAGAAGACCCTATCAACACACTAAATTTCACTCAGATTGCATATCAACCCCCTGGTATTGGTCCAAAGATTTGCACAGGAAAGAATCTCTCATATTTTCTTCAGAAAAGGTAAAAATCTAGTTAATTAGTACACTTGTTTCCCATGACAAATGTTTTACTGGTCGCAAAGGCTGGAGGTTGACACATCAGGACCCTTAACATCACACTTAATGAGCTCTGTTCTCCTATCCTCCATTCCACATGCCATGATTTAAATATAGGACACTCATTGGGAGCTGTCAAATCATAATGCCTCTAGGTTTTACAGTTTCAAAACATTCGCCCATAACGCAAGAGAGCCAAAACAGCATCACCTCCTCTTCCTGGCACTAAATCCAGCTGTCAAGCAAACGTAAAAGGATTGATGGAGGCTGTTCAAAGTGAAAGCGGAGGAGATCAGGACAGACGTATGCCAGCAGAATGAATAAGAGCCAGATGCGGTGAACACACCACCTCTCATCTCCTAAAAAAAAAAAACTGACAGATTTCTTGTGAAACTTGAGCCTGGTGAAAGAGCTTGAAGCTCCATGGACTCATCTGAAGCCATGATAGCTCCTCCGGTGTGTGAATGGAACAAGAAAAAGGTGTGATGCTCATATGGCTGCACGACAGCAGCTGCAGTTTCTATCGGCCCCCTTTCCAGAAGCTTAAAGCCCCGGGTATACTTCACTTTCCGCGCCCGGACGCGTCACGCGCGCAGTTGCGTCCGCGCGTCTGTCAAAGTATACTAAACCAAGGATGCGCGCGGATGACAGAGTTCGACACACAAACGCAGAGCAATTTTTCTATACTATTACCAGACAACCAGTCATTCGCTAGGCAGGATCGGAGAAGAAAAATAGTGCAGCCACCATTGCAACATAGTTCAGAAGATACACCAATAGAACTGGAATCAAAAACGATGGAGAAGGCATGCTTTTGAGTTACTCGTTTTATATTTGAATCGTTCTTTATACACTCTTCTTCGACGACTGCACATTGTGCTCAGTACTGTGCGTATTGCCACCTAGTGGACTCTTCTTTCCTGCGGTTGCATGCGCACCGTCCATGCGGTCTCGAAATTTGGCCTCCGCATGACGTAATTTTCGGTGCACGAACGCAGACGGCTGAAGTATACCCGGGTAGGGATGGGCGATATGGCCTAAAAAAATTATCATGATAATTTCAGGTATTTATCGCGATAATGATACCACTGACGATAATTATTATATATATATATCTATATATATATATATATATATATATATATATATATATATATATATATATATATATATATACCATAAATTTAGCAAGAAAAAATAAGAAAACAAACCATTTAAAACAAAACGAACTGGATTAGAAACTTATTTAAGTATAAGTATCATAACTTTATTATTATAAAATATACCTAAACTGAGTGCTTGTAATCAAATGCATCATTTTATTCTGGAGACTGAACTCGCGCTCTGCTGCCACACTGGAGCGCGCTCACCACCTACTGGGCAGGGGTGGGAATTACATTTACAAGCTACATCAGCCTCAATAATCTTTCAAAATTCATATTTTTTCCGTCATTGCTAAAAAACAAAAAGAGTTAACACGACCTCATGTTATATATATATATATATATATATATATATATATATATATATATATATATATATATATATATATATATATATATATATATATATATATATATAAATATATATATATAAATATATAATGTCACACGACCGCGGTGGCGCGATTGTCATGCCGACCGTAACAGCCCTAACTGTATCAAAAAGTAACAATCCCAACTATGTCTTCAGATAGTTTACAAAATATATCTGACGCAGCTCTCCGTGTACGAGCTTCGGATGAGTACACACAAATCTCCTCACAGCACGCGCAAGTTCTCTTTTGCGTCTTACAGTTGAATGTTTAAAGTGGCAACTGGCAAGGTTTAAATGAGTTTAGTTTAAACAGTAGCAACGTGAGATGTTCAGGTCTCACCTGCACTCGCGCGCTATCAAAACCCGGGTGATGATGGCGTGAATGACATACGGCTCATTCATTGAACATTTGTTTATAGTGATTACCGTAGTTTGCTCCACATCTGATTTTCTATAACCAAACCAGTTCCAAATTGTGAAGGGAACTCTTCGCTTAACAACAAGCTGCTCCTCAGCCTCACATCTTTCGTCATGCTTGTTTTAACTCCACACATGAACAGTGAATCGGTCGCGCACGAAATACGTCAACAACTAGACTTTTCGTAATTATCGCGAGGAGACAAATTTTTATCGTGAGGAGGATTTTCAACGGTATTTATCGCAAACGATAATATCGCCCATCCCTATACCCGGGGCTTTAACAGCTCGCACTTCCGTTGCTAAACAACAACAAAGCTGGAGAATCTCACGCAGCCAAAATGAGGATTGTCAGTAACGGTGTTCAGCCTTGCATCGTTCAAACCGGAGTCCGACACTGATGGAGAGACTCAGGAAGAAGTTACAACTTTTAGAATGCAACTAGATGTTATGGTTAGTGGATAAATTTATGTAGTTGCTGTGGAGTTGATTCAACTCATTGACAAGCATCTGCCGTCATGTTAATCTTTTGTGCAAATCCAGCATTGAATTGACCCTCGTTTGTGAAGCAGTCTGGCGTAAAATGATGGCATGGTAACAGCACTCTACTACAGCAACTCTTCCTCTACTCTAAAGCAGCCCAACATGGCCACGCCCCCTTTGTTGCGTGTTCTCGGGGGCAGGGTTTATGTAAATGTTGGGGTTTGTGATGTCACCAACCAAGGAAGAAGCTTGTTGTAGTCCCTACCAGCCATTTGTCGTAGTCCTTTAAAAGCAATTTCTGTTAAAGAAATGAAATCATAAATCAAGGACACCTTGGCCCCAAACATTTTTAATTCTATGCAGCTTTTAATACTGTTCAATACAAGTGCCAGTTTATTTATTTATGCACCTTTTCATACATTAAACATAGACAGCAGGATATCTGATGGCTGATCATTTCCTTCAGAGTCTTTTGTTGACCGTGCAGTTTTCTTTCCCTCAGTTGTTATACAATTTTGTCTTTCTATCTGGTGTGAATCAGAGCTTAGCAGCTGGTTCCCTTAATGCAGCTCAACAAACTGAGCTCTAAATTGTTTTTCAGTTAGGAAGCAGGTGGTCTAAGCCACTGAGCTTAATGCAAAAGGGTTACAGTGTACCCAGTGACTGCTGAAGAACAGAAATGGAAAATGTCCCTTATCAGAGTCAGGGAGCGATTAGGATGCCAATTATTACAGTAGGTACGGTGTGACACTGCTAATATCAGCTGCCACAACCAGACTCACAAACTTGGATGCAAACATAAGCTCGGGCAGACACAGAAAGAAACGTATGAGCACACAATCTCCCACACAAGCACAATAAACAATCTTCAAAACAAACAGACATTTTTCTGTGTATATAAGACACAGCCAGATCTTTCTGCTCACTTTGTATTGGAAAGCAGTACAGTTGTGAGTGGCAGTGCGGTTGGCTCGACTCATTACCATACATGCAACTAAAAAATAATTGGCACAGCTCACAGAACACCTGCAGAGGTGAACGAAGGCATGAAAAAAATTGAATAAATTAATTCAAATTAATTCAAATCAACAACCTGTTAGTAGTAGTAGGCCTCTACCACCAAAAATCAACTTCTAATTAATATTACATTTTAGGCACCAATTATTTTGGAGTAAAATGAAGAGGAAACCAACACCCTTTGGCCTCTTTTTCTTTTTCTGACTGAATGCCTGCAAATGTGTAACAGAGATATAAAACTGACAGGCCATGGCACCATAAATGCCACTACCAAGACAAATGCTGCACACGGCTAAGGCCAGGAACACTAGGCGATCTCAAATGAGATGACAATTCATCAACAACAAGGGCTGCAATGGACCCTAGTGAAAGGGGAAAAAAGGCTGTTTTTTCTTTGGCTAGAGATCATCTACATTATTCAATACTCTTAGGTTCCAAAAGTGTGTTTTTGCAGTGATTCCATAGAAGAAACATGTTTGATTCCCCAAAGAACCTTTCAGAGAACAGCTTCAGCGAACAGAATTTCATTCTTAGCGTGAAGAACATTTTAAAAATTTAAATAAGATTTTTCACTATAAAGAACCTTTTGTGCAATGAATATTAAAGGTTTTTCATAGAACAATAGATGCCAATACATTATTACATTGATCTTCTGGAATAACTGATTCTGATTGGTTAAATAAGATATTAAAATGTTATCAGCCTGTCATTTTAAAGCCCTCAGGGTGATGCAAAACCGCTCTGATTATCCTTCAATATCAATGCTTCTAACTGTTGCAAAGCATTCACTAATATCACCAGACAAAGCAACATTATGACATTTCTGATGTAATGAAGATTACACATCGCTTTAACCTTTTGTGGCTGGCAGAAACCATCAGCTTACCGAAACCCCAACATCAGAGTCCATTAGCTTACATCATCTGACATGAATAAGTTATTCCTCATATACACTCTCATTTCATCTATAACAGATGACTCGCTGACTCATCATGAGTAAAATGACTCTACCTAAGAGTCTAACACCACACACAAAACACAAAGTCCAAATAAAAGGCTGCATTCACACCGCAAGCTAAAGTGGCTATTTGTTTTGTGAGGCTCTTCACATGACCTTTTAGATGTGCCTCATATCAAACACAAGTCTAAACATGTGACATTCCTAAAATCTCACAAGCGTAAAACAGCCTATTCTGGCATATTTATCTTGATAATGTGATTAAATAAGATATTTTGTATTTTGCAGTCTTTTGTATGTTCTAGTTCCAAAAACTTGTGCAAAACTACAGTACATACAATATTAAAAAATAACCAATTGATAACTATATTGCATAATCTATTATATATTATAATTATATGTATATACACACACATCATATATACTCATAACAGTTCTTTCTGGTTCTTGAATCTGATTGGCTGAGAGGTCTTTCCAGCCATGTAATATTCTACCAGTATAAACTGTTTCACCGTTCTACCATTTCACCGGTTGAATCGCTCCACTGTAAACATTCTCACAGCGGGTGTCATGGCGGACGAGCAAACACACCACACTTTTATAGATACTACTTTTATTTTGTAACGGAATGTAGATTTAAGAGTTTTTTAGGCAATAATGTAGTTGTTTAGACCTGAAATATGCGACTCATATTTAATCCTAGTGCCTATTTTGGTTTGACATTTTCAGAGATGTGAGCTCCAGGCCTACAGCGGCCATTCAGAGCTCATATACCCGCTGAGAACAGCTTTATCTCAGCCAGTGCTTCAGGGATTTGCCGCTGTCTCTTATAGTGGTTAAACATGAGAATTCATTTTGGGTACATAAAAGGGGCAATCTTAGGTCTTATTAATCTATTACTTGTTCCTGAGCAAATCGAATTGGGCTATGTTAAATTAAATCATTTAATATTAAGGCTATATTTAACTTAAATCCTGTGGAGCACTGCTTTTGTACGTTTGAGTGAACTGTACAATTGTGTTAATTTCCTATTGTCATTTATAAAGGCTATTGTTCAATTAAATATTGTTCAATACATATTTTATATAAATAATATGTTGTATTTGGTACTGAGAAAGGGTCAGTTAGTGTTTAATATGGATTGTGTTACATTAATGAGCCTTTAGATGGCAGCAAACTTTATGGGTGAATGAGTCAGTCGCAAGAGACTTTTAAATTAAAAGGGACTTTTGTAAACAAAGGATGTTGTTTTAGCGCGGTTATGGAAAATTCCCTGTAAAAATGAGAAATAAATAGATCCCTTTCCACAGCGGACATTCAAATGGATTTTTATAATGGATATAATATTGTGGACATGGACCTGAAGAATGAATGTTATATCAGACAGGTTATCAGATACTAATTCTAAAGTGACGTTTTAGAATTAGTAACGGAGCCTTGGTCAAACTGTCAACTTGAGATTTGAATCCGTGCGGAAGGAAGTAATTCTGCACAAAAGAGGTTTTTTAAAGACACTTCATTGTTAGTTCTTATTTATTTACACACTCATGCCGTCGAACTGTTGTATAAATGCAATATCACACTTGTAGCCCTGTGATATGGCTTTATATCAGCACGCTGTGATTACCTAAGGCCAAATCAACATATCTAATTTATTTCCACATTTGAAAGTGTACCAGATTTAAACTAAAAATGTCCAATTCACATTGCTTTCTGCTGTTCACACTGTCATCCACAACAAATCTTTGTCACATGAGGGAAAAAAGTGCAATTTGGGACACATTCAACTATGTTGTAGATGCATTAAACCCCAGGAGTCAAGACCCACAGGGGAAACTATACAGCTGACACACAATAGTATCATAAGTGTGCCATCATGGGAAATCAGATGTGAACACCGGCAGCTACAAGTTTACACCAGATATTTTTAAGACCGAAAATTAGTCCATGCAAAAATCAGTACCATCCAGTTTGAAACCGGTTTGTGCATGGATGAAAGAGATCTTAATTCTGGCTGAAATGCTTTTTTCACACAGCCAACTGGGTATTTACTCGTCTTATTGAGGTCAAGTGTTTTCCCCAGAGGGAGGACAACTTGCAGTATTTATGACGACACCATCTCGCATCTCTCAAGCAATGCCAAGTTGGCTAACTCACACAAACCATTACTAATCAGGGTAACATACGCAAAAATAATTAATCGGTGTAGCAGTTCTCTCATAGAAAACACTATTTATAGTCACTGCACAGTGGGCAAACTAAAAAAGAAGAAGAAATCCATTAGTCAAAATGCAACATGACACGCAACTCATCATGATTCAGTTAAGTTTGCACTAGAGATGCTTAAAACAAACCCTGCTGACATCTGCCTGTGTTTTCCAGGCACACCAGGATCAACAGACAAACAGTATTCCCAAACCACAGCACGAAGCAGTGTGCCTTCAGGTAAATAATTAACAGGGGAGAATCTGTCAGGCAGATACTAAGAAAAAAGACAGCAGCATTGTTCTCCTACAAGTGCACTAAGCAGACCCCCAAACTGCACTCTACTGTTAAATATTAATGAAGGGGGGCGGGTGAGCGATACTTCAGTGCGTCTTTTTTGCCCCAGGCTTTATGCGAGAACATTTCAAAACAAAGGCGCGCGTTTTGATGACCATCGTTGGTCCATTCCGTTGTGCTCTGTGAGGTCCGGTGACCCCCGTTCTGCGTCTAATTGCCCTGCGTAAACGTCCGTATATCATACAAGCACGCGTTCGCTTAACGGGGGAAGGCTGCGTAAGGTATTATAAAAGGATGAAAACAACCGTGATCGTACCTTTGTTCACTCTCCGCAGTATCTGGCATCGGCATTTGAAAGAGACGGCTATCATACTAGCTCAGCCGAAGTGCTCATCCAAGGGCTGCGATGAAAGCGATTCCTCGCGCATACATAGCACAGGCGCCGTGTCCCACAGGAGAAAGGCAGACTCCGTAAGCGGTGCAGAGCTCGAATCATGCACTACCGTCCCTGCAGCGCAGAGATCCGTGCTTTATAAAGCCAAATCATATTTTCCCCCACATATAAAATCCATTGGAAAGCGCGCGGAGAAGAAGAACACGCACAGCGCGGATGATGCGTCTCATCTGAGACTCAGCCTGATCTGAATGGGCTTTTAAAGTTGCATGCTCGGTGTTTTCAGTTGTAGCTGGGTACCTGAGCACAGCTGGAGACAAGCGACTTTCGTACTGTTGTTTGCAAGCAGTGTCAGAAATTAACTTTTCCATTAAAATGCATTAGCTATTTACCACTAGACTTTTTTTTTATCATTTATGAGGGCATAGTTTCAATTTAATCAATTCATTATCATAAATTCGCAATCTGCATAATTAGATTTGGAATTTATTACTTATAAAGCTGTACAGTTTTAGTCATTTTGAATAGCTGTTCTGAATTTGATTGAAATAAATTCGAATTATTCTACTATAAAAATTACCATTAAATACACAGCCCAGGTTGGGTTGAAAATGGACAAACCCCAGCGATTGGGTTGTTTTAACCAACCTGCAAGGTGGTTTAATTTTAACTCAACTATAATTTAAAAATTACTTGCTGTTTTACTGATTTACTTCATTTTCTGTCTATAAATGTAACCAAACAGTTGTTCCCTTGTCTAATAAACCATGTAATATATTAAAGCGTCTTTGGTGTTTCCATGGTTTCTAGAAAATAAAACCATAAAGCGGATATGACGCCATTGACAGACGACTCCCGGACACGTCCCGCATCCTTGGTTAAAATCGCGATTTTCTCACGATTTAAAAATAGTTGGAAACATTTGGGATACTTTAAGTACTCATCCGAACAAAATATATAACACTGACCTAGTGTTTTTTTGGATATTTTACTGCAAAACATCTTACATATTGTGCCTCTAAAAGTTGGAAATTAACATTTATAAATATGTTTAATAAATGAACAAAATAAGCTAAATTAATCATAATTAAACATTTATTAAATTGCTAAAATGTTCACCTTTTGATTATTATTGTTGCCACTAGTAAGTATGCGTCTGATTTTTTTTTTTTTTATTTATTTTTTTTTTTATTTCCAACTCATTTTGGGTTCATTTTAAGCCAGCCATATAATAATTTTAAACAGTAGTTGGGTTGGTCAAACATTTAACCAAACTGCTGGGTTAAAACAACCCAATCACTGGTTTGTCCATTTTCAACCCAACTTTGGTTGTTTTTAACCCAGCATTTTGTGTGTAAAAAATATCCATATAAGACATTGCATGGCAAATTCATTCACAAAGAATGACCAAATTTTGCATTTGGATGGCATTTTGCTTATTATATTATATTAAAAACATTTATAATATCTATAATCTTATTATATAACCATTTGGGATAGAGGGAAGTTATCATCATCTGCTTGCTCTTTTTATTTAGATGCTTATTCAAGCTGGAAAAAAGTAACCTTATATAAGAGCACAATTAAGAGCCTATCAATTCCCCTGAGTGAAGGGCAGAATAATTATCATTAGGAAATAAAAATAATAAGTGTCATTTTTTTGTCACTTCAAAAGGAGAAATCAAACAACAATAAGATTCTTTCCTACTTTCAAATACACATTTCCGAACTGTTAATTAGCCAATAGTGTCTGTTTATTTGCTTTTTAAATGCCAATCATACACCCCAATTCCAATCAAGAGTGTACTGGGGTGATTCACAGAGCAGTGCTGATGTGCTCAATGCTGAGCAGCAGACCTTTTTATAACACAGATAGCATGCATTTAGGTCAGTGGCGGTATCTCTTCGCATTATCAGACATTTAGAGGCACGATAAGCCTAGCGACAAGGGACTGGGTATTAAAGAGGTCTGTCTCTGTTTGTGTATGAAACAGGCCTGAATGAGTCTTTAACGTAAATGAAAGTATTAAGGTCATCTCCACTATACTCTGTTCCTCCCCTGACGCTTGTAAGAATAGTCTGAGATAACAGCCAAACTGCTTGCCTGAGATCAAAGAGTGCGAGCTCAGGGTCTAATCTCTCTTTTCAACCCCCCTCGCTTTTTTATTCCCTTCATTTTAATTTTGTCAAGCTTCCAGGTTGACAGTCCAGCGGAGTGGATCAATGTTACTGAAGAGAGGGATGAGGTTTAGTACTAGGATTATGCATACTGATCAGATTACACACATACAGGGATTTGCCTGTCCACTTGGATAAAAAAAATACTCCGGACTATCATCAGATCAAGATGAGAGATGCATTTTGGGATGCCATGCATGTGGTTCTCTGTGGGCAGAGCATGCATGGGCGCTGTCTGTTATGTGGTTAATTTGATCCGCACTCTGTTATTTGAAGGCTCAGAGGAAATGCATCGGTTCAGGAGGAGATGGAAGTGTGATGTTGTGCAAATTTTATGGAGATGTCAGTGAGGCATTCTCCCGCTGTTTAAGAGCCACCAGTGCCACATACGGCCGTCCTCTATGCGCTCGTATTTAAAGAATATGGCCCAAGAAGAGAAACAAATGGAGTAAACCACAGTCATTTCCAATATTAAAAATGAACTCTTAAATAAAAAATAAAACAAATTCAGAGGCTAATAAAACTTTAAATCCAGCTTGACTCTATCCCAGAATATTCTGTGCAAGCTCTAATTTATTCATCCCACATGAAAACCCCACAAGACAAATGCTCTCTGCTTAGGATGTACATTTGCATATAATATTTAATCAACAAGGCATCAGTTTAAAGACTCCATGAAATGACTTGACAAGAGAATTTTGATTCTTTGTTCAGGTGTCACTTTTTAAATAGCCAGTAAGATTTTTTTAAATGTATAATCATTTATCTAATAAAATATGTTAAATATATTTTATAAAGATAAAGATAATTTATAAAAATATGTGTAATATTTAAATATAATTTATAGATATACTAGAGCTGCACAATATGATAAATTGAGAATCAAGATTATTCGTTTAAAATAGATATGATTCTCCGAAAATAACATGTAATTAAATGTTAATTGCTGCAGTCTATTTAAAAAATATTTAAATAATTTGAATTTTTTTTAAATGAATAATTCAATGACTCAGTGACTTTCATTACTGGATGAATAGGGATGGGAATCACAGGGTAACTCACGATACCATATTACTGCTGTCCGCCATCCCGTTAAAAAAACTCTTTCTTAAGGCTTGTGCACACGGGGACGATTATTGTGTGCTTTTCGGCAACATTTAACGCCTCGTGACTAAACAAAGGGCGCCAATGTGAGTGTGCACAAGGTGTAAAAGCATTTTTTAAAAAAAAAATTAAAAAAACGCCTCGGGTTTGTTTTTTTGGTTTAACGTGCCGTGTTAAAAACTGGCCAACCAATGAGATTTGCGCTTTTGTTCACGTGCAAGGAGCTGCTGAAGTTACAGTAAAACACGACTTTGTGGCGCTCAAGCACAAAACGGTCTTGCCGAGCACACATTGATACCTTAGACGATGAAGAGTAAGTAAGCAGATGAAGAGGACCCCCTGCCAGCTCTTGGCCACACCAATAGATGTATATTATATGCCTGTATTTTATGTCTGTATTTTTATTTTGTTTTGTTTTTACATTCAAGAAATATAGTTGAGAATATCTATTTGATAAATATGTTTATTTGCACTACCGTTCACTTGCATTACTGTCATTATGACTTATTTGCACTACCATTTCTGACTACCATCTCCTTATGTCATGTATATGCCATTTTATATCTGTATTTTAATCTAGTCTAATTCATAAATATGTTTATTTGCATTACCGTTCACTTGCACTAAGCACAAGCGCCATATACTGTCAGGGAGTGAATTTGCACATTCATTAGGCGCATCGCCAGTGAAAATCGCTTGGGTATAAACACAAAACCATGTCAAAAAACGTCTCGAAAAACGATACGCGCGCACGATAATTGTATGTTATTTAACTTATGTTTACGTTTTCTTCATTCGTGTGTTGAGCACCACATCGAGGAGCCATAAAGTAGTGACGCTAGGAGCAGGGAAATCAATTTAGAGTGCCTTATTTTATTAATTAAAATATCGATATTTCACACCAGCATATCGATTCTCGTATCGCACTGAGAAGGACAATGATATATTGCCTTATCGATATTTTGTCCCACCCCTACTCTTGAATGAATGATTCAATGACAAATACATTTTAACAGTCATGTCACCACCTACTGGTGTAATGATGTAATTGACGCAAAAGGCGTTTTACTCTACTTTGATCACTACAGTACACATCAGTGTTTATATCCAAACTACACTCTAAAAAATGCTGGGTTAAAAACAACCCAAGTTGGGTTGAAAATGGACAAACCCAGCAGTTGGGTTGTTTTAACCCAGCGGTTGGGTTAAATGTTTGCCCAACCTGCTGAATAGTTTTATTTAAACCAACTATTATTTAAAAATTGCTATATGACTAGCTTAAAATGAACCCAAAATAGTTGGGGAATTAAAAACCAGATGCAATTAGAGACAACAATAATAGACAAAAGGTGAATGTTTATTAATAAGCTTTCATATTTTATTAATATAAATTTATTAATAATTATTCATTGAACATTAATAAATGTTAATTTCCAACATCATTTGGGTTAATTTTAATTAAGCAATACAGTAATTTTTAAACAATAGTTGAGTTAAATAAAACTACCCAGCAGGTTGGGCAAACATTTAACCCAACCGCTGGGTTAAAACAACCCAATTGCTGGGTTTGTCCATTTTCAACCCAACTTGGGTTGTTTTTAACCCATCATTTTTTAGAGTGTATAAACACATACTGTATATATTCTCAATGTCCATGATGACTACCTCAATCTCAATTATAGGGACCACACATGTGTGTGAAACATTCTAAATACAGGAATCAAGTCTCTTGTTCATCTCCCAGGATGGCACAATCAATTTTCTTTAGGTGAACATGGCGGAAATGGCAATCAAACCAGTAGGATGCTTTATGCTTTCTCATTACAGCTCTGACGGTGACAGCTGACTTGAATGGGAAACCTCTCCATAAGGGCTGCTGCCCCCGCATTTACATTTGCGTGTAACGCACATAATTGTCGGGTGCTGATGTGCACGGATGCATGCAAGATGCAACATGACATGGTGCAGAGATCTGTTATTAAACAAAACTGTGAAGCTGCGAACATGACAGGATGGGGGTCCTGGCAAATCTGTCATTAGATGCTGAGAGCGTTTATGGCAACTGCAGTTGGACAGATGGAAAATACACTTCGAATCAGTCCCTCTGACTACTTGGCTCATCACAGAGTCTATTGTTTTTCCACTAAGATGCCCTTTTGACCTGCTGACTTGGAAGGTCTTCTCTTAATGGCTCTCCCAAATAAGACATCTTTTCCTTTATAAATCTGAAGAATTGAGAACACAGTTTTATAAAACCATTATTGCTAAAAGAAGGAAATGTCAGTCCACCAAAAGAGACTATAGCTTAGCTCTCATCATCATAAATGCTGTATATCTTGAGGTAGGGATTAACCAGACCATGAAAAATTGAACTACCGTGTTTTAGACAAGAAAGCTAGAGGCAGGCCGGGAACATTTTCCCCACAAAGAGCAAAAGCAGTGAACTATTATAAATGAGCAGTAAAAGCCCTTCAGCCTGTAAAGAGCAGCAGCAGGAACAATGGCGGGAGCTGTCCACCAGCACTGGTGCTGAAATGGCGAGGGCAACAGTTTTCCCTTATGCATAACATTAGCGGCCTCTAGCGGTGAAAGCCATTAACTGCACTATCAATCAAAGGGCTCAAATAGATTTAATGCTGCAGCGGTGTCACAATTCAATCCCTATTTATTGTAGCTTCAATAAATCAGGGCATTAAAAATGCAAAGTATTTACATATATAATTATAAATTTCATCCTGCATACAGTAAACGGTGTACATCCTTTTGCACATCATCCCACTCGACTGGACTGAAATCTAGGGCTATGTGGGCTATTAGAGTAAACAAACATGTTTGTGGGAGAAGCTTGAAACGATGTGTACTTAGTGCCAGGGCACAACATTCTGCTGGAAGAATCTATTTAAAAACGAGTAGAGCACATGATGACTCATTTATACCGAAGGCTGTAATGTGGGCTATAATACGTCATTCCTTTTGAGAAATAAGACCCTGTCAATTGATATTAAGATTAATTAGAGCAGTTGATACTTTAACAATCACTAATAATGCAGTTTTGGTGATCAATGTAGCCTCATCTTCTCAGGAACTGAATCTGACATGGTCTTCAATTGTCATTTGTGTTTGAATTAAATACTGAAATTGTGGCCTTTCTGTCATTTTAATTCATCTTTCGTATATTATGAAACATGGTTTTCCCAATCAAATCATAAAAAATATTATTTGGAGAAAATTATTCTACCCACTTGCAGTATTTGCAGAGTCTCATAAAAAAATATTTTGAATATCTTTATTTAATAACTTTGCCTGCCTAAAATACATACAGTAAACTCTTTGTTTTCTCTCTCACGCTTCCAATTTTTTCATGGAACTTCAGTTTGAAAACCCCTGAAATAATAAGCTGATTTTGAATACCATTTTAGATGCCGGCAATACTATTATTCATTTAGACTGTATCTGTTTTAATGTTTGGTTGATTAACATCTAATTAAGTTCTATATTAAGTGGCAATATAGCCAGCACAATAAAGCAGTCACATAGACATCTCTCTCTGTCTCTCTTGTTTTTTCACTATTGTAGTTTCAGAGAAAGCTCTATATTGATTCAGTCTAATGGAAGTAAATTGGAGCCCTGGCCATTACGTGCAGAGTTTGTATCACATTGTTATGCAAATTAGACGCTTTTAATGCTGTCTACAGTGTACCATTATAATATAAAAATACATATTGTTGTTTACATGGATATACTTCTTGCATTGTCTTAGTAGTTGGCAAGCCAAATGTTTCAAAAGGGTGATGCAACCGTATGACCCAACTGAACTGCGTGGCGACCCCAATTATCTGTGCAACCTGATGGATAGTGCAGAAAGAATCTTGTTACTGGGTTTACTTGTGTAACCAAACAGAAGTGTAGTGATGATACAGCCTGGCCTGCTTTTGGCTCTCAAAACAACATCTAGAGTGAATGTTACTAAAAGCAATGTTACGAAATAGCACAGGCAAAGTGATAAACGAGAAAAAGAGTGTCATCTTGCCAATAAATATACAGTATCACCACCGGATGCCATGAACTGTGGCACTTAAAATTATACACACGCCAAGACTCCCATAATATCCTCTCATTAACATCGCATTTATGTCTTTAACAACAGATGGAAGAAGAACTTGGGACATTTTACAAACACCACCATGTCATTTGCTCAGCTCAACAGCTCAGCAGTTATCAAACTACCCCAAAAGTCTATAAAAAGACACTCAGTTTGTATACCACTACTGCAAGACTTGCAATGCTGGGACCTGTTATCTCCCGGCGGACATGACTGGACAATTTAAGGGTGTGTGTGCCAAGTCCACTTTACCCCAAAGGGAAATAGACTTAGCCTTGAGCAATAATCTTCCATCAGGACCATTTGCTACTCAGGACAGGCAGTGTTGGGGAAAGTTACTTTTGAAAGTAATGCGCAGGGGCGCACATAACTTTTTTAGTCTGGTTCTAAAGGGAGATGTTGCTTGGTACTCACACTTTGCTCTATTTTCTTTTCTCTCGAACATGGTAGATGATGATAATGATGTTTTTTTTTTTATTTTATTTTATTAACATTAATGACAGACAAGAGCAAGGAAATTAGGCTGCTGTCACTTTAAGACTGAATGTACTGACATACATCCGGTTCCTTTCTCAACCGTTCACTTATGACATAACCGAGAGTATACTTGCCAAGATGGGTATTTTGACATAGTTTTGTGTGTATGTGCCCATTCACGTGAAAGAGGAATCAATTCGGTGTTCGAGCGCTGTCTGAAACGCGCCTCTCTCTCTCTCTCTCTCTCTCTCTCTCTCTCTCTGCATGCGCGTGCACAGATAACAGCTTCATGATTTTCGCCTCTTCTTCCGCTTTTAAAATCGTTTGAATGTGTTAATTGCCAAGACAAAACACGTCCAAATAATAAACTTTCACTCGATGATGGTTAAAGTTAGCAGTTAATCCATGAATCACATGCGTGCCGAACCGTTGGGCCTTATCCATATACGCATTTTAACTGCAATCTGTTGCACCCATAATAATTAAAGAACACACTTCTTATCATGATTGCTATCTTACCAGAAATGGAGAAAAATCCTACTCCAGTAAGTAAACGTGTCCCTGTGAGCCGGTCCCCAAAAATGTTGGTATTCAAAAGCGCTTCCCTCCATGTTTTCTGGTGTGCATCGTTTATTTTTACCATGTATGCGCACCAGTTATGTGCAACCATGGTAATGCGTTACAATATTGTGTTACTCGCTTTAGTTACTTTTTATGGCACATAATGTCTGTGTTACCTATGGAAAGTCGTTTTGACTTTTATTCATTCTCAGTATATGAATTCTTGATATCAACAATTCATTTTTCACTAGTTAAAATGCTCATTCTTGATATCAGTATTACATTTCCACTAGTAACAATGGCAATTTTTGATATCAAGAATTATATTTCCACTATTAAAAACTAGAATTCTTGATATCTGTAATTGTATTTTCACTAGTGAAATGTCACCATAGGCTGCCATTGAAATTCAATTGTTGATATCAAGAACTGATTTCTTACTAGTTGAAATTCCAATTTCACATATCAGAAATACAATTCTTACTAGTAAAATTAATAATTTTTGATATCAATAATTCAGTTGTCACTAGTTGAAATGTCAGTTCTTGATATCAAAAATTGAATTGGTACTAGTAAAAATGTTCATTTTTGATATCAGTAATTTGATTTTCACTAGTGACAATGTTAGTTTCTGATACCATGAATGTGATTGTTACTAGTAAGAAAGCCATTTTAGATATCTGAAATTATATTGATATCAGAAATACATTTTCAGATATCAAAAATGAACATTTTTACTAGTAGCAATTCAATTGTTGATATCAAGAACTGACATTTCAACTAGTGACAATTGAATTCTTGATATCAAAAATTCGCATTTTACTAGTAGCAATGTAATTATTGATATCAAAAATTATGATTTTTAATTGTATTTCTGATATGTGAAATTGGAATTTCAACTAGTAAGAAATCAGTTCTTGATATCAACAATTGAATTTGAATGGCACCCTATGGTGACATTTCACTAGTGAAAATACAAGATATCAAGAATTCTAGTTTTTACTAGTGGAAATGTAATTCCTGATATCAAAAATTGCCATTGTTACTAGTGGAAATGTAATACTGATATCAAGAACTGAATTGTTGATATCAAGCATTCATATCCTGAGATGTGAATAAAAGTCAAAATGGCTTGCCATAGTTACCAAAGACTTTATATATAGAAAGACGGTGCACTCGTAATATTATGAATGGGAGAAAGTGCAACACGCAATATGGCAGAATAAGTCCCGCCTTCTAAATAAGAGCCAATCACTGAATGGTAAAGTCATCGTGTCACTGCAGCTGCCGTTAGAAGCTCCAGTTCCTATGGAAACAGTCAGATGTGCACTTCATAGAGACGCGCACTTAAGACTGCGCATGCACATTAGCTTGTTCCAGCCTGAAAAACACAGGTTTTTGTCATGATTCGAGCATTTAGAAACAAAATTTATGAGACGGTTGTCAGATTTCATTGGTGATTTCAAATAGGAAATTTAATCAGAAGCTTGGCAAACAGCTTTGGAGAATTTGATGTTTCCACATTCAAAGAGATAGGAGCTGCACTTGGATGCCCGAGAGGCATTTCAAAGATGGCTGCCGAGTGAAATGACTGGTCTTAAATGGACTTTAGTGTTATGTTACTTTTGCATTACTTTTTCTCACCTGGGTTGGGCTTGCTTGTTTCTTTTTAATAACAAAAAACAAACAAACAAAAAAATTCAATTTTTGGCAACTGTAAAGTGAAATCACACAAAAAGTGATTTCTCTCAACATGAGGACAGTCAATACATGGGAAAACAAGGAAACTTGCGTTACTTATTTGAAAAAGTAACATATTGTTGTATATTTAAAAGTAATGCAATACTTTACTAGTTACTTGAAAAAGTAATCTGATTACATAACATATTACTTGTATTACTTGTAATGTGTTACCCCCAACACTGCAAGACAAGTGCCAAGAAGAGACAAACAGGCCACTCACTGTCTCTCGTCAGATGGACGGTCCAGTGAAGATAAGGTTTACAGCATAAGTGGCCTGCATCTGACTGAAAAATATTATTTTGAAAGACCAAAAGCTCACAGATGCCCCTGTTAGACAGGCTTGTCTTCCAGTCAAAGTGCAGTAATAGTCACACATCACCATCTCACAGAACTGACTTAAATGGCCTTTTACAGATGAAAGAGCGGCAAGGGAAAATAGACTGATAGGGATTTAAAAGACAAGAGCGCTGAGTGTCGCTACACAAGAGAGCCAAATGAAAGTCTTCTGCCGGTTCGGAATGCCGCTTGCAATCAGTTCCATTGTTTCAGGCAGATTTCAAGCCTGATGAAACACTGATGACGGTGATTTCTCAAACAAACACGGCCCTGTTTCCGACAGGAAGCTGGCAGAAAGAGTTAACAAAAGAACTTCCACCATCCCCTCCTCCCTTTGAAGGCCACATCAAACATCAAATGCATGCTGTTTGCTCAAGAAGTCTCTCTCTCTCGTTCTGAAAAAAGACAAGCATCTGCAGATGTATCATGATCATTCTTTGATCCAAGTGGATTTTGAATGCAACATTGTATCTTTGAAAAGTTCCATGATTATTAGGTAAAAAAAAAAAAAAAAGCTGTGGAAGAAATCACACGTTCTCTTGGTCAGTTCAATCAAGTCGCAGGTTCCGCAGGTTATCTGATTCACACTAAAAATTCTGTCATCCATCCATCCATATGTCGCTCAAAATCAATGTGATTATTATAACTATAAGTCATATGTCAAGCTGCTCTCTTTTCTATATTCATAAAGCAAAAGTGGAATTACTAGACATGTTTAAATACTATTTATTTGACAATACTATTCTCTGAAGAACTGCTTTATAGATTAAACAAACTAATAATTGATGATCTTCACAACAGCACTGAGTCAATAACTGACTTCAGCTGAACAATGACACTATTTTAATTTTTTCCTTTTATTACTGTAAAGCTGCTTAGCAACAATCTGTATTATATAAAGAGTTATATATATATATATATATATATATATATATATATATATATATATATATATATATATATATATATATATATATATATAAAAATTAAAAAAAAATATATATATATATATATAAAGCTGATGACTTAAAACAAGTAATTTTGATAAAAGAAAAATAAAAGAAAATCAATATGACTATTATTAATAAGTATTTTCAATGTCAAACTGCTCTTATCCATATTCAAAAACTGTGACACTTGACATGTTTTAAACAAGTAATTCTGATTAAAGTAAAAATAAAATGTAAATATATAATTATACAAAGTTGTTTTATTACATTTATTAATAATGTACTTATTTATTTACTTATTAGTTAAAAATGTAGTAAATATATTCTGGCAAAAACCAGCACTGGTTAATAAATTAAATTAAATTAAATTAAATTAAATTATAAAATAAAAATAAAATAAAATAAAAAATAAAATAAAAAGCCCTGCACACTTCACTCAAAAGTTATAATTTAATAGCAATAACAATAATTTCATCTGGTGAAGCACATGTAAAAGAAAAAAGAAAAAAGGAAGAAAAAAAAAACAGAATTATGCTGTATTTTAAGGGTTCATGATTTACACAAGATTCACTAATGCTATTTAGATTACATAGATTTTTAATATTTTGAATTTCTGCTGATTAACCTAATCTCTGTATTAACTCCGTATACATTTTTATAATTTCCATTAACTCAAAATTAAGGCAAATGGTTATTTTTTTTTTTTTTTTTTTTTTAAGTTAACCAACAATCATTTGGTAACGTGGGGGGTTCAGAAGGTACTTTGTCACAGAAAGTGATGCTACTGAATGACAAACATATTTATGCACGGTGGTATTTACATGATACTTCTAGGTTCAATTACAATGTTATTTGTCCAAAACTTTTTTCTTCTTTATTTCAAAGCCTTTTATACCTACACTGTAAAAAATAAAAAAATTATATATATATATATATATATATATATATATATATATATATATATATATATATATATATATATATATATATATATATATATTCATGATTTGTTATCACAACATTTTTATATTTTGTCAAATCAACTTAAATAATTAATGTGATTCAACATAACATTGAGTTTGTTGATTAATTAAACCAATCGCCTTCATTGTATTAACTCAAATTTTTCATTTCAATGAACTCAAAATTAAAGCAACCAAGTAACTTACTTTAAGTTAAACCAACAATTCTTTTTTACAGTGTACTTTTAAGTGTACTTTTATACCTTTACTTCAACATTAATGATCTTGAAAACCCCACTGCGCCTAACACTTTCAAAAAAATACTGCTCCAGAATTACTCTGTGATCTACATCAAATTACAGGCACCAATTTTCCAGCTCCTGTTCTCACCTTGATTGACACCTTCCTCTCCTGCACCTGCTGGTTCCTCCTCAGTGTGACAGGGTCTCCAGGAGAGCGGGACCCCGGCCCAGCTGTGCAGCAGCCGTCGCATTCTGCATCCGATTCTAGCCGTGAGCTCTGGCTCTGACCTGAGAGAACAATCCCTCAACCTCTGCGCCTCTCTAATCGACCCTCTCCTCTCCTAAAACAAGGGCTAGTTGATAGATCAAAAACCATTATGCGCACACAAAATCTCTCTTGCCTCCACAAGAGGGCGGCAACGCGCACGGCAAACGTAAGTGGAGGGGATTTTCAAAGCGCGTGAAGGTGGTTGCCATGGAAATAGTGCGGTCGGTCTCAAAAGGGCGGATCTGGAAACAGCAGCAGCGCGTGGCTTACTGGAGTTGACAGGAAGTGGGCCGAGAGCCGCCGGCAAAATATATGGGAGCAAAAGTCCCTCTTTCAAAGTATTTGTGTGTTTTTGTACATGTGTGCTGAAGTGAATAATATGGAGAAGCTTTAAACAAGCAAGACAACCGCATGCAAAGCACAGGGTAACAATATGCCTATGCAAAGCGGCTCATGAATACTATGAATATGAATGATTTCTCTGCAGGGTGTCTTTGTATGTCTGCACCATATGGATTTAAAGGGAGGATGGTGGATAGGATGAGCACACAGTATATAATGACTTGCTCATCTGACTCAGCAAACACACACAGTGCTGTACTGTTAAACTTTGTGTGTGTTTCATTGAATCTTTTCCCATCACAGTCGACCGCTGCTAATGTAAACACCTCATTTAAAGGTCAGTTGACCCAGAATGCTTCCTGTATATAACACCAGAACACAATGAACCACTGCAGTGAAGGGACACCGTCAAACAGAGAGAAGGGGTGGTGGAGTCAGAGTGAGGGTCAGGCACAATTAAACAGGCCAATGTCGACTTTGATCAATCGAGCTTTTAATGATGTCGAGTTGGTGTGTGGCAAATGGATGTGCCACTGACATTTTAATGAGATCAGATGAGATGGATGTAGAGCTGACGACGGCCAGCAGAGGGAGCCACTTCACTTGGATAGTTCTAGCATGTAACAAGACTACTATCAAACTCTGAAGTGTCACCTCAGACCTCATTTATAATGTTACAAAATAACTTTTTTTCAAATATATACTATTCATTTCAACTCCAAAAATCTAGACCTAACCCTAAACCTAGCCCGATATTATTAATATTCAATATAATCACCCAGTCCAAGTGGGACTGCTGTGAAAACACTGCTGGCATCAGAGACAAGCATGGCCATAATGAAGCAATGACAGTCCGGGCCCATCAATCTTCGTCAATGTTATTACAGAACACTCAGCTCGGCTATCAGCATATCTGCATTTAATCAGGATCAAGGCCATGCAGAGGGCAGATGACTGTGTGTGTGTGTGTGTGTGTGTGTGTGTGTGTGTGTGTGTGTGTGTGTGTGTGTGTGTGTGTGTGTGTGTGTGTGTGTGTGTGAGAGAGAGAGGCTGGGAGTTCAATAGACCCACGCAGCCTTAAAGATCTGTGCCGATAAGAGCACTGACAACATTTGACCTCTGCCGCGACACATCGCACAGATGCTCTACTGCTGTTTTATCCTGCACACACCTGCTATCCAGCTCCAGGGGTCACGCGCTAGACCCTTTTAAGCACTGTGATAACTTGAACAAAGCTGTTCTGTGACACTGGTGCAAACAGAGAGTTTCATGATGCATTTGTCTGATGTTTAAGTCACACTAGACCCTATTTACTTTCTAAGTACACATTCCTGATCTTATCATGCAAAATTCAGCAGTGCATACTTTTGCAAAGTAAAACAAAAAAGACATTTCCTTTCAGCTGATGTTACCTATGCAGAGAGGGTGGAGGAAATAATCTTAACCAATAGCCAAATAGCCATTTAGACAGTGTTTTATGTTAGTGTTGTAAGTAACAGGGTTGATATTTAGTCAAGACAATGAAAACTTACAAAGAAAACTTATAAACTTGTGTTCTGAACCCAAAACTGAAGAAATAAGTTCAAGTAACTTAATGGTGCTGTGTGTTTTACAGTACACTAAAACTTAAAAAATAAAAGCTCTCTATTTGTGCTTGCCACTCACTAATACAGTTTAAGTTGTTACACAGAATCTATTGGTCAAAAGACAAACTATCTAAAATAAACTCTGATTTTGATCCCACTTGTGACCGATGTCGACAAGCTCCGTCTACTCTTTATCACACTTTTTTGGCTTTGTCCTGCATTGACCTCTTTTTGGACATCAATCTTCAAGTCTATTTCTGACGTTTTTATTTTAGATGTTGAGCCGTGCCCCTTAGTGGCGCTATTTGGTCTGAATCCCATAAAGGTGTCCTTATCACATGTACAGTCAAATGCTCTAGCTTTTTGTTTAATTATTGCTAAAAGGCTTATACTAATGAACTGGAAAAATCCTTCCCCACCCAGTTATCTACATTGGATGCACGACCTATTACAGTTTATTTAAATAGAAAAAATTAGATTTACAATGCTCAGCAAAACAGATCAATTTTACTTGATTTGGCAACCTTTCCTCTTGTACTTTAAAAAATAATACTTTTTTCTGTAAGTAACCTTATATGTAGCCCTGCCTCTGTATTTAACCCTTGCCGTTCTTGTCCTTTCTCATGTACCTGATTGATTAAGAAGCAGAGTACATAAAAAAAAGGGAAAGTAGTTGTATCTGGTTCACGGTTGGCAGTGATTGTATAATGATTGTATTATGATTATTATTATTATTATTTATCTTTTTTTCTTTTTCTTTTTTTTTCTTTTTTTTTCGTAATTTGTCTATTTTTTGCCTCCACACTGTATGTATGTAGCACATTTATAATTTAATTTAATATTATTTTAATTATATTGCTTTGTAATATACTAATATGTTTTGGAGCAAGCATTTATAATTCTTTTGCTTTTCTTTTTCTTTTTTTTTTGTTGTTGTAACTAACTCAGAGTAAGGAATGCATTTGTTTAATCTCATCTGGATCTTTTTGCTCAATATGTTGAGAAACATGCTGTATTGTCCTTTTTTTTAGTAACTCTCTGATTTAAAAACAATAAAAAAAATTTTAACTAAAAAATAAAAGCTAATTCAAAATATTAAAGGTGCCATTGAATGTTTTTTTTTACAAGATGTAATATAAGTCTAAGGCGTCCCCTGAAAGTGTCTGTGAAGTTTGAGCTCAAAATACCCCATAGATTTTTTTTTAATTAATTTTTTTATTTTGGGGCATAATTAGAAATGCGCCGATTCAGGTTGTGGTCCCTTTAAATCACGTGCTCTCCGCCCCCGGAGCTCGCGCTTGCCTTAAACAGTGCATAAACAAAGTTTACACAGCTAATATAACCCTCAAAATTGATCTTTACAAAGTGTTCGTCATGCATACTGCATGTATGCGTCGGATTATGTGAGTATTGTATACTGTTATATTGTTTACATATGATTCTGAATGAATTTGAGGCTATGCTCCGTGGCTAACGGCTAATGCTACACTGTTGGAGAGATTTATAAGTTGTGTTTATGCATTATACAGACTGCAAGTGTTTAATAATGAAAATGGTGACGGCTCTTGTCTCCTTGAATACAGTAAGAAACGATGGTAACTTTAACCACATTTAACAGTACATTAGCAACATGCTAATGAAACATTTAGAAAGACAGTTTACAAATGTCACTAAAAATATCATGATATCATGGATCATGTCAGTTATTATTGCTCCATCTGCCATTTTTTGCTGTTGTTCTTGCTTGCTTACCTAGTCTGATGATTCAGCTGTGCACATCCAGACGTTCTGCCCTTGTGTAATGCTTGAACATGGGTTGGCATATGCAAATATTGGGGTCATACATATTAATGATCCCAACTGTTACGTAATAGTTGGTG
Organism: Chanodichthys erythropterus; assembly: GCF_024489055.1. Classification (NCBI taxonomy): domain Eukaryota; kingdom Metazoa; phylum Chordata; class Actinopteri; order Cypriniformes; family Xenocyprididae; genus Chanodichthys; species Chanodichthys erythropterus. The sequence goes on from NC_090228.1 coordinate 11,528,856, forward strand.
TTATGTTGAGATTCACCTGTTCTTCGGAGGTCTTTTAAACAAATGAGATTTATATAAGAAGGAGAAAACAATGGAGTTTGAGACTCACTGTATGTCATTTCCATGTACTGAACTCTTGTTATTTGACTATGCCAAGATAAATTCAATTTTTAATTCTAGGGCACCTTTAATAAAAACTATAATAGAATATAAATAATACAAAATATCACTATTATTCAGCAATTTAACACTGGTTACCATAGAGCTTAGCATTAAAGTTTACTGTATGTCAATAGCATAGCAGAAATAAATATTGTAATTATTGTATTTTTAGCTTTTTATTTTATTTGATAGGCCTATAATCCACAAATGGCCATTCAGTTAAAGATTTTGGCATACGGTTAGAGGAAAAAAACCCTCTGGAAAATATTTCCCTTTAATAAAAAATAAGTACATTTCTGACATGGTCAATGAACAATATAATTGAAAAAGAAAGAATTACAATTATACAATTATTCACAGGGCTTTACATTAACTTTTTTGCTCACCAGCCACTGTGGCTAGTGGTTTTCAAAAGTTACTAGCCACTCAGCATTTTCAATGGCCACAGTTTTGCTGTTATGTACAGGTGTTCGAGATCCTGCGTCATTATGGAATCCCAATCAAGTTGGTCAACACAATCAAGACCATATACAACAACTCCAAAAACGCAGTCCAAGTCGAAAGAGAACTAACAGACTAATTCGACATAACAACCGGAGTCCTCCAAGGAGATACTCTTGCACCTTTTCTCTTCATCATTGTCATCGATTACGTCCTGAAGAACGCAGAACTCAATCATGTGAGATCTTATGGCATCAACAAAGGCGAAAACGGCTTTGTCAATCAACCAAGACAATGTCGACGAGAACCAGCAACAGCAATTTTCGACCTTGATTTCGTAGACGAACTGGCACTACTGGAAGGTAACCTAGAAAGAGCACAATCCCAACTCAATGAAACGGCCAAACAAGCAGAACAGGTCAGGCTCATGGTGAACGTGAAGAAAACAGAAGCATTCACTAACCAAGATAAGAGTAAAAACTTGGAGCAAGGTAGCCAAAGGATTGAATGGCTCAACAACTTCAAGTACCTGGGATCAATGGTCAAGTCGAACGAAACCGACATCAGCACAAGAAAAGCCCAAGCGTGGGCAGCATTCTGGAAAATGAAGGACATATTTCGCTCAAAGTGCCTTCCCCATCTGTCTCAAAACGAACATTTTCCAAGCAGCATGCCTATCAATACTTATGTAGAGTTGCGAAAGCTGGATTATAACAGAGAAGCTCAAACAAAGCCTCAGCAGTTTTGCCACCAACTGCTACAGAGTAATGCTCAACATCAAGCGCTTGGACAAAGTCTCAAACGCAGTGATATACTGTACCAAATGATCGGTATTGACCCGCTAGACCTCCAGATACAACGGAGGCTTCCGAGAACGCTTCTGTTGTGTGTCATTCACTAACTGCAAGTTAATCGATAAAGAATTGTAATTGAATTGTAATTTTGTGATACAACGATCTTGGCATTTCATTTCGCTGTAGGCTGAAATTATATTCAACCCGCCAAAGTGGCTAGTGTGGGAGTGTCTGTCTTACCCGCCACAAATGAAATATACCTGCATTTGGCAGGTGTTAATGTCAAGCCCTGATTATACGTAAAGGATATAATATGCTCGGGAATAACCTTCAGCCTCCACATCCAGGTCAAAAAGCCTCCTCAAAAGTATAGGATTCAGGAGGGAAGCAATCAGCTGCAAACTCCCACTTTTCATGATTTAATCAATTCCCCATGGACCAAATCAAGTCCTATCCTAAATGGTTTTCCTCACTTATCAGTTTTTCACTCATTCTATGGCAGTAAAATGGTTTGTGAACACCATATTACAGTAGCTTGTGGAAAGGAAGCCAGGCAAGCAACTGAAATGTGTTACCATTGCATTTGACTGCATTTCATAAGATGATTTTGAACCAGTTCACAAAATGTAACACCCAGAAAGTGACAGTCACTAAGCTCATGTGTTCTTTGGTCAGTCGGGCACTATTTCCATAGCTTTAGGGCTGTAGGTAATTGCTAGCTGGCCTCCAGCAACAGTAAAGTAAATCACATCTCCATTGGTTTGTCCCAACCGACTGACATGAGTCTAAAAGAGCTGGATGACCTCTTTACAGCACAGCAGTGTGAAAAATACAATAATTGCAAATAGTGCATTATGGGTGCAGTTCACCGGCATCCCTCTTACTGGTTGCTCCTTAAAGCCATAAGGCTTTGACAGGGGAAGCCAAGCAGAGAGTAAGACTGGCATTATGCAGCCCTGCTACCCCCATGGGATATGCTGATAAGCACTTCCTGTGCGAGGGGGAAGCGGTTATTTTCAGGGCTGCTATGCACGCCTCTTCTTTCCCAACCCCCAGATCTTATTAAGACCCAGCCAGCTCCACATCAAATGATTTCAGACTTCACAGTGCCTCCTGAAAGACGCTCCAGAAGGCATTTCGGAGATTTAGACATCCTTTGTCAAAATGGATTAAAAATAAGTAAATAAATATTTTAGGATAAATATCAAAATGGAAAGCTATGAAGGTGCAAATAATATTCTCATATAAATTTATTCCAAACCAAAATTAAATAGGTCACATTTAAAAAGTTCAGATTTGCATACACCAAATTGGAGTGACGGGACTATTTCTAGCAGATGGAAGTACACTCCCTAAAAGCTTTGTCTTGCACACAACGAGACTCTTAGGGAAAGTTCCCCCTCAGAATGAAAATCGTCATAATTTAATCACCCTCATGACATTCTACACCTCTTTGGCATTCATTTTTTTCTGTGGAACATTAAATATGGTATTTTAAAGAGTGTTTTAACCCATTTTTGTTCATACAGTGAAAGGCAATGAGGTCCGAAACAACAATGGACCCTACTGATGTCCACTATATGGATAAAACAGATATATTTTTTTTTACTTATCTTCACGGAAGAAAGTCATACAGGTTTGGAATGACATGAGGGTGAATAAATGATGATAATTTTGGGTGAGCTATCCTTTTAAAATAAAATGAGGTCATCCATCACACCACTAACATCAGCGTGACCTTGTAACCTTTAAACTGCCTGTAAATATTGAGTCTTTTGTGGTTGATATCATCAGGTCATCAAGAAAAAGACATGGCTCTCATTGATTCACAAGTGTGACAGACAATGATATACTTTAAATATTAAAGAGACTTACCTAAATGGCGCAGAGGCAGCAATGGCAGCAAGAGAGGGAGAGAAAAAGAGAAAACATTGGATTACTACCAAAACATCATAATACAGTAACTTTTATAGTTTCCCATCAGAAAGAAAAATCACAATTAGATCTCTTTAAAATCTCAATGGGTTATCCTGGAACGATGTGTGACTGAATTAAGTCTCCTTATCCCTCTCCACGAACGTCTATCCTCTAGAGTTTCAGAAGAAATGTCTCAAAAATGCACTCACATTTGCTCAGTACCGGCAAAATTCAGATTTCAGTATGTACTAAAATATTTGTAAAGACTAAATGATTCATCTTATATCTCCATTTATACTCTAATATCAACAATATCTCTCTTTTTATTTCTTCCAAGGAAGAATACTGGAGTTGATATTTTAATGAAACATAACGTGAACTAGCATGCTGCGGACACTGAATGACTTGCCTGAGGTAAATGTAATGCTATATTATTCTCAAGCTGTTTTATTGACGACTTCCTGTCATTGAAACACTGGTTGAGAGGTTACATGTAAACATTTCTGTGCATAGATCGTCTGTTGTTGTTCTTCTTCTGCTCTTTTTCCTGTTTTGGCTGTTAGTAAACAGCGTTGCATTACCGCACACGCCCCCTTCTGGTCTGGAGTGTGACTCGTCTGTGACTGACTTAATTCGTCGCCTGACTGTATGCACCAAACCGTTTGGGATGAATACATGTACCATTACACCCCTACAACACACAATCAATAACCTTTTGGATAAGCTTTCAAATAAAAAGCAGCGTAATGGCACCAGTTATAAAAAACAAACAACAAAAAAAAACACTGTAGCTGCAGCTTTGTGTATTCAGAAAGTGTCTGTATGACCTCTGATGTTCATTCATATCATCATTCCACCTCAAATAATGGGGAACTTTCTGCTGGAATGACTAACATCTAATAGTTTTCCATCTCAACGCACAGGACACCCTTTAACCACCATCTTTCACGCACCCAAAGGGCAATCTTTCAAAATGTTTTTCTACCCCAACGACTTCAGTACCCGTGGCTGAAAATGCTAAAGGCAGGAGAGGAGAAAATGGCACATGATTTGACAATCAAATTTGCATGTTTCTAATCTGAATCTATGAGCACCAACAAATCAAATACAGCATGCATGCAGTGAAGAAAATTAGCTCTGGGTCAGTGGGGAAGCACTTCTTGAGCCGCCCATAATGCGGCCCATTTTAATGACTGCATAACTCAAAAAAAAACATCTCAACAGCATAATTGTGGCCTAGTGTGACTTTGAATCGCAGCTTTAGCTTGTGTACTGTGTGTACTGTGTGTGCACTGCAGAGAGGTAAGAGAGTCTCGGCTAAAGATGACTCAATATCGAGACATGACAGCTGATGTCATCTCTCACCCGCTCTGGCGAGAATGACGCTAATGCTCCAATCTAACTGAGGATAAAAATGCAATTTAATAGCAGCGCAACCTTATTTACATGACATGACAGTTAGTCCTCAAACTCCATATTGCAATCAGTTGGATGTTGTCACATCATAATCACATCTCAATCATGGACAGAAATCTCCCTGCTTTGACAGTCTCTAACAGTTCAAATAAAATAAAATAAAATAAAATAAAATAAATAAAATAAAATAAAATAAAATATAAAATATAAAATAAAATAAAATAAAATAAAATAAAATAAAATAAAATAAAATAAAATAAAATAAAATAAAATAAAATAAAAAAATAAAATTAAAAAATAAAATTAAAAAATAAAATTAAAAAATAAAATTAAAAAATAAAATAAAATAAAATAAAATAAAAAATATAAAATAAAATTAAAAATAAAATTAAAAAATAAAATTAAAAAATAAAATTAAAAAATAAAAATAAAATAAAATAAAATAAAATAAAATAAAATAAAATAAAATAAAAGATTTTATCCACAAGCAATTGATTGGATTATGAAAAGTGGTCTTTATATAATAGATGGGAGGAGGATGAATCTTTTCAAAGATACAAAATAATTAGGTCAATTCTGATTTCATGTTGACATAATTTTCATTGTTAGATCAGTACAGTGTGATGCATTATTTTTACATCTCTAAGTTAAAATATTCCTCTGTGCTGAGAACTCTAAAACCAAAAAGTATGTATAGTACAAAGCAAAGCTTTCAAAGAATTTCTTTAGTTTCATGGATTTCTGCTGTTAGTTAAAGTGCAAAGAGACTTAATGCAGGATAGCCAGTAAATCCAGCGCTCCATTCTTAAATGAAAGCCAACAGGCCCTCAATTTCCTTTGAGCAGTACAGTTAGGTGAGGGTAAATGCCGCCTTTAAAAGCATGCTGGGCTGAGCAGTTTTACTTGGCGACAATGTTTAGTATTAGGTGTCTTATCCGGAGTTGTCACGCTGATGGTTGTTTATCACAGAGGGGGATTGTTCTGCCAGTAGAGATGGCTGTGACTTTGGACATTGAGGACTGAATTAATTTTCCCCCTCAGTAAACACTGGCTTGCTCTCCAGTCCGAGCGATTAATCCAGCATGGTTAACTTCTACTGTCCAGAGAAATCAAAAGTTACTGTTGGAAAAAAGCAGCACTTGCCTGACTTATCAGTTGACATGCCAGTTACATGGTTGCTGTGCGTCATTTTTTTATATACAGTGTCACACAGACAGCGTGTTCTTGTTTGTCTTGTGGCGCTTAGATGGTTTAAAAGCATTTACGTAAATAAGAGCGTGGTCATATAATGTAGCGCTAGCCAAATTATGACAGAAAAAACAGATGCTGCGTTAATTGCGTTAAATATTTTTAACGCGATTAAACAGAAAAAATTAAATTGCATGCGTTAATGCGCTAATTTTGACAGCACAAAAACTCAGGCTGCATCCAAAATGGTGTACTTTGAGTAGGTTCTTCCTTTAAACAAGTAATTACATAGTGACCGTTAAAAAAATAATGTGTGGTATGAATTTAATCCGGACGTATTTGCCATGTGACCTACCAGTATCAGCTGCATAATTTCACTGCCATTCACAAAACCTCTCCTGTGGCCTCATTGGATAGTAAAGTGTCCATTGCATGCAAATCTCGCCGGAAGTAGTAGGTCAAATGGGAACTTTAGACCTTCCTATTTATGAATACTGTGAATTCAGACAAACTATTTTTCACATACTAAGAACCCCTAGACAATCAATGCAAAGCCGCCATTCCCCCGGAGACACAAACACAACTTAAGGTAAAGCAGGTGACAACTGTGATACAAATCTACAAATGACTGCTTGTGTGCGACACATTAGTTTGCACTCGTGTGTGTGAGTGTGCCTGTACGAGGGAGGGATGAGGAGAACACAGACGAGCCCTCTGGCTTTGCGATGTGGCCGCGCATCTCAATGAAGAGCAGAGAGAAAAGCTCTCCAGTTCCTCTGCTAGCGTGTTAACCAGACTACAGTGAGGGAGAGAGGGAATGCGAACGTGCTAGCCGCTCGCTATTGAACCCGACCATCCTCGGGAGAGATGCTGGGGGGCTAGACGTTAATTAAATCTGATCCTCTGCTTGCACTTGAGCCACGGGAGCCACGACTGCAATCATGTGCATCTATATTACAGCACCGACAGCCAGTTCCAGAGGAAACGCATGATTGAACTCAAGACACGTCCTAGTGCAAATACTGTAGACCATATGCTGATTTGGAACAATGGGGGATCTTGCACCCAGAATGAAATGTGTTGAACTCTTTAGTTAGTGAGGTGTGAAGGCTTATTTTGCCAAGGAACCAACTATTTGGACAGGAAGAGACCATCTGACTCACATGGAACGCTGCCAATCACAGATCAACGTGACTGGAATTTGTGCTAGACTAAAAGTACATATATTTCATGGACATAACTTGGAAAACTAAGCAAAACATGCAATATTTGCATATATTCTGGTGCATATATTCAGGTGGACTGTAGTGTTTTCAAAAGTACCGACCACAATACCAAGTTGGTACTGAAATTTTAAAAATATGACGCTTTGAGCGCTGTTGAGTGGATTCGTAAACACCTCTGATTGGCCTTTGTGTTCACAAGCTCATCAGATATGTCTATGATTGGCTAAAATGATCAACGCTACAAAAACATGTTGTAAACAGACATCAGAGCAATTACACAGATACGCACAGGAGCGTTTGCAAGCCGCCGTGTATCAGCGGATCACCCTGCTTTCAAACTCAAACACTTCTGTGTGCTTTTAAATGCTCCCATGCCTTGATCATTGTAGCCAATCATATACATTTCTGATGAGAGCGTGAACACAAAGGCCAATCAGAGGTGTTTACAAATACACTCAACAGCGCTCAAATTTTTAAAACTTCAGTACCGACTTGGTATCGTGGTCAGTGCTTCTGACAACACTAGTGGACTGTTTGAAATCAGTTATGTAAAATCAGCCAATCAGATCAAAGATTACCAGATTGAGAAAGTCCAAAAGGTAAGGGGATAATAGACAACCGTGCCGATGATATTTCTCTCATTTTTATTTGAGAGCACAACAGTCAGCCATATTATGGTGACAAATATACATTCGGTATTGCCAATATGCTCACATCTGTATATCTACACACATCCCTTAGGCTTTTTATATGAAAATATAGCACAAAGGTGAAATGCAATGCATGCTGGGAACAGCACATCACCTCTTCTCAACAGAATCAAGGCCAACATCAAAGGGCCAGTGGGGTCTCTCTATTCCCAGTGGCAACCTCTTCCATAATAAATGACCACTGAATGAATTTCTGCACAAAATTCTTTTCAATTTTCTGTCAAAATGTAACACTGAAAAGCAAGTAATACTGTGATGGCCAACACATAAAAAATAAAATATTAAGAGATCGAAACACAGTATATCCAACATATGGGAAAAAATATTACTTAGCCTAATCAAACTCAATGGACAGTTCACTCAATATTGCATCAAATTAATTGTCTCAAATATGCTTCTCTACAATCACAATGTGCATCATTATAACACTTGTGGTCAGAAACTTGAACCAGTTTCTGGAACATTTCTATATTCCACACAAAACCATGAATAACATAATTTGCAAACCTAAAAAACCCATAGAAAGCATGGTCCGACATATATATCACATCATGTAGAACTTAAGGCTGTGCTAAAACAAGCCTTTGACCTACATGTAGACACTTGCTGTGGGTCAATGGTGTAAACCTGGGTCAGGAGAGACCACACAGCATGGCAGAGACAGTGTGTGACGCATGTTGCCATTTTGGACTTAAGAGCAAGCTTAGGTCAATGCCCTGGAGACAATACAAAACCTTCTTCTTCTAAAGGTACCAGTAAAATATTGTTACAGTACCAGTATGTGTCCTGTCAGATTGGGAGATAATAAAAAACAAAATATTAATGTCACTACATCAGAAATGCAATTGAATTACAAGTCTAATTCTGATAAGAAAACTTGAAACAAAGAAATGCAATTAAACCCAGGCCAGTAGATAACATCTCAAACAAAAAACTAACTATGCAGTTGTTGCACTATCCTCTGTGTACTAAACTGCAATAAACCAAGACATATTCAAAGCATATTGAACCCTATGCTTACAAGAAGCCAAACAACATTACAAACATGTTCTCTACACATTTGGGCCATGACAAACAATCAGTAAACAAGATATCTAGGGTCTTTGAAGTATCAAGTGTTGTGGTTTGGCACTTCTGAAAGCACAGGGCACAAAGTCCACATTTCCAGCTGACACTGGAGGCCACGGAACTGGCTGAGGGTCTAACATTATCATGTCACGGACTCATCAGGGCTTCCTACGGGTTTCCAGAGACTGTAATCTAAAGCGCACTCAAAGATTGAGCAGATGTGGCAAACATGGCAGCTCCATTATCAAACACCCACTGGGAGAGACAAGAAGAGACAGAAAGGGGGGATGGTGGTTACCAAACACATGAGAGATGCAGGAAAACAAAAAGGAAGATGAAAGATGTGCAACACCTGGTGTTAAATGCTACAAACACTTTATCATTATACTCTGAAAACAACAAGGGCTCGTTCAAGCGCTAGTTAGAGAGGTTAGCACTTGGTTCTTTGCAAGATTTATATTTACACAATATAAGAGCGTACAGCTTGGAGGGTTTCAAGCGTTTGTTAATTGATGTGATAACAAATACATTAAGAAGAGAAGTCAGCGATTTTATTTTTTCCAAATGGAGCATGGCTATGTCACACATCAAGTGCTAACTGCAGTTCTCATTAGTGAGATTAGCTTCCTTATCACCTTCAATTTTGTCATGTAAGTATAGCAAGTGCAAAAGACTGTAAAGACATGATTAATTGTTTAGTAATTACAGATGTCTAACTAGTTTTAGGCTTAGACCCGTTTAGAAAGTTACGCCACAGTGCTAATGCAAACATTATTATTAATATTTCTCATACTCATGGTTAGGGATATGAACAAACTTTTGTGTAACTTGTCCTCCCCTATTCTCACCCTGTCTTTTTTGGGCCCTTGTTAAAACCCACATGCTTCCTCTATTTACAGCCTTTAAAATTACACATTGCACAGTGAAAAAGGACAGCTGTCCTCTAAACTTTGCAAACATACAGTTGCACACACAGACACACAAGATCACATGCCTTGATGAAAATAGCGCACACTGTTGTGACAGACTAAGCAGCTGAAATAGCAGCGCTCTCATTAACATTTCACGACAGCCAGCTACGCAAATAACATTGTTAATCTTGATCACTACAATCACAAGAGTAACGAAAGCAAAGTGTCACAAGAACCGTTGACATACGTTAATGTTTCCCATGGGGCCTGTAAATGCTGAAATGGATATTAATGTTGGGGGATTATAAATGTGCACTAGATACATTTTTTATGCCATTTTTTTTAACCGATAACTGATTAGCCTGCTAACTTGACATTCCATCACACATTTCTTGCCATTAGCATGCTAACCAACTACTATGCATCGACGTCACTTTCCCGCCGAAAGCGCGCTCCCTCAGCTGGACTGAGTGGCGAAAGAACCTGCTGCATGACTGGATATAATAGGGGAAACTGCGAAAACGTGAGTAAAACTAACGAATTACACTAAAGGTTGGAATTGAATGTGTTCCTTACAACTTGTCAAATAAACCTAATCCATGGATATTGACATGCAGTCAGGAGTCGTGTTTCCTGACATTTATATGTGGCCTGATTTCGACACCGGGGAAATACATAAAGCAAATCTGCCTGTGAATATTTTATATAACTACAATATAGGTAGGTCTAAATCAGCGTAATCACTTATATCAATGTTATATCGTCATATTGTCCAGCCCTAAAACATATATAGTTTTATGTAGTTTTATATAATATTTAATTGATGAGTTGTCAACATAATATATAACAATGCAATATATACGGTATGATTACACCTCAAAAATCCAACAATTTGACAAAATGATAACTGCAAATCCATGTTTCTTTGCTGGAGTCAGCCGTTTCTGTGAATTGCAGAGATCCATTTGCTTAATTTTTCTGTTGCTTTCTGCAGTTTTTAAATATATACCTCAGGTTTTGTGTCAAAGCTATTTGTACAGTCAGTCACAAAGCTCTTTCCCGTTTTGGATGAGTTTTTTGCGACATTCACGCTGAAAACCAATGCTGCCGCTCAGTCTTTGTGCCACTCAGTGGGCGTGACCGCAGTCATAATGGTCGATGGTGACGTCACGTGCATACCCTCTATTCTGGGCTGTGTTTTTCCATTGTTAGCAAGTTCTGTCATTACAAACATAGTTCAACAATTCAGTGTTTCCCGAAACCGACAAACATTTGCAAACATCGCAATTTCGACAAACATTCGCAAACATCATTGCAAATTTGTGTGGTTGGAACTAGAGCTGCACGATTCTGGATAAAATGAGAATCACAATTTTTTGGTTTCAAATTGAGAACACGAATCTTCCATGATTCTGAATATACAACTAAACAAAATAACATGTAATTTACTATAGGCTCTGACAAAATATTAATTGTTGGAAAAATGTTTAATTAATTTGAATGAATTATTTAAAAAAAAAGTTTTGAATGAATTCAATGATTGATTAATAATTACTTGTTTAATTACTGGAATCTGTGTTTTTGAACGAATCTTTTGAATGAATGATTCAATGACAAATACATTTTTTAACAGTCACTTGTCGTAGTGGCATAAGATGTAATTGATACAACCATTATTTGAAGTGTCAAGGTAGTTTCAAAAGGTGGTTTGCTCCATTTTGTTTTCTATCGTAGACATCAGTGTTTATATCCTAACTTTAAACTTTTATCTCAGTATTTCTGTGATAATTTGAATATTTGTAACCAAAATAACTACTGTGTGATTCAAAGCGGCAGCACTAACAGAGATTTGAATGCTGCTGATGATTTTTTTTTTCATCATGGGTGAATCATTGTCATTAATAAAATAAGATCTTGTGGATGCTTGAATTGAGATTTTGAACTTCTAGTTGGAACTAAAGCTCTCGACTTGTGGTTAGAAGCATAGTTTCTTTTTAGAAACTTGGATCATGCTCTTGAGCAAAATAAGCAAGCTTCTTTAAGTTTGTCAAGAGAGTTCACATAAGCTTCAGTACCACAGGGAATTCCAGAGCATAAGGTAAGAAAGCACACGCAATTGAATAAAAAAATCTGAAAATAAAGCAATACAACAAGTACAAAATGTACAACAAAGTAGTCCTCAGATGCCATGTTTGTTATTTACAACAGTAACAGTCATTAATTCGATCTCATACCACTTCATTAGCAGTTATTACTCAACCAACTGTATGATGACAGTTCTACACTGTTGAACCAACATGGTTTGAACAAAGGATATGCGATGAAGTTACTACAGTACGGTTATGTTGCTCTATAGGAATCACACCCCAGATCTCTACGCATTTTGAATTGTTGTTAAATTTCGGCAAATGGTCGAAAACTGCTGGCTAATACAGAGATTATTAGTTCACTAATTGGTCCACACTGCAAGCACTCAATTACAATCCAGTCTTAATGCATCAAAGTACTCTTAAATTCAACTGCAGTGAAGGTGCAGAGGCCATACTAAAGCCCACGCATACCTAACATAGATTTACTTATCACCTTCTTTCATACAAAGTCAAGAGATTTTTCTCAGAGTCACAGCCTGCAACATTTTCCTTTTTGCTGAACTCACAAAAAAGGCAGTGAGTAGGCTCAAACTGTGTCAACATGTTCACAGCAGCAAGTGAATAAGTTCTCTTTTCAGCAGCCTAACCTGCGGAAAGTGTAGGGCCCTTATACCGCTTCAGCCACACACAGAGATGCAGCAAGCCCACTTAACAGCCTCTGTTGTTTAGAGCAGCAAGAATTCTCGCCAGCACCTGAGGGGGTGGTAACAACCTGAAACTTTTTTGTTCCGTTCCCTCGTGGTGGACAGACCCCGTAATGGCCTCCGACAGGCAGTAAAAGTGCAGGTGTGACAATGTCCCGGGGCACTTATCAATAGCCGCCCTCACATCCTTGTGTCTGTGTACAATCTAGCATAATTATAAACGTGGGCCTGCTGCTACCAAGAGCTGTGCAGACAGAGATAATAGGCGAGAAGAGTTGTTTACCGAGCGAATAGTATGAGCTAGAGAGATAGAGTGAGGGAAAGAGACAGAAAACTGCTACAGAGAAGCACAGCATTTCTAATGAGGTGAGCAGGGCAGCTAAACAAGGCAGCACTTTAGGCACTGCAGGAGGATTGGAGACCAGATTTGAGTCATTGCCAAGCTAATAGATATTTTATGTTATTTAGATGGTGTTTTGGTGTCAATTGATTTGAGAACATTCAAGTTCAGTTCTTCCATAATTGTCCGATCGCTAAAGTGAATAACATATGCATTGTGACTACAAAATACTTCAAAAACCCAAGCAGCCAAGAGGATCCACCACTGACTCGGTGACATCTGCAGGACGGGAGGTCTATTACAACAATATTTAATGAAATTTCCACACATACTGTGCGAAAAACATCAAAATAATTTTAAAAATACTGAATTGTTCAAACAAATATTGTGATTAAAATATATATACATAAAGATATTAAACATAATAAAGGGAGACAGAAAGAACGATAGATAGACTGATATAGATTATAAATAGATAGAATAAGAACTCATGGAAGTCGCATCCAACAGACCAATCTAAAGCATAAAGGAAACCACTGAACATAGAGGACTGAGTAGGAGTTTAAAGACTGCCAAAAACTGACTGAAAACAGAGGGAAAAAGGAACAAGGAGGAAGGAGTCTGAGGAGGCGAGCAGGTCTTGATGTTTCTGCACAGAGAAAATGGCTGGAGGTGAAGAGCGTTTTTGAGGAGCGAGTGACGGGTTGTTCTTTGACAGCTCCGCACCAGCCCTGGTGAAATACGAGAATGGCAAGAACAGCGGTGGCAGATACGTGATAAAAATATCAAGGTACCTTAGGATTCAGACTGAAGAGTAGAAGGCAGGAGTTCAAGAAGACATTGCTTCATATTGAATGACATCGTATTTTTAATGAAAATATATCAATAGATGTTTTTTTTTTTAATGATACATCATATTACAAACTCAAAATGGTCAAATTATTATTATTATTTTTTTGTCTTTTTAAACTGATTAGGCTTGTGAGCTACCATCAAGCATTCCCTGCTGTTAGCATGCTAAACAATTAAACAAAATAATAACAGATTGATGTTCACAAACTATCAACGCAAACTTTATAAAACATTTTACGATATGCATTTTCCTCATTTAGTCATTTAATAATGACTATTTTGTGAAAAACAGCATTTTGTTAATTCTGATATAATTATAATTCAGCTTTAAAGACAACATAATAATTAAAGAGTTCTTGATTACTCTTTAAAATCCATTTGTCACACCACAGGACTACTTAAGTACAAGTGAAGAAAAGTTGTTGAAAATCTCATGAAATAGTGATCAGACATTTTCCCTTGTACAGTACATTAATTTCAAGTTTAAACAAATCATGTTGATAAAAAAAATAATAATAATTAAAAAATGTAGCCCCTGTATTTATGTGATAAGCTACATCAGGATAATGTGAAAGACACTTCTGATCAGTCATTTCACACAGCTTCCCTTGGGGATTGAATGTCACATCATAATACCGGAAAGTTTTGAGAAGCAACAGAGGTGGTGATTAAGGAAGGGAAATTGCAGCCTTAATCAAACCTAAGAAAACCTTTAACATTTTTTAATGAAAAACATCTGTTCTCGCCTTGACAGAGTTTCTGGTTCACTCACATCTTCATCTCCAGCAAATCAGCATGAGGTTGTCAGTGAAAGTCCAAAGCTGGAGAGAGTTTAAAGAAGTGGTAGCCTGATGTTGCTTAGAATCAGGAAAAAGAGAAAATGAGCCAATCAGATGACTAGATAAAGCCATCAAATCAGACCAGGCTGTAGCTATGGCTTGTTTTATATTATTCTTTTGAGGTCAATTTAAGCTTTTGCTCACAATCAGACAAATGCAATGAGCCAACATCAAGTAATGCACTGAAAAATTGACATCAAGCCTGAGACTTGCACCCAGCAAACTTCTATTGCAGTTTTCAGAGATGTGCCAGACTGGATTCTCTTCTCCATCTTTCAGTCAGTCTCTGCAGGAAGCCATACTAAAGGCATCAACTGTCAAAGGCAATGAACCAACTGATCTGCAAACAAACTAGGTTAAAGCTTAGCATTATCAGGTTTTTGTTAAAGAGAGGTTATATAAAGTGCCAGCGATGTAGCCGGATTTACTGCCATGCATACTTAATTTAACTTCAAACAAAGTCTTCTAAATGTGTAAAACACAATAGACCTACTTATTTTCATGTGTTGGCTGATTACCAATAAATAGGCAATATTAAAGGTGCCATCGAATTGAAAATTTAATTTACCTCGGCATAGTTAAATAACAAGAGTTCATTAAATGGAAATGACATACAGTGAGTCTCAAACTCCATTGTTTCCTCCTTCTTATATAAATCTCATTTGTTTAAAAGACCTCCGAAGAACAGGCGAATCTCAACATAACACCGACTGTTACGTAACAGTCGGGATCATTAATATGTACGCCCCCAATATTTGTATATGCCAGCTCATGTTCAAGCATTAGACAAGGGCAAAACGTCTGGATGTGCACAGCTGAATCATCAGACTAGGTAAGCAAGCAAGAACAATAGCGAAAAATGGCAGATGGAGCGATAATAACTGACATGATCCATGATATCATGATATTTTTAGTCATATTTGTAAATTGTCTTTCTAAATGTTTCGTTAGCATGTTGCTAATGTACTGTTAAATGTGGTTAAAGTTACTATTGTTTCTTACTGTATTCACGGAGACAAGAGCCATCGCTATTTTCATTATTAAACACTTGCAGTCATGTATAATTCATAAACACAACTTCATTCTTTATAAATCTCTCCAACAGTGTAGCATTAGCCGTTAGCCACGGAACACCAAACTCATTCAGAATCAAATGTAAACATCCAAATAAACACTGTACTTATGCGATTAGACATGCTGCATGACGAACACTTTGTAAAGATCCATTTTGAGGGTTATATTAGCTGTGTGAACTTTGTTTATACAGTGATAGAGTCGAGAGCTCGGGAGGGGGCGGAGAGCGTGCAATTTAAAGGGGCCGCAGCCTGAATCAGCGCATATTTAATGATGCCTCAAAATAGGCAGTTAAAAAAATTAATTAAAAAAATAATTTGAGCTGCAACTTCACAGACACATTCAGGGGACACCTCAGACTTATATTACATCTTGTAAAAAAATGTTCGATGGCACCTTTAAAATTCCATACAAAAGGCCCTGAATGACCAATGAAAGTCTAAGCAATCTAAGCAATGGATACATGTCTACAAAAACACAACAAACCCCACAGAACATTTCAGGATGTATACTGCCTCCTGGGAGTGTTGGAGAAAACTATCTTTACAGTCAGCCAAGGGTATAAAGACAGATTGTAAACATACAACTTGCAGGTAATGACCATCTTCACAGAGGCCCGAAGCCAGAGCATACCTAACAGAGAAGGCTGAAGTAATTTTGACCTCTAAAACTATATATGTGCTGTATATTCAGTCCTAATCACCGAGCACACGGTAAGAGCCTTTGAAAGGCGCCTGTGTCAATAAGCCAGGAGCTATGCTGTCAAATGACTCATGTAATATGGGGAGAGAGGTAGTAGCCACAGGCACAAATGGAATCTAATGTAAAAGGTTTAGGCCTCAGGTAAGCAAAGAATTCTTAAAATAGGCTTATTTCTGTGTTCGGCTTTTGAAACAGGAAGTGTAAGGACGGGAAAAAAGTGACTATAGATTAATGTCCTCTCTCGAATTTCTCTATTCTGGCGCAGTGCTGTATTACAAGCCACAGGTTTATTGTGAGCAGTGGAAGGTGTGTGTGTGTGTAAAAAGTAAAACAATGAAAAGCACATGAACGTCAGCAGTTGAGAGAAAGTGTGTGTCGGTTTGGGAGAAAGTGTGCGTGACTGGACTCTACAGAACCCAATGATGTCCATGACCCAAGAGCTGTCCATGAAGCTAAATTATCAATGAGTCTCTCCGATTAATATCACAGCCGAGCGCACTGACCTTTCATCCGCCTCTACAGCAAGCGCTGTGCTTTGCCATCCCTCATGCCATCCCGTCACCTCCACGGAAAGCCTAGTTTTCATTTGTTACACTGCTATCTACCCATCATTTTCTACTACAGTAGTATCAATTGTGAGCTAGTATTGTTTACCGCACAACACAAAGCATAAGTAATGTGTAAATTTGAAAATGAACATATGAAAAGCAAAACCAGTCAGCTGTCAAACATTTTTCACCATTATGCCATATAATACACAATATTTCATTTCTGGCAGATCACAGTAAAATATTTGTTATGACCAATGTTATAAATCTAACAGATAACATAACGTAACACATTATCAGGTTTTTGTTAAAGAGAGGTTATATAAAGTGCCAGTGATGCATACTTCATTTAACTTCAAACAAAGTCTTCTAAATATGGAAAACACAATAGACCTACTTATTTTCATGCTTTAGCTGACTACCAATAAATAGCCAATATTAAAATTCCATACAAAAGGCCCTGAATGACCAATGAGACCATATTTTTACAGTGCTTTTAAACTGTTAATCTATCTGTAATCTAATCTTTTACATTTTTGCTGGAGGCAAACTTTTATTTCCCCTTGGCTAATTAAAACATGACTAATAGTGGTTGAAAACGGATGTGGCAACAATATACTGCACATATCTACTTTGAAACACATACAGTAAATAAATTAAAGTACACAGTAGCTTGAATCTCAATGCTTCTCACCAGCCCGAACCTGTCCAGTTGTTTGTACATGGGACTTTAGGAGACCCGAGATTGCGTTGTGCTGTCTGTTGTTAAAAATATTAGCTCTGACTGCAGTGGGGGCGATCTAGGGGAGCCTATTAAGATGAAATAACCTGATGTTGTTTTTTTTCCCTGACACGATCTGTCGCCTCTTTCCCTCTATCGCTCTCATCGTTTAATGCTCCCCGTCTCTTTCAGACCTCATTTCCTTCAAGTCAGTCTTTCACAGAGCTTATCCTGTCCTTTCATCCACTCTCTCTGTATCTCTTTCTAAGCGTAAAGTGCACACTGAAATATCTGTGGGTGGTTAACAAGACTTGTTATTCATTTTCTAGAGAAATTGGAGCCATTATTTAATGCATAAATACTCAATACATATGAAACGGAGCACTGCTCTGTTAAAAGAACCAATCTTGGAGCAGTGTGAACATTCTTCAGAACAACTACTTATGCATTCTGCAAAAGAAAGGAAGTCATAAAGGTTTGAAACAACATGAGAGTATTCTCGGCACTACTTCATTGCAGACTGATTGTTTTTCACTGGAAACAATTTCAGCATTCAAGTAGATTCAAGCACTTTCTGAGAAAATTTCCCAGTGTGTTGCTGAGAAATATCAAGCAATTTTTTTTTGAGAAAAACAGGATGGTCAATCATTTCACACCTACTCCAAACAACACAATGTTACAAATGGAAATGAAAAAGTATTGATATTATCAGGAATGTTCCTGTGTATGTAATGAGCTTCCTGGAACAAAACCCACAAAAGATGAACTGCATGCACCCGTTTCAAAAACCTCTTAAAGGTACAGTTCACTCAAAGATGACAATTCTGTCATCATTTAGGTTGTGTCCACCAAAACAGTTTTAGCTAGCTGAAAACGCTCTTCTTTTTCAGTTGAGACGCTTTAGTTACTATGATACGGAATATCCGCGGAAGTGTTACTGGTGTTACTAGAAAGTTCGTTTCTGAATATAAAAATGTTTACACAATGTAAAGTACTTGCTCTCGTTTTAAAATATTGTGTTCCATTGTTGTTGTTGTCTGTTGTCATTGTATTTGTCCCGCCCCTCCTCCACTGTGATTGGACAGCTGAGTAAAAAGTGACAGTGATAAGCGCTAAGTTTTACCCAAAGTTGAACATATTTCAGCTCTTTGCGACCAGATAAAAATACAAATACTCACTCCTCATGTTGTTCCAAACCGTTATGGCTTTCTTCTGAACACAAAAGTTTGTTTGGACCCTACTGACCTTCACTGCATGGGAAACATCATTGGAAACATTATTCAAAATATCTTTTGTGCTCTGCAGAATAGAAATGCAGAAATGCATACAGGTGTTGGGGTGAGTCAATACTGACAGTTTATGTAAACTGTACCTTTAATTCTCCTCACTCCGTAAAGCTCCAAGCTCTCTGCGGTAGCTCAGTATGAGGCGCTTCCATCACAAAGACTGCATAGAGGGTTGCTGACTCACACCTTTTGTGTGGGCTTATTGAAGCCAGCCAGGTATGTAAGAAACATACTACAAATTGGTTTTGCTTTAGAAAGGCCCTGCTGCTTTTTTTCTATCTTAAGCCCTCTATTTGGGCTGGCTGAGAAGTCACTGTTTGAGAATATCATGAAAACCCACAACAGCATTTTATGAACAATCAAACTTTATCACACAAAAACATTCAGTGCATTAATAAAACATTTCCGTAGGACACACATAAAAAAAAAAAAAAAAAGACTTAAAATACAGTACATATCAACAAACAATTTTCAATTCCTTCATTTCCTGTCTCCTTTTTACGAGACTTATATATTGAGCTATTGAAGTCTGGGTGAAATCACGAAGGTGTCTAGCGCAGGTTTTCTGAATAATGCACGCCTGAACAAATCCCATTTAATACCCGAGTGCATACAGGGGTTTCAAGCATGGCCAAATTCATAGCAATTATCTTTTTTTTTCATGCCATTGCCTCTCCATCCAATTGAATTAGTAAAATAATGAGGTGGAATTGGAAACGCTTAATGACTGTCAGCACTCTGCATTTCCTACTCCTATTTTATTTATTTATTTATTTATTTATTTATTTATTTGCCAACTTTGATGTTACAAAATTAATTCCTTTCATTACACATGACTGGCATTTAGGTTTGGTGAAATTTTGTCATAGAAAAAAAGAAAAAGCATATAAAAGTAACATTTTGCTTCTGTTTGTATAAAAAGAAAAATTGTATATATTATATAAATATAAATGTATATATATAAAATTATAATTAAAAAAATTTAACAAATTTAAAAAAATTAAGTTTAGCAATATTTCGCAGTTGAAAGAAAATATTCTTCACAACTGAATTTATTTGTCTGTCAAACCTTAACTTTAATAAAACCCAGATTCTTGACATAAGCATGCAGATTACATGCATGACAGAGGACTAGATTATTTACACATTATTTACACATTCTTTTTCTCATTTAACTAGAGAAAGTTATTATTCACCAAGCATTTTACATCCTTTACACATTCTAAAAGTGATTTAATGGATATATAGAAATACATCTGGGTGTCATCAGCATAAAAATTATACGAAATACTATATAAGAAGCATATATAATAAAAACAACACTGATCCCTAAATGGAACCTTGAGGGATCCCACAGTTTTTGATGACAAGAAGTTTTGAATTTCAACAGAAAAGGTTCTATTTTAAAGATAAGAAACAAACCAAATAAGGGCAGTTCCTTGGATGCCCAAATGCTGCCTCAGACATTCAGTAAGAATGGTATAATCAATCGCATCAAATGCTGCACTAAGATCCAGCTTTAGTTTAAGAACTAAAAAAAAAAAAAAAAGCCATCTGCATTTCTGTTCAAAATGAAGTCCCTTCATTTTTATGGCCCTTCAATATAGGTATAACATGAGCCAATAATAAGTGATAGACATGCTTGAGTTTGTGAATGTGAGGGATGAATTTAGGGACTATTTAGCATGTCCTACTGTGATATCACCGTAAGGCAAGAGCTATGGTGTGAAAATAGGAAAAGATGCTGGAAAAAGTAGGAAAAGTTCAAAGAGAAGCAGATGAGAATGGTCACACATTCTGACTGCGACAAACCCTGCTATAGACTCCTTAGGCAACAAAATGTGGAAAACACAGATGTATCATTTAATGAAACCCAATTATCAGACACAAATTTGCTTATAAATATGTATGAAAACAGAATGCCAAGAGAGTGGAGATGCTAATGGTTTTCTCTGACCCTGTTTCACTTGCTTAAGACCTCCCTTCAAGGGTAGCCCACGCAGTTTGTTGGAACATTAGCCTTTATTAGCACAAATGGGTTGATTTGACAGCCAAGTCTGTAGCATGATTTGGCTAACCTTTATTCTTTGAAAGTACATCTCATTTTCTTTCATTACTCTCCATGGCTTTGAAGTGGGCTAATTAAAAACAATAATGTGTGTGTTGTCATTCAAAGTCATTTGACAGTAGTAGTCAGAAGTTGAAAATTCACTGCATTTAGATGAAGAATAAACAGGTCATAAACATGTCAAAGCGAACGGCGTGTTGCGAAGCTACGTGCTACAATGGATGCATCAATACCATACAGCATCATCACACTCGTTCAGAAATGTCAGAGCCTGTAACAAATCAAAATGAGCCATGTGATTTGGAGTTCAACGATAGTAATTACAGATGGCTTTGACAGTGACTCAGAAATAAGAGAGAAGGAAGACTCAATGTGAATTGATTTAGAAACCGTGAGTTTCTCTGGAGGAGGAAATGGGCTCTCCGAGGACCAAACACAGAGCGAGGAGATAAGAAAGCAAAATGAGGCCACTGCCTGAGGGTCTCAGATATCTACTGGGACAGTGAAGAGAGGAAAAGAGGGGGCAGAAGAGAAAAGGGTGGCTTTCTGGTACAGCAGATGACAAGCAGTCAGAGAATGAATGGACATTTTGCACAGTCAAAGCAATAGTCACTAATGATGAAGTTAATGTTTATAAATACATATATTTTAATCAAACGCTTATCAAGAAGTCTGACTTATTTCTGTGAACTGTTTGACTGAACTGGTTCAAAAAGGTCCCTGAAATTCTGGTATTGCATGCTCTAGAGATCTCCATTCAAGACTCAATAAGTGATTCAGATTTAATAAGTGCATTAATTATAATTTCATATGTCTCAGTTCTGTTAGCTGTATGTTTCTTAAATATTTTTTGCATTTAAATTAAATTGATGCTCAATTGTATTACACTTACATTATTACATTTACACTGTTATTACACTGTACTTACATTTTCCTCTAGATAACAGATTGTGTACAATACAAGAAAATACTATATCAGTTTTTCTACTTCAAAATTTCACATACAATTTAATATAACTTGTGGTTTCTTTGTAATTATTTCTGAAATTTACTAACAATTTTTGAGTGAAAATTGTTAAGTAAATGCTATACTTTTTTCAGTGTAGTTTGTGTTTACAACTCAGGCTATTTGTCTACTGGTTAAGTCCTTAACTGAACTGAGTTATCTGCTGAACAGCCTGCCAATGTTCATATGGTGTAAATTTCCCCATCTCTGTTGATTCAACTTGTTCTCACCAATACCCTGAAATGACCTGCAAGATGTCAAACCTGATTTCAACTGCCAAATTGCATTTGTGAAGTGCAGGCACTTCTCCTGTTGAGAGTGAATTTTACTCACATCTTGATAATTGTAATTCAAATCCACAGCTAAGCCAGCCTTTGTCTTTTATAGTCTCTATAGACTCAGTAACGCTGAGAACATAAAGATGAGATGACAAGCTCCATAATGCTTTGCATTATATTCCTCAAAGGTGCAGCCCTCTTTTTGACAGTCTGGATGAGTAGTGAAGGTTCAGAGTATTACATCTGAAAGAGAATGCAATATCCTGTCCTATGGAGCAAACAAGAGGACTACACTGTGAAAGAAACCCATCTCTGAGGTAATGCTAAGTGCAGAGCTTAAAAAAAAAAAAAAAAAAAAAAAACACTCTTTGGAGCCTTTTAAGTAAAAAAGAAATTGCTGTAAACAATTGTTCAACTCCCAGAAGCATCTGCATCGTACATATTTTGTCTGAAAGTGCAGCTCAAATCAGAGAGACCTTGTCTCATTTACTCTGGCGACATTAGCTTGCTGTTTTGGGTTAATATGCCAGAAAAACTGATCTAAGATCAGCAGTTACAGTTTAAGATAATGTAATCAAGCTAACAAGTCCTCAGGCAGTATGTAACTGTGTTTGACCACGCATGAACTAGAGGTCTGTCCTCGACTTGACTGTCCTTGAAAACTCAGTGTGACCGACCAGGCATTTAACATCACGATGCGTGTGAAAATCAATGGAAGGAAATTACAACGTGCTTGCACAAAACTCCACAGCCGCAAGGACATGGCTGAGGTTCTGTTCACAGTCCCAAATGTGCCTTCTCGTTTGTGTTTGGTCAGCAGGAAAATGTCCTTTAACAACACTAATGATAATTAATGAAAAGATTTAATGGCAATAAAGGTTGTCTGTGATAATTAACTTTGGTGTGGAAATTAACAATTAACTTCCTGCTCCTCGCCCCTGGCATGCTCACCAAATGCCACAGTCTTTAAACCCAATGAATGGGGCTTGTATTCTTAACCTTTAATACAAATGAAGACAAAAAATACTTAAGAATTTATCAGAAAGAGGAAATGATGGTTTTGAAGTGGCTTGATAAGGCTAGAGGGGAAATACACCAAATTAATCTGAATCGCCTAAATGTCCACTCAAATGGCAAACAGGTTTTCTCCTTCCAGATCCAAAACCCTCAGGTTCTGTCAAGGTAATGCGCACCCTTCTGCATCAACACTTGGCGTGAATCTCGAACATAGAGGTTAATGTGCTGTAGGTCACAAAAACAGCCAGAAAACACATCCTTTGATTCTCAACGACAGGATAAAATCCATTACGAAGAAAGCGAAGTGGACCAGTAGTCCTAGTAAATGCAATGTGACAGTGGGAAGAAAGAAAACAACAACAAAGTGAGGGTACTAGTTTAATCCAGTCCCCCGAAGTACCATATTTCAACTGTTCCAGCCTGCCTGCATAGCGAACGCGTTCAGTAACTCTCCATCGCCGCAATGCACCTCCAACTGCTAAGAAAAGAAATGATTGATTCTGACTTGGGCCGTTCAATAATGCAATGCAATTAATCTCTATCCCTTACAGCAATCACCTCAAGCTTACTACAAGTGTGTGTGGTAGAGGCAGACTGTGTGCTCAAAACTGGCCGGAAGCCCTGGCACGAGTGCTATTGTGGAACTGGCAGCCAATGTCACATCTCCCGCAGAAAGAGCAGAGATCATTAAGAGTCATTTTCTTGTATGCCATGAAAAGTTTCAGTCAACCTGGAACATTGAAGGGAAGCAAACAACATAGAAAGTGAGTAGAAAAACAGTCACAGTCTATAATTGGGGAACACAGCATGCCCAAAACACAGCTGCCATCCATCAAGACCAGTTTATGAAGCCAATGGGAGGCCGTTATTTCCAAATCTTGCTCGTATAGAGACCATGTTGTGGTCTATTCATCTTAATCTGCTCACATACTCACACACCACACACATATTAACCTGTGCTGTGAAAGAACAACTTTAGGATTTGCAATCTGGCAGATTTGAACAACCTTTGCACTGCAGACAAGCCAAGACAGGCTTTTCCCCATCTTAAAACAGTTAGAAACAGATGCATAATGATTTAGAACATCACTTGAAGTGCAATGGCTTAATTTGAGAAAATACTAAATCACAGGAGATCAACAAGACAACCTTGTCAGAGTTTTATGCCATAAAAGCATAATGTTTTTAAGAGCAGGATGCCACGTGCTGTGACTAAAAGTAGCTACCAGTCTGAGGCAGGTTGGATGGACTTATTTTCTGGCAGTCATTCATTTTTCTTCCCTGCAGTCTAGAGGGTGATTCCACTCAAGTTTTCAATCAGCAGAGAAATACAGTAATGAGCTTGTGGAAAGGCAATCAACGGTACATGTTCAGAGAGAGACAGAGAGAAATAAACTTGGTTAATACAAAGTGAACCTTCCTATAATAAAGCAGTGGTTTGTAACTGCCACATACTGTAGTAAGTGGGCACGCCAATAATTGGCCTATTTGAATGAGTTTTGTCAGTTAATTTGTGTATTCTGAGATCCGTGCATGGTGAGGTTAGTGCACAATAGATCTTGAGTACTGGAAGTGCTTAAGAATCCCCAAAACTACACATAAATGATGCATGAGACGGTTCAAACCCATTAAATCTTACAGGTTTAAGCACACTCTTGAGAATCTAGAAGAGTACATCATATCTCCTCATGACCAGGGACAGTGGAATATTTTCCTGCAACTTTCATGTCAAGTAATGGTGCCATTACAAGGACAATCCTCTGGAGTGACCTGGGATTAAATGGCTTGATTATGGGCTAAGTGGTGATGGCTCAGAGATCATTTGTTGCGGAGATTGAAAAAACAACCTTCATATTACCAGCCTTGAGTTTTACCCTGTTTGCTTTGAAAATATAACATTTAGAGCATTTATAAAGGCATTTAGCTAACATTTAGCAATTATGATTCTTAGTGGTTCTGTTAATATATTCATACATGTTGATGATATGCTGATTATGTATAAAAATGTGTAACTATTCATTTATTTCTGTTATAATTTATTTGTTTCCATTGCTGGGGATGGCAAATCAGAGCAGTACTAGAGAATAACAGACATCCCATTTGAAAGCATTACACAAAGATGTCAATGTATTCTGAGCTCCTAAGTGCATTTTGGGTATTGTAGTCCTGCCAGCTGCAAGCTTTGAGAAAGAGGCCAGTACTGAATTGCATTATGATTCATCCACCCAGGATTCAGGCTTTCATCTGCAGAACATAATTACTCTGTAAACTTGTCTCCCTGGATTCATTGTCGATATGAAATACGCACAAGCTGTCAGATTTAAAAGCTCCACCATAAAAATGCACTTTGCAGCCATTAACCCTTTACCAACCTCTGTTTCTTTTCTGCAAAATCATTTATTCAAAAACCGGGATGCATACAGGATCACTGCGGGTTGAGGAATACAAGTAGTTGATGAATATGCACACACACTGTCCTGTTATAAAACTCACAAATTATATAAAGAACAGTGAAGCTTCTTAATTCCAATCACTTGCCATCTCATTTTGGACCAAACCCAGCTGTCTCATAAGTCTAATTTACAGGCACTGTGTCCTACGTTCCCACAGTGGAACAGTAAGGAAGAAAAGCATAACTTTAGGACTCAACTATGAGAATGGGCCGCTGGCCCTGGGCCAGTGTGCAAAGGTTTCGTGCCAGTTGACAGAACCGTCACTTGAACTAAAAAGAAAAAATTCCTTATTGTTGTGCCCTGAACTCACTAAGCACTTCTGATGGCAGTAGCATTATAAAGCCCATCTCTGAGTGCCCTGGGCACATGACAACAATGGCTTTTCAGAGTTGTACTAGAGCGAAAGGAGTTGCTTTCTTTACTTGCAAGTGCCAAAAGCTCCTCAAGCTTCCTCTCTTGGTTGTCCGATAAACTCCTGCCTCTGTTAACAAAGAGATGTGATTTACAGACGTGGAAGTGGGGACAAAGCAGCATGACCGTTGGGGACGTTTTCCAAGGCAATTCTCGGCAAAAGCCAGAGCACTCACCCAACGTGCACTAGCAATGAGACCTGCACGCAAAGCTTCCAAGCATACCGAGGCACCACAATGAGATAAACCCGGTGCATTAAAGGACAATGTGAAACTGCTTCGACACAGAGGACATGTGAATGCCAGAGAGACACTGCTATCTATTAGGCAGCTGCCTTTTAACCATCATGAAAACTTTACAAGTGACTGACAGGAACAATCTAGATAGGCAAAACATATGAAGTGTGTTTGATTTCAAGTGTTTGAAGTGTGTTGAAAGTTCAAAATAATGTTGCCAAGCAAACAGCATGGTACTGTACAATACTAGGCATAGAAACAGCACGTTCATTCTGTTTAGAGAGCAAAATGGCTGATACTTTCCAAAGATGTGACCCTGCAACCCTACATACTGTAGGACAAGTGGTTTGGAAGGTGGATGAATGATGCTTTGCGGTATTGATTTACTGTATATGTGAATTCTACATGTCTCTAGCCTCGTCCACCATCTTGTATTTGTTCTTACGGAGATAGTTGTGATGCCTAAATTCACTTTTATTGTGAAAAAAATATATTCGTTTAGGCGTTTCATTTTGTATTTATTTAGACTAAGTATAAAATGTTGATATTTAAATTTTCATTTGTTAACAGTGGTTAACTATATTAGTTGAACAAATACTTCAACAGCATTTAATATTCTTAGGGCATTTTTAAACATGTAGAGCGTTTGATTTGTTCCGAAACTGGGACATAATTTGTTACAATGTAGCATTTTCTTCTTGGTTCAGTTCACTTTCAAAAGGCAACATTTCAAAGTGTATCAAAATGTATGTATTCAAGTCACATGTGAGTAAATCTGTCCTCTTATTGGACAGACTTCACCTGTTTACCTTCCTCTGCATCATCCATCAAGCCATCAAGATGGATGGACAAGGTTGCTCCACTGGCTTATTGTGGCTTTATCTGTAGCTGTCACGACATGCTAACTTATACAAATCTGCCCTTGATTTGCGCTCTGACTGATAAATTATATATTTAATTGTATTTAAAATTATATATATATATATATATAACATTTATAATGCAGTGAGAGCAGGATTCAAGGCTTCGAGAAGAGCAATTACACAGCGTTTCAAAATGAAGAGGCGCTCTTTAGTTTTCAATGACAAAAACTCACAGAATCAGACACTGCTGCTTTTTATATAACACGTTTGCCATTATGAATTATGATATCGCTTGGTTCATTGGGTTGAATTGCTTTCTCACCTCCACCGAACCTCTCCAAAGTTCGTTTTCAATCAGGTCGAGACCAACTCGTTCAGGTGATCTCAGAGCGATTGTTTTGGTGTGGATCTGAGAGTGACTGCCATGTTCATGCCTAAACAAACTGAACTAATGGAGAAAACGCACCAGGTTGCGAAACTAAGGGCTCCAAAATGCCCTTAGTTAATTGTATCATTTACTAATACATTTTCTCTTAACATTAGTTATTGCACTGTGACTTTCTAACATGAACATTTTTTAAAAAATTAAGAAAGATTAATTAAGATTATTTTAATACTGTGTATCCCCTAGGTTTAACAGATCTTTTCTTCAGTTAAACTATCCCGTTTGGCTCTATTAAGAGTTCAATAAAAAAAGTTTAGCTATGCACAGTTAAAAGAAAAGAGATACCTGGCTGTGAATGTGACTCAGATCTTGTCTTGGATGTGGGTGAGAGAAAAGGAAACACAGCTGGGAAGAGGCCAGAGTATTAGGCCAGCTTGTTACCACAGTGCCACATACGGCAGCGCTTTTATGCTCAACTGAACAAAAGAAATCCAGTGTCATTTTTCCTCAGAGCTAATTTTCTCTAATGAACTCCTTGCTGATTAAAAAAAGTACAGAGAGATCTTTCAAAAAAAGAGGGTGTACTGTATAATATTATTTTGACTGGATGAATTGCTCACTTGTACATCAGAACACAATAGCGATTGAAGCTGGGAAAACTTTAAAGCAATGCATCACGGTCGGGCTGCTCAGATCAGATTGAAAACTGATTTAGCGTGTAAACGGCACACACTACAGGAATAGATATTAGCATAGCACCGCTGTGCCTCACCAGGATGTTATCTCAAAATCTAAAAAAAAGAATGAATACCCTAGAGACTCGCTCCCCTTGTGCTAACATGGCCCCCAGAATAGGTTTATGGACTTCTTTACAATGCTAATCAATGTAGCTCCTGATGACGAAGCTTAGCAGCCGTAATGAAGGAGCAGCCGTCAACCGCTTCATCTCGAACAACATTTGCAATGCTCAGACAAAAGAGCCAAAGGATTCTCATTTATTCTACGCCATGAGGGTTTGACCTGTCAGTTACTGCAATAAATCACCTCATATCTACTGCAAAGCCACTGAATAATAATGGTGGTCAAAACATAATGAGCAAAGTTAAGAAACTGAATGTAATTAGTAGCTACAAAGAGAAATCAAAGAGCTACGGTTAAAAACAAGGCCTTTTGCTCAACAAGCTTGAATATGGAATGTATATTGGTTTGTTGAATGAATTGCATTGTAAGCTTAGCAACATGCTGACACTAAACTCTACTGGAATCAATAAGTATTAGACGAGTCTCTTGTGCATTTTCTATAGAATTGAGCACATTTTTCATTTTCTTTTATGAGAGGCTATTTTGTTGTAGGTGTTAACTTACATTTACATTTACATGAGAGCTGAAGTCTCATAGGCAAAAAAAATCTTTAATATCTGCTCTTCAGTTGTTGTGCAGAGCACCACGACTCAAGTACAAATTTAAACAGTGTGCTAGCTTTGAAGGAGCATAGTAACATTTAGTAAACAGTGGCATGTATGAGAGAAAGAGGTACACAATCCCCCACATGTACACAAACTGGCAGGTGCGTCTCTGCTATCCCACGAGAAAGCAGAGACAACATCAGATTCAAAAAGATGGGAAAAAGTGGTGGAGAACTGTGAGATGGGTGACTATGTTAAATGCTACCAAGAAAATGATTTAAACAACACCCATGTAAATTCATGATTGGTACGACACATGTCAAAGAACATATGGGTCAAAAGGACAATGCCAGAATGACAGATTTAGAAGTAAGTTCCTCAAATTAAGTATTTACTATGAAAGTATACAGAAATTCAGCTCCTGTGAGCTCCTCAGAAACACGTACACCTGTCCTGAAGCCTCGTCTGCATTTTTATTGCACTCTTTTTCTCCTTTTCTCTATTCTTCACTCTCAGCTAAAAAGCAAGCATATGAATGATTGCAATTCTGCACTGATTAAATGTGTTAGGGGTGATTTTGAGAGACTTTGTGTTTGTTGTGGCGCCGAGATAACTCAATTATGTTCTGCAAATGCAGCGTGCGACTAACATCCAACAAAAAGGCTAATAGACCAAAAGTGCTGATGTTGGTGTGATGCAGGGTGACACAAATGATTATACTAAAAGCAAGCAATTTTATTAGGCTGTACTCATTTTGCCATTTGAACAACCATTGGTGTCCAAGACAAGATGTTTGAGAGCTCATAAATCAACAGGAGAGGTCTGAAAAAAAGAGCAAATTAAGTGTCATTATAATTCAGAGACTCAGACAAATTAGTTTAATGACCTTTAACTACACTGTAAAAATAATAAAACATTTAATGAATCAGTATTTGTGTCTTGTCCAATTAAAACATCTAACATATATTTCTTCTTACACTTAAGATGCTGAATTGCATAAAATAAGACTTGTTTTTGGAGAATTTATCTTAAATTATATAATTAAATTATTTTTGTACCCTATTGGCATTTTTTAAGCATAAAACTTGATTTATGCTTAAAAACATACAAAAATAATAATAATTTGTATTAAAATATATCTTTAGTAATTTTATTTCTCCAGTAATTTGCATTGTTTTAAGGATTTTGCAGTGTAGTTTACATTGCAGTACACAAACTGGCATCTACTTTAACAATCCTCAAATGATGTGCTTTTCAAAACCAATAATTCAAGTGTAATTCGTTCTATTTTGACACTTATCCATATGCTGTGAGCAATCAGGGCTAAGCAGAGCTTAACACAATCTTAAGACTTCCACTGAAGCTGTTTTCAAATAACCCACGGCAAAAGTAATAAGAAGCCTTAATAAAAGACAAAACACATAAAAAAAAAAATAAAAAAAAAACTCAAAACGACTGGTTTCAAAGCAAGTTATTCAGATTAATTCTACAGAGACATGCTACCATCCTCAACATATACAATAAAATCCTGCATCAACAAACACAGAGAAACTATTCAAGTGCAGTCAGTGTTGGGGAAAGTTACCTAAAAGTAATGTGTTACATTATTATGTTACTCCCTAAAAAGTAACTGTTACTAAGGGTGCGTTCACACTTGTCATGTTTGGTTGGAACCCTGGTGCGCACCAAACAAGCGGTCTGAGACCGCTGAAAAGATGGGTCTCGGTCCGCTTCCAAACGAACTCTGGTGCAGTTCGAATGATATATGAACGCAACACGGACCAAAGACATGTAACCGAACCAAAAACAGGAAGACGAGACCCTAAAAAGGACAGAATCCTCACGTAGGCCCTATGTCGGTTTTTCTCAACATAGTCGCGAGTTTGCCCATCAGACGCGCGTCTCCACGCAGCAGATCGTTTGTGTGTGACGGATGGATTCCCGCCGCTCACGAGTTCCCAGCTGGCCAAAATACCATCACATACAGGCTACGCACACACAACGAGCACATTTACCTCAGCAAACAGCATTGTTTTGGATGTTCGGTAAGTTCCGTTTCAAAATAGGCAATACGTCATAAAATCCGACCAGTCACGTTGTGAATGCATCCCTTTAGGTTCGGTATCTTTTGGTTCGGTGATACAATTGCCAATCTGAACGCTAATCGGACCAGGACTAAATGTTTTTTTTTTTTCTTCTTTGGTCAAATGAACCAAACGAACTGACATTACTTTTTTTTCACCTGAGCTTGCTTTTATTCATTTTAAGGAATACTGAATCTGTTTTTGTGCAAGTGAGATGGGTAAATGCTCACATTTCTAGAACTACAATAACCATGATGTTTACACAGTGTGCACAACTCCTCTGCACTTACTCTCGATTTCTCCCCACATTGGGACAGAAGAGGTGTCAGTCAATAAATGGGAAAACAAAGTAACTTGCTTAGTCATTTAAAAAAGTAACTCATATTTTGTTGTAAATTCAAAAGTAACACGTTACTTTACCCGTTACTTGAAAAAGTAATCTAATTATGTAACTCGCATTACTTGTAATGTGTTACCTCAACACTGTTTGAGTGGACGGATAGAGAAATAGTTACAACCACAAACTACAAGTGTGCTGTATGCACAAGACATTTGGACCTTGATGGATGAGAAAGGTGAAATAAGAGAAAGTGAGGTAGAAAGAGATGGAAATAAAAGAGGAGTTTGATCAAGCGAAAGGGAGTACAAAAGTGGAAGATGGGGGGAGGGGATCTTCCTAGGCATCCCGTATACATCTGAGTGGCTGCAGGCAGAATGGACCATTAGGAGGGTCTAGTGCTTGATGATGAAAGCTGTGATAGAATGTGCACAGCCATTTCACTGAGTGCTGCATAGGATGCCACGCTCATGCATCCTAGTCACATGTCTCTTACCTAACAAGAACACAGTCAAACCAAAATTTATTCAGACACCTTGAACATTTCATTCATTAATACAGTTTATTCACTATAGTTTAACAAAAGTGGTAATAAAATATGACAAGATCTCAGTTAAACTGTGTCAGAAAAAAATATTATTAATCATGTGAGATAACACTTAAGCAAAACATGGTCAGGTCAAAATGTCTGAATAACTTTTGGTTCCAAATTTATCAATTTTACTGGTAGTCCACTGTATGAAGAAATTTTGGGTATAATATGTCATATGCAGTTTACTTTATTTTGCTATCCTCACTTACATAAATGAACAATAAATGTCCTGCACACATTAGTAAAAATATATAAAAAATATCTGAATAATTTTTAGTTTAACTGTATAGATACATTAGAAAATTTTTATTTACTTTAAATACAATATAGAAGTACGAAAATTAAAAACAAAAGCAGCTAACATATATCAAATTTTCAAGAAAGCAAACTGATATTATAACAGAGACAGAAAAAAAACACATTGGAAACGTTAAAATGAGGTAAAAGAGAATTAAAAAAGTAAGATAATAAAACAAGATACATTTCGAAAATAAGAAAGAAAGATAAAATTATATATATATATATATATATATATATATATATATATATATATATATATATATATATATATATATATATATATGCTGTAAAATAAGAAAAGTACTAAATGTGACAATTACGTTTATGACACAATTAAGGCGGTTTATGTAAACAGAAGACTGTGATTGTTATGATTGTTAATCTTAAACCTAAATAATGAGATTATGCTCATAATTAAAACCAACATAATCACAGTAAAAAAAATGTTGAGTACTGCACTTTTGCACTATGCAACCATGAAAGTGCTTTTTACAAGACACTTTAGGCACATTTCCGACAAATTGAGGGAGGTTGGGCAACTGCATTAAGCAGGCAAATGAAAACTGCAACGGTAAACAATCCTATTGCATTTAATGTCTTTGTAATGTGGGTTGGGTACAATTGAACTCTGACAAAATATTGGTAAACAAACCACATTTATTAGCATTTCATAAAAAATAATGACAAGTAGCATGTAAACAAGATTGAAGAGGTTTGCCCATGCCATGTAAACATCTTAATCCAAGTAATTCCTTTCTCTGATAATCGGGAATAATCCCTTGACATGGCTTGAGTCCCTCTTTTAGTTTCCGTTTATAGGGGTTTTGCCCTCTTTCTATCACCCATCAGACAAGTAATCAGCAATGTTTTGCATCACATATCAATGGTTGCAGCATAAGTGTGGAAATGATTTTATAGTGTTACATTATAGCTCCACTTTGTAGCATACTTCCTTTTTGTAAATGAACTAATTTTAAAAAATGTAATTACAACTATAAATATTTCTAGTATGAATACAGCTTTTCCCCTCCTGATGTAGAAAACCAGAACTAGATTTTTTACTTCACATTTTTTGCTGCAAGCAGAGCTGTAGAGAAGCACTTGTGTACCATAAATTGAACAATAACACCTGATAGTTTATCTGACGCAATAATAAGGAGGATGAATTCTCAGTGGGCTTTGCAGTCTGTGGTGGAGAGTGCCGTGATCACCAGGGTTAAGATGTCATTACCAGATGAGGAGTTAATATTGCTGTTGTTTACTCTGCTTATCCGAAAATGTCAGTCTAAATGACAAATAGTGCTGTCCCCATCAATTCCATTCAAAAAAAGATTCCATGACTGTAAAGGCCTGGCCCATGTTTGACTCACCCCGAGCTGAGTGCGATACTCATGGGGAGGATGATAGGGCACTGTCATTGAAAATTAATGCTTAATGCATTCCTTAATGGCTCTTACACAACACATCAGAATTCATCATGCCTCTTTGATGCTAAAGGGTCCGTTGCATGCGGAGAAAAGGGAGAGATAACAGGTTACGCTTTCAGCGAGGGCATTTCCAGCGGGAGGATGAGGTGGCTTTACAGTACACAGTGTAAGGAGGGAGTATCAAACCCACTGTAAATAGGGCAGTGCAGTGACGTGATATGACAGCCTGAGTGTGATGGGATGGTCTGAGGTTCGTGGGCAGAAAAAAACAGCTATAAGTTGAGAAGAAGGCATTAAAAAGACAAGCAAGCATTAAGAGACAGGGCCCACATATCCAGTGCAAGTCACTTTCCTCAGCAAAAAAAAAAAAAAGTTCATGATGAACAAGTGATATGTCCTAATATGGACAAATTAGGTGGTGTAAATAGCTTAAAGGGATAGTTTATCCAAAAATGAAAGTTATGCCATTATTTATTCATCCTTGTGCTGATCCAAACACATTCAACCATAGGTGGAGGGTGAACCAACTCTAGGGTAAGTCTAGATGTGATTCTGCCATAAAAACACATTTAAATAGAATGTCATGAAATAGTTATGTGTCACCTATCAGAAACCTATACATCCCAGCATAAACGCTCTTGTTATTAAAGTGGTTATGTTCACAAACCACTATAATTTGAACAGGCAAGCATACATATGCATGATTTCGCATAATAAATAGCCTAACCATTGCCTTACCTAATGCAGCAAAAAATGTTATCTTCAAATTCTGAATGAATTATATATCGCCTAGAAAGAGTACATAAATGGGCTCCCTTTATAATCACTAAGGTGTCACTCATTTTAATTCATCGCAATCTCACAAAGTTCTGCTAATCGATTAGGCTGACAGTGAATATTTTATTTAGCCTGCATAATATTTATACTTTTTTTTTTTTTGGTTAAAAGTTCAATTATAACGAGAGGATTTGAGTGTGCAGATCTCAGCATTGGACCAAATCTCAGGCGTTTTGGCCAACGCGTTTAAAAAAATCATCAGATATGTTTGTGATTGGCTATATTGCTCAACGATGCAAAAATACGTTGTAAACAGAAAAACCTGTTTATATTAGTTTCTACACTCTGAAGAGCGCAATCACCGAATTGGTTTATGTTCATCAGTTTATGATGAGACAAAGCGAGAGATCAGACTTAAAATGAACTGACTGGGATGCCAGGATGCTTTTGTTCTTCAAATTATATTAAAATACATAAATGTATAAAAAAAAAAGAAAAAAAAAGAAGAAGCAGCAATTCAATTACTTAAACAGTGCAGAGTTTATCAAAGGATGACCATGACTAACTGTGGCCTGATCCAGTGCAAGGACGAACAGTGCAAAATGGATAATGAAAGTGGAGAATAATTTAAGTGATCATAACGTGCAACTAAAAAAAGAGCACACAAATGATGAATCCAGAATGTGTGCCAAGTACTTTCATCTCTTTTTATCCCAAATGAGAGTGATGAGACAGTATCCTCCTGCTATTCAACAGAAGGCCTTAGGTAACCATCTCTTTTTGGCATAATTGAGAATGCGTAGAGAAAGATCAGCTGACTGAGAATGGAGACTGGGGAGGAGAGATGATTGTGGAGGGACCATCAGACTTCATTATCACCTACTAACTGTGAGCAGCTCGTTAAAAATACCAGACTCCATCCTTCTTTA
Source organism: Chanodichthys erythropterus (assembly GCF_024489055.1). Classification (NCBI taxonomy): domain Eukaryota; kingdom Metazoa; phylum Chordata; class Actinopteri; order Cypriniformes; family Xenocyprididae; genus Chanodichthys; species Chanodichthys erythropterus. The sequence continues at coordinate 11,564,393 of NC_090228.1, forward strand.
GCAACCACAGGCCTGAAACAGCTGCCGCTGTGCAACAGACGTTCCTCATAAGCATATTTCAAGAATGGCTGCCATCTTTTCAGAAGGATTTTGAGAGGGTTATGGGCAGATTTTGGTTTGTGTTTTTGCTTGAATGTGTCTTTGAAAAGCAAAATCTTGTGACACACAAATTGTTAAGCGGTTGAAGGAACAGTACACGACATTGCATTGTTTGTTAGATATGAAAGAAATCTTTTGTTGGTTTTCTATTATCTGTCTGCCAATATGGGGGGGGGGGGGGGGGGGTTTGATTATAGTTTAGACAAAACAAATGAACATTTTATCAGAGGGAATCATTTTGTTTCACTTTACTGTCAAAATGATGATATTTGGTATGCTCCTTCAGGGTTTCATGTGACCTACTAGAGGAATCTCTGCTTTGATTTAAGGCAGATCCTTGATTTAGCTCCCAGCTCCTTTGAGATGTCTCTTAGAAGTGCTGCCACTGTCTTTTTTGGGAACCAAATGCATTCTGTCATGGCAGCATTGGTGGCTGTCATGAAGAATCCAACCGAAATCTGTAATCGCACAAGAGGTATTTCCTCTTTACCAGACAAATGGCGGTATTTCCCTCTTTAGTCAATATAAGCAAAAATGCAGTATTGCAATGACAACTATTTTACACATATATAGTGTCATACTGCTATAAATTAACCTGTGTCCAGATATATATTTATTATCCTGGACTAGAACACAAAATAAAGTCATGTTATGTACAGTATAGGGATGAAGCTATGTCAAATACCATAACGTGTAACAAATGCCACCAACAAAAAGACAGGGTGACATTAAACAACTTTCTCAGCATTCACAAGCAATATCTATTTAAGTACGTAAATACAGGAGGATAATGTCAGTCATTTGTATTTGCCACACTTCCTGCTACCAGCTGGTGGCAATATGACTATAACTACATTTTGGCATGTAGATGTCTTCAGGTCAGGGCACTTATCAAACTTCCTGTTCCGTGGTGTTGTTCGCATTCATTAGCACTTAGCCAAGTGTTGCATGATTTAATGTGTTTCTAGCATGTTTGAAACTTCATGGCATATTTAAATGCGTTTCAGGGAGTGAATTACAGTGTAAAGCATGCCATTTCCTGTTGCCAACAGGTGGCGCTATGACTGTAACTGAATATTGCCATGTAGATGTCTTCCGGCCAGGACTCTTATCAAACATGTGAAGTTTGGGGTAAGTTGGACATACAGTGGGTATAGAAAGTATTCAGACCCCCTTAAATTTTTCACTCTTTGTTATATTGCAGCCATTTGCTAAAATCATTTAAGTTCATTTTTTTCCTTATTAATGTACACACAGCACCCCATATTGACAGAAAAACACAAAATTGTTGACATTTTTGCAGATTTATTAAAAAAGAAAAACTGAAATATCACATGGTCCTAAGTATTCAGACCCTTTGCTGTGACACTCATATATTTAACTCAGGTGCTGTCCATTTCTTCTGATCATCCTTGAGATGGTTTTACACCTTCATTTGAGTCCAGCTGTGTTTGATTATACTGATTGGTCTTGATTAGGAAAGCCACATACCGTCTATATAAGACCTTACAGCTCACAGTGCTTGTCAGAGCAAATGAGAATCATGAGGTCAAAGAAAATGCCTGAAGAGCTCAGAGACAGAATTGTGGCAAGGCACAGATCTTGCCAAGGTTACAAAAAAAATTCTGCTGCACTTAAGGTTCCTAAGAGCACCGTGGCCTCCATAATCCTTAAATGGAAGACGTTTGGGACGACCAGAACCCTTCCTAGAGCTGGCCGTCTGGCCAAACTGAGCTATCGGCGGAGAAGAGCCTCGGTGAGAGAGGTAAAGAAGAACCCAAAGATCACTATGGCTGAGCTCCAGAGATGCAGTCGGTAGATGGGAGAAAGTTGTAGAAAGTCAACCATCACTGCAGCCCTCCACCAGTTGGGGATTTGTGGCAGAGTGGCCCGACAGAAGCCTCTTCTCAGTGCAAGACACATGAAAGCCTGCATGGAGTTTGCTAAAAAACACCTGAAGGACTCCAAGATGGTGAGAAATAAGATTCTCTGGTCTGATGAGACCAAGATAGAACTTTTTGGCCTTAATTCTAAGCGGTATGTGTGGAGAAAACCAGGCACTCCAATACAGTCCCAACAGTGAAGCATGGTGGTGGCAGCATCATGCTGTGGGGGTGTTTTTCAGCTGCAGGGACAGGACGACTGGTTGCAATCGAGGGAAAGATGAATGCGGCCAAGTACAGGGATATCCTGGATGAAAACCTTCTCCAGAGTGCTCAGGACCTCAGACTAGGCCGAAGTTTTACCTTCCAACAAGACAATGACCCTTAGCACACAGCTAAAATAACGAAGGAGTGGCTTCACAACAACTCCGTGACTGTTCTTGAATGGCCCAGCCAGAGCCCTGACTTAAACCCAATTGAGCATCTCTGGAGAGACCTAAAAATGTCTGTCCACCAACGTTTACCATCCAACCTGACAGAACTGGAGAGGATCTGCAAGGAGGAATGGCAGAGGATCCCCAAATCCAGGTGTGAAAAACTTGTTGCATCTTTCCCAAAAAGACTCATGGCTGTATTAGATCAAAAGGGTGCTTGTACTAAATACTGAGCAAAGGGTCTGAATACTTAGGACTATGTGATATTTCAGTTTTTCTTTTTTAATAAATCTGCAAAAATGTCAACAATTCTGTGTTTTTCTGTCAATATGGGGTGCTGTGTGTAAATTAATGAGGAAAAAAAATGAACTTAAATGATTTTAGCAAATGGCTGCAATATAACAAAGAGTGAAAAATGTAAGGGGGTCTGTATACTTTCTGTACCCACTGTTTTAACAGCTTCCTGTTTCATGGCGAAACATCAGAAATTGAAGTAGTTTATACATGAAAAATGGGTTGAAGGCAGCTTAAGTCATGTATGATGAAAGATTACAAAAACATCTTTGTACAGTTTTACGACACTCAGTAGGGTAAATTACGTTGTCACGTTAACTGTGACTGGTGCTATGATGATTTGCATTTTAAAACAATTGGAATTGCAGTGACACTTGAGTCTACTCCTGTGATCAGGAGAAAACAAATACGCAAAATGGATGCTGTGCATTAGGTTTCTGGGAAACTCACAGCAGGGAAAGGCCACTTGCCCCGAGCTAAAAGAAGGCAGCTAATGTTTCATTTAGGTCTCTCTACAAGAAAAAGAGTCAGCATTTAAAACATTATTTTATATACCATTATGCTCAGGAAGATACCAGTTTGCAGAGGAAAGGGATTTGCAAGTGATGATTTATCTTGTTGAAAGCCAAAGTGCAGCCCTTTGTAGGTAAATAAATACAGGAGTACAAATGTCAATTTCACACAGCTGCAACTATATTAGAAAGATGGTTTGAACTATCACAGACTACATTCATAGTCATTCTTTCGGATTAACAACCATAGTTACTAACATGTACTCTATGACTTTTGAATTGGACCTGCTTAAGGTCCTACTTATTGTACATGTTACAGATGAGCCAATCTCAGGTCCTGTTTCACCTGGTATTAAGATGTGTTTTGGTCGATCGGATCACAAGTAGATGAGGGAGACACATACCCATATACAACTGGTATTTTATTCTGTCTCTTTTGTCCACTTTCAACTACTTCTGATTTCTTCGAAGGGAAGGTCTATGGGTGGTAAATGTTAGGGCTGGGACAATACATCGAATCTTGATTTGCGATATGATACGAAGAATCTGGAGCGATTCTGATATTTTCTGATGTTTTGCGATTCTCTCTCGAATCGATTCTGAGCTTAGTTTTTAAACAGCAAATGGCACTACTATACGTGCTTTAGAAACACTCGTACATTGCCTGTTTCCAGCTCCTTTACGCACACCACTTAAAGTTCCCGTGAACCTGAAGTTGCAAACGACTTTTCTCCAACGGAATATTGAAAAGAGGGCAGGGTTTTACTTTAGCGCTCCTCCTCTCCAACTCTCCCTTATAGTAACTTTTCAGATTTTGATTAAAGATTACGACAAACAATTTTTTTTTCGGTGTATTAACTTGCACAGATTAATTGTTCACCACAAGACTAGTAATATGCGCTAACAAAATAAATAGGGTCAATTTTGATTTAATGATGACTTTAAACCTAAAATCATCTGCTGTCCAGTAGTCTTCTTCATGAGCGTTTGAGAATGTGCTGTAAAAACTAGCCTAGAGCGCCATCTGCTGTTAGAAACTAAACTCAAAATCGATTAGAGAGAGAAAATATTAGGATCAACATTTTTCGTCTTCAAACCAAACTTGGGTCTTCAGCTGACAAAGTTTTAAATCCCGTCTGGCTAGCGCATTAGTCAGTAGGTGGATTTGTGTGGCGGTTCGAATGCATTCGACCACATGAGCGTTTACACTGTAAAAGCAATCCGGTCAAGTGCGATTTTGTCTACCTTTGGAAGTGGTCCAAAGTGGACAAGTTCAAAATGTTTTAGACCCTGTTCACACCTGTATTTAGGGATAGGTTAACAGACAGACTTTTGTGGCAGTTCGAACATATTCGACCACATGAGCGTTTACACTATGAAAGCAATCCAGTCAAATGTGTTTTCGTCTACCTCTGGAAGTGGTCAAAAGTGGACAAGCTCAAAAGTTTTAGACCCTGTTTACACCTGTGTTTAGCATCATCCACTTGTGATGCAATTGAGCAAAACACATCTTAATACCAGGTGTATAGCCAAACTGTGTGTGTATGCAACTGCATTTAGCCAATAAAACAAAACTGAAAACCGTAGTCATATTTCCAATGCAAATAACTGAAAAAGCATTACATAGGGTCACATCCACCAGAACGTCCTACAGTCCCTGAATACATCAAACAAACATATTCTAACTTTCCACTATACTTTGTTATGGTGATATGACTCATTTATCAGAACACAGTCCTCCCACAAAATGTGGGTCCTGCTGTGAGCCCAGTGGTATAAAAATGAAGTGTATCATAGAAGGAATGACAGCAGGCCACACGAGGGAGAATTTGATAAATGAACAAGAATGGACACACTAAAACTTGACCGTGAATTATATGAGGAAGACAGAAATGATGGAGTGAGGCGAAACAAGGTACCTAGGCAAATCGAAGGGGGACGCAGTTGGGCCCGGGGAGCACACATGTGACATTTCCAGGGTTTGCTATGGGTTAATTAGCAGTTGATCCCTTTGTGCACACCAAGCTGTCATTATGTTTTAAAAGCAGCATTGCTATCTCAAAGTCTAATTACATTTAACACACACCTGAAGCATTAAGCCAAACAGGAAATGTAAGTGACATCTCTACATTTCCCACTAATCTAAAAATATTCCAAATGGCATTTATTCCTTCACTTCCTCTGAATGACTCAGTCGGACTCCAGCTGGGCCAATTAGGTGTCTAATTCTATGTTTCGTACAGAGCGTTTTGCTACTGCATATCAAAGTGAATACCTGACATTAAAAATAACGCTTGAAAGAAAGAAGCCATTAGGGGAACAGGTTGCAGCATTCAGCTGACATCACAATCATCACAACTCGCTGATCAAAAACAAATTATTTTCATTAACGTCTCACCACCAAAAGTACCAAAGCAAACGTAGGAATGAAACATGGCTTCAGTCACACAATTAATTCCACCAGTCATCCTCTATTCAAGCTAGAATCGTCTGAGAACACCACAGGTCTGCAGGTTTAAATTCTCAAAAAGGTTTGTTGTGCGAATCAGCCCTTTTATGTGTGGTGGTGATGACTACATCACTATTGCTAATGGTGATGAGTAAGTATCTTGGGCATTGCCTTGTCTGACTAACATGCCTCTACTGTTTTAACACCGTAAATTATCCTGACGCACAGTGAAAAACATAAATGTAATAAACATACACATTTTTCTATCATGGTGGACACTTTCTTTTCACATCTATTGTTTTTATGCTAAGCTAATGATTGTTTCTATCTCCTAATTCAACCATTAAACAGAAATCTTGTGTCTCATATCATTTTTTTAGGATGTTTATTACCACATTTGGGGACCATTGCCTGATGATTTCAGGTTATACTAGCATTGTTGGGACATTTGGTAGGCAAATCCTGATGTGCACACACACTGAATCAAGGTTCCATCAACATTAGCATACTGTAAAAACTTGAAATAAACTCCTGACAAACTCCTGATCAAAACTGATCATCTTCCTTGGATTGCTTCAAAGATTTCATGCAAAGTTCACATAAAATTCTCAATTTCTTTTAAATACACAATAATACAAAAGACAATACAACAACAAAGCTTGCTAACACCTGCATTCAACCACTCAGACTTTCTGTCTTTCACCAAGAGAGCTGTGGAATGAGGATTACAGGACTCCCGGCTCCTCTCTTCCCTGTCATTACCCATGCTGCCTCAAGGCATCTCATGACTGGGAACCTGCATTCTGTGTACAAGGAAACTCTGAGACAACTTGAATTTGAAACAAAACGTAGCGTGATGCGAGACCACCACCACCGGAACGTATACAGTTCATTATAAACAAAGGCAGAACAAAGGCTGAGAAAGATGCTAGTCAGTGGTGTTTTTGAAACCTAGCACTACAGCTACCTGAGACTGCTATGCTGTTGAAAACGATGCCCTGTTACACACACACAGGCACACACTCGAACTTCTCACCTGCGATTAAAGGGCAGTGTGCTATCCAAACACACCAAGTAGCACTCAAACAGCAGCAGCTCAGCAATGTACACCAGTATGGCCATAAATGTCCACTCTAGCACACATTTAACAGCCAACACAGCATTAAACACACTCTAAATCAATAGAAACAAATGGTGACCGACTGAGGCCATCCATCAGACAAGGGTAGTGGGGTGAAAACACACCCATCCCCTTATAAACACACTCGCACTGACAAGGAACCTCAACTGCTGCAAGCTGAAGTCCCTCCAGGAGTTTACGTTCTGCAGATAAATCATTCATTCATCCCTCAAAGCTTAGTTGCTCATGATGTCAGCCCTAGGCTAGTGATTTATGCAATAGTAAAACAATGACTGATACCCAAGCTCTTACACTCCCCCCCTCTCCTTCCCTTCCCAGCCAGCTAGCGGGATCACTTACGGTGCAGGTGCTCGGAAGCATAGTAATACACGTCCTCATAACCCTCATGATAATCCTCTTCCGGACGGTACTTTTTGCCCTTGCGTCTCCTGGACCTCCGGATCTGCTTGACGAAGCCAAGGAAGCGATCCATGCCTGCCCACCGCGTGCAGTCCCACTGACACAGGCGCAGACCGCTGCACTCAGCCAGCGTGTGTGTGTGAAGGTGTGCGTTCTGTTTCACAAAGAGCACAGCTCCGAGAGATCTCAGAAAGAGAGAAAGAGTGAGACAGAGGCGGAGAGGCAGAGAAGGAGGGGTAGGGAGTTGCAGGGGGGGGAAAGCAACGAATCGCAGTCAGCTGGAGAAGATGGGTCAAATATCAGTCTACTCCGGTGCGCTGCTCTCCTCTAAAGAATACCGTGCGTGGAAGGGTCCTCAGCCATACAACTGAATGGGTCTTTGTGCATGCGTGCACACACGTGTAGGTAAGGAAGAGTGTGGGGTAGGAACAAAAGAGAGAGTGGCAAAAAGAAGAGAAGGGCGGGGGGAAACACACAGGGAAGACACAAAGTTCAAAGGAACCAGCAGCAAGGCGAGGAATCCTTGGGCTATGACTGTCTCATTCCAGAGTGGGAAAAAGGGTAGGGAGTTTGTCTGCCTCTACAATAAGCATGAGGGTTTATCATCATAAGAATGACAAACAAAAGAGTTGTGCACGAGTGGGGTGTGGATAGAAACCCTCAAGGGTCTCTCCAGCAGTTCCATTGCAAGACAAAAGATAACTCCACTACAGTAGATGGAAGGGGTACTGTGGTTATGTGTAGCTAGTGTGGCACTGAAAAAAAGCTGAGAGGATTACAGCAATCTCCAATTCACCAACAATGCAGCCAAGCCAGCCGGTGCTGCCTAGATCAGTGGCTAATAGCATTAATAGGGTTAGCGGACTTGTTAATTGAGCTGTTTGCCAACAATGACACCCTGGCGTGTGTCAGTAACCCATTCATTCAGAAGGGGTGTGTGCCGTGTCACCTCAGGGTGATAACAGTACTCCCAAGAGACCTATTGTACTGATGTCATTCTACTGCCTTGACTGTTCTAACCTCCCTGCACTTTTCTTCCCAGTACTGGAGATGGACAATCGCGTCAAAAACACCCTGTGATTCTTCACCTTATGGAATCAACCATTTTATATTGGCAAGTTTCACTGTGATTGGATGGCTGAGGTAGACCATCATGGTCTAAAACATATCATGGGAGAATAAATCCGTTCACAGAAAGCTCGCTTTTTCTGTGGTGTTAAGTCTTTTCTTTTGTGCAACGCAGCAAGGGGGGCTTCTTTTGTCTGAGGTTTGTCACGCTCACAAGTACGTAGTAGGAGGTTAAATCCCACCATGCTGGATCACTCCTTTTCTTATGTCATGATTTGCATTTAGCAGCTACAGCCAAGTTTTCACACGTTAAGGATTACATACGTGTTTGTCTCTGAGGTTTTGAAGAGAGAGAAAGGAAAGAAAAAGAGGGTCAGACCGGAGCCATCATCCAGCGGTAAACACACATGGTCTAGACATGTCAAGCATCAGTTTGTACAGGAGACATTCCCATCAATTCCTGTTACTTTTCTACTGACATTTTCAGAAAAATACATTTATTATTATTATTATTACTACGATTATTAAATCTTTAAATTGCAATTAATCACATTACATTGACAGCTGTACTGGATCTTACTGCAGGATTCTCAAAAATCCTCAGTAAAGAAACAGTCTATTTGTAGATTGACAAAAATCCTTTGAGCAATTAGAAAAAAGTCCATACAAATAAGATCTAAACTGCCTATAAAATAAGACATTGCCTCTCTGATTGTCTACTGATGAGCAGACACATGTTTTCTCATCAGGGAATGGTGCATCCAGGGAATTCACAGCTCCCACAATTTTGAGACTCAGACTTGTTTATCCAATCTGTCTGCCACCTGAGGCAATCAATGCACGTTCAACAGAATCATTATTGTTTCAGGAAATACAAAACTCCAGACGCAATCTAGCTAGCGGGTTGGGTGTTTAATTAGCTCTGTGGTCGCCATACCTGTAATTAGACATCCTCTGTCCACATCGAAAGACTGAGTTTGGATTCAGGGCAGCTGCTCTTTGCAAAACTGCACAACAGAGGCAGTATTCTCAAGCAGGGGGGTATGAATCAGCATGACGAGAGTTCCTTTATAAAATAATTCTCATCTTTATTGGAGCTTTGCAATTCATGATGCAGTAACTATTACTATTCATGAGGTAAGTGCATTATAATTAAGACTATGGCTAGGAGATGGTGTAATTAAGACTAATTCACTATATTTCATAATATTCCATCTGGTACTTTGGAATAAGAGCTGTAATGTGAAGCATCAAGGAGTAGTAATGTTGTGATGGTTTGCGCTTGTATGTTATGAGGATTGTGGCAGTGTTCCAGGTGTGAGTCTCTCCTGAGATTGTTTTCAGATAAACCACTGCAGTAAAAGCTAGGCTTTAAACACTGAGCCTGTGCCAAGTTCTCAGTGTCTCTGCACCTAGTCAGAGCTAAGCATTTGCTGCAGTCACCGTTTCTCCTGTCCAGCTCACAAACCCAAAATATAACTTTGTGTCTCATTTCCTTTTTGGCTCAATTCCATTTGTATGGTAAATGCTGCGGTAGGTGCAGAGCTGCAATGGGAGTCATTTATAATGGCTGCATGACTTCCCTTAAAGGAACAGCTCGCCCAAAAAAAAAAAATGAGAACTGTAATTTTTTACGCACACTCATGTCATTCCAAACCACGTCCTTCCACCTTTACTACTTTGTTCATGAATGTGACAAACAGAACTGTGTCCAATTTGTAAACAAATCATTGTTTTCAATCAGAATTAAATGGTTTATTCAAGTTCACAAAACTGGTCTAAACAGTTTGTTCACAAATTGGATTGATCAGAGCCTCGTCTGATGTTTATATTACAGACCAAATCCTCATTCAAGTCATACAATATGAAAAACAAAGGATATTTTTCAAAATTCACCTTTTTATACTATTGAAGAAAGTCATACAGGTTTGAAATTATGTGAGTGTGAGTAAATGACAGAATTGTTATTGTTAAGTGAACTACCTCAGCAGTGGGAGGCAGACTGAAAGTGTGTGCGTATGAGCAATCCAGGCAGAACTTCTTAAAATCCTCACTTGTGCAACCATTTGAGCGTGAACTGCCTGAGGCTTTTTCTGGAACCAGGGCTGTGCCAGTTTGTTGCAATATGGTAGCTCCTCTTTGGAAGCAAGTCCATTGCCTGGGTAGAAAAAAAAAGCTGTCCAGACACCACATCTGCTATGAGCAAATGCTTCAGATGGTTGAAACAACCTCTCAGTAGAGGCAGTAGGATGCTGACAGGTTAAACGTTTTTGTTTTCACAGTTATTTGATCTGAGGCATTCAGAAGTCATGCAGGATTGCTGAGTCAAGTGCTTCACAACTTTACAAACAAACCAACCCACACAAAAAAAAAATTCAGTCTTTTTGAATGTTCTGCCGCCTTTCCCATTGCCCACAGTCTCCCTCTCATGGCTGAGTGAATCTCTTCCTTTACTAATTTATCACATCTGCAAGGTCTACATTTATTCTGCCCTTAGCCAGTTCCATGAAGTAGTTCTATTTTCATACCTTCTGCTCTAGACTCTTCCTCATTCGAGATGGCAGTTCTGCTTTGAGTGCAGAAACCAACACTTGACCAACTCGCTTATGACCTGGAAGGTTGCAAGTTGCATCTTTACAAGGAGGATCAACTTTGCCCATAAGCAACATACTTCACTCCAAGTTGCTCTGGGGGAGAACGGTCACTGCAGTAAGTTCATTGTGCAGTTTTATGGTGACATTCAGGAGTGTAAAATTAAAATTTTTTGGCTAATAAAGCTATTGGTCAGTTGGATTTTTGTTAAGGAGCCAATTTTGGATCTTGACCACACTGTATTAAAGGATTAGTTCATTTTCAAATGAAAATTACCCCAAGTTTTACTCTCCCTTATGCCATCCTAGGTGTATATGAATTTCTTCTTTCTGATGAACACAATCTGAGATACAGTATATTAATAAATATCCCGATGCATCCAATGAGCGATACCAATGAGTATGAAGCTGAAGAAACTGCATCCGTCCATCATAAACTTACTCCACACGGCTCTGGGAGGTTAATAAAGGCCTTCTGAAGCGGATGGTGACCGGAAGGTGGTCTGGCGGAAGCTAGATATTTTACTTCATAACATGTTAAATATGGATTTTTTTTTTTTTTTTTTACACAAATGTGTCGAATCACTTCAGAAGGCCTTTATTAACCCCCCAGAGCCGTGTGGGGTATGTTTATGATGGAAGGATAAGGATGGATGCAGTTTCTTGAGCTTCATACTCGTTAGTATCGCTCACTGCCATTATAAAGCTCGGATGAGTCAGGATATTTATTCATATATCTCAGATTGTGTTCATCAGAAAGAAGAAAGTCATATTCATCTAGGATGGCTTGAGAGTGAGTAAAGCTTGAGGTAATTTTCATTTGAAAGTGAACTAATCCTTTAAAGTCATGGAAACAAGTGTGTGGTAAGGAATAGAGATTCTATACTGTGACTAGAGGAAGGTGACAAAAGTTAGAAATCAAAAATGAGTCAGAACAATATGGTATCTCTGAAACCGCCAAAAGCAGCATTAAACCTGGATAAATGTGCCTCCCCCGTCTCAGATTAGATAGTAATGTTATTTACTCATCCAAAATGTCTCCACTATAACTGTGAATGTGGAGCTTATGGCTTGTACATTTTGAAAGCTTTAGCTTGCCTACCTCAATCTTCCATCATGACAGCCCTGATGTACTGTTATTACAAAGACAGAAGCATTTCAGAGTGCAGGCCTGAGCATGGATCAGCTAATGGAAGGGTTAAAGGTCAGGCCTAAATCCTAGCCAAGATGCGAAACATTTCAAGAACTCCATTGACACTCTCATTACCTTAGAACATACTTAATCCTTTGTGTCAGTTCCTTTCCGAGTCTGACGTCAACATAAGATTAGGGGGAACCTCACAATGGTCGATTATTTTTGTTTGAGATAGTTGGGAAACCTAGAAAAACAAGTCCACAACATAACTCTGACTGAAGGGAATTATCTCAGACCTGTTCATGAATGTTAAGAAGTTGGTAAATAGTGCCAGAATGACAAGACTAGAGAGGGAGAGACAGAATAAAAGAAAAAAACTAGGATGAAAGTATGCATCTTTAAGTATACCAGTACTGTCAAGAGAGGGTGGAAGAAGAAAGATCGAAGGATTTATTCTTTCACACCCGCCCTCTGATTCATTTCACGCCCAGACGGTTTATGTTAGCCAAAGCCTTATGGGCAGACACTGGCCTTCATTCAACCTCAAAAAGCAGTGGGCAGAACAAACCAGTGACCTTCCCACCCTCTACTGGGAGTTCTCTAGCACTATAGGAGTTGAGGACAGAAAAATATCATTAAATAATTTAATTCAAGTGTGGGTGTCCCCTTTTCATGCATGGAAGGCTAAATCCACTATCAAGGTAATTAATTTGATTAACAGAGAACACTTAAAGGCCAATAAATCAGCTGATCAGCAGTTGACCTACTGTATGTATGGGAAATAACAATTGTAGATAGCTAATTTTGTACTTTATAAAGACGCTGACTCAACTTCTTGTGCTTTATAGCCAAATATAGAATCTACCAGTTCACTAACGCAGCAACAGATTGAGATCAGATTGAGAAAAGAAAGGTGAAAAGAAAACAAAAAGATAAACAAATAGCTCTGGTGTGAATCTGCAGCAGTTAATACACAAACTTCAAGCATCCCTAGGAGGTAGATATCAGTTATCATTCTCATGCAGTCATTCATTTGGCTGGTGGTCACTGATAAAACATACTACTTTAAAATAATTGTTGGGCAGTGTTAACCAGACCAAATCCTAATATATCCACAATGATTGGTGTCAGAATACAGTCAAAAACCACTTAAGAGCTAGTAAAATGTCAATGAAAATGAGTGGGAAAAACACTTGATTCACTGGGGAGACTATGCATGAGTGCCATCTTTGTGACCTGTCTAGTCTCCTCAGTCAACCCAACTGGCAGACATAGAGGAAGTCAACTACACAGTGATGACACAAAGAAGGCCTCCAACAAAAACTGCAATCACCCAGAAAGGGTAAATCTCATGCCCTCTACTTCCATAACAGAACACAATATAAAATAAAATATGCATTTTATGATTAAACACTGTTTAAAGAAGGTCACTGTTGGCATATGATTAATCAAAGATTGCTAAAGTCAACAGATTTTACTAATAGACCTACAAATCTCTGTGTAAAAATAAAATAAAGATGCTGCCATCTTTCTAAAGTCATTTTACTCCCCTCAACTGGGGTGCCTCCAAATCTCAGGTGAAAATTGTAATTTTGACCCCCCTCTACAAAATAGTGGATTAGTCATTAAATATACATCTGTGACATTTAATATTTTGGCTTTCGTCACTGCTTATGTTGGTCATTCTACAGGAAAAATATTAACAAAATCAAAAATTTGAGCAGGGAAAGTCTCTAAAATATGGTTGATTTGACACGGAATGACCCAGTAATTATATAAAATGATTTAAATATAAATGTACTACTACTATACTACTGCTTCTACTATTATTTTATAAAAATATAAATAAATACATATACTTGTAAATATTTCTCAAATATATACATGAATGTGTTTGTATTTATATGTACATAATAATTACACACAATACACCCACATATATTAGGCAAACTTAAACTTTTAGTTTGTATGCGATTAATTGCGATTAATTGCGATTAATCATCTGACAGCCCTAATTACAATGTTGAATATAAACTTGGTATGTTAACTTGTAATAGTCTAAAATATCTGGAAATGTGCAAATGTGAATGAAAAGTGAATCTGAAATATTTCCAAATAAATCAATACCAAATCTAAATCAGAATTTAACCCAGCATTGAACCCATTTGTGAATCGATTCAGAAAATCAGTGACAGTGCACAGCCTGCTTAACAGAGAGACTGGGTGAGCCAAATATATCCAGTAAACAGTGTTGGATTCATTTCATGGTGGGAATCCTTTATTGATAGCAGTCACGTGAAAGGCGTTCACTGCAGAAACTCATTTTAGAGATGTATGTGAAAAAAGGCTGAGAGGGAGCATGCAGATGGTGACGACTCTGAATAAAACATGAGGGGAGAGTGACACAGACTGCTAAAAATCACATTCGGATCAGAGCACAAATTCAGCATGTCACAAACAGCATTTCCAAAAGCAACAACGTCAAGTGAAAGTGTCCAAATCCTGCATGGGACATCTCGGCTGACCCAGGCTGACCTCAGGGTCTCAGATGCCAGTTTTGTCCCCTGAACCAGTCAACCTTTTCAACCGCCATCAAACAACTGCCAGCACTGCGCTATAACTGTGAGCGTGTGTACTTCTACAACACATCCTGTAGGCACTCATTCCCTAGGCACCTCCCATGTGTCATTCCTGACAGAGGGAGAAATCTTCCGCCAGCCTTGACAGACATGTCCACATTATTAATGTACGTGACATGACTTCAAATGGAGTCGATTGTTTTCTTCAAGCCTGTCAGCGACAACACAAAATTCAGCATTGTATGTGGCACTTTTATTGGCTAAAAAATGAGACGAAGGAGTTTTGAAGGGTATTTTTTTGTTTGTTTTCACAAATTTAACTAAGATGGTATCTTAACCTTGTACATAGAACAAAAACAAAACAAAACAAAAAAAAACAGTGTGAACAGCCCCTTACAAAACACAAGAATGAAGGTGGAAAGAAATGTTTGTGATTATTTAAACTGACCAAATTTTACAATGTCCTCCAGAGAAACTGAGGAGAGATGATTCTGCATCCAGCTGGATTGAATAAATATGCTTGCTGTTGTTCATTACCTAACACACCCTTGCTCACAGCAGACTTGAAGTGCTCCACAAAAGGCAGAGGTGTCTGATTAACTGTTTTATTGTGCATGAATCCTCCTAAAGCTCTTTGGGAAAGGCTCCA
Organism: Chanodichthys erythropterus; assembly: GCF_024489055.1. Taxonomy (NCBI): domain Eukaryota; kingdom Metazoa; phylum Chordata; class Actinopteri; order Cypriniformes; family Xenocyprididae; genus Chanodichthys; species Chanodichthys erythropterus. The sequence continues at coordinate 11,579,626 of NC_090228.1, forward strand.
ATTGCCACAAGTGCCATTTTGTTGAGTGACAGTTAACATTTTCTCCAATTCATAGGTCGCTCACACTGTACCCGGACTGACTTCACGGTCCAAAACCTAGATTCATTTTTGCAGACCACGTTTCATATGAGAAGTGTGACTCCCTCAGACTGTCTACAGACTGTCTGCATTTCTGAAAGATTGACAAATGTGTCTGGAAATTACAAAAATACCATTTTTTTTTTTTTTTTTGAGTTCTGTATTGCCAACAAATCAATTATCATTGATATTGATATTTATTTTCATAAAAATACAAATTCTACATATTTTTATCTCAAATTAAAAATACATAATTTTAAATGCTACAAGTGAAGGCATTACAACATTATAATGCACAGCATGAAAAAAGGTTTTGCCAAGACATTTAAAGGTGTGGTTGATTAAGATTTCACTTTTTTAACTTTTGTAGCATCTGGACCAATCAGGCACACAAAATTACTCATTATATTTAAGGAATTACCCATAAACTTACTCAATCAAAGCTCTGTGAACCCATCCCCCTAAAACTGCAACCAGCATGTACCAAAACTGCAACCCAAATGTAGCTAGCACACAGGCACAACTAGGTGTCCTGTTACAGATATATGGTACTTTTATGATCAGAAAGAATGCTATAGAGACTCATTCTTTCTGAGAAGGACAAATAAACTCTCTTAATTCTATAATTTCTCTATATAACCACTTGGGAAATGTATAAACATGTATCCAAGTTTCCCATCTCATGACTTTTCTTTCATGGGATTTATTCTATGTATTAATTTTCTCTTTTGAACTAGTTTGGTATTAATATCCCAGAGCTGCAATGTATAGTTAACTGGAATCACATGGGTAGCATGTTTGAATTCTACGGACTCCAAATTTCGATTCCTATTTAGTAATTTATATTATGTCCATACCTGTGCAACACATCAGTATTACAAGAATGTTTAATAGTTCTTATTCAGGAACTCAGCTTGTTAATCTTTCTTGGTCGTAAAAGCCCTGACAGGAGGTGTGTTGTCACCCAGAAATACAACACCTTCATTGGCTGCATCAACCTTAAGAGGTTGGGCTTTGACCAGAGGTTAAAAGCTAGAGAACAATGCCACTCCCTCTCTTCTTCCTTGCTTCTGGACGACCGAACGGGTCTCCTTGCGGCCGGCCTCTCTAGGCCCGGCCTGCAAGGCCTGCCGCCCCCGGCCTACAAATTAACCATGTGCTCATCATCCAACATGAAAAGACTGGCAACAACTTCGGACTGAATCCTCAAGATCTCTCCTCAGATGCTCCTCAGCCTCAGGGCATCTTGCAAGTATTGTACATTTTAACACTAAACAGCGATTTAGTATTAATTTGTAAGACTTACCTTTGCTATTGCGGAAGAAACCGATGATTCCTTTCCAGATTGTCTTTGACTTTTTCCTATAGCTCTAGTAACAGTACCTCCTTCGGTTCAACTATATCATTACTCATTCTTACCTACAATACGTATGTGTGTGTGTGACCTTTGTTGTATGTTATGTGTTTGTTAGTTTAGTTATGTGTTTGTGAATTAGTTAATAAAGATTGTGCACAATACATGTTTGGTTCTGACTCCGTCTGCTCATAAATTGCCTCTTAAGTGATTTAGATCCCGAACCTATGCTCTAAGTAGCACAGTGCGATAAGAATGTTATTTTTCCATAACCTGGAAATGAACATTTCTTAGAATTATTAAACAATCAACACTAAGTGTTGCCTGGACAACAGGTTAATTGATTGTAATATTAAGATTAATGTAGCTATATCCAGTAAATCTGATGAACAGATTTACATATTCATAATTAATCATAACTAATAAATCATACTGAGTTATGAATAATTATGAATATTGAGTTAATTCGCTACACTTTAGTTAGTGTGTAATTTTGCTGTTTGTGCATAAACAACATCTACGTTACGACGCTCAAAGTTCAATGTAAAGGGAGATATTTTCTTTTACAGAAATGCCACAAATGACTGGTAGGGACTACAACGAGCTTCTTCCTGGGTTAGTGACATCACTAACCATAAAATTTACATAAACCCTGCCCCAGAGAACACGCAACAAAGGGGGCAAGAACAATGCAAGGCTGAACACCGTTACTGACAATCCTCATTTTGGCTGCGTGAGATTCTCCTGCTTTGTTGTTGTTGAGCAACCGAAGCGTGAGCTTTTAAAGCTCCACCCTCTTTTGGAAAGTGGGCTGGGAGCAGCAGCTCATTTGCATTTAAAGAGACACACAAAAACGGTGTGTTTTTGCTCACACCCAAATAGTGGCAAATTTGACAAGCTATAATAAATGATCTATGTGGTATTTTGAGCTGAAACTTCACAGACACATTCTGGGGACACCAGAGACTTATGTTACATCTTGTAAAAGGGGCATTATAGGTCCCCTTTAACAGCGTTATTAATGTTTTTTAGAGTCAACTTTAAGTGATCTAAATGTGCATGCTTGTCACTCCTATTTATACAGTTTTTTACAATTGATATTAGCATCTAATATCAACTAATTAGGGCTGGGGTATACATCGCATGCAATTGTCACATGCATTTCGTCAGTAAAGCCGGTTCCCTGATTACCGCTAAATCGCCATCACCTGCTTTCAAATGAAGCGGCATTTAATAGACAGAGCCGTAGTTCACTGATAAGCCACGCAATATCGCGTTCATTTTTAGCAGATATCGACTTTGATAAAGAACGCGATATTGCGTGGCTTATCAGTGAACTACGGCTCTGTCTATTAAATGCCGCTCCATTTGAAAACAGGTGATGGCGATTTAGCAGTAATCAGGGAACCAGCTTTACTGACAAAATGCGCGTGACAATTGCATGCGATATATCCCCCAGCCCTACAACTAATTAATTAAAATAAAAAATATTTTTACCTCAAGATCCCAAGAACGAAATCACGTCATACATTTGCTACCAGAGTCTCTTATCTGAATGGCTATGGAGGATAACATGACGTGTCTAGACACTGGCCTGCTTTCTTCAGACAACATTACTACTATAAAAGCATCACATGACTTATATATAAAGCTAGCACAGACGGTAGTATCTCTCCCTTGGGAAAGATGTTGTCATCTCGAAGACATTAAATCTAAGACAGCACACTGTCTTTGAATCATGAGAAATGTGTTTGTGACGCGATGCCCTGTAGGCCACCAGTTTCGTCTGCTGCAGTAAACACAATCATTCCTCTATCTGAGGATCATGCCATCACCACGATCTGTCTTTGGCTGTTTCGCCAATATATCGATTTGACATAACCTGCTTAATGGAGTGTGATGCGGCTCAAGCACCACTGGGGAGTAAGAAAAATTACAAGCACCTCAGATGTCTCTTGATTTTATTTTATGTTAAATTAAAACCACACAGCAATACTACATCTCATCTGCTTTTTTCTTCAACCCCAGTTATCGTTCTGAAGATATAAAAGATGTGAAGATGTAAATGCGATGATTTGCCAGAATATAAAGTGACTCTGCTGCAGGCATCTGCTGTGGTGTGAAGAGAGAAAAAAATAACACCTCTGCTGCTGGTGGGTCTAAAAATATATGTTCACAATCATAATAGACCTCTTGTTAGTTCATGTACCATATACTTGCAGATGACTACACTGATGACTACAGGGGCTATGAGTGACAAACCGGTGTGAACATGCCATAATATATAATCTTAAAACAGGTAAACAACATGCAGCATCCACCTGCTTACTGAAAGGGAAATCTGTATGTATTTATTATGTATAGTGTTGTTCTGTTCATACAATCAAAGTCAATGGAGTCCAGTATTGTTTTTGGACCTCATTGACTTTCACTGCATGGATCTTTTGTGTTCTGCTGAAACAAAAAGTAACATGGGTTCGCCGATCGATTCTGATATTTTCCAAATACATCGCAAATCGATTCTGAGCTTAGTTTTTAACAGCAGATGGCGCTCTAGGCTATTTTTTAACCACATGCTCAAATGCTCACAAAGAAGAGTGCCCGTGCTTTCGGTTGAGTCTGGGAATGTATTTGCACCTCAGAATGCTTTTATGACACGAGATTAATTAAAACAGTCCACTGTAATTCAGTCCAATTGTAATTCGCTTCAACCTTTTCGAACTTTATGAATGATTATTTTATAGAAAGGTTCAAGTGGTGTGTGTAAAGAAACTGGAATCAAGCAGAGTACAGGTGTTTCTAAAGCATGCAGTGCCATCTGCTTTTAAAAACTAAGATCAGAATCGATTCGAGAGAAAATCGCAATACATACGGAAAATATCAGAATCGATCCAGAATCATTTCTTGATTTGTGATGCATCGTTGTACCACCCCAGCGCTACAAGGTTATCATCAAGTACTTGGTATCATTTCATTGAAAACCCTCCAAATTTTGAAGAAAATAGATTTTGATCATGTTTGGTGTTCTTTACTACACTGCTGAAAAAAAACAAACAAAACAAAACAAAACAAAAAAACAGAAAAAGTGATGCAATTTATTGATTTCTTTTGTTATTATTCATGCTTGACATGATGACTTAGAAAGTAAGTTTGGGCTTCACAATCATGTCTACTGCATCTGGGCCAAATTTTGTGTTGATATCTCAAAGCAATCAAAAGTTATGGCATTTGGATCCATGGTAGACTTTTTATCAAAAGTCCAAAAACATTTTCAAACAAGTGATCTGAGTGTTTTACTGAACAAACGCCACAAAGCAATAAAATATTTATAATTACATAGAATAAGTATCCAGTAATATGATCCTGGTTGATGAGTGATGATCTTCCAGGGCTGTTTCAGCTGTGCGCTCCTATTTTTATGGCGCACAGTAAATCAGGACCTTTCAATCTGAGCAATCGATCCAATCCAAGCATGCGCAAATGTAAAAACAGTGTCCAATTAGTCTTGACACATTGTCCCTACCGACCACACCTGAGATCCCTTTTCCATTGGTTGAACTTTCAAATGACATTGGAAAACACCACATCATGATCATGAGTCCTACACTGTAAAAAATTACCGTGATTTTAACAGTAAAAGACTGTAAAAATGCTGCAGTGAAAAACTGTTAATCGGTTTACAGAAAGTTTCCGTACTATATACGGTGAATAACTGTAATAGATCTAACGGTACATTTAATGTAATTTTACAGTAAAGTACCGTTAAATTCACAGTTTTTGGAAGTGAAAAATAACAATTCATTGTAAAATTTACAGTGGAAAACCGTAAATTGACATTCCCACAATTCCCTGCGTGACACTTCACATTTGATATATTTTCGTTGAAATAACTGTTTCTTCTTAGGTTTTTCTCATTTTTTTCTAATCAGTTATGTACATTAGGGTTTTATGTTACATCTAATGTTGTTAAATTAATGTTTAATTGTATTTTTAAAATTTCATGCATGTTACCATGATGGTGTTTAATGTGTGTGTGAATGACACTGTGTGCACCTTCTATATGTTAGTGTAGTGTTCCTCAGCCTGTGGAAAAGCTGCTTGTGATGAACTTTGATTCATCACGTGACTCTTATCACCACTGTGTCTGGTGACTGTCAGTGTATTATAAAGGTACAAAACAGATATAAGTACTTCATTAGGTTGGTAAATTAACATTATATCAGTTAATGAAATACGTTATTTTACCGTAAATTTAACAGATTTTTTTACATTGCTACTGTATTTTTTACGGTAAAGTTCTGGCAAACACAGCTGCCGTTTTTTTACCGTAAATTTTACTGGGATTTTTTTTTTTTTACAGTGTATAGCTTAAGCCAAGCAGCATGTCATGTCACTCCTTGAGGATTTTCTCAAGATCTCCACATCATGTTATGTTGTGTGAGAGTTTGTTTGAATTGAGAATCTGCTCTAAATAAAGATGAGTGATTAACAATGGTTTACTTATGATACACGTAGAACTTGGCACAAAAGCCTCATCTGTATGCTGTTTAAACGTGCGTCTGCTGTGAGTTATGGTTTTACGTCACAAAAATATTGGCCAAATTTAGTTACTCTGATCGAGTCATAGAATGTGAATTTGTTATTGTTCGATACCGGTCTGTGGCCGATCAATCAGATCATCCCTAATGACTATGAATCCTGGCCAAGGAAAAAAACACAGTCATCCATTTCCTCTCCTTGCCTGATTAAATTTGGTCATTACACCATCTTTTAAACAGAAGAGCTGCAGTTGCTCATTGAACAGCCATAGCTGTTCAGTGTTCACCTAAATTTCAACTTATAAAATTAGTAACATTAGTAATATAATCTAGTTATGCTGAGGAGGATTTTTAATAATGAATTGCAGCCATGGAATATGTTCAAAAATATGGATTCAATTTCAGTGTGTCATTTAAAAGCTTTTTTTTGGTTATTTGTATTTAATATATTTGTTGTGTTCAAATGTCTGTATATTGTTCTGTGCAGGTAGTGAACAAAAGGAAACAATCTTAGCTTTAGTCTAGCATGCCTTTCTTTACTTTGAACTTGACTTTCAATACGATTCAAACAATCCTATTAACCACAGCCGAGCGAAGGTGTTCTTACAATCAATTAAGGTGAAGGGAACTCATCCAGGGCATCTTCCTGAATTTAACATGGACCAGCATGCTAGTGGACATCCTATAATATAATTTCCATCTTTGTTATAGAACTGAGTAGATTTCCAACAAGTTCAGATCAAGTGCATTGACTATGAAAAATGGTACGCATGACTGGCTAGACAACCCTGTGGACCACAACAGGAAAAAATTTGCCAAATGCACACACTGCTAAAAGCGATGATAAAAAAAGCACACACAGGTGATATTTGTAAAGTCAAATTTGATCCTAATCCTGTTTAAGGCAAGAAATGTACCAACTAATGTCAGGTGAACACTGTGTCTGCCAGTCTGAAGAACAATTATATTACACCAAACTGTGGTCGTGCTCCCAGAACAAGAGCCTGTTTCACAAATGTCACATTGGACAATTTATTGGGGCAGATTTTCACATAATGCCAAAACAATGCTTTGATTTTTTTAAAAACACACGTGTCTATAAAGGACACAGACTTCTAGGGCTGGGACAATATATTGAATCTCGATGGATGATACGAAGAATCTGGAGCGATTCTGATATTTTGCGATGTATAGCGATTCTCTCTCGAATCGATTCTGAGCTTAGTTTTTAAACAGCAGATGGCACTATAATACATGCTTTAGAAACACTCGTACACTGCCTGCTTCCAGTTCCTTCACACACACACCACTTACACCTTAAATAATCGTTCATAAAGTTCGAAAAGGCTAAAGCGAATTACAAATCTTGCATCATAAAAGCATTCTGAGCCGAGGTGCAAGTATATTTAACCACTTACATGACTCAGCCAAATGCACGAGCGCTGTCCAGCACTCTTCTTCATGAGCATTTGAGAGTGTGCGGTTAAAAACTAGTCTAGAGTGCCATCATCTGTTAAAATCTAAGCTCAGAATCGATTCAAGAGAGAAAATATCAGGATCGATCCAGATGCATTGCATTGATCGAGAATCGATGTATCGTCCCAGCCCTACAGACTTCCAAACCCACCCTTGGAAGTGTGACAACTAGCCCCAGCAAGCCCTATAACATAAGATGAGATCTGATACCACCTTTATTTTAAAAGCTGCAATAAGATTTTCTGTCTGCTAGAGGTTGCTAGAGGCCTATTCAAAACAAACGCGTAGCTCGATGACACCAAGTTTGAAAGCAGAAATTTGGGACATGTGGTCTTTACCTCACAGCCAGTGTAAAAGAATTTTTGATAGTACTCGGGAAGAAATCATGTTCATGGATGCGATTATTAACGTTACTGTAGTATGTAGCAAAGCAGGACCGAGTTGTGAACGAGGTGCTGAACGAGGCGATTGCGCAACACTCCTCACGAGCAGCAGAACTTTTATTATGACACAGTCGCCGGCGCTGCTTCTGCTTTTCTGGTCATGAGTATGAGGTAACGCAGCTCTGTTTATCATATTAGATACATTTGAGTGTTTTTCTCTGAGGCATGGTGTTTGCAAAAAAAAAATAAAAAAAAATCAAGAAAATTAGATAATACTAAACGTGTTAAGCTATATAACAATATTAGTTTTCTGTCTATAAATATATCAAAAATATATCTTGTCTATTAAAACGTAAATATTAAAGCGTCTTTGGTGTTTCCATGGTTTCTACAAAATAAAACTGGAAACTGAGAGTAACGCGGGTATGACGCAAATGACAGGCGACTCCTTGCACGTCCCGGAGCCTTGGTTAAAACTGCAATTTTCTCACAATTTACAAATAGTAGCAAACATTTGGGAAATTGTAAGTACTCAAGTGAACAAAATATATAACACTGGCCTAGTGTTTTTTACGGAAGAGGGTTAGGGCCAAGCAATAACAAAAAAAATAAAACCATCTTGAGATTAAAGTTGTTAAATTTCGAAAAAAAAAGTCAATAAAATGTTGAGAATAAAGTCATTAAATTACAAGAAAAAAGTTGTTTAATTATGAGAACAAATTTGTAATTTAACAACTTTGTTTTCGTAATTTAACAACTTTTTTCTCGTAATTTAATTACTTTTTTCTCAAAATTTAACGACATTTTTCTCATAATTTAATGAATTTGTTCTCGTAATTTAATGACTTTTTTCTCGTAATTTAATGACTTTATTCTCAACATTTTATCTCGACTTTTTTCTCGAAATTTAACGACATTTTCCTCATAATTTAATGAATTTGTTCTCATAATTTAACAACTTTTTTCTCGTAATTTAATGACTTTATTCTCAACATTTTATCTCGACTTTCTTCACGAGATTTAACGACATTTTTCTCATAATTTAATGAATTTGTTCTCGAAATTTAACAAGTTTTTTCTCGTAATTTAACGAGTTTGTTCTCGTAATTTGACGAGTTTATTCTCAACATTTTATCTCAACCTTTTTCTCGAAATTTAATGAGTTTTTTTCTCGTAATTTAACGAGTTTATTCTCAACATTTTATCTCAACCTTTTTCTCAAAATTTAACGATTTTTTTCTCGAAATTTAACAACTTAAATCTCGAGATGGTTTTATTTTTGTATTATTGCTTGGCCCTAATCCTCTTCCGTAGTTTTTTGGATATTTTATTGAAAAATTTGTACATATTGCACCGTTAAAGCCAAGCAGTACAGAGCCACTTTCAAGGAGAACTAAAACTGTTCATTTTAATAAATTACAGGCTCAGAGAGCACACTAATAAAAGCCACTACCTAGAATGTGTGAATATAAATAAAAAGCCCCATCACTTGCCAGAACCAATCAAAATCCAAGAGATCTCCATGCAAGTCTGATTCTCACTTTATAAAATGGTGGCAAGGACATTATAAAAGCCTCAAATCAATGAAACATTAAAGGCATGGTATTGGCGAGCACTTTACTGAGATAACCTTGAAATCTACAAGGACAAGAAACAGAAACCTTTTTCAGGTGACTTGCACCAGGCTGCATTAGAGAAACTTTATCACCGGCATCTAGACATTGACTGAAATACAGGACAGGGTCCCTGAGAATAAAAGTCAAAACTGTTCAGTGTAAAAGCCTCCTCGACTTAGGAAAGTGGGAACACTGCATAGATCATTCACACATCCAAATATTTAGCCACCGTTTCTGACGGATCATATTTTAGAGCTCGTAATTGCTCACTTGTTTCCTTACTCAGCTGGCTCTGATTTCTAACACTTAAAATAAAAAAATAAAAAACTCCCAGCACTCAATATGCCAAAGTCAGCTGGATGCCATGAGTCAGACACTATCATTTTAACAGTTACAGCAATGGATGTCAAAATTCTTTTGAGATTATGAAGAAATCACTCAGTGAATAAAAAGAATATGAAATGCTGTGAAAAAGATTGTAAAAGCAACTGCAAAATTATATCTATTATTAAATCAAAAGTTTATCTAGATGGTGGACCAGCATGGCATATCCAAAATTTATCTGGTGAAGCTGGCTGACCAAAGAAGTCTTGCTGGTTAAGGTAGATAAGCAGCAGTGATTGCATTTAGTAATAGAATAAAATCACCAGCAAGGTGCATTAGAGATAAAGCCAGTTTTTTGGAAAGTGATACGCTAGCACAGAAAGAGAAATTTGCTCCTTTTATGGTTGCAAGTACACTGATCAAATCAGGAGCTGAGTATTACTGCAGCAGTACGCAATCATACCTCAGACACTTGAATCTGGCCAATACCTAGACTTTTGGAAGGACTGGAAATGAAATGGAGTGAAGAAAGAAATTGAAATATATGCTTTCTGTGGGAGAAAAACACACTTCACGAAATGAGACAAATTTCATAAAAGAATATCGCTTTAGACATAACTCATAGGGAGCTTTATAGAACACTTTCCTTTGTTGAACTGAATAAAAATGGCAAAGAGGTCTGTGTGTGGTTCTTGTCATTGGCAAATTTACTGCATTTCTTTATTTGAATCAGAAATCTAAAAAATTAGGGATATATACTATCTTTCCATTTAAATCAATGCCCTATCTTTGTTCACCCCATAAGTCCTTTGAAATAACACCTTGAAACTGCCCAATAAACAATTCTGCAGAATGACAGAGCATGTCGTTAACCCTGAGAGCTAACTCATATAACTACTCAGTGGGAGGGGGGGAAAAAAATACCGCCTACAGGAATCTTAATGATATTTAAGACCTTTCTGAGATGTAAATATGCTATGAATCACAGCACACAGCAGGATAAGTGATATGATTGGGTAGCACATAATGAATATTTATGAAAATATACATAAGTGTTGTTAGAGAAAAGTGATATATGTTTGAAAGCATGAATATATCAGTTTGCGTTTGTGTGTGGGAGATCATATCACCTCTACCATGGAAACAGCATATACAGTAGCTATAAGACAAAATATAAAACCTGCATAATTTTACCATAACAATGTAAAAGACAAACAGTCAGCTGGTTATTATTACAACATAAAAATCAGTTATACAAATCATTTCAAATCACTGTTAAGGGGTTTGACAATGACCCTATGGACACAACTAAATGGACAAATATTGATTTCAGTTCAAATAATTATACTGTGTGAGAAAAATATACAGTGAAATGGTATTACTAATAAATGTGAAAATACAGTACACACACAAGTTGAGTAAATGAGCAGCCGTTTACAATGCTAGCTATCCCACAATGCACTCTGTGTATCCTCATACTAGAGGCCTAGAAATGTCACAGTAGGTGAAAAGTGCCCTAAAAGCACAAAAGGGCTTTTGGGTTTAAACAGAACTGTTAAAAGGCCAGTGGAGGTTGAGCCAGCAGCCGTTGGAGGTGTAAGTGAGTGTTTCTTGTGTTAAACGTTACACTCCAGGTCTCCCTGCACATGCTAGGCCGGCGGAGTCGTCGTTAACCTTGCAGTTGACCCTTCTCTGGCAGGAGATGAGACGAGGAGCCTCTCTGTAGGTCAGTGTGTAACACATGACTCCCTGAAGGGTCTTATGTCCTCTAGGTTACTTCACACAGAGGCTCTGAGGCTCTGTAGGACCAGATAAGGATGGATGTGCACAGTTTGCGCGTAATGTGTGTGGAATTGAAACCAACTACTGGAGAGAAAATCCAATTTGGAGTCCACATTTGAGCATTATTTTGTTTTCACATATGATGGCACTATGAAAACTACAAATCAAAAGTCTGTATGGTACTTTATTGCCCATGACCAAAAAATAAATAAATAAATAATAATAATAATAATAATAATAATAATAATAATAATAATTTTTGATTTAAAATTCTGTGCTTAAATGCTTTCAGTTAGTTTTGTTGATTAAAAAAAATTATCTACAATATATATATGTCTACATTTAAATTTATACACAAATATGTATATTGAAATAGCAAAAACAAAAAGCTGGAAAATAAAAAAAAAAAATAAAATAATAAAATATTAAAATATAATGAAATAAATAAAATAAAATAAAGAATCAAAAATAAAATAAAATTCAATGAATGTAAATAAATTAATATAATGCATGAAAATGCAAATACATACAAAAATAAAAAAATAGTTAATGAAGTACCATGGTATCAACACCTGATATAATCACGGTACCATGGTACCACCACAGTATGTTATTTTAGTGTTTCAGGTGAGTTTCATAGAACTTTTAGATAATTTATTTATGTCTGCATTATAAAGTTATACACAAATATTTGTATAGAAATAGCACAAACAAAAATCTGAAAACTAAAATATGATAAAATAAAAAATAATATAACAAAAATTAAAATATATTAAAAATTTTATATAATAAAAATAATATAATATAATAAAAACTAAAATAAAAATATATTAAAATATAATAAAATAAAATAAGTAAAAAAAAAACAAATTAATAAAATGTAAATAAATGACTTTAATACATAAAGATTCTAATAAATAAAAAAATAATTAATGAAGTACAATGGTATCAACACCTGATATAATCACCACAGTATGTTATTTATAAAGGACTTTCAGAATGTTTCAGGTGAGTTTCACAGAATCTCATTCTATTAAAAACGAAGAGTATTAAATGATATGATTGTAACACACTGCAATTTGCCTGTGTTCCAGGCTGCTCGCTCGTGAAAGGATTTGTTTGCCGTGACAGCCAAAGAGTCTGCCAGGCATTTTCTCTTATCTGTGGCCACAGGTACGAACACGGGCAGCCCTAGGACAGGGGAAGCTGTTCTGCCTTGGAACATTTATCATTTTAGGAGATATGCTCTAGTGAACACACTCTTATTGTTTGCCCAGTGGCCATGGCAGAAGGTTTGGTGTTCAGTGGGGAGAAAAACATACAAACAATATGACATTTGGAGAGACAGGAAAAATAGGCCGACCTAGAGCAGATAGTAAAAACAGGCCCCAGGTATTGTCTCAGCTGCCCTCACTAAGCTCTAGACATTTTCTGACAACAGCAACATTTCAATATTGCATTACTCAGTCGTTCTCATCAAAAATTAATTGTTGGGGTCTTTTATATGGAGGTCTGGGACACATTTTGGCAAACAAAATGTCCTCCTTCCTGACATGTATATGACAGCCAGTGTCACTTCCAAGGTGGCAACAGGGGAGTTTGAGTGACTGAAAGTATATTGCAGAAAATCTATTTGTGCTCAGTCGGTCCAAGACACTACATAACAGAAACACAATAGTACTGAAACAAGTGTGGTCAGAAGCCTGAGGCTGAAGAGACGTCTGTTCAAACCTTCAAACTATAGCCAGTTTTTTTTTTTTTTTTTTTTTTTTTGGAGCAGTTAACAGATGAACAGCCTTTTTTGTTTTGCAAATCACATGCATATTCATCAGAGAATAATTTGTTTCACATCAGTACTCTAAGATGCATTTCTGCTCATTCATTAGATATAAATGCTTCATTTTGTTTCTTACTTTTTTAGTGTTAAATAGCATCAGCACAATAGCCAGGTTTCATCCATATATTTTTATTCAAATGTTGGGATATCACATAAAAATCATGCTGGATGGAAACAGAATAACATTTTGCAGGATTAAAACGCAAGACATGAAAGAATCTATAAAATAAATTTTTATCTTCTGACTTTTCATCTGACTTTTCCTTTAAATCATTAGTTGTGGTCGACATCAAAAACATCACTACGAGAAGCATTAAACATTCATTTTGGACTGTGGGTACATTATTGATCAAGATACAAGCTTTGTCTGCAGCATCCTCTGCCCATTTATACAGCTGCTGCTCCATGTGGAACACTGAGGGAGAATCACATGGGAAGCCAGTTACTACTAAACCCTTCCCCCAGCACACCCAACCTCCATCGCAGATTCACCAAGACCGAGGACTCCAGCATCAGCATTAGACAGTATCATCGTCTGTTCCACATGCCCTACTTAATGATTCAATACACACGAGCACACAGACATACACACATACTATCCATATTATCATATTACATGCTCTGCCTCAGCAACCTGGAATATGGAGCATCTCCGCCACATGCTGCGCCGTCTGACTCAGTGGTGGTTAGTGTGTAGAGATTGATGGGATCATGATTTTTTTTTTTTTTGTTAGGGCACACATAAGTGCCATGCCAAATTACAGCATAGGATATGACATGGTGTGACAAATGCCTTTTAACAGGATTGCTACATTTCATCATGATGTGATCCAGCTGTTGAAGACAACTGTCTCTAGTTCATACAGGTGGATTGCAAACATCAACTTTCAACCTCTGATCTCTCCTGAAAGCCATGAAAACCTGTTTTCTTACCGGCTTGTACAAGCAGAAAGACAACTTCTGAGAAATGTGTCACACTTTTCTAAGGACAAACTTTTGGATTTTCGATGGATGGATTTTCGATGGATGGATTTTCGATGGATGGATGGATGGATGGATGGATGGATGGATGGATGGATGTATGGATGGATGGACAGACGAATGGATGGACGGACAAATGGAAGGACGGAAGAACAGAAGGACGGACGGACGGATGGATACAATTGGAGAGGAGAAAAGACAGATGGACAAATAGATGGATGGAAGGACGAACAGGTGGATGGATGGATGGATGGATGGATGGATGGATGGATGGATGGATGGATGGATGGCTTCAATTGGACAATTGCACAGAAGAATAGATGTATACCAACAGATGGACAAATGGATGGATGGAAAGATGAAGAGATGGATGGATGGATGGAAGGACAGATAGATGGAAGGACGGACGGACGGATACAATTGGACATAAGAATAGACATATACTGATGGATGGACAAATGGATGTATGGATGAACGGATGGAAGGAAGAATGGATGGATGGATGGATGGATGGATGGATGAATGGATGGATTCAATTGGACAATTGCACAGAAGAATAGATGTATACCAACAGGTGGACAAATGGATGGATGGATGGAATTGGACAGAAGAATAAACACATACTAACATATGGACAAATGGATGTATGGAAAGATGAAGAGATGGATGGATGGAAGAACAAATAGATGGAAGGACGGACGGATACAATTGGACATAAGAATAGATATACCGACAGATGGACAAATGGATGGATGGAAGGAAGAATAGTTGAATGGATGAACGGACGAAGGGATGGATGGATAGACGGTTGGTTCTTTGATTGGTTGGACGGATACAATTGGACAATTGGACAGAAGAATAGACATATACCGACAGATGGATGGATGGATGGATGGATGGATGGAAGTAAAAAAAAAACAGCTGTACAGTTTGAAACAATTTGTTTGGAAGCAATGCAAATTGCATTTAAAATGTATACTCTTTGTTTTACTACATACTATATAGAATTTGTTCTAATAAATAGTATGTTAATTGAAACAGTATATTGGCTGAAAGTGTAATATAATTAGAAGCCAGAAACTGTGTAAACCTCAAATGGAAGTAGAACATGATTTACATTGGACTAAAAACCCAAACCCAGAGAGAGGACTTTGCCGTATTTCAGAATTCAACCACACGCTGCTGCCTCATTTAATATTCGAGCCGTTGCAATAGTCACATTTAATCACTCGCTTAAACAGTCTCAGAAATAATGTAATGGATAAACAAACATTACTGGCTGCTATCGCAAAGTACATTCGAAAAACTTGCGCTTAATGAGAGACGTTAATGCTCATGAGTTTGTACTAATAGACCTCTGATAACAGTTTCATGGAATACTGCAGGAGTTAAATAGATTTGGAAGAGCTTCCCCAAGATTATTAAATAAAGAACTACTGGAGGTCTACAGTGACACATGGCCTAGAAAAACGTTCAAATAGAAAACGATATGCAGGTTGGGTTTTAATAGATCCTAGAGTGCTTTCTCTCAGATGGAAGGAAATCCCTCTGTCCATAAATTTAAAGTCATCTTTCCAGTACAGGCTGGTCAATACAAATCACATTTCCAACAAAAACATCTATATCTCCAAGCCTCTCTCATTTCATGATTATTTAAATGCTAAAAGTCTCTATGCTCATCTCCTTTACGTCGTCCACAAACTGCAAAAGAAGATGCGTAACACGGGGCTGTACTTGCACAAAACGACTACACAGTCAGTTCATGAATATTAAACATTATGCATTTCTTTTGTAACCTTCAGGGATCACCCAGTCAAATAATTTTAAGCTTTCTTCTATGATGAATGGATGCTTCATGAATATTTATTAAAACGCCAGCTGATTGGGGAACACTGAGTAAACATCTCATTATGATTAATATTCATGAGCAAAGTCTATAAAAATGACATAATGCATATATCTCCAATAAAAAGGTAAAAATAGATATAGTTATAAAAAAGTTTAAAAATATTTAATGCATATTTCAACATACTACTGATCTGTGAATCATTATATAATGGATGTTAATGACTAATGGAAGTTATTTATTAAAAGTTAAAGGGTCTGTCATTATTTGCTCACCTTTAAAATTTGAATTTAGGCTTTTATAGACAAATCACATATCAAATAGCCCTATCTTGTTTCTGAATTCTGCACCAATTCTTAATTAAGTTTTTAAATGCATGCCTCTGCATATTTTGAGTTGTATTGTGACACATTATCATTACAGTCTGAACTTCGACAGCACACACAAAGAACGTCTTGCGATGATATCCTGCATAATGTAGGAACAGAGAGGCAGCTTTTAACAGAAATCCTTTATTTCTATTTAGACTCAGAAGCGAAAGAGCTTTGAAACGGAAAAAAAAACAAGATTTCGATTCTCCTCTGTCTCCCCCACTCTCTTTCTCCTGAAAATACCACTTCCTCTGAGGAGGGGTAATCACAGAGGAACATGCGCTCAGATCCCCTCTCCATCACAAAAGCTCTTTGCCTCTGGAACTGGCAAAAGAAAAATTAACAGTGCGCTACAAAATGAAGCATGTTTTCTGCAGCATACTATTAATACACACCACACTGTACATTATATGCATGTATACAAAGACAAGAGACTTCCATAAATATCAAAGACAAGCATTTTTACTGTGCATCTAACCATGTTAATACTGCCACAATGCTGATTTGAATAAATATATCCTTTAAATACTGTACACACTACAGTTCTTTCTCCAAAGCTCAGCATAAAGTTCATGTGGTGAATCTCACAGTTTGTGCTGAACTCATTAATATTCACAGGTATTTTTTTGAGTGATGGAAATTTTATTTGCGATTTATGCGATAGCAGTTTGAGAGGGTCAAATCAAATGTTGATCCTCAGCAAACAAAGAAATTAATTTGGACTAGAATGCTGCATTAATCACTGTGATAAAAATCTGCTGACTGAACACATGCAGTTACCTCAGACTGAAGCTACAATTCACTGCATATGCATGCAGAGGAAAAGTTTTGAGGTCAAAAATACTCATTTGGGGACACTGTTAATCTAATAGAATGGCGTAAATGTCTCAGATTAGACTGATGATTAATTAAAAATGCCAAACAAGACACTTATGTTAACTCTTTCTGTACCATTCAAGGATTAGTTCACTTTCAAATAAACTTTTCCTGATAATTTACTCACCCCCATGTCATCCAAGATGTTCATGACTTTCTTTCTTCAGTCGAAAAGAAATTAAGGTGTTTGATGAAAACATTCCAGTATTATTCTCCTTATAGTGGACTTCAATGGCCTCCAGACGGTTGAAAGTCAAAAATTATAGTTTCAGTGCAGCTTTAAACGATACCAGATGAAGAATAAGGATCATTAATATGTACGCCCCCAATATTTGCATATGTCAGCTCATGTTCAAGGCATTAGACAAGGGCAGGACGTCTGGGTGTGCACAGCTGAATCATCAGACTAGGTAAGCAAGCAAGGAAAACAGCGAAAAATGGCAGATAGAGGGATAATAACTGACATGATCCATGATATTTTTAGTGATATTTGTAAATTGTCTTTCTAAATGTTTCGTTATCATGTTGCTAATGTACTGTTAAATGTGGTTAAAGTTACCATCGTTTATTACTGTATTCACAGAGACAAGTCGTTATTTTCATTTTTAAACACTTGCAGTCTGTATAATTCATAAACACAACTTCATTCTTTATAAATCTCTCCAACAGTGTGTAATGTTAGCTATAGCCACGGAGCACTATCAAACTCATTCAGAATCAAATGTAAACATCCAAATAAATACCATACTTACGCGATTAGACATACTGCATGACGAACACTTTGTAAAGATCCATTTTGAGGGTTATATTAGCTGTGTGAACTTTGTTTATGCTGTTTAAGGCAAGCGCGAGCTCCGGGGGCGGGGAGCGTGATCATTTAAAGGGGCCGCAGCCTAAATCGGCGCATATTTAATGATGGCCCAAAATAGCCAAAAAAAATCAATGGGGTATTTTGAGCTGAAACTTCACAGACACATTCAAGGGACACTTTAGACTTATATTACATCTTTTGAAAAGACGTTATACGGCACCTTTAAATACACCTGGCTGGCAAGTTGAATCATATTTAATTGCCAGAGATCAATCTGAGAAACATCTGACATGTGTATGAATGCAGTACATATTTCAATACACGCATAACAATAAACACTCTCCCTCAAGAAAAATGCACATGCACAAGCAGCCAAACACAAATGGCCACCATTTGTAAAAATCAGCCTAGTCATTTCCAAGTGCCAACAGAAGAAGTGAAGAAAACGCTTGATGACTGAAGCTATTTCCTCTGTACTTGATTGCTCTCTCCTCCATTATAGAGCAAATAAATGATAGTATTTCTGAAAACAGTCTCCATACACCACTCAGAGATACTCAATGGCTTTTTTTATTCTCCCAAGGTCCACTGCCTTAAAAACTCAAGTGATTCTGAGAGGCTTTTTCATGATGGTAGATTATGATAATTACATCCATACTTTTCCAAAGAGGTACAGTAACAGTATCATTCATTTATTCATTCATTTCTAGCCTCTTTCTCAATAGGCCTGTCTCATTGCGAGTTGAGAAAGAATGCAGTGGTAAACTATTTCCTAAGCTCAGTTCCATATATCAGAAAAATAAAATGACAAAAATCTGCTTTATTTTATTCACTAAAAAGCAGGAACATGAATTTATAGCTGCTTCAAATCCAAGCGTAAAAAGGACAAAGATAGATTTTGAGGTTTTTGTGCCACAATCTAGCAGAAGCGCAGTACATCTGGATAAAACATGACTTTGCTGTCAGCACCTGTCCGGCACACAGCACTGTGAAATAGTCTAAAGGAAAGTGCGTGGAGATGGAAACCTTAGTCACCCAGTCTTTCTCGTCCCACCTTTCTGACGTAAGCCAGCACCAACACTTCTAATTTTCAGAGGTCGTGAGAAGTCAAAGCTTCTTTATATTTATCTGCGCAAAACGGATGAAGAGGTAGCTTTGGAAGCTTTCAAGTAGACAGATGTCTGCTCTCAGCGCATTTGTACAAGATGATCTACTCCGAGTCATAGAGGGGGCGAATGGGAAAGTGACTATGAGGGCATGTTTTTTTCCCCTTTCCCA
The DNA here is from genome assembly GCF_024489055.1 of Chanodichthys erythropterus. Taxonomy (NCBI): domain Eukaryota; kingdom Metazoa; phylum Chordata; class Actinopteri; order Cypriniformes; family Xenocyprididae; genus Chanodichthys; species Chanodichthys erythropterus. The sequence goes on from NC_090228.1 coordinate 11,599,177, forward strand.
CATTTAACTTTATCAAACCCTGGGATATATTGGTTCAGTGAAAACATCAAGTCTTTAACATAAGAACAACTCTATACGACCCATTAAAAGGAACAAGAACACATTTCCACTATTAGAAAAACAACACATTTGCACTATTATTGTCCACGGAAAAAAGCTAGTTCAATAAACATGATGACATTTTGTTCATTGTAGAGTTGTCAAAAGTGCATAGACAGTGTAATGCCTCGATCATGGGCTGGCATATGCAAATATTGGGGTCATACAAAATAATCCCGACTGTTACGTAACAGTCGGTGTTATGTTGAGATTCGCCGGTTCTTCGGAGGTCTTTTAAACAAATGAGATTTATATAAGAAGGAGGAAACAATGGAGTTTGAGACTCACTGTATGTCATTTCCATGTACTGAACTCTTGTTATTTAACTATTCCAAGATAAATTAAATTTTTCATTCGAGGGCACCTTTAAAATTTCAGTACCGACTTGATACCGAAGATCATTTATTGCGATCAGTGAAAATGTTTTTGAAAGGAGTCTCTTATGTCCACCAAGGCAGCATTTATTTGATCAAAATATAGTAAAATATTGTGAAATATTATAATAAAAATAATTCAGCATCATTACTCCAGTCTTCGGTGTCACATGATCCTTCAAAAATCATTCTAATATGCTGATCTGCTGCTTTTAATTATTATTATTATTATTAATGCTGAAAGCAGTTGTGCTGCTTAATTATCTTTTGTGGAAAGCAGCTGTATTTATTTTAAATAAAAATCTTTTGTAAGTTTCTATCAATGCATTCTTGCTGAATGAAAAAAAAAAGATATATAGCCCTCATGACAACTAGCACATCTCCATTAATCTATAAAAAATGTTACCTGAGCATACTGTTTATGCAATATTTGAAAACAAATAAGATTCATGCTTAATATGTAATAACGCAAAACAGATGATGTATTAACTAGAAATATTTGCAAACAACAATTTAGACACAGCTAAAAGTTCCATCTGTGCTAAAATGAAAAACAGCATTGTAAGGTAATACATTTGAGACAGCACTGTAGTGTAATGAATTTTAGAAGCGCTGATACTTTAAACATTATGAAGAATAATTAGTTACAGGTTACATAAGATGAAGTCAAATTAAACTATGTGCAATTTCATTTGAAACAGCAAAAAAATAAAATAAATCAATAAATATGATAACTGCTTATGGCACAGAGCAGCACATTCATCCATCATGCCATGCGATAAGGCCTCGGGGTTTGTGAGGTATCATCTTACTTGAAATAAATTAACGATGGTGCGGAAACCATCTGTCCGTGAACACAAGCCTCCTGGTTAATGAGGAAGTTTTTGCGAGTAACACGGCCTCCCAGCATGCCACGGGAACGTGATCAAAATACCTTAGGGCCATTTGCACATCGCTCTGATTCTGAGAGGAGGCTCGAATTAGCATTTACCTTTCAAATCGCTCATTCTAGTGACAGCTGCTGGCAGGAAACGGCTGGCTCATTAGAGGGCGACTTCGGGTGCTGCGTCAAATGCCTGATGCATCCACTCGAACCCTGCAATCGCAGAGGCTGTCGGACTTGAATGAGACATGTTCGGAGTACCAGGGACTTTCTTTTCCATTGAGAGGATAAGAAATGTGCTAAAACAAATCATTTTGCCACTGGTGACTTTTCGAGTTACTCCCATTTTCAAAAGGACCAAAATGATCAATAACCTCTTACATTTTTTATTCATAAGCTCTTTGGGCAGTTATTGACTACATAATCATTTTTTGCATAGGGAGGCAAAAATTGATGCAAAGTTCATGCTTTACTACAGAAAAGTTTAGTGAGAAAGGGATTTTATTTCATTCCCTTCCATTTAATTTCCTTCCATTCCCTTCCATTTAATTTCCTTCCATTCCATTCCATTCCATTCCATTCCATTCCATTCCATTCCCTGCCCTTCCCCTTCACTTTTCATTTTCCTTCCATTTCATTTCATTTAATTCCCTTCCTTTTCCTTCCCATCCATTTCTTTCCCTGCCCTTCCATTTCATTTCATCATTTCATCTCATTTCATTATTCCTTTCCTTTCCTTTCCTTTCCTTTCCATTTCCTCCCCTGCCCTTCCATTTAATCTTTTCATCATTTCACTTTTTAATTTTCTCATTATTCCTTTTTCCTTTCCTTTCCTTTCCTTTCCTTTCCTTTCCTTTCCTTTCCTTTCCCTTCCCTTCCCTTCCCTTCCCTTCCCTTCCCTTCCCTTCCCTTCCCTTCCCTTCCCTTCCCTTCCCTTCTCTTCCTTTTATTTTGTCATTCCCCTCTACTTCATTTTACTTTTTATTTTATATTATTTTATTTTATTTTCATTTTATTTCATTCCCTTTTATTTTATTCCTTTCCCTTAATTTTTAATTTTATTTAATTTTATTTAATCCATAAAATTATATATCAAAATAGATTTTTTTTTAATCTAGCTAACAGAGAGCAGACAAAATGTATTAAACTTAAAAATATAAATTCTTATTTTATCATTTCTGTTTTCCTCTATTTCTAGCTTCCCTAAATGTGACAATTTTGTTCCCTTGAAAATAAATATAGATAAAAAATAAATGGAAAAAATACCATTACGCAATCACTCTATTACTGTGTGTGGGATGATAATGTCATAAATGATACTTAATGGATTTCATTCCATTAATAAAAAAAGACACATGAAGTGTCAACCATTCATATGGATCTGTGGTTAGTTTACATTACGAATATTCAGTGAATCTTCCTCCTCAGACAAGCCCAATTTATTTCAATTAAAACAAGAGCATGCTGACAGCAGGCGCTGTGGTTCCAGTCTTTCATATGGAGAGCTTTTCATCCAGTTGGCTGCTCTGATATAGACACCCGCCAGGACGGTCTTCATCGTGCGATCCCATTACCACAGGTGAGTGAGTGAGTGATCAGAACAGAGGCAGACAGCGAGGACGGATCAGCTTCAGAATTAATTGCCCATGAAAAGCAGCAGCTAAACCTGCTAAACGAAAGATGTTTATAGGCTAATTTTCAAACCGACAGAGATGATTCATTCCCACCGGCACTTGTGCAAACTATGCTGATGATCCGTATTATGAAAATGAGTTGTCAAAAGATTTTGCGAAAAGATCCTTCAGTCCACATTTGAAATGTTAGCCCGCTAAAATAACAAAATGAAAGGCAGTGAACAGTTGTAATGGATATGAGACACGTCCAAAGAGTTTTATAAGTGTGTTTCTCCCTGAAAGCAGTGGAGCAGAATATGATCTCGACTAGGAGAAGAAAAAAACGGTGCTCCTTTAATCGCATTAGCTACTTCACTGAGGCTCAGGCTTGCTGCTGCCTGCATGAAGAACTGAAGACCACCCATATATACCTCCATCAGTGTGCATTTCATGCCTCCAAATCAAACAAACATATAAATAGCCAGCCTTCACTCACCTGGGTGGTCATGGACAGGTGTGCAGGGACGTCAAAATAATGGAAAGTCCGGCAGACTGTCATATGTTTATTAAATGACCTTCATTCATTCATGCCATCAACACAGCATAATAAATGTCACATTTTGTCACTCGACCACAAGCTGATCTAATTTTATACTTGATAAAATCCAGCAAAATTTGATCATGTCTGCTGCTGTTTTACGCAGGGATAAAATAAAATCAATTTTTATTGAATAAGAAGGCAAAAACGTTGCTGAAATGTATTACCTAGAAGATTTTTACCTCACACAAGCTCACAAAAAAATTATTTGTAATGAATTATTAACTAATCTATTTTTGGTTAGGTTATTAAATAATAGACCATCTCACTCCTTAGCCACCCAGCTGAGATAAGGAACAGAATATAACACATTAAATGCAACAGTGTATTTTTGACAGTGTCTTATTTCATTCATCTGAAAGCTGAGTTCAGCGCTGCGAATTTAATAATGTAATTTAAATAGTAGCCCGGTGATGCACAAAGAGTGGTGGAGCAGAAAGACACGTAATAACATGCAAGCAAAGTCTTACTGAACTGCACATACCATATCGTGACTGCCTTTCCTACACTTATCTCCTGCTGACATTATAGAGTGAGCTTTGCTTTTTACCAAAGATAAAAATCAAAGAGCTCCCACAGTCTTTCTGAATTACTATCAGTTTATCAAGGACCAAGAGAGCAGCGACTTCCCCTCTGGCGTTAGATTTTCCCTTTAGTTCCTTTCTATTCTAAAAGAATATTATTCATTAATAAATAAATATTATTCATTCAATAGAAGTAAATATAGTCTGCTTAAATGTTATTTACACCAAGACAACCCAGTAACTTTGTTTTGGTAAGCCTTTCTCTGCAAGCTTGTGAAGAAATAAGCCGTTCAGATTTCGCTCCCCTTGTGCGGTAGGAAGGGGATCTTAATATAATATTAATGCCCCTTAATCTGTACGCTTCCACCCACTGCGCCTCCATTTTGTTTTCGCAAGCAACAATGGTGTACCAGTAACACTGGTCCTGGAGTGCAGCTGAATGTTGTCAGGATTACTAAAGCTACGAAAAGGAAGGCGAGTTGGATCGGAGAAAATCTTCGCAGGACAGCAGCACTCAAGAACGACCGTCCCTGATCTAATGATATGTCTCAGCTATGCAAACATTATCACTGATCTGTTAACTTATTTTATTTATTAAGGGAATGTGTCCAGACTGCTTTGCATACAAGGGTCAGTAAAACACAGGATTTGCACAGAAGTTGATTCTCAAAGATGGATCGATACCAACTGTTCATGATCCAATTTCATATATATTTCGTGATGTTTGTCTTTCTGAATGTTTCATTAGCACGTTGCTAATGTATTATTAAATGTGGCTAAAGTTACCATTGTTTCTTACTCATTTTCAACCCAAAAATGCTTGCAGTCTGTATAATTCATAAACGCATCTCCATTCTTAATGAGTCTCTCCAACAGTGTGTAGCTTTAGCCATGTCAGCACGCTATCAAACTCATTCACAATCAAATGTTAGCAAACATCCACAAAATACATGCCATACCTATGTGATCTGATATGCTGCATCCCGCACAGTTTGTAATAATCCATTTTGAGAGTTATTTTTGCTGTGTGAGCTTCTCCTGTATCGTTTATGCCTCAGTGTATAGAGTGCCTCAGGGATGACACATTTTTGTAGGCAAAACCCGGAAGCGAGTTAGCATTTTAGGACTTCCGGTTCCAACGCCATAAAGTCTATGGGTTTTTTGAATGGGTTTTTGTTAAATCGCCTGAAATAAGGTCTGTGGTTAACAAAGCCTCTAAATACTTTCACGTTTCGATCTATGACATAAAACACACCAGTTATAACCCACTTGTGATTTTTTTAAACTTTTACTGTGTCTTAAAATCGGCGGTTGCTAACAAAGTGCTAAAAGGGACTACTTCCTTTGGTGGGGACTTTAGACGTCATCATTAAAAACGGGACATTTGGACAGTATTTCTCGTGAAAAGTGGATAAGTATTCATACACAGCGCAGATCATAATCAGCGAGCATGTTTATAAATAGAGTTGTTTTCTAAATAAAGTTTGAGGAAGCTTGTTGGTGACGACGTTGATCCGTGACCATGGTGTGCTGTAGTCCGTTTATAGCCTACTGTTAGCCTTTTATATCCGAGGACTTTCTTTAGGCTTCAAAATCTATAAATGTTGTGTTAACTTGTAAAGATTATCTTGATAGACAAAACGTGTAAGTGTCATAACCCTTTGTTAAACACAGAGCTTATTTTCTGCGATTTTCCAAAAGTCTATGGGAAAAATGCATAGGCTTTCAACCGAGGGAACCCGTGCGCCGCTAACTTCCGGGTTGGCCTACAAAAACGCATCATCCCTGGGGCACTCTATAGACCCCTTAAAAGTTTGTAAACATGCAACGTTTCCTGGTGGGCGGGGCTTCGCTGGAGGCAAAAAGAGACGCTGGACTCAATGTTGACAAGTGTAAGTAGCATGTTTTAGGAGGGATTTATTAAACATAGAAGCAGAAGAAGGTTCAGAACTGTCCGAATATGTACAGTCACTGACTCTGCGGGAGCGTAACAGCTATTTTTGTAAATCAAGTTTTGGATATTTCCTAGACAACATATGAATTACTTTCGGGTGGTTCGGGGAATTTTGTCAATGCTTGTCTAATGTAACCTAACGGTGGGCTAGCTATGATTATGGCTAACAATGTGGATTATTTTAAGAGACCATTCAAAGGATGGCACACACATCTATCACTGTATTTTTGTTTAACATTTAAGCTAGCTAGTGCGCTAAAAGTTGGCGACTTTTCACCTATAAAACAGAAACTTGCTGATTTGTACTAGATAAAACCAACACACCATTTCATATGCATCGATTATTTTACCTGATATGAAGTGTGCACTGCAAACACGAGCATTATTTATGATCGCTCCGTCCAGTCTGTACGCTGTATTGCATTCAACCACAATTATCTTTTTGATTTCTATATAGGTCACCTTTAATGAATGAAAAAAGTATACTTTTTATGTGTTGACACCAGTTACAATAGTGCTGCTTTTTTGTTTTATTTTACTTTTTAGTCACTTTTTTTCTTGCACGGCGCAAAACAGCATAAAGACTCTTTTTCTTTTCTTTCCCCCATGTTTTCCATGGTTAAAAGCATACAGGTTTAAAGTGATGACAACTGTCATTTTTGGGTGAACTGTCCCTTTAAATGGAGCAGCTGCTTCACTGAACAAGCTTCTGCGGCAAAGAGAAGTGGATTCTTTGATTCTCTGTCACAAGAGCTAAAATCGACTTTGCCGGGTCAAATGGATTTCACACAAAGGAGAACCTCATCCTTATCTCCTTCCGCCAGTTCTAACATCACGCAACTGTAGGTAATTTACATCCATTTCTCAACACGTTGTGGTTTTTATCCATGACAGGGGTTGCACGCATGTATAAGTGAAGCTGCGGCACTCTCGTCATCGATCTGCTGCGTTGTGAAACACGGGTCGGATTGTAAATCAGATGGCCAGGCCGTGCAGGACCGGTAAAGCTGTCTCACACAGCAGCGAACACACACGGAGGAGGCCATTCATCATCTTGAAATGAGAACGAGGCTATGTGGCGGCACTGTATGCGTGCTCTGAACAAACACTAATCTATAAACGCCCTCTTAATCAGGGCAGATGGATTGATTGATGTCGTAAAGAAATACAGCATGTTGTAAAACAGTTGTTCTCACGGTTTCAGACATCAGGAACAATCTGAATTTACTTTGTGACTGTAGCTTCTGTACTGTTTATTACAAGGATTCCAGATGACATTTTAGAAAATGTAAGAGATATATATCAAGTCCAACATAAGATCATTTCACCAAATCCACTTTTGATCTCTTCTGGCTATTGCTAAAATGTCACCTTCAGGTCTCTGGTTCCCGTGTCAGATCAGGGCACAGAGGGATCTATAGTACTGATGCATTAAGCTGATCTTGCAGGAACACTGACATCTTGGCATTTTGCAAGAAAAGGACATGAGATGTGCTTGACCATAAACACAAAAGAAAAAAAGTTCATCCAATGGCCAATAGTAATTAAAAAAAATGTAGGACAAGGGAGTTATCCTACAATTTAATTTGTCACACATATAATATTTTAAGAGGCTTTTCAGTGTTCATGTGGTCTTTTGATTCACTCCTCAAATCACAATATATGGAAAAGGATTCTAAAACTTCACACAGACTTGGTGCAAACATGGATATAATGACATCAAACAATATCAGTGGCAAATCCAGCACAGAAAAAAACGATGTTTATGTGTTGCAGATGGATTTACAAGAAAGGAATATCCCACAGGAAAGCGCACCAGAACAACAAAGCTTTCAGAAAAAGATCTTAAATTATTCACTCACAGATTTATTCACTGTTTTCCTATGTGTAAAATTACACTGCAAATCAAAGGGTGACCTTATTCTTCACAGGGATTTTGGGAGCATCCCAACCTCACTGATGAGAGCAGAAGTGGAGCTGTTGATGACTACGGTGTCACCTAGTGGCCATCATAACATACTACAACATAATTCCAACAGTGGAAGCATAAATATTAATACAAACCACATTAAATCATTCAGTCACTTAAGAAGTGCATTATAATTCCGATCACAGCTTTTGAGTTTGCAAGGCTCAATAATAATTGTGGCCTGCAAAGTTTTGCACTGTTTGCCATGGTTTTTCCCATCAAAAGTGTTTAAGAACTACTGTAGGGCTGCACAACGATTAATCGCGATTAATCGTTTGCAAAATAAAAGTCTTGTGTTTACAATAAATGTGTGTGTTCTGTGTATAAATACACACACATACATACAGTACAGTCCAAAAGTTTGGAACCACTAAGATTTTTAATGTTTTTAAAAGAAGTTTCGTCTGCTCACCAAGGCTACATTTATTTAATTAAAAATACAGTAAAAAAACAGTAATATTGTGAAATATTATTACAATTTAAAATAACTGTGTACTATTTAAATATATTTGACAAAGTAATTTATTCCTGTGATGCAAAGCTGAATTTTCAGAATCGTTACTCCAGTCTTCAGTGTCACATGATCCTTCAGAAATCATTCTAATATGCTGATTTGCTGCTCAGTAAACATTTATGATTATTTTCAATGTTGAAAACAGTTGTGTACTTTTTTTCAGGATTCCTTGATGAATAGAAAGTTCAAAAGTGCAAGTAAAATGTTAACTAGAGGTCCATCTGCACCAATAGGAAATAAAACATCATTGTTGAGCCCCATTTGCCATTTCATGTTTTAAAAGACATGAGAGGAAACAAAGGTGACCTACTTCACAGAAATTGAGGGGCTAAATGAGACTAGTGGGTGAGTAGCTGACAGCGGCTTAATGGAGACACTGCAGAGTAATCACAGTGTCAAGAGGAAGACGTAATGACCACCAGTATCTGCCACTGTGTGAACACACACACACACACACACACGGCAGCCCTAATGGTCTGCGCTGTAATCCAATGTCACCCGCCACACAACAGATGACAGCTAATCTATGAGAATATTTCGAGAAAGTGACTGCTTTGTCAAGAAGAGGCCTCGGTTCAGGGTGAATAAAGGGACAGGATGTGAAAACACACTTGAGATGTGGTTGAAACTGCAGACCAATTATTTCATGACAACATCCGATTACAGAGCAAGTATTTCATTATTGCAACCAATCTTCTGTAACAACTAGAAACGAGAAACTAATTTATTTCAACGGGAGATCCACACACACAAGATCATACAAACTAAATAATTTATAGTGTAAATAGAGAAGGGTTGTAACCAAGTCAGACACTGACTGGGATACACAAGGCTCAACAGTAAGGATTTTATTCCTTCTAACATAGTCACCCTATCAATATTTTAACTGGCCCTACTGTCTAAAAAAAAACATTGTAATTTTATTTATATATATATATATTTAAATCAGTGTGAAAGTTTAAAAAAAACAATATGCAAATATAAGAACTACAAGGCCTTTTTAATAACCATGGGCCTCTGTGTCAGTCAGAAAGTGACCGACAGCCAGATTAATTTGTATATTGCAAAAAGACGCGCATCTTTATCTGTGCCATGCTTCGCTCTAAGCTCTATCAGTGGGATTAATAGTTTGCCTCTTCACAGCCGTAGATGAAGAATGCCATCTAGTGAGAGCTGAGAGAACACAAGCAGGGCTGCCAAATGCAGTATATCCCTCTACGCCTCAGTACCCCTGAGAGATGGAGGAGCGGACGAGAACAAGAACAAGAGACACACACAGATCAGAGTTAGAGGGCTTACACAGTAGGGGGACATGCGAAACCGGTCAACCATATGCTAGAATCACCCCTGCCGAAAGCCAGAACAGCTCAGAGTTACTCAAAACATTCATTTTCAAGACTGAAACATCAAAAAAAGTCCAAAAGAAATTGGTCGCATTTTCACTGCAATGTAGGACACTGAAAAAAACATCTAAATGAGCTGCATACTTAAGAAAAAAAGGTGTAATATAGAGAATTCTGAGTTTTGCATTAGATTTTCACTAGCTGAATGGATTCACCTCGATTTAGACCCAAGAGCATTAGTGAGGTCAGGTGCTGATGATGGGCGATGAGCTCTGGCTCTCAGTCCGCATTCAAATTTATCCCAAAAGTGTTCAGTGGGGGGTTAAGTCTGGGCATTCTGCCATGTAATGTACTTCAAGTGTCAAGAATGGGGTGCCTACTAGTGTGAGTCTGTTGAAGTTTAGTGGTCAAAGCTTAGGATTGGTAATCGAAAGATTTCTGGTTTAGCAAGCCATCACAACCTTGAATGAACTTAACCTGTGAACGCACCAAGATTGTCACTGTAATAAACTCATGGCATAACAACATGATGATTGTCATGTGAAATTTAAAAACTTGTTTATTCTATGTCTTTAACTCATTCTTCTCACTTTATATATTATATTATATTATATTATATTATATTATATTATATTATATTATATTATATTATATTATATTATATTATATTATATTATATTATATTATATTAATTATATTATATTATATTATATTATATTATATTATATTATATACATGTATATAATATGTATATTATACATACGTGTGTGTGTGTGTGTGTGTGTGTGTGTAACCCCTCCCGTTCGAACCGAACCGCCCGCTCTGAGCAGGACTCGAACCCGGGTCCTCCGGCATGGGAGTAGGGCGCCCTAACAAGGAGGCTAAAGACCGCAGTATTGCACGCACAGCTCTTACCAGCATAACACTGATCAGGCATAACATTTTAAATTTTATAAAATTACCATTTACTTCAGTAAATATAAAAAATACTTCTAAACTTTGACAAATATATGTTTTTAAATAACTTTATACAACTCATGCCAGTGTTGGTGACTGAATGAATAATAATGCATGAAAAGCTTTTTTGCAAGATTCTATAGCAAAAAACTACTTTGATAATAGTATTGCAATATCAAAACTAATTTATTGGTCATTTTTAAAAACAAATAATAAAGTACACTGAATGCCTTTCCACAAATCCAGCAGAGATGTTTCACTAAAGGAAAGAGTTGAGATGCTGCTTTAATCATTTGTCTCTCTTAAAATTCTGTCCCTTGAGCTCTAAATGAAAGCATTATCTGCATAGATAGTCAAATTACACGTTACTTTGCCTCTACTGCCTGCCTGTCTGCCCATTTAAAAAGATCAATACGTCTGGTTCTCTAAGGACCACGGTTGTTTTGGTCACTTTCCAATATGCTCATTCTGTTTCACTCAATGTGTCTGTTGTGCTTTATATTCACCTAATTGCTGTCTGTTGCTATGAGGGTCAGAACAAGAACATGTTTCAGTGGTAGCTGTACAAGTCTGTTTTAAATCTCACTCTCTTCCTGCCACTCCAAAGCCACCAACCTATCTGCAGGTGGCAGTGTACCAGTCACACATAAACCGCGCTTTGGGGGGATTCTGGAACATTCTCCCCACTCCAGGCTCTGGGGAGAAGCAAATGCATGCTCAAAATAGTCCAGACTTTGACTTTCTTTGATCAATGCTACTGGACTGCAAGGCAGGGAAATTAAAATTGATGGAACCATTTTAGTGCCAAAAGTAGTTTCCATCTTCACCCAGACCATCTAGTACAGTACGTTTTCCCGAAGAACTGCCATTTTTTTACAGAAATGTGCCTTAACTGGTGTGACAGAACACCTGTCTGGGCTACCAGTTCATTGGGGCTGGTTGAAGCTAATGGAAAAAAAAAGTGCCTGCTTATTTCAAGCCCAATCTCATCTTCACACTCCACCATCGCTCCCACACAAGCCCCACGTTATCTCTGGGTGTGGAAAGAGCTTAGTCTGCAAAGGAGCGAAGGCGGGAGAGAGAGAAAAATGACAGAAAAAGGTAGAAATGGAGGGGGGGTGGATTTAAAGAAAGAAGCAATTTCCTTGCTTTTAATAGAAGGAATTATACCCGTGCCCACCATGTGGCAGGAATCTCAGTGTGCTTGCCAGCTTATACCTGCAGCCACCGCTTGATCCGTAGCACCAAATCAAGCATTCTTGCATAAAGCTGATAGCATAGAAGAGCTCATTTTTAGCAGGGGAACAAATGAGCTTCGATATGAACTGAAAAACATGCCTTAACTACATAGAATCAAGTATGCTCTTTCCTTTTGTATCCTCACCCAAGCTTATACACAAAGTCAGTTGCAGGTGCTTTGGAAAAAGAAAATGGAATGTGAAAGCAATTTCAGGGTCACTACTGTTCTGTTAAGGAAAGATAATGAATGGCATTCTTTCACTTTTCCAACTAGCATAAAATACACATCCACTTTTGTGTTGTCTACATGTTGTAATCATGGGGGTGTTGGAAATATTCGCATTCATGTATTCATGATATACGTTTCTATATATGTAGTAGATTTACACTTAAACACCTGACCTATTCCCCAAAGAGAGCTATCTAGATCTTTCATTGACATGAATTCCTTGTTTTTCTTTTTGCCTACAACAAAAGCATGATTCATCAAGCATGTAAACTCAAGCATGCAATTGTATTTCTTACGTAGCAATTTGTTAGTAGCATACAGTACAAGAGTTTAAAGCACAGTTTGAGGTAATTTATGTTGGTGAACAAAAAGCGAGTCTCTTCAAGTAATATAAACCACAGACCTTATTAATCAAAAATGCTCTTTTTAATGCCTGAAAGGAATTAAAGAAGAATGAATTGCCTCAAACATCAACAAATATGGATAAATCTAAAGGTCCACACTGCAAACATTAAGTATTATTATCTTGTTTTCTTTTACAAATGTCTAAACATTCTTAAATCAAGATATATTTACATGAGAAGCCAAATTAGTTAAGATATTAAGTGGAAAAAAATGATCAAGATAAAGTGACTATGCTTAAAACAAGAACAAAATTTATTCACACTGAAAAAGTACTAAAGTAATTTTATTTATATTGCAGTGTAAGATCACATGTAATTTTGAAAACTCAACTTTATTAGAGTTAAGTTGTTTTGTCAGCTAAACAATTGACACATTGCTACACAACAGTACAAGTCATTGAACACACTGCACTTCTCTTGTCAAAAATTAAACATGGCATGACCCTGACTATTAACAACATTGACTGAAAAAGAATAGTAGAGCCTTCCGAAACCAGGAAATGTTTGAGTGTGAAACAGAACTAGAAATGGATACCGACATGAAATCTTCACGTCTTCACTGTCTTGTCCCCAAAATAACAAAATCAATCAGAGTCATAAAAGCTAATTTTCCTCCCAATATATTGATGTTAACATCCTGCAATTGCTGGGTTGCTTGGGCAATTAAGATGAGCAAATTCACAGTGAGCTACTGTAGTCAGGATTTGTGCTTAATGTCTGTATATTCCACTAACATCCATCTGACGTCTCCTCTCCTGTCTCGCACCTCCTGAAGATGCAGGGTTACAAAGACAGATGCCTGACTGGACACGGGCTGCCAAGTCCACGCCAACTGCAGACACTTCCCTGGAGAGCTGAAATGTGGAGGAGGAGGGAGATGAGAGAGGACAGGTGGTGCACCTTGGAGGGACAGGGTGGCAGGACGGGAGCAGCCAAGTAGAGAACGAAAGATACATGAGACCGGAGTCGAAGCAGTCTGCTGTGACGTGCTCAAGACCAACTCTTCTCCTGACAGGAAGAATTAACTTTTAGCCCATTCCGAGTTCATGACCTTCAACGTCTGACAGAATATCAGGTTGCTTTCATTTATGTTTTGTTCCATAGATTCAATTTATTCATGTCTCATTGCTAAATAATTCTCTCTTCAAAGTGGAAAAGGTCTGCCTGCAGGATGTGGATATTCTGGCGTAAGAGATCGATGGCTAGCATCCACATTTGAGTACCTAAGGTCAGGCAGTGTAGAAATCGTGAAACTGATAACATGACAAGCCAAGTCAGTTTTTAGTTGTACACAGGCTTCCCACTCCTTTTAAACCAATTAATTTTTATGACTTTCCCAGCCATTTGTGATTACAAAAAATACTAATTAAAAATTAACAAAAAATAATTAAACATTTTGATGGCTTCACAATGTAAGGACCATAAATTGTGACTTTACAATATAAGGACCACAGTGTTTATAAATTATGGAAATTTATTTTTTTAATTTGCAGCTGCCTTAACTGGCAGCATCACTCTAAACTTATTCAGAGATTCAAATCTTTTTAAAACTCCATTTGGTGTGTGTGTGTGTGTGTGTGTGTGTGTGTGTGTGTGTGTGTGTGTGTGTGTGTGTGTGTGTGTGTGTGTGTGTGTGTGTGTGAGAGAGTGTGTGTGTGTGTTTGTTTGTGTGAGTGTGTGTGTGTTTGTTTGTGTGAGTGTGTGTGTGTGTGTGTGTGTGTGTGTGTGTGTGTGTGTGTGTGTGTGTGTGTGTGTGTGTGTGTGTGTGTGTGTGTGTGTGTGTGTGTGTGTGTGTGTGTGTGTGTGTGTGTGTGTGTGTGTGTGTGTGTGTGTGTGTGTGTGTGTGTGTGTGTGTGTGTGTGTGTGTGTGTGTGTGTGTGTGTGTGTGTGTGTGTGTGTGTGTGTGTGTGTGTGTGTGTGTGTGTGTGTGTGTGTGTGTGTGTGTGTGTGTGTGTGTGTGTGTGTGTGTGTGTGTGTGTGTGTGTGTGTGTGTGTGTGTGTGTGTGTGTGTGTGTGTGTGTGTGTGTGTGTGTGTGTGTGTGTGTGTGTGTGTGTGTGTGTGTGTGTGTGTGTGTGTGTGTGTGTGTGTGTGTGTGTGTGTGTGTGTGTGTGTGTGTGTGTGTGTGTGTGTGTGTGTGTGTGTGTGTGTGTGTGTGTGTGTGTGTGTGTGTGTGTGTGTGTGTGTGTGTGTGTGTGTGTGTGTGTGTGTGTGTGTGTGTGTGTGTGTGTGTGTGTGTGTGTGTGTGTGTGTGTGTGTGTGTGTGTGTGTGTGTGTGTGTGTGTGTGTGTGTGTGTGTGTGTGTGTGTGTGTGTGTGTGTGTGTGTGTGTGTGTGTGTGTGTGTGTGTGTGTGTGTGTGTGTGTGTGTGTGTGTGTGTGTGTGTGTGTGTGTGTGTGTGTGTGTGTGTGTGTGTGTGTGTGTGTGTGTGTGTGTGTGTGTGTGTGTGTGTGTGTGTGTGTGTGTGTGTGTGTGTGTGTGTGTGTGTGTGTGTGTGTGTGTGTGTGTGTGTGTGTGTGTGTGTGTGTGTGTGTGTGTGTGTGTGTGTGTGTGTGTGTGTGTGTGTGTGTGTGTGTGTGTGTGTGTGTGTGTGTGTGTGTGTGTGTGTGTGTGTGTGTGTGTGTGTGTGTGTGTGTGTGTGTGTGTGTGTGTGTGTGTGTGTGTGTGTGTGTGTGTGTGTGTGTGTGTGTGTGTGTGTGTGTGTGTGTGTGTGTGTGTGTGTGTGTGTGTGTGTGTGTATACCTAATTCGAGACCAATTTGAGACCAGGACCAATGTGTGTTGAGACAAAGGGTGTGTCTCAATCAGCTCCCTAGTTCAGTAGTCAGGGCACTGACCAGGGAGTCGGTCATTTTAAGGGCTGTCTCATTCCAGGGCACTGAAACGTTCACTCCCTAAAAAGTCCCACAGTACACCGTGAAAACCAGGGAGCATTGATGCTCACTATGCTCCCTTAACGGAAATTCTGAAGCACGAAACTTCAATCACATGAGCCAACTCACTACACACAACGACGCACGATAGATGTTTTTTAAAAATACAAACCATTATGATATTATATTTCAGAATAAACATCCATCGCTAGACAGGTAATGAACATAATCTAGCTAACATTTATATTTTATTTATGGCTGAAATGTTGCACGTATAAGTACCAAGCAAATCATTTATCATAATGTACTTTAAATAAAATTACAAGTAATGTCAGAAAATATCAGCTCTGATGTTGTGCATAAATACCAGTAATGATGTTGTACAATGAGGACGTTGTCATGTCGCCGGAAATAGAGTCATATGTGTCCTAATGTGTGGTGAACCAGCATCCTTTACTGTCCTTACCAGTGCCTGAATTTGTGTACACGATATACTGATTCACGAGCTCGGGAGCTAGGGAGCTGATTGAGACACACCCAATGTCTTTAAGGGGTTGAGACCAAGACCAGACCAAGACAGAGTCAGGACCAAGACCAGACTAGCACTCCTCAAATTCATCTGAAAGATCCACATTTACTGCATGAGAAATGTCTTATTTTTAATCATTAAATACAATTAGAATTAAACTATATATAGCTGTTACCAGTCAAATGAAATCAATAACAAAATTAATCTTTGCGCAGCAGAGGTGGCACAGAAGCTGCATTTGAATTGGTACAATTACAAATGCATAAATAATGAGATAACTGAGAATAATGTTTTAAAAATAAAATTTTGTTTATTGAATGTTTGTATAAAAGCAATATCATGTCAAGCTCAAATTTTTGAAAATGGCTCTCTTGCTCCTGTAATATTGCTTAATTATATCACATTATAAATAAACCAGGCAATTAAGTGATGTCCCCGCAGTTGTGGTCTTGACTGGTCTTGAAACCAAATCCGAGTCTTCTTAGTCGGAGACTGAGACAAGGCCGCGTACAAATGCTGTCGAGACCAAGACAAGAACAAGACCTTCAAAAAATGGTCTTAGGACCGGTCTCAAGTACAACAACAATAGTAAACACACAAACACAAACACATATATTCATACGAGTATCCATGTATTACAGCTCCCATTCTGCATGCAAAACACCAGAGTCCATTTTACACCACAAAGAATATCACACACTGTTTCCAGCCATGGATGGCCTAATTTCCAATGAATGAATGAGGCGAACATGTTTATGACGGCTTGGAAATGACAGGAAGCTATTATCTGCCACAGTCTCAATCCCCTCCTCCTGCGAATCAACAGCCACAATGCAGAGCAGCAATGAACAGATCATTCGGGGCTCCTTTGTCCTGCTGTCTCTCAAAAATCATTCTGATGTTCTATTTCTGACTCATCCGTCTTAATTCCCTCTTTTTCCCCAGCGTTGCAAAAGGCAGCAATGCCACACCTCACCAAGACTATCAGTTTTTTTTATGTCGACCAGTCAAAGATGGAAGCATCATGGCATGAGGGTGAATGTGAGGTGAAACAGAGAAGGTATGTAGAGGTGACATTTGAAATATAATGAAGATGCTTTCTGGGTACAAATAAATAGCTTCTTTTTATGCTACCTGTCAGCGTGTTTAACAGCTGTCGTCTTACAGAGCCACAGCGCATAAATCGCGGCTACAGACACCATCCGTCGCCCCGAGCCTGATAACATACTGTGTGTTCCACGCAGCCTGCCAGACACAAGCTGAAGCCTTCTGCTCATCCTCGCACTGCCTCTGACATAAAAACAGACCAATATAACATAATCAAACGTCACCAGATGTTTGTTGCAGAAACTTCTGAAAAACCTAGAAGAATCATCTACAAAGTCATAGCATTCCTGTAATTTTTAATGCTTGACAGAAAACTTTGGAAAAACTGTAAATTTACCTTGGATGTTTGCAGACTTTCCTTGCATTGGATTTATTCAAATTTTATCCTATCACTGTAAACCCTTACGCTCAAAATAATTGGTTTGAGTAGGACAAACTTAAATTAAACAAATTAGTTCAGTCAAATGAACTTTGAGTATATTTAGCACTTTCTTTTTCATTCAGGTTCACAAGAGCTGATATATTTTAAGTAAACTGAACTGTTTCATTGTTTTGAGTTTTATGAATGCATTTCTTTCTATTTAGACAAACTTAATTTGAACTGAAACTGGGTTTGGGATTTTTATTTCTCAGCATGCTATACCCGTGTCACTCGAAAGGGAGAGTAAATGCTAAAATTAAGTGTTACAATGTTTTTTGTGCAAGATTAATGTTAAGTGGAAGATTTAGTAGTGATTAATGTTTTGTTATGCTAATTTAGAAGAGTTTCTGTTATTGTGGGTTTTTGGAGAGTTACCATCATGGTGACAAGTGGTGCATGTGGCTTGGTTTGAGAGCAAGTATGATAAATGTTTTATATTGATGTACTCATTCATCAAGTGCTATACTATGTTATGCTATTGTTAACATGTTAACAAATTAGCAAGTTAGTATTTTCAGAATTAGCTTGTTATAGCTAGCTAAGTTTACACTAATAAAATGTTTAGGCTACATTGTGGTTACATGATAATTTTAAGTTAAATGTATGAATTGGTGTACTCATACATTTTAATTGTTCTTAACTTGAAATGTTTGATTAAAAAAATTAAAATCTGTCAGTTTGGCTTTTGAGGCAACTGATTGCCTTAGGTGGAATATGGTATCTTAATATGGTAGAAACATGTTAGTATGCTAATATTAGGACATAAATGTCATAAAATGGCATTTAAAAAGTTTAAACATTTCTTGAACACTCCCTCTGTTTGCCATTGCTTGAACAAACAGATAGTCCCGCACCAAAATTACCATTATTGGTTAAGCCAATGTTCTGATAGCCATCCATGCCAAAGCATTCAGACCTGACTAACTGATAATGAAAATTGTATTTTACCCATTTTTTCCCTCATTGATTTTAATTATTCATTGTTGCAGCCTTCATAGGCATCATCACAATATTTATAAGAACACTATCTTTTTTTTTTTTTATCATTATCAATTCCAAATCCCATTCTACAACTGGCAAAATGGCAAAAACAAAAAGTATTCTCTTTCAACCAAGTGCACCTGACCATTAAAGATTTTCATTTCAAATATTAAGACCTGAAGATCTTACCAGAAACGACTTTACATATCAAATAACCCACTTAGCTGACTGTATCATATTATAAGCCACAATGTACTTAAGAGGGGGGTAAATGAGCCCAGACTGGGCGCCATGGACTAGACAGACAGTAAATAACAAGGGGATCCTCTTCCCTGTTGACAGGGAAACGCCTCCAATAAGTGAGAGCCAAAGTGAGGTCACGCTGGCAGAATCCAGCTACGTCATGAAGAGGTTGCGTGCTCCACTCTGCACTCACAAGCATTGAAACCTGACTCTGACCACTTCCAATATCTCGGGCCTACACGAAAATAACCCTTCTAGCGGGAATGATGTCAGTGTTGTAGTGCACCAATTAAAAAAGGCATTAAACAAGACCCTACTGCTAAACACATTGAGCCACATAAACAGACTGCTTCCAGCCTGTCCACATATTTACTGTAGTTTGTGCAATTACTTTGAGAGTTGCACAAGAAAGAGTTCTGACTTTAAAATCTAAACAATCCCAGGAAAGTTACAGAAAATCATGTGGCATATCAACAACATATCTTTTCTTCTGTATTGTGATATATATCCAAGTGAAACGGATCCTCGAAAAAAATATAAAGGTGGTGTCTTGGTTCAGTTCACCGGATGTTGACTGGATGGAGGCAGATCTGAATGTGAGCTTGCAGTCAGTTGTAAGAAAGGGGGAGGGTTTATGTTGACTAAATGATTGGAGAAGTCCAGCATAGGTCAGCAGTGAGAAGAACATTGGATTATAGCAAGGTAAAAAAAAAAAAAAAAAAAAAATGCCTGAAAACATTTGCATGGACAAATTGTTCACAATAAGCTCAATAACATGCATTTATAAAATAGATCTGTATCATTGGTTGCAAAATATCACTTGAGACATAAGATAATTTTGACTTACTCTTTACTCTGTGTTCCAACATACAGCTGTAACCACAAGAGAGTTTAATTTCTATATCTTTGGCATTGCAACAGGTAGCTCCACCCACACTAACATCTCATTGGACTGAAGTACTGACCCTTGTGTATTAAACTATTAAACATCACACATGGAAAGTTATCTTGGCACAGCTAACTGTGCACTATTCTTAACCTTCCCATAAAGCATTGAAGAGTTCATGTTTATCTGATAAGAAATGCTAATTATAATTGTTTTGTTTATCATAAAAGCAATTATAGCAATTATAATAAACACTTTCAATTAAATAAATAAATGCAATAATTATAATTTATCCCAGAATCTATAAAAAATTCACAATGAGAAAAGGCATTAGTGCAATTTACAGAGTTGCCATAAGACAACATCCATTTCTTAATTTTCTGTAAAAATTGTTAGATAAAGTTGATCAGTTAAGATCATCTAATAGTAACACTTTAGCATGGGGAGCAATTCTCACTTCTATCTAGTTTCTTATTAGCTTGCATATTGGCTGTTTATTAGTACTTATAAAGCACATATTAATGCCTTATTCTGCATGACCTTATTCTACATCCCTAAATCCTACCCCATACCTTAACTTAAACGCTACAACAACTACCTTTAATAAGAAGTAAATGAAAAGGTTAGTTCACCCAAAAATGAAAAAAAAAAAAAAAATCTCACCCTCACGCCATCCTAAGTGTATACGACTATTTTCTTTCAGATTAACACAATCAAAGTTATTTTTAAAAATATCCTGGCTCCTCAATGCTTTGTAATGGTTGTGAATGGGGGGCCACGTTATGAAGCAAAAAACAAGAAAAAGAAAAAAATCATCCATCCATAATAAAAGTAATACATACGGCAGGTTAATAAAGACCTTCTGAAGTGAAGCAATGGGTTTTTATAAGAAAAATATCCATATTTAAAACTTCATTAACTATGTGTATAATGTATGTAATGACGAACACGGAAGCCCAGAGGATAGAGCAAAACAAAACACCGGTCTAACAAGTCTAAAAGGAGAAATTTTAAAAAGAAATGTCAGAGGATTTAGATATAAGAGAAAAGGAGCTTGAGTTTGTCTGGCCCTATTTGTTTGAACCACGATATTATCTGACACTATTTGTTTGAACTAAGCTTACGATACTAAGCTTTATTATGGATGGAGGCATTTTATTTTTGCTTCAAAATTTGGCCCCCCATTCAAAACCATTATAAACCTTAGAAAAGCAAGGATATGTTTAAATATATCTCCAGTTGCATTCGTCTGAAAGAAGAAAGAAGACATATACACCTAGGATGGCTTGAGGGTGAGTAAATAATGGGATAATTTTCATTTTTGGGTGAATTATCCCTTTAAGAGTTTGAGACAAAATTTGCAGTTAATAGTGAATATGTGTTCCCCATACCAAAGTGTTACCCATCTAATTAACTTAGATGCAGCAAATAAATCATGATGTATATGTGTTTAAAGTTATATGTTATATTTTTTTCAGAAAAGTGAGAAAAGTGAAGAAAATAAATATTTTGCCATATTTTCTGTTTTAATCAACATGCCGCAACAAACACGGTCGAAACTTAACTCACAACGAACCCTAAAAATTCTTTTAAGCCTGACTCGGGACAATATGACTGAGGGATGTAATTCAAAAGAATCAATGAACTGCAATCAAGACTTCCTTCACTTCCTGCACCAGTTCCACGGTGTTTAGCATTTAATTGCTGCCCCGCTCTGCACCGGCTTCCCGCTATCTGATTACTGCAGAGGGAACAGCTGCTCAGGGTATCCTGCAGAGCAACGAAGAGAAAGAGGGAAACAGAGCTTAGATGGGAAAAGGCTGTAATGCTTACACTGCAACAAGCTCAAGATCATCTCCCTTTACCAAAGCAAGAAATACTTTAGATCCACATAAGAGAGATGGGTCAGATGTTCTGACTCAGCTTCTGGTTTCCAAAAATTAAGCAAACATTTCCATCGAGTGAAACACTTGCCGTCATTTAAGTACAGCCACTTTTTTTGGCCACATGATGTGTCTCATATTAACCTGTGTTGAGCATAGCTAACCCACAGAAGCAATTTCAGTGAGTAAATGATGATTTAAGGGTGTGCGATTAAGAAGATGATTGCCATTTCCCTCCATTTTACACTCCGTTTTCAGTTTAGATGTGCCAGCTTCCTATCTGCGCACATAAGACGCATGAAATGAAATGTTGTGGCGTGCACTGTGATTCAATCTGGAAAAGGCGTCAATAACTCTCTGGGGTATTGCAAAAGCTCTTGGTTGAGCTTCGTTGAATGTGTTCAGTAGTGCATTTTGCTCTCATTCTCAGGGGTGCTACAACAGTCATTGATGATTTGGTGCATAAACACATCGGTTTTCCCTCAATCTCTGTCTGTAGAAGAGACATTCATCACCACCACATGCCTACTTCGCACTGACATTCGGTAGTAATGTGTGTTCATTACCCTTTGGTTTTCTGTGACATAGGTGTAAAACATATTGTCTTAAGTAACAATGAAAAATGTCACTTGCTGTGTGCAAGGAATGTCAAGTTGATCAATAATTTGTCCTGGAAATAAACGTCAGTGTGATGGGAAAGTGTTGTGATGTCCGCCAGTGTGGTCGTCCAAAGACATTAATCAGTTGAGACTAAAAGCTGGCAAAAAGATGCCATCCCACCTGATCCCTAGTGCAAATTTATCCTGACACAAGATGAACGTAAACTATTATTGTGGCTAGACAGACAGGCAGCGAAATTTATGCTTGAAAAGTTATTCATTTGTGTGGGAGACGGCCTAATGGGAAAAAAATTCCGTCCTAAGTCTAACGTTGTAAACAACCTCAAAGTTTCACTTTTATGTTGGATTCAATTTGGTTTACAGAAATAGGGAAGTAGAGAGAAAAGTCTAAGCTTCCCAGCATGCACAACTTTAATATAATTAGGAAATCATCACTCCAAGACCTGCATTAGCATCCAGTGCGAGCAATGCAGATGAAAGATGGTGGCAATAAACAGCATGTTCACATCACTGTTGCTTTCTCCTGATGGGCCAAACGGCGCTATATGAGATGAATAACGCTGCTAAAAGAGGTTATGATATTGAAAAAAGGACTAGGAAAAGGAACATGATTCTCAACAGGTTTTGCTTGAGTGGAGGTGGTTTTTACAATCATTTCACATTGGATATCAACCCAACACTTTAACAAAACTGTTTGTTATACAACAACAATAACAACAAAAAATGCCCTTAATAAAATTCTGTTTGATTTTAATGACCTTCAACCAGTGGTGGGCAGTAACAAAGTACACTTTTTAACTAGGCCTATCAGTACTTTATTGAAGTATTGTCATTTTGAGAAACTTTCCACTACATTGCAAAGCATAATATCATACTTTTTACTCAACTACATTTCATAAAAAGCATATGGTTATTTGTTATTTTGAACTGAAGAAATCGTCGCATGCTTCAAGACGCAATGGTAGTGTCCGATTCGTGAACGAACTGATTCTTTTCAATTAACCTGTTCTCAAATTGCACCGAATGATTCACTTGCGAATTGGACCGATCCGATTGCGGCTGTTCTTGAGTCAACAACTCAATGATTCAATGAACCATTCAGTCTCTAGTTAATAGAATTTACAAGTCTGATTTGAAATGAGCCAATAACCGGGAAATTCTTGGAGCTTGAGCATGCATGTGACTGATGGCGTGAAAAGTAAGTTACAAATGCCAAATTTTAAGATTGATTACTGTAAACGAAACCCATCTTTAGGTCACAACTGTCAGTTGTTTATGAAATAAATCTGTTGTAAAGGGTGAGCAGTAATGCTTGAATGTGGGCATGTCCATTTCACCATCTTGTGTAAATTTTAAGTTCTTCCCCACTGCCGTAGCAGTTTCGAATTATATAAAACTAGCATGTTTGCATAGAGTTCGTTTCATTTTAAAATGTTATGCATTTAGCCCTATGTGACGTCTGTTTTTATTGTTTGTCAACACACAAACATATTACATATGTATCTGCATCCACTAATCTTCAAAATGATGTTAGACCCAGCAATTTCCCGTTCCCCCATGTATTTCGAGCAGTAGGATTATATAAAATATCAAATATAAAATGAATGTAAAAGTATATAAAATTACAAAACAAACATTAATCGATCAGTACTTTGATCAGTACATTTACTTTTAATATTGAAGAACATTAAAAATCAAGTCGTTTTGTACTTTTACTTGAGTAAAATTGGAAAGGACTACTTAAAACTTTTACTGGAGTAATATTTTATAAGGGTATCTATCAATCAATTTTTTGCTCAAGTACTTGATTTGTCCAATCACTGCCTTCAACCGAGGGAAACAACAACTTGGCCGGCTAACCATCTCACTAACAACACTGCTACACTAAAGACTAGACTGAATAGAGTGCGACTGTGCTTGACTGCTCTGTTAAACATTTACCACAGTGTTGGGACGCCTCTAGCATCCACAATGGGTCACAGTTGTAGTATGCAAGAGGATGAGAAAGGTGCAGAAGAAGACAGGACAGTGACGACGGTTTATTGTAGACAGGTAACTGACAAAGCAATCATAGAACATTTTCCCAACATACTCTCACTGAAGGCAGATGGAGGAAACAAACACTTGCTGAGAGCTGTAAAAGAGTCTGAAGGATTTTCAGATAATCCAAACTAATTTTCTCTCTTTCAGAAAAACACAAATAATAATCATCTTGTTTCTTTCGAAATGCCAATGGGGCGGGAGAGGCTGAGAACAGCTGGCCAATGCAAAGTAACTTTCAATAAGGGCTTAGTCACTCCATGTCTGCACTCATGAGAGAACACTGAATGGGAAGCTGATGATTTAGATGGTGACAATGTGTGTGGGCATTTGCAGATAATAATAAAAACAAACATCATAATGATGAGGGGGGAAAAAAGAAAGAAGTGTATGCAATGGTCCAACAATGGGGCTCAGAGACCTCTAAGACAACCCTTTACCATACCTTATGGTGCCGTTCTGTGTAATAACTATTTACAAATATCTTATGTGAATTGACTGCTATGAATTTTATTTGTTACACATCAAAAGCAGCTTTATTTTCCTTTGTCTAAAAGAACATTACAATGATTGTATGTTGATTGCTTTAAACTTTATTTAACTTTTAGCTGTTGCATCAAAAGCAGCTTACAATATCATGAACGCTGTATTGGATGGCTAAAATTTGTCTTAATTTCTCTCTTTTTTTTAAACAAATCATGCAAGAAAACATTGCAGCTGTTTTGCTAGTATGTTCCAATTAGCTATGCTGTTTGGTTGATCCCTTTTCTCCCATATGGTGCAATTACCATTTTATATTCAGTTGATTTGAGTTCATATAATCAAGTGTGTGGCCGCCATATCCACATTTAACTAGGCTTATGCACAACTGATGGCATCATTTTGCAGATTTCTAACTAGTATAAATGCTCATTGTAAATACATTTATGGTAATTGTCAGTTTAAGTAAGGTACTTAAAATTGTAGTTGTGCCTAATGTTACAGCATGACAGGTTCCAGCTCATTAACAGGAGCAAAAATGAATCCTAGACCAACAGTTCCTTCCTCCATCATCCCACATTCCATGAAAATGACAATCCAATTCAGGCTTGTACAAATCTAAACAGTCCTACAGTCAACATGCCAAGAGAAAATGGCAATAACTCAATTTAATACAGTAAATCGTCTTCTGTCAGGCTTTAAATTACTTCATATGAAGCTCAAACGCAAACATACACCGTGCAACATCATAAATGCTGTCAAAAACTTATGTGGCATATGCATACAGTATTTGCATGGAAATCGACAGCACTTGAAGCGGAAAATTTGGTTTTGATGCAAATGTAAACAAGCCAACAATCACAGAACAAAACAAACATAACAACCTCCCCAGTGAAAGGCAGTCAGGAAACCACAAACAAGTTGATTGACAAGTCCTGGAAAAGAATCGACTTTATCTATTAAATAAACTTCTACAAATGCACCCCCGGTTACTCAATTACTCAATAACAATAGTATCATGATTAATACTAAAACAGCACAGCTGCCAGACAGTCCAACATGTTTTCTCACACTCTAGTGCGAAACAGTTTATTAGAATTCATATGGACTTTGAAAGCTGCTGAATCCACTAGGAGAATGTTTCAGTCCCCCCTTTGAAGAACATTTATTTAGCTCAACTTTTCTCACTTGGCCATAACATTGTTCATAAAGGAGCAGTGATGATGTCACTGACCTACTGCTGCGATCAAACAGTCGTATACCCACCTGAGCTCCTTTTGAAGTGCGGGCCGTGTTGGACTGTTTTCTCTGTGCAGCCCTGATAAGTGCATTAATGCTGAACTGGACTAGCCGTGATAACATGCCCACTGAGAAAGGCATCCATCCAGCATCCAAGAAATGTGTCTTTCCCCCGTCTTCACCCGCCCGGAGAGATCTGGCTGTGTCTCTGTGCTAATAAAGACTTCTCATTAGCATTCAGCACTAACGGTCGCCGATGCCCCGCAGCGTAGCGCTCGGGTCTCCTGGTCAGAATTTTGAGTGTCAAATGGGTGTGTAGCGGCAGATGAAATGAATGTGGACCCGGATGGATAGACAGAGGTGAAGAGGGAACGTCTGTTCAATCCTAGTGGCAAAGGTTCAGCCGCAGCACTACTGTCAATCAAGCTTAGAGCCGCGTCAGGACAGGCATCTGCAGTGATGTGACAACGTGCAAACGGAAGCAAACAAATCAGCCTAGGATGCAGGCAGGCTGGCAAGCAATGTGATAATTCTTGTTGCGCTGTGAAAGAGTTTTAAAAATGCATATAG
This sequence comes from Chanodichthys erythropterus, assembly GCF_024489055.1. Lineage (NCBI taxonomy): Eukaryota > Metazoa > Chordata > Actinopteri > Cypriniformes > Xenocyprididae > Chanodichthys > Chanodichthys erythropterus. The sequence continues at coordinate 11,625,745 of NC_090228.1, forward strand.
AAACCGGCCAAACAAAAGAGCCCTTGGGTTTTGCTCACTTTATCATTTATATGCATTCTGCAGAAATAAATTAGGGTGCCAATTACAGTAGACATGGAGGAATGAGCTAACAAGAAACCAAAAAATGCTGCAATGTCTTGATGATTAACCCTCATGCTTTGTTTGGGGTCGGAGAAATGCCAAGGACCTTTTAGTAGCTTAAAAAAAACTTTACACTGACATTACTTCATTTACATTTACTTACTAAACAGTATGTTTGGGATCTCAAAGGTCATGATTACGTAATGTGTGGCACATCGCAGAGCTAGTGCAAGATGAGCATCTGTGGTTAAATTTGTATTTTTTTTAGAAAATGACCAATCATTTAGCTGGACAAGACCCTTATTCCTTGTTTGGGATTGTGTAGAGCCCTTTGAAGCTGCAATTTAAACCTTCAACTCATTGTACCCCGGTCAAGTCCACTATATGGAGAAAAATCCTGGAATGTTTTCCTCAAAAACCTTCATTTCTTTTCGCCTGAAGAAAGAAAGACATAAACATCTTGGATGACATGGGGTGAGTAAATTATCAGGAAATTTTAATTCTGAAGTGAACTAATTCTTTAAGCATTGAAAAGAATTTGAAATAAGCCCATGTATCTGCTGTGTACATGACAATGGCATGAAGCTTGTTGCTCTCTTAAGAATGGGCATAATGTTGAGATTACCTGTTTCTCAGAGGCTGATGAGTGAACTCTTTATCGCAGTTTAACAGAGATGGCCTCCCACAAGTGCAGGGCATCAGGATATATACTCAGGGCTTAGAGTGTACTCAATCCACAGGGAAGAAAAGTCATGCAGTGTGCGGATCTCTCCCATCACAACTTCTTAGCCGGTTGTGTAACCTACTGTGTGGGCTATGCGTATCATCTCTCTCCCAAGTAGTGATTCGTCATGCCAAGTGTGTGAAGCAAAAAGCTAGCACAAATCCGACAGTCAATGCAGGAGCTCAGAGGGACTGTGTTGACGGTGACATTTCAGTGTTGTGTAACTACACCTCAAAACTGCCTTCAGATCAGTGCATTTGGTTTGTGATCTCTGCTTTTCTTTGCGTTTGAATGTCAGATGTATGTTGACACACTTTTATGCATTCTTCACACACCAGGCGCTGATCTGGAACAGTTCAGGAGAACGGACAGATGTCCTCACCAAATTGAAGTTGTTTTCAAAACTTCTTTTATAAAAATAAGAAATGCAAAGTGCACCCAATAGCTAGCCAATAACTAGAACTTCCTTATAACTAAGGCTAATTTAGCCTTAAATAGTATTGGTGTAAAACTCTTGAAGACAGCGATGCACTGTTTGTGGGCAGGTTATAAAGTACCAGTCAGTTATGTCATAACTGCACTGAAATCAATGCACTGTCAGAATTTGTTTTTGTACCTTTAGGGGTACAACAGCTGTCACTAAGACAGCACCCTCCATAGATCCACCTTTGTATCTCATCTAACCCTAAAGGGTACATTTTTTTTTTTTTTTTACTTTTTTGGTGGTACTGCCCAAATGACAAGCTGCTGTACCCCTAAAGATACTATTGTTTAGCTCTGGCACAATAAGCACCAGCATCATTCTGGATGAAAAAGGGTTCAGTTTGATCTAGTGGAATTGTTGGTGCCTGAAAGAAACCAAAAGCACAAGAGTAGATATTTGGAGTCATTAAAGTTTACTTGCAAGAACCTTGACTACACAATGACAATAGTACAGCTCTACAAGCTCACAGAGCACTTTATTTTTCAAAGTGTACTCAAGACCCTACATTAAGGTCACAGGCTTCCATCTGTCAACAAGTATTTCCATGTTGACCATGACCCGCTTTTCTTTGATATCTCAGTGATCTCTGACACATCATAGACTAGATCCCTGTGGATGGAAACTTGAACATGTCATGTACACTTTTGAACCCTCTCAGTGCCTTCTGTACAGGTTCCATACCTCCGTAATCCGGCCAGGTGGAGGAACAGCTGATCTAGGCCCAGTGGCGTTGGCTTCACGGACTTGGCAATTTTCACCTCTGATGAGCACAGCACTGGAGAGAAGCTATCTGTCCCAATGCAGACTAACGCAGGTCAGAGGAGCTCAGGACACATCTTACAAAAGGGAACAAAACTCTGCCCTTATCTTTTTTGCTCAAAAGCCTGGCAAGCTTGAAAACTCATTATTGCTGCCTGGTTGCCGAGTCGGGGTACAGTGGGGATAACAAACTTTATAGACAGTTACCCAACAGATATATTTAAGGTTTGTTAGGCACTGACACTGAGCCAAACAGAAGCGCCTTAAGGCTTTTCTTGTAACTAAGACTGACTTGGCCTTGAATAGTATTGGCAGGAAACAGTTGGGTGCCTTTTTGTAAAAAGTGCCAGCACTGTAGTCCCCCCTCCTCCTCATTTATTTTTCTCTTTTTCAATCTCACTTTTCTCACAAAGTTGTTCATTTCCTGTCTCAAGGGTGCGGATGAGGACGAATTGGGTATTTCCTCGCTGAAAAGCTTTGTGGATTCTCCACAGATCATAGGGCTCAATTAAAGGCTTGCTTTTACATGCAAACCACGTTACGCTAATACTAAGTACTGTAGAAGATGCAAAACAACTTAAGAAGAGTCACAAAAAAATACTGAACTAAAACTAGTTAGCAAGTCTGCACACATATATCCTGTAGAGCTAAACTACAGGCAAGAGAACAACAATTGCATGAAAAATCCCATATTCAATGCCATGACTTTTGAAATTGAACATAAAAGCTTTGCCTGGAAAACCCACAGGCTCTTTCAGTAACAATAATTCAGTAGGAGCTGGGATTTCCTAAAGCCAAAAGAGAGAGGCGTCCAAACTGAATGAATGGCTGAAGGAGGTGGTGTGAATCCTCCTACCCAGCAGTGTGGGTAATTATTTCAAAAAGCTATGTTTGTACTGCAGGCAACATCAGCTTAAGACATGGCACAGGAACGCTGATCAACACTACCTTAAGGGAAGGCGCCAGAGTGGTGGAGGAAGACACAGGTACAGTAAACTGTAGGGATGGACATAATACTTGAAAATTATAACAATGTCAATTATGAAAACACAATTGCACAAAAACACATTTTACACCATTCAAAATGCAATGACAACTACATGCAAATAGGCCTAAATTGTAGTTTTTGGGGATGGTTATTGCATTCCTTTAGGTCTGTTCGTCCAACTTCCCAAAGCCACAGGACTAAATTGGACTAAAACATTTTACAAAACACGTTACTGCTTTAGTTCAGATGAAAAGGTAAATGCAAAGGACACATTCTCACTTTGGTATTGGCAACTGGGGTACTGAGAAGCATTTTAAAAAGGTTAGGCTAATTCTATTTAACTTGACACTGTCATAAAATGTGAATATGGCAAGAGAGTAAACATGGCCAATGACCACAGCATCCATTCTTAGCAGACAGGTTTATCTGACACAGTAAATGTCCTAACGGAGTGTCCTATTAAGAAGAGAGGCTAGTTAAATCTTGTCCCCATGGACTAAACAAAAGTTCAAGAATTCAATATTCATGAAGCCCACTGTGACAGTTAAGTTTGGAAATAAAGTCTCAAAAGGGCAAAGTTAAATGCTGAGAAATTAATTCAAAAGGATCAAGGACAACATTCATTTAATTTTGACAACAACTCTATACCTCTGGGTGCGTCACACTGGAAAGTGTAGTCTCAGAATTGTTTTCCAAACATACTGATGAGAATAACTCTGCCAGATGGATTTGCAGGCACTCTATGGCCCCAATTTCCTTTTGTAACATACTTCATTAACAGCATGTTAATCTCAGGTTTGTTGATATGACTTTGAGAATCCATTTTGCTCTCTTTCTCAGAGTGCATCTATCTCTCCGTCTCTCATCAACCTTCATTCGCGACCTTCTCATCGACTGCCTCTTGTATAGAGTGTGGCGGTTTCAAAAATGGAGCGTATGGCGGATTCATTTGTGCCATTTACTCACTTGAAAGCTCATCCATAGCCCAGAGCAGCACCATTAGCATATGCTACGAGCGGCAAAGAAAGTGTTATCGCTAATTACTATATACACTATAATACAGGGAAAAAAAGGTTCTGAAGAGCTTAATGACTCCAATGACTTCCAACCACTAAAATAGCACTATGCTTCACGATATAAGATTTTACTGTAGATGTTCAGTATTGATGCAATTCAGATGTCTTTCCTTCTCGTACTTCAACACAGCAAGTTTAGCTGACATCCGTAGTTAAAAATCAACAAAGATATGAGCACCAAAAACACTTTATTCTATAAGAGCATATCATTCCCAAGCAGAACACTGAATGTACCAAAAGTGCTCGTCATCCACACGCAAATTGCTTTTGACTAAAATATCTTTTTCTTCTAGAAAGTTCCGCCGTTTATGACTGGGGAAAAAAGCATTTTATGAAATCCAGAATTGATTACATTGTTACTTGCAATGTAAAAATGTCAATCAAAATAAAATGAGGAACAGACAAAAAAGGGTATTTGACATAAAAGCAGCAGTCCATACAAATACGACTGCAGCTAATAAGGCTGCAGCAAAGAACTTATAAAGTAAAGCTTGCCTTTCAATAAGTACAGCATCAAGTGTGTGTGTGGGGGGGGGGGGGGATTCTTTTAAAACAATGGCTGTCCTGAGCCATGATCGGAGTCATTTATTTTAAAATATCAAATAGAATGCCAGCAGTACTTGATCCACTGACTTTATACCCAAAAAGCTAGACAAAATTCAAAATGATGGTGCAGCAGACAGCACAATGAGAAGGTTGGCTTTAGTTACGGTATTTGAAGGTATTTGACATATCCCTCAAAATAAGGATGTGATGGGAAAAAAATAATATACCACACATCATACACATTCCTATCTGGAAAGGATTAGATTTCTGTTCAGTTAAAAATCTCATTAATTAACTGGACTGAAGCCTGCCAAAAAGCGCCAGATTGATGCATTGAACTTTAAAATATACAAAACCTCTTCTCCAGGGGGGTTTGCACCCGGACCCCACTCAGAGTCTAAAAAGCTAATTTTGCTCTCTTTACCAAGGCTGTATAAAAATGTAAAAAAAAAATTCATTCTGACTGGCAACAAACTAACGCACCACTGGCTTCTAAATTTCAATACTGAAGGCCAATGGCAAAATATATTCCTTTTTCAGATCCATAACTAACACATCTGATTCAACAGTTACACTCATCAGATACTGGATTTATTGAATCAGGTGTGTTAGTTTGGGAAAGCTTTCTGTCATGGGATCAGCAATTTGGATGGAAATCAGATTAATGCACCAAATACAAGGTACTATAGTAGTCAAGCTCATCACTTGCAAACCACATATTATGTGCACAGTTCTAGACACTAAAAATGTCAAAGAACCATTTGCTCTAAGGACATCAGCACTTAGGTTAACAATGGTTGTGAAAGCCTCCGTCACAGCGGGAGCCCTTGAGTGACCTTAAGCTTGTACATTAAAGAAGGGATAAGACTATTCTTAGGTATTTCTTTCAGAGTTGTCTATGATTAGTTAACGAAAACATAAAGGCTCACAGATTATGCATTATAAAGAACTTTAGGGAACAACTAGCAAGAGCTTTCTCAAAATGACCACTTCAAATAATGTTGGATGGTTTTCTCAACTTCTGGGAGTCTCACATTTTAATTGAACAAAAGTTAATTAAACTTACAAAAAGAGTAAGTTTGTTTGAGACGCTTAAGTATATATAATTAATGCATATTGACAGTGCTGTCATGGTTATGTCCGGCTTTAAATTTTCCTGAACCTAAATGGAAATAAAATAAAATAAAATAAAATAAAATAAAATAAAATAAAATAAAATAAAATAAAATAAAATAAAATAAAATAAAATAAAATAAAATAAAATAAAATAAAATAAAATAAAATAAAATAAAATAATGGTACTGTACAGAATGTGACTTATGGCCAGTGTTCTTTTTTTTTTCTTTCACTAAAATGCTCTTCACAAACCCTTCCACATCCAGTACATCAAAGAGAAAAGGCTTTCTGATTAATTCTGACAAGAATATTGAGTCAGGTTTTCCTCAAACAAGACTTCATTCTCTGTCAATTCTCATTTAAACAAAGGTTTCATTGTGTAACTCTGGACTAGAATCTCTTTTGATCTAGCTGACAATCCCACTCCAAGAAAAATTATAAAAATTTGGTCATTTTTACTGTGTTTTTACAAAACAAAAAGGTACTGCAACATGCCTCTGATGGAGCTCAAATTAAAACAGACTAGTAACTGATCTCACGCACTGTCTCCTTTATTTAACACAATTCATATTATTTACTCACACCTGCTTATCACTCAAAATGAGAAAACTTTTTCCGTCTTTTAATTTAAACAAAAAATTGACAGCATAGCATGATTTTAAGATTCAAAAAGCGTCATTAATCAGTGTTACTCAAACATACAGTACAGAAAATGTTTTAAATAATATTCTCTCTGCACTTCAAAAACTGTGGGTTTCCACAAACACAATCTCCACAAATCTCCCACATGAGAAGACTTTCTTTGATAGGGGAAGGAGGTTGACTCAAAATTAAAGGTGAATGATGCAGACATAATACCAAAATAAATAGTTAATTTTGCTGAAATACATGGAACAGTTTTGATAGTATATTGTTTATGTTGCTAGGGTGGATGCTAAGGATGTTGCCCAGTGATACACAGATGTGTTCAGTGAAGCGGTCATAACTGTGTGAGTGTGCGTTATCATGAATAAAACACGACTATTGGCCGATACGCATCAAGGACTGGAACCATTTTAAAAGAAGACTTAAGTCATTTAATATCCTGCTACTGTTTTTTTCCAATCCAATCTTTAAGTGAGATGTATCTACTCAAAAGTTCCAACTGAGATATCAGCAGGCAAGTATATTTAAAAGGATTTCGATTTGTTTTTCTGGCTGAGTTCTGAATTTGACAAACATTTATAGTGTGGTAGAGGCTGTAAAATATTTCACTGGTATTTAAATGGAAGTTAAGTGCGTTTCTAACTTCTAAACTGGGTCGAATCAAGTGTTTTTTAAATGAGCTTTAAAGTAGATTTAATGCTTTTGTAGGAACTTAAAACTAGTCAGACTAGTCAATGTATTCAACAGGGAAAGTGGCTGTAAGCAGTGACTCAGGCCGCAGCAGCCTGAGCGATCATTTACATTTCCTTGCAATTATCTCGTCATCAAGCCAATGTGTTAATTGGCCTGAGAGTCCAGACTGGTCATGTTGACAACATTACAGTGTTGAGTGTTCTCAGAAAATGTAAATATCACACAGCTTTAGAGGTTTGTCTGCATGGTGAATATCCACTGACTAAAGCACACAGCATCCAACGCATTCAAGGTGTCCAAGACAGCCAAAATGCTCACTGGGAAAAGGTTTTCATGGTAAAACTCTCTTTGAGATGTTCAAAGTACCACCCTTACATCCATACTCATGCTCCCTGTTGTCCTGTCAGTGCAAGTACTATAGCTTTTTGAGTTAGTTAACTAGGTCAATCAACCAATGCAGACTACAGAAAGCCGAGCACAAGAGCCTCTAAAACATTGCTATATGCCAGACTACGCATTAAAGTATTAGTTCACTTTAAAATGAAAATTACCCCAAGCTTTACTCACCCTCAAGCCATCCTAGATATACTCGACTTTCTTCTTTCAGATGAACACAATCGGAGTTATAGAACTTTCTTCGTAAGTTGAATATGGAAGGTGGTATGGTGGAAGCTATTTTACTTCATAACTTGTTAAATATAGATATTTTCTTACACAAATGCATCACTACGCTTCAAAAGGCCTTTATTTACCCGCCGGAGCCGCTTGGAGTATGTTTATGAAGGATGGCCCCGTTTACTGCCATTATAAAGCTTGGATGCCTTAGGATATTTATTAATACAACTCCAATTGTGTTCATCAGAAAGAAAAAAGAAAGTCAAATACACCTAGGATGGCTTGAGGGTGAGTAAAGCTTGGGACAATTTTCATTTTAAAGTGAACTAATTAGTTGAATGTGTTGGATTTTATTGAATTGAACTGTAAATTAATGTGTAAAATATAATTATTCTTATTAACTATATACTCTTATTAACATTATTCTGCCTTTAATTCTGTTCTGATACGGTTTATAAATAAATCAGGAAACCCTAAAAGAAATGCATTTAACATTTCAAAGCATGAACCTTTTCCTGCAAATAATCCTTTAATCAGCATTGGTCTATGCATTAGTCAGCACTTTGACTTCATAAATCACTACAAGGAAGCTGGCCAAAAACTAAACATTCACCAAAATAAACAGCCCTAATAATAAACCCATTTTTACCACTCCACTCCAGCAAAGCAAATGGCACAGGTGTCACCTCGGCAATGACACCAGTAATGGATGAGAAAGCTTCTTTCATCACCTGCAACCACACATCTGAACACTCATTGATCATTTGGTTCACTCTGCTCCCAAAAAGTATCTGCAGCAATCAATTTGCACACGGTGCTAGCAGTCTTTAATTGCAGAGCTTTGTCAAGTAATCACACACATAATTATAACAGGAGCGCTCCACATGATGCTCAACGACAAACCGATTCACGTCTCTCTGATGCTCTTTTCATTTCGACGGCTACATCAGGGTGAGCTTTGTGCCGGAGATAAACACACATGCTCCACATGAGCATAGACGGAGAAAGAGCAAGTAATTTTCAGTGAAAATTGGAATGAGATTGCCAGGCCGCACAAGTGTCCCGCGTCCCCAGCTGTGTTCAACAATAATCCCAATTGGCTGTTGACGTGGGGAGGATTTGCTGTTCACGCTCACGTTCTCCTTTCCTCTCTAGCACTAACCTGCTATGATAAAAACACAGTTTTCCCTAAGCCAATTAGAAGTGTGCTTCTATTTCTTCATTGGAAAGGACTTGAAGGCAAGGGAATCTCACACGCCTAGAGCCTCAACAGGGCAAGCTAACAAGCCCCACGTGCCTAGCTGACACCTAGCAATGCGGAAAAAAAAATGAAAAAAAATTGTTTTTTGTTTTGTTTTAGGCATTGCTAGCATTGTCACTCATTGTGTTAGTCTAGCATCCCCTTTGAACATGCACGAAACATGAGCTTCAATTACACAAAATGCAATAGTTTAGGTTGTAGTTTTATGCAGTATATTCCCATTGTTCACAGTTTTCAAACATGAAGCTTTGAAGGGACTTTGAGGTATAAAAGGTACCATGTGACTAATGAGAACTGCTGAAGCGGTCCTCTGAGACTCGCTGGATCCTACTTAATTGCTCCCTCAGAGCAAAAAAGGGGCACCTGGTGGGGAAAGGGTGGTGAAGGAGTGGTCGACCATGCAGGGTATTGTTGTGTTGGTTTGTCCTGCTTACAAACACAATCTTTGCCGGATAACTTCTATTTTTAAATTCTCTCAGAAAGATAAGAACAGAAGTCTGTTGCTGTGCTCTCCATCAAATGCAAGACACTCTAAAGGCCTTCAAGACAGGGACTTTGGTTAAAAGAAGAGAAGAGAGAGGAAAAAACAAACCGATGTCAAGATATCTGATATTTCAGTTTAAATACATCCAAATAGATCTATTGAAGTTTTCAATACGAGCCCGTTTAGAGGACAATACTTGATACCTGATAATTCCTTTATTCTAACACTTGTAAACTGTTTCTTTTCTTACCGACTATTTACTTGAATAAACCATATGAAAAACTTGACTGAGAAATACAAAGACATTGCATTGTTTAAATTCAATTTTTTTTAACTGTGAATATTAATACACATACATATTCAATAGCACATTTTGGCTTTGGTATCAGATTCGCCAACAACAAGAATTGTGATATTGTACTAGTTTTGACTACAAAAACTATGGTATCATGACAACCCTAGTAAAGACAGATGACCTTTCTCATCATCTTTATCATGCAAGCTTTTCACGTTTTTTTCAGGCACAGTCTGTCAACCCAATGACATGAGGTGAACCAAATCCTAAGACTGCCAAAAAGTCCTTGCTCCTTTATCAAGTACACTACCTCTATTGCTCAACATCACAATCAGAAATAAAAAATGTGCAAAGTGCCATTAGGAATGCCCTCACGGTCAGTCTTCTGTCAAAGGGTTTGTGAGTTTCAATGACGGTAATTTAAATGGGCAGTGAAGGAATAAATTAACTCCGTCTTTCACCAAGTGGGAATTCACAACATGTCACAATGTCATATGTAATATTTCACTTTCCACCATACAGTTTGGGTGCACCTTGGGTATTTTGTCACCTATGAATGAGATTCTGAGCAGTAAGTAGTGTTTAAAACACACTTGACTAGAATAACTAGATTAATGCATACATGCATAAATCTAACTTAAATAACTTAAAGTCACTTAAAGGAGTCATGAACTGCATCATTTATAATGTTTCCTGGGGGTTTTTTTTACATTCAAAATTGTCATAATTTAGAAATATAGGCATTTTCCCTACCCTGATTTTACCTGATTTGAACGCTTTGTTTTAAGGGGCATGTCTACTGTGAGACTTCAGTGTAAACGCCCACTGCTGTGATTGGCTAACATATTTGCATTTGAAATAGCCATGTATTACTCTCTCTTTAAGCGTGTTTTTACTATTACAGCTCTCAAAGTTAACTAATTGTGGCATGAAAGGTTGCAGAGATGAACACTGTAGCCAATCACAGACATGTTGAGGGCATAAAAGCAGTAATCTTGTCATTGCAACTCAATTTATTGCACACTAATGAATGCTTTCATCATAACTAACAATGCAAACCCGATATAACTAAGAGATTTGGTGAATAAAATGGGAGTTTTGACACGAGTCCAGAACTCAGTCATTGATAAACTCACGCTGTTTGACTGACAGCTCCAGCGATTGTAAAGGGAGCGTTCTTTGATTGCATTCTATATATAATTTAATCACTGTATAAATAATAGATTATTTTCATCCTACTAACAACGTGAAGTTAACCGCTTAGTCACAAAATAATGAATTAAATCACCAAAAAAAAAAGGCAGACAACAAAAACATCTTAACAAAAGCATACAAATCATATTTAAACCACAAACTACCAAAAGTAATATAACTGTGAAAGTAAACAAATTTTTGTTTTAGTTACACAAACCTGAAACCTTTACAATCTACCTGCATGAAACATGAAAATGCCACTAGACATACGCTGAGAAATTTAAACACAATATTTTTAAACCGGCCCACTGGTCACCCAGGTTGGGGTACCGGCCCACTGGTCACCCAAATCAGACTTTGACCACTGGTCAACCAGAATCGACTTAGGTTTTGGCGTTTTTTCCTCGCCGGGTGACCAGCGGAGCGGCGTTCTGGTTCTCCCGGCTTGGGGTTCCCCTGGCCTCCGCCCGCCTCAGAGGACCAGGGCGCCGGGGACATACCCCCGACGTGACTGACCCCCCTGGCCGACTCGGGGAACGCTTAGGCCGGGGTCGCCACCCCGTCCGACCCGCGCCTCCAGAGAACCGGGGGGCCACTGGTTGACCGACATCAACTTAGGTTTTGGCGGGTTTCTAGCCGGGTGACCAGTGGAGCGGCGTTCTGGTTCTCCCGGCTTTAGGTTCCCCTGGCCTCCGCCCACCTCAGAGGACCAGGGCGACGGGGAGGGACCCCCGACGCGACTCGCCCCCCTGGCCGACTCGGGGAAGCAGGGCGCCGGGGAGGGACCCCCGACGCGACTCGCCCCCCTGGCCGACTCAGGGAACCAGGGCGCCGGGGAGGGACCCCCGATGCGCCACGCCCCACTGGTCCCCTGGGGAACCGGCAGGGGAAAAAAAAAAAAAGGGAGTCGCCACCCGACGCGAGAGGGGTAGGGGAGCCGAACCGGGACGGGCCAGGCCCCGGACGGCCGCCCCCACGCACGCGCTCGCCCCTGGGAGGGCGTCAGACCTGGGCGGGCCAGGCCCCGGCCGACGTTCCCCCCCTGGGCGCTTGCCCGGAGAGCGAGGCACGTCCGACGCCCGGGGCTGGCCTTCATGAATTACCTTTGAAAGCCCTAAAATACTAAAACTAGAAAAGTAAAAAATAAAAAAAATTATAAATAAAAATGAAGCAACAATAACCCTCTAGCAAGCAATCACAGACAAAATAAATGGAAAATGCATCCACTAAAACAAAAATTAAAAGGCCATAAGGAGCGTGGACAGACAAAGGTTGGCTGCCCACCATTAGAATTATCACAGAAGTAATCCGTTTTATGTACATATAGCACTGCAGTAATAGATCAGATTTATATCAGTTTTGCTGAGACATTTACATTCCATAGTGTAAAAGGAATGTGAAAACCAAATCGGAGAGCAATCCGATCAATCAAGATGCAATCAACTAAGTGTAAAAAGGCTCTAAATGTTATTTACAGAGCTAGTATCTTGGGTTATATTGAAACCCCTTGGCAACATCACAAATCTATCACACTTCACTGTAAAGCGGAACACAATCTTGAGTTATGGCATAGCTCCCTCAAAGTAAGGACATTATTCCTGGTCGAATCTAAAATGGACTAGCATTATAGGCAGAGTGAGCAATAATAGCGTGTGTGTGTGTTGTACAGTGGAACAACCCCCTGTGCCGAGGAACATGAATTCGGTGGAAAGTTGCCAGCCAGGATCCTGCGGGAGAACACAGAGTGGCAGACTACTAGACAACACGGCGAGCATCCCTAGTGAGAACACACACACACACACACACATACATTAATGCCAGTGCCATTTTCCCACTTGATCTTAACAGACACACAACAGCATTCAAAAACACATCCTGAATAGCACATGGCTCAGACAAGCTAAAGCTCAAAACCCTCAATGATACAACTAGGCCACTACATCTCAATAAAACTGAATAATACTTTCTTGAGCAGAAAAAGTGAAGATATTATATATATATATTATATATATTATATATATTATATATATATATATATATATATTATATATATATATATATATATATATATATATATATATATATATATATATATATATATATATATATATATATATATATATATATATTTATTATCTTCACTTTTTCTGCTCAAGAAAGTATTATTCAGTACTTATATATATATATAAAATATACACCGATCAGGCATAACATTCCCAAACCTTCCCCAACAACCTTCCCAAAATTGTGTTGGTCCCCGCTTTTGCTGCCAAAACAGCCCTGACCCATCAAGGCATGGACTCCACTAGACCTGGGTGTGCTGTGGTATCTGCACCAAGATGTTAGCAGCAGATCCTTTAAGTCCTGTAAGTTGCGAGGTGGGGCCTCCATGGATCGGACTTGTTTGTTCAGCACATCCCACAGATGCTCGATTGGATTTAGATCAGGGGAATTTGGAGGCCAAGTCAACACCTCAAACTCATTGTTGTGCTCCTCAAACCATTCCTGAACCATTTTTTTGCTTTGTGGCAGGGTGCATTATCCTGCCGAAAGAGGCCACAGCCACCAGGGAATACTGTTTCCATGAAAGGGTGTACATGTCATGTGCCCACCGCTTTCGTCAGTGGACAGGGGTCAGCATGTGCACCATAACTGGTCTGCGGCTATGCACACGCAAACACACGTGCAAACTGTGATCCACTGTGTTTTCTTACACCTTTCTTTCAAAACCAGCATTTACTTCTTTAGCAATTTCAGCTACAGTAGCTTTGAAGTAGTTTTGAAATGACAGTTTAAACTGATTCTAAGGAAATGTAACGATCTTTTTGTCTAAAAAAGAAAAATAATTGTGACAATGTTGCTTAATTTTGTCACCCACGAAATCGTCACAAATATATAGTGAACAATCACTATAATCGGCCAAACCTAGCCAATCCCATATCCCATATACCAAAGTCACAAGAGGGAGAAAAGGAGAAAGAAGAAAACAAGATCTGTTGCCAGTAATTCGTCACGACTTCTACTTTACATATAAGTGTACTGCCACACTAAAGAATTAAACTCATGGTCTCTAACTTCCTGATTAATGCCATCACTAAAAGTGCTGTGAAAGAGATACACTCTGAATGCTGATTGAACCTCATCACTGCACATGAAGTGGAAGAGGAGAGGTGCCAGAGGAGCTGGACATAAACGATTGTGCTGTTTGTGAATCCAAAGAAGCCTAACAGGGTTAATTACCAAGCAAGCATCTCAGAGGATGAAAATAAAGTGGCTAGAGCATTACTAAACACTGTCTGTTCCACAAAGTGCTCATTAGCCATATATATGTGGCCTGTGTCTCTGGCCAGAGGTTTAATGGAGATGGAGGGCACATTTTGGAGCATGTATTTGGAGCATTTGTGTTTGGAGAGTGAACAGTATTACTTTCTGAGCAATCTCTCTACAACAACTGGACAACTTTCACAGAAGCCTGGGACATACGTTAAGTTACGTGCTGATGCTGACCCTGGAGTTGCATGCAAAATCATGCTGTGTCAGTTCATGGCTATTCAATTTTAGTATTCAACAAGACATTAAAATTGCTAGGCCTATACAACAGGTGTGGTGCAATGGCAGGTGATGGAGTCAGTCTTTCAATTGCTTTCACATCCTGTGAAGAGGTGGGAAATCAAGGGGCAGAAATCAATGTCTGCCGTACATTACTTTGAAATGATGCATGTCTCCAGGCTGATTAGTGTCCCACCCTGCTAGATAAAGTGCCACCACATGATCAATACTCTAATAAAGACAAGCCATGGCTGTCGTCTCAGGCAAAATTGCCTTCATGACCCGATGAACTCCTTGTGAGGGCGCATCCTGAACATAAACCACCAGTTAAGTGTGAGATGAGTGGTCAATAAGATAACTCAGGTTCAGTTCAACACAGATTACACTTTAATCTCAAAATAAGTGGTTAAATGACTGATATTAAATTGGGTGAAATTCAATTTCGGTTGCCTGAACAACTAATCAGTTAAAATTGGCCAATATAACAGAAAGAGAGAGAGAGAGAGAGAGAGAGAGAGAGAAAGAGAGAGAGAGAGAGAGAGAGAGAGAAAGAGAGAAAGAGAGAGAGAGAGAGAAAGAGAGAAAGAGAGAAAGAGAGAGAGAGAGAGAGAGAGAGAGAGATTGAAAAACGCTTTTATTTACAACATGTAGGTAAACCCAAAAAGTGTAACCACTAAAATCTACATTACACCATATAAATTACAAGAAAAATATATAATAAAAAGAAAAGAAAAACACAAAAAACAAACAAACACCAAAACACTTTAAAAAGTCAACAGTAAATCATCATTTTCATTGATTGTACATAAGACTCCATTTATAGCCCAGGTATTCACAAACATTGGCAAGCACCCTACCATCCTATAATATGCATGTTCAATTCTGAGCCTTGATGCTATCAAACCCTTAAACATCAGCAAAGGGTCTAATGTGCTTTTTCCAATAATCTTATTTTTCCTTGTTTTCCATATAGCGAGCTTGGCACTTCCAAACAAAAAATTCAATAAAACCATGACATTTTTCCGACTAACAGAGTATTTTGGCCCAAAGATAAACAATTGATTAGATAAATTTTCACCTAAAGATGATACCCATTGAGACAGAAAAAAACAAATGACCTAACCGTACACATTGCACAAAAAGATGGAAAACAGTTTCATTTTCCAAACAGAAAGGACACCCCACCCCTATATCTGGATTGAGGTGCATCACATGTCTGTTTGTAGCTATTGCACCGTGTACAAGCCTCCACTGCAAGTCACCAGTCCGTTTATCAATGGGGCGTTTGTACAGTGACCGCCAGCTACCTTTAGGGGAGATGTCTGCTCCAAAAAATCTGTCCACTTTGATGACATTACTCCAGATAGACCCCGTGCATTGGTCACTTTCACACAAGTCACATACAAAACCTTTTTACCAGCAGACTCAAAGGTATCCAGTTGAGGGGTTTTGAAAGATAATATAAGGTTTTCCTCCTCAAGAAAATCCTTTACGTCAGCAGTTATCATCAAGGGCGGCAAATGGTAGTCACACCCAGCCATCCATTCATTCATATGGTTAGAATTTTTGATGAAAAGCCGTTGATCATAATTCAACTCCCCAACCACTTCATCAATAAGCTGTTTCAGGAAACGAAGGGACTTTATTCCAGTTCTCTCACTCAAAGTCTCCCAGCTGGTGTTTAAAATGTGGCCAAGTTTTACGCATCCAGCAGCTATCAGCCGTGATGACAAACTGGTATAGTTCAAGAGTCTAGACGGTAGAAAAGAGTTCTGAAACAATGGCTCTTCCATTAGCCAAAAGCCTACATTTAGTTCAGCAGATCTTGAGACAGAAAACACCTTCCATGCTTCCATCACAGATTTGTAAAAGGGTGTCAAGTCTTTTAGAGTGATTTCATTCAGGTTCATTAAAAAGAGATGTTTATCAAGTCCCATATCGCCTGCTTTCCTCAAGAGTGCGACAGCAGTGTTAACCCATGCAATGTCATGGTCATAGAGCAGTCTCTGAGCAGCTTGTAGACGAAAGGCCATGAGTCTAGATTTAATGTCCACAAGACCTTGCCCCCCTTCTTGCACTGGTAAAAAAAGGACAGCTGATCGGACCCAATGTTGCCCGGACCAAAAAAATTCACCAGCATCCTTTGAATTTCTTGCACTAATCCATCAGGAGGTTGTAAAACAATAAATTTATGCAATTGAGCATAAGCGACCAGGTTGTTATCAACTAGAACTCTCCCCTATAGGATAGCTGGGGTAGCAGCCAGTTCCATCGAGACAACCGGGTGCACACTCTCTCCAAAAGTCCCTCCCAATTTTTCTTTTGAAAGTCAGCAGATCCCAAAAACACACCAAGTATTTTTTAAACCTTTACTATTCCAGTTTAAGCTGTCTGGTAGTTTCGGGAGATTTTCCAGATTTCTTTGACCTGACCAGAAAGCCTCAGTCTTATCCCAATTTACTTTTGCTGATGATGCACCTTCATACATCTCAAGTACTTTTGACAGAGCTTTTATATCATTATTGTCATTGACAAAAACTGTAACATCATCAGCGTAAGCAGTAATTGTAGTTCTTACATGAGGCATTGTAGGTACTGCTAAACCAGTTAAAGTTTTCCTTATATTAAAAAGTAATGGCTCAATAGCAATACTGTACAATTGTCCTGATAAAGGGCATCCTTGTCTAATGCCCCTTGAAACCAGAATAGGTCGACTTAGACCTCCTCCCACTTTAACCATACAAGAAGCTCCAGTATATAATAACCTTATCCATTTGATAAAATCTTCACCAAACCCAAATGCAGCAAGTAAATTAAAAGATAGTTATGATCAACACGATCAAACGCCTTTTCTTGGTCTAAAGCAATCAATCCAATTTCTGCATTAAACATTTTGCAGACATCCAATGTGTCTCTCACCAAAAAAAAGGTTATCCATTATGGATCTCTTTGGAATACAATAGGTTTGATCTTTATGAATTATCGAATGTAAAACCTTCTTAAGTCTATTAGAAAGACATTTGGATAGAATTTTATAGTCTGTTGTTAATAAGGCAACAGGTCTCCAGTTTTTTAACAAAGTCAAGTCTCCCTTTTTAGGTAGTAGGGACAATACAGCACGTTGACATGTGGCAGGTAAAATACAATCTTTATAACTTTCACAAAAAACTCCATAAAGGTCCATTCCGATGTGTTTCCAAAAATGTTTATAAAATTCAGAAGTCAACCCGTCAATGCCAGGAGAGCGACCAGGTTTCAACTCTCCAACAGCAATAGTGAGTTCTTGAAAAGTAATTGGCATATCCAGCGCAGTCTTAGAAAAAGAGTCTATTTGAGGGAGTCCATGCAAAAGTTCTGTTGTGCAATCAATGTTGCAATAATCAGCTTTATAGAGTGAAGAATAAAAACCAACAGCATGATGACGCATTTCTATAATGTCATTTGTAATCTTTCCATCCGGAAGACGTAAACACATCATCTGCTTATATTGTGCCACAGAATGTTCTAAATTAAAAAAATAGGCACTTGGTGCATCCATATCAGCAACTGATATAAATCGTGACCTCACTAAAGCTGCCTTCACCCTCTCATTCAAATGAAAATGTAACTGCCTCTTTTTCTGTTGTAGGTTATTGATAGAGGCTGTATCGTGTCGTCTTATCAATTCTGCCTCAATAGTTTCTATATCTTTTTCCAGGGCTTGAATAGTTTCTCTTTGAGTAGTAGTAGAATATGCCGTATACTGTTGGCAGCATAGTTTTATTTGAGTTTTACCAACCTCCCACCATTGTTTTAAATTTTCAAATTCAGTTTTTTTTCCTTTCCAATACTTCCAGAATGCCAAAAAATGTTCAGAAAATAAAGCATCCTGCAATAATTTAGCATTAAAATGCCAATGAGAGGATTTTCTTGGCAACTGCCTCATATTTACTGAAATAAAAACTAAATGGTGATCAGAAAATCCTATTGGAGATATACAACAATCAACTACCCTATTATTAAAACATTTTGAAACATAGATTCTATCTAATCGAGCAGCACTTACTCTATTGTCAGAAACTTTAACCCATGTATATTGTTTGTCTGCTGGATGCTTTATTCTCCACATATCTAAAAGTTCTGCCTCTCTCACCACTCTTGACAAATAGTTTGAGGATAGCATATGAGGCTCTTCATTGTTACGGTCAACATTGAAACATTCTGTACAGTTCCAATCTCCACCAATGATGATGTTTCCATCACTAAAATCTTGTTTTAAAACATCAGCTAGTATATTAAAAAACTGTATTCGCTCATGACCTACATTTGGTGCATAAACATTTATAAAATAAATTGTCATGCCTTCAATAATAGTTTTAACAACAACAAGACGACCTTTCACAACTTCTTCAGTTTTTTCAATACTAACTTTTCCATGTGGAGAAAAAAGTAAAGCAACTCCAGCACTAAAATTTGTACCATGGCTAAGTATATTTTGACCTTTCCACCACATCCCCCACTCGGCTTCATTATCACAATCACTATGGGTTTCTTGCAGTAAGATAACATGTAACTTTTTATTCTGCATTATTTCAGACACCAAAGCTCGTTTATATCTATCCCTCCCTCCATTAATATTTAATGAACCCACCCTCAAAAGATCCATATAATTTAAGAATGAAAGAGAAAAAAACAGCAACAAAAGAAACCAATAGATAAAGAGACAAGAACACCACGTGATGCATGGCTAATCTCTCATAAAAAGCTTTTAACCTCTTCTTTTTATCCACTTTTCTACTTTTTCTAATAACTGTGACATGCTTTTTCAACCGAAAACGTTTCTGCTTACTCAACTGATCAAGGCTCATAGTCTTGAGGAGAAACGACACTGACCGCTCAAATTTGTCAACATCAGGAAAGAAATCTTTAATGTTGACTTGTTTTCCGAATGTCTCATCAAGAAAGCCATTAATTTCCGCTAATGAATGCATAGAAAGATCTTTAATAGACAGATCTTTGGGAGTCACCTTCCAATCCACATACAGAACCTACTTGTGAATCACAATCATAATCAAGAAGAGAACCATTTTCATCAGATACATCATCATCCATTACACTAACATCATTAGTGACAACCAACTCTCTCTTTCTTGTACCTAAACACACAGGCTCCTGAAAAACTGCTTGAACTTGGCCCTGCAATTGGATCTGTATTAGGATCTGTATTAGTAACAATTTCGTGTGCTTCTATGATAGCGGACGGCGCCGCACCAGAGGCGCTTACCTCGGCTGCTGCACCTGCGTCTTCCTCTTGAGCAGTGTGCTCCGCCGCATCGCCCTCTCCCGACTCAACAGGCCTGTCCTCTGGTGTACGCTCTCTGTGTGGGCATGCGAACTTTTTGTGACCTAAATCACCGCATTCGAAGCACCTCAAACTACCAGTTGTTGCGTACACCATATAAGTTGTCCCTTCATGTCTTACCCGAAATGAAACGTCCAGCGTGTTTTCGGGAGATTCTAGAAACATAAACACCTGTCTTCTGAAAGATTTAACATGTTTCAGAGACGGGTGTTTACATCCCAATGTAATCGTTTTGAACCCACTGGCAAATTTGCCAAACCGAACTAATTCCCGTTCCAACGCGTCATCCGGAATAAACGGTGGGACATTAGATACTGTGATTTTTGCTGTCGGCGCATGTAACGGGGAAACTTGAACAAAGTTTCCGTTTATAACAAGACCACTTTCGATTAAACGATTAACAAAAACTTGCTCTTTCAAGAACACTACTACGGCTTTGTTCATACGGGAAGCGGACACAATATTCTCATGTCCGACTTCCCCGCCAGCCGAGATAAGCACATCTTCCACTATAACGCCGTCCTCTGGCACACACCTGAAACCATTACGCAAGGACAAAGACGGCACCTCCTCATGAGACGCCATCTCTCCTTGCGCAACATTCACTTCAAAACCTTAACCTAAAAATAAACCATGCAAAAGAAAGAAAGAAGAAAAGAAAGAAAAAGAAAAAAATAATAAAATAATTTAAACTAGTAATTGAGACTATGTGAATTCACACAGCTCAGGTCTCACCCTACACCACTCCACCCACTCCCAGCATGCAACAGAGAGAGAGAGAGAGAGAGAGAGAGAGAGAGAGAGAGGTTTGCTTTACATTCAAAATCCAGCAGTCA
The DNA here is from genome assembly GCF_024489055.1 of Chanodichthys erythropterus. NCBI lineage: Eukaryota > Metazoa > Chordata > Actinopteri > Cypriniformes > Xenocyprididae > Chanodichthys > Chanodichthys erythropterus. Next base: position 11,646,432 of record NC_090228.1, read on the forward strand.
TACCTTAAATACTTGAGGAAACAGTGTCAGTCTGTCATGCTGATTGCCCATCACAAGGTGAGTTCACAGCTGTGAGCATATCTTTACATCACAGAAGTTCACTGCAGCAGATTCAGAACTCTACTGCAGGTTTACATGCCATTAGCAGGTGCTGCCTTTATGTTCTGGCAGATTTATTAATGTGTTGAATTTCATCCAACACCTGCATTTTTGTCTCATTTTCATGTGGCGTTGTAAAGCTTAAACCCTGACTACAGTTTATAGTGTAGTATGTTATGTCCAGTGTGGAGCACTGCATTATGGGCGGCAAATCCGTGAACTCATAAATAAAAGCAGGAGTGGAAAAAACATCACACTTGCTACATTGCAGCAATACTGCAGGTGCTCCTGTCCACTCAGACCAGCAAATGAAGCATGGAAAAGGTCACTGTGACTGCCCACTCCAGTCAAAAAAAAAAAAAAAAAAAGAAAAGAAAAAGGCCGATAAATAATCTTTGCTGGGAATTAGAGTAGATTTTTCAAGTCATGCTATATATATTGTATATTTTATATATGAGAATATATATATATATATATATATATATATATATATATATATATATATATATATATATATATATATATATATATATATATATATATATATATATATATATTCATATTCAGTAATGTAGACACTGTAGTGAAGTTTGAGCAGTACTGAGCATGACTAAGTGACTTTCCCTCCAGCAAGGCTCAAAACATCAGAAAAGATTGCTGAAAAACAATGCTAACACACACACACACACACACACACAGTAAGTATGCACAGGTGGTTGCAGGGCAAAGTAAATTTGCGATTGATTCAGATCATCTCAAAAAGGTCAGTTAAAGAGCAAAATGGGAATTGAAATGGGTAGTTTTATGGTGTTTTGGGGAGCCCAGTTTTAGGACAGCCATGGCTGTGTTTAACCAAACAAGTCACTTTCAAGGAAAGTCTGTTCATTCGATGGCCATATTTGCAACGCCCCCGTTCAGCTATTTCAGGCATCCAAGACCAGGTTCTATCTATTTGAATGGGGGAATCCTGAAATCTCAAAAACTGCTTGGCGAACTCACAATTAAATAACATATTTCAAATCAGCAACAAAATCTGACATGAACTCACATAAATGTTGTTTCTTATGCTCAAATAGTGTCAAAAATAGCGTATTTTTCAGGCTAGACAAGCCAACGTGCATGTGCAGTCCTCAGGGTGAGTCTCAGGTTTCTATCGGAACCGGAGCTTCTAACGGCAGCTGCAGTGACGCAATGACTTTATCAATCAGCGATTGGCTCTTTTACTTAGAAGGCGGGATGTATTACGCCATATTGCGCGTTGAAGGTTCTCCCATTCATAACTAATAGGAGTGAACCGTCTTTCTATATCTATAGTCTTTGGTTTGACTCTGCAGTTTGGGCTTTTGTTGTTCAAGCAGGCTACCATTCACACAAGCTAGGACAATTAAGATAAGTCCCATCTGCACGTCCATCCATCATCCTTGGGGCAATTTGTTCTCTGCTGCTGTAAATTAAAAACTCAGCTTACACTGTTTTATGAGATGTAGTTGGTGGCAAAGAGAGCCGGGAGAGGCACTCCTCGTCATTAAGCATAATTAAGCTGCCAACCTTGTCACCCCTGACTGCGGACGCATGGTCAAACTCTGCTGAAGCTTCAATTCAAATCATGGCCCTCGTTCGGTTCTGTCACCTGTGCTCGATCAGAACAAGATGCAAATAACCCCTCAATTCCACATCATGTTCATTAAGGTCAGAGTAGGTCTTTGATGCTTAATTACGCTTCTGCAGCTCATCTGTAGAGACGTGCCGTGACTGCGCTGTTTGAATGCAGAAGGAGACCTTATTGTGTGTGACTGTTTTACTAATAACACTATTTCTACATTATGTCAAGACAAGAGGAGGAATAAGGTACCTTAAGCTCACCCCTCACCTCTAAAACAATGGTTTCGAAGGTATGAGATGCAGAGCTGAGCATGTTAGAAGGACTTGCTGTAATGCACCATTCAGAATTCAAATTGATAATGTCTTGTAGACTCCATTTAAATTCCTGAATTTGAAATGATGTTCTAAATCGCACACAAATAAAGTAGAATAAAAAAATAAATTTAAATTCAAAAGGAATTGTTTTGTTAGTAACAACAAAAAAAGTTCTATATTTGGCAGATGTTAAAGCCCTTTCACACCAAAAGTGAAATGAATAAGCCTCAGGCTAAAGGAGAAGGAAGTTCAACACTCTTATTTCTAATTCCAATCTAAAGTCATTTTTGCTTATTAGTATGGGTGAATTAGATTAAAGTCAGCAGCAAAGACATTGGTTAATAAAGTGAGATTAAATACATAAAGTAGATTTGTGTAATTTAATATAGTTAATTACAGGTTTGTGTAATATTCTAAGATTGCATTTCACTGTTATTATTCATTTTGAGGAATACTCACAATTTCTCTTAACATGGGGACAGGAGTGCTGTCAGTCAATAAATGTGAAACTTGAGTTACGATATTTTGCTGTAAATTTACTTGAAAAAGTAATCTGATTACGTAACTCAAGTTACTTGTATTGTGTTACCCTCAACACTGCAGACAGATTACTGAAATCACAAAATAAAATGCAGCCAAATTCCCTCACACTACCAATTTAAACCAATCTCATGTCATTTCCCAATCTCATTCCCACTTCTTTCCCGTCCCCTCTCTTACTGTGCCCTTTCTATAAAATAGAAAACGGGCAAAATAAAAATTTTTATACATCAGTCAGGTCAAGGCTTTTCCTAAAGGTATCAAGCTGACTAGAGTCCTTGCCAAATTAAGTCAGCCATTCTGCTTCGGTGCACATTTGAGATTTAGTGCGAAGCCAAGAAGAGACCAGACACAGTATAGTCTGACTGGAGTGACCGTCCCAAGACACTCTTCCAGACAAGGGCCCGGAGCAGGAATGTCCTTCCTCCTCCCCCATCTACAAAACTCCAGTTCCGCATCAGTGGAGGAAAGCTTTGAAAATAAACAGATGGTGAGGAGAGAGTAAAAAAAGAGACACGCCATTATATTATTCACTCGCTTGGTTCTTCATTTTCATAGAAGGAAGGCACCGCTGATTCTGAAAGTATTGGTATTCCCCTTAGCGTGCGTCAGCCGGCCAGCTGGAACAGGAGGAGTGGTGGGGGGCAGAAAGGGAACTTAACTTCTACATGTGAAATTGATGTGCCAGGCATGTATGCATCTGTTGGAATTGTCGGTTCTGACAGTGGGAATGAGGATTCATTCACTATCACTGACTATTCACTGGCCACGACAAACAACCCAAATGCATTAGGGGTGGGACTGAAGGGAGGCAAAAAAAATGGTGGGTACAACACAAACGAAGCCCCGGCTGACAAACACAAATTGCCTGGTGGCTCAAAATGATGATGATGTCAGTCAGAGAGCAATTTATCATCAATGGCAAAAATAGCTCCACATGCTGCATGCCGTTTTGCCATGATAATGGCCTAATGAGAAGGTTTTGAACTCTCTAAAATAACACTCCAAATAAATAACCTTCAACATAAGATGCAGTACAAAAAAAGAACACCACAACAAAATGCAGGGCTTTAAATGGTTTAAGTCATGATCTGGCTGATCCCAGACAAAACAAATTGGAATTATTTAACTTTGCCTCCATTGTCTTCTTATTTAGTGCATAAATGCATGAAATAAAGTGAAAATCAGGGCAATCTGCAACTTCTCAGAACATTTAGGCTTTTATTCACATATAAACATTGATCAGCGAACATAAACAGAAGCTCAACCGAACCTGACTTATGCGTAAGAATAAACCTCTTGCAGAAGCTCAAATGTGCTCTGAACACACGAGAATGAACCTCATTGGTTACGCAACACGTTCGAGCTTCTGGAAGTGGTTTGTTCTTTATAATAATAATAAATAATAATAATCCTTACATTTATATAGCGCTTTTCTGGGCACTCAAAGCGCTTTACATATTGAAGGGGGAATCTCCTCAACCACCACCAATTTATGTATGAGTAAAAGCCTAAATCAAATCTGTTCATCATAAAAAGTGATCGAGTCTCTTCAAAAAAATTGGAATAAACCACTCAAATCATATGGATTAGTCTTTCGATCTCTTAATGAACTTTTTGAAGCGTTTGTGTTCCAAGGATGAACGAAGGTCTTACAAATTGGAACAACATGAGGCTGAGTAATTAATGACAGAATTTTCATTTTTGGCTGAATTAACCCTTTAAGAGACCATCTCTCACACTTGTAAGGAACAGTGGTAAAGCTAAAACACACATCTGATTTACATAGTTAAGAGTGGCATCAAGTAGTTTTTCCACATTTATACCTAAACAAATAAACAGTACTGTATTCACACACTCACATTTGGGTTGAATATATATTGGATAGGATGGGACATCAAGAACACCTTGTGTGCAGTGACAAAAGGGTCTTACTGAGATACTCTATGGTGTAGCCTATTCATTGGAAAATGAAGCAAACCAATTTACCTTTAAATGTTAACATACAGCCAAGGTTTCTCAAATAAGGTGTAGTGAGTGGCAGTACAGTAGAATACAAGCACACATCTGTTCTTCTCTAAACTGTGTAATTTATAGATCTTTCACTTATAGAGACACAACATCAGCTGCTAAAGCAGCTACAATCTTTCTTGAGTAAAACACACCGTTCAATCTTCCAGCTGGCTGTCGGGTTAGTGAAATATGGCCTTCAAGATGAAAAGGTGACAGTCTATTAAAACATCGCCACCCGATTCATCAAGTTGAGGGACACTGACTCGATTTATTCTCTGCTACTTCATCTAAAACCAATCAGGGGAATTTACCTACAGAGAGTCAATTTACAATGGGTTTTCCACACCTCATCTAACCTTATTCACTGCAATGAAAACATCCAATCATTTCACAGCTGACGAGCTGATGCCGGTCTTGGCTTTTCCCTGAAGAACATGAAGGACTACAGCATTCACACAGCCCATAGAATCCGTAACGATTTCTGTGGCGCAGATCTATAGCCGAGGACCAAAGAAGTAGCAGTGCATCACAGACACATGCAGTAAGGAATGATGCTGGTATCACATCCCAGACCAAAGATCTCAGATCTATATTCTGAAATACACATCTATTATTGAACTGCAACATTGACTCGAACTTGCTGAAAAATGCAAACAAAATGTTCATCCCAATATTTCATCAAAATGTATCGCTTTCTTTTTCACCTTCCTGCTGATGTCACTTGGCCATAATATATAGATCCATTTGGTATGGAATGTAGACTTTTCACAATTCCTGATCATTTTTTTTCTTGATAAACATCCAGTTTTACTCAGAAACACATCATATTATGGGGTAAAATGAGGTGTGAAATGGCAATTCAGTGATAAACGAATATGCAAAGGCCACATACTGGTGTTCGAATTCTGTGGAAATCTGTGAAGCCTTCTGCTGAATTCTGGTAGTAGAGATTCATGCAGGCCTACATACTGGTATTACAGCACAAGAGTGTGCCTATATTCAGTCCGACGTGCAAACTGTCATTTCACAGGAATTTGAATATGTGGCTTAGCCAAGTTTTCCACCTGATATTCCTCCTGCTCTCTCTCACTCCTTTTGGAGACTTAAACATAATCTGCTCAGGATTTTTCTGAGAGAGTCACAGTCAAACGAAAGTGAATCTGTAGAGATTTGCAGCTTTGACTCATGGGGTAAAAACTGAGGGCTGATGGTTGGTGAGTCAGTGAAGTGAAGAAATGAAACACATCTCCATTGCTTGTGCATTTCCTGTCCGATTTTTCTGAGCTGTGCAATCTGCCGACAGGTGTTGTGTTGAGCCTCTTAAATCGTTGAAAAATCGCAATGTCCTAAATGTGTAATTAACCACTAAGATATTGAGGGACTGCTTCCTTCATAAATAACTGAAACTGCTTTAAATATTCAGCAACAGACATAAATGTCAGAGGGCGGTTCAAAACATCACCATTTACAATAAAGTTGTCAAAAGTACTGACTTCGGAACCAAGTCGGTACTGAAATTTTAAAAATATGACTCTCTGAGCGCAGTTGAGTGGATTCGTAAACACCTCTGATTGGCCATTGTGTTCACGGTTCATCGGATATGGTTGGCACTTTTGACAATTAATTTCCAAATAAATTATATATACTTAATATAAAACTACTTTATTTTACTTATTTGATGTAATTTGGACCACTCATTAGCTAACGTGACAACCGCAGCTTTCATTTCATGCTATATCTCTGAGGGGCTCTCATTTTGCGGTTCTGCTACATATTGCATAATATCCTATTAACACCATAAACAAAAATGAATTTAGCAACAATAACTGTTGTTTAAAAAAAAAAAAAGTCTGAATGTCTCTACTCTGCGGCAGTCATGTGACTCCTTATCAGCTTTCCCTATTTTACAAGAAGCTCTTGTTACTATTCCAACTCCATTCTACTCTAATCTCCCTTTTAAAAAGGCTCTAATTAATATGAATAGTAATTAGCAACCTCGTTATTCCACCTCAGTTTTGTTTCTCCTATTCAAAAATGGAGTCCCACCAGTGCAAAGAAGGAAAGAGCTACAGTATAAAAGAAATGCAAACCTACTACAAGAGTCATAAATGATGTATTATATATTATTAGTTGGCTTTATATAAGTATTGAGACTGCCTTTTCTCATTGCAACATTATCCTGAGGTCGTGAGGGTGGCTTTGTACGTGTAGAAATTTCCAAAGATGAGATTTGAGTGTCTTCTGATACTATACTCAGTTTGCTTTTTGAATTGGCCCCCTGAAATATTTCAAAAATAATGAACACCTCAAAGATGCTATGACCTGCTTGATGGCAGAGAAGAGAGTGGGCCGCGGGACAAGAATAATTGGTGAATGCTGGCACAATGAGACGAGAAGAGACATCATGATTATTATTGCAACCTGTCCGCAATGATGCAGATCGAAAATTAAATGGGACGCCGAGCGCACTCAAAGTGCTGGATGAAGGTGCGTCCTGAGGGCCAAAACTGTTCATTGTCGGTGTAGTTTAAGATCATTATTTTGTATCAAGACTGGAATGGGGTGAAACAGCACTTATTACAAAATGCACCAGAAGGGAAGATGGGCACAGACTGGAGAAGTGGAAATGATGTCTGCTGGGGGTTGACAAATATTTCACTGTCAATCATTCTTTCCAATCATTCTTTCAAAACATTCTTGCGATATGGATGGATGGACAAACTCTTTATTAATCCCATATGGGAAATTGCAGTTTCTGAAAAATCACAACCATTATTTTCAATCCTAAAACAAACATGCAAGATGAAGCCAGAGACTGACCATGCTCTGACTCACTACTTCCTGTGCCTTAAACACAGGTGAAAGAAAACTTGCTGGTTTTTGCAACGCCAAGTCTATTGCTTTCCTGCTGATCTGGCCCCCTTCTTCACTGGGTTGACTCACAAAAACACCATACATCAACCATGACAGCAGCATATAACACACACACACACACACACACACACACACACACACACACACACACACACACACACACACACACACACACACACACACACACACACACACACACACACACACACACACACACACACACACACACACACACACACACGTACAAGTTTATGACTAGGATAAATATCTGCACAGGTTGAATATGATAATACAAGAGAGCTGCGCAAAACTCAGCAGAAGGTGACTCATCCTTCCAATGATTTACGGAAAGCTTTATTTTTCTCTTGCGCGTCATCTTGAAACTAAACGGTTCGTGTCATTTTCTCAGCAACTGTGGAGTAAGGCAGATCATCATATATCACATTATCACCACATTCCGTATTATAACAGCTCCAGCGGGGTCACTAACCTGACCATTTTCTCATTATTCGGAAGCGTGCAACGGATGGCAAAGTAGTTAAGGGTCAGTCTCTAGAGACATATATAAAAAGGAATGATTATTGCTCACTCTCGTGCTTGCAAAAAATGAAATATGGACTGAAACAAATGATCTCTAATGCCAGTTTAGTATAACAGCTTCCCCAAAATTCAAATATATCACATTCAAACATATTTAACTTGAACAGAGAAGACTATTCACTAAAACTACTCACATATTTTAAAATGTATGTATTTAAATAAAAAAAAAAATCTATATAATGCATTTTAAATCAGCAACAACAAAAAAACAATGGCACCATATATTTTGCGACTCTCCTAAATAAATACAAATAATATATTTTTTTCTAGGCTGGTCATATTAAGGCACTTTTCTGCTCAGACATACAAACAGGACTTCTATCTCCTGCCCCTTATAATGGCTGAAATGAGTTATGGATGTACATATAAAGTGTTTTGAAGAAGTTGTTTTGTTCAAAATACGTTTAGGACCATTTAGGACATTGTTAAGGTACTGAAAGACAAGCTTAAAGGGATAGCTCACCAAAAAAACAAAAAAAATGCTGTCATTAATTACTTACCCTCATGGCGTTCCAAACCAGTAAGACTTGCGCTCATCTTCGGATTATGAAGATCTTTTTGATGAAATTTGAGCTTTCTGTCCCTCCACAGACAGCTACACAACTACCATTTGGAAACTTCAAAAAGTTCATATGAAGAGATCGTAAAACCAATCCATATGAAATGAGGAGTTTAGTCAAAATTTTCAAAAGAAGACTCGATCGCTTTATATGATGAACAGATTGAATTTAGGTTTTCATTCACATATAAATATTGATCAGGGAACATAAACAGAATCTTAACCGAACCTGATGCACAAGAACAAACCTCTTGCGGCAGCTCAAACGTGCTGCGTAACACACAAGAAAGAACCTGATTGGTTCTTGCATGTGTCAAGCAAACTTGCTTTGAGCTTCCGTTTACCACAACTGATGTGTGAGTTGATGAATGTGTATGCAAATAAAAGCCTAAATTCAAACTGTTCATCATATAATGTGATCAAGTCTCTTCAGAAAAATTTGGACTAACTCACTCAATTCATATGGATTCGTTTTAAGATCTCTTTATGAACTTTTTGAAGCGTCAAATTTGTAGTTGCGTAGCTGTTAATGGATGGACAAAAAGCTCTCAGATTTCATCAAAAAGATCTTCATTTGTGTTCTGAAGATGAACAAAGTTTTACAGGTTTGGAATGACATGAGGATGAGAAATTAATGACAGAGTTTCCATTTTTGTGTGCACTATCCCTTTAAACCAACACAAATCTCTCCAGCTATCTTTAAACCAACAGAAAGCTCATAGTGCTTTATGTTTGGTAGCTGTTGATATAGCAGATCTACAGTAGCAATCCACCAAACCGTTTTCCACATACAGTCCCTCCTCTGAAAGGAGAATGACTTCTCTTCTGAAATGACCCTCTGCATAATTCATCACTCTGGGGCTGATGCACACCCCTGAAATTGGAGGAAAAGTTCTACACAAGACTTGTTCTGACCCAGTTCAATACACACATGACATCCAGCTCAAGCTGTTGGTTTAGAGAGCTGCAGGTGCACAGGTTGGGCTCAGTGACAGTAAGAAAGTGCTGTTATCCAGCAAGCAGGTATTCCCGGTCCTTTCCCCCTGCTGGAGAGATAGAGCTGTCAAGAAAGGACTGAGCCAGCGTCCACACTTCCTGTCTGAAAACTGTGCCATATTCAAACAGAGCACAAAGCTGGCAAGGTTTCCCAGTTTCCCAGTGTGTAACAGAATATTTCAGACCAGCAAAAGGAAGCTCTCTCACCCATTATACTATAATCAGAAAATAAATTAATCTTCCCGTCCTCCACATTCCAGCAAATCTGCTCTGAGATTAATAATCTTCAGATGATTAATTTACTTATGAATCATTTACACTTCAGGGACTTAAATGTGCAGATGGGAAATTCCTGTTATGCAGTTACTTTTGTGGTCTGTAACAAAAAAAATAAAAAATTGGATATGCTTGTATTGCATTCAAATTATTACAATAAAGCAATATTTCACCCAAAATAACATTACTCATCCACAGTGACAATGGAAAGATGTTCACATTGTTAAAGGGTTAGTTCAAACCCAAAAAATGAAAATGCTGTCATTAATTACTCATTCTCTTGTCGCTCCAAACCTGACTTTCGTTTTTTTTCGGAACACAAATTAAGACATTTTTGATGAAATCCATGAGCTATCTGACTTCTGACAGACTGCAACAAAATTACCACATTCAAGGCCCTGAAATGTAGTTGTTAAAATAGTCCATGTGACTACAGTGGTTTAACCTTAAAAGGTTAATTCACTCAAAAATGAAAATTGTGTCATTTATTACGAACCTTCATGTTGTTCCAAATCCATAAGACCTTCATTCATCTTCAGAACACAAATTAAGATATTTTTGATGAAATCTGAGAGGTATATGAATAAATGGACTTACAGGTTTGGAGTAATTTTTGGGTGAACTAACCCTTTAAGCTCCAAATACAAACAAACATGTTCATGATTTTGAATATCATAAGGATGAAAATGAATGGATGAATTATAAGTTGTACAATATTTACTGAGGCACCACTGACATGATTACATGGGTTAAAATAGCCATATTGTAATCCATCTTAAATATAAAGAGGATATTAAAACTTAATATGTGCAGTGAATGAAGACCAACTCAAAAAGAGTTCAAAACAGTCCTCTGAGATACATGTTCAAAAAATGGTGTAGTGGGAAAGATTAAGACTATAGCCTCTGATGTGCCTGAACGCGAAAGATCAGAGGCTTTAAAACAGGTCTTTGAAACCAACTAATTAAAACAGATCGGAAGTTACAAAAAGAGACATTAGCAATCATTTCTGTGAGGGCCGGAGCCAAACACGCTATGATGCCCTTCACATGATATCAACCTAAACTACCTTTGACAGGCACTCGTCATAACCCATAAGATTAAGATAACACATTTCCGTCCTGGCTGGTTCACGACAATGATTTTAATAGAACAGCAGTGATCTCACATCCATTCTAAAGTCTATTATTAACATAGCATAAAAATATCTATTTAGCTTAAACAAGGCCTTTAGACAATTATCTGTATGCACAGTGTGAATTAAAATTACACTGTCACCCAAATAAGGATATATAATATGCAAAACTGTTTACATTAATCTTTTATGATTTAGGGGTTCATTGATATTCATTTCATGACTAAAAATAATGACTCCAAATTACATTTTCAAAAGCTGTATGTGTATCAAGATAAAACTGCAGCGAACAAAAAAACTAAATTGTTACAATTACTTGCATGACATTTAATCATCAGCAAAACTTCATGATTGTGACAGCGCTATATATCGTAGACAATATTGTGTATCATTTCTGTTTGAGACTTCATGAAGTGAGCACCTCAAATATAATTTAATTTATCTTAAAGTCATCTCTCTCTCTGCACTACAGCTGCTAGCTATAAATGACTGCTATTTCAAGCGCTGTCATTCATCAATTTAGAACCTACAGGCTCAGAACAATAAAGCACTCAAATCGCTGACGACACTTAATACATTGCCAATGCAGGGCACATCAAGATGTCGTCATCGCCAGAGAGAATTTTATGCACCAGTTGGACAGTCATGGGTGTGATTATTAGCCCTAATGAGAGCCATCCAGAGTGGTACATGTGCTCCAGATTGCAACACTGCATTGCGGGATGTAAATTATTCTCTGTGACAAAAAAGAGCAAATTGGAATCCATTACTGAGGCCGCAGAATACTGAGCAAAGGAATTACAAATGGGATAGAATCATTCATTAATCCCAAGCCTTGTGCTCTTTTGGGGAAGTGATTGATTGCTTTATCAACCCCTTTGACCTCTTGTCTGCATGATGATTCTGCTGTCTATATCTGCGACTATCAAACTGTAGAAATTATTTCAAAGTTCACACAGTGGACCACATTAAACGTGGGTTGCATCGCAAAAAAAGTGGATTTCACAGAGTATTAGGCCTTATAAACTGAAAGTTCATATATAAGAAGAACATATATGCTTAGTCCTCAGGCTGCTGCAAATGCCATAGGGGGCAGATCAAATGAACATGGTCAGTTTATTCATAACACAACAAAGTTTTCAAATATGATCTTTAGGACTGACTTTTTACACTATCATCTTAAAGGGTTAGTTTACCCTACAATGAAATTTCTGTCATTAATGAAATCCGAGAGGTGTATGACTCGTCCATGGACAGCAATATAATCAAAACTTTCAAGGTCCAGAAAGGTACTAAAGTCACATACCGCTCAGATTTCATTAAAAATAACGTCATTCTAAAAGAGAAATCAAAGCTAGGACTGCAGATATACAAACTGTAAACAAAACAACGCTTGCTTACCATTTTGAATGTCAATCATGTTGATGACTTCAGTCCAGGTGGCTCATGTCATAGGAAAATATTTGTTTATTGGAATGCTCAGGTAAGATGACAAAATTGGAAGAGCTTTCTGTCTGTGCCATATTGACTTCTATGCTCACTTTCATTACTTTAGCTTGTATTATCATGCACCAACACGTTTGCTAAACTGAACAGCCAATCAGAGTGATCTGCCGCCGACGTGAGCCCGACTAGAGCCGCCATGTGGAACACACTGCATAAACTAGCCCAACAAATGCCCAAAAACGTTGGCCGACGGCAGGTTCTGAATAAGGCATCTGAGCACATAGCATATTCATGTATATGGATGTCAGATTTCTAATCACTCTTTGCTCATTTAGCAAAATTAATGTAGATGGTCACATTCCAGGCCATATTTCACATCTTGTACGATGTTATGTATGTGTTGTATTCCGAATGACTAAACAAGAAAAGAAAATCAGATTGGATTTCAACAGTTTTAACTGTGATGCATTTAATTTAGATATTTTTTTGGGGAAATGCATTTCTTTTTAACATTTTTGCCACGTTTTATTGAGAGGAGAGTAGAAAGAGGACAGGTAATAACAGAAAAAAAAAGATGAAAGGAATGGGATCAGGAAATGTAGCAAGGCAGACGAAAACTTGCATCACCCACAAAAGGACTACATTTGTTGGAGCATGTGCCCTAACTGCTATAGGCTAAGTCCAACACGGACATTAGCAGTTAACTAAATATCTAAACAGGAGTATGTACTAAATTACAGCCGCTTCTGAGGTACCAGATAAAAAAATAAATAATAATAAATAAATAAATAAATGTTTGCAAAAAGAAAGACTTCTCCTGTGGTTTCCATCTAAAAAAAAAAAAAAAAACATACAATCTAGCATCTCAAAGCACCTTCTAAATGTCTTTGATAAAATATGAAACAAGTACAGTTGTAACAGTGGATCTGTTTTTTGGGGGGTTTTTTTAATTTCCTTTTCGACATTTGTGTGTTATGGGTCTCCATGATGACTTCAAGAAAGGTTAAAAAAAAAACATTTTACAGCTAAAAATGAGGAAGCTAAAAAAAAAGAGCAAACTTTAAACATGTCCTCCAATAGTTATAATTAAAATTCTTATCTTTTAATGCAAGTAAAACCACTGACAAAGGGACTACACAGAATCCTCTCAAACCTGTTCTTGAGAGACCCTTAATATAATTGTTCTGTCAATAACCCTCTGTATAAGATTCCTCCAGAGAGACAAATATTTAAACCTTTATTAGGTGCTACACAGAAACACCTACACACCTGGATTGAATAGAAGATTAAGTTATGGGCAATTCATCACTATATCACTTTCTGAGTAACTGCTGTTTCATTGATTTACCAAGTACTAGTAAAACCAAGCCATCCTTCACACAAGTGACAAAAATTGGCAATTGACTCCCCATATTTCCTCTTGCTCTCCGATACATACTCAGCAAAGTGCAGAAACCCATAATATTCAGGTATGACAGATAAAAAAACATGAACTGAAGTGCGAATCTGACTCAGAGATACATTTAGAGAGCATCTACCTAGACGGAAATCACTTTAACCACGCCTGACAAAAGGCGTTTATATAGTTTCCCCTGAAACCAAGCTAACATGAAGGCAAATGAAAATGATTATTAGTTATTCACTCTCAAGTTGCACTTCACTTCAGTCAGCTTGATTGCACCCACAAGCTCAAGCTCACACAGATAAACTAGGCTGGACAAAATCGATGACATACATCCTCTCCTATCTGCAGTTAGATGCCTGGTCTGTAACTCTACATAAACTCCACCTGCATTGCATGGAGTCTGTAAACCCTCCATTAAAAACCATTGAGTCCGTAATGAGTGCTTCATTTGCAACTCGTGGCCCATGAGGTGATGTTACACGCTTTGTAATGAAGTTAAATACTCTGTAAACACTGAGAGGCTCCCTCCCTCTCATGGCCAGAAGGCAATCATGAACAGTTTAATGGTAGAAAATAAATCTATGCATAATTCATCACAACTATAAACAAAATTGAACATTTGATTTGCTGCTAACTGATTGTATGCAGTGATTAATACTCTTTGGTACAATGAATAATAAGCATAGGAATTTAACACTGTCCCTATAATACAGTAACTGAGGACTTTTACTTCATAGTGACTTAGAGTGAACTGTCTAAACGTAACCCAAAAGAATTAACAGACAGAGTCTAGCCTAATTCCACAAAGTGGATGTTTGGGATTGAAAACCATATTAGGAACAGATGTGACTCAAATTGCCCGAATATAACTGCAGTGAGGAGTGACTCAAATATGAATGATTAAAGTCTCACAATAGCCATGAATAATGCCTGTGATCATAGTGAAGGATTAAATATCAAAGATCTTTCATAACACCCAAAAGTCTGATCTCCATTGACAACATTTAATGAACAAGTCAAATAAATGTACAAACTCATCAGTCAAATCTTAATCCTACTCTTAAAGGGTTAGTTCACACAAAAATGAAATTTCTGTCATCAAGTACTCACCCTCATGTCGTTCCACACCATCTTCAGAACACAAATTATGATGTTTTTGATGAAATCCAATTTGTTTGTTTTTTAATCCCACATAGAAAACAACGTAATTCCCACATTCAAGATCCAGAAAAGTAGTAAAGACTTCGTTAAAATAGTCAACGTGACTACAGTGGTTCAACCTTAATGTTATTATGAAGAATATAGTTTTGTTTTTGCGAACAAAAAGTATTCTCATCGCTTCATAAAGTTAAGGTTGAACCACTGTAGTCATGTTGACTACTTTAACAATGTCTTTACTACTTTCTGGACCTTACATGTGGTAATAACAATGCTTTCTATGGGGGATTTCATCAAAAATATCTTAATTTGTGTTCCAAAGATGAAGGTTTTACGGGTGCGGAACGACATGAGGGTGAGTACTTAATGACCGAAATGTAATTTTTGGGTGAACTAACCCTTTATTTATTTATTTTTTTTAATTAGAACTGAATATAAAGCACTGCATTTGTTTTGAGCCTGTACCACAAAACTGATGGGATCAGCAGATCTGGTGAGAAGATAGTGATTAGATCTAAAACCTTTAGAAGACACATTGCTTGTATCTCATGTCTGAGAGTTACTGGAAGATCACAAGGGAGGAAAAAAAAAAAGCACTGGTCACTCAAAAACATTACATATTCTACAGATGTTACATATACTGTACATAATCAACAATAAATTTTCAGCACTTCCTTTCACTGACCCTTTTAAAAAAATAATTGTTAGTTTCAGGTCCTATTTTGTATCCCAATTGTGGAATGGGCTATTAAGAAAACTAAAACAGGACTGACAACCAGATTCTCCTGCTGTGAGAAAGCCAGATCTACTACCTCTCATATCGTTGCAAATTCTGTAGAGGAGAGGGATGAGAAGAATGAAGAAAAAGAAACTGCTGTTCTTTTTGTTTTCATTACTCCATGGATCCGGCTGACCCATTGATTATAACGGCAGTAAATGAATGAATGGCCAACAGCAAAAGTAACACACTGATCTCTTCTGTAATCCTGCTAAAAGAAATTCTCCTACAAATAAACAGAATTGTATTTCAGTAATGCTTAATAAGGTGAAACCTCTTTAGTTTGAACCTGCTAAGGGGAGATCTGCCCAGCAGCGTCCTCCTGCTTGGGAAAGGTACGGTTTCATGCAACATGTTCCTGCGCCCCACTGGTCTCGTTAATGAGCATTAGCGAGAAGTCTAGAATTTCTGTACAAACATTTATTCAGTTCTGCCTGCTAAATGACCATCTTAATTATACTGAATTAGAAGTTGCATTTTTAAAACTGCCACTAATGATGTAAACACTAGCGGGTGGGGAAAAGTGCATATGAGCAGCTAACTATTAGATTCAGTGTTTCTATCTCCTCTGGCTCAGGAAAATTAATTGAACAAGCAAAATTATCAGTATAATGATTAATGAAAAATATTTATATAATTCCTAAGTCTAGAAAAACGCCTACGGTAACACATTGAAACCACAATTGCACAAGAGGAAAATTAGTATTAAAATGCCAAAGGGAACTTTTAATTACCATTTTATTTTAATTATGTAGGGACATTTCTCCTATTACTATTACATTAATTAGGCTACTCAGCATAACATGATTAATATTTTTGAAGTGATTGACAGCCCTTTGAAAAAAAAAAAAAATTTGCAATTCAAATACCCAAGAAATATTTTGCCATCACAAATTATACAATATAAGCAACTACAATACAAATCCAACCAAGCATCACTTTTTTGAGCTGCAATGCATTAAGGAATGGAATTAAGGAATGAAGATATCTGGAGAAGTGTGAGCATAAGCACCTATATCTAAAAAGGAGCAACAAGTCATTTCATCCACTGTGCTGCAGCTTTGAAGCTTTAAACTCATGAGCCTCTCCGTAATAGACCAAGTGACCAATAGACCAACTACTTTAAAAGCACCCATATGGCGCAAATGCGCTCACGGCGACCCGAGTTCGATTCCCGTCTGGAGGTCCTTTGCCGATCCCAATGCTTTCCTGTCTGCTCTCTATTGTCCTCTCTGAATAAAAAGGCACAAAAGACCCATAAATATAACTTTAAAAAAAAACATGACCTCAGTTAGTTAATTACAGATTATTTGCTCCAAAGCAACTTGTACAATGCATGTACAACAATCACTACAGGGAATGTACACGATCACTCAAGAAATGTCTTGTTCAAAGGCATAATATTGGCATAATGACATTGAACGTTTTTTTACAAGATGTAATACAAGTCTAAGGTGTCCCCTGAATGTGTCTGTAAAGTTTCAGCTCAAAATACCCCACAGATTTTTTTTTTAATTCATTTTTTTAACTGCCTATTTTGGGGCATAATTAGAAATGCGCCGATTCAGGTTGCGGCCCCTTTAAATCGCGCGCTCCCCACCCCCTCCCGAGCTCTCAACTCTGTCATTGCATAAACAAAGTTCACACAGCTAATATAACCCTCAAAATGGATCTTTACAAAGTGTTCGTCATGCATACTGCATGTATGCGTTGGATTATGTGAGTATTGTATTTATTTACATGTTTACATTTGATTCTGAATGAGTTTGAGGCTGTGCTCTGTGGCTAACGGCTAATCTTAGTCTGATGATTCAGCTGTGCAGATCCAGACGTTAATACTGGCTGCCCTTGTCTGATGCCTTGAACATGAGCTGGTATATGCAGTACACACCGACTGTTACGTAATGTTGAGATTCGCCTGTTTTTCGGAAGTCTTTTAAAAAAATGAGATTTATATAAGAAGGAGGAAACAACATGTTTGAGACTCATTGTATGTCTTTTCCATGTACTGAACTCTTGTTATTTAACTATGCCAAGATAAATTAAATTTTTAATTCTAGGGCACCTTTAAGGTAAAACCACTATTGGGATGTTTCCACTTTCATCAAGCCAGTTAATTTGAGTTCTTTACAGATTTTACAGGGGTTCCTTTGACTACTTGAAATCTTGAAAAATGAAATTTCTTCGCTATGTTTCATCTATGTTAAAACATTTATCACAGGAATAAGGATTCTCATTTTCAAACTGTCAAACTGTCACTCTACTCAGGCAAAAAATGTGCTTCCCTGTCACTTCTTAGTTACATGAAACTAAATATTAGCCCTTCATGAACTCAACATTAACTCTATAAAATGGTTGGCTTGATGGTAATAGCAGCAGAATTCAGTTAACTACATTAGTAGTAGTAGTAAAATAATTAACAAAAAACAGCAAAGCAGAATTCTCCTAAATAAACCTGTTGATTTTTATACTTTAATTAAAGACTAATTATGTAATAACATTATGATATGTAATTATTATCTTAAAGGGATAGTTCAGCCAAAAATGTAAATTCTGTCATTAATTACTCACCCTCATGTTGTTCCAAACTCGTAACACTTTCCTTAATTTTGCGGAATACAAATGAAGATCTTTTGGATGAAATCTGAGAGTTTTCTGTCCCTCTATAGACAGCTACGCACTTTGACGCTTCAAAAAGTTCATAAAGAGATCGTAAAACTAATCCATATGAATTGAGCAAAATTTTCTGAAGAGACATGATCGCTTTATACGTTGAACAGGTTGAATTAGGCTTTTATTCTCAGATTTCATCAAAAAAGATCTTCATTTGTGTTCCGAAGATGAACAAAGGTCTTACGGGTGTAGAACGACACGAGGGTGAGTAATTAATGACAAATTTTCCATTTTTGGATGAACAATCCCTTTAAGTAATTATAATTTACCCTAGAATTGTTGTTTTTATATAATGGTTTCTTTAAAATCAGACTAGAAGATTTCACATTTTAAATATTGGCAACACAAAGGTGCCTTTTAAACCATTCTCTTAAAGAGGAGAAGGGGAGTCATTTCAAGGAGATTCTATTCCCCTCCAACAATCCTATGGGAGATTTCAGAGCAAATACTGATCAGAATATGACATCATCTATATGCCAGCTGTCGTCTGGCGGATGCATTCTTCTCTGTCAGAGATGGGCCCGAGTAGGATTTTGTCAGCACACCGGAAAAGAAAATCAAACCTGTCAAAGCAATGTCTGGAAGAAAACATAGTTTGGAATAAAAACCTGCTTACAGCTGACATTTGCCTCAAAGCTGATATCACACATCAGTGCCTGTACATGGAAAATATACCCTTTGTTTTCGCAAAAAGTGCAATGAAATGTCACTCTGACATACGCTTGAAAGAGCAATCCCCAAATGCTGGCTCAAAAGTGTTTATCTCCAAAGCGAGATATGAAGCCTAAACTCCACTCAGAGTAATCTTCAGTGATTTTTGTGCGGAGAGGCACAGACACCGAGGCCCAAATGAGGCTTTGCAGGGCCAAAAAATTACTTCAAAAGATATAAACCGGTTTAAAAACCTGCAAGGAATTTAAAAAGGTCTTTGAGGCGAACAATCTGCTCCTCAGAACCACCATCTATCAGTGTCTATTTGACAGTGTATCCGGGGAGACAACACGATTAGTGCATAATCTCCCCTGCACTCTGTAATGGTACCTCCCACTCAAATCATGATGGAGCTAACTGGGTCATTCCAAAGAACTATAAAAGGGGTCTCCACACTCCTATAGCCACTGTAAACTCTTCCCAGGGGCAGAGCACATTTTATCTTTCCCAGCTTTAATGCCCTCTGCCAAGTCCTCTGTGGCTGCTTGAGACAGAATTTCACAAGCCACTGTTGGTTTGGGAGTAAAAGTTTCAATTAGGGTGATATTTGTGCAGTGCTGTGGAGGGGCAGAGGGACACGTATAACCTTGGTATTGTCTGCTTTCTTGTGCAAAGCTGCTAGCATAAAAGGATCAAAAGGTTTTAGGACAGCAAACAGAGAAAAACACAGAAGAGATTCCACAATCCAACTCGCTGCACTGTACATAAAGGGACGGATGATGGGGGGAAAAAAACAATGTGGGAGGGATTTTTGAAAGGGAAAATTGTATGGAGAGAAAACAATTCAAAACCTTCACACGTGTTGTTTCAACAAGCTTGTGAAGGAGGAGGACATCCATCTATGTCTCTTAACTTGAAACACCCTAAATAGTAGTTCATACTGACAGTGATTTGCAACGGTAAAAACGTTTTCCGTTTTCAATGAGGGATGGAGTATAGAGGCAGCAGAGGCAGTTGAGGATGCAACAAAGTTGCATGATGCATTAAGGCTATGCAATGGCAGAGCATACTGTGAAGTTTATGAACAGCAATCAAGCAACCAATAGCAACAAGTAAAGCAACCCTAATCAATTTGCTTTCAATGTCAACAGAAGCATCCATACATTGTTTTAGAGGTATTCCACTAGATCTCACAGCCTTAAATTGGGATTTTGAAAATGGGGGAACGACAAACACTTGGTTTTATATGCCAGAGAATAGAATAAATTAATAAAATAAAATATTAAAAAACAAAATAATTACAAATATAAAAATATAAAAATATATAAAATAAAATAAAAATATATAAAACCTGAACTAGAGCATACATGGACAGGATTAAGATTTTTTTTTTTTTTTTAAGAATTGAAGGTAAACAAGATAAGCTATTCATTTACCTCAACAAAAGCACCTTGAGACATTCTGCTTTTAGCCAACAGTCTTTTAGAGTACATCTATGGTTGAAGGAGCAGCAAACAGATTTCTCTGGGTAATTAGTCTATGAGTCAGAGACCCGATTCAATCTGCTCCTTTTGCCCAGTCTGTCTTTCAAAGACAAAGTAATTGACACGCTTGCGAGCATCTGAAACAAGTGTGAAGCCTTGAATGAGACTACACAACTATACCTACTTGTACACACAGACGAAGTTTGTCAGTGGGAGACTTGACCCACACTGACAACAAACTGGCCCCCAGCGACATCTACTCCCTGTGCGTCTATTCTCAGCTTCTGAACCTCTGTCACACTGCTAGATTTTCGACTTCCAGTTGCATTTGAATCGGTTCTTACTAGGACTATGTTTCAGAAGGTACTTATGTAAAGCATAACACCAGAATTCAATTTAATTCAGCAGGATTAGCTAGTGGTATTGATGACCAAGGTAAAAGAGAGACAGCAAGAGAGGGATAAAGAGAAATATGGGGAAGAAATACAATGAAAGAGAGTGAACAAGAGAGGAAACGAAGGATTGGGGAGGAAATGTAGGCGTTGAAATATATATTTTAGGCAGGCCTACAGGCATTCTGACTCTTCCAGTTAGCTTCAAAAGGTTCAAAGGAGGATAAGAACCACAAAATGTAAGTAATCCTAACACTGTATTCCCCCTCAGGCACATTTAACCTCAGAAAGGGGGATGGATTCCTTTAGACGTTAGTCTAACAACCCATTAAATTAACAGTTTTTTTTTTTTTACAAGATGTTTAGTACAAACGAACAGCTGTGGAGACAGTAACCTAAGGTTGTCTAAAGAAGCCACACACACAGTCTACAGTACAATTCTTAGCCTAGAATATTACTCATTTCTGGTGATATGAAGACCCTAAAGTGCAATTCTCTAGACTTGTGAGCTTCACAAAATAATATTTCCACTTAAGACACTCAGTGCTGATTTAAGGGTGAAGAGAATCTCTCTCAGACTCAGTTTTATATCTCAGTTTATAAATGAACTGTGAAGCAGTTACAGTTACACTGATGATGAGGAAATGTAAAATTATGCAGCACAAACTGCAATTTACAACTATAATGTGCCATATTTTGTGCTGTTTGTTACAGAAAACCTCACTATTATTGCTCATATGGGGATTTTACATATTTTTCACACTGCTGTTCATGCTACAACCATAATTGATACCTCAAATCGTGTGGCTTGTTGAGGATTGGTGTGGTATGACTGAGCAGACAATCAATAACTTCATTGATATCGGTCACCTTGCCAAATACAGAACGTGGTACGACGTGTGGATTGATGCATTAGTCAATATTTCAAAACACTGACATGCACTATTTCTTCATCAGCCATTTGCATCAGAGTGGTCAGATTTCCTAGTATATGGATATGAACAAATCCAAAAGGAAAAGAGGGGTGTTATGGGGTTAACATTACGCTAACGGCTGCATATGTGTTACTGGGTCACTTCCATTCCAGCTTATCTGCAGGCTTATCCAGCAAGTTTTATAACTTATTATGTGTATGCGTCCATGTTATGAAGTGAGGCATGGAATGACCAATTAAAGAGGATTTAATTCTATCTGAAAAAAGATTTCAAAACTGATCCTGGTCTATTGTGCTAAGTAGTGCCTTTGTGACCAATGAGCATAAGCTGTACAAAAGGAGCGACATAATCCTCCAATCAGGATTCATCTCACTGGAAAGTGTGCACATTTAAAAATGATCCTTTAGTCCCATCATACCACAAAGACCCTTATTTCACAACAGATGGTGGATTGGTGTTCCCACTTAGGCTAACCATAAATATTAGTTATAGACATATCAACTGAATAGAGATGTAGACTGTAATTTACCTTCAGGAGACACGGAGCACATAGCACAAAGGTTAACTCTTTTAGCCTTTCGGGAGGGCAATTAATAATCGTGTTCTCAGATTTACGTTGTATTTTCATTGTGGGATGAACTATTCCTTTAACGCAAAAGTAACACATTTAATCATCTTGCATTAATATTGCAAGATAATATTTAGACCATATATCATGACACATCCACATCCATGATGTCTGCTTCTACCATAAGAGATAAAAAAGGATGTGAAGGAAATCTGACAGACACCACCACACTTTCCCTGAGGTGAAAAGCTGCTTGACCTGACATCAGAGAACCTGTCAACAGTAAACCCTGCCAAAGTCATCCTACATGAACAGTAAAACCATTTACATTATGAATGCAGAGCACTTATCAGTTATGAGGTGTGAGCATTAAAAATATTACTAATTATGCACAATCAATCTTTCCTTGTGGAATAAAAAGCTAATGATTTGTCATCAAAGACTACTCAAGAACAGCTTAACTATTTGACATGTTCAATTTACAAACATCCTTAAAGGCACAATATGTACGATTTTTGTATTAAAACATCCGAAAACCACTAGAACAGTGTTATATATTTTGTTGACTTGTGCACTTACATTATCCTAAATGTTTCCAAGAATGGTTAAATCCAGAGAAATATACAATTTTAACCAGGACGTGGACCGTGTCCGTGCGTCGCGTATCAGTGACATCATATCCACGCTAGAAATCGGTTTCCGATTTTCTTTAATATATTATCCGTTAAATTAGACAGATGAGCAACTGTTTGGATACATTCATCGACAGAAAACTAAATCATGTTATATAGCTCAACACATTAAGTCTTACTGTTTAAATATTGTTTAATATTTTCGAGCTTACTGCAGTGTGCAACAAGCGTCTCATAGTAGCCGCCGAGCAAACGCAGAGTAGCACTATAAGAACTTTCAACACATAAATGTATCTAATATGATAAACAGCGCTGTTAACCCCACATACACTTGACAGGACAGCCCTGCTCTGCTTCATACTAGTAACGTTAATAATCTCCTTAATGAACATGATTTCTGCCCGAGTCCCATCCCGATTCTTTTCCACCGGCTGTAGACGTGAAGACAACACATCCCATGGTTCCATGAAATCAAGGAGTCATAAAGCTACACCTTTGTTTTGAATAAGCAACCTCTAGCGGTGAAAATTTACATATTGTGCCTTTGAATTGCATAAAATATATAGAATATAACTTTCAGATTGCAAGAAAACAACATTTTTCCAGTTAAGCATAAATGTAACAAAAGTGTGCCTAAAACAAAATTTGCAAATAGACTAAGAAACTAAATTTAGATACATTATCTCAAAATAAGTCTTAATATTTTATACAATTTAGTTTTTTTTCAAGGCTGTTTAGGTATGTTTACTGCAAAACCAAGAAGAAACAGCCTACTGATTAACAGACATGTTGGAAAGAAAGTGATACAAAATGCATCTGGGGAGAGGAAAGAATAATTTAAACAGGCACTTTATTTCCATTAGGTGTCTTTACAAGTTCCTTTTCTTGCTTGAGTGTTTGTCAATTTGCGGTAGGACAGCAGAGGCTTCTGTCAGCATTTTCTCTCCTGATGAATAATTAGACACAAAGAACCGTGGTCCTGCATTCCCTCGTCAGCTGTCAAGCATCACTCATTCTCCCTCGGCAATAAGTAAGCCACCGTAAACAGTCTTTAGCAGGAGAATTTTTCATTTGCAGTGAAGGCACAGAGCGATGTAAATGTGCCGTATGTGAATCCATGCAGCGAGTGCCGTGATTAAATATGGATGTATTCATGCATGCGGTCTTCAGCAACTATAAGCACAGCCGTATGATGGGGCAACAGTGTAATTATAAACATGCAGGTCCATATATAATGGTGTATATGCACACACAGAGATACACACACACACTTAAAAGAAGATGTGCAGAGCAAAGTCTGAGTCTTAGTAATCCGGTGGCAGGAGTGTGCTAAAACCTGACATCAGCATATCTCAAAGGACTGCATGCTAGCATACAGAACAGCGCAGGGGGAGGGGGTGGAAGAGCCCAGCGCAGAGAGTTAGCAGAGGTCAGCTGACATTGCAGTGTGCAGATGAGGTGGAGACGGCTTTGTTAACGTTCCAGGCTACCTTGTGCATTTCATGCGGAACCATAACGGAACGTAAAGTGTCACTAGGCTCAAAAGCACACAGCATGGTTTGGTTAATAAGCAATCATAGCATCTGACAGAGACAGCTAACTTCTAAGCTGATTCCAAATGCAAATCTTAGCAATTTCAAAAAAAAATAAAAAAATAAAAAAATAATTCACCAAGGAGGGTTTATATTTTCAAAGTGCAGAATGATGTTAGCATGCAAGTTAACCATGTACAGCCTGACATGAAATAATAGTCAGAGAAATCTTCTTAATGAATATTTTAAGTTATTGAATATTTAGACAAAATACTTGTAAATGTGCTTCCGTTTAGTATTCTTCTTGAAATACTAATAAAGGTTATTCTTGATAAAAATCATTAAAGGTGCCCTAGAATTAAAAATTGAATTTATCTTGGCATAGTTAAATAAGAGTTCAGTACATGGAAATGACAAACAGTGAGTCTCAAACACTGTTGTTTCCTCCTTCTTATATAAATCTCATTTGTTTAAAAGACCTCCAACAAACAGGCGAATCTCAACATAACACCGACTGTTACGTAACAGTCGGGGTGTACGCCCCCAATATTTGCATATGCCAGCTCATGTTCAATGCATTACACAAGGGCGGCCAGTATTAACGTCTGGATCTGTGCAGAGCTGAATCATCAGACTAGGTAAGCAAGCAAGGACAAAAGCGAAAAATGGCAGATGGAGCAGTAATAACTGACATGATCCATGATGATATGATATTTTTAGTGATATTTGTAAATTGTCTTTCTAAATGTTTCGTTAGCATGTTGCTAATGTACTGTTAAATGTGGTTAAAGTTACCGTCGTTTCTTACTGTATTCATGGAGACAAGACTGTCGTTATTTTCATTTTTTATACACTTGCAGTCTGTATAATTCATAAACACAACTTCATTCTTTATAAATCTCTCCAACAGTGTTAAATGTTAGCTTTAGCCACAGAGCACTATCAAACTCATTCAGAATCAAATGTAAATATCCAAATAAATACCATACTTATGCGATTAGACATGCTGCATGACAAACCCTTTGTAAAGAACAATTTTGAGGGTTATATTAGCTGTGTGAACTTTGTTTATGCTGTTTAAGGCAAGCGCGAGCTCCAGGGGCGGGGAGCACGAGAATTTAAAGGGGCTGCAGCCTAAATCGGCTAATATTTAATGATGCCCCAAAATAGGCAGTTAAAAAAATTAATAAAAAATAATCTATGGGGTATTTTGAGCTGAAACTTCACAGACACATTCAGGGGACACCTTAGACTTATATTACATCTTTTAAAAAGACGTTCTACGGCACCTTTAAAGTTTTGAATTATACTAAATAGCCTTTTACTGGCTAAAATTACAGAAGGCATGAAGTGGATTGTGTGTTTGTGAGAACAGTTTTGATCATGTTAGTAATTTAAAAGGTCTTAGAAATTAATGTGTCAAATATGTAGAAATAATATAAGCTTTATATGGTTAAAGGATTAGTTCACTTCAGAATTAAAATTTCCTGATAATTTATTCACCCCCCCCATTTACTCATTTAAGATGTTTATGTCTTTCTTTCTTCAGTCAAAAAGAAATTTAGGTTTTTGCGGAAAACATTCCAGGATTTTTCTCCTTATAGTGGACTTCAACAGGGTTCAACGGGTTGAAGGTCCAAACTGCAGTTTCAATGCAGCTTCAAAGGGCTCTACATGATCCTAGACAAGGAATAAGGGTTTTGTGTAATGAAATGATTGGTCATTTTCTAAAAAAAAATAAAAGGTTATATACTTGTTAACCACAAATGCTCATCTTGTACTAGCTCTGCAATGCGTCACACATTGCGTAATCATGTTAGAAAGTTTAAACGTGATGTAGGCGAAAGTACCAATCCAGTGTCTACAAAGCGAACGTGCAAAGACATCAAACAAATATGTTGGACAATTTTGAAGTTGGAGGAGAAAATGAGATGTTTTTTGCCCTACCGCAGTACTTCCGCCTACATCACGCGTGACCTTTCCAATGTGACTACGTAATGCGTGGCACATCGCAGAGCTAGTGCAAGAAAAGCATTTGTGATTAAAAAGTATATACATTTTTTTTTTTTTTTAGAAAATGACCAGTCATTTCACTAGATAAGACCCTTATTCCTCAGCTGGGATCGTGTAGAGCCCTTTGAAGCTGCACTGAAACTGCAATTTTGAGTGAAGTCCATTATATGGAGCAAAATCCTGGAAAGTTTTCTTCAAAAACCTTACATTTCTTTTCGACTGAAGAAAGAAAGACAAACATCTTGGATGTCATGGGGGTGAGTAAATTATCAGGAAATTTTAATTCTGAAGTGAACTAATCCCTTAAGCACCACTGCTAAAAACAAAACAAAATAAAAAAAGTGAAATGATGAATTGATTATTGAGACACATCCATAGAGTCAATGTGCAACAAGAAATATCCAACGCCCACAGAACAGGTAATGACTCACCATAGTGAGGTCATGGGAACCTCAATGTTTCGTGCAATGCGTGCAGCCCCTACAACAACCTCGAAGGACCATTACCGTTTCGACTTAGCCATGTAAACCTTGAGTCATCACCTGGGAGAGGCAACATTAGTGCAAGCTGAGTTGCTTTTAGTGCTTTTGCGTGCATGACATACAGCTGGTGTACTATGAAAACCCTTCGCTCTGCACATGTATTTGCATACTTACAAAAACAGGTGGATGTCAGTATAGCCTGAATCTAATATCTGGTGAAATGTGCTCCTGCAGCATCAAACAGAATTACACAATGACTTTTCAAACACGGTCTTTCATTGTAAGGACAAACAGGTTTTTGCATCTTGACTATGATGCATTTTGAAAGACATTTCCATTTTAGTATTTACACTCAGCTGCTGTCCACCTAGCAATTTCTAAAACTACAGCAGTGCTGTTTGCACGGGAAAGAAAACTATCACCAGCCGTTGCAGCGCCAAGTTGATGTCTGCAATTTCTGGTGATCAATATTGGGCAGTCTTCTCTTGCATCACTTCAGCTCTTCATCTCTCCCATGCTCTGCCGACAGCATCTCCCGGTATCCTTACACTTCCAGCAGCGCACTCAAAATACGATGCCTCATAAACATCCATCATAATAAATAAAAGGCTGATCCCGTGAGTGTGGTTTACGCAAGAGGAGGAGGAAAAAGACAGGAAGCATCAGCAGAACAACAGGCCAGTGCAGATTGACCCCAACCTTAAGTTGTTATGTCAAATCAATCATAGACTTGCTATAAGGGCAGTGACCGCCAATCAAAAGCCATAATTATGCGGTTCATCAAACCGCGCCAAGCGCAACATGCATGTTACAAAGGGGCACAAGGGTGGATGTTACACAGGAGTCACGTGATTCTGCGGTTGCTATGATGACAAATTACACTGCATTCACTGTATTCTGAAAAATGCAATAAGGGCTTGTTTAAATGCAATGTGATTTGGGTGCATTTGCATGCAAGGTGTGCGCTCATGAAATGGAAAAGATGTTTTTTTAGATGCATGGGAAAGCCTGTGAGAAAAACAATATGCACAATTTTTAATGTTCAAGATTAGTAAAACTGGATGCAACCTGAGAATATATTCAATCTAGGCACAAAAAAATTAAAATCATGCATGTATGATTTCCCTCCCTTTACTCCTTTCTGATCTACATTTGTTTCCTCTAAAAGACAGCTGCATCCTCTGGGTCACAAGCTGTCCCCTCATGTTACCATCTTGCTTGGCTTCAAGAGACAACTGCCTGTGTTCATCTGTGTGCAGAGTCACCTTCTAAACATAAAAAGATGCGGGTTGAAAAGCCATTATCCTCTGCAGCTGGAATAAATGAATTCACGGCAAATGAAAACTCTAGTTTTACATGCATGAGGGACTAAAATGAGACAAAGTGGGACTGAAATATTAGGTGCATTTGGCACAGACTGCTACTGGTGTCCAAATGTAGATTTATTTCATCAAGAAGAGGTATTCCAAATGCTTGTTAAACCCTTCAGTCAGTTTTATCACTTCTTCCTTTCCCACAGTAATTTCCTTCCCGTCTAGTCAACGGATATGTCAATATGTATTACTACTTAGCAGAACATGACAGCTTTATCTGCTTCACTTTGCAAAGACCTTCCACACTCTGACTCCAAATGTAGTGAAACCCAAAGAACGGAGAGCGTTCTGATGGATGATGGAGTGATAAGCAATTCCCATGCCAAATCTCATGTCCGGTATTGACTAGAGAGAGCTATAAGAGTTTATATAGGGGCTTTTGCACCAGAGGAACCTTTTCATAGTTCCTAGAACTATTGGCTGAAGTACCCGGATTTTGCCTTGTTCGCACCGCAGGAACTAGGAACGATTTTAGTTCTAGAAACTCTTTTGGGGGGGAACTAAATTAGCTCCTACTTCAGAGTAGGGTCTAAACAAGCACTCTCAGAACTATCAGTGATGTAAATGTACGTTGATTGGTTAAACGCATGTCAAACACTGGCACCCGGCATTTTTAAAACGGCGTGTAAAAATATTTACTTCACGAACATGGAAAACAGCGATAACGGCATTTACATGTTGTCTGCAGGGTTGTGTTCTTTTCTCAGCCTAAATGATATGTCCCCACTTTCAGTCGTGTAAATTATTTGTTTAAATTCCATCTCCCATGACACACAACAAACATCTTCCATCCACCGGTTTTTAGCATTCGTAAATGCAGCACTTAAAAACGCAGCTGTCACCCACTTCACAGTTCCTATTCCCGATGAGAATACAACCAGGAACATGGCCCGGGGGAGAAATTAGTTCTCTGGGAACTATCCTAATGGCTAGTTCCTATAACTAAGTTCCTAGAACTATTTGTTTATAACAGTGCTGGTAAGGGGAGAATTCAGAATGAAATAACCTCAGACAGCTAATGCAGCCACTGTTTTCAACACATTTGTAGTTTCTCAGTTGTCAGCCCCCTTAAAATTTGGTAATTTACCACTGAAAACTATTAATTGTACACCATACCTGAGATTTTGATGGGAACTAAGATGAAAGACCCTAAAAGGGTTCTAGCAATAGCTATGTGTGCCATTCATGAGCTGAAATTGCATACTTGTATTTTCAAATGTTTGGCTCAACAACTGCCACTGATAATAAAAAACACCTGAAGAGGACATTATTTTTTTCCATTTTCCCAGGCAAGTGTGAAAATGAATCTCCCTTCATTTTGTCATGCTCTCCTCAAGGTTCAAAGAGACCCTAGTTTCTAAGATGCCACTTCCGTATTGTGTCAGAAATGAAAGCCCCTTCCATCTAGAGGAGATCCTTCAGATTTGATGACAATACAGATAACAGCGGCCATCGCATTTGAGTTCAACCCATAATTAGGAGTACCCACGCAAGGATCTGCGTGTGCCTCCATGCACTGGTTGAATCATCACTCTTTGATAACCCCAAAAGCTCAGGATGTAATTCTACCAAATCCGATACGCTGCAGAGTTGCAGAGAAAATAATGGCTGTTCTTGATATGAACCACGAACTGGGGTGCAACGGTATGATTTGAGCCCCCTGTTGGGCCTTCCTTCTCCTTCTGTTTTCTATTTTCTCACAAGTCAGCATGGTAAAAATGGATTGAAAGAATGGATGGTGACAAGAGAATAGAGCTAGTAATGAGTGATGGACAAGCAGCATCCCAATTCAATAGGCATTGATGCAGAACACTCTTTGAGAAATCAAATCAACAAGACTAGTCTTTGAGTGGGAACAGGTCATGGGTTCTCTTTTTGCACAGGAATGAATGAATTGACTCAAGGGAGCATAACTTCATAAGTCTAATTTCAAGTTCCTTGGAGGCATGCAAATGCGCAATATTAAAGTGAAAAATCCAGTGAGATTTCAGAATATTAGCACAGATAACTGTATGCATTTTCTGAGGCTAAAAGAACAACATTTTAAATTCTGCCCTTATAAATCAAATTAAGGGATACGCTTGCAGAAAAACATTCCAGATTCAGAAAAATGTGCAAATTTGGTATGGATTTCTCTTTTCCTCCCATCTCAAGACACTGACCGATCACTGTCCAATTTGTTATGGGTGTTAACGTGCCACATGCAAAAGCCTTTTTTCTGCAAGCAATGACTTGTGTGTCCTCAGTACTTGAGAGCGATAGACTTCATATACACCAGCAGCAGAAAAGGACAAGACGACAAACCCCTCTCATCTCAACACTCAGAAGTCCAGTACAAAATCAATAGCCGTTTGAACTGACAATTGTGACAGTACAAAAGAGCTTCCACTTGCTGTTCTGACACTAAGGGAAGTAAAAGAGGAGAGTCTACCTTTGTGTGCCACTCCTCCCACCTACATACAGGGTCAGATGAGTGAAATTAAACCACTACTGAAGAGTAAAGCAGAATTATGTATAGTGTAGTGATTAATGCTTTGTTATGCTAATTTAGAAGAGTTTCTGTTAATGTTGGTTTTTGAAGAGTTACCATCATGGTGACAAGTGGTGCATGTGGCTTGGTCTGAGTGCAAGTATGTTAAATGCTTTATATTGTGCTAGAACATGCTATTGTAAACATGTTAGCATATTAGCAAGCTAGCATTTAATGAATTAGCTTGTTATAGCTACACTCTAAAAAATGCTGGGTTAAAAACAACCTAAGATGGGTAAAATACGGACAAACCCAGCAGGTTGGGTTAAAGGGGACCTATTATGCCCTCTTTCACATGATGTAATATAAGTCTCTGGTCTGGTCAAGTTTCAGCTTAAAATACCCCACAAATTTGCCCCTATTTGGGGGTGAGCAAAAACATGCCTTTTACTATATTACTGTATTGCTGGCTAAAAAAATAAATCCAAAATTGGTTGAAAAAAATGGCTGGGTGAAAACAACCCAATCCCTGGGTTTGTCCATATTTAACCCAGCAGTTTTTAGAGTGTAGTTAAGTTTTCACTAATAAAAATGGGTAACACTTTATTTTAGTGCCATAGTTACATGTTATAACAGTAAATTATGCATAATTACAAGTAACTAACCCTGAACCTAACCCTAACTGTAACTCTATAGTAAGTACATGTAGTTAATAGTACTCAGTACTTATTTGAGTAATTACAATGTAACTATGGCACTGTACAATAAAGTGTAACTTAAAAATGTTTACATTGAAGTTACATGATAATTTCAAGTTAAATGTATACATTAGTGTACTCAAACATTTCAAATTAAGAACAATTAAAATGTATGAGAACACAAAAAAACATGCCAGTTCTGCTTACTAAAACTTTGAATTTCTTAACTTTAATATTGAGGCAACTGATTGCCTCAAATTTGAGTTATGCCAACTTATTTGGGTTTACAGTGCAGATCAGTCTTTCCTAATAAGATAACATGCATTTAGAAAATAGATTTTTCATTTTTATACTGGCTGTGCAAGAACATTTACTCCAGCTTCTTTTCTGACAGGACAAATTGTGATTATTTATGCTTATTCATGGATGATTTGTTCAAAGGCCACTAAGGCTTCTTTGCATTTTACCAAGCTTTATCCACTTAAGAAAACAAGAACTCAGGTTTAGTTGATCTATAATAAGACAGTAAAGAAGAAAACAATCAGCCAATCATCTCCCTTTGCCTTTTCCTCTCTTGATGATTTGGCATTGAGATAAATAAGCTTACCCTAGGGTGCAACACCTGATTGCAGCATCCAGCTCTGTCATTCTGTACGCTCACAATCACAGTGAAGGGAACAACTCATTATCTCACCTGCACTGATAAATCAAATCAGTTATCTAATGCTGAAAAAAACAGCATTTCATGCTAATCAAAGGTCATAAGCAAAACATGCTCATCCACCAGCAAGACTTAAGACTAATGACACTAAATCATACAATCAAAGGCTTTTTTAAAAGGCTAGTCATGTACAAATCTAAAAAACTGAATAAAATCCCGTTCTTTGTAAAATTGAAACAACTGTCAACATGAAAATCATTCACAACCTATTTTACTTCTGCAATGGTCCTAATTGAGTGAGACAAGAAATTATTATAAAAAATTAAAAAAAAAATTAAAAAAGGGTATTTAGGGAATCTATTGTGGATTAACTGTTTTTTAAAATTACATTGCAGAATATGAAAATCTAGTTGTGTTCTTGCTTGATGTTCTCACCTTATTCATTGGTGGTTACTGCATATAATGAAGGAAGAAATTAAACTTCACTATGGTAGTAAAATCAAGCCTCTGAGTTGATCTATGTAGTGCAGTCTCTTCCTGTGGTGCTTTAAAGTTTACAAGGTTCTTTGGTTTATTCCATGTTGCATGCATTGCAGACGCGTCACACCATTAATCTCCAACTATTGATCCTACATCAGGGAGGAACGCTGGGGTCCAATTAGTATCGGCTGATTGTGCCTTTGCATATTCCTCATGATGGCAACCTTTTCAAACTACCTTATAATGAGTTGAGGGGGCGTTTGTTTGAAAGGGTAGTGGTCATTGAAAAATTGACCATGATGCTAGATCCTTTTGGTGTAACACCAAACACCCGTACACCAAGGCCTGCTAGACATCACGCGCATGTGAACACACAAATCAAGTGTGCATGTAAAACGACAATGTTAGGACCGTCCTAATCAGGAAACTGACCATGACCTCAACAGGTCAGAGATCGAGTGCATGTTCCACAGCCTCGGGTTGAATCATGCTCCAGCAAATCACTGCTGAATGTCAAAGCATTGCAATCCCTATGTTCTCAAGGTTACTTGGTCTCTCGTGTTTCTGGACACAGAGATAGAAGCAAAATGCATTGAGAATAATCAGGGCTCAACAAAGATAATTTGTTCTGCCGTCACAGCTGTGCCAGTAGTTCAGATTTATACTTGCCCTGCCAATACTAGCACAGATTGTGCAAAAATGAATAATGACCCAATGCAGCTAACTGGACCTAAAGTCTCTCACACCATCTCTGGGCCATTCTTATTGTTGAGCCCTGATAATGTTTACAATGGCCTCTGTAAGGGAGCAGAAGGAAAAAGCCATTTGGTTCTTCAATAGAATCTCCTAGTTCTAGACAGTATGCATACGTTTTTAACATGTGTTGAAAAGTCCATATGAAACTTGCACACCTTTTTTTTTTTTTTTCGCCCTGAGCAGTAGGGATCTTACAACCCACACTCCATATTATCTTTGTGAATTGAGACATGTTTGTACTTGCTGCTAACACAAATGACATCTGAGCTGAACAGCAGTTCTGGAGGGAAAAAAATAAAAACAAAAAGCAATTTCTTTTTTCCAAAAGCAATCATTCTAAAACTTGACTTGGCCATGTAATGTTTCCATCATGACCTGAGAGGCTATTACCACCATACTGCTGACAGTGACAAACCTCTGGGAAACTTCTGCTTTTGACAAAATACAATAAAGCACAAAAAGTTTTGAAGCTGTATTTGTGAAAGTAAACGAAAATAAATAATAGGTCATCTAAAACTTGTGTAATATCTCCACTAGTGTTGCCAAGTTACAAAAATTAGCACCATTTTTAAGTAGGTTTCCTGAACGCTACACCTGCCATTGGTTGGTAAAACTGATAGTCCCGCCCAAAACTCAAACCATTGGTTGAGCCAATGCTATCTTGTTTGGCTGGTCAGTGTACTTGAAGAAAGAGAAATACAGCACCACAGAGTCAGTGTTTGCACTTTTCAAAGGCATTCAACCTATGAATGGGTCAATGACATGAATCTCATTTTTTTTTGTCCAAAGGCCTTAATAACAAAGAAAAACAAAGATATGACATCCAAAGTATGTAAGATAGTACAACTAGATCTCTTTTATCAAATCTGAAAGGTTTTAATTATATTTTGCTGCATATAAAAGGTATTTTAAAGAGTTTGAAGTGTCAAAAGGTCATTTGGTTTAACCATCCAAAGGCCAATACAGTCATTTCATTTGTGATTAAAATATCTTAAAATGTAATAAATGTATATATTTTTTATTCTGGCATGATTTTATAACATCATACATCAACGTAGTGCAAAATGGTGTAGAAGTCCTTGCTTTGTTATGAAAAAGAATGTCAGGATAAAAATTAATTTGATTGATGTCATTCGGAGTAACCAATATAATGGGACCATTTTGGATCAATCATGTGGTCAATATCATGTGACAGGATGTGACAACATTCAGACACCTGCAAAGGACCACATGGTCATGGAGCAAAGTAACTAACTCTCTTTTAACTATCTGAAAAATTAATGTTTTCACTTGCTCATACGCATATCCCGAAACATCAGGTCATTTGGTACAACCACTATAAAACATGTAAAATGTTGTAATATTTTAAAAACTTTTTGCTAGCTAGCTAGATATCAGCCAGTTAGCACTGTTTGAAAATATTTTCATTTGGTATACCCAAAAGTGTCATTCAGTAAAACTGAAATTTTGGTTAAACCGAATGATTTTGGTGATCTTGTAAAAAATGACAAATTATATTATAAAAATATATATAATCTCACTGTTAACACTTAATAAAACTTCAAAATTGATAATACACTCTAAAAAATGCTGGGTTAAAAACAACCCAAGTTGGGTTGAAAATGGACAAACCCAGCAATTGGGTTGTTTTAACCCAGCGGTTGGGTTAAATGTTTGCCCAACATGCTTGGTAGTTTTATTTAACTCAACTGTTGTATAAAAATTACTGTATTGCTTGCTTAAAATGAACCCAAAATTAAATTAAATTAACATTTATTAATATGTTTAATAAATGAGCATTTATTAATAAGATAATGAATAATAAACAATAAACATTTATTAAATTGCTTATTAATAAATGTACACCTTTTGATTATTATTGTTGCCTCTAGTAATTATGTGTCTGATTTTTAATTTCTCTGTTGGATTCATTTTAAGCCAGACATATAGTCATTTTTAATCAGTAGTTGGGTTAAATTAAATTAAACATTTAACTCAACCACTGGGTTAAAACAACCCAATTGCTGGGTTTGTCCATTTTCAACCCAACTTGGGTTGTTTTTAACCAAACATTTTTTAGAGTGTATGTTCATTATGTTTTTACATTCATAAAAGCC
This sequence comes from Chanodichthys erythropterus, assembly GCF_024489055.1. Classification (NCBI taxonomy): domain Eukaryota; kingdom Metazoa; phylum Chordata; class Actinopteri; order Cypriniformes; family Xenocyprididae; genus Chanodichthys; species Chanodichthys erythropterus. The sequence goes on from NC_090228.1 coordinate 11,682,145, forward strand.
TTATTTGTCAATGACCCGAATATTGACCCGAATATTAAAAATTATTTTAAAGTCAAACCAAACCAAATGACACAAATCATATTTAAAACAACAATCCAAAAGTCTATATAACCTAAAAAACTGATGCTTTAAAGTTTCTGTCAAAACAAGTCTACCTTAATATAATAGCAAAACATCAAAGGTCATGTGGGTTGACAGCATACATCTGACTGCAGCAAGATGGGGCACCTGAATCACCCCCTTTCAATTCTATCTTATTTTGGCTTTCTAATTCTAGTCAAGTACGGAATAACGGTCGGCGAGGCAGCAATAAGCACCTATGATGAATGCACAAATGTGATGCCTCCCCACACACTTCTATAAAAATCCACAAATACCGATTTCAAGAGGCAAATATCATCATTCAGCTTCAGGTGCGGAACTGACATTAATCTGTTGTTCTAGCAGTTCAGCTGTTTCAAAGCTGTTTTCAAAAATCAGGCAAAACAAGTCTGTTTTTAAGAATGACTACAGGTCATTCCCCATTCATAAGTGGCTAAGATACTGCAACACATCACCATGCTGTTTTTGCTTTGTGTTTGTACTATCTTTTGATTACTGACTGGCTGGCAATTCAGCTCCAACTGCTGAAAGGCTAGAAAAATTGTATCATGACATATCGCAAAGAACGGCAACGGAGAAAAGAAAGAAGAAGGGAAAAAAAGCAGAAACACTTTTCAGACAACAAAAGACTATACATGCAAAATAAATAAATAAAAAAATCAGTGCAAAAGAGGCATGGTCTAATTATGAAACCAACCTTCAGAGACAAGATTTTCTCTACACTGACAGAGACACAGTGCTGATATGAACAATACATATATATGAACAATACAAAAAAAGGTTACAGATGTACAGAAATATATACAACAAAATGTGCACAAGCTAACCGGCTGTATTTTGAAAAATGAACAGTACTGAAATTGCCCTCTTCTCTGGTATGTTGAAAGGTTATAGGTCTCCCCAGGAATCAAAATTATCCCTAAAGTTCTCAACAAGTAGGCAAAAATCCTGACACAGTGGCATAAAACTCTTGATAAATGTCCTTTTTCATGTAATCTACAGTATGAGAGGCATAATCAATATGTTGAGGGAGACACTGCAAGATGATCTGACTTGCGTTGCATCATTCTAATCTGCTCGTGCATCATTTTAGGTACTTCTAATATTATAAATTGAATACTTTCATTCGATCCATCAGCAAGTGCTGAAATCTGGTTAAATGATCTTATTAGCTCAGATGATGAATTGCATCTTTACACAATGTTAAGATGGATGTGTTGCCTAGGTGCAGACAAACACCTATACACTCAAGACCACACAGCTAGATATCCTTTAACTGAATTACGCAAAGAGTGATTAAAAACATAAACCTGTTTGTTCCAACAACTGCAGTCCTGCAGTGCACAAGAAAAGCAGCATCTAAGAGACATACAATAGCATTACCCTCCATGCCCTAGATCTCTCTACCCGTTCAATACAAAGACGCAGAGGAGGAGGTGGAGGAGGCTTGCAAGCCATAGCAATTCTGCTCCGATCCAAGGACACAGCATCATCCACAGCTTCCCGCAATATCCCCGTTTTGTTTGAGGGGGCTCATTCGGCCCCCGCTGGTTCCCCTCAAACCCAATTACATGCCACATTGCCAGGCAGCAGGGCACCAGATCACAAGCACCAGCATGCTGAAGATGGCACTAATGTCACGCAAAATTTAGTTTTGCATGCAGATCTGCTGCGTTCAACAGCATTCCACTAAAGTCTAAAAGTGACCATATATCAATCATATATGGACTCACAGTGGCAGCTACCTTTAGGTTTTGTTGTTTGACTGCGAGTGGCTTAAAACAACCTCTTCTAAAAAAGCCTATATATACAACTCTAAAAAATGGATGTCAAAGCTTTTACAATCTAAAGGATGCAGGGCTCATTCACAAGCAAATCTGAGGTGGAAGCATCAATGACACATGGAGAATGGAGATTCAACAGTCCTGAGTCATAATGACAATGGGCAAATGTTCACACCTGAGAGAGATTATGTTATCTAAGAATCCTTTTTTTAAGTTAAACCAACAAACAAACAATTCTTGTATAAGAATTGTTATTTTAACTTAAAAAAGTAAGTTACCTGGTTGCCTTAAAATTTTGGGTTCATTGAAATTAAGAATTTGAGTTAATACAATGAAGGCGATTAATTATTATGTTGATTTGACTAAGGAAAAAAAAGTGATAAATCATGAAAAAAATAAATATATATATACACATACATAATATATATGTGTGTGTGTGTATGTATAATACACACACACGTATATATATATATATATATATATATATATATATATATATATATATATATATATATATATATATATATATATATATATATATATATGGGGGGGTGTTTGTGTGTGTGTGTATGTATATGTGTGTGTGTGTTTAGATCATTTGTTTTGCTGCAATTTCTTTTAATGTATGGACTATGGAGGGAAATTCTACATTCTCCAAAAACAGGTTTCTTAGACTTTTTGACATTCCACAACTACCTATCATCACAACCGTAGAATGCAGAATGACATCCATATGGATGTAATGTTATAATGTTACAGTTCCAAATAATGAACAATAAGTGATATTTCATTACATATCAGAAACCTAATCTTAACACTTTTACGTTGTGCATACATAATCAAAATATGGTCATATTCCTATTTAAATCAGAATATTCTTGTGTATGCAAACACTGTCAACTGACACTGACACATCCTCCAAAAACCAAATACTTGCCATAAGTAGTGCTCCATTCAGAGTGTGACAAACAGAATCTTTTCACCAACAAACCACATGTGCATCACTGTCCTCTGAAACATGATCATTCACACGCTGCTTTGATTTATTGTAACCTCATGCTCGGTGTACTCTGCTGGTTTGCCACGGGCAAGTGCATCTGACTACTTCCCCTGACCATTCAGACCCGTTTCACTCGACATGCATGGCTGTGATGGATAAGATTTCATTAGGTCGTGAATCGTGAAATTCTGTTGCTAAAATCTAACGCAAAAATGGCACGGGCGTGAGGAAACAGTCCGTATCAGTCGCTAACATTAGACTACTATTTACACACCTTATATGTTAAGTAGCATTGACTACAGACAGCAACGAGCTGCATTTCATGCCTACGGCTATGGAGACTTCTAAAGCGAAAGGGACAGACATTAAATTACAGCACAAGTACAATCACACGATTTCATTGGTGTATATTTTACAAATAGGAAATGAACTGTCACATACTACATGCACATGGTTATCAGCCAACCCAAGTGGAAGCGACAGAAATGTCATGACTGTAGGCAACATTTTTAACACGGAGTACTATGAACATCAAATATACTATAAATATTGGCGATGTATTGGCAACAACAAAGGTCCAAATGCATAATATCAAAATAAAAGGATGGAATATAATAGGAAAGTAAACCTATACAGCCTTTAAAATGTCGATTTATGGAAAGAAACCGACTGAACAAGTGCATTACTACGGAATTCCTGGCGGCGGGCGCGGTATTATCTCTCAATCCACTGACTGATCACCAAGAAAAAGTTGATACTACGTAGCTCCGAACGTTCTGAACATTTCGCGCCAAACATCAACAGTTATAGTGTAACAAACAAACCGCGAGACCACAACAATAAACAGAACGAGCCCCTGAAACAACGCTCGTGCAAAACTATTAAAGCACTGCTTTTCATACCTCCTTCTTGGTCGGCTTGCAGGCAAGCGGGGATATTTTTCTTCCAACCCGGCATTTCGGTGGCGTCGTGTGCATTCAGGGGCTAAATCTCAGGCGCATTTCACTGACGGCACAGGCGTGCATTTCCCCGCGCCTCGTCCCTTCTATTCACTGGCAGTCGGTGTAATTGAACGCCGTGTCTCCCTCAGCCTCGTTGTGGAGCTGAGCTGGGGGGTGTGAGCAGACACACGAACGTGAAGGTGTCCACTACAACCCACTACAATAGACTTTTCCCTCTCCTACCTTCCCCTGCCCAAGAATTGGCTCATTATTTTATCACGTTAAAGCTCCACACTGCAGTCCTAGTAGGCTATAGACGTAAACGCCAAACCCGTGTCTGTTCATCTGTAGCCTAATTGAAGTATGTAGCGTTGCTGATTGTTCTATTCCAGTGTTTTAACAATGTGTGTGTGTGGCCTCATTCATTCATATCTAAAGTGGGGTGTGTTGTTGTGGGAGTGAGGCAGTGTCAGAAAATAACTTTTGTTTTAATTTAGAGGCAATATTTGCCCCCTGGAAATGATTTCTTTACCTCCATGGAGGTTTATTGCTTTTCTAACTATGTAAAAACACACAATATGTTCATTTAGGTCAAGTACTTCTGTAGTATCATTTTAATGTAATATATTTTCCGTCTGAACCATTATGGCTGTTAATTATAAAATCAAATCAACAGCAAATGGGTCAATGACATTACATTTATTTATTTCTGTCTAGAGGTAGTTTATAATTCAAAAATACATTAAAATGCAATTCATAAAAAAGTCTTGATCTTCTGTCATGGACTTTTTGAATTAAAATTCACTTTGATGTGTGGTGTAAATGTGGAGATATTTTAAAAAGCTGTCATTAGATATTGAAAAAATAAATAAATATCGTTTTGTAAAAGTAATTTTGTTTAATATTTTATTATGGGGGGGGGGGGGGTTGATTTTTTTATAGTACATTTGCTGCTGCTGTCCACAAGACAACCCGAGTCCCGGTTCAAGATTTGGGCTCTCTCAAGCCATCATTAAGGTTTGTTCACAATTCAAGGAAAATATTTTAGTACAATTTGATGGTTACTTGACATTTTTAGAGTCAATAAATCAAAATGTTTGTAGAAAATGCACAAAAGTTATGTTTTTAAAAGTGAATTCTAGTATCCCTCTGTAACTATAAATTGGCTGTTCATTGCAAAGCATTGTGGGTACATATTCTCACCCTCTTGCAGAAGTGTGATACCTTGAATGGGGTGCTTTTTGATATGCGTGTTTAGCTTAACAATGCTTTAGTGTATTTCATTCTACACCTGCTGCCAGAAAGGTGAGTACTACCAGCTCCAATATAGCAGATGCTCAGTAATGAACATGCATGATTTGCTATAATGACCATTTCTAAGCAGTTTACATTTTTTTCCACTCATCCACCTCTGTGTGAAGTAACAAAATTAAGAATGTGATTTATATCTCGGTGTTTCCAGCATTGATTTGTAACTTATGATAGCTGCATTAATTTTCTACCTAATTGTTGTTCATTACATGCAAGCATCAACCCACCTACAATAAGTGTCAGCAGTTTACTGTTTCAACCCTCAACTATCTCTTGGTGAGTGGGTTTCAAGAGCCTAATGTGCTGAACTCTAACTTTAATTAACCGTTTATTTTAGTAAGCTGGTAATTTAATTATATCTGCTTATGTAACATTTTCAGCCTCATGTAGGTTTTCCATAAATGTCTCTGGATTATGGGACAAATATATGCACAGTAAACAGACAAATAAATACTTCAGATTGATGTAATCAGTTAAATATTTTTATTTGATTAAAAAGCCATACTTTATAAATACGTGTACATTATCATATCTGATCCCAAACACATGCTGTTATTTTTTAGTTCAACACCACTGGAGGAGCAAAAAACATGAAATATTAGATTTGTTATGGGATAAAATATTTATTTTGACAGAAAAACAGTTATAAAATATGAAAAATAATTTCTGGGATATTGTGCTTTTTTTAGTTCTCTTTAGGGAGCACTCCTTGTAGTTAACCCTACTGGCCTAAACAGCTGGTTGCTGTCTAAGCTGGTGGTCTCCGATACCTCCGGCATAAAGCAACATGGCACTCCATGCTTCCGCCAGCATGTACACATCCAACACATAGCCACTGGGAAAAAAGCATCTAGATAAATGTAGGTTAGGTGACGCTGCTTCTTAGTGGGCATTGTGACACATCATCATCGGCCTACTTTCCTCAGCTTCTGCTGTTTTTTTTTCTTCCTTATGTGTTCCCTCCCCCTCTCGCTCACTGTCCATCCATCCAGGGGGGTGCCCTGGCGGCTTTACGCGCACTGGAGCATACACTACGGGGCAAGGCCAGGCTGTAATGAGTCGGGTTGGGTAGTGCTTATTCTCATTCCGAGGCCTTTCTTCCGTCCTTCCATTTTGCCATCCATCCATCCATTCGTCCCTCGGGCTGCATACAGAGCAGCACATCACCCTCTGAGATGATACAGCAGACAGGAAGTGGAGGGGGTAAGCAGGGTTAGCTTGAATGCAATGGCCTTACTTAGTGGCTCCCAAGGTCTAATGGTTTTCAGTGGTGGATGTAGAGATGATGTTGAGTGGCAAGACAGAAGTGTGAATATTATGATATTACACTTGGGAGGGATTTTATTTGGAGATGAACTATTCAGATGCAGGCCCAGCTTGATGTCCCTTATAGTTCCTATTAATATGTGAATAGGTTTCTAAGGTTGTGGCGCCAAAGGATGATGAAAACAAATGCTGTTTTGTGACCTCAATCTTTAAGAGGTGGTAAGTGTAGTCCAAAAAACAACATTTAAGGCCCTGATATAGAAAAAAAAAGATCAAAATGCCTTTGCATTTGTATACTGTAAGCGAACATCCTACCTATTACATAGTAATAATGTAGTAGTTACATGGTGCATGGTAGTTCGGAGGTGTTTACCAGTGGAAGCACACTTTTTTGGAAGGTTTGTTTTGGCAAGGTGTTTCGAACTCCCGAAACAAACTCCAAACAAACTTCATTATAGCCTGATTTTTTTCGAAATTACGTCACACCAGTTCGTTCTTTGATTTCGCTTGAAACATATCAGGGTCTTTAGGGGTCTCCTTATAAGGATAGTTCACCCAAAAATGAAAATTAGTAATTATTTACTCACCCTCAAGTTGTTCAAACCTGTATGAATTTATTTTAGAAAGAAGATATTTTGAAGAATATGGGTAACCAAACAGTTGATGGGCTCCATTGGCTTCCATAGTATGGAAAAAAAACAAACAAATAGAAAGTCAATGAGGCCCATCAACTGTTTGGTTACCAACATTCTTCAAAATATCTTTAAGACAATATAATATCATTAACTGATGCTCTAAAATGTAAATTAGATTGTAAAATGCAATGACACTGTGTAAGCCTTAATATAGTGGCTATATAAAATGGCTGAGGCATAGCAGTTATTTGACTCATCATATCTCTCATTACAAACCAGAATTCTTTATTGTTTTGGGAAAAAATCCCAAAATTATTATTCAAGCAATAGTAGTTCTATAACAAGATACAGTTTATGCACTGAATCTTATAAAAGTCTTTCAATTGCCATTTTATATTAGAACAATAATAATGAGAAAGTCATATGTGCAAAGGGAATAGCTGTTCTCTTTAGAAATAGCTTCATAATTGAACAGTGTTTCTCATCCTTCAGAAGCACGGTGCTGATGACACTTCCAGAATAACAATTTCCAAAAGGTTGCAAACATTTCACAGTTTTTCCATCATGGTCCAAACATTCCAACATTTACCTTCCAGACAATTGAACTTGTCATCTACCTGGTACATAATACACTTTCATTTAACTGCAGAGGAAGACAGCAAAACAATTATTGTGACATTTTGATGGATATTAATGCGAACAAGTTTCTGAGACTTTGATGTGATAAATCATAGAGTGATGTTGCAGAGCTGCTATTTCAGCTGTGACGAAGGACAGAAAAGGGGAGTTGATGCTTCTGAAAGTGTGCATTTAAAATAAACCTTCGCCTCTCAACCTGTCCACTGTGATTGTACATAATTGAAGAAGTTTAGTGATGATTAGAACGCTCTGTAATTATCACACAGTTGTTATGAAATAACAATCAGCAGGCATTGATCTTGACATCTTGTCTAAGTGATGTCCTCTGGCATGCTTGTATACCGCAGTGATAGATTGCCTCATTTGAAGATGTAGTCAAAAGACATGAGAGTCAGCATTACTGCTCTTAAAGCTATACCAAAGACTATAGAATAACACAAGACATGTCACTCGTATTGTTTTGAATGGGAGAAAGTGTAACGCGCAATATGGCGTAATAAGTCCCGCCTTCTAAATAAGAGCCAATTGCCGACTGGTAAAGTCATCATTTCACTCGGCAGCCATCTTTGAAACGCCTCTCGGGCATCCTGGGCATCATGCAGCTCCTATCTCTTTGAATGGTTAAACATCAAATTCTCCAAAGCTTTTTGGCAACCTTTCGATTAAATTTCATATTTGAAATCACCAATGAAATCTGACAACAACTGTCTCATATATTTTTTTTCCAAACACTCAAATCATGACAAAAAAAATGTATTTTTTAGGCTGGATCAAGCTAATGCGCATGCGCAGATCTAAATGCGCGTCTCTTGTGCCTTTTCATTTCGGAGGCGCGCGTCTGACTGTTTCTATAGAAACCAGTGCTTCTAACGGCCGCTGAAGTGACGCGATGACTTTACCAGTCGGCGATTGGCTCTTATTTTGAAGGCGGGACTTATTCCACCATATTGAGCGTTACACTTTCTCCCATTCAAAACAATACAAGTGACACGTCTTGTGTTATTCTATAGTCTTTGGTTAGAATCACCGGTTTCTATAGAAACAGTCAGACGCGCGCCTCTGAAACATGGCAGAAGAGAAGTGCATTTAGGTCTGCGCATGCGCATTAGCTTGATCCAGCCTAAAAAATACATTTTTTTGTCATGATTCGAGCATTTGGATAAAACATTTATAAGACAGCTGTTGTCAGATTTCATTGGTGATTTCAAATATGAAATGAAATCTTAAGGTTGGCGAACAGTTTTGGAGAATTTGATGTTTCCCCATTCAAAGAGATAGGGCATGACGCCCAGGATGCCCCAGAGGTGTTTCAACGATGGCCGCCAAGTGAAATGACTTGTCTTAAAGGGACTTTGGCTATACGCAATATTGTTTATAAACACTTTTTGTTACACTGGCTGAAACTCTCTTCACACTCTGATAGCAATCAATAATAGAGTGGTCTAAATATTTTTAAAAAATGTACATATATCTTCTGTGGAAGTCTCAGGATCAAAAAAATGTTCGTCCAATCATTGCATTCGGACCGAATGCAATGATTGGACAAACATTTTTGGATGTCCTACGTGCCTGTCAACAAATGTATTTCCAATGCTATCTCACGACCAAATCGTACGTATTTTACAAGGTGGCTAATTTGTATGAATTCATACGACGTCACTCGTACAAATTCATATGATTTGTCTAAACCCCAGTGACGGGTAGGTTTAGGGACGGGGTTAGGGGTAAGTCATTCATACGAATTCATACGAATTAGCCACCTCGTAAAATAAGTATACGAATTGCTGTGAGATCGGGTTGGTATTTACATACGCCCTTCACGCAGACATCACACGTCATCAGCGCATTCCGTAAGGCTATGCAGAGTTGTATACAGTCGCCACAAAAAAAACGCAGACACCTTTTACAGTTCCTCCTGAACCAAAACAATGAGCTTATGCTGTGTTCACGCCATGTCATTTAAAGCTGTCTCTCATGATGTTTTTTTACTTTTATGTCTTTTGGAGGAGGCGTGGCTTTGAAGAGTGATCTGAAGGAAGGGTGGGATCTGCTTTCAAAGCTAGCTTGCTATTGCTAGCCTCTCGGAAATTACCTACACTACCTTTAACTATCAATGCTAATAGCAGTCATTCACCCAACTGTGATTCATAAGATGACCTTTCAGGCAGGACACACAGTTATACCCAACTAAATACACACTCAGCATGCCTTGAGTTGAATTCTTACTCACTCTCAGCAGTGCTGGAGATAGCAGTTGGCACCACCTGGGTGCAAGGCCAGTGAAGCTCTCTGTACTGTATGTAGAGTTGAGCAGATGGAGTCTGAAGAGAGGGAGCATAAATAAAGAATACAGGAGAGATGGTGAACAGGCAGATGGGGAAAAAAGCACATTTCTTTGCTCCTGAGGAGGTACCTAAGAGTCTGTCAAGGGAGCTAAAAATCTCAAATTCACATGCAGCTCTTGCTGAAGACACCAACTCCCACTGCTGCTGAGAAAGGCCAGGCTTCGCACACCACGTCGCCTGTGCACAATGTAATTCACAGCCCTGTGGCAGCGCTTCAAGTCTCACGGGGCAATCAAAGGCAATATGATTTCTGCTTCAATCAGAGTGCTTTAGTGCCCATTACACTTCTTGTATGCGTGGCCAAATAAAAATCCAGTGGCGGTGTACTTCCTCTAAGCAGCCAATAAGCTGCTGAGGGACAGATATTGAAAAGCCAAGATGAAGCCAAGGAGAAAATCGAGAGAAAGTGAAAAACAACAAAAGGGATATGTGCACAATTACTCAGGGAGAAATAAAGGACAAAATATTTAAAGAATGTCTGGATCACCATGACTAGACAAGGCTGTTTACATTGTGTCACGGTTCTTGGAGTGTTTTATGCACAGCGTTGCAGCTTCTAGAAGAAAACCGTGCTTTGTGCGCCATTTCTGTCTTAGTTGGAACAAAAGCAAAGACACTCAAGGTCGTTCTCTGCCCTAACAAACAGATTCATTCTTGTGCTTTCTGAAGCACTTTACTGTCAAGGTGAAGCTTTATTAATGGTGGGATTTATAGCATAGACCCTTTCGAAATCACTGAAAATCTATAAAACGTTTAAGCAGAAATTAATTATGACATGACAATATTTTAGAAAGGCATTAAAATACTATCACATTTTGTAATGAGAGTAGTTCTATCAATAGAGACGTGTTCACAAGGATAAATAGTCAATACAATTTTCACTCTTGTGTGGCACTGCTGGAGTGCAGAGAACAGTCCCTATGAGACCCATCGCTCTAGACAGTGTAGTCATGCGTCCTTAGAAATGGCCGGCAAAAATTTTGTCTTTATTTGGCTTCCCCCGCTAAGGCTTGTCAAGTACCCTGATGTTCAATGAATCAAAATGACAACTAGCGGCAACTGTGAAACTTGGAGGCACAGCAGGGCTTTGTGCTGTGTTCGTGCTGTAAGGCCTAGCAAAATCCACTGCAGAGTCAGCCACAAATCCAAACTCATCATGACAACTCATGACATCATTGCGTGCTTTTGTACCTTGTAACCTTTGAAAGTTTTAAATGTGCTGTCATGTGATGACTCAAAGCAATTTCCCCAAGGTCTTAAATCCATTAATGGATGTTCCATTATGAATCATGCTTGGTAGGATGAAATCACCTGAGAATAAAATTCTGTCATTATTTACTGACCCTTAGTATAATTCCAAGACTGGATGACTTCATTTATTTTGTCTTTTCTATGCAGTTACAATGAAATGTGACTAAAGGGTCATTCTGTGTAAGTCCGGGCTCAAATTTTTGATTTTGCTAATATTTTACTATATTTTACTATAGAAAGACAAACATAAATAGTGATGAAAACTAAAATAATAAATGTCACAGATGTGTATTTACTGAGTGATCCACTAGAGGAGAGTTCAAAATGACAATGTTCACCTGAGATTTGGAGCCAATTTACAGGGGTGTAAAAATTATTTTAGAAAGATCGCATCATCGTTATTTTGTTTTTACACAGAGATTGGTAGGTCTGTTGACAGTAAAATCTTTTGACTTTAGCAATTTTTGCTTTATTATATGCCAACAGTGACAGTTCAAAAATGGCAAAAAGCACTTCTTGTTTGCATGCCTGTAACTCAAGAAGTATTAAATATATCTTAATATCATTTTAGATTCTGGTTCTTGACAAACTTTCTTTTTGGTATCTTCATTTTAAAGGCCCTCAATGGTTCAATCCCAGGAATATGGACATGTTAATGTGATTCCATTAGTAAACTGATCAATTGTACACATTTTTAGTGGTCAAAAACCAAATGCGGGTCACTCTGCTTATAGCTGATACTTTTTTTTCTTTTAAAACTAGAAATGTATCTAATTTTTTTTTCTATCAGCTCAATTGCATAGAACATACCTGTCTGAGTGCCATAAATATTATTTTTCTAATGTTGTCTTGCCTGTAACTCTAAAAGTATTCAAGATATCTTAATATCCTTCTAGAATCTCATTCTTAATAAACTTTTCTTTTCAAATCTTCATATATAAGGCCCTATATATTTCAGTCCCATAGATATGGGGATCTCAAAGCAGCTCTATGTTCAAATTGTTGAATTTGTTTTCAATTTTCCATTTTCAGTGATCGAAAACCAAATGAGTAGGGCTGAGTAACGAATTCGATACTTTTTAGGTACGGACTGAATTGCCTCTATACCATCGATATTGAACATTTTTGAACGATACCCAGCCCTATCCGTATCAGTATCGGTATCGGTATCAGTATCGGTATCGATATCGAAAATTTTTGAATGAATCCCAGCTCTATAAATGAGGTTCACTTTTCACACAGCTGATTTAAAGAGATTTTCATTACTGATTTTTCATTACTGCATTTCATTTTCATTTCAGATTTTTCATTACTGCATTTAAAGAGATCTTTAATACTTGAGTTACAGGCATGCAAACTTGAGGCAAAAAACACAAAAAGTTATTTTCCCATAATAAAACAAAAATTGCTAAAGTCAACAGATTTTACTAACAGACCTACCAATCTCTGTGTAAAAACAAAATAATGATGCTGCCATCTTTCTAAAGTCATTTTTACACCCCTGTAAATTGGCTCCAAATCTCTGGTAAAAATTGTCATTTTGACCCCCCTCTACAAAATAATGTATTATTCAGTAAATATACATCTGTGACATTTAATATTTTGGCTTTCATCACTATTAAACATTATAATTACAAAATCAAAAATTTGAGCTGGGGAAGTTTCTGAAATTTGGTTGATTTGACATGGAATGACCCTAAAGACTTAAGGCAGGAACACACCAAGCCAATACCCACAAACTAGTGGCGATGAAAACAGACTGCGGGCTTGGCTCATGTCGGCAGCGTCTGGGCCCAAGTTGCCCTGACACACCAAACCAACGCTCGACAGCCGATGGCCAAGTAGCACATCTGTTCTGCGCCTGCGTAAGATGAAATGCCTTTCCGTACCAGCAGGTGGCAGTAGCTGAACAGCCAATCAGAATGATCAGATGGCCCGACGAGCTCCGACGCCGATTCAACATGTCGAATCGGCCGGAAAAAGCCGACGAGGACTAACTTTAGCCGACGGTGCGGAACACACTGAGAAAACTTAGTCGGCCGAAGAACAAAAACTGCACACCAAAAAGGCTTGGTGTGTTCCTGCCTTTAAAACTAAAAACCATAAAAGTATTATAAAATTTCTTCTGATTTATGATAGCTTTTTGTGAAGAACAGGCCAAAATCATTGAGAGGCTGTCAAGATTTTCAGGTAATAATGACTTAAATTGTGGTCTGTTCGTCACATAAACCTATTGTATAACTTAATATAGTGCATAAGAGAGACTTTATTGATAGTGTTTTGTTGTTTTGGAGCTCAAACTCCCTAGTCCACATACACTTTCATTATTTCTTAAAAAGAGTGACCAGGATGTTCAATAACTCATCATAAGTAATCATAAGAATCATAAGTTCAGATACAAGGCTCCTTGCAATGTTTTCTTCTATGCTCAAATTGACAATGAAGTAAAGAGCACAAAGGCCCCAAGCATTTGAATTGCTAGACCGGGAGATCAATAAATGTACCAGTACAACCTCTGAAAGAGAGCAGACAAAGGCCTGGTGTTACACAAGAACAGTGCAGCATTTCATTGAATGAGCAATTGTTAACAAATAAGTTATTGTTGAGGAAGTAGAAAAACATTATGCACTGAGACTGTCTTAGTAACTGACCTAAAAAAAAAAAAAAAAAGGCTATTTCAGCTAATAAATTCTTATCAAAGCAAGTACACATTTCTTGTTCAGTTATCAATGCATTTATAATCTCACATGATTTTAAATATTAAGAAAGCTGAAAAAACGTAGTCTTTTGATCTTTGTGGCTTAATTCTTGGTGCAAGAAATCAGATCTTTCACATAAACTCTACCACACTTATAAGTACCTTAATAGCCTTAATTTTAGAAATGACTGCTCACACAAAATCCCACAGTTCTCTTTGATATTCTTTACAGATGAATCCTTTGTGGATCCTTTACATGCTCTGTGTGACTTTGTGTGAGTATGTGCTTGTTTTAGCAAACAAGGGAAGCAGAAAGAGCACTTTTTAATAAGATACGGTTGTTATGCAAGCACTACAAACATCAATTCTCAGAAGACATCCTGAATACAAAATGCTTGTTTGTGTCCCTGTGACAAACAGATCCTTCTTTATAGTTTAAATAATAAGCTCAGTATTGTTCTTTGAAATAAGTCAGATTAAAATGTTAAACAGTACAGTCACATATTGCTTTGATTCTTAAATATTTTATTATGAATTTGTCCGCATTTTTCAGCTTGCTGGTCTTTGTACAGAATGTCTTTCTGCCTCACTTTCTACATTTAATTTGAACTTGAACACATATTTCTAACTCAAATAGCTGTTAGCCAACAGAGATATTGCTATCTGTTTTGGAGACACTAAAGACCAAATTATGAAATAAAATAGGAACGCACATAGCCTGCGGTCCTTAAATTTCAATCCCAATTAAATCATTAGGTTTGGAAAACAGCTTTCTTCCAGGTCTTGCCATCTTAACATTGAGGCTTCATTGGGTGCTTGGTTAATCAAATGTGAATTAGATTAAGCTCTTTAATTAGCTGAATGTGTTGAGAACAAGAGTGGGTTGGCCAAGTATGAGTCTAATTAGGCAAGGCCAAAATCTGCTGGAAAGGACATGACAACGTCAAGTGATGAATTACATACAACATGACTTTCTTCCACCTCTGTTTATTGCGTGACACTAAATTCATGGAGGTATTTTAAATCAGGAAACATCAATAATTTATGTTTTTCTTTTCTCCATTATGCGTAGTGGTCTCTATTTCCAAGCCACAGACCTTTCTTACCAATTACTTTTAGACACTGTCACTATTACTAGTATTACTGTTACAATATATCCCTTAATATAAAGCTTCATTGAAACAATGTGTATTGTGAAAGTGTTACACAAATACGCTAAATGTGGCTTGACACATTAGAGCTGCATTGCATCAGTTTTGGTGAAACTGACAATTTCATTACAAATATCAAAACAGATATTGCCATGATAAAGCAATATCACACAAGCAAGAGTTTTGGCTGTATATCAACATGACTGTGATTCTTCAGAGTGTGATATTCTTATATGGATTTGGGATTTGCCGTTGATAGTTCAAAAGATTTAACCAAACCTTGTTAATAATTAAAAACAATTGTATTTGAATAGCAAAAACGCTTTCGAATAAATTATTGCAGAAAATGAAACAGTGTGATTTTTTTTCACAGTTCAATAAACAATAAGTTAATATTGACAAATTTACAACACACAACATATTGCCAGTTACTTTTTTGCGCTGCCAATGAAAATAGTCCCAAACAAAGGGCAGAATGAATTTAATGATTCAATGTCTCACTTTTAAAAACTGCCATTTGCTGCCACCTACTGGTGTAAGAATGTAACCTGCAGAAAGATTCACTGATAAACACAAGGCAAACTCCTTTTAAAGGGTTATCCCATAATTTACTCACCTTCAAGCCATCCTAGGTGTATATGACTTTCTTCTTTCAGCCAAACACAATTGGAGTTATATAAAAAAATATGCTTGCTCTTCCAAGCTTTATAATGGGAGTGAATAGTAACTGAGATTTTAAAGCCCAAAAAAGCGCATCCATCCATCATAAAAGTAATCCATATGGCTCCAGGGAGTTAATAAAGGCCTTCTGAAATGAAGCAATGTGTTTTTGTAAGAAAAATATCCATATTTTTAAATTTATAAACCACTAGCTTTTGTCTGCGAGTCTAGTTCTGGTGGAAAAGTGAACTCTGACCCAATCCCCTGGAGTCATGTGGATTACTTTTATGATGGATGGATGTGCTTTTTTGGGCTTCAAAATGTCAGTTACTATTCACTCCCATTATAAAGCTTGGAAGAGCCAGGATATATAACTCCAATTGTGTTTGGCTGAAAGAAGAAAGTCGTATACACCTAGGATGGCTGTAGGGTTAGTAAATTATGGGATAATTTTTATTTTTGGGTGAACTAACCCTTTAAGGCAAGTCATTTCACTTGGCAGCCATCTTTGAAATGCCTCTCAGGGATCTTTTTCAGTCATGCAAGTGCAGATCCTATCTCTTTGAATGGGGGAAACATTAAATTCTCCAAAGATGTTCACCAAGCTTGCGATTAAATTTCATATTTGAAATCACCAATGAAATCTGGCAAAAACTGTCTCATACATTTTGTTTCTTAATGCTCAAAACATACCAAAAAAAAATCAGTCATAAGTGTGCGTTTCAGAGCACTGACTGTTTCTATAACATCCGGAGCTTCTAAAGGCATGTAGCTGCAGTGACGCAATGACTTTATCAATTGGCAATTGACCCTTTTACTCTTTTATTGCACATTGTACTTTCTCCCATTCATAGAAGCTAATATGAGTGCACTGTCTTTGCCATTTTTATTTTTAGCCTTTTATAGCAACAGTGGAACCAAATGTAATTATTTAAGAATAAACCCGTAAAAAAAACATATTGGTTGACAGCTAAGCCAAATATTTGGAAGAACATGTCTCCCTCCATTTTTATGGTGGTTTAAATGAAAACCATGTAACTAATGGTAAACTCGGGATGAGTGTATATTTTGGTATCTAACCTCTTTTCGGGGGCCTTCACTTGTTTGAATCTGTTAATCAGTGACATATATATGTCATCAACCCGAGGTCTCTGGGCAGGTGGTTGAGGTCAAAGAGGTTGCACTGGAAGCTGCTTTATACCTTGCGTTACATCCCCTTTGGGAGCCTTTGGGCTATTCTGCAGTGATCTGTGTTTATGGCATTGATTAATCAGAGAGCTGCCAGCAATGAGGCCACACACTCATACACCTATACACTCGCACTCGCTCCTGTGGGCAACCTCCCTTGAGGGCTCTGAGCTATTTCTCACTGTGAATCAGGAGGCAGAGAGAGAGAGAGAAAGAGAGGCCCTATAGAGAGCACCGGTGATAAAGAGCTAGATCAGACATTGAGATAGACAGATTCAAGGCAGTGAAGAGACACTGTGTCTAAAAATACATGACCTTGTATACATGCCCTTTGCATTTAATTTAGCTGCTGTTGACCAATCAGAAATTGCTTGACAAGTACGTGGTGATGGGTCAAACACTGAGGACATACTGAATTAATGCCATGCCAACATTTTTGGCCTTGTACATGCTGTCGGAACAAGCATTTTAGGTTAGTGCCGTATATCAGTTTGATTAATGCAGCTGCAACATTGACTCTAATAATGGTAGTAATTCAGATGTGGATATAAAATACTTTGACTAAGCAGCTGTCGGAAGCAACATGGTGTCCATATTAAAAAGCAGAGTTTGAGGCTGGGTGTAATTTTCCTTGAAACTGTGGAGGAAATTGTGAAGACAAACACTTCTGATGAGTCCATATAGCACAGCGTGAATCGTCTCGCTTTCCTGCTGTCTCTCTTTATGTCTATCTGTCTGAAGCCAGCCTCAGTAAATAGGTTTGAAAAGATAACATTTTGGATGTTATATGTGATCTCTTTATTCCAGCTTAAAGGAAAAGTTCAACAAAAATGACTAAAATAACAACTTAAATTTCAGTTTCCCCCTGTAAATACCAACATAACAACATTAAACACTAACTTATGTCTCCCTATGGTAATCTTGTGCAAAAACAAACAAAATAACACTTAATTTCAACATTCATTTGCAGTCTGATGCAAAGCATCCTGCGAACTAGAAATCTGCTGCAACTCAACTGAACAAGGATATTACCCCTCTATTTGGGGGAAGAACCTAGCCCTATGATTGGTCGAATTTGCTGTTGATTTGAGGACTGCGCGTGCACAGAGGTGTCACCAGGTTTTTGCGTAGTTTAGAGTGACAAATCATACCAGCATACTTTGAAATCAAAATGCATATCCGCTACGCAAATTGCATACAGGTTGGCAGGTCTGCTTATTGATAGAACGGTGGACCACTTTACCTTCTGCCTTGTCAGTCCCCTCACCTGAAAATCTACCTCCTCAAAAACGGTAGCGTTAGCTAATAATTTTCCACCGGAGCTTTAGCTAGCTTGCTAACGTTGCGTTCTCTCCTGCTGTGTTCAATGACTCTATTCATCAAGTTGTAGCTAACGTTAGCTAAATCTGTCAACAGAGCTCCTGGGTAACTTGGATATACCAGAAAATATTAAAATTATTGAAACCATCACTCACCAAAATCAGTCAGGTAAATAGCCGAGGCCAGGCGTGCTTTCAGCTTCTGATGGTGGTCTGCACTGGTGATGCAAGGCCCTTCGCATTAATATTTCCATGCACTCGCGCTCCCTTCTGGCTATATGAATACCCCCCTCCCCCCCAACAAATTTTTCTCATCGAATCTACACGATTCACGTAGGTCACCTATTTTGGTTTCAAAACGGCAAATTTCGCTGAAAGGTGAGGGATTTTAATGTATGCAACTCAGTTATATAATTTCAGCTTACTACAATGAGTTTTTGAGTTCACATAACTTTTTTCTATTAAGTACAATGAACTTTCATTGTTATTTGAGTGAAACAAACTCATTTGCTCATGTTGCTAGTTGCTAGAAGATAATGTATGTATAGGGGTCTGTAGTAATGGAGTGCCCTTCAGAGACTTTTCCTTATCATCTTTGCCATTGCCAAGTGACCTATGAATTCCAGTGTTTGTTTGTTTTTTCTTCAGGTTAATTCATCTGTTACTTGACCAGCAATTTATGTTGAGTGTTGGACCAGGAAATTAAATTTAATTTGAATGTTAAGCGCAACAAGGGGTGGCCATTGCTTGAGTAGAATGTAATTACCTCAATTCAATAAGTCATTAACGGTCCATAGATTGCAGCAGTTTCGAAACAAGAGGTCATTTGTAATTTCCAGATTGCATATAGCAGAAATGGGTCAAAAGTATGAAAAAGCAAAAGGGGAGAGAGTGTATGTTGTAGGACAATATACTGGCTGGCTATTTAATAGTGAAAATCAGAAGAAAGGACAATTATAATTTCGTAATCGATTACAGAAGGTGCATCATTAAACTCCATTTATGCCTATTCACCCTTGTTGTCATTCATCTCCATGGAGCCATTGCTGTCTGTGCATGTAAATAAATGATTTTTGTGCCTCAAATTGCAATTAACCCAATTTTAAGGGCATCATTTTTCTAAGCTTCAAATTTATTAAAAACAGCACACAATCAAAATTGACGTTTTTGTGGCTTTTAGTCCATATGTGTTAGCTTTGATGTTATGTATTTGAAAATTCAATATACTAGCAAATACGTACATTTAAAATGTAAAGTTTTTAATTTTCTGAGAAATCAGGTGAAAATTATTGATGGCTTCACTAGTCTCATACTATTAGCAAGGTGCCCTGCCAACACACCCATGTGGGGCCCATAAGGGTTGGATATGGGCTGGTGAGTGGGCCCCATCTGGGCTGCCCAGATGGGGCCCAGTTAGTTTTGTCCGGGGGTTCCATGGTGGCCCCATGTGGGCAAGCCCAGATGGGCTGAAGTTGGGCTTCACATGGGCCCTAGCTAAAACCCACACGGTCAACCCAGGTTTCTCCCATCTGGGGCCCACACTTACCTGGGCCCCATGTGGGCTGCACATGGGCCCCTGCTATTCTACCCATAAGGGTAATAACCATTATTATGGGCTAACAAATTCATCTTATTTTACAGTCAGCCCATACAGTTCTGTAACCCATGTTCATATTTTTTTTACACAGCTAATTTTACTGGGTCTGGTGGACCCACCATATTATTAGGCTTTTAAATCAATACAGCCATAACAATTCATGTAAAAAATACTTGACAGATGTTTACTTTAGCCATTTACCCCTGTGAGATCGCATTTATGATTGTTTGTTTTTGTGAGAAACCAAGGAAATTCAATAAAAAAATAAAAAACATAGAAAAGATTATATCATTATTAGAGATTATTTCTTAGAACTTAATCAGAATAGGTGAAAATGCTTGAAATGTAACAATTTTGTAACTTTGTGTGGGAATAGCAGGTGCAGAAAGACAACACTCCTGCACACAGACGGCCAATGAGTTTGTGTTAGAAAAAAATAATAAATAGCATATTTTTTCTTTTAGCAACCTTTAAAACGGGTCCTTAAGACCCAAACATCTTGGGTTAAATGAGCTACAATAATAACAAGACCAGTAATACAATTAATTACCTTTTTTATTTAAGTAAAATTAACAAAAACATTAAGAAAACTCTCATTAAGAAAACTTTTGCTCAGTGTTCCCTCACTGTTAGAGACAGGATTAGCTACTTTCCACCTCAAATGAACCCGAAGCCTGAAGTCCTTGAGGGGTTGCCTGTCGGGCCTGTCTATTACCCCCCCCAGTCCCTAGCACCAATGAGCCACTTGGAGACTGCCTTCTCTACATCTTTACAGATGATTTGGCTGGTCATGGTGCTTTTCTTTAAGCCTCCTGCAAGAAACAAATATAACAGTCACTTACTTTATATGTGCCACCACAGCTCTCTGCCAGGACTGTAAAGACAACTATGGCTACGTTCACACTGAAGGGCTTAATGCTCAATTCCGATTTTTGAAAAAATTCGATTTTTTTGCAAGGCCGTTCACATTTTCAATTAAATGCGACTTTTTGTTATCTCCTGTGTGAACGTGAAATGACCCAAAAGTGACCCGCATGCGCAGAAGAGTACGCAACGGTCAACGACGTCACTCGTTGTTTGTGGAAGTAGACGGCCACCTTGTTTGTTCCAGGCTTTAACCCTCCTTTATTTGGCTCGGAGGCTTTTTATTTGTCGCTGGCATTGGAGCCAGGATCGTCTGTAACCACGCTCGGCCATTTTGCTGGAAATGTTTTCGTAAACCGCCCGGTTCCGATAAGAGCCCTCGAGTTTGGCCTGAATAGAGCTGTCACCCCAAATATTAATTAAATCTGTGACCTAGCTTCCCTTCCATTGACTGGTCTCAGCAGCATCGTCCGCCATGGTTGTTGTTTATCTTCTCGTTCCCGCCTACTTCAACGCACAATTATGACATTTGTAGCATATCAATGACGTACGGGTCGGATACATGTGGCCTGGCCGTTCAGACGGAGGTCGCATTTCAAAAGATTGGATACGTATCGGATTCAGGACCACATACCCAAGTGGCCTGGGTCACATTTGAAAAGATCGGATCTGTGTCGTTCAGACTGTCATGAAAAGATCAGATACAGGTCGCATAGGGGCAAAAAAAATCGGAATTGGGTCGTTTCAGCCTGCATTGTGAACGTAGCCTATGTAAAGAAAAGTGCTATATAAATCAATAAGATTATTATTAGAACTACACACATACTCTTAAACACACAAGTTAGGCAACTTACTTGCAACTCCATACACAGTGGCTACGTTTACATGCACCAATTTTCACCAATCCGAATGAATTGAATCTGATTGCAGATCTGTTTACATGTACTCTAAACATTGTAATCTGATTCAACTATCCATTTATATGTGTTATATATACATTATGATTAAAACGTTTGCGCACGCACTGTGCGTGCGTGACGTCATATCAGTCACACATGCGGTAACCCAGGTTGCGTCAACAGACGATTATCATGTATCGACGATAGCGGGAGATATTGTCAACAACTTCAAATCTTGGCAATATTAAGAGGATTTAGTATTTCCAATTAATGTAGGCGTGTTACATTCTTCTAGTCTTATTATAACTATTAGGTTCAGCTTCTTTTATTAAATTAATATTATATGTGCTGTGAGGATAATAAAAGATTTGGCTTTTAGCTATCTTTAAAAATGATTTAATTTTTTTTTTAGGTCTATTATTAAAATGAATTATAGCCTATAATTAAAATTATTTAGAGTGTAGGCTATAATACTATTTCCTAACACTGCAGTCATCAATGAAAATTAAGTGCAGCGTTACTTCAAGCACCGACTAAAAAAAAAAAAAAAAAAAAAAAACTGTTTAACACAAAATAATAATAGACAAATAAACTGGCGAATAAACAAAGAAGTTACCCAGAACTCAATGTGGCGTGACGTCAGATTCGTATTCTCTATTATTCTCACTTGTTCCACTTGCCTATATGTACAGCCACCAGATAAATAATGGAATAAATTATTTTTTTATATACCGTTACCAGCATATTATATTGAAATTCATCTCTGAGAGAATATGCTCCGTTAATGCAGCGTCAGACAGCTCCGTCACTTTTTAATTTCACTTTCTGTGACTTTTTCACCAGCAATAACTCTTGCGCAAAGTTTGCACGTTGCTTCTTTTATGATATCCACTGGCTCCCCTTCTTGTTTTTAAACGGAAATATTTCCAATATTATGATGAAGGGATACAACTACGTCACTGCCTGTTGGCATCTTTTCAACTCAAAACGTGAACGTGACTTTGTGCACTGCGTAATGTGTGTCAACATTGCACTGCGCATGTGCCCCAGATCTTCTGAGAACGAATGAGATAGAAGTCGGATTCAAGCGTTTACATGGTCATTTTTTGCTGTTGGATTGGATTAGAAAAGGAATAAACCACCCCTTTCAATCCGATCTAAATTTCATTCGGATCAAGCTCAGTCGGATCGATTAAGGTGTTTACATGAACGTCTTTCAATTTGATTGAGCCGTCAATCCGATTACAAATGTATTATTTGGGTGCAAGTAAACATAGGCAGTAAATAATGTTTATAACTTTGGGGTCTTGTGACAGCTTTCTAGTATCAGTACAACTTAAAACATTATCTACATGCACACCTACCATTACTTCATACAGTTTTAAGGCCTTGAACTCTCTCTTCCCGTTTCGGCCCACAAAGTTGTACTGCAAGTTGGATGGAGGCCGTGGAGGTGTCAGCAGAGATCTGAGGGTGGATGGAGCCGGTGGATGGAGCCGGCACAGATCAGAGGGTGGATGCAGCCGGTGCGCTGTAAAAAAAAAAAAAAAAAAAAAAAAAAAGAATAATTTTGTTGTGTTGGTTCAGCAAAAATCCACACTGTAAAAATCTTGTACAACAAAAAAATCTTATATATATATATATATATAAAATTTAAATTCTTAAGTACTTCTGTATCCAATAGACATTAAATGTTGAATTGGCTCAACTACAAAAGATTTGGTACAGAATAGTTTTCTCCAGAAAACAAATAATGTCAAGTTGACTTACATTTTCTTTTTTTATAGTGGAAGTGATGACCTGAGGGTGGATGGAGGTGTAGGCCTGATGGGGCTCATCCTCACTGGACAAAATCACTCGCCTAGAAATCTATAATATACAAGCACAATCAATGAGTTTAAGTGTTTTAAAAACAGTTGGTTAAAAAATATATACATCTCTGGTATCTACACTCTAGATACCAGAGAGACCCTCACATTGATCCTTAACATCTGTTCCAACACCCTATGCTCCCTTCAGGCATGCACACATCCATTTGTATACATCTCTTATCCCCCCAAAACATGTGATTGTTATTTTTATTAACTGACATTACATTACATTTAATATTATTTATTTCTTTCTATATCTGTTGTCTATCTCCCTCGTTTTGACAGCTTTGAGCCAAATACACTTAACAAAACTCCCACAAAACATGTCCTTCCTGTATCATTGGGAAATTTTTCACCATCCATTTAGTAGTAGTAATTCAAATAGCCTCACCTCTTTCTGCGCTTCCCCTTCCCATATTCTCTGTAGAATCGGACTCGGTTCGTACATCTGTGTTCATATTCGACTAATTTTGTGCAGGCAATTTCATACGTTGCTGTGGGAGACATAGTGGCAATTAGTTTCATTCAGAGCAAATTTTACATTTCTAATGACACCCACAACCTACAAACAAAATATATATATTAAATTAATTATTATCAGTAAGTGTATAATATTTAAAACACATTGAAATAAATGAATAAACTTTTAATAGCAATAGAAGATAACTACTTCTCTTGTCAGAGAAGAGTCAACATTTTTGAGTGCACACCCACAAATGTGTCCGAATGCGCCATGTGAAAAATGGTTTGGTTATTCTGACATTTTTATTTTTATTAATTTGTTAAATATGAGAGAGTTAAGACCGTGCTTTTTGTGAAGACCGAGAGAGGGGCGGGGGAGGGGCTCTCTGCTCGTTCTCTGTCACTCAGTTAACATGCGCTCTATCACAAGCGCAGCAGGCATCTACATCACACATAGATCACAATAACTGATCAAACCAGGCTTTGGCGGGACAAAAATTAGTTTTGGCAGCCGCTAAAAAAAATTAACGCAGTAAAAACCCTGGAATGTTAGCTTTTGGTGATTTACGGTAGAAATCTAAAGGCGCAAGTTGACAAAAAAATATAATGAAATAACCACCTTAATATGTAATGTTGACATTTTTTTTTATTTTTGACATTAAAGCTTAAATGTTAAGGGAGCAAACTGGCCCAAAATCTAAAAATTGATCACTGCATGAAAAAAACGATGTTTTCACCTGACGTGGTCTCGAAGTGCAGCAGAGTGCTCGCACGCCCCGCGGCCAGGGGATGCAAATCCTGGCGGGGATATGTGCCTTAATTGGCACGACACCCTGGCCGATAAAACTTTGCTGACATTCACATGGACTTTCATCAGTGTTTTTGCTTTAACTGTAAATGCAACAAGTACAATATTAAAATTCCACGAGCTGGTAAAAGCGGCTGAAATTTACAGTCTTTTTAACAGCTTGCCAATACTTGTTCGACTGCCTTGCTAAGAAGTTTACTGTAACCAAATAGTTCTAAACCATATATTTAAGTCAACCACTCAAAACAAGCTCAAATGCTAACGTTACTGACTTAACTTAAAGTCGTCTGTTCAACGCTTTAACCAAGTTTAAGCTACATCTGCTAATGCAAAAACATTTGCTAAAAGCTTTCCTCGAAACTAATACTTTACAAAAAAGCTTTAGGTTAACATCATGTGGTAAAATCATCCCCAAGTTTATTATACTCTTACCTGCCTTTTGTCCACACGACGACACCGGTGAACTCGAGGATCCTTAACGGACAGCAGACTACTGAAAGGCGGCAAAGTTGTTGCTGGGCAGATTCTTTCGCTCGGCGATGGGGGTTGAGCTTTCCAGATGTGCGCTGCACAGAGTGCGCACTGCTTACGGTTTGAACATTTTGTGGGGAAACCCGTACAAACTTGTCTTTTGAAACTCGTACAACGTTCTTAAGACAACTGTTTAGCTGCAGTCTCCAATTTGGCGCTCTAGCGATTAATAAACAGAATTATTCTTGCGGAAGAACACTGCAGCCGGAGATACGTCTATGACGAGTCACGCAGGGACTTTGCTCCTCCGCAGCGATTCCTACTTGACCGGCCTGAAATAGTCCTAATATAAACACTTATTATAAATGTATAATGATTCGGGGTAAGACAAAAACACGGTTAGGAAAATTGATTGTTAGATGGATGGATTGAAAATGAATGTTGTACATTTTCATTATAAAATTTTTGTAAATCTTAAAACACACAAAAATGTTACAGACAGCAGCTAATCTAATAAAATTTGTATAAAAAGTGGACCTAGCCCAGAGTCTATATTGTTAAAAATAGCATCCATGTCTGACAGTCAATTTTGAATGGAGCCCTTTAGCCTATCTACTGCCCATGTGGGGCCCAACAACAACAGCCCACCCTGAGCCCATGCCCAGCCGAAGCCCAACTAGCCCAAGCGAGGCCCATGTGGGCCCCAACTGGACGTGTTTGCAGGGTGGCTATGCATATTTTTTTTATCTAGTGAGCTGTCTTGCTACCTAGTGCCTACATAGGCAGCCCCCTCCCTTCTCAGGCAGCATCAACAGAGTGGATATTCCTTATCTCAACTTCCTGTTTCAATAGAGAATATGTCAACGCAGAGCTCTGTGTTTGTCAAGGGATTTTTATGTGGTCTTTAGCATGCATGAAAAAGTCATATTTTCATCAACCTATTTGCTTTATGTAATCCATTTTAAGCCACAATAGAAACTTACACAGGCTTGGAAATGAGGCCACAACAGTCTTTTCTTCCCCTTGCCCCTGTTTTCTTTGGAGCATCTGAGCGTTAATGCCTACAGAAGGAGGCATGCCATTATGGGACAGCTACAGGCATGCTTTTCTGCTTCCATCACACATCAATGCCTCCATGAGGTAACATAATTGGAACATCATTTCCTGAAAAAGCCTGGGATAATCTTAGGCAATAGCATCAAGATTTATTTCAGTGCAAGATGTCTCTCTCTATCATTTCAGTTCAATGTCTTTCCAAAACACACTCACGTATGCTTATACTCCCACTCTCATGACACCTGCTGGAGCCTTGTCCCACTGCAACAGAGATCAGTCAGATGTCAGTTTGAATCCTGTACATACTCCAAAAAATCGTATAATTCTTAAATAAAACTAACATCAAATACGACATCTAGACATAACCGGTTCTGCATAGTAATTATGTATCACTGACATGTTTAAAATCGCAATCCACTGTGCTCTTAGAAAAAGGTGAAAAAGAAATTCACTCACTTAATGAGTCTTGAACAAATTGCTTTATTTTGCCTCTCATCATTGCTTTTGCATGCAAACGCACACTTGCTATCTTCTTTTTATTTCCTTTCTATGCCTTTGCCACCTGGTCTCCATCCAAGAGCCATTTTCCACACAGCTGTTGAGGGTATTCTGAGAAATCGTAACTGATATCATGGTAAATTGATTTGCAGTTGTGCTTCAAAATAAAATTGACAGACTGACAAGCATGAAATCAAAGGCAAATATTTGTATATATAAATTAGCTTTATTCAGTGAAAAGGCAAACCTATTTTAAGTTTTATTCACATCATTACATTTACATTTCACACAATGACTATTTCTACTGCCTTTTATCTACAGTTATTCTGTGATTCATATATTTGATAGATTCATACATGGAGGCACAAGGATGTATTTCTCCGCATGACCGAGCTCTGCACTGCCAACAGTGCGACGATTGTAATCCTAATTATATTTGACCTCCTGTCTCCTACTGAGTCAAAAACAATGTGTGTAGTGCATCTAACCACTCCATTCGATCTCAGAGACAAATTAGAAAAGACACTGCCTACTGCATGCAGTTTTCGGGACTGTGAGAGTGGGTCAGACAATGCTGGAAGGCAGACTTCTGCAAAAACGTCATGCTAATACACAAACTGCACTACAGAAACAACACATATCTCTGAATGACATTCAGGCCCTTATCCACTAAACTAATCAATCAAATAATGTCTTGTATGTGTTAAGGGGTTAGTTCACCCAAAAATGAAAATTATGTAATAATTCCTCACCCTAATGTAGTTCTAGACATTTGTTCATCTTCAGAACACAAATTAAGATATTTTTGATGAAATCCGAGAGGTAAATACTGGTCCAGAAAGGTACTAAAGACATTGTTAAAACAGTCGACATGACTGCAGTGTTTCAACCTTAATAGAATACTTTTTGTGCACAAAAACAAAACAAATATAACAACTTTATTCAACAATCTCTTCTCTTCCCTGTCATTATCCTTACTCAGTTGCCGCGGTAAGCACAGTGAAGGCTTCCGTGTTTACGTCCGAATGCCGGCTCAGTATTGGACAAAGCTGATCACTTGACTAGCATGACATATGCGTGTGATGCTGACGCAGGAGCCGGAAAATAATGAGTCGGCGTAAACAATGAATGAGAATGACACAGAAGAGAAGATATTGTTGAATAAAGTCTGTATTTTTTATTTGATTTTGTGCACAAATAGTAGGCCTATTCTTGTCGCTTCATAAAATTAAGGTTGAACCACTGCAGTCACATCTACTTTTTTAACAATGTCTTTAGTACCTTTCTGGACCTTGAAAGTGTCGGTTAAATTGATTTATATGGACGAGTCATGTACCTCTCGGATTTCATCAAAAATATCTTAATTTGTGTTCCAAAGTTGAACAAAGGTCTTACGACGGGTGTTGAACGACATGAGGGTGAGTAATTAATGCTAATAATTGTAATTTTTGAAAAAATATACATTAGGGTCCAAAAGATATTATTACATATATATATATATATATATAATATGAATTATGCTATAGAACAGACATACAAGTGAAAAGAAAAGTGGAAAGAAAAATGCCGCATGGGGATAGGACAAAATGATGACAATTGCATAAATCTCTCAATCTATTCCTCCCTATTTCTTGGTCTTACTAAGAGCATTTTGTAGGAGAATCTGAGGGAGATGTGCTGCATTTCTCTCTGGAAACAGAGCAGGCTTTCAACAGAGACTCTGAATGAAGACACATTGAAAGATAGGATGAATGTATCATAGAGGTCTCACCTAACATGGGTCCAAAGTCAAACCTGTCATAGGCAGTACTCTGTAGAGGATAATTGCTACTTCTTTTTCTCTCTCACACTTTCATGCACCAGGTCATTTCAGTGATTGAAATGAAATAACAGACACCCGTTTATTTGAGCTCCAGACAATATACCATTTGCAAGCTTTTTGGAGTACCTAGTCGTCAAGCGACCTCTCATTAGTCAGGATTGATCTGATTTCAGTTGTTTCTATGAAGTATTGAATGTAAAAAAATAAATAAAAAAAAATCATATTTTTAATGGGAAAAAGATTGTTTTTTAGAAAACTACCTTACCACATATGGTGAAAAATATTAGATTTAGTAGGATATTTACTGTAAGATACTGTAAAGAAAATGTTTATATCTCTC
Organism: Chanodichthys erythropterus; assembly: GCF_024489055.1. NCBI lineage: Eukaryota > Metazoa > Chordata > Actinopteri > Cypriniformes > Xenocyprididae > Chanodichthys > Chanodichthys erythropterus. Next base: position 11,711,123 of record NC_090228.1, read on the forward strand.
TCCGCCAAGAGATGTTAATACATACAGTACAGTCCAAAAGTTTGGAACCACTAAGATTTTTTATGTTTTTAAAAGAAGTTTTGTCTGCTCACCAAGGCTACATTTATTTAATTAAAAATACAGTAAAAAACAGTAATATTGTGAAATATTATTACAATTTAAAATAACTGTGTACTATTTAAATATATTTTACAAAGTAATTTATTCCTGTGATGCAAAGCTGAATTCAGCATCATTACTCCAGTCTTCAGTGTCACATGATCCCTCAGAAATCATTCTAATATGCTGATTTGCTGCTCAATAAACATTTATGATTATTTTCAATGTTGAAAACAGTTGTGTACTTTTTTTTTCAGGATTCCTTGATGAATAGAAAGTTCAAAAGAACAGCATTTATCTGAAATACAAAGCTTCTGTAGCATTATACACTACCGTTCAAAAGTTCTGGGTCAGTAAGAATTTTTATTTTTATTTTTTTGAAAAGAAATTAAAGAAATGAATACTTTTATTCAGCAAGGATGCATTAAATCAATCAAAAGTGTCAGTAAAGACATTTATAATGTTACAAAAGATTAGATTTCAGATAAACACTGTTCTTTTGAACTTTCTATTCATCAAATAATCCTGAAAAAAAATATTGTACACAAATATTTTGTACAATTGTACACATTAAATGTTTCATGAGCAGCAGATCAGCATATTAGAATGATTTCTGAAGGATCATGTGACACTGAAGACTGGAGTAATGATGCTGAAAATTCAGCTTTGCCATCACAGGAATAAATTACTTTGTGAAATATATTCAAATAGAAAACAGTTGTTTTAAATTGTAATAATATTTCACAATATTACTGTTTTTACTGTATTTTTAATTCAATAAATGTAGGCTTGGTGAGCAGACGAAACTTCTTTTAAAAACATTAAAAATCTTAGTGGTTCCAAACTTTTGGACTGTACTGTATACACTATCCTATCCAAAAACAAAATGCAAACAAATGTTGAAATATGAGATATTAAAATCAAAAAGATATACCAGGTTTCCATAGAATATAACAAACCCATTAAACATTTGGTCAATAAGTTATACTAATATTGATTAGATAGACTTTTTAATCTGCATTTACCCGCACAGTTCTGGGACAGACACCAGCACATGAGCAGAGGTGTAAAGAGTACCTGAAAACCATACTTGAGTAAAAGTACAGATACCTTACAGGGAAAATGACTCAATTAAAAGTTACAAGTCACAAATTCCAATACAACTTGAGTAAAGGTCTTAAAGTATCTGACAGTATTTTACTCATACTAAATATGGGTTTAAAGATGCACTAGTCCTCAACACCTGAGAGACATGCCGGTGAAATAAGAAACAATTGATTTGTAAGATGAGAAATCATGTTTATTTTGCAATATCAAAATAAAATTGAACACCTCAATATTGCAATAAATCAAGTTTGACACAACTACCTTTTAAACGCCTACAAACTTTCAAGTCTCAGTTAAGTTCAAGTACACAAAAAGGCCATACGTAAACCAATATCTGTCAAAAAGGTCTCGTCAGTATAGCAGATAAAAAAAATAATGTTAAGTAAAATTAAATTCTCAAAGTCTGCTTGCATTGGATGTGCTGGTTTGAGCCTCATCACCGGCTGAAGTCACGATCTCATTTCCTAAATCAAACACCTGCGATCAGCAACTACCTGCTAATCCACTCGCATTCATGTAAAGTAGCCTTGTTGACAAGTGTGGGTGAGTAAAAGCAAAATGCACAAGATATAGTACCTTCAAAGCCCTTAGATGGTGATATCGCTTCTTTATATCAGAAACAAACTGCTGCAGAAAAAGTTAGGTGCCATGAAAAATGTAATGTGTAACTGCATTACTCATCACAAATGTAGTGGAGTAAAAAGTAAATTTACTTGTTCAAAAATGTAGTCAAGTAGAGAGTAAAAGTTGCCAATATCTTTGATACTCAGTACAACTACAAAGTAGCCAGAAAGATACTTAAGTACAGTAACTAATTACATTTACTCAAATGCTTTACATTATAAACATAATAAACAATAAAAGGACCATGTTAAATTGTTCGAGTATCATGAGAACACTTTTACCTGTCATCATCACAAACATGGTGTCCAAAAGATACTCATGCTATCCAAATAGGCAGCTCACTAGGTTTTGCGGCACGGCCCCACTTTTACTCTGTCTTCTCATAGACAGCAGTGTGTGTCTAGCCTGAGCTCCTCCCTCCTGCAGAAGCGAGCAGCACCTCCATTCAAACCCATCCAAACTCAAGGCATGAGCGTCTGCTCTTCCCCGCACAGCTGCTGCTGATCACCTACCTGCACAACAAACTCTGGATATTCGTCTTGTACTTTACACCTCTTCAAACCTTCAAAAAAGAGGAGAACTAAATCATTCTGGCCCAAAACACACACACAAGTGGTTTTCCTGACTGCAAACATGGCGAGTGCCTCGTACCACATCTCTAATCTTTTGGAGAAAATGACATCCAGCGACAAGGATTTCAGGTCAGTCTTGATGCACATATCTAGATCGAGTGTTAAAGAGCATGCACGCTTATTTACAGGGCTTGTGATGGCGTTAAAATGTTTTAATAAATAATGAAGCGATCGCAGAAAGTTTTAGGCCTCGAATCGCGCGAGTGTTGTTGTTTAGATTGACATGCTAAGCTAACAAGCTAACTAATACGGTAAGGGGTTTCATTTTGCTTTTTTGCTGTTTAAGATTGTGCATGGGTCTTCTGTTCATGGCTACAACTTGCTAATTTGCCTTCTCGTGTTGGAATGTAAGCTGTCAAAAGTGTGTGTGTTAGTATTGGTGTTAGCCAGCTAGTAGCTAGTGTTAGCCGATTAGCCTTAGCATCTCGTTTTGATAGCACTGCACTCGAACTGTCATATTATTTGTAATGAGTACAGTCATTCATTACAACCAATAGACAAAATAAGCAGAGTTGTTGAGTCACTGCAGTATTTGATGTAACTTGATGTAGTTTACTTTTCTCGTGTTCATATTAGTTGGCTAATGTTAGCATTAGTGCACCATGAAATGTGCACAGAATTAAACTAACGTTACATCATATACTTTTTGGAGAAGTTTGTATTGTGTAGAATGGATATTGAATTCAAGGTTTTCTTTTTGTTAGGATCTATGCATTCAGTGTTTAAGAACCTTACGTCTTGTATATATTTAAGTATTAGCAGGTTTGACATGCCATTCTTTTAATTTTTCCTTATTTTATTCAGTTATTAATCAATTGTATTTGTTATCTTGTGCAGATTGACATTTATTTATAAAGGCAGAGGTTGATTTGTCCTTTTTTTGTAAGTTACAGGCTGTGTGAAATGGTTTATTTATATTAAACCATTTTGCAACATTTAAACAAGGAGAAATTATTATTATTTTTTTAATAATAATTAAATATATATCCCTCAATGTTATAGCCAGTGAATTAGTTATAAAATTACAAATTGTAGTCCGTTAGTTATTCCAAATTATATTATATAATTTTAATAATGCATTACATTGCACATTTTAGGTAATAAAAGCTGACTACTTTTTGATTACTTTTGACCTAACTCGTTTATCACATTCATTTGAATAGGATATTAATATTGTGCCATACTGATAAAAAAAATACAAAGTTTAAGGAAATATATTCCATTCTTTATCATCAACAACATGAAGTATTACATTACATCAGTGTTTCCCAGACTGGGGTTCGTGAAGGAACTGCAGGGAGTTTAATGGAAAGCTAATTATTAAAAAGCTAAGCTTACTGAGTGATAATTCAAATAATATGTTTGTCAGAAGCTGATTATATAATGTTGCAATGTTCAGAAAACACTCCTTAAAAGTGAAATGATTAATGTAAGTCCAGTGGTCAATTGCTTTGTTGCCTCTCAATTTCCCATATAGTTATAGCCATCTGATTAAGTGCAGTTTTACAAAACTAGAAGGCATTCTGAAAGTATATAAGCAGTAGGCTTATTTTAGAATGGACAATTTGAAACATGAAAAAGAATTAGAGAGATTTAATAAATTCTAGAGATGCACCGATACTAAGGCCCCATCCACACGAAGCCAGAGCTTGCCCTATCCGATCTTTATTTTTCCTTGTCTCAAGAAATATCCGCGTACACACGAAACCACTGAAACGACTCAAAACGATGTAGTATATATGCCAGATCAGTATGTGGCACTGTAATTCTGCGATAGAGATACTCTAAAAACAAAGAATAAAACTTGGAGTATGCGCATAAACCTTGCGTGCTGTATACAAACTTTAGTAAAGCTTCGAAATAAAGCTTTAGGCTTGGTAGCTTCTGCAGTACGAACACAAGTATGTGGTACGTTGTTGTTGTTGTTGTTGTTGTTGTTGCTGCTTTGTGCTGTTAGCAGTGTCTGATTAGGGTCGACACGTAGGGTGATGACATATCATTTCACAAAATATACGGATTGGCTGTACACACGAAAACGCGAAGGGTGTCGTTTTCAGATTTATCCACTCTCGGACCCGGTTTCAAAAAATAGTGGTTTCACCTTCTGAAAACACCGGATCAGTGTGGACGAAACTCCTATCCGATACAACATTTGTGCATACACATAGAAACACAGAAAGCTTCTGTTTATTTTCATATATAATAATTACACTCAAATAAAAACTGAAATGTATAAAACTTAGTATCATATAAGGTAGTTTTCATAAGCCCTTGTCTTCATGGCAAATATGCACTAACATATAATTAACAGTAAATAAGCTCCTCTCTAGTGTTTTTTTTAATATGTAGATAGCTAAGGAACTGAAAACATTCCTGAGGTAAAAGTGACATGATGTGACATTGTTCACAGGCTTTTTTTTATGACGTCTTTCTGCGGTTGAAACCCAAATAAAGTGATTTCATGAGGCATGATACATTCTGGTAAGTTGTACTATATCTTTCAACATACCTTTTGATGTTCATTCACTAGTGAAGAGGAAGAAAAGACTTGGACTCCACGCTGCCACCTGAACTGAGTCATTACAGCGACCTGACATGTCACATTTAAGAGCGTCAAAACACCATTTATTGTTTGAATTTCATGATAAAATGGACAGAATTTGAAAACTTAAACTTTATTTCTTATCAGAAGTAATAAAGCACAAATCCTTTTGCGATTATTGGATGGGAGGTGCTACTAGGGCTGTCACGATTATGAAATTTGGCTGACGGTTAATTGTCTAATAAATCATGGTGATTATGACGATTAATTGCCTGTTTTAGGGCTATGACGATTAATTGTCTGTTTTATTGCATTGACATTTAATTCTCATACATTTTTTGTTTGTTCTTGAAATAATTTTCACACATTGTTGTGATTATTTAAATTAAATTTGATTAAATTTTAAAGTTTTTCCTAGCAGTAAATATTAATGCACAATACACATAACACATTTAAAAGTATTTTTAATGAATATATGTTTCAAAAACTGAAAATTCTTTATCAAAAATAAACACAATAAAGTATCTGAAAAACAACTGAAATAAGATGCAATCAAAAATAACGTTAAAAAAAATGACGTTAACGTTAAATTATATAAAAAAAAAAAATAGCAATATCGCGTTCAATATCGACGGCGATTCATATCGATATTGAACGTGATATTGCGTGGCTTGTCAGTGAACTACGGCTCTGTCTATTAAATGCCGCTCCCTTTGAAAGCAGGTGATGGCAATTTAGCGGTAATCAGGGAACCGGCTTTACTGACGAAATGCGCGTGACAAAAGCATTCGATATATTGCCCAGCCCTAAACAGAACAGGCCTTTAGTAGTCAATTCTACTATGCAAACTGCATAATATCTCTTTTGCAATTATTGATTGAACTACAGATTACGAGAAAGAAAAACAAGCATGTTTATTTTTTCTGGCTTAAGGCAACATCTAACAGGGCTCTAAATATTGCCAGCTGTACTGAACATTCGCGTTACACTCTAAGTACACGCACTCGCACACCGGACGCGAAGCTCAGCGCCGCGCAGCGCCATGACACGTCTTTAAAATTTGAACACATTGTTTTCTATGAGTGTACGCACACCGTCGGCGACATTCAAGACGTCGTGGCGCTTCGCGTCCGGTGTGCGAGCCCCTAGTTGATCGCTCAAAAGCCTGCGTTATAGGCAATTGACGAGACTGATGCGCAGTCACGGATGTCTTCGTGACTTCGGCGAATTCTGTGGGGTGATGTGTCTTCAGGTGAGTCCGTAAGTTTGTGGTGTTAGCGCTTTTCACGGATATTTCTCTTTTATACATAAGACATATTGCCTTCTCAATGTCCTTTGGTTGCCCTTTGTCATCTGTTTTAAAACCAAAATACTTCCAGATCGGTGCCGTCGTATTCGGCTTTAAAACTAGATCCATTTTACCCGTGGATGTACAACTCTGATGATACTGACGTCAGAGCACTGTATTGCGTGCAGCCAGAGTGGTGGATGTAGGGATGCTGCAGGTGCTGCAGTGCCCTCTTGTGTTTTTTAGAGAGAGATGTGTGCATCATCGCGGACTTCACCGCGATGAGGTCAAACAATCGCAGTGAGACGATTATTTAATTATTGTGACAGCCCTAGGTGCTACAAATAATATTTGATGTAGAATGTATACCAAAACGCAGACCTGGTAACCCTGGCTTGAACTACGGGTGATTCATAGGGTCAAAAAGAGCCTGCTTTAACGTCACTATTTTTAAACTCGTTAGCCTCATAGCATAATTGCCTAAGTCATTTTTTGGCCAAATTGTGATATCTGCCTTTGAAATATGATCTGGGCAATTACGCTATGAGGCTAACGAACTGTAAATGCGTTAAAATTCAACACAAGTGATTTATGAGTTGCAGTCTGAACACGTCTTTCCGCACCCTTTTGATTGACAGGATATAAACGGCCCTGACCATCTGCAGTTTTTAAATAATCGGCCGTTAGTGATAATAGCTTTCATCGGCAGATACCGATTGTTAGCCGATAAATCGGTGCATCTCTAATAAATTCCAAATGATTTACTGCCATTGTGTGAATATGTAATCATGTAATCAATAAAAAGTAACTGTATTACAAGCATTTTAAAATGTATTATAGTTAATTACAAGTACTTAATTTTTGGAATTTGATTACAAAGTCCAGATTACATGCAATTAGTTATTGCCCAGCACTGGTTATGCCTATATGCAAAGATATGACGATATTCCTTATTGACTTTGGCCTGAGAATACTTGTCTAGTCAGAAATGCTGTCAAGGCCAGAAGCATGTGTAAATAACAGTTTAAAAGCAAAATGATGAAATTGTAGTTCATAATCTCAATGGTCTGTACAGTCAGTTTGTATTTTGTGCTGCCATGCTTTTTTCTGTTGGGGGATTCCCTTTAATGATGTCAGTATATTCAGCAGCAGCCATCAGGAGGTTAATGGTTTGTGAGTTTTTATATATATCTGACAGGAGTTCTCAAATGAATACTAATGCAGTCATCGGATCATATTTCCAGAGTCTTCCCTGCCTGTCATCCACGTCAAACCACTTGCTGTTCTCATTCCAGGTCTTCTGAAATTCACAAGATTTTACCTCTGGGAACATTTTGCTTACACACCATTCTAGGTCTCCTCTGTTGGTGCGTGCTGGCATTCCCTCTCTCGCCCTGCTGTTGGAGCGTGTGCGTCTCATGTATTATTCATTCTTACTTAGGCTCTCGCTGGTATAAGAGATTCCATGCCTTCAAATATATGCCAAAGCAGACTCTTTTAGGACTCTGTGTGTGTGAGAGAGAGAGAGAGAGAGATGGCACGTAAAAGGGTATGCAGAAGGTTTTCGCTCGCATCACATATGAGGTTCTGCGCTGACGCTTTGATGTTGGCACCCAAAGACAAGATTTCATTTTAATCCACTCCAGTTTCAGCTCAGAAGTGGATTATGAATTTAGCAAACCATGACAAGTGAGATGAAAAGGTGAAAATGCTTCAGTCCGTCCATTTGCTTTGACATAATGCCAGCAGCCACCGCCATTAAGGTGGCTCTCACCTTGGGGCCATGTGGGAGTCTTTACAGTAGTCATTCTGTTAGTGCTGAAGTCACATGGAACCCTTTTTTTAAGTGTGTCTGGACTATTGGGAACACCTCTGGGGGGGGGAAAGCCTTGCAGCTGCTTGTCATTGTTTTTGCAAAATTACGTTTTTTGTGAGTGAAGCAGGATATACAATGGAAGAAAATGCTGATGAGGCTTGATTTTTATCCATTGGCAAATAGTTGGATGATGAAAAATGTCTTTCTTTTATATGACAGGTGGTTGGAGGGTAGGGATTGATAACATTAGTCAAAGTCGTTTCAGGGGAGGCACAAGTTATTACATTTTGGTAGAAGAAAAGTTTTTTTCTTCAGAATAAAGCAAAGTGATAAATGATTCATAACATGTCCTTGTTTATTCCCTCAGATTCATGGCCACCAATGATTTGATGTCCGAGTTGCAGAAGGACTCCATAAAGCTGGATGATGATAGTGAACGGAAGGTGGTCAAAATGATCTTGAAGCTCCTGGAGGACAAGAACGGAGAAGTTCAGAATCTGGCTGTAAAATGGTAAGATTTGTTTCAGTCCTTTTATACTTAAAAATGAACTTGAAAGTTTCTCTTTCTTGGTTGTTTACAGTGTGTCCTTCATGAATTGGCTTCAGTTTTGTCCTCTGAAAATGTTTTAATGTGAAATTGATTCATGCCACAGTGATTTAGTGAGATGTATTGCTGTTTTTTACTTTGATTTATCTTGGTTATTAGCTTCTAAGATTAACCTCTATTTTTTTCCAAGATAGTTTTGAAGGGATTGAATGAATAAGTCACAGTAATCTTCGTATATTTCATTCGGTGCTGAAATACAAGTGTGTATACAGCGACTCTTTCTAAAAATTATGGCAGTTAAAGCCATCTTGCAAATGGATTTACACTACCTTGAATGCTAAACAGAAATAATTTGTAATGTACCATTTCGCAGTACAGACATTATTGCAAGCAATCCGAACCAAATCTAAATGTATTCATTGCTTAGTAATAGATAAATAGGAAGCATTTCACAGGTTGCACTAAAAGTCCTTGTTATTTCTTGCAGTTTGGGCCCACTTGTCAGCAAAGTGAAGGAGTACCAGGTCGAAACCATTGTTGATACATTGTGTACAAACATGTTATCAGATAAGGAGCAGCTTAGAGATATTTCTAGCATCGGCCTCAAGACGGTGATTGGAGAGCTCCCGCCAGCGTCCAGCGGTAAAACATGTTTTCCCTGCCTTAAAGTATTAATGCAGTTGTATTCCAGAATTGTTTTTTTTTCTTCTCTATTGTGATAAAAGGACAGAGAATTCATTCAGATGTCTATGACTATATTTAGATATTTTCGTGTGGCATCTTGCCTGCTAAGTCCGTTTCTTTTTGCTTTAGGCTCTGCTCTTGCTGCTAGTGTTTGCAAAAAGATTACAGGCCGCCTCACAAGTGCCATTGCCAAGCAGGAGGACGTCTCAGTTCAGCTGGAAGCATTGGACATCATGGCAGACATGCTGTGCAGGTATGTCAGACAAGCCATGTGATGACTGCTGCTTTTGTTTAGACCAATTGTGTTTTTGAGTGCACATGGACTCCCGCCAGGTAATTTCTTGATGTGTTTGTGCACACACATCTCCCCTCTGAAAGTTCTCAGTTGTCTTTTTCCTCAGTTCACTGACCTGAATATACTTTTAGGTCTTTCAGTTTACATGCTGATGCTCAGCTCTGTTGTGTGGTAACTAATGGCAGACTTGGGTGAATGCATTTTGCATTTATACTTGCGTTCATGCATTAGGCAGATGCTTTTATCCAAAGTGAATTTTTGCCAGCATTTGTGTGCCTTGGGAATTGAATCCACAACCGTGCCATCATCATGCTCAGATCATGCTCTACCAGTTGAACTACATGGAATCATTTAAACATGTATCATGTATTTTCCCACGGTTAGGATTTAAGGCCCAGTCACACTAAGAATGAAAACTACAATGATAACACTAATAACGATCAGGACTTTCGCAGCAAAGGAACCTTTTCATAGTTCCTAGAGCTATGATTTTGCCGTGTTCACACCATAGGTACGATTTTAGTTCTAGGAACTCCTTTTTGGGGGAAAAAATTATTAATTAGCTCCTACTCAGACCTACTCACTATCAATGACGTAAGTCTACGCTGATTGGCCGAACGCACAAAACATCGGCACCCACCATATTTAAAAAAAGCTGTGTACACACACCGTTTTTAGCCTATATATTTACTCCACAAACTAACTCTACAAACATGGAAAGCAGTGATAGATGGACCTCTCAACCTTTATGCAAAGGAGAAAATACAACCCAATTTTGGACCAAGCAAAACATGATTATGTACTTCTGCTCAGCTAGTGACACTGGGCATCGACCACATGGCAAACGTAAATAATTTTCTACTTTCTTTGTATAACAGTTCTATCTAATAACGTATTAGACAGGACTGTTAAACAGATCATAAACAAATGCAGAATAGGAGTGCTGTGTGCTCAGGCTCTGGCATTCTTGGCACCATCAAAATAAGTCACCACAACAAACGCAGGTTACGTCACTTCAGAGTTCCTACTGACAGTTCGAATGCAACCAGGAAAACGGCTTTAGGAGAACTAATAGTTCTCGGTGAATCACCCTGGTTGCTAGAACTAGGTTCATATAACTACCCGGTGTGAAAGCCCCTTATATTAGCATCCACACCAACGGATGATAATGTTATATTTATTCTGACTTTATAGTTGTGTTTTTTTTTGGTTTGAAAATAAATTTGCATTACACGATGTATACTGCAGGAATAGGAGTTTTATATTAGTATGTTATATTTTCTATCTAATAAAGAGGATAAACCACCCAAATTAGTGGCCATTATGTGTTCTTTGCAAGAAACTTCTTTTGAATGTCTAACATTGTTTGTGTTCATTCATCCAGACAAGGAGGCCTCTTAGTGAATTTCCACCCTTCCATTCTGAGCTGTCTGCTGCCTCAACTGACAAGCCCTCGCCTGGCAGTAAGGAAGAGGACCATCATAGCCCTGGGACACCTGGTCATGAGCTGCGGAAACTTGGTCTTTGTGGACCTCATCGAGCACTTACTATCCGAGCTCTCACGAAACGAGTCCATGTCAACCACGCGCACTTACATTCAGTGTATTGCTGCCATCAGCAGACAAGCTGGCCACAGAATCGGTGAGGCTCCCCCGTTGTTACAGACCTCAGTTAACTTAATGTCTTCGGGGTTCAAGACCTCATCTCAGTTACTCTTTAAGTGCAGAAAGCAATTTTACTGTGCACTTATTGAAGCCATCAACTGTGATCTTCTCATAGAGCTATTAGTTTCACCACTGATGCTGTAATTTAGCCTTTGCTGGAATGCGCTAAAGCAAACCAAAGCCGTCCTCAAAGGTCTTTAATGAAAATGATCCAATTATTACAATAGCTGTTTTTTGCTGAAAGCATAGTGTAAATACATTTGTGTGATGATATCCTCCCCTTCTAGGTATTGCCTTTTTACCACAGTTCTCCACGGCTTGATCTTGAAGTCTGGAGTCTTTTCTTATGATGGAAAATGTTTCACTCAAGATTGAGGTCACCTATGTTGATATTGAATCTTGATTACATTTCACTTTATGATTGCTCAGTTTTTCTTTGACAAGAAGAATTTTGACATCATCCAAAGATATTTCGTTGATCTCTTTTCTACAATGATACAATAATAAAATACTTTGAAGTTGTCCTTAATTATTCAAAAACTTTTTTATTGTTTTTTACATTTCCATCCCCAAAGCACAGTTACCTAAAGGGGGGTATAAGCTAGAAGTCAAATTTCTTTGGAATTTGACCGAACAAATTGCCAGAATGTTATTGTGTGACAGGAGATAGAACAATCTCCAGCATGGTCATTATTACCCGTCACCTTGTCATCAACGTTGTTCCATTGCTGCACTGCTAAGGCAGGCCATTTGGCACAAATGAAATGAAGTGAAAAGTCATTTAGGCTTGCTGCTGTGGTGCGCTGTTCCCCATCAGCCAATTACCGCCTACGTTTGATGAAACAAAGACAGCTGCGATTAAGATGCGCAAGATTACTTCAGTGGAATGCACTCAAAGTTGTTTTGTAGCTATCTCTTGGCGCTACTGTTTTAATTAAGTCTTTTTGTCATCTTAAGATTGTTTCTTTGATTGAGCTGAAAACAGCAAGGCCTTTATCTTGCAGCTCTCCAAACTCATTTTTATTTCTCAATGAATTATTACAGTTGATGTTAAGTTTTGCAACTGTCTGATATGTGTGTAATGATGGTAAATGACAACATGGTGGTTTTATCCTGCAGGTGAGTACTTGGAGAAGATCATCCCATTGGTGGTGAAGTTCTGCAATGTTGACGATGATGAACTGAGGGAATACTGCATACAAGCTTTTGAGTCTTTCGTAAGGAGGTTAGTCTACATCTCTGTCTAACTGCTGACATTTGCGATAGCAGAAAATTTTGACAAAACTAACTAAATGTTAGTAATGGGAAGCAAGCACAATTTAGGTTATTTCTTAATGTTTATGACTACATTATTCTGCTGTATCTTTTGAGAAGTAGTAGTATAGATAATAAGAATATTACCAACAAAAACATTGCCATTGAAAAACTGTAATCTTGAAGTTTCCATGATGCATGAATTGATGTGAACTGATTGTGTAATTAAAAAACCCTTATTGCTTTTGATTCCCAGGTGTCCGAAGGAGGTCTATCCACATGTCCCAACAGTCATTAGCATCTGTCTTAAATATCTGACCTATGACCCCAACTACAACTATGATGATGAGGATGAAGATGAGAATGCAATGGATGCCGATGGTGTAGACGAAGATTATCAAGGTACGAGGCGGGGCTCATTTCTCCTCTCTGTCTGAGGGAAGAAGGATTTAGTCTCTCTCCCAAACCAAAAGAGTCTGTTTAGCTGTAAGTTACCAGCTTAGTTTGTTAGTTCTGGTGTGTGTTAGCCTTTGCTTGTCGCATAACAATAATAACAACACTAGGGTTTATTGGTTTTGGGGAAAACAAATAGCTTCAGTGTAGGGCTGCAACTAACAATTATTTTGATAATCGATTAGTTGTCTGATTATTTTTCAATTAATCAGATAAAAAGACAATATTTTTTTATTTTATTTTATTTTATGGACAAAACACTATTCTACGTCCTGCCCAATGCTGTCCTTTAAACAAACATGCCAACTGAATGCTATGAAAACATACAGTAAATATATCTATATCTATATCTTAGATGCATTTGTCCATAGAAATGTGTCATTCAGTGCTGTAATTTGACACGACTGCAAACGTTTTCCTTGCACGGTGAGCAGATGCGACTAATCGAAGCACCGTATTGGTAATACAGCAGTCTGTCCATGTTTGAAGACAGAAAAGTGGACATCTGCAAAGACATCTGTTTTGCAAGACCATCAGAAATCAGCTTATTATTGGAATGAATGGATGTTGGCGACTGGTCCGGTCTAGCAGATTTAAATAATGCTTAAGCTGCCACAGCAGATAAAATTGGCTCTGAGATTGGTTTGGGGGTACTGATTGTCCTGTAATGTCCAGACAGGCTTAAACATTTTCCACTATTCCTCTGGCACCTTAGAGATTGTCGAGCAGGCACCTTTTCACCCTACTTAATGCATGTGCTGAGCATGTCGTGCCTCTTTCTCTGACAGAGGTTGTGCATTCTGTGAGTGAAAATGCTTTATTTAACCATTAGTGCTCTGAAGCACAACTGAGTGTGGATGTGCTCAGCCTTGCATGTTGAAAGTGTTGGAATGAAGTGTTTCATGTGGAAGCAAGGTTGAAAAAATATGGGTTGCTGCACCCCAGAATTTGACAGGAGCAGACTATAATGACAAGCCCCTGTCCAAGAGTTTGAGTTAGACATTCACTGCTTTCATGACTGCCTTTGTTCTACTTGATCTTTTCTGGCATCAAAGATTTTTTATTTTATGCCCCTATTTGAGTTTTTTTTTTCATCCATGAATCATATTTGTACCTATTTATTGTTTTCTTTTCAATAATTCAATGTGCTGACTGTGCACAAACCTGTAAGCAGCCTTAGGAGGCTCGTACAGTATGGCAGCAGATTTGAGGGTATGTTTGTTTTTCTTTTAGAAGTCCATGCTTCAGAAGTCCACGCTTTTTGTGTTTTGTGGTTCGGGGACAAATCTGTAGCCCTTTATGTTCCACAACTGCCTGAGTGATTACAAATAAAGCCTTTTGGGGCTGCTAGCTTGAGATGTGTCTCGGTACCCAGACATATCTACATACATAATATGCCAACTCTTTTAGCCAATATGGAATAAAATGTGTACAAATTGGATTGTAGTGGTTGCAACAGATGGAATTATTCAAATTAGTGGCTGTGATTATGATATCATCTAACTCCAAACAGGAAGTGATGATGAGTACAGTGATGATGACGACATGAGTTGGAAAGTGAGGAGAGCAGCAGCAAAGTGCTTGGACGCCGTGGTGAGCACACGACACGAGATGTTACCCGAGTTCTACCGCACTGTTTCACCGGCGCTCATCGCCCGCTTTAAAGAGCGGGAAGAAAATGTGAAGGCGGATGTGTTCCATGCCTACTTGTCCCTACTCAAGCAGACACGCCCTGCCCAGAGCTGGCTCTGTGACCCAGATGCCATGGAACAGGGAGAAACTCCTCTCACAATGCTTCAAAGCCAGGTATAGAAAGATGTTCCTTTTTTATCTAAGACTGCTAGTTTATACATACAGATACATTCCTGGTTGGCTGGCATTTGCACATTAATGATTTGATGCTCAACATGTCAAGATGATGTAACGTTATTTGCAATATATTGTCAAAGTCTTCATTGTAATATACTGTGAAGACTATTTGCAGACAGTACTCTATAAACTTGGGATTCCTAATTATTTAAGTTTATTCATGATGGTGATATATTGTGTGCCTTTGTAGGTGTCCATGATAGTGAAAGCATTGCACAAACAGATGAAGGAGAAAAGTGTTAAGACCCGGCAGTGCTGTTTCAACATGCTGACAGAATTGGTAAACGTGCTACCAGGGGCCCTGACACAGCATATTCCTGTTCTCATCCCAGGTATGTGCCGCAGGCAAGCTACTACATGTTAAAGCAAGTGGATTCATTCCTTCCATGATCATATACTTAATTCTTGACAAGTGTGATCAGCATTTTACCTGTGACAATTATAAAAGCACTGTGGGGTAAACCTTGAAATGTTAGGTCTTTTTTTTGTTTGGAAATCTTATGTAGCCATTATCTTAAGTTTCTCAATATTTGCTTTTTTTTAGCACTTGGAGTGACATTTGTGAATTTTATTCCATCTAGGAATCATATTTTCTCTCAACGATAAGTCAAGCTCTTCAAACCTGAAGATAGATGCCCTGTCCTGCTTGTATGTGGTCCTGTGCAACCATCAGCCTCAAGTCTTCCACCCCCATGTTCAGGCTATAGTGCCTCCTGTAGTTGCTTGTGTGGGCGATCCCTTTTATAAGATCACCTCTGAAGCACTGCTGGTCACCCAGCAGTTGGTCAAAGTCATTAGGCCCCTGGATCAACCAGATGCTTTTGATGCCTCGCCCTACATCACTGACCTTTTTGCTTGCACCATTAAAAGGCTGAAGGCAGCAGATATCGACCAGGAAGTGAAGGAGCGAGCTATTTCTTGTATGGGGCAAATTATCTGCAACCTTGGTGATAGCCTTGGTGCGGACCTACCAGGGACTCTCCTCATCTTCCTAGAGCGACTGAAGAACGAGATAACAAGGCTGACCACTGTCAAAGCTCTCACTCTTATCGCAGGTTCGCCGTTAAAGATCAACCTGAGGCCCATCTTGGGTGAGGCTGTTCCCATTCTTGCCTCCTTCCTGCGTAAGAACCAACGAGCATTGAAACTAAGCACACTGGCTGCTCTGGACATTCTGGTCAAGAACTACAGCGATAGTGTAACACCAGCCATGATCGATGCTGTACTGGCTGAGCTGCCGCCTCTTATCAATGAAAGCGATATGCATGTCTCTCAGATGGCTATCAGCTTCCTCACCACGCTTGCACGAGTCCACCCTGACTCACTGTCTAAGATAAGTGGCTCTATTTTGGCTGAACTCATAGCTTTGGTTCGTTCGCCGTTGCTGCAAGGTGGCGCTCTTAGTGCCATGCTGGAATTCTTCCAGGCTCTTGTAGCTACGGGAACTGCCAGCTTGGGCTACATGGACTTGCTACGTATGCTAACAGGTCCTGTGTATGCCCAGAGTGCAGCGCTCACCCATAAGCAATCCTACTACTCCATTGCAAAGTGTGTGGCCGCTCTCACCCGTGCTTGTCCTAAAGAGGGCCCTGCAGTGGTGGGACAGTTCATTCAAGATGTGAAGAACTCACGCTCCACCGACTCCATCCGATTGCTGGCTCTGCTTTCCCTGGGAGAGGTCGGCCATCACGTTGATCTGAGCGGCCAGCCTGAGCTGAAAACGGTAATCCTAGATGCCTTCTCTTCAGCCAGCGAAGAGGTCAAATCGGCAGCTTCATATGCGTTAGGCAGCATAAGTGTGGGGAACCTCCCGGAGTACCTGCCCTTTGTCCTGCAAGAGATCTCTGGCCAGCCCAAGCGACAGTATCTGCTTTTGCACTCTCTCAAGGAAATCATCAGTTCTGCCTCGGTTGCAGGGCTCAAACCCTATGTAGAAAATGTGTGGGCGCTGTTGCTCAAACACTGCGAGTGTACAGAAGAAGGCACAAGGAACGTGGTAGCTGAATGTCTTGGAAAGTTAACACTTATTGACCCAGAGACTCTTCTGCCCAGGCTAAAAGGCTATCTCTTATCAGGTGATTATCAAACTCTGCCTGTTAAATCTGTATCAAAACTTGGAGTTCTATAAATGTTTTTGTGTCCATTTATTTTATTTTATTTTATTTTATTTTATTTTATTTTATTTTATTTTATTTTATTTTATTTTATTATCAATCTTAGTTTTGATTGAGGTGTTCTCTTTCTCTCCCCAGGATCATCTTATGCCAGGAGCTCAGTAGTTACAGCTGTTAAATTCACGATTTCCGATCACCCACAGACAATTGACCCTCTTCTTAAAAACTGCATAGGCAAGTGCAAATTTGCACCCCTTTTTGAATTTTGTCTAGAACATTTTTTAAAACTGGTTTTTATTGTAATATTATTGAAATACTTCTAGGTGATTTCTTGAAAACATTGGAAGATCCAGACCTCAATGTACGAAGAGTGGCTCTAGTTACCTTCAACTCTGCAGCTCATAACAAACCTTCACTTATTCGAGACCTGTTGGATACAGTTCTCCCTCATTTGTACAATGAGACCAAAGTGCGCAAAGAATTAATCAGAGAGGTAATCTGCTCTTTGTCCAAAGCCTATTGCTTTACTGTCTTTTTCAGACCTCAAAGCTCAGTGCAATTGCCTCTTTCTAGGTTGAGATGGGTCCTTTCAAACACACAGTGGACGATGGTCTGGATATCCGGAAGGCTGCGTTTGAATGCATGTACACTCTATTAGACAGCTGCCTTGATAGACTTGACATCTTTGAATTCTTAAACCATGTTGAAGATGGACTTAAGGACCATTACGATATCAAGGTAAGCCATCAGTCTCGAATTCATGAATCTTTCATGAGAGACAGGCTTTTTGCCATGCAGATCACTTAGCGACCGCAAAAGATGAAAGAGTGAATTGATTAACAAAGATTCAGTGTGCGGTCATCAAAGGCATGAATGCATAATGCATTGACAACAGACGTGGTCCAACTTTATTTTAAATGTACTTATTAACAGATGTACTTTCATGATAATGAAGCAAGAGCATGAACTACCCTTTTAATAAAACTGAGTGCCTCGTACTAGACAATGTAGTATTTTATGTTTAAATTGTTTACCTACACACTTTAAACAGGAATTATCAAGTTATGTATTTACCTAGTAACCCATGGACTCATGATCACAATGACAGTTTATATCTCCTAATGTTCTTTTTGCTCTATGAATGTCCTTACAGATGCTGACGTTCCTCATGCTGGCCAGATTATCTAGTTTGTGTCCCAGTGCAGTGTTACAGAGGTTGGACAGACTTGTGGAGCCGCTCAGGGCAACATGCACCACAAAGGTACACAAAATATTCAGCAAACACCAAAATCAGATATAAAGCAGTTTCTGTCTATAAGTTGTTTAAAAAAAGAAGAGTCTCTGAGTTTCTGTGTATATTGAAAATAGAGGAAATCTAAGCTGTATTTGTGGTTTTCTTGTGAAAGTTTGACTACGGTTTGCAATATTTATGGATCATGTTCCCCCTTCTCATCAATTCCTCTCTTTATCACGAAACCCACGACACTCCACAAACACAGCTCCGATCACAGTATCCTCCATCCACCGTTTTTTAGCGTTTGTAAATGCCGTGCTTAAAGACGCTTCACAGTTCCTATTCCCGGTGCGAATGCAACCAGGAACATGGCCCGGTGGAGAAATTAGTTCCCGGGGGAACTATCCTAGTGGCTAGTTCCTAGAACTATTCGGTGCGAAAGCCCCTAAAGTGTGAAAGCCCTTTGATTTCTAATTATAGAATTGGCTCATAACACCTTTTCTTTCCTAGGTAAAAGCCAACTCTGTAAAGCAGGAGTTTGAGAAGCAGGATGAGCTCAAGCGATCTGCCATGCGGGCCGTAGTGGCTTTGCTAACCATCCCAGAGGCTGAGAAGAGCCCCCTAATGAGCGAGTTCCAATCTCAAATCAGCTCCAACCCTGAGCTGGCCGCCATCTTTGACAGCATCCAGAGGGACTCCTCCAGCGCTAATATGGAATCCATGGACACCAGTTAAACGACCACAACAATGTGCCCGTTGTGCCCACTCCAAAATCCACAAAGAAAACCAACCCTGGGGGACCCTTGTATTGTTCCATGCATTGCACTGAATCAGAAATAGGAGGAAAACAAAAATCTAAAATTAAGAAAAGAAAAAAATAATGAAAGGACAGACATTCGTTATCTTGAGCTTCAAAGCTTATTACCACATTATTTTTTTTTCTATAAACAACAGGAAATTGCTTCAATTGTTCATTGTTCTCCATTCCTCCCTGACCATTTTTTATTAATTTTTTCCTGTTCATTTTCATAATTTCTGAGACTCAGTCACCTGAAAATGATTTGACCACAGTATTGGTTACCATGGGAGATACATTCTTTACATTCTAGGCTGCTGACGACTCAATCGGGATCTACAGGGGTAAACGATAGCACTCAGTGAATTTGATTAATTTCAGAACCATGTTTTTTCCGTCATGTTTCTTATCGACAAGTTTTATTAGGTTTTTGTACGATTTGAATGTCATCTCTTCTCTTTTACTGTTGACAACTAAAGTACAGAGCGAGATAAGTCTTAGAAATACTATCCAGAAGAGGTGTGGCATAGTTTGGGTATTTCATTGGATGAGTGGCTGCTTATTTTTCTTTCAATGCATTCCATTACATTCCCACTGTCTGCAGAATTGCGAGTCATCAGCATGTCACGCATCCAGAGAAATGAGAATTCAGCTGCACACGATTTGCATATTTTTCTTTTTCTATTTGATGACAGTTTTGTTTGGCTCCAGCATATAGAGGTAAAATATGACATTGAACATTGTTATGAGAAAATATTGCCCTGTATGGAACGCACATATTGTGAATAAAATGAGTGGAGAATATTTTCTCAGGTGCTCGACTGTATTCTGAGACCATAAGCGTGTTGCTCTCGCTATTTAGATCCACTATTAAGATGCTGCCTTGTTTGAACAATTGAAAAATTGGTTGGGAATATGACTTTTTTTTTTTATTTTTTTTTTTATTTTATTTTTTTTTATATAAATAGAGCTTGTTTAACTTAACCGCAATACTCTGAGTACTGTTTAGTGTGCAGGTCTTTGTTTGAGGATATCTGTAACCTGGGCAAATGAATGCATCATACATCTCACCATATAGCTGACCAATGGGTGACTGAAGTTTGAATCCGATACCCTGGAAATCACAGTGTGTAGAATGCACAATCTAGGTTTATTTGTGTAGTTATGTATGCACAGCGTTTACATTCATTGAAGTGTGACAGTATGGCAATGTTCCTCCGTAAGAAATCAATAAAAGGTTCATTGCTGCCTGCATCCAAATGTTATTTTATGGTCCTTCCAGTACAGTTAGAACCATCTTAATGGCTGATGCATATTGCTCACAAAAATGGCAAGAGCTGGCTGAAATTGCCAGTTCCAATCTGCTTGACTGACTTAATGTAACTTCTGGGAGTGAGGGCGCACAGATTTTTCCATCTGTCTGCCTGGGAAAAAATACTGAGTTGATACAATGAGCACTTTTGAGGAAGAACAACTACTCTGGATTTGATTTAAAGGTTAGTAGCATCACATTTTTGTTTTTAAGCTCTTAGTAGCTGATCTATATTTCATTCAAGTCTGAAATAATCAATGCTTAAGAACAAACATGAAGTCCATTCATGTTTTATATTATTTTTCGGTTTAAATACTGCTGTGTATGGAGACTGCTGCACCATTATCTGAATTCGTTGGCCAGAATAATCTGCAGTACGGAACAGATATTTTGCTGCAAGTTAGATGTCTGCCTATGTCGCATTGAGCACATCTTGGAAACATTTTTGCATCGAGTCCAAGATTTCATCATCTTATATCAAACAGCTTAGAATTTTTAATTTGTTTTCAGGAACGAGTAATTGTAAAGTTAACCTAAAATCACAATGGACTCTATTTGGTTTAATTTGTGTTCCTGGTAGTATTGCGGTTATATAGTCAGTTCTGGTTATAGGTTATCTTTGCTTTCATCATTCCAGGCATTCAAAGTATAACTTTGAAGCATGCTGGAATTCACTTAGTGCAAGCCAGAAATTATTTTATGATTAACGATAATGCGAGGACCTGGTCAGCTTTGACATCTGTCCTCAGTCTGTGTTGATCATTAGAAAAACAAAGCAACACTGCAAAGGTCATTGACTCTACCAATGCATGGCGAACAAGCCGTGGCAATTCATTTTTATAAGCTAACAAAAACTTTAAAATATCATTATGTCAACATGCCACAGAGGACACAAACAGGCTAATATGAGGGCAGAGGAGTTCTAACCAGGGTTTTGATCTGCTTCTAGGCTGCTGGAAGCATGAAAGTACATTAGCAGTTTGTCATCGCTTAAATGAACCCACTTCCAATTTGCACGCTAATGAGTCACGCAAATGTTATTAAAACCCAATTTACAGTGGCCTGATTTGCATCAGAGGTGGATGGATGGCTATTTGTTCATATAACACAATATATTGATTTAGTTTTTGTAAGACACTTTTTGTCAAGAAACACAGTATGCGTGGAGGCGTGAATCATCATGCATGATGGATGGATGGATGGATGGGAAAGTTGTCAACATTTTAAAGAATGCTTTGTCACTTACAAAAGACAACAGGAAGCCTATGGCACAGAACTCCCCTCCAAACTGTATATATGTGATCATATCATTGTGAGTAAGCCGAAAAAAGGGCTAATCATCATTATAGATGAAATGTGTTTTATAATGATGACGAAGTGTTTGTCTGCTCTACCCTACGGGAGAACGCAGCAGGAGGCCGTAAAAAGCACACTGTAGATTAATGCTTCCCTACTGCTGACAGATCCTCCATGGCCCACTGAGCAGCTGCTTGTAGCTGCTTTAAAGCCTGGAGCTTAATGTTTCACCTCTAAGCCGGATTTAAACAATGCAAGGAGACCTCACCCCCTAAAGGAGAATATAACTCCTGTCATCTCACTAATGACGCTTACACTAGCTATGTGCTAAGTCTATGCGCTGACAAATGTCTGTATTTTGAAGTAGTTTCTTAGAACTGGAAAGTGATTATGAAGTAGTTGTTGATTTAGAGTCGATGAAAAGCTTTTTGATGAATGCTCATTTTGTGGCCAGGTAACCAACTTCAAAAGCTAAGTGAGTCTGCCTCTTTTACTGTAGTATATAATGTTATGCAAATTACAAAATAATCTGTATTATTTTGAGGCTTTGTTCACTTCTGTTCTGAAAGTAATGACCCATTTACAAATCATTTCAAAGAAAGAGGTTGTTCTCAACTCTGTGTGAGGTTCTGGGACACAACCACCCAATCAGCAGCGAGGAACTTTGTTGTCTTTGATTTTTGACCGGTCTGTTAGGGTGGTCATGGTAATGTTCTAACTTGCAGTGCTCTGGATTGTCCTCAGTGTGAGGCAATGGCCAGCCTTTCCACTGAGCGGTCTTGTTGAAATTCTGCATTCCCATGGTAAGTTTCATCTTTTTCAGATACGTTTTTCCAAATAATTCCAATGCAAAAACAGATTATATTTGTCTCAGTCTAAAGTACTTTTGTTGCACTTCAAGCAGTTCTGTTCAATGAAAATATGTTATCAGAACTGAAGGTGCACATATCGGTGTTTCAAAGCTGTGCCAAACAGTGCACATTTTATTACAATATTATATTGTTTTATCTGTTGTTGCCTGCAATGTCAAAATACACTAATTTCTTTAGTTTCCATGCTTAATCTTCTTTAATCTGCCACTGACAAATTTCAAGTGGAGAAGAAGGAAATATGAGGTTTATGTGGAGGGAAATGGGCAGGCAACATGCTTTATATTTCATGGTGGATTATGTGTTTGATTAATATCTGAAAGCATGAAACTGATTTAAAACAATCCTGATGTATCAGTAGACGAATTATCTCCACTGTGGCTGAAAATATATTTTTAGTGCACATGCATTGGATTTATGCAATGAAACACCTATTTATATGTTAATGGACTTCTTGCAGACTAATGGAATTCTTGAAATCCTGTTGGTAAAGATAAAAGCAAAATCAGTGCTCAAGAATATCTCTAATTGAACAATTATTTATAGGAGGGAGATGTTTGGTAATATTAATTAAAGTTTATTTGGTATTTATGAATATGTTTGTGCTCTGGTTCTAACAACTTGTTCTCTTTAAGGGTAAATAAGAATCAGGATGGGCTTTTCTGGCAAAGGCCTTCCCGTAGCTGGGAATGGAGACTGGTAATATTTTCCATGCATGTGCAACAAGAATGCAAATATTTAAAAAATATTAATATTTCTGTTGGAATACACTTTATACTTTTGGAATACACTTTTTATATACACTTGGCAAGAACAAAAACAAAACAAAACAAAAAAAACATTTACAGCTTTAAACCTCATGCATGGTTGAGTTTAATCTATAAGAGTAACTCATTACTTTGAGTGTAAATGTATAAATCTTGTGTGTATCTATTATTATGCATTGATAAATCATTTGCTGTGTCAACAGGCCCTCCAACAAAATCAGGAAACACAGAAGCCAATCCCCTTTTCGTGATGTTTCACCTGTACCATCATATTTCTCAGAACCGGTCTCATTCCTGCAACATGGGGTAACACTGCAGAATCAAGACCACTGACCATTAAACTGTATATTTGACAATTGTATCTGGTAGCCTCCTACATTAGTACCTTGTATCACTCCTCACTCTTTTTTTCCTCCCATAATAAAGCAATTTTAACTTACACCCATTTATTTGGAAAGAAGTGTAACAAGTGGGATAATATAATACCCCCCTGGATACTACATGATCCTAAACACCCTGATATTTTGCAATAACGACTGGCTAATTGTTCATTATCAAAGCAGCTAGAACATCGCATGCATATATACACCAACCCTGCCTGTTTTACATAGGATGTAACTGGCAATCTTCCCCGTCTCCCTGGTGTAAGGGGCCCACTCAGGGATGAAGATGATGACGACGATGATGTGCGGAGTCACAAGAGCTTGCCAGCGGTGATGACTAAATTAACCCTCCAACCCAGAGACGAGAGGTCACACAGACATTATAAGAGTCATTTCATATCTGGTTTACCCCCTCTCGTAAGCACCAGGTAATGAATACAGATCATTTCAGGGCTGTGTTTAAGTCCTCTTTATTTAACTTCCCTCCACCTCGTTCACTGGGACGTACATCGTTGCTTACATTACAAGAACGTCTACTACTGGCAGAACTCTTGTAATAGGTTTAAATGGAACACCCTAAGCCAGGGGAGTCCAGTCCTGCTCCTGGAGAGCCACTGGCTTCTGAGTGTTCCAACCCCAATTTAACACACCCGAACCAGCTAATCAAGGTCTTACTAGGCATATTAGGCACTTCCAGGCAGGTGTGTTGAGGCAAGTTGGAGCTAAACTCTGCAGAACAGTGAACCTCTAGGACCAAGTTTGGACACCCCTGGCCTTTGATCACTTGTGGGTAAATTAAGTGCAAGCACTGTGAGTTGCTGTTGTGACATCACAATCATGAATGAATGAATGAATGAGGCATTTATATAGCGCTTTCATATGTACTACTGTACACCCAAAGCGCTTTACAATCATATCAGGGGTCTCTCCTCATCTACCACCACAATCATGTTGCATTGTGTTCTATGGATCTGCCTGAAGTGCATATACGAGTAGACTCGGTTCCTCAGTCAAAATCAAATGTCCAAATAAACTTCCCTAGTCCACTTAGGGATATTGAACACACTTCAAAATGCTGGTGGGAATTCACCCTGGGGAAGTGCTTTGCAAGAGTATGTCTAAAAGTGGAGTTAAACACAGCCCAGATTAGCAGTATGAGTGGTTTCCTTTGTACATGTTTTAAAGGAATAATTCACCCAACAGTGAAACAACCTCAAATCTTAACTATCCCTTTAATACACACTTCATACACCACTTATTGTTTATCAATGGCCCATTGTTATTAAATGGCATATGTTCAGTGCTGGTGTATACATATGATTACCAGGTGCAGTTTGATTGTGAAAGGCACTGGATGCAAAACTGTCTCCAAACTCCCACCAATCACCAAATCCAGAAAGGAAATAGACCCCCCGAGACCACCTTGTAGGTCTGGATGCAGGTATTGCCTCTCTTTGTCCGTAAGCAGCCAGGCTTTGCGAGTACATTTCATTTACATTGTATCTTACTTCATAAAAAAGTCATGCCACTGTTAACTTAAGACCGTCAGATCATAGATCGAATCAACCATGTAGTGACTGGCCATCTAAAACCTAACAATAAGAACAGGACGTTCCAGCAGAATTCAGTGCCCTTCGCTTTTATGCTAGAGGAAAGTTAAATTCTTTCATACTTGTCACTGTGTAGGCAGGAAACTCTTTTTTGCATGGCTTGACTTCGTTCTGCATTTAGGGCGCTGTTAAATTCACAGAACAAAAATGAAAAGGCACAGTCCATATCTCACCCGGCAGATATATGCGGAGTCATTTTCAGCTTATTAATGATTTAAAGCCTGGTTAGTCTCGGCATCACGTGGGCAAGTATTTTTCTGCTTCCCTCATTTATTTGAGGCTGTGAGGTGCGAGAGAGAGAGGAGAACAGCGCTGAGAACTGAGAGGGAGAGAGAGGGCATGTAGATTTCTATTCACTTACTATCAGCCCCCACAGCTGGGCTAATAAACTGAAATTAGAGTGTCCCAATAAAGTGGAATTACACAGTGCAACCAGCTACACAGTCAGGTCTGCTTGTAGTGCAGAGAGTATGTTTAAATGCGCCTCTCTCTGGTAGACACGGCACTTATGTGAATTGAGCAATGAGTTTTAGATTTGTCTCCATTTGCCAGGACCATCACTGATGAATACGATTAGTAACAGAAATAGTAATTGAATCTTAATGTGATTGAAAACCTGATAACCTCTCCTGTAATGGAACTTTTTGCAGTGTACCCATAGCCAATTAAGCAGACAAGGCTTTTTTTAAGCAGTTACTAGTGTGGTCTGAATCATTGTTAGGTGATTGCTTACTGGCCCATCAAGCCTGTAAGATATTTTGGTCATTAGATATAATTTGGTCCCTCCCTCAATGCAAGTTTTTTCCCCGTTTATCTTAAGTCTGTTTGCTTTGAAAAGTAGTAGCACAACTCAATGGCAGCTTAATTTGAGGTATCATTCTTGTTTAGAGCACAAAATAAACAATTAACACTTGCAACATACTTTAAGTATGTATAGGGTCCTCCAAACCTAACCTAAGCCAGCATCTGGTTTGTCAAAGTGTGTATGCTTGTTAGCTTTATGCATATAACTGTTTTAAATGGATTGTAGTATTTCAACTTCTATTATTTTCATTCTCTTATGAAAAAGGCCGGACAAAACGGAATTCATTTCAGCTAAACCTGCTCATGCAATGATACATCCAAAAATTGTACCTGTCGGGCAGACATCTCTGTCTATCAAGGTGCACACTGTTCGAGAAAATGGGCCCTGCTTGCTTCCTGCCAAAGCCTCTGGAGTGTCCCCGAGATCTAGACTTACTTTCCAAAGTCCTGTAGTGCAGGCAGTGTACCCTATCAGTCCTGACACCATGCAACAGATGAGGCAGACTGACAGAGCGTGCCAGCCCCTGAGGTCTGTGCTGAAAAAAGCACCAAATGGAGGAGTGTTTGACTGCCCACTGGCGGCCCACCTGCTGGAGCCATTTTCTGAGTTTCAGGAGCATTTGTGCCGCCAGATTCTACACTCTCCACTGCCTTATCGTGCAGCTCTGCCACAGCTCCACATTCCTTATCACCAGGACCAGGTAGATCTTCTGCCTGCACGTAGAGGCCCATACGGTTCCCTGATGGAACGTACCGTGGAGCTCTGCAACTCCCAAGGACAAAAGCTTCCCAAAATCACCATGACCTGCCCAACACCTTCTCCGAAACACCTGTGTCGCACAGAGATGAGGCATGCAGCTTGAAAGACAAACCAAAATGGCTGCAGAGTGAACTAACATGCTTAAATGGAACTCAAAGTTAATATTGCTCTGCGCACAAAGGATCACAGAACGTTCACCAAGATCACACATTCATTTTGTTCACATTGAGACAATAAAGCCAAAACAGAGACATTTGAAGAATCTCTTGGCACTGATTGCTCAGTGATTACTGGACTCTTGGTCATAACCCTCTCCTGTGCAAAGCTCAAAGCTCAAATTATTGCTATCACACCAATCATCTTTCATTTTTTCCATGGAAGCCCTAAGGATCATTAAACCCTGTCAGAACTGGGCCCTGGGGGCTGGACTGTTGCAGAGGTACAGGAAATGCCTCTGAGGAGCTTTATAAAGTCATGCCATACATTTTCCTGGGTGTTAAGATCCCTGGAGGTACGAATCATAAGTCTGTCTTACTGAGGAGGAATGTAATCATTTTTCTTCTCCCCACTTTTCATGGCCTTTCTTTTCTTTTTAAAATCAATACAATTTTCTCAGTTGAGCTGAATCTACAGTGAGATAAGGGGCCGGGGGCAATTTTTACATTTTCCATTATAGCCTACTACAGATGTATCTACCATCTTTTGGTATAAAAATGTGTATTTGTGTGTATGTGTACATGTGTATTTTCTAAAAGAACTGACCTATGAGAAAGTCTATAATATGGAACCTATTAGAAGAAGTCACCTATTATAGCAGTAGTTGGGAATAATTACTACACTTACCATCCTTAATTAACATCTTTCGGTACTGGTATCAAATTCATATGATAATCTGTCAGGAATCTGTTTTAAAGCAAAAGTGGTACCTACATTATAATATGATATTAAATTCTGATAGTCAGGAAATTCAAACTTTAAAGGGTTAGTTCACCCAGAAATGAAAATTATGTGATTAATTACTCACCCTCATGTCATTCCAAACCCGTAAGACTTTCCGTAAGATCTTTTGGATGAAATATGAGAGGTTTTTTTGGTAGGTTAAGCTTCTGTTTATGTCTGCTGATCAATGTTTGAATCTAGGATTTTATTCACATTTAATCTGTTCATCATATAAAGTGATCGAGTCTCTTCAGAAAATTTGGACTAAATGACTCAATTCATATGGATTAGTTTTACGATCTCTTTATGAACTTTTTGAAGCGTTAGTGTTGCCCTCAACTTCATTGCCATGAGGAAATATTGTATGGTGACTATAAAAGAGATCAGTTTTTCTTGAAAATTTCTCATGCAGGTGCACTTTTTCTAAGGCATAAACAGAACTTTACTGAGGATATGTTAAATAAGTATCATTGTTTTAGCCTATATATGAATTGAAGACATTTTGTGTGTTACAATTGCCCTCGGCCCAACCATCTAATTATAAAGCTGCCATGCCATTTAAAAAGTCAGTTCTTACTAGAACGCTATCATGATTCTAAAATTTTACTTTTATCCAGACTGGTATTGTTGAAGAGGAGAGTGTGTAGGTTATTGCTAATAATTATCTTTCAGTGACTAAATTCGAAGGATAAATACTAATTGTATATTTTATTATGATTAAAGGGACATGGGAACTTCACTTTTTCACATTATTGCTGAACTTAAAACAATGGTCCCATGACCGGCATCAGTTTTTTTACCCTGCACTGTGCTATCATGCAGAAATAAAAACATTCAAGATAAAGTGTGTTTTTATCTTCTTGTCATTGTCCTTGTAGTTCATGCCAATGACAATAATGATAATGTTTAAGTAATAGATAAATTCAATATAGATCACATTACATAGCATCTAAATATTTTTTAATATGGATATTTGAAGATTTACACTACCTACACAGCCAAAACTCAAGTCAATAACAACATGTCAATAAAAAAGCTCATTAATTAAATTTCCAACTAATCATTGCTGTTAAAAGTCATTTGAAGGACACTCAATTAAAACTGCAAGAGGCAGTAAATTGGTTAATCATTGACTTGCCTGCTCTTACAGCAGGCATGGCTCAAACATGTACGGTGAGTTACAAATTCCCAGGACTGGACACCAGGGGTGGGATGATAGTGTTATCTACAAGTTACAGTTGTGAATAATGTGTGTAATTGTTATTTGTAAATCTAAAGTTTAGCAGTTTAGATCACTTTAGAATTTGGCATTTTCTTAAAGGTACCAAACATCTAAAACACAATTCAAAATTCAAAAATGTCTCAACAGTGCATTGCAAAGCATGCCTATGATCATCACTGCTATTTCACCAATGAGGTCAGAGCAGAATTTTCTCATTCTTCTTTCTTCAGTCATAGCAAATGAAATATACTGGCTCTGAGGTTTCACAAGAAATGAGACTTTGATATTGAAGAATGCAGAAGTGCTTCATAACTTTGCTTCACAGTGCTTAAGGCAGGAGATGGGAATTTTAGCATGCTCATCTCTTTTCCAAGCAGTAAGCAAACATGTCACAACCTGGATCTTCAGTAGCCCAGGCTTAGCTTCGTTGCTGTGTCAGTGTTTGTGTGTGTGTGTGTGTGTGTGTGTGTGTGTGTGTGTGTGTGTGTGTGTGTGTGTGTGTGTGTGTGTGTGTGTGTGTGTGTGTGTGTGTGTGTGTGTGTGTGTGTGTGTGTGTGTGTGTGTGTGTGTGTGTGTGTGTGTGTGTGTGTGTGTGTGTGCTTTTGTTTATATTACATTGTGGGGACCAAATGTCCCCATGATGTAATATAAACCTGAGTTCACCTACATCGTGGGGACCAGCCAGCGGTCCCCACAATGTAAATGGGTTTATAAATCATATAGAATGAGTTTTTGTGAAAAAGTAAAAGTTTGCACAGTTTCCTGTGAGGGTTAGGTTTAGGGGTAGGGGCAGGGTAGGGGGATAGAATGTACAGTTTGTTCAGTGTAAAATGCATTGAAGTCTATGGAAAGTCCCCACAATTCACAAAAACAAACATGTGTGTGTGTGTGTGTGTGTGAGCATGTGGCCTGTTTCTCAGGTCCTGTTGCTCCTGCTGTGCTTGTGTATGGGTGTAACAGCTCCCTAGTTTCACGCTTCGATTATCTGGTCAGCCATTACTCATGGCTGTGTTCCCCCCACAGCCTTGTCCCAGCACTGCTTGACCTTTTTCTCTCCAACTGACAGGCATTCCTCTCATTCCTGCAGGGAGTAACGGCAAGAGGGCCCAACACACTGACCAAACGGCCATAACAGAAGTTGTCAGATTATAGTAAATTGGTATAATAATAAAACTTTCTCTATAAGCATATATAGTAAGTATACTACTATCTGAAAGTCTCACTAGGGGAAAATATGTGTAACTAAACTCCTGTTTGAAAGTCACACCAGGGGAAAATATGTGTAACCAAATAAACCTGTTAGCCAACATGTAGTAGAATGGATTTACCACTAGAGGGCATAACAAGCCTTTTTTTCTGGCATATATTGTGCAGTGTGACCACATGATGAGAGAATCATAAAAAAATTCTAATCAAAAATATGATAAAAAAAAAAAAAAAAGTTGTGTGCATATCACTGCCACAACTAAACTAGATTGAGTTGCTTATGGAAAGAGAGCTCTCTGTTGTATGTGAGCCAAATCCCTTTTTGTCAGTTATGGTTTGTGTCTCACTTGTTACACAAGTTAAATGCTCTCTGATTTCATATGTTACTGGACCTTCAGAGAAACTACTCAAAAATGTTCCTAAATTGTCTATTTTGTAGGTTAGATTCTAGGGTATTTGGTAACACTTTACAATAATTTTACAGCATAACATTTATACAGCATTTGTGAATATACCATTGTTCAGTGTTAATTTATACAACTTGTATTAGTATATCTGGAATTTAATGAAGTATTGTCTATTTTAGTTCATGATACCTAATGCATAATGTTAATGAATTGAACCTTATTGTAAAGTACATTAAAGAGTAACTTAAATACATTTAGTAGTATTAACTAAGCTAATAGTGAATAGTTCTTTAAAGGGATAGTTCACCCAAAAATGAAAATTTGATGTTTATCTGCTTACCCCCAGCGCATCCAATATGTAGGTGACTTTCTTTCTTCAGCAGAACACAAATGATGATTTTTAACTCCAACCGTTGCGGTCTGTCAGTCAAACAATGCTAGTGAATGGGAACTTCTACTATAAGAGTAAATAAAAGATGCACAGACAAATCTAAATTAAACCCTGCGGCTCATGACGACACAATGATGTCCTAAGACACGAAATGATCGGTTTGTGCGAGAAACCAAACAGTATTTATATCATTTTTACCTCTAAAACACCACTATGTCCAACTGCGTTCAGCACTCGCTTAGTAAGGTCTGTTCGCGCTCTGACAGTGAAAGTGATGTCTAGCACTCATTGAAGTATAAGCGCGAGACATCACTGCCGTTGTCAGAGCGCGATCAGACCTCACTAAGCGAGTGCTGAACGCAGTTGGACATAGTGGTGTATTAGAGGTAAAAAATTATATAAATATTGTTCGGTTTCTCGCACAAACCGATCGTTTCGTGTCTTAGGACATCAATGTTTCGTCATGAGCCGCAGGGTTTCATTTGGATTTGTCTGTGCATGTTTTAATTACTCTTATAGTAGAAGTTCCCATTCACTAGCATTATCTGACTGACAGACCGCAACGGTTGGAGTTAAAAAAATCATAATTTGTGTTCTACTGAAGAAACAAAGTCACCTTCATCTTGGATGCACTGGGGGTAAGCAGATAAACATCAAATTTTCATTTTTGTGTGAACTATCCCTTTAACTATTAACAATTACTACTTTGGGGAAGTTTAAGGATTAAACTTTAGGGAAAGGTCCATTCTGATAAAAGACTGGATAAACCTGTTGTTAATTAATTTGCCAGCAACTTCTGATATCTCTCAGACATGTTCAGCTGCCATAGAAACTGCCTCTGCACCCTTAGATGAGCATTAAACAACCCTGAATAAGCCCTTATTTAGGACAACACCCAAGAGACGATTATCCATGCTTGTTTCTTCTGACGCAAGCGGCAATAATTTGATAAGCTACCTGAAAGTTCACATGAAGCAAACAGGAAAGGGCAAACAACAGTGCCCAGTTACAGTAAAAGTTTATGTAGAAATAATGCCTATGATGTAAGCACAAATGTGTTTGAGCTCCTCGAAAGACAATATTGTGTAACAGAGATATCCTATTTCTTTCTTTGGAAGAACACTTAAGAGGAAGTTAAACCAAAACAAATTGTCTGATGTGTATTTTGTAGTTTGTCTCATAAAAACAGACAGAAGTAACTCAAAATTTTGACTGTATAAATTTAAAAGTTGCTACATTGCTTGGTAGCCACAAACTATGTACATTATTTTACATTACAATACATATATTTTCTAAAATGTATTTAATGTTTTGCTCTGATTTTAGGCACACCAGAGTATCTAAAGCCTGTTAAAATCACTGTAACGAAGGCCCTCAAGTGGCTTATTTCTTTATTAAACAAACTTTGTGAGCATCTGCTGAAATAGTAAAATTCCTCTGTTTGAATGTTACTGTGAGAAAGAAAGATACGTGTATGGCCAACAGCTGCAGTACATTTACAGACAGCTCTCCTATGTGGAGGTCATTCATCTGCCTATCAGATTTCTAGTGAAATGTTAGGCTTACAGCCACAGTTGCTACTTCAGTATCAGACCTACCTTTAAAACTGGAAGGCCACCAGTATAGTCACTAGGGCACACGCTCCAAATCACTTACAATGAGGTGTCAATCCTGTGCGTATGTAAGATGTATGCTCAGTGCCATCTGATCTCTACCAAAGCATGTGTGTATGTGTTTATACACTTACTCCTACAGATTATTGCCTATCTTAAGATTAACTAAGGTCATCATGAAGCTTTCACCACTAGTCTGTTTTTGCTCTGCTGTTTGTAATCCATAGTTTGAGCTCCTCCTCTGTTCCATCCTAAAGTGACATACACCCGCTTGCTCGAACAACACCTGTTCACAGAATACTGCATCATGCGATCTTTATCTCTCAGAGGGACCAGCACCCTTTTTTTGTGCATAGTGAGATTTTGCACTGTGCCAATGTGTCCATGTAACTTTCTATATTTGTCTGCAAGCACAGCAGTGCCACAAATTACCACCTCAGCAGTCGGTATCAATTCGTGAAGATTACGACAGTGTCAAATCTGTAACCAGAAGACCTCTCATCAGCAATAACCAGTGAAAGGGTTGCATATGTTTCTAAAAGTAGCTGTTCTTCTTTCAATCAAAATTTCTTCTGTATTTATTTTTGGAAATATAGCCACAAAATGTGGATGAAACACAACTGCTCATCAAAAATACTTGAGTATCCACATCCAACTGGAACAGAGATAGAAGTGAACAAGGACTATTAAAAACAAAGCTCATCCACCTAATGGAAGGCCATATCTGGTTATTTGATTTGCATTCCAAACCACATAAAAAAAAAAAACCCAGTAACAATCTACAATAAAATTCAAACGCAAGTTAGTTAATGCATCAGGTATCATGACATACAGGTAACAATTAATAACATTACCACATCATTTGCTTGAGAGTCAATGATTGGACCATTATTGCAGTGATTATTATGTTTCTAGCATGTTATATGTTTGGCAACAGTTCTAACCCTAAAAATTGATGCACATCTTGATGGAAATAACATCACAACATTTTTTCCATCAAGAGATGCATCAAGTTTTGGGTCAAGATCTTGTATTGACAATTTAACAATGCAAGAGTCAAGCACTCTGTAAAGTCTACTCCAGCACACCCCAACGATTTTCCAATTAATTTAAGGTCTGGACTCTGTGAAAATGATTCTTCATTATCCCTCCCAACCATTCTTTTACAATTTGAGCCTGATAAATCTTGACATTGTCATCCTGGAATATGGCCATGATACGTCTTCTTACACACAGGAAAATCTCCAGAGTTAAATCAACTCTGCTCAGGGAACATATGGTCCCTTTCTACAAAGAGCTACAATAACACTGAAGCAGAGTTAAAGTTAAAGAGATAATATGTTGTTTGTGGAGTTGTTTAATCAGATCTTGAGAGATTTTATGTCTTTTATGTTCAGTTGATTTCATCTAAGGCTGTGGTTGAAGTCATTTGTAGTTATCGTGTTTCTCTTCAGTGATTCTGCTTGTTAACAGCAGGTGTTCATCACTAAAGCTCAATCATAACTTAATCACTTAATTATCTCATTAACTTTAACTCTGCTTTAGTGTTACTTTAACACTATAAAGAGAGGGACCATATGTAATCTGAGCAGAGTTGATTTAACTCTTGGTATTTTTGCTGTGCATGGCTGTGAAAACTACACAATACATCAGTTAAGGTTAGATGAACTGTTGCCAAACATGCACTTGGATTCCCAGAGGAATTGTCGGTAGTAATGTAGAAGCATTTGCAGTTATTTAGCAAACATTGTATTGTTACCTGTAGTAAAACCATACAAAGTCCAAGCTCATCAAAGCTTGGCACTGGGAAAGATTCTATTCTGGGAAAGTGTTGTCTATACCTAATATATCTAAACATTGCTGATAAGGTTTGTTTGCATCATAAATTGAGGTCATAAATTTATATGGTTGGTTTACCATTAATTTTGATATGCACAGGATCACTTCAGTGTCTTAGAGAGTGCAGTTCTGGGTGAATGAGTTCATTTGGATCGCGCTGTGCATGGGGCCTGTTTTTGGAACCGCATCATTCAATAAGTTTCATTAAAGCCTTTGCCAAGACTGCCAGAGCAGATCCCCCCATGTCCATCAGCACATGTTAGGCACTTGTCTTTAAACGGCTGCGTCCTCCATGACTTCCGCAGGGGCCTGATGCGCCGTGGGCCGGAGACAGCTGACCAAGCCATTTATTTAAGGACTCTGTTTAAACGTATCTCCTAGTTTGCATGGTTGTTAATTTCCACCATGAATTTAACTTAGCACAGATCCAAAATACTTAAATAACGGGAGGGTATTTTTGAAGTAGATTGAGTTGTTCACTGGGCAGTGGATGTCTAATCAGTGGCAGTGTGAAGTGAGAAATCACATGGACTTGGCAAGACAAACAGCAATAATTTAAAGCAGATGTCCTTTACAACCTCTTAAACAAGGGACTTGATTTTTTATTACATTACTGACTATAAAAGATCCATTTTGACTGTAGTATACTACATACTAATAAAGACATTATCGAAAGTAAGGTTGGGAGTCTTAACCTCTGTAAATTCACTTATTATGCTTCATAGTATTTATTGTTACATAGTGAGGAACCATTGAGCATTCACAATGGTCGTTTGAATTAATCACTGCTTTCAAATGGCATGGATTGTTAAAGAAAACTGTTTGAAAACAGTCATTATCTCTTTTGGTGATGCAAGTGGTGCAGAAATGACACTGCAGCTTTAATGAGAATGTAGCTTTCAGTTTACACAATATCTTATAGCTATAATTTCCAACAAAATGTATTCTACAAATCATAAGATCTGTTGAATCTATCTGCAGAACTTCCTTCGAATGCAACAGATTTAGCTAAGAGTCTATGACAGTTAATTAGACAGTATTGAGAACACAGCTAAACATCTGTCTAGGACTCAAGGCCACCTGTGACATGATTGTATCATCATCTCACGTATGAATCATTGCACTGCAGTCTCAAAACCCCTTGAGAGTTAGCGGAGCTAATGAAATTATTCTCCAAGCCTCAGGATAAACAAACATTAAAGAACAGTGATCGAAAGAGTGGGAAAGAGAGTGGAATGCAGATTAGCCTCCTACTGGGTAAAGCCTGCTGCTAAAAAAGGAGACACAAGAGGTCTTGTCACCACTCCGTGAACATCATGATTAGAAACGTGATTTAACTAACTGCCTGATTGTTACATCAGATAATCAGTGTTGTCATGACATTATCACTGCAGATGCAGAGTGATTGGGCTAATATATTCTGTGGTTCATTAGCAATGACGGCAAATTTCAGTTTCTGTCCTGCGTCAGCCGAGAAACCGCCACTGAGATAAGTGGTAACCCTGAACAGAGAGTGTTTCTATAGCTTGTGTGGCCCATCCCCCTTTGCTTTTTTTTCTGTTTACAAAACCAGTGTCATCAAAAAGAAACCTAGTGCAGGAATATCAGTTAGGAAGTAAGGAAAATGAAAGTGTGTATTTCCATTAAAATGTTGCACCTTGAAATAATTTCATGATGGAAAACATTATGATAATGCATGCTAATTTAAGTCCAACTGAAACACTTGGCAACTTTAAAACTGCCTTACTTTGTGGGTCAGTCAGTTCTTTGAGCAGTTCAAAGAGTCGTAAACGACCACAGGGCAGTTGCTTCAACGACAAAAGGTGTTTGCCCTGAAGGGCTATTTCAGGACGTGCAGTATTCAGAGAATGGCTGCACTGTTGATTCACCTGCATCTACTATGAGTCAGCTTTATAAAGGCCGTACAGCCTCTCAACCTGTCACTCTCCTTGAGTGTGTGTGTATGTATGTGTGTGAGAGAGAGAGATCACTCCTGCAGAGGTAAACTAATCCTGCCCTAAAGAAAGCCTTGCACCCAGAGTAAAGAGCAGAGGGGACAGCTGGATGGGGTTAGTGAGTGTCTCGCCGTGCCATGAAATGGCTGCCAAAAATAAAATGATTTGTTTATGGAGGTTAAGTTAGCTCGATTGCTC
Organism: Chanodichthys erythropterus; assembly: GCF_024489055.1. Lineage (NCBI taxonomy): Eukaryota > Metazoa > Chordata > Actinopteri > Cypriniformes > Xenocyprididae > Chanodichthys > Chanodichthys erythropterus. Next base: position 11,747,712 of record NC_090228.1, read on the forward strand.
ATTTAAGGCTGTTAATGGATGTGCAGTGGAGCAGAAGGATAGTTTGTTGGCTAAAAAGGTAGGCAAAAAACGGTCTTCGTTTTTAAATTCTCCCTCTAGCTTTCCGAAGCAGCTTAGGGGGACAAATATAAAGGGTTTCTGGGAATTGCGTGGTATTTGTAGGGCGGCATGGGGCAGGGCGTGGAAGGGGACAGTACAAAGTAGCCGGCGGGCATTGGAGGTATTTCTCAGCTGATCTGTACTGTCCGGGAAACAGGTCAAAGTTACAAACTCTGACCTCAGAAGGGTGCACACCCAACCAGTCAATCAAATAGGCAACACCTCACCCCTGACTCCTAAACAAATACCTCCTAAATAAATAAACAAAACACAATGAACAAACAAAGCTAAGCATTAAGAAGGCAACCCGTATGCTTTACATGTAACTAGGCAACAAAACAGTGGGTGCCCAAGGGAAAACCTGTCACACAGGAGAACGGTTTGGTGAAAATAATTACGTAATCTTTAAATGTGAGCCACTTCTCATTTGACTACATAGTGCAGTGTGTGATCAGTCTAATGAGTGTAACTGTATAATTGCTCTGTGTGACTCAGTTAAGGCTAGGGACACACCTGAGGTTACTGTGACGGCTTGCATGTCAGTAAGGGTGCTTCATGATACTGTGAGGTTAACACGTGGTTAGAGCAAAGTTAGTGTCTTAAAGGTGGATTAGTTTTAAGCTGAATTACTGGACTCCTCGCTGCGCAGGGCATACACTTGGGTTCATGGGGGAAAACTTCGGCCTTAGGATCACGGTGGGAATCCATCTGTGCCGTGAGGATGACGTGCTACTATATACGCACTGTTGTACAGACACCATGCCCCCATAATCACACTGTGCCATCAAGCTAGAGACCATCAGCCTTTATGATTTCATAGTAATGACAGCACAGATGGTCACAGATGGCAGTGTGGCATGGAAAGACGCAGACCTTATCAACTTTCTGATTATTTTAACATTGGACCTCACACACTTCATATGTGCACATATTCTCTTGGTTACCTTTTGTAGTTTTGAGTTTTGTTGTAAAGGAAAATCATTTTGAATGTAAGACAAATTAGAGATTATTTCAGTAGCCAGTATTGTTATTTAGTAGTGTTTTTTCTATGACCCCAAACTGTACTATGGATATCAATGAATCCTTTGTGGTTAATTTTTTTCTAGCAAGCAGGTGAAAATCACAAAGACTAAATTGAATAAAAGATTCTAAGCCCTATATAGGTAACAAAATATCATAGAGACTTGGGAGTGGACTCTTTTGCCAGTAAACAAATTGCAACCGCATTGTGTTATTATGTCCATACAATTGACCCTTCGCAAAGACCCGCTTCCTTAGTTACTTTTGTTTTGGTATCAAACATTAAATACCACTTTGTGGCTCTTTAATGGGTTGTGACAGAGCGACAGCCTCTCAAGTTCAAGCGGCATGTGATCATCTCTTCCTACTATAGTAATAAACAAGAATTAACATCAGAAAGTATGTCAAGACATCAATACACACAATTGTTTGGACCCCAAAGTTCTTCAAAATATCTTCTTTTGTTTGGAACGACAGTTGGGTAAGGATCAATGGGGAAAAATTTATAGGCAGTTTGTGCATTTCTATGAACTTTACAAATCAAATGTCTTGGGTTTGAAATTAATGCTCTTATATGAGCAACCCTCCAGCATTTAATAGCGTAACTTGAGAAGCAGAGAGCAGCTCGGGTGGCATGCATGAAAACCCTCCATTCCTCTCATGGGATTTATGTAGTTACTGAATTTGTTCTGGTGAATAAAGTGTCCATGTTGTGGAAGTGATTAGTTTTCCACCACAAAATGGCCACCAGGCAGTGTAGATTTATGTCCATTTAGTGTGAAGGAGCATCAGTACCACACACAACTGGCCATGGGGAGCTTTCATTTTTTAGGTAAATCACATTTCTCCCAAACACTAATGTTTCTTTTGGCTCTCATATTTTTGAAAGTGTCAGAGAAAGCCAAGAGAGTCCTAAAGCTCTGCTTATTTTTATTTCTGCTCAAAGTTGCTCCATGATCACCCAGTATAGGCTCAGGATGATCCAAAAAAAAAAAAAAAACCTCACATGCATGAATAAGACTGTGGTCTATCTGACAGTTCTGCTGTCTATTTGGTATAGACTGAAAAGAATGAAAAGAAAATAATCTACAAAGACATTAATTAGTGGTGGTAGAACATTCTGAACTTTCCATCAGGTTATGTCATTTCAAAATGATCCAGTGTTTGTTATATGGGGCAGTGAGGAGAATATTAAGTTAGAAAAGTTGTTTGGGTTTAATTTTTGTCACTGACTGCAACACCATTTTTAACTGTACCTGGTTGTTTATATAAGCCATAGTGTAAACTTCTTCCTGGGGCATGTTATATGGGAAAGTCTGATGACAAAATATCAGCGGACTGTATAATTATTAAAGTGATAAAGAATAAGATAACAGTCTACAGAAGCTGTAAAGCATTACGGGAAGGCAGTATGGATTTCTGCTCGCCAAGGGTCATAATTGTAAGGAGTGACTGGCAGCAGCAACTTGGTTTTAGTGACTGATATTGTGATCAATGGTATTTGAGATAGTGATATTGTGATAATAGCTATTTTTTGCTTCTTTTTAATTACATTTTTGTTACAGTCAGTAGGTAAGTCAACACCAGACAAAATTAAAATTCCATCATGAGTGTTGAGATGAGCAAAGATGAATGAATTTTTGAATTTCTTTTAAGAACACTTGTACTGTCATGTCAGTCAATGAATGCTGACATATTACAAAATCTATAATAGGTTGTCCATGCTAGAATTTGTATTTGTAAGTCGCTCTGAATAGGAATGACTAAGAGACTTAAACCATTCTAGAATATAATAATGCTAACATAAATTGCATGTTAGCAGACATATAAAGAAGTTAGGTGTCCCAGATCACACAAATTAACACAATATGATAATAATGGAATAATAATGGAAAATAGCCTATTTTTTTTTTTTACAGAATCTTTGCTGTCATTTATAAGGAAACATATACGTTTCTCTTGACTGAATGAGTGCTGATGGAGAGACCGTTAATCCTGTTGTTTAACCAGTGTGATACAGAGTATAGGTCTCTTCATGCACTTTGAAAATAGAGCTGTAGTGTTGGGTCATAGAAGATCAAACCCAGAAAAGGGCGGATCATACAACGGATCAATTACAGAGTGACAGTACTCATTACTTTGGAAGGTGGAGTCAAGCTGAGCGTCTTTCTCTTTCTAGCACGCACACGCACACACAATTTCTTTTTCAACCCCATCAATTATTAAGCAGTGTAATTTTACTTTGTCACACATCTACTCTGTACTCATGCCCTGGCCTTGTGAGCTTGGCTCAGAGAAGGCTTTTTGTGGTCATATACTTGAGGTAACAAGTCTCAAGCGCCTCATAATTACAGAGATCTAAAATCCAATGGGGCCCAAACCGCATCAGCTACCGCAAATGTGTCTTTTACTGTCTTCTCTTCCACGTAATGACACATTTTAACCAAGAGAAGTGAAGAATGAACAGGAAACTGGTTGGATTGTTAGCTGGATGGAGACGGTCGATGTCTATCAGTGAAGAATGTGATGACCTGTGTTTAAAGCCTTCACTAACAATACTGTATCGGAGATACATCTTTTAAGGTAAGCAGAGGACAGTTTTAAACAGAAATTGAGCATAATAGAGGTGGTTTTAATAAATAGACTTGGTGTCAATTTGTGAATTTCAAATTAGGCAGCACTGAAACAGAAATCATTATGACTCTCTTGGGGAAAAGCAAGAGCAGAAGATTAGAAATTCTGCCTTATTACACCAATGAGATTAACCATTAAGATTGAGAGCTCCATCACACTAGAACTCACAAAGGCAGAAAAGTATCTTTCTTTGATAAAGATAAAATAATCTAAAGTTGAATTACTTAGCAGTGTGATTAGCTTTTCTACAAAACCTAGTGAGCTTCTTGCTGCCCACATAAGCTGATTTGTGACCACCTACATGGGCAACAACTACAGACATCATACAAAATATTTTTTTGGAGATTCCACAGATAGAGTTTAAACAGGCAACATGAGAGGGACTGTGTGATAGTAAACATAAATAGGTATGAGTAGTACTAGAGTCAATTTTTATAATTTGAAACAATTGTAGCTACATTGCAGTATTGAATTAATTCAATTATTTATCTTCCTTCATTCTATATCTAGTATTTTATTTTATTTTTTAGTTTGTTGCTTTGTATTTTGGTGAGGCTTCCTTAGAATTTGGTAAAAAAAAATAATAAATAAATAAATAAAAATAAATAAACAAGGTATCTGAGGAGGCCAGCCTTCAAAGCTACTGTTTGATGCTTGCAAATGAATGAGCCATCCAGGTTTTAGTGAGTGAGTTTCCAGTCACTGTATATTTAAATATCAAATTTTCTTCGGTTTTTATGTCACTCTCAGTGCATGAGGTTAAATATTTGCCTTCATTCTTGTTTGCTAAAAAATGAGCATCAGATAAGACTCTGACATTGTCCACCCCTCAGACTAAAAGTAAAATAATGAGATAACAAAAGAGCAAAAGGGCGCCACACCTCGTGTTTATCTCCAGTTGATTATACTGTGATCACATCATCATTGTGACCAAAACTGCACTTTAAACTACATCATGGTTACTCTGGTGGAGTGAATGAGAGTGTAAACACTGCTGCAGGAAATTCAAAGCTTTTTTTTTTTTTTTTTCACCCCAGCAGGAATGGCTGTGGTACTTCATATCCTAGCAGTGTCAGTTCATTTCCTTCATTGAAACATTTCAGCGGCTTCCCACCTGACACCGAAGTACTGAGTTTGTAGTCAGCCGAGTTGTTCTTTTGCTTTGCTGCTGAGGGAAGTTAGTTTGATGGATGCCAATTTTTGCTCTCCCTCAGGCTAGAGGAATTTTGCTTATTTTTTTATGAATGAATGGATTCATTCAAAAGCTCTGTGTAGTGCATGCAGTTTTCAGTGTGTATAGATAGCATCAAGTTCCTACCTGTCTGGGAAGGAGTGCCAGTTAAACACTGCTGTTTAACTGGCACTCTTCATTGATGTTTTTTGAACGTTTTGTTCAACTGTTCCCAATAGCTATTGTTACTGTACAATGAACAAAACATCCAACGAACATCGGTGAAGAGTGGCAGTTAGACAGCAGTGGGGGATATTTAAAAAGTGATGCTGCATCTCAGGTTGAGGGTCTGGTGTCTTTTTTCATTTGTGCAGATGGAACTCGCATGCCAGTTCCACCCCCGCAGTGAGAGATCATGTGATTGGATGTTATACTCTATTCATCACTCTTCTAATGAGCTCATTGGTCCACAGGTCTGTAGTTAACCTTGTTTGTAAGAACAACACTTTGGGTAATTGAGCCTTCAGCATCATCAATCAAATGGATGTGCCAAGAGCCTTGGGCTTCTTTTGTGTTAGCTATGCCACTGTAGCTATGCCAAAGAAGGTGGCATGTTACCAGCCACCGGCATGACAACAATAGCCATGAATTTAAATATCAAAAACAAATTGTAACTTGAACTACACCTGTTCTTGCCTTGTAAACTCTGGCTTTTGTGGGATGTAAACAAGACCTCTGATATTCAGGTCGATAATCGAGATTTATTGTTGCCAGGCAACACATTATTTGCACAGTCTTGGACTGGTCTCTGTAGTCTGTGTAAGGGCTACTCTGTGTACACAAGATTAGTACACAGACGGGCTTTTTAAACAAGCACAATGTTATCGTGTGCCCAAGGAACATATGTGCAGCGTGTTGTGCTGAAATCTATCGTTTTGTACAGAATCTCTGAAAGTGGCTCAAACTGGATTATTGCAACAGAGTAGGGCAAATGTGTCCTTTGTTAGTTAGTTAGTTCCCTCTGTAATCAATCCGTTTGGATACTTTATACAGGCCAGATGTTGCTCCAGCAGCCATGGTGACAATGCTTAGTATGCTAGAGGCAGCGTTTGACTGAATTTAAGATGAGAGAGGACTTTGAATACAGCCAGGGCTTCCAATGTGGCAACAAGTACAATAATGAACTCCCCCTTCTTCAGAATAGCCTTGCATCTGCATGCAAAACCATGCCCCTGGCCAGTAGGGTATCCCAAAAGCAGGAAATACTGGGAATGAGGGGGTCAGAGGCAAGGAATACTGGAAATGAGAGATGCTGGCACTGAACCATTTAAATTGCTGCATCTGAGAATCCACAAATGAAGAACCAATTCATGCAAAAATGTATATAAAAAATAAACTAATATTTGAAAGTTATAATGTCTTATTAAAGTGCAGAGAAAGAATTTTGATTCTGGCCATTAATACATTCACGTAAACTCAGACCTATATGTAAGTAAATGATGAGAAAACAGTGTGAAGTAGCATGTGAAAATCGGTGATTTATAAGCACAATGACATTTTGTAGCGTAAGTCTGTTTGTCACTGCCTCTCATCTTATATATGTATCATATTTGATTCACTGCTGCTGTGAATAGCCAAAGCTGATGATTTTCAGAGGCGTTTCTGAGCTTTTCTACAAGAATCCACCAGATGGCTGTAAAAATAAACCCTGCTAAATATGTGCAGTGTGGGTGAATATATGACAGCGGAGCTGACAAAAATAATGCTTCATTGCCTCAGGCATCTTTCTTTGGGAGACTGATCTGTAATGTACACAGAAAGAGAAAGGAACACAATGTGAACGAGAACAGAATGTGAGTGTGTTTTTTGTACATGTCAGTGTTGAGACTTTATCCTGAAAATTGGAATTATCAGGTCATGAGGTGACATATTTTTCATATTTCAGCTACTGACATTTTTTCTTTATTTTCACTTGCAAGTCATATTCATTTACACACTTTGTGGTATTATAAAAAGCTTACTTTTGAACAAGAATAATATCTGATGCATTATATTTAATGGTAATTCATGTGTACACAGAAGTGGGTTGAGGTTATTCCCTACAAACAATACTGAAGTATCTGTCTAAGATGGTATATTTACAGTACTTCCTGTCTTTTCATGCGAACGCATGTTTATATTTGCTCAGACAGTCTGCATGGGCAGGGAGTCTGCATGCAAATATAGTCTAACGTGTGAACATGACTCATTTATTGCGTAACCATCCATGATTTTTTCATCAGTCAAGCTGTGTGGAGTGTTGATTTGCAAGACAGCTCTCCAGCTCCAGTATCTATTGATTTTTTTCCATTGATGTGAGGGGATGACAACAGATCAAATCACCAAACATCACACAGGCTCATTTCATAAACCTGACTGTATTATTAACCAGATGGCAATGGTACTTCAGCCATCTGCGCTTTTGTTTTGGCCCAAAAACCTAATTGGCCAATAGGAGTTTGTAGGCCCTGAGATACACCTGCCACCTGTTTTGAGCTTTATGCAAATAGAGTGAATATAATAGTTATTATTAAGTGTGTCTGCACTGGTACCTGACTGAAATGGTTTTGATGTTGGTGGGTAATGTATTATATGTTCATATATAATAGGAAGGAGTACTCTAATGAGTCTGGGGTTTAATTAATTGCTGTACATCTGGTGAGTCATTTAATAACTGATGAGAGGTTTGTGTCTGTTGTCAGTACAAGGATATTGAAGTTCTGTTCCAAAATCTAATGAGATCTCTTACTGTCTTATAAAGACAGCTGCCTTGTAAACCATTTATAAATGCTTTACATAGGCACCAACCACATGTGCCACACATACTTGACTCCTGGCAATTTATTCCAATAGAGTTTGATGTCAGCATGTTATATTAAAGGGATAGTTCATCATCAATGCATTCACTAGGTTTTGGAACAAAGTGTACAGATTGAGGATGTGCTTTTATAGTCTATTGTTAAGTGATGGAACATGATGGAAACAGTAAAAACTCTCATGTGTGTGTGGGTGCTGTTGAAAACTCTCAGGTGCATACTATCTGTCCCCAGGACTGGATATATTTATGAAGTGTTTTGTCTGCAGAGTTCATTATTGTTACAACAGAGCAGGTGACGTCATACACACTTTAATTAGTCACAAGGGGGAACATATACTGGGATCTTTGGTTCATTTGGGCTTTTAGCAGACAGCTTTTGTGTTTCTTTCTAGATGACTAGTACAGAAAGTGCTTTATATGATGAACCTGGGTATTCTGTGGTATAAGCCAGACACTTATAGCAACATGTACTGTTCTCCGATTTTAGGTTGACATAAATTAAGCTTAACTTATAAGTATAAAAGCAAGCTTATTAACTCATATGATATTACAATCTAACATTAAACTGTATTGGGTGATGGTGTGAGAACCATCTATGTATGTTTGCTGCATATTTATCCAGATATTCAGAAGCTGTCTACTGCATCCATGTGCCTCAGTGAGCATGTTGCCAAACGGAGAAAGCTCAGTCTGGAATCACCACATTCCCAGAGCACCATTCTAATGCCTGGATGCTCCAGTAGTTCTAAAAGCAAAGCAGCTAAATATAGACCAAGGCTTGCATCCTCCCCCTAAGCTGATGGCGTAAGTACAACAAGACATCATGGTACTAAGCACGGGACTACCATTTTATCAATTCATTATCATAGCCGACTAGTCTGCGCCTCAGACGGCCTGCCCACAATCTGTTCGCTAACCATCTGATGCGTATTGCTCACAAAACAAGGAAGTACTTTGTCAGTCTGGACAGTTCTAATCTGATTGGTTGGCTTTACACAACTTCCGGGAGCAAGGGGGCACAGTATTTTTTTTTTATCAGTCCACCTGAAACAAAGTCATGTTTACAAGATACTGGACTGATACAAGGAGTGCTTTTAAGGATGAAATAATCACTGGATTTGCCAAACGTTTGCCAGGTTAGTGGCATCAAATACTTGAAATTTTTTGAGTTTTGTTTGTGGAACTTAGAGTTACAGTACAGTCCAAAAGTTTGGAACCACTAAGATTTTTAATGTTTTTAAAAGAAGTTTCGTCTGCTCAACAAAGCTACATTTATTTAATTAAAAATACAGTAAAAAACAGTAATATTGTGAAATATTATTACAATTTAAAATAACTGTGTACTATTTAAATATATTTGACAAAGTAATTTATTCCTGTGATGCAAAGCTGAATTTTCAGCACCGTTACTCCAGTCTTCAGTGTCACATGATCCTTCAGAAATCATTCTAATATGCTGATCTGCTGCTCATGAAACATTTAATGTGTCATTATTTGATGAATAGAAAGTTCAAAAGAACAGTGTTTATCTGAAATCTAATCTTTTGTAACATTATAAATGTCTTTACTGCCACTTTTGATTGATTTAATGCATCCTTGCTGAATAAAAGTATTAATTTCTTTAATTTCTTTTCAAAAAAATAAAAATAAAAATTCTTACTGACCCCAAACTTTTGAACGGTAGTGTATAATGCTACACAAGCTTTGTGTTTCAGATAAATGCTGTTCTTTTGAACTTTCTATTCATCAAGGAATCCTGAAAAAAAAGTACACAACTGTTTTCAACATTGAAAATAATCATAAATGTTTCTTGAGCAGCAAATCAGCATATTAGAATGATTTCTGAAGGATCATGTGACACTGAAGACTGGAGTAACGATGCTGAAAATTCAGCTTTACATCACAGGAATAAATTACTTTGTCAAATATATTTAAATAGTACACAGTTATTTTAAATTGTAATAATATTTCACAATATTACAGTTTTTTACTGTTTTTTTAATTAAATAAATGTAGCCTTGGTGAGCAGACGAAACTTCTTTTAAAAACATTAAAAATCTTAGTGGTTCCAAACTTTTGGACTGTACTGTATGTCTGTGAATTTTTTTTTGCATGTTTCCCCAAATATTTCTAGGGTTTTCTGGATTGTTGCACCTTTATTTATTCATTTATATACTTACTTTCATGGTTGTCTGTTATGGTATATTTCAGATAAACCCACCCCTAAGTGACACCAAAAACATAAGAAATCTTGGTTGGTTGCACTACACGTCAGTCAGACAGTGTCTCAAGGAGCTCGACTGCACTTAACACCTATGATTCCTTGCTATCACACTTCTGCAGGTCCTTTCACAGCTTTTAGTCTCGAGTACTATGCCTCAGTGATTGGGTTCTATGTCTCAGCAAATGGGTTCTGGCAGCCCTTTGATTTCTCACTATCAGAAACTACAAGGCAATGATGTGAGAGTTAACACAAACCCAAGATCAGCCCTTCTTCTTACACTTCCCACTTAAAATGACCCAATGCTGTTATCAAAGGCCCAATTCCTTAGTGCTTACTGATGTTTCCCAGTAACCACAGTGACAAATGCCATGACAGCCATCCCAGCATACCCTGCTCCCCTCTGACCACAGCCTGACATGTGGCACTACATTAGCTTGCTTCCTGGGGGGATGGACATGTATTTATTTTGCATTTTATTTTGCATTTTACTTGTGTACTACAAGTACATTCTTTATGCTGCACCTTGATTTCTTATTTGTTTTAGACACTGGAAGTTAAGACAGATTTGATAGTAAATTCTCTAAAAGAACTGCCTCATATTTTGTGCTGTGCAGGCCTAGCTGGATGAACCTGAGATGATATTATCATTTATGATTAATGAGCCTGATACTGATGACATCTTCAAACATTCACATTCAGGGGTGCATAATCATTATCAAAACCATATTTTTTTGCATATCAGATACCATTATCCAAAGACTGAAATAGGATGATCTGCATTGTGTTAAAACTCCACATACTCCAAAACCACAACAGTCAATCAGAGATCAATCATTGTTATTGTGCTTTAATGAATAACTTGTTAAAGATTCTTAAGAATAGATAAGATAATACAAATTCAATCACATCACATAACCTAATCACTGTAAAATGCTTTGATATGTGTGCTGTATGAATGTCTGAATTTATATTTTTATAATGATTCACCAGCAGCAGTATTAGTGAGTGTAGGCCTTTTGTGTAGAACATAATCTAATATATACATAGCTCCTGTTTGGGAACTAAATGTACAGTAAGTGGAGGCTGTAATGTTGCTGCACCCACTCCACCCTCTAGTGGACAGTAATTTCATTTGTCATGCCAAAATAACAGGTGCTGATAATGTAAAAGGAAATTAATAATTTAAAATATAATATGCATATATGTACGGACACAAAACATTCTTCATTGTCAACAGGAAAGGCTGGAGAGATGAAAACTGTGTCAAAGCTAAACATAATGTTTACTTGTTTATTCCTAACAAAACATTTGTAACAAGAGGGGGAAAGGGTCAGTTGGTCAATAAGACCCAATAGAAAGTTAAAAATGATAAGGCAACATAATTTATTAGTATTTAAGGCAATTTCTGGGTGTTACCTTTTATAGAGATTTGACACAAGCGTCATCTTTCAGAGGGACAAACTAGAATTAAACAGTTCTGTTCATGTGATTAATTACACCAATGTAAGAATGTTCACATGAAATCAAGAAAGTCTGCACTTTCGTTTTTTGACAACTCTGTGAAATACCTAACTCAAAAGTTGAAATTGTATGCTTTTATTGTGTATGATGTGAACAGGATTGAAAGCATGAAAAAAATGATATCTCATGAAATATAGCCTACACTATGCATATATATAACCAAACTCTGTGGCACCAGGTGTGTAAGCGAACTTGTGCTCTATTTGTTACTTCGGATGTGGTTGGTGGACTCTGGGAGTCCTCTGGGAGTATGGCAAGCCATTTTAACATGTAGGCCTATTCTTTTGTTTTTATTTTAGTAGCCTTGTAGTTACTCATTTTGTAACTTGTTTTAAAGAAATAACAGAAATATATACTATAAAAGATTTGAGTAATTACAACTAACTAAAAATAAGTACTAGTATTTAACGAATAAGGAATAATGAAATAGTGAATAGATATGGTGCATTCAAGTCCTCTGGGAAAATTTGTGTTTACAAGTTGGGAAGTATTGTTTACAACGTCAAGTGCATTCAAGTAATTTTCGTTGGAGTACCTTTTCTTAATCAAGTACATAAAAATACAGAACGTTTTTATTTATTTTTTTTACTTTTTTGTCTCCCCCCATTAAACAAAACTAGAAAGTACACCCCCCACCCCAATATTTTGTACCATGATTAATGGAAACATATGAAGAATTGTTAATTAACTATATGCAACATGCGTTCTGAGCTTTTATGTCTAGTGCTAATAGTTGTGTGAGCCGCTCTTATCGCTACGCCAATGAGAAAATGTGTGACTAAAATTATTCATTATTATATCGATAACTTACTTCCTTAAATGCTACGGAGAAAAAAGGCAAATATAAAAACATTCACATAAAAAGACCCAACGAGAAAAGGAGGAGAAAACGTTTATTAGAATGTATCGCACTTTACAGTATTGTAGTAACAGTTAGGCCACTGTGGTAAATTTTGTTTGGTAAAACTTATTGTACAATTAATAGTCAAGTCACTTTTATTTATAATGCAGATTGTGTCAAAGCAGCTTTACAGTGATAACTGGTATATAATTTTGGCTGCACAGCGGCTCTTAAAGCTGCTGTCCATGATTTTTGGCCCTCTAGCAGTTAATAAACAGAACTGCACGCGTCTTGCGGAGGAACATTCTAGCCGGAGCTACTTTTCTCTGTGTATGTCTATGGCAAGTCACACAGTTACTGTGATACTCTGCGGCGAGACCTATCAGTCCGAATATAAACACTTATTACAAGTGTACCATAATGATTCAGGATAAGACAAAAACATGGTTTGGAAAATGGATTAATGTTGTATATTCTCATTATATAATCTTTGTAAATCTTTAACACAAAAAAAGTTGCGGACTACAGCTTTAAGGAAAATGGTGTCAATCATAGACTGTAAAAAAAGATGGACGCCGCTTCCTTCCATTGTATTGAACTGAAGCCAAAACGGATGCCGATGGGCGTTGACACGTTACGCAAAAACGTCAGTTTGGAACTGGGCATGCGCAGAAGGAATTGTCAGTGGAGCCCGGAGGCGGAGTCGCGGTATCAAACTTCCGCCCAGATGGCTGCGTCATCATTGATGTATTTTAAATAGGCTATATAAATTATGTCATTTAAAATTCTACCTATAAAATAATAGGCTATTCTGTTTCTAGAGCAATAATATTTTGAAACAGCAAATTCAGTAGATAAAATCAATATAATATGCCACTAGAAACAACTCTAAAATGTCAGAAACGGTCCTGCCATTTTAAATAAAAGGTTTAAACTAACGTTACAGGAGATCTATTGCTGTAGACAGTGCTCTATAATTAATTAGAGTAAGCTATCATTAGTTTTATCCTGCTAATTATCATTTTATACCCATAAAAATAATTAGTAACTGCCAGATAACGATAACCTGCTTTTTTTCCCGTCATGGCTAATGTTAGGCGTGTTATCTTAACTAATAACGTTTATTAATTAGCTTATGAAGCCCACATTTAACGTTACCGAGAAAAGCTCTGATATCCGTCAGATCCTGTAGGTCAGTTACTACAGTTTACTGCTGAAAAGCTCATTTTGTCGGTGTGAAATTACACAGAAACTGAAAATTAATAGTTATTTATTTATCTTCACTCTCCCCTCGAAGCCCCGACAGTCCTCAGACAAGCTGTCAATCAACTGTGAATCACGATGACACGCCCCGTTTCTATAGCACCAAATTGCTAGCTAAAATCAAACTTATCCCAAAAACGAACAATTGAATATAAATCAGCGTGATAACAATTATCTTAAATGACCAGAACCATCTTTCGGAAAATTTTATTTGAAGCATAATTTATTTTTATGTTTTAACTTAAGTCTCATTCGTCTGCATTGAACGGGCGAGGTTTATGACCTGTACTGCATCCAGCCTCCAGGGGGCGATCAAAGAGCCCGCAGCTTCACTTTTCAGGACGTATGAGACACACCCGGTGTCAATGCAGGCAGATCAAAGCACTGTTGAATATCAAATGTCAAGTGTCCCCAACTAAGCAAGCCAAAGGTGACAGCGGCAAGGATTAATAATAAATAAATAATCTGTTAAGGGAATAGATTTTTCAACATTAGATTAATTACACCGATGGCATGTTGTGTTTCTAAATGTATAATTTTTTTATAACAAATGCTATATAGATTAAAAAAAAAAAAAAAATCACACTGCAACCCAATCCCCAATGTCCAAACCAAATCTATGCCCTTGTTTGTAATAGACATTAGCCACTATTGCATTAATAGATACTATTCATATAAATGTAAAAACGGCTTGCCGCACTGGGAGGGGAGAGAAAAGAAGGTGGAGGCGAAAGAGAGTGATAGATAAGTCCAGACAACACCCTAAACCGGTTTAAAGTATATTCCTAGTGTATGTGTGTGAGAGAATGCTACGGGCTGTGCAGAATTTCCTAGGCCCAAAAGTGCGGAGCAGTACAGAGCCATGCGAGCGTCTTTGTTTGTTTTGCACGTTTCCAAGCGATGATAACGCGAATTCGGTTAGCGTTTGAGGAAGCAGCCCCTAGAGTTGGCTTGCTCAGGTCTGGATGTAGCTGATTGGAGTAGCAGCAGTCAGAGTGGGTGATCACAGGGAGGAGGGGAGAGACTCTGAAGTGGCTTTTCTGCGTGTGTGTGATTCTCCAGCGGCCATGTTAACCAAGAAACCTTGCGCTGCTGCTACTGCTGTCTACCCGACTGGTAAGGAACCCAATTCCCGGATCTAAGAGGGCGACGCCGGGCACGTTTATTCTCCGGATGGGATTGTGGAGATGGATTATTTATCCGATTTAAATGCTCCATAACGCTTGTAAGGCTCGCAGCGTTTCGTTTTATTGCTCGTGGTGGCTATATGGTTGAGTACAGTAGCTAAAATCCCCGGAAACTCCATTAAAAAACCCCGTTGTCGGCCGTTCTTGTATTTAGTGAATTGTTGCTGTTGCTATAGCGACTATATATAGAAACCAAGCGTTTTGGATTAATGCCTCTTAGATTTATTGGGGGTTTTATAGCTCGTGTGTCTGTATAAAAGGTTTTCGTTGTGGTGCCTTTTTTTGTTTGTTAAAATGGTGTAAATATCATTCTGGTTCACTTTACATTTCTAACTTGATTTTATAGGCTAACGTTACATCTGATGTATCGATACATGTAACGGAGCTACGTACAGTTTTCCGTTTTCTGGACAACCTAGCCTTTAACTATATATTTTGCCTTTTAAAAATACTGACAGGTTAAAGCAATTTCCCGAAAACATGTTTATTATTTTCCACAGGCAAAGGGGGTGAGATTTGCCAGCTACAGTCTTCCCCCGGACTGGGCATAGGGGGTCCCCGGGCTGGAGCAGGGACTGAAGCCACATCACCCGTCACATTACCACCACTCAGGAACAGCAACTCTCTCACGGTAAAATTAACGTTCTTGCTTGCACTTTCCACAATGCATACCTCGTTTGTTCTCGTAATCTGAGTTTTGCTACCATTTTAGCATAAATTTTGGCTAGTGCATGAGTTGAAGAACTAAGGGTTTTCAAACTCATTAATGGCGAAGACCAAAATAAAGGTTTGCTATGCATCTTAATGTAGAAAGACCCATTAATACTGTCTGGAGCATGACATTATAATATTTTTGTCACATGTACTGAATCTAAAGCATTTTTTAAAAAATATTATCTGGAAAATATTTACTTTGTATTAGCTTACTGTGTGTTTTCCTACCCTTTTAGATTAATGTTAGAGGTAGTTCCTGAAGAAAAACATTTTCACTCTAATTTGAATTTATTTAGTGCTTTGTGCTTCACAATAAATGTTTACTGCATTTTTACAGATAATAGTTCCTTACAAATTACAGTGAGCAAGATAAAAGTTATAGTTAACACATTAGGTTTGACAACCTTAAAAAAATAAATGTATTAAAATCTTTTTTCTCTTTCTTTCAAATTTTCTACCTACCCATTAGCACTGTGTTGCGGCCTCCTGAGGGCCACCCAAACACCCGTTTGAAAAACCCTGCTTTATAGCTTGTGTTATTAAGGGCCTTGAAGTAATGGTCCATGATTTACAGATTGCAAACCTGTTTTTGACACAGAGTATTGTTTATGCGCATCATTGCTTGTAAGTGACTAAATGAATGCAGCTAGTGGAGTTCAAAATAACCAGATTGTATGTCATTTTTGTGAGATGTTACATTAGGAATGCATGACAGAAAGGGTCTTCTGAGTCTTATATGGATACAGAATTACAATGTAATGATTTGACGGTGCACTGTATTTGGAAGGTATGCATTTTTAAGAGACAGTAGCAAGAAGATTTTTACAGTAATTTCAAGATGTTGGAAACAAAATGCATGTTTTAAACCCATGTGTTGATAAATTAAAACATTAATTTTGAGAAAAGGCATGGAATATCAGTTTAAACGGTGAAAAACATTCAGATTTGAGCAGTAGTAATGACCAGTGGCTCTCTCAGAGTCATTGGTTTTTGTATTGTGTTGAGATGTTGCCATTTGTGGGGGATGGGAAACACTCAGGCTATCAGTGTTGAAGCCAACAGGCACAGTAGAAATCTGTCATCTTGTAAATTTCCTTATTTAAAGCTATTCGTCCAAAATCTTAATTCATTGAGCCTGCACGGCAAGGTGTTTTCCATGGTGTAGGAATAAAAAAAACGTGAAAAATTATTCAGTTTGCTAAAACCCATGCAATGCACGACAATGAAATAATTAGCTTATTAGTAATGTTTAAAGAATTGCAGTTTATGTAAATGTATTTGACACATCACTGAATTAAATAAAATAATTGGATCAATGCCATTTATGACTAAGTAGCTGTGAATTCTTTATTTAGCTGTCATTCTAATAGGGGTTAATATAGACACAGACTCGCATGGTAGGCACATTTGTATGTGTGCATAGTCTTACAAGACAGAATTCCTGCCACATGTAATGAATCAAATTACATCTTAGCATTGTATTTGCAAATCTATCTCTTCAAACAACATATATATTTAATGACATTTAATTGCTAATCTAAGATGAAAGTATATGAATTTCATTATGCCTTATTTCAGTGAATAAATAATAAATAAAATAAAATGATGATTATTGATTGAAGACTGCTTCCAATGAGAACTTTTTCAGGTTTCTGCAGATGCAAAATAAGATGGAAATAAGCTTACTGGAAATTATAAATTCCACCTTGCTCTCACTTATTACTTACATGGTGATTAGATGTCAGGATGAGCCATGATGTGATGATGCTCAAGTTAACAGTACTGATTTTGAAGGGCAGTATGTTGGGCTCATTCCTACTTGGTTATGTAACACATTACATCAACAAATTAGAGCTGATTGTGTATAAATATACATATAAGATCTTAAAATTAATTTGATGTGCTTTTCAAATGTCAAATTCCCAGTCAAGTTATGTATGGCGTTTAGTAGGACATTTAGGGACGCACTGTGTTGATTTTGGCTTTGAAGCTATTTGGAAGGTTACTTCCAGTTATATGCCAAAAGTTTTAGATGGGCCAGCCACTCATGTAAGAAGACATAATTACAAGGACAGCAATACTTATTCTGTCTTTATGTTTTGGTGTTAAATTTGAGTCTCATACCTTTCAGTCCAGTTAACATCATTAAGGCCAGTTGAATCACAGCCTTTTAGAACTCCTCTCAAGCTGTATTTTATTTTGTATATTTTGCCGAGTAGTTCAACATTAGCATGATTGCCATGCTCACTATATTCCACAGACCAAATGTGTCTTTTGTTCAGCTCCAGTTGTGTCCTCTACAGCTGTCAGTAAGCAAGCATTTTCCACGACCTCCCACCTGTTCAGATCCTGTTTGAATTAACCAGCAGGGTGACCAAGTACAACAAAAGGTTGAAATTAAAGCTTTATTCAGATTCATTTTTAGTTCCTAGAGGCTAATTTTAAATCTCATTAATCTCGTGTATGGTGGATGAGCTCAGTAGTCAGTTCGTGTGACACTGTCTGCAGGAGCTGTACAAAATTTTCAGACATTGCTCCTGTAGAAAGTATTTACTTTTATGATGGCTGGTAAATTATTAAGACTGTCCTGCTTATTTAAAATGGTGTGATTTATTTTGTGACACTAAACATTGGTTTATTGATTTAAGGTTAGATATTGGTTACATTTATATTTGAATGGTTTTCTACAGTTTTCTAAACTAGAGGCTTGTCATTAAGCAGGACATCATTGACACTGCTAGTCATGTGTGAGACATGGCCAAAGGAAAAAAATCTGCCTGTATTTTAAATGTTTTTAGAGTAGATTGTATCAGAGCCTTTGGATTTAGAGTTCAAAGGGTATTGCTCTTAATCTTCAGCCAGAGGTGTAGAAACATCAGCACTAGACATCTGGGGATTAGAGATGCATTGAGATGAAAAGAACTGTAAATATCTGAAGTCTTGTATTGCCCTGATATGTTATGTACACTTGGAGATTATCACTCTCTCTGCATGTGAATCTGAAAAGGCTGAGAATAGACAATAAAGCACAGTTAAGTGGATCATGAGCATTATCATTTAAAACAAAAAAATAAACACTAAACCATTAAAACTATCTGGCTGAAATAACAGGACAACAGTCATGTCAAGGGGAGTCGTGTTCAAAGGTTTAAGAGCTTATATTTTTGTGAAAAATGAGAAGGTTGCCACAAACATCTGACTGAAGCAACAGGATGTCCTTGTAACAACAAGATCCAGAGGTAATCGCATTATCAAGGAAGTAAGCATCTTGCAGGGTAGGAGATTCAGGAAAGCAGGAAATTCATGTCTAATGTCTTTAAATAAACAACAAAAATCCTCCAAGTCTCTCATAGCTGAATTCCACATGCTAAAAACGAGATATTGTCTAACATCAAATAGCATTTGAATGAAAAGGTTAAGAAATTACACCACACTTTGGACACCAAATCTCTTAGACCAGTTATGTAACATAGTGAAGTAAATTATACAAACCAGCAGGACCTGTCATGTTACTAATTTAATTAATAACGTATGCAAATAAACACGGAATGAATTTTTTGCACGTCTATTGTAGATAATCATGGAAAAAATGTTAGTCATTCTTACAACAATTTGGCCTGGAGTGACCTCCCTTCCACCCTCCACTATGTTGAGAGGCTGCTTTGAATATTTTGCTTGCTACAGTAGACCAGACTTAGGATACTTCTGCCAGGATTGACAGGGTTGGAATGGCTTGGATATTCAGTACCTTTAAAAGGTTCTATGACTGTCTCTTGTATGTCAAATCTAATGTATGCATTATCAGCTGTGTGTCCTTAATTTATTTGGGAAACAATCCTCAAATTATGCCTCTTGCTTTTGTTTTTACCCTATCCAGGCTGGAGGCAATAAGCACACAATGAATGACCATCTGCACGTCGGGAATCAACAGCAGATCCACGTTCAGCAGCTGTTTGAGGAGAACAGCAACAAACGGACAGTGCTGACTGCACAACCCAACGGGTTGACACCTGTAGGTAGAGCAGGCCTGGCCATGCCGGAGAAGCAGCAAGAAAGCAGCCAGTGTCGACAAGGCAGCTCAACTTCCATCAAATCAACTGAAAGCAAACCTAAGCCAGCGCCTTTGACTCCTGAGCAGGCCATGAAACAGTACATGTCTAAGCTTTCAGTGTTTGAACACCAAGAGATCTTCAGCTACCCTGAGATCTATTTTATAGGTCCAAATGCGAAGAAAAGACAAGGTGTAGTTGGGGGGTCTAACAATGGAGGTTATGACGATGATCAGGGCTCCTACATTCATGTGCCCCATGACCACATATCATATAGGTATGAGGTATTAAAGGTTATTGGTAAAGGCAGTTTTGGCCAGGTGGTGAAGGCCTATGACCACAAGAACCACCAGCAGGTGGCCCTGAAAATGGTGCGTAATGAAAAGCGATTCCATCGCCAAGCAGCTGAGGAAATTCGCATTCTGGAACATTTGCGCAAGCAGGATAAGGACTCCACCATGAATGTCATCCACATGCTGGAGAACTTTACATTCCGCAACCATATCTGCATGACGTTTGAGTTGCTCAGCATGAACCTCTATGAGCTCATCAAGAAAAACAAGTTTCAGGGCTTTAGTTTGCCACTAGTGCGCAAGTTTGCACACTCCATCTTGCAGTGTCTGGACTCCCTGCACAAGAACAGAATTATTCACTGCGACCTCAAGCCTGAGAATATCCTTCTGAAGCAGCAGGGGCGCAGTGGGATAAAAGTGATTGACTTTGGCTCCAGCTGTTATGAGCATCAACGGGTCTACACTTACATCCAGTCACGCTTCTACAGGGCCCCAGAGGTCATTCTGGGTGCTCGATACGGGATGCCAATTGATATGTGGAGCTTAGGCTGTATCTTAGCGGAATTACTTACAGGGTACCCTCTTTTGCCTGGAGAAGATGAAGGGGACCAACTAGCCTGTGTCATAGAGCTGTTGGGTATGCCCTCTCAGAAGCTGCTGGATTCATCCAAGAGAGCAAAAAATTTTATCAGTTCGAAGGGATATCCTCGTTATTGCACAGTCACAACCTTACCTGATGGCTCAGTGGTGTTGAATGGGGGAAGGTCACGTAGGGGCAAACTCAGAGGTCCACCAGGCAGCAGGGACTGGGTGACAGCACTTAAAGGCAGTGATGACCCCCTCTTCTTGGACTTTCTCAAACAGTGTCTAGAGTGGGACCCGTCCCTGCGTATGACCCCTAGTCAGGCCCTCCGCCACCCATGGCTCAGAAGACGCTTGCCAAAACCTCCCACTGGGGAGAAAACCACCGTAAAGCGGATCACTGAGGGTACTGGTGCTATAACTTCAATCTCCAAATTACCTCCCCCTTCTGGCTCAGCCACAAAGTTAAGGACTAACTTGGCACAAATGACTGATGCCAATGGGAATATACAACAAAGGACAGTGTTGCCAAAATTAGTCAGCTGAACACTACTTTTTTTCCCTTTTAAATGATGATATTGGAAATTGTTATTGATATTGGAAAGCTGAGCATTCAGAAGCGTGGGATTTTTAGGAAAGAGAGTTATTAATGCATATACACCATTAATGAACTGCTTCGTAGCACCTTTGGTTGGATTTTTTTTTTTTTTTTCTAGGAAAGCTCAAATGGCCAAGAAAGGGGGAACAACACTTTAAAGTTTTTATCTCAGGGCTTTGCTGAATGCTGCTTTGAAGGAGCATTCATACAATCTGGTCTATAATAACAAAAAGTCCCACTTTGGTTTAATACCTACATATTGTAGCATAAAAAGTAAATGGCCTTGCCACAGTGAAGTAATGGTAGGATACATTGTTTTGTGTGCTTCTAAAATTTTAATCACCACCCTCCGATCCTGTCATATAAATAGTGTGTTAAGGGATGAGGGTTAAAAATGCATTTTACTAAAAGTTATGCAATCTGAGACCTGTTGCATTTCAGCATAATTGTTGTCAATATCAAGAGTAGAGTGTTATAACAAAATCTAAGAGACTATGTAAGAGAAACAGGCAAAATGGAGAATGGATGTTGCAGACTGTTATGAGGTAGCAAAGGAACAATGTTTACATGATAGATGTGGTATGTGCCTATAAATCTCTTGACATTCCTTAAAAAAATTAAATGAGGAAAAGAGAGAGTGTCTAGATTGATGGCAAGTTTAAAGGAATTTATGCGGCTAAATGGAGACGATACTCAGCAGTACTTGACAGGTGTATGTTCATGTAATTATAAGCTATTCGCTGGAAGAGTTGCTTTTGACATTGTACTGTCCTGGAAGGGAAAAAAAACTGGTGCTTTACCTTTTTTATTTATTGTTTTTTATATATCTTGAAATGTAACACTTATGGAACAAAACAGTGTTGTTTAATCAGTTGAGTGAAGACTTGCCGATTTTGCAGATTAGGGTCTAGAATTAGTTTTGTTTGCTTGTTTTTTGTCTTGTCTCTAAAATGAATGCTTTTTTGCAGTGATTAGGACTAAGAATTTAATAATAGAAAAGCAGGACATTGCATTTACTTGAATGCAAGCAAGATAAATATTTTAGATGGACAAGGTTATGACAGAGTATGTCATGAATCAAGTCTCGAATCAAATCTATAACCACTAAGACAATACAGATGGCAACATTGCATACCTTCATATTGTTACATTATCACTGTGTGGACTTGCTAATATCAGGCCAGAGTTAAAATTCTTAAAGGTTGTTCCCTTTTTGATAATAAATAATGTTACAAATAAGTTATTAATAACACTTTTCCCTCAAATCCAGAACAGTTGGATTTGAAAAAGACTTTAGAACACAAAGACTGGCCATTTTTGTAGCATTTGTGACATAGAAAGAATAATTTGACTGACATGGGTGTAAAAGATTAGTAAGTTTAACTTATTTATTTCATTTTATTGTGTCAATGAAGAGCTAATATAGGTGGAACAAGTGGCCTGAATGTGGCTTGTATATCAATGGATTGATTTACGGTGTAATGCACAAAAAATATATCTGCCACTACTTTGAAATCCTACTCTAGCAGGAGGTAGTCCTGCTTACTTTCAGCCAGTCATGGATTGGGGGATGTGGAAGGAGGTCAAACTATGGGCTGTCAGGGAGACCAGCAAAGCTGTAATGCTCATGTTGATCCCTCCCCCCTCTCCCCCACTGGAGGCTGGCACAGTGCCCACCAGGCCTATTGCACACTGCACAGGGGCTCAGGCCCTTTTGGACACCCATAGTGCTTTACAAATGCAGAAGTTACCTGCCAACATCAGCAGGCATTTCACAATGTACTTTTCACTTTTTTATTGTTCTGTGAATTGACAGCAGTGTGGAATAATTGTGCCCTTAGGTTTAATACAATGTGCCTTTGGTTATCAATGCCATTCATTTTTTTTTCCCCCAAACAACAGTTCTCCCTTCCATTTACTTAGGAAAAACTCATGGTGATTCTCTTGCACATGTTTGAGCATTGCCCAAAGATACTTCCCAAACCTCGTTAAATGGGACTTGGGAACAAGTGGCCACACTGTAGAGGTTGTACATGCAGTTCAGACACTCTATCTTTTTTCTACTACGATTTGGGAGGAGAAATAACTTTAGGGCCCATTTCCACCAGGGATGTCTTTGAGACAACAATCACTACAGTGACATAGAACAAGTGTCTTCACCACTGCATTCATGTTGTCTTAACATCACAAGTATTCAAGGAGATACATTTGGTTAATTATATTACAATAGAAATAAGAACACATTTTAATATTTTACCTCAGACTGTTGTGATATTCTTGTACTTTATGAATCCAGGGCATTTGGTACATACCAAAGTGCATTCCTTTCTGTGTTAGTGGCTATGTGGGAAATGAAGCCAGATTTTCTCTTTTTACCTGATCAAGAGGCCATTCAAGCCACTCAAGAGCATGTCTTGAGAATGATAATCTTCTATTGAGAGGGAAGGATGCTTGAGCTCTATTAGACAGTCACATCACCTGTTAAAATGTCTGACAGATGTAGCATACCTCCAAACCTCTTGTTACTTGACATGGCTGGATGTATCTTTTGAGCAGTAAAAACTGCAACCCCATGAAATCCAGTGAGTCAGTTGTCATCCTAGTGTGCAATACAGTGGTAGCATTGTTGGGGAAAATCAAACTACATGGCTGAAAGTTACATTTTAAAAGGATGCTTTTTACTGTTTTTAAATGTATGCCCTAACTCTTGAATCTAGCTACCCACTGTCAGCTTCGTTTTTTAAAAACAAATCTTTAACAGAGGAACAAAGTTGACACGTTTATTTTCAGCCACAGAAATGTACTGTACATATGTGAATTTGTTGAGAATTCGATGTGGATGTGTACATATGTATAATGTTTTAATTTTGTGAAATGCTGCTGAAAACACTACATATATTGCTGTAGTGGGGTTTAATGTTGGCGGCCAGTTTAATGATACTGTATGTATTGTACAGCTGATGGAAGAAGAGGTTTTTTTCTAGTGATCATTTGTTACATTTTATTGTGTGGCTGGAATATATTAATAATAAAAGTTTTAATGTCCATCTTTACAAAACGCTGTTTGTGGTGACATCTTAAGAAACTAAAAGCTAAGTTTGTTCTGTATTTTAGTTCAGATCAGCTGTGTGACAGAATGCTTTCAGTGTTTGACCACACATACCACCCTTTGCTAATAACAGATACTGCTTAAATTTAATTTATACACCCTCAGACCATCCAAGATGCAGGTGAGGAACAGTAAAGCAGATTTTTAGCTGAAACCATGGTCCTCTGTGATTCATATAATGGAAGTCAATGGGTGCCATCACTAAAAATCTTCATCAAGCTAAAAATCTTCTTTACTGTTCTACTGAAGAAAGAAAAAAAGTCACCTACATCTTGGATGACCTGAGGGTGAGTAAATTAACAGCAAATGTTTATTTGGGTGAATTATCCTTTTAAGGGAAGTAACCAGAGGGTTGATCGTTCATTCGCCATAAGGACTGATGAAAAAACACTATTGTGGCTTTGACTTTGAACAAGGCCAGTTCACACTAATAACGATAACTACAACCATAACGTTTTAAAAATCTTTCTAACTTCCACACCACAACTATAATAACACAATATTTTTAGAGCATATTTTTTGAGCATTTCTTCCCAGCTGATGAATGATAAAAACAATAAAGCAAATCAAAATCCATCCGACTGTTCACAGAGTGAATTTAACATAAACAGTATGTTACTGTCAGTTATTGTTGGTAAAATTATGTTTATCATTCTTGGTGAGAATGAGAATAGCTTAATTGGATATTTGACTATGTATTGAATATATCAAAATATAGTATGTGAGCACGGATTAGAAGAGAAAATGTGTAAAGCACCGACAGTCGGCGCATCACCTTGCAACATTTAGCTATTTCCATTGAAAATAGTTGGCAACACTGCACATAAATTTGGCGAATTGTTATCAAAAAAATATCTGTTAAAAGGGCTGCAAAAGGATCTGGGCATCCAGTATTCCACATTCAGGTAAATATACAATTTTGCAATGATCCTCCCAGGATCCTCAGATTGGCAGTTGATCTGCAGGCAACATTTGAGTTTGATAGTTCAGTATAATACCGTTCATCCATTTTTTATTAATATTAGCAATGGCTAATAAAACTGGGGGAGGAGAACTTCTGCGCATGTCAGCATTATTGATAAATCGAACACAGAAATGTCTCAGGACTGTGTAGTGAGCCTTTGCAGAGAGAGATGTTGTCCATGCAACAACCATGCAAACACTGTGCTTTTAATAAAGCGTTCAAATATTGAGGGACTATAATCAATTTTTTTTTTTACTTGTAATGGGCAACACAAACCCACTAATGAGCAGCAGTCTGTTGTAAATTTTAGAGATTTGGGAGTGTGTGTAAGACCACCTATTGACTATGCATTTCTGCTACTGCTCTTGAGTCATATCCTGAGGCAATAAACAAAATTGATGCCAACAGTATTCTAGCTAGTGCAAATGAATGAGTCATTGCAATTGGAGAGAACTGAAAGGTTCTTCATTATCCTATCTTATGTGTACCGAAAGTTGTGAGAATGTCTGTGACTCCTCAGCTATAGTCTGATGTCCCAATACGTGTAATGTGGCTTCATGGAAAGTCCTCCATCTTTTGGTCAATACCAGCAACCAGTCATCAATACTGCATTGCGGTAGTTTTCTGAAGCAGAGAAATCCTTAACTTTAATAATGGTGTTTCTCTGGAGGAAGTCTTGGCATATGTAAATGTGTTGTCTGTAGTGCTAATGAATTCAGTGTTGATTCTCAGAAAAAAATCTCAGAAAGCACTGAGAATTTGTGATGTGCTGGGTCTTTTATAAGATTTTTGCAGGAGGTTGTGTTGCTGTCTTTGCCAATTTTGGTTTAAAAGAAAGACTATTATTAGACTTTCTAAATTCTTTACATTGCTGATAGAATAGGCTGTTAGTGCATTGATCAGTTCTGAGGCTACCTTTTCTTCTACATCATAATTACAATCATGCATATTTTTGAGTCTGTGCATGATATCAGGAAATTAAAATATTCTTGCTTTAACATCTAAGCCATTCATTTACAGCTTTGAAGACCATACCATTCATCTAATAGCCTTTCAGGTTAAGGTTAATATTACTTTGCTTTATGCTGCCAACAATCAACTGCTTCATACTTTGGATGGAAAAAATATCTAGATACCTTGAATAGCTATATTACTTTTAGAGTACATAAAACTAAAATTAAAGGTTTAGGTGTGATGATTTTTTTTTTTTTCCTGTGTAAAGCTCTTATGAATTACCCCAAGCTTTACTCACCATCAAGCCATCCTAGGTGTATATGACTTTTTTTTCTTTCTGACGAACACAATTGGAAAAAATATTAATAATTATCCTGACCCATCCAAGCTTTATAATGGCAGTATGCATTACCAAACGAGTATGAGTGGAAGAAAGTGTCTCCATTCACATCCATCATAAACATATTCCAAATGGCTCTGGAGGTTTAATAAAGGCCTTCTAAACAGAAGCAATCCATTTGTGTAAAAATTTATATTGAACAAGTTATGAAGTAAAATATCTAGCTTCCGCCAGACTGCCTTTCGTATTCTTCAAAAAGCTTACGCTGTACGTCCTACACGTCCCTATTCAACTTACGGGATGCCAGTTCCGTTTTTTCCGTTATTTGAATACGGAAGGCGGTCTGGCGGAAGCTAGATATTGTACTTCATAACTTGTTAAATATGGATTTGTTTTTTACACAAATGCATCGCTTCACTTCAGAAGGCCTTTATTTACCCTCCGGAGCCATGTGGAATATGTTTATGATGGATAGATGTGGATTGAGGCATAGCTCATACTCATTTGGTAATGCATACTGCTATTATAAAGCTCGGATGGGTCAGGATTAGGGCTGGGTAAAAAAATAGATTTTTCGATTAATCGTTTTTTAAAAATGTGGTCGATTCAAAATCGATTCTCAAAGGCCACGAATCGATTATTTTTCCATATTTATTTCCGCAAACATTGAACGTAAGATTAACGTTAATCTAATTACGAGTCTTCTCCACTAGATGTCACCCTCTTATTTGCCTTGCGCGATGTCACCAAGGAGCGAGAGGCGAACCTGTCATTCATTCATTCTGTGCTTAAATGGCGGTTTCAGGTGCTTTGTCGATGTTGATGCCACCTTCACATAAAAAGTCAGTGGTATGGAAGCATTTTAGATTTCGCAAGCAAGACGATGACGATAGTGTTGTGGACAAGAACAAAGCTATTTGCGTGATTTGTAATGCAGAGGTGAAATGCTGTAGTAATACTACAAATCTGCGGAACCATTTAATGAGACATCACCCAGACGTTACATATAGTGAAATATAGTGAATTTAACAATTGTATGCATTTAAAACTTAGAGATGGGTTCTGTTTTAATGTACCCAAGTGTACCTAAAATAAAAGAGTTTAATATACAGGTTTGTGGCTCTTAATTTCTTTTTACTAATTACCCACTTGTAAGCTTATGTTCACTGTTCTTTTTTATAAATATAGTATTTGTATTAAATCTATATTCATTGAGTTGAATCGAGAATCGAGTATAGAGAATTGAATCGAGAGTCAAAAATCGAATCGAGAATTGAAATCGAATCGTTTTGAGAGCTTGTGAATCGAAATTGAAACGATCTGGAACATCTGAATCGATACCCAGCCCTCGTCAGGATATTTATTAATATTTCCACAAAATAAATTCATATACACCTAGGATGGCTTGAGGGTGAGTAAAGCTTGGGGTAATTTTCATTTGAAAGTGAACTAATCCTTTAATGTTGCATTATACTGTTTTGAATCTTCCTTAATTTGAAACAGTTTTCTGTACGGCCATCTATTAACAGATTTTTCTTTCATGCTGACCAGGAATGAGTTAAAACTGGCAACCTTAATTCCAAAATATGAGCATAGTTGAACAAGAAAAACTACAACATGACTGTGAACAAAAGCAACCTTCCAGTTTATTTAAGACCAGTCAAACAATTCATGAAATAAAACAGAGTCAAATACATCAGCATAACTCAGAGACAGGAGGCAGAAGGGATTTTCTGTCTCCATGCAGTTTTCTGTTGTTTTGGCTTATTGGCCTTTCTTCGTTTTTGCTGGGCAAGCGAGTGTGGGAAGAATGCCCATGTGATAGACCTCCGTAAACAAACAGAGCTGGTGATGTCATACCACTGGAATGCAGAGGAATGCATTTTACAGACTGAGGGTGCCGTGAATAGGGGTATTCCCCCAGAGAGAAGGAAAATGATCCATCACTGTTGCCTGTTTTATCATATCCCATTAAATTTCATGAAAGTAAAAATTTTGTTGTTAGAAATTTTTGAAACTAATATATTGAAGAAACATTTTAATTTAAGAAAAAAAAAATAGATTGTTTCTCCAAATAATGGTTCTGCATACAGTATTTTAAGAATTGTGTTTGTCAAATGCTCACATGTTCGATGGATTAGAGGGAATACCTAGCTTAAACTGATGGAATGAGGCACTTATCTTCATTTCCCATTGAAAACAGTAAATCATCTTCAGGCAGTCCTCAGGTAAAAAAGAACTTGTATTTTACTTGTATGTTGTTCTTGTCAGATATTGCCTTTCGCAAATCTCAGAGTAAACAACTCATTATTGTATTGACAACATCCACAGGGACATACTCTCTTAAAAGGCTTTACTCTCACTGAATATGCTTGTTTATTACAATATTGATATTCATACTGTTTGCATGAAATAGGAAACCAAGTTTAACCTTTCAGTGTTTCGTATTCAATTCCATAAGGTACAGAAATATGACTCCTTACAGTATTTATGTTCTATTTCCTAACCTAGTGGCCTTGTCTGGACTGCGCTCTTATCCATGGACATTCATGCATAACAAATTTTTTTGCTGTTCATGCTGCCAGCTAAATGGCTCTTGTCCCATTTGGGCCACGAGGAGCAGGTTTTCTAAGAAGCGGAGTAAATGAGGCTACTGTGGGAGGGTCTTGCAGAACTTTGAGCTGGAGGGAGTGCAGCTCCTCTCCTTTGAAGTAAGCATGTCTGCTTGAATATGAACACCCATAGAAGCCTCTCGTCAGACAGCACCTGATACCACCCTTGGTTCTCACATCAGCTGGATGATATGACAATGATCAGTGTCTACAAGCCAAACGTTGCTGGGAGGAAAAGGATTCCCTGTCATAAAGCATTAGAGTGCCATTCAGAACACCACCCGCATACTGCACCTTCTATAAACTTAAGCTTGATGTGTTTTCATGCACAACACAGTGCTTTTCTTGCACCAAGAAATAATATAGATATGGACACTCAAAGCTAAGATTATGCTTTCAATCCAGGTCTTCCTTATGGGTTTAATGTCTTTTAATCTGCAAGCTCTTTTTTTGTTTTGAGTTTTACTGTCTCTTATGTGTGTGATCTGCTGAATGTCGCTGTTTGATTTCTGGCATTGGATCAGTAAATGCAGCTAATCTTCCTCAGCAGGCGCTGTCGTTAATAATGATGTCAGCTGATTTGAGGGTCAGGGAGGGCTTGAAACCCTTAGTGGAAGAAGGCTGTTTCTCAGTGCCTCTGTATTTATGTAAATATTAAATATTAAACTATGTTTTTCCCCATGTACAAAGATCTGAATTGGCTATATTTTAATATAAGTTGTACATTATAATCCTTTAAACTAAACAATTAAACCGGTCTTGAATTTATACATTATATACTTAAATATTACATTCAATAAATTTGAATAGTTGCAGCACAGATACAATGCTTTTATAGTTCACAACCATATAGTTCACAGGGCTGCATTGCGTATCCTGGGCTTTCTCTGGACTTTACACTTGGTGGTCAAGTATTGGGTTTAATGTACTGAAGATTTTTGGAAATTCAGCATTGCAATTGCATTCTGGGTGTTATATAATTATATATGAATAAAATATGAAATTGAAACTGACTTAAATGAACTGAATATGAAACTGAACATTTGCTATTATGTTTTTCAGGATTGTGTTGATGCCATCAATCTAAATAACTACTCTTTAGTGGTGACAGGATAATTAACTCTCAGTAGTAATGGAGAAGCTGGCAGCCTGGACCATCTTCCTCACCATATTAGGAATGTGAGAGACTGAGAACAGGGGACCGCCATGATAAGTCAGTTAAGTTGAAGCCATGCTATTTTCAGCCATCAGAATCCCCGAGAGGGAAGACGAACAGCTTTGAATCAGGGGATCAGAGTGCCTTCATTCAAGTGCGTACATCTTGACCTGTGAATGCTGGTATAGCTATGTGTTTCTTTGAGCAGTCTCTCTATTGTTCTAGACTGCAATAAAATCAATTGTCATAATTTAAAATATAATGGTGAAACAAGGCTAAAGCATTTGGATATTTGTTAAAAAACTCCTTTAACTATAATTATTAGATGCAAACTACTATTATCTCCACTTGCTCTATTTCATTTTAATACTTTGTGAAGTATCTCACTGTATTGACATAATGGCTTTTTCATGGCTTAGCACTGCAGTCGATTGAAAGGTTGGAAGAAGCGAGAGCTTTTTTTGCGATTGACCATTTCATAACAGAGGAGATAAAAGGTTTATAAATGTGTGGATGAGCACTTTCCAGCATCATTGGAAGTCTGTCAAATCCTTTATGGATAAAATGTGCTGTTCAAGCACTTTAGCTCCACATCTGCCTTCTAATGCAAACTGTATATCGTTGTCCTATCAGCCCTGTAATTATATGTCCCAAACAAGATGCACTGCTTTGTAGTGGAAGTTTGCCATTATCTTTACGTAATTACCATTAAACTTGCATTAAACTTGTTTTGTTTTGTTCTGTCCTATTTTAAGATAATCTTGATCTCAGCTTATGTGTTCACATAGGAAAAGAGTGCAGGAAGGGTTATGGAGAATTGATTAGATGCCCATTATTGGTGCTGACTTTACATTATCTGAAGTGAAGGGAAAGTGTATTGATGGTAATTATGGTATTATTGATGGTATTATTATTTTAAATCTGCTGTATTTACTCTGAAGAAATTAGTAGCCTACCTTGTACCTCAGTTGTAAGTGAAGGAGCAGCTTATTTGTATTTAGTTTTACCATGCTGGGCAGAACATAATTTTGTTCAAATTCTGTGCTAATCAGGCAGATTCAGTTTTACATAATGATGTAGCCTAATGATTTTGTTGTCTTCTTAATTATGCATATTTTATTGGCTCAAATCAGTTTTGAGCAGCACATAAAGGTTATATGCAAATGAGATGCACTGAAGTTTTGTAACCCAGGGATGTTTTATAGTCAATCTGCAGTCCAACAAAAATGCTTTTTTTTTTTTTTTTCAGTGCTTTTCTTGGAAAAGCATTTTAGTCTGTAGTTAGTTAATTTAATCCTCATTTAGTCTTTGGTAGACTTTTCCATTGTTGCAGTTGCAAAGCAACAGTTTAGTAAGTGGATAAATCACGAATGCAATCAGCAGTAATTAATGTGGGCAGGTGAAAGGTCACAGCCTGTCATAAGCCAACCATTGGCTTTAGGGCTTGTAAGAAGCAGTGAAAGCATGAGACGCCAGCCTGCATAGCTCAGCGTGGTGTGACTATTATGTGTTCACTTTATAAATTATCTGTTGTGTGTTTGAATATGTGTTGTGCAGTTCTCCCTGTGTGGCTAGACTTGGTGGGCCGACGCTGCGAGCGAGGTTTGGATTCCTCACCCGCAGGCATCACAGGATTCACATTCTTCTACACTTGGCCCGCCAATGTGAATGATTCCGTCCCCCTCAGTCACTTGAAATTAAATTAGTGTTTACCTGTTCTTCAAAGACAAACAGCAAGCAGCTGTTTCTGTACAAAGGTCCTGCACTGCATGACCCCTTTATATTTAGCCTCAGCCCTGCTATCTGTGTGCCATTTTGATCAGGTACATTGGGTCCCTAGCAAGGTTATATGCTTGGCACTGCGGTTAATGGGACCCTGGCCTGTAAATCAGGTTTAACTGTTAAGAAATACTTTTTGAGATCAGTGATTTAAAAATTGTGATGTAAACATCTGTTGTAATAACTCTGCTATAAACATTATGTTTTACTCAGAAACTATAAGCATTTGTCATGCTTGGTAAGCAGATAATTGTCTTGCTGTCAGGTGAGAACATCTATTCATCTGATGGAAGCTTTAACTTCAACTTCTGTTAATGACTTGGCAGAGAAACGCCACAGCCTAGAGCATTGCAATGCACTCACCACCAAAAGTGAGTGTTTGCAGAGCTTTATTGGATTTTGAAGTGGATGCTGAAACTAGAGATGTCTAATGAATGATTCAACTCTTTGCAGATGTTTCAGCACCAGAGACAAGCCAGGCACAGGAGCCAGCAAACACATTATAGCCATGATGTCTTACCAGTCCTTACCACTTCTCTGTGCTTTTCCAGGTCAGATTGGGATTATATTTCATAGATAAATATATTTCATGCCAATATTTATTGTCATTCAAAATAGAGACTATTGTGTTTACTGATGTGGTATCCGCCATTACACTAAAAATGAGGACAAAACCTACACCTTGCTTTTGTATGGGCCTGTTATTTGTCAGCCCAAGGATCTCAGCCAGTAAACTACACACGTGTGAGGGCGCTTTTGTTAGAGCTGCACAGCACAGGGCCTTTTTTTCATGTCAGCTCCACTCTCTTGTTCTTTCATAATAGATAATGTGGGGACAGCAGTGCTGCCAACATGACTCAAACAATAGGTAAACAAAATGGATAACTGGTCATTTTAGCTGTGTATTTGTATGTTTGTATGATATACAAGCCTGGATAAACCAGTAATAGATTGGGACACCAATGGGTCATCTGTGCTTAAGTTCTAATACTTGTTCTCATTCTGTTTGTCACCTTGCCTGGTCTGTCTCCCTCTCCTGTACTTTTATCTTTCTGATGTGTCTTCATGCCATTCAGCCCTGTTTGTTTATTTCACCTCTATATCAATCTCCATTTGCACCTGCCTATGTCTCTCCCTCTGTCTGGCCATCCTCAGCTCCCAAAGCATCCCATTCTGTTGGCTCAATTCCCTGTTGTTCTGAGCTGCTAATAGTGCACTTTCCTGAAAACTATTTGCCTTTTCAGTACAGCAGAATTCTATGTCAGCTCCGGAAAATATGTTAATTGTCATGTTAATGCCACCATTAGCAGCACAAATTCTCTCTTCAGAGGCTCACCAATTGAACATCACTTCCTTCCTTGTTTTGACTGCAAGCTTCACAGCTGCCTTATCTTTACAGTACCATTACAAATACTGCAGTAAATATTAATCTCATTGAAACTAATTTCATGACAGTTTAACTCCCTAAGATAGCAATAAATAGAAATTACAATATATAATGTGTGCATGCTGTCTCACACCAGTATCTATCAAGGCTTTTTATATAATGGCACAATACAGAATAGTTTTTTTTTGCACCCTATACTTAATTTAAGTTCCACTTCTATTACAGACGTGTACATCAGTACTGTTTTATGGTAATGTGTTGGCGTTCTCTATCCTACTCTGGACACAGGGTGTCTGAAAGATGTAGACTTCACTAGCCACACGGCTTGCCACCAGGAGTCCGATGAGGCCCAGGTGTCAGTGTTAATTAACAGCTTTTGAAATAGCCCTTTAGTCCCTGGGCCTAGCTATCAGCGTCTATATAGGGGAGTGAACTTTATGATATATTTGCAGATGGCACGCACCATGGAGCCTTTGGTTCAAGTTTCTTTGGCCTGTAGCTCATGGGTCCTATTTAGGCCATTGGCAGAGTTTGAAATTTGAATTTCGTCACTCATAAATCTTCACTCAGGCCATAGCATGGGCAGGTTATTCATGCAACTGGTTCTCTCATCGTTGTTTGTCTTTGCCCAGGTCCCTTAGGGAGCATAGTTGGATTGGAGGGGGCTAAGGCCTCATAACGGGCAGCTGTCAAACAGAGATGAGAGCTTTTCTTGTCAAACCAGGAGCTTGCCAAGAAAGGTCCTCCTTTGTGAGCTGGGGTGACAGTCATCCCAGACTGACACGTCCTGAGCCAATGCCACACCACAACTACATCCGAACAAAAAATAACCTCTACCTTCATAACTCCTATATTGCCCATTATGTAACTTCTCTTTTGGTTTTTATTTTTATTTATTGCCTTTTTGGACAGAACAGCATATGCAGGTAAGTACTGGTGAATGGGATCAGGACATGACCCAGGTTGGATTCAAACCTGGGTCTCCACAAGTTAACAGTTCTTAAAAGCATATGCATAATCCACTGCACCACAGCACTGATAGATCATTGCTTTGACCTGTTGTTAATTTCTTGCTGGCTGAATTCAAAAGCAGGCCATTAGATATTATCAGTGCCATCAGGTTTGCATCACTTTGGCATTTCATCCTATGTAGCACTAGTGTACCTAAAGTTTTTTTGTGTGAGATGTATTTCTGCTAATAGATCAGGACACTTAAGCCCTATGAGGATGCACAGGTCTAGAGAGGCACACATACATTTCACCCATTCAATATATGTCTTTCATTGCCGCTTGTCTTTTAGAGGGTGTGGATATTATTGGCATCGTTTTACTAGCACGTCGTTCTCTGGAGAAATGTGACTCCATTACACAATTAGAACCAGGGCAGTAAATTGTATGTTTGTGTCAAAGCGTATAAGGCCAAGATACAGTGACAGAATGAAGACTGTCATACAAACACAGAAAGGTCACATAGATTGGCACAGAGTATCAATGTGTGAAAGGTCAAAGGGCATTTGATTTGGCAGAGCGACAGAACAAATGGCATCTGTGAAGTATATTCAATGGCCCTGTCCCAAATGGCACACTTCATATGCACTTACGGTCTTGTGGACTTTCAATGGCTGCCCCATGCACGTGTCCGTTAAGTCTACGAGACCGTAGGGTGTCCCATTTGTCATTTTAGGTTTCAGAAGGGTGCCTGCGAACGCCCCCCCCCTCCCCCTTTTGCTGTTGATATGCACCCTCAATGCACACTTTTGTCGAGCTTACACTGAAGCGAGCTCCACAGCAGAATTCTTCTCGACAGTCAAAGCAGCGTAACGTCACAAAAGTGCGGACTCATGGGAAAACTGTGAGTGTTTAGGGTGCCATTTGAGACAGGGCCAGTCGTAATTATGTCCATATATGAATTACTCTGCTTGGCATGTTCATGATGTCCAGTTTGTGAATGAACTTTTTTTTTTTTTAATGAATCAGTTGATTCAGTTCACAAAACAATCAGAATGGTTTGTTTACAAATCAAACTGTTCCAGATCTCACTGACTCAATGATCAGGTCAGAGCAGTCCTTACTGAACAACATCTTACTGGAGGGGAAGATTATCAGTGAAAAACAACTTAAATTTGGGTCTGTTGCTCAGAAGGAATATAATGAATTTGTGAACTGAATCAACCATTTCATTAAAAAGATCTGATGCAAAATAATTTGTTCACTACTTCTCTTGTGAATATGAGAGTGAGTAAATAATGGCAGATAATTTTAATTATGCTAATAAACACTAGCCCTATTCACAACAAGCCATTTCTCTATATCAAAGCATCATTCAAGTATTAGAGTGTTGGAGTATTGGATTAAATAAGCACGCCTATCTCTAGATGAAGAAAGATGCCCCTTTAGGTCATGTCCTCCTCCTCTGAGATTTTTAGCTGTGTAATTGCAGAATCAAAGTGCGGTATTGCGTATTGAGCTAATCTGATTAGCTAGACTCTAAGCAGGAACAGGATAACACTGTCCTGGGATCCCAGGAGACTTTGGAAATAATGCGTCATGGAAACATGCATCATTTGAAACACTACAAAAAATATGCAGCATATTGTGTAAATGTGGAATGATGAGGCCTACATTGTGCCTGTAATTGTTAATATGCTATTTAATATGTCATTTACAATACAGTTATTTATTATAAATGTTGTATTTTTAATATAATATATTTAAAAAAAAAAAAGTAAAAAAAAAAGTTGTTGGCATATCATTATCATTGTAGTTTCTGTTAAGTCAGTGTATATATTTCATCACAGCAACAAAAATGATTACCTCACCATTTTTACATGTCTGGTAGTTGAAAATCAGGCCCGGGGCAGTTAGAGAGATCTGAATTCTTTGGTACTGTATGCCATGGGATTGTCATTCCTATCTCTTATACCTGTTTGCCATAGATTAAAACATGATGACTCAGGTTTTTAGGCTTTTTCTTGTCTTTCCATGAACACTGAGATACATTAGTATGTTATCATCATACTGTTGATGTTTGTAAGTTTTGCATGTGATCCATGTAGCATCTGTCCCGGATCACCTTACAAGTCCTATCTAGGAGGATAAATTTGTTGGGGTGGGGGTTAGAACGGATCGCCTTACTGCTCTGTAGTGTGACAGTTCTTGGAAGCTCAACTTGACATTTATCATATTGCTCATAGGCAATAAAGGACAAATAAATTGTTTGAAAAAAATATTGTCACTTATACTTCATATTGTGGTAGAGACTGTATTCTGTGTAGTCATTTATATAAAACAAAACTAATTTGATCATGTGATCTAATTTGTCCTGAGTTCCCTGTCGAGAGGCCTGCTTGTCTTCATGTAAACATTCTAAAGCTGTCTTTTCCCTTTGAGGTCTGATGTTAAACAAACAGCTCAATTGTCAGAAAGGGGAGACACCAAAGCTGACATCTACTGGCCATCAATCTGTGCATGAGCTTGGCTCTTGCATGTAATCAGATAAATATCTTATCTTTGACACTGTACTATACAGGCATACTAAGAGCAGGGTAAATATTGAGGTCTATTTGACATGTAACAGTCATAAATGTAATGATGACCATCATCCAGTTTTGTAATTACTTGTCCTCAAATGTGAATAGCTTTCATTAGCATATTTTGCATATTTGGAATTTTCTATTTACTACAGGGGTCATCTTTCAGGATACGTCTGATCAGATGGCACAGCACTTGGTGATAATGTGAATGTCTTCATAATCTAAATGCAAAGAAAACTGTGTGTTTTTTGTAAGTTCAAATGGTTTATGTGCAATGTGCAATGGTTATAGATAGGTTTTCCCATTTTTACAACTGTTCTATAATCAAAGCCTCAGGAATAAATGTTAAATGATAAAAGAGAGGGATGAGCCTTTGTTTAGTAACCAGTCACCAGGGGCATCATAAAGATCAGAAAAAGTGTAGTACTCCACAAGTCACCATGACCAGTGATTGGCAAATGAGACTAGATGGTGTTCTAAACTTGGGTCGCATTGAATGCCTAGAACTTGTGTTTGGTATATTTAATACTTGAAAATCTCAGATAAAATGATATAAGCTCATGTCTCAGTGTCTATCCTGTATTAACCATGCCTGGTTCATGCCAGAACATGTATTGCATACATCATTTTGTTCGGTATGTTAAACATCAACTAGCCCTAGTCCTCTCAAATAAATGATGGTCTATATTTGGATAAGCAGGCACCATGCTGACCTTGGGTATCTCTTTGTTTGTCATAAGTGATGATGAGGGGGTGCTAAGAACATGTGTAAAGTGATGCATGCCATGTCTATGCATAGGTGTAGCTATATAATTTTAGGAACCAACATGCAAGTAAAGTGCTATATACTGAATAAGCATACACACTACAGGCAAAACCTCTCCAGTTCCTTTCTAATTTACTGCAGTGCATTCTTGCACTACAGTGCAAGGAGGTAAGTACTCAGCTGTAATGCAGGTGAAATAGCCATTGAAGGCAATATCTGCAATGACCTCGCCCCACATAGGTCAGCCTTGCACACCAAGACCTCTGCTGTCAATCCTTGACATGGCATCAGGTTTCAACACAGGGATTACTAGAAAAAGATCCGTCCTCCCAGGATAGCACAGTAAGGTTATATTTAGCAGGCTTGATGAGTAGCCAGAATAATGCCACGTCTGCT
Source organism: Chanodichthys erythropterus (assembly GCF_024489055.1). NCBI lineage: Eukaryota > Metazoa > Chordata > Actinopteri > Cypriniformes > Xenocyprididae > Chanodichthys > Chanodichthys erythropterus. The sequence continues at coordinate 11,785,761 of NC_090228.1, forward strand.
GTCCACTGACCGCCCCTTGCCCCCTGATGCTCCCAGCGAGAGGACTGCAGTCACACCAAGTGAGGGCCGCACAGCAAAGTGTTTGAAATGCAGGGAACTCCCAGTCTACTCAATGAGTTTTCATTGTCATCTTGTAAGACATTGTTCTTGTTTTTTTACATAATAGAATCTGTTGCATTGTGCAGCCTACCAGCCATCGCTAATCTAGTGACCTAGCAGAATGTCCCAAGATTGTTTCTGCATGCAGGCAGCCATTTTAGACAAATTATTTAACCCATCCGCTTTGGTGACAATAATTAATTAGCCCTTAAACTAAAGATATAGCTTACTGCAATTTTTCTAATAAGTTTGAGCATTTTATTTATTTTTATTTTTTTCTTTGATATCTTGAATTTCATATTTGTGGTCTTTTTCCGATAGGTATGTGTCAAGATTCTGGTACACTATTTTTTTTCTGGTATGCAGCTGTGGCTAATGGAAGACGTTTTCTTATACAACTTCACATTTAATCTCTTGTGTTTTCTTGACCCAGACATACTGTGTGGGTGGAACAACTATTCTGCAAGAAAAAACAGCTAGTACTCCCTCTCGGACACATTTGTGACCCTTCTCTCACCTTATTTGTTTTCCTCTGTTTTTTTTTTCCATTGAACATTCTTAGCTTGCAAGTACTCTCATGACACATAAACAGCTTTAAGTTTACCCTCTTGTAAACCAGTTGAGCTAGCATTTGAACCTACAGTCATGCTTAAAGCCTTATCGCTTTGAATCTTTCATGTCGGCATGGAGTGACAGGCTGGACCTTTTGTCTTTTTACAGGTGGTTATTCATGGCAGTTTTCCAATGCTTTTTACTTAAACATTTGATCCATTAATTAATAAAAAGCTGAATTTATAAATCCAAGCATTTGGATAGCAAATTAGCATATTAGATTAGATTTTGTTAGTTTTCATTTGAAAATGATAAGAGCGTATATGAAAATGCACAGTAGCACAGTAATTTCGTAAGGTTTTGGAAAGGATTACTGAGATATTCATAAAAACAAGGAATGAAGAAAAAAGTCACAAGGGAATTACATTACTGAAGGGGCTATATGTAAGAATTTTCATGTATTCATCGCTTTTTTTTTTTTTTTTTTTTGCCAATGTGTGAACAGCTTGTAACGAAACTTGAAAACCGAGACCTTCTCCGACTTGCCTATGAAAGTCTGTAGACTTTACATTTTTTATGTGAAAGAATAAAATACTAAAAACAAAAGGATGTTTATGCATGCTCCCGAGAGCCTCTTTTCCATTCAGTGACACATGAATGCTTATACAATGTTCAGGATAATGGCCAAAGAGCCATTATGAACTGTAATGTCAGTGTGTCATGCAATGAAAATTAATTAAAACTACAGTCTCACATAGCTAGATCTATAAAGGCAGTCGTGGCCTAATGGATAGAGAGTCGGACTTGTAACCCAAAGGTCCGGCAGGGATTGTCTGTGAGGGGAGTGAACGTCCAGTGCTCTCCCCACCCTCAATACCACGACTGAGGTGAGACCCTTGAGCAAGGCACCGTACCCCGGGCGCCGCAGCAATGGCTGCCCACTGCTCCGGGTGTGTGTTCATGGTGTGTGTGTTCACTGCTGTGTGTGTGCACTTGGATGGGTTAAAAGCAGAGCACAAATTCCGAGTATGGGTCACCATACTTGGCCACATGTCACTTCACTTTATAGTCTATAATCTTAAATACGTCACAAACATATCCACATTGCTATGATCAGATACTTTCTTAACAAATGTCCAGATATCGATTGAGTATCTGATTTGAAAACCACATTGGCACAGAATGCATATGAAAAAATCGGATGTCATGAGGATTTTTGTCAAATCATATTGAATTTGAGCAGCCAGACCATCCAGCCTGAGACAAAATGGATGAAAATTATGAAAATGGATTAATTTAAAACTAATGTGAAATGAAAAGGAGCTCCTATTTAAATATTGTATTGACAAAAGGCCAATAAAATTACAGTGCTCTAAAAAGACCAAAAATATCAGAGCCCTTCATTAGCTAGGATGATCAGGGTCAGTCTGTCCACTATCTTAATTTGGTCCACTGCTGGCTCATGTCTATGTCTGTGAAAAGGGTTCAACAAGTTCATCCAACTGACCAGGGGCAGGACATTCACCCATTCAATGGAACAGTAATATGATACTACTGATCTATCTGAGGGATTTGAGTATATCTCAGAATCCCAACAAAGCAAATCCCAGCTTCAAAAAGTCACACAGGTGTCACTGTTCCCAAGTGACTGTTACCAGCCAGGGATGAGTGATTTTTTTTCTTCCTTTCTTTTTTTTTTTTCAAAAGGGTTGGATCCCTTGTGCTTGCAGGAATCAATAAGCACATCTTTAAAGCAGGGCTATTTCTGACTACACGATGGGGCCTGGCCACATTCCTGCTTCGCACACTCTGCCCGCTATATCATAGGGGTGTAATTCGGAAAACATAGGGATGTGTTGTCTGTTGAGGACATTGTTTATTCACTGGCTATCACACTGATTATATTATAATGCACAATCATACATTGACTATTCTTGAATGAACAGTTCACAAAAAAATTGTGTGGCCATTTACTCATCTCCACGTTATTCCAAACCTATCTGACTTACTTCTACAGATTATGGAATTTTGAAGAACGTTGTGGTCTAAAAAAAACATTGGTGGGCCTTGGTCTGATATGAGAGACCCTGTGACCTAGAATTGGCAGGTTGGTTAAGTGAGAGCTCTTAAATTTCAAGTGACCCAATTGGCTGCATAAAATATTGTCCCCTGCTGGCAGTAACTGATTGCCGTCTGGCCTCATGAGCATGTGTAATAGTTATCTCTTTATTTTTATCACTTCAGTTTATTCTTTGACTGATCATTTTCTGAATGAAAAATGTTGATTTCTTCTGTTTAAGGATTTGTTCCTTAGACCTCTCATGTGCTACGCTCACTTTTTTTCTTTCAAATACTCTCTGGTTGCACCAGTCCATGTTTATGACTGTGGAATAATAAACAGGATGGCTATTTAAATAAAACAAATATTTAATGGACAAATATGAATTTGAAGTGAATATAGAAATTTGATATTCCATGACCTCCATGATCCACATTTGTTTTATTTTTCTCTCTCTCCATTGCTAGTGACTACCATAGCTATACAGATGGACCATGAACTTCTAACTGCCGCTTGCTATTGTTAGTAACCTTGTGAAACTTTTAACCCCCTTTTAACATTTTTCACACATCTGTCAGTAGGAAGATTCCATGACACTGGTTCTCTAAATATAAAGCCAGTTCCCCGTTCCTACTCAGGAATAGACATGTTTCCATCAAAGGTTGGCCTCTAGTGCACGACTGGAACAGATGCAACTTGTACTTGCTCTCCATTACTCAAGCTCTTTTGGGGTCTCAGTGTGTCCCTATAGGTTTCAATTACAATCGTCTGTCGGCACTTTGTTGGACTGCCCGCTCATTTGAACGTGACAAACTAAATCCCAACTGCAAATCTGAAAATATGAGTCGGTGCACTATTTTATTCACCTGGTCATACAAGCACTCAATGTGGCCTTTTCATTACCTTGTGGGTTGAACTTTTATATTTCAATGATTCCTTAAATGCAAAAGATGTCATATTTGTGCTAATGCAAACCTATTATTTTTGGTCAGCTCTATTAGAATAGATTAATTTGTAAATATGAAATATTGGCTGCTAGAATGTAGAATGTTGAAGCATTGTGATAATTTTTGACCTTTATGTAACAGATTGTTACATAAAGAATTTTCAATGGGTTCCAGTTGAGGATGGCTACATTAATTATAGGCCTAATACAGCTGAGAGATTCATATTAGTATTTTCATAACAGCTCGGTCAGATGTAGATTAGCATCTGTAACTATATACGTTTAATACACTTTATTTCAGTTAAACTATCAATGTCTATCAGTTAGTCAGGAGAGAACAAGCTTTTTCTTTACACATAACGGTTACTTCTCTCTGGTTTCAAGAAGGCCTCTCTGCAGGGGAGTACCCTTTTATTCTCCTAAAAAACATGTAGTTATCTTGTTTAGAGCAACAATGTTCTCTTCCAACGGTAAGCTGAGGACACTGGAACCAATGACCCATTTAACGTATGAAATAGCAGGAATATAGTAACAGCTTTGTCCACCCTTAACAGACTTTTATTTCATGGTTTATCTGCTTTAAGTTAAGGAAATTAAGTTATGAATGCCATTGAAAGATTGTTGGTAGAGGGTGGTGCAAAATATCAAGATCACTGGCCCAATAATGACTGAAGGCTAGCTTTTCATATGAACTCTACAGAGTTATTTGCACAAGATTTACAAAGCTGGCATATATGGCCAAAGATTTTAGTTTAGAATTTCATACTTGAATCTCTTGTATCTTTCTCGGGATGGATAAGGTACCCAGAGGAATGCATTTGAAATAGATAATCACACTCGAAATAGAGTGACAGTCAAGGAGCTTCAAAACAGAGTGCTTGTGAAAACTGACCGAAGCAGCACGCAGGGCTACCATGACACTGAGCAGGATGCATCATCTGGTTTCATCACAGATCATTTCATCCTCCAGCTATCCCATTTACCATGGTGTTCTAGCAGTGCCAAACTGCAGACTGATCCGAGTAGCTGGTGGGTGCTTTTCGCATGAATGGCGCTCTAGTAATGGCTACTATTCTAGCCTGTGGTTGAAGCTACATCTGGGAAACCGCAGGCTGTGTCACTGACAGCCTGTGAACCACAAGTCTCAGTAAAGAGCATCTTTCCATGAGATGGTATTTCAGCATGCCGTTTTAAAAGGCAAGCTTGACAGTGGTCTTCACATGGTTGCGGTTGCAGAGGCTCAGCTCTTGGCTCCAGGCAATTCCCCTCTTGGAGGGTATACCCCAGCTAAACCCATGGTCCTACCTACCCCCTTTCTCTCCCAACTCAAGATCCAATGATTGCATGGGCTGGCAGATGCCAGAGCCTTAGAGTGGAACTGTCAATAAACAGACTTTGCCTCTGCCAAAGCACATTAAGGCTCATGTTCTCTACTTATGTACATGACAGACAGACCTACATGCCCTCTTTCCTAGGAATATTGCCATACAACATGTAATGTGGCATATTAAACAAAAAAATATATATTTTTGCTGGTTGTTAAATTTACTTAATTAAAATGAGCTGAAAAAAATGAATTTTTGTTGCATTAACTGAAACTAGGCAGTGGATTTGTAGTTCCCATCATGCTTTGCATAGCACTGGTTTAAGACAGTAGTTCTTCCTACGAGGCCGGTTTGACTGTCGGGAAGAAGTCTGCCGTGGAGCTTGCACCAGTGCAGGCTCAGAAAAAGTGCGCATCAGGGGCGCATATCGGCCGCAAAGGGGGGTGCTCACAAGCACCCTTCTGAAGCCTAAAATTCACAAATCCTACAGTGTCGTGGAATTAACAGATATGCGCACACGGCAGCCATTGTAAGTCCACAAAAACCGAAAGTGCATAGAAGTGTGCCATTTGGGACAGGGCCTATGTTTTTGAGTAAAAGAAAGACTTGTTAGTATTTAAAGGTGCCCAAGAACATGTTTTCAAAAGATGTAATATAAGTCTTAGGTGTCCCCTGAATGTGTCTGTGAAGTTTCTGCTCAAATTGTTTTTTAATTAATTTTTTTTAACTTCCTATTTTGGGGCATCATTATAGACGTGCCGATTTATGCAGTGCGCTCCTTTAAATCTCATGCTCTCCGCCCACGGAGCTCTACTTGCCTTAAACAGCTATAACCAAAGTTCACACAGCTAATATAACCCTCAAAATGGATCTTTACAAAGTGTTCATCATGCAACATGTCTAATCGCGTAAGTAGAGTATTTAATTGGATGTTTATATTTGATTCTGCTTGAGTTTGATTGTGCTCCATGGTTAACGGCTAATGCTACACTGTTGGAGAGATTTATAAAGAATGAAGTTGTGTTTATGAATTATACAGACTGCAAGTGTTTAAAAAATGAAAATAACAACAGTCTTGTCTCCATGAATACAGTAAGAAACGATGGTAACTTTAACCACATTTAACAGTACATTAGCAACATGCTAACGAAACATTTAGAAAGACAATTTACAAATATCACTAAAAATATCATGTTTTCATGGATCATGTCAGTTATTATTGCTCCATCTGCCATTTTTCGCTGTTGTCCTTGCTTGCTTACCTAGTCTGATGATTCAGCAGTGCACATCCATATGTTTATACTGGCTGCCCTTGTCTAATGCCTTTCATAATGTTGGGAACATGGGCGGGCATATGCAAATATTGGGGCGTACACCCCGACTGTTACGTAACAGTTGGTGTTATGTTGAGATTCGCCTGTTCTTCTGAGGTCTTTTAAACAAATGAGATTTATATAAGAAGGAGGAAACAAAGGAGTTTGAGACTCACTGTATGTCATTTCCATGTACTGAACTCTTGTTATTCAACTATGCCGAGGTAAATTAAATTTTTTAATCTAGGGCACCTTTAATGTTCAGATACAGTATGTCAGACATTTAAAAGAGTTTCTGTTGAAATTTTCTGTGGTTACCACTGTGCTGAAGAGTAGAGCTTGTGGTTGGGTTGTGGGTGATGATATTAAGACTCTGCTTTACTACTTTACTCTTTGAGCCATAGCTATGCTAGCATCAATGCAGTGATAAGTAGCTCCTTGTTCATAATATTCACATGCTTTAGCTATAGAAAGTTATATTAACCATGTAAACATGTGCTGTGTTAGTTATTAATTGTAACTTAAAGCAAGATTAGTTTATAACAGTGCTGCTCTTCCCCATACGCAGATTATGCTGTCTGTGTATGGCAACTGGCCCAATACGCAACACTGGCAAGATCCGGAGTGGTGATTGGCTGCCAGGACTTGGGGCTGGACAAATGAGCTGACATCAATCGTTTCTGAGTGCTTCTCTGCATTTATTCATGACAAAGAGTTCTCATTACTAATTCTCATTATTCATAAGAATGAACTCTTTTAATCCAAGCACTGCACTGTATTACGCATGATATGCCATTACAGAGGAGAGTTCAAATGACGTGTGCTGTCTATTCACTTCTGCCTGTTCAACTGCGTTGTTGTCCTTCAGGCACATATAAGTGTATGTTTCCTAACACAAAAGTGCTGTTTGCATTTTCAATTTAATTGCAGCCAGCCACCATAATTATGACCATTAGAGAGCAATAGCAGGGAATTCATAAACATTCAAGAAATCTATATCAAGAAAAATATAATTGGGGTTGTACGCATATGAAGTCAGCACAATCCCAGATCTGACACTGACAAGCATGTATTTGCATGTTTCACCCACTATCCATTTCCATACACCGGCAAGTAAGAGGGCTTTTAAGAGTACAAAAGCCAAACAATATGTGAAGTTCACAACGTAATTTCAGGAGGAGTGAACCCATCTAATCTTTCAATTAGTGAAACTCAAACATAATCTCAAGAGGAGGGAACCCTAATCTTTCAATTACATCCAGAGCATATAAGCAGCTACTCACCCTGCTCTGGCATCAGTTGTTTCGATATCCCTCCACCTCCCCAACTCCACCACATAAATTAGGCATCTCATCTATCGTACTCCTCTTCCAGGCACTAGTAGTCCCTGGGGGGTATATCCAAGCTCGAGTTGAAGCTGCTTTCTCGAGCCCCTCCACAGCGGACAGCAAGCCAAATATGCTTAACCTTTTTAGCTTAAAGATTTTATGAGGAAACAAACTAGTGAAAAAGATCCTATATAAATGTTATGTTCAATACTGCATTAAGAATAAACAATAAGCAACCACACATACATATGGCATTACTGTTGGCACATTTTAAAGTACTATTGCATTTCCCTGAGGTTATGCACTAAAATAATCTCTCTGGGGTTTAAAAATGACAGTATAGATTAAAAAAAGTATAGAAAAAGGTCATTCCTATGACCATTTTCATCTTTAATTTGTTTATGTTTGCCTATAGATTAACTGGTAGAGCAAGGCACTAACAGCACTAAAGGCCTGGGTTTGATTCTAACGAAATAATACTTACTGATAAAATGTATATCTTCAAAGCATCATAACATGGTAACAGTCTTTTATTTATCCTTGTCTCTTAGCCCATAAATAAAACTTTATATTAATGTACACACACCCACATACACATTCACACATACACACAACCTCTCCCGTGCTGTGAGGCACTGTTTGATGTCTCTGTTGCTGACATCTAGTGACCAGCATGAAGAGGAACAGAAGCTCTGTCTGAATAATTAATGTCATCTATGTGTTGCCCACAGCTGATTAACTAGCCTAAGGCAGAGAACTATGCATGTGAAAACAAAGCTTGGCAGGCAAATAGGTCCTCACTTACACAAAAAGAATCAGTGTCAACATGTTTGGTGATTAATGAATGTAACAATTACAACAAGCTTTTATAAAAACAGAGATTTCACTTTATGTAGCTGGTGAAATTAGCTGAGACATTTTTGTGCATTGCAACAAACCTTTTTGGAGCTTAAAGCTGAAGAATATGTTATAATGGGTCATAAACCCTATTTGGATGGGATTAGTTTTACATGGAGAGGTGGGGTAAAGTAATTATTACCAGATCTTCTCAGTGATTTTAGTTCCATCCGAATGTGCCATCTTAGTAATCATTATGGACAATGTCAGTAAAGATTACGGCGACTTTTAATATGTACATAAATATTCCGTCATTTCCTGTTTAAAAGTAGTTTTCCGCAGTTTTTCAAGTATGGAGGCGCCTGAAGAAGCATTAATTTGCATTCTAGACAGTGGGACAAGTCTGTTTCAAACCTTCTTTTAGCTTTAGGTGCCAGAATCCAATCAGACTTTAATTAAATTATTAAATTGTTCGCCTGGACCTAACTGTTTTTTATACAGTATATATAACATATATATATATATATATATATATATATATATATATATATATATATTTTATATATTATATATATATATATGTTATATATATATATATATATATAACATATAGTATATGTTATATATGTGTATGTGATATCAGGAAGCAACGTAATACGCACATGACGACAGGGAAGTGACGGTGGTGCATAAATCGAGTTACCCCTCCTACTTGTAGTAGTTTTACTGAAATTTCTTATTCCGTGCGAAACAGTCATTAATATTAGATGTCCTGTGGTAAAATTACTTTACTCAATCAACCCTTGTAAAAATAATCGCGTCAAAATAGGGCTTTACCCTAAGCTCTGACATACTGCACACTAATCTGTGCATTAGATGAGTGCGTTTAAGTTGCCTTCTAGGGAATAATTTCCTTATCCATGCTGAAAGTGGTACTGGAATTTATTGCTTGGTTTAGATTTAGATTCACTCTATAAATTTGCTGATGCGAAGCTTTGGTTAGATAACTAAAAGCTGCAACGGAAGCCATGTCTACTTTAAAGAGATGTATACTTATACTTTGTTGCACATGAAATATTGGTCTTTGATCTTATGGAGCTTCCAAAACAGATGTAAAAAGGTAATACAATCAATTATTTAGATGACTCGGTGTCATTATATTTGAAATTATCTTTTATTATTTTCTTCTGCATATACCGAATCCAGTTTCCAAAACAGATTGATGGCAATTTAGCAAGACAACAAAAGAGGAACATCCTTTGTAACTTATAACATGTCATTGTGGAGTGAGGAAGCTAAACAGACCATGTTTGTTTGTACTTGTGTCCTGCAACTGTCACCAGATGACAAGTTTGTCCTTTTGCTGTCTTTGTCATATTACATTAACCATTCAGCAAAATGACCAGAGGGAAAATGTAGATTTGCACCACACAACACAGCACATTTCAAAGATATGACAATCAAGCAGAGACAGTCCAGAGCCCCTGTTGTGGAACTAAATGAAGTGCATTTGTCTCCCTTAATAGCTTCCTAAATCAAGATTAGTGTGTGTGGAATTTTAGGTTAAATTAATATACATCTATACATGCGATGGACCAAAACATTATGACGACCTAGCTAATATGATGTTGGTCCTTCGTGTACTGACAAAACAGCGCTGACCCTCAGAGGCATGGACCCTACAAGACACTTGAAGGTGTCCTGTGGTATCTGACACCAAGACATTAGCAGCAGATCCCATAGGTTGTGAGGTAGAGCCACCGTGGTTTGAACTTGTTGGTCCAGAACATCCCAAAGATGCTCAATTGGGCAAAGCCTTGAACTCTTCACCATGTTTCTCAAACCATTCCTGAATCATGTATGCAGTGTGGCAGGGCACAACATCCTGCTGAAAGAGGCCACTTCCACCAGGGAACACCATTGTCATGAAGAGGTGTACCTGGTCTGCAACAATGGTTTAGGTAGGTGGCATGTCAAATTTACATCCACATGAATGGCCGGACCCAGGGTTTCCCAGCAGAACATTGCCACTGTTGGTAAATTCTCACCACTGCTGACTGGGAGTGACCCACAAGCCTTGCCATTTCAGAGATACTCTGACCCAGTCAACTTGCCATAACAATTTGGCCCTTTTCAAAGTTGCTCAGATCTTTATCCCAGCCCATTTCTCCTGCATCCAAAACATTGATTAAGAGAACTGATTGTTTGCTTACCATCTAATCTACACAGCCCTTAATAACAATATCTGCTTCACCTATGACTGTTGATCATGTTTTAGCTAATCAGTGTATATGTAGGTTCTGTAACTATTCACTATTTATTCTCACCATTTTCATTATTTCACATCTACAAATGCCAAAAATTATTCCAAACCTGTGTGTCTCACTGGCTGAAACCAGTTTGTGCCATTGTGGAACTGGCCGATTATGTTCCCAGCAGCTAAGCAAACAGGCGAGGAAACTTTCAGGACAATTAAAGTGTAAGGTCAAACAAGCTGCATCAAAACGCCAGGTGGGTAAATCAGTATCAGGTGGAGTTTACCAGCAGAAAAGCACACTATTGCTGCTCTACTGTGATTATGATCTCATCAGATCCTTTGTTCTAAAGCAAATTTTAAGCAAGTACTCATATTAAATTGACAAATACTTTAACAAGTAGGTGAGGACTCACACTGATTACAATAAAAGCTTAAAATGAAATGACAAACCAGTGCCATTACAGTTGTGGAGCTCAAGGGACATGTATAACACAAACAAAATAAGTGCTACAATGAAAACTACTAAGACAGAACCAAGTTAACCTGTTCCAGTCTTTTGATTGTGTCCATGAGACACCCTTCTTTTGTAAACACTGATGTTTACATAAGAGTCAGATTGTGAGCTAGGACAAGTTTTCCAGCCAAGGTGACGTAATATACAGTAGACACACAAAGAGAGTCCTCCTGTCCTGTAGAAGAGTTTAAACAAAAGCCATATATATCAGGTATCACTTGTTGTTATGGTGTAGTTTACTTCTGTGTGCAAAACAAAAAAATTTTTTGTTCAATAATTGACTCACATGTGATTAAGTGTAAAGATCATCATAAATAGCTGTTTTTGAGGATGTGTAGTTTTTTTTTTTTTGGAAGCGTTTGATCTTGAAATGAAGCATTAATTACCCTGTCTGTCTAAAAACAAATTATTATTAAATAAAGTTGTATTCACAAATAATGGATTTTATTTATTTGAACTTCTGGCCATTCCCCAAATTCAGTTCAAGATTTTATTAGGCCTGATCTGAAGTCCAGTTTCGACTTCAGTCACAGACAAACTACAGTTTTAACATCGTAATCTTTTAGAGAAAATATAAATCAATTTCATTAATTGTATAGCTTTTCTACAAGGTGGGCAGAGTGGGGGCTAAATGTGTAGCCACGCTTTGATGGGATGATGACTGAATGGGACACAGTGTTCCTGTGTGCAGGAACTATAAAGTTTAGTTTGTGGGCAGATACAACCAAAGCACCAATTTCAGGATGTCCTGAAATAATTGTGCAATAAATAATTATTCCAAGAATAGTCATGTGGATCACTGCCTTATGATTTTATTATCAACATTCGTGATTCATATGTGATTTTAGATTTTCCAAGTCTTAAAGAGACCAGAAGACAGAGACAGCTACTTCTCATTGCTCAATCTACTAGACACAAGTCCCTAAAAGAAACTGTTAATTGCCTTAATTCAGTGATATATGAGTGGCATAGATATAGGTCTACTATTTAAGTTGCATTTACTTAAAATATTTACTGCTGGATATGGCTGATGCAATGAACACTTTTCACACGGCAACAACATACTGCAACATAAATCAAGCAACCTTTCTCATACTTCCAATTTTTTAATTATTTAGGGTAATTTTATAATACTGTTGTCAACAACTGGTGCGACCGTTGTTGTGTCGCACTGCAACAGCTTGAGGTTGTACATTGGACGCATCAAAGCAAACTTTCCAAATTCATTAGTTCTGTTGTTGGAAGCAACTGCTTGGACAACTTCAGGTATACTACAGGGTAACCGTTTATTGTCTCATCTCTTCGTGCCGTATCCAGTTTAGAAAGAATCACTAATTGTAATGGTTTCTTGCTTTTGATGTGTCACAATGCCCTGTTTGCATCTGGTGTAGACATGGTGTAGCACTATTATATGTGTAATGTTACCTTGCTATTAATTTATATATAAAAAGGTCAACAGTGCTGTGATTTCAAATACAGCTGCTTTGCAAGGGACTTAACTGGAAGACAAAATGTTGAATTTAGTTAATTCATGTTTTATGCTAAATTTAAGCTTGTTATTATTGTTTAATGTTCTACTAAGATGGGATTTAGAAGAGTTTGTTATGTTGGTGTTACCGTTGTGGTGAAGAGTGGAGATCTTGATCTTGAGCTGATGACAGGTAGAAGCAGTGCATTATATGCTAATTGCTTTACTCAACTAGCAAATGTGTTTATAGTGGCATTGTGGTCAGTCTCTACTGCATAATGCTTATCACATATTTTGAAAAAAAGAACTAATGCATGTCATACCGATGTGTATTCACATGAATTATTTCTATGTTTAATTTTATTGTCACATACTCAGTTGACTTATGTTTCTGCTACACAAAGTATTAGAGTTGCATTTATGAGGAAAATTGTGCTGGCATTACTAAAGGGTGCATGTTGAAGACATGTAACGTCTAACTTGTCAAACGTGAATGGGTTGAGTTCAAAATACTTAAAAGTCTTTTTTTTTTAAATTAAAACCAAAGCAATATTTTTAGGCAGGGAGAAAAAAATCTTTACATAGTGCTGTAATAGACACTAGTCAGACTGCATACATGTATCAAATCCATCCCTGTTGCTATGCAATCCCCCTGCCCGCCCCCAGCCTTTAACAGCCAAAATAGATTAGTAGTAATAGTCATGTGGTGCATACAGTGGCTTTATCTTTTGATTCTATTTCTTTGCTGTCTCATGAGGCCTCCTAAGCATATAAATATTCAAAATTCATGTTGTTATACTTGTTCAGGTTTGCTGTCATTCTCGACTTACATGTAGGTTTAAATTTGAAGAAACTTACCTCAGTATTTCCAATCATTTAAAGCTCGGTGATGCTCTGGGGTATTGAAGCCAACTGCAATTTGCATGTTTTATGCATGTTTTATGTTGGGAAGGAGGTGGAAAGGGATGCCTTACCTGCAATCAGGGAATAAAATATTCTCTTCTTTTAAAGGTGCACTAAGTAATTTTTATGCTTTGCTGGCATCTGTTCATCCCAGTGGTCTAACGCTTATTTTGACTTATTAACCACCAGTGACTCACACTGGAGCTTTTTGTTTTATTTCTTTACGTTGCTCATTGTTCTTTATTCTTCTCAGAGTTTCTGCTGCATTTCACCAGCCTGGCAACCGCTCACCACCCTGTTTGCTGTGTGGTTGCTGTGGATGGTTCAACTGTGTTTTGTGTAGTGTCTATGCTCCGGCCTTAGGATCATAGGATTTGCAGTCTTCAAGTAGCGTTTGGAACTGTGGGGTGTTGCAGTTTGTTTATCATGTCCGTTGCATTCATCCCTCCAACAGGGACTAGCTGTTTGATTTTATTTCCTTGTTCAAACTCACTCTGTTTACATTTATGGGTTGCACACATGATGATCCATACCTTCAATCTGAATTATGCCTATGCTAGGCTCTTGTTGTGTCTTTAATATGTATATGGTGTTTGTTCTTATATTACTCGATTTGCTTGTCAGTTTGGGTTAGATGCAGTTTTGTATTTTTTGTAAAGTGCTCTTACCACTGGAGGAGTGTCAGATAAATTAAAATTATTTTGAACTTGGTCAAACTGCAAGTCACTGCTGGTCATGTGATCTCAACATAAGGGGCTTTCGCACCAGAGGAACCTTTTCACAGTTCCTAGAACTAATGGCGCAAATACCCGCTTTTTGGCGATTTTAGTTCTAGGAATGCATTTTAAGAGAAATAAAGGTATTTCCTACTAGTAGGGTCTAACCCAGCACAATAGGAACTATCAGTGACATAAGTTTATGCTGTTTGGCTGAATGCACATGAAACACCAGCACCAGCATTTTTTAAAAAATCCATGTAGACACACAGATTATAGAGTAAATATATATTTACTCCGCAAACTAACTCTACGATCATGGAACGAACATGGAAAATCCATCGCGCCTTTGAGAGTACAACGCTAAACATGATTATGTATTTCTGCTCAGCTAGCGACATTGGCATCAACCACACGGCAAATGCTAACACTTATACTGTTTACTTTCTTTGTATAACAGTTCTATCTAATAACATATTAGATAGGACTGTTAAACAGAACATAAACTAATGAAGACTGAGAATGGTACTGCTGTGAGCTCAGCTCTGGTGTTCTCAGCGCTGTCAAAATAAATGTCTGCTGCGCCATCAAAATAAAAGTCACAACAACAAGCATGGCTTACGTCACTTCAGAGTTCCTACTAGCGCTGCGAATGCAACCAGGAAAATGGCCCTAGAGGAACATTTAGTTCTCGGGAACTGCCCTGATGGCTAGTTCCTAAGTTCTTAGTCTTAACTAACTACCCAGTGTGAAAGCCCCTAGAGAGACTTTAAAACTACCACATTTTAGTATTTCATGTGGCTCTACATTTGTTTCATTTTAATGTCTGTGGCTCTCCCTCACCTTGTTCTCCAGCTCTTTTCCGAAGTTCAGGAATCTCACTTCTCTCAGTTTTTTTCAAGCTTCCTCCTTGAAGTGGGGTTTAAATGCCTGCAAATAATTATACTTTAGCTATATTGTACTGCAAAACAAATTAATTATGCATATTATGCACATATTTATTAGTGTATAATTATGAATAACTAGGAAAATGTGTACCAGGGTAAATGGCGCATTTGATTTTAATTTCCTCTAGATGGCACAAAAACTCAATGCAACACTTTCCTAAGCATCTGTGTTTCATATTCAAACACCACTAGAACCATGTTATATTTTGTTGACTTTTGTACTTACATTATGCCAAATGTTTCCAAGAATGTTTAAATCCAGAGAAATAAACAATTTTAACGAGGATACGGACCATGTTCGTGCGTCATCAATGATACCTGCGTTACCCTCGATTTCATAGAAACACCAAAGACGCTTTAATACAGGGGTAGGCAAGGCCGGTCCTAGAGAGCCTCTGTCCAGCAGAGTTTAGCTCCAACCCTGAAAAAAAAAACTCACCTGCCTATAGCCTTAGTAATCCCGAAGAGCTTGATTAGCTTGTTCAGGTGTATTTGATTAAGGTTGGAGCTAAACTCTGCAGGACAGCGGCTCTCTAGGACTGAACTTGCCTACCCCTGCTTTAATATATTATGTGTTTTATTAGAGAGGCGAGCAACTGTTTGGATACAGTCATCAAAAGAAAAGTAAATGATGTTTTATTAACAAAATTCGGGAGGAGCAATGTTCAAATAATCTGACTAATCATCACGTCATTTCGGCCAGCTGTCAGCAATCAGTAATCAACATATCTACCCAATCAGCATGAGTGAAAGCATATATATATATAAGACACGGTCGACTCACCCATATTCCTCGACAGTTTGACAGCATCCCTCCACCACCCCTACTCCTCACACCTGCCCTGGTTACTTTCCAGAACACTAACTAGAATGGGGGGGGGAGAGTAATCTGGGTTCGGGCCAAAATACCGAGCTCGGAGCCCTCTCCTCGGACAGCACGCCAAATATGCATACTACTACGCATACTATTTTATCTGATTATTTGTAAGTGTGAACTCGTGAATCATTGTTATATAGCTCAACACAGGCCTCCAGAGACCTCGTTCTGCCCCAACAGCTTTCAGCCACACCCTGCTTCATAATACAGTAATGTTAATAAATCTTTGATACATTAGCTCATCCATGAGTATGATTTCTGCCCAAGTCCCATCGGATTCTTTTCCATCAGCTGTAGACATGAAGACAATACCTTCCATGATTCCACGAAATCAAGGCGTCATCAAGCTATGCCTTTGTTTTGAATAAGCGACCTCTAGTGGCGAAATTTACATGTTGTGCCTTTAATCAACAAAAACTGTATTTTTAAATTCATCTTTTGTGCCCTCATAAGATGTAAATGTATTGATTTGTTTTCTTTTTATTACCTGGCAACACGTCTGTATCTGTCTTAATGCTTTGATTTAAAAAAAAAATAAATAATAATAAATATAGCTGCAAGCAGCAATTCGGGGCCAAGCCCCAAAAGGGGCAGTAGCGCAATACGGAGCAGGAAGAGCAAAAACAGCAGAAATTGAATGTACATGCAAAACAGCTGGTTCAGAAGGACAGGTGGAAATGAAATGAAAATGAACAGGGAATGAACTAAAAACACTTGTATCTCATTCAAGAGGAATAAAGATTAGTACAATGCTTATTTGGATAAAAAAGGTATCAAAATGACTCATTACACACAATTGTATAAAGGAACCCCACACGGGATTCGAACCCACGACCTCCGAGTCCAGTGTCCATTTCTCATCTCGTTGCACCACTGTGCAGGTGAATGTTGGCACCTGCCGAAGTTCATTAGTTCATGTGAAAATGAACTCAAAATGAAGAATTTTTATAAAACTGCACTGAATGTTATATTTAATAACTACTTTAGATCATTCTGCAGCTCATCATGCTGTAGCGCAATACAGAGCAGGAAGAGGAAAAACAGCAGAAAATGAACAAACATGAAACAGCTGGTTCAGAATTACGGGCGAAAATGAACTCAGAATGTACATAAGCTTAGATGAAAATGAACACAGCATGAAACAAAAAGCATTTATTTCTAATCCAAGAGGCAGTAAAGGAATCAAAACACACTATTTCATAAAACCGCTCCACCTGGGATTCGAACCCACTATCTTGGGGTGCAGAGCTCATCAGGTAACTGGCTTTACACATTGAGCTACTTGAGGATGCACATTCAACAATCTGTGGAAGAGAACTTTTAGTGTAAGAAAGAATTTACAAAAAAGCATTACTTAGCATGCTAACCATATTAGCATGCTAAGCTAACTTAATGCTAATGAAGCTCATGGTTAACTTGATAGCTGAAGAGCCACATTAAAGAGAATGACAACTGGTTAGCATGCTAAGCAATTAGCATGCTAAGCTAACTAGCATAAGACAACAAACACAAGCAAGGTCACATTCAGAGATGAATATCTTGGGAATGGTAGCGAATATCAAAAATCCGTTCAGTCATTTCTGTGCGGCTCGGTCCAAAGATCACCTGAGCTGATTTTGGACAAAATTGGACAAAAATTGTAGGAGGAGTAGTGAAAAAATGGAATACTGTACTTTTCAAAATGGCCACTACTGTACTGGGTGGAGTCTTAATGTAAGATATTGAATGTGATCAGTATGAAGAGAGGAATCAGTTGTATTGACATTCATTTTTCTGGAACAAAGGGTTCAAAAGTTATAACCTTTACAAAAGTGAATATTTGAACTGGTGGTGGCGCTATAGACTTAGTCATAGATACTCCAAAGTTGGTCAAATTACTTTTAATTACTATCACTACAAGCATGCCAAATTTGATAATTTTCCTTCTTATGGTTCATTGATTACCATACAGGGGGAAGAAGAATAACTACGAATTTGGACATAAAGGAATTGCATGTGATAGCTTCAGATTAGACCAGTTTTAGGCAGAATGCCTAGAACAGACACAAGTTCTGCATCTTTTCCTGCCACAGTACCTCATGCGGTCTGGGCATGTGTCACACTGAGTTTCGAACCCACGATGCAGAGCATTCGGGATCCGTGGCGTAACACATTGAGCTAATCAGCCATGCAAGTTCATCAGTATGCTAAGCAGAGGTTTCAGTGTGAGAAAGAGTTCACAAAAAAAAAGCTTCATAGCATGTTAACCATATTAGTATGCAAAGTTATTTAATGCCAACTAAGTTTTGGTTAACCTGTTGACTGAAGACCACATTAGAAAGAATAGCAATAGTTTAGCATGCTAAGCAATTACTGTGCTAAGCTAACTAGTATAAGACAACAAACACAAGCAAGGTCACATTCAGAGATGAATATCTCGGGAATGGTAGCGAATATCAAAAATCCGTTCAGTCATTTCTGTGCGGCTCGGTCCAAAGATCATCTGAGCTGATTTTGGACAAAATTGACCAAAATTTGTGGGAGGAGTAGCGAAAAAACTGTTTTTGATTTAATTCAATATGGCAGACAGGTACATTTAAGGAAAATGACAAATGACACATTGTCGGAATCGGCATAAACCAGGGAATAAAATGACATAAAGCAGACAAATTTTGGATAATGTTTTCAAAAGTTATAAGCAATTTTGCAAAAATCATTATATCTGTGGAACACTAGGTGGCGCTGTGCTGAAACTTCTCATGTACCTTCAGGACACTCTGATGGTCATATGTACCAAATTTTGTGATGATATGTCAAATTGTTTAAAAGTTATTGCAATTTATGACAAAATTCAAAATGGCGGACACGTGGTTCATCCGATGTTGACGAATTTGATATCCTCGGATTCGGCATGGCACAGGGAATCCATAGACACCAAGATCTTGATTTTCTAATAAAGTGTTCAAAAGTTATTGGCCAAAATAGCCATTTTTCAGATCTCATGACCTGTAGGTGGCGCTGTTCCCAAATTTGGCATGGAACCTCAGATCATGGTCTTGATCAAGTGTACCAATTTTAGTTTTGATTGCTCAAAGTTTGGCCGAGATACAGCCTCTATAGCAATTTTGGGTCAACCTCGTTAACTTCGTGACATCATAACTTTTGAACAAAGATGAATAAAAAAAATCTGTTCAGTCATTTCTGTGCAGCTCAGACCAAAGATCACCTGATCAAAGTTTGGACAAAATTGGACAAATTTTGAAGGAGGAGTAGCGAAAAAACGGAATACTGTACTTTTCAAAATGGCCACTACTGTACTGGGTGGAGACTTAATGTAAGATATTGAATGTGATCAGTATGAAGAGAGGAATCAGTTGTATTGACATTCATTTTTCTGGAACAAAGGGTTCAAAAGTTATAACCTTTACAAAAGTGAATATTTGAACTGGTGGTGGCGCTATAGACTTAGTCCTAGATACTCCAAAGTTGGTCAAATTACTTTTAATTACTATCACTACAAGCATGCCAAATTTGATAATTTTCCTTCTTATGGTTCATTGATTACCATACAGGGGGAAGAAGAATAACTACGAATTTGGACATAAAGGAATTGCATGTGATAGCTTCAGATTAGACCAGTTTTAGGCAGAATGCCTAGAACAGACACAAGTTCTGCATCTTTTCCTGCCACAGTACCTCATGCGGTCTGGGCATGTGTCACACTGAGTTTCGAACCCACGATGCAGAGCATTCGGGATCCGTGGCGTAACACATTGAGCTAATCAGCCATGCAAGTTCATCAGTATGCTAAGCAGAGGTTTCAGTGTGAGAAAGAGTTCACAAAAAAAAAAGCTTCATAGCATGTTAACCATATTAGTATGCAAAGTTATTTAATGCCAACTAAGTTTTGGTTAACCTGTTGACTGAAGACCACATTAGAAAGAATAGCAATAGTTTAGCATGCTAAGCAATTACTGTGCTAAGCTAACTAGCATAAGACAACAAACACAAGCAAGGTCACATTCAGAGATGAATATCTCGGAAATGGTAGTGAATATCAAAAATCTGTTCAGTCATTTCTGTGCGGCTCGGTCCAAAGATCATCTGAGCTGATTTTGGACAAAATTGACCAAAATTTGTAGGAGGAGTAGCGAAAAAACTGTTTTTCATTTACTTCAATATGGCAGACATATGTTGTTTTCAAAAGTTATAAGCGTTTTTGAAATAATCATTACATCTGTGGAACAGTAGGTGGCGCTGTGCTGAAACTTCTCAGGTACCTTCACGACCTTCTAAAGGTCATACATACCAATTTTTGTGAAGATATGTCAAATTGTTTAAAAGATATCGCAATTTATGACAAAATTCAAAATGGCGGACACGTGATTCATCCAATATTGACAGAATCTGTATCGTCGGATTCGGCATGATCCAAGGAATCCATAGACACCAAGATCTTGATTTTCTGACAAACTGTTCAAAAGTTATTGGCCAAAATAGCCATTTTTCATATCTCATGACCTGTAGGTGGCGCTGTTCCCAAGTTTGGCATAGACCCTCAGACCATGGTTCTGATGAAGGGTACCAATATTTGTTTCGATTGCTCAAAGTTTGGCCGAGATACAGCCTCTATACTAATTTTGGGTCGACCTCGTTAACTTCGTGACATCATAACCTTTGAACAAAGATGAATAAAAAAAATCTGTTCAGTCATTTCTGTGCGGCTCAGTCCAAAGATAATCTGATCAAAGATTGGACAAAATTGGACAAATTTTGAAGGAGGAGAAGCGAAAAAAAACAAATACTGTACTTTTCAAAATGGCCGCTACTGTAATGGGTGGAGACTTAATGTAAGAAGTTGAATAGCATCATGAAGAGACGAATCAGATGAACTAAATTAAATTTTTCTATGACAAACAGTTCAAATGTTAAAACCGTTAGAATGTTGAAATTTTGAACTGGTGGTGGCGCTATAGAGTTGGTTCTAGAGACTCCAAATTTGGTCCAATCACTATTCATGAGCATCTCTACAACTGTGCCAAATTTCATCATTTTCTCATGTTCCGTTGATAGGGCTGCCATAGACTCCCATTCGGGAGGAAGAATAATAATAATAAAAGGGAAAACGTACAATTACAATAGGGGCTACAGCCCCTTCGGGGCTTGGCCCCTAATAATCTTTTTGATCCAACAAAAAGAACTGGCTTAAAAGAATAACTTGTTGGGGAATCTGGCTAAACTTACTGCAATGTGCCTTTGAGTCACTAAAAAGAACAGGCTCATGAGAATCATTTGTTCATGAATTGAACTACACGTGTTGCGATGTATGATTTTGATTCACTGGCTGGTGAGAATCATTTGTTCATGAATCGATCTACACTGATATTGCGATCATGCGATGGATGCTGTTAAAGGATTAGTTCACTTTCAAATTAAAATTTCCTGATAATTTACTCACCCCCATGTCATCCAAGATGTCCATGTCCTTCTCTCTTCAGTCGAAAAGAAATTAAGGTTTTTGATGAAAACATTCCAGGGTTATTCTCCATACAGTGGACTTCAATGGCCTCCAAATGGTTGAAGGTCAAAATTACAGTTTCATTGCAGCTTCAAAGCATTCTACACGATCACAGACGAGGAGTAAGTGTCTTATCTAGAGAAACCATAGCTCATTTTCTAAAAAAACATTTAAAATTATATACGTTTTAACCATAAATGCTCATCTTGAACTAGCTCTCTGCTTCTTCTTCTCTATTAGAATTCCGGCAGTGTAGACACTGCTAAGTGTATTACTGCCCTCCACAGGTCAAAGTTTGAACTAATTGTTATATGCTTGCACTAGCATATTGTATATGACAATTAAGTTCAAACTTTGACCTGTGGAGGGCAGTAATACACTTAGCAGTGTCTACACTGCCGGAATTCTAATAGAGAAGAAGAAGAGAGCTAATTCAAGATAAGCATTTATGGTTAAAATGTATAAAACTTTAATTTTTTTTTTTTAGAAA
This sequence comes from Chanodichthys erythropterus, assembly GCF_024489055.1. NCBI lineage: Eukaryota > Metazoa > Chordata > Actinopteri > Cypriniformes > Xenocyprididae > Chanodichthys > Chanodichthys erythropterus. The sequence continues at coordinate 11,807,889 of NC_090228.1, forward strand.
ATGAGTGATGGTTTCTCTAGATAAGACCTTTATTTCTCGTCTGGGATCGTGTAGAACGCTTTGAAGCTGCAATGAAACTGTAATTTTGACCTTCAACTGTTTGGGGTCCATTGAAGTCCACTATATGGAGAAAAATCCTGAAATTTTTTCATCAAAAACCTTAATTTTTTTTCGACTGAAGAAAGAAAGACATAAACATCTTGTATGACATGGGGGTGAGTAAATTATCAGGAAAGCCGTTTTGTTTGTAATTACACAGACTGCACCTGCAGATAAAATATGACTTATACATACTACTATACATATGACTACTACAACAAAGGCATGAGCATGGCTTACTAACATCGAGTCACTTGCCCTTTGTTCTTTCATAAATTAAACACTTCCACAGAGAAGTTCACAAAATTGTTCAGTAGCCTATTCCTGAAAAAAAGGAAAGGTTACAAAATTAATTATATAAACTAGTTGTCTAACAGGCTTAATTAATGTAGAATAAAGAATAAAAGTTCATGAGCCTCCTCAAAAAGAGCGCAAATTTTCGCCATGCTTTGTTTTCGCCTGCTTCATAATGAGAGGAAACAGTTGCTTTACAGTTGATTACTGGCCTAGAGCACATTATACACCAGAAATATTATGCTGTGTTCACACCAAACGCGAATAGAGCGTCTGGCGCGAATGATTTCAATGTTAAGTCAATGTAAAGACGCGTTTACGCGCGTCTGGAGGTCTCGCGGCGCGAATGAGGCGTTTAGCGCGGCGCGGAAGACGCGACCCGCCTCATTCGCGCGTCTAGTTCGCGCGAATGACGCGAATTGAGCGTTTCGCGCGATACGCGCGTTACGCGCGAATGGTGCTTTTTGTGCATTTAGCGTTTGACGCGAATTCGCGTCTGACGCCCGAGTTGAAAAATTTGAACTTTGGCGTAAATTCGCGCCGCGTTAACCAATCAGGAGCCTGCTTGCTGCTGTGGCGGCAGGCCCGCTCGGAGTCACTCATTCAAAATGGAGGAACGACTGATATTATGCAGTGAGCAGTCACCCAGAGATTTATGACACAAGTTCATACTTCAGACAGGAATAAAAAGGAGCTCGCTTGGAAGAGTGTCGGTGAGGAGATTGGGCTACCTGGTAAGTTGTAAATACACATTTCACTTTTATATCACGTACACGTTTATCGACCCGCGGCCTTCCCGCGACGCTGACTCCTACGCCGCTGTTCTGCTCTCCAGAGCAAATACAAAGTGGTATCTCTCTCGATGAACGCACGATCAACATCAGCCATCTTGCAAACAGACAACCGCCTAGCACTTGCCCCTCCCACTCGCCTCGGACGCGCGTCAATTTCGCTTCAAACTCTTGTTTTTTACGCGCGTCTATTTCGCTCTAGACGCGCGAATGCATTCAAAATGTTCAAGCGGCAAACTAGACGCGGTAGACGCGAATTTGACGCTCTATTCGCGTTTGGTGTGAACGCAGCATTACAAGTACACCAAGGTCATCTACATGTGAAAATACCAATAATACAATCGATATTAACTAAATTACTAGCTAAATGAGTTATAAAATTATTCAAAAAGGAACACCATCTTCTCTAACTACTGCCAAGTTACTGCGCACGTGCCCTGCCATGTCGTAATTACCGAAATTATGAGATTCAACTTGTAAAAAGCCTTCAGATGTCTATCTAATAATTACAACTTGTAAACTGAAAATTTTCGGAGGTACTACTTGTACCACGTGACAGCTCAGAGAGACGTCACGTGTTGTCATCTCGAATTTCTCTTTGAAAATCATATTTTGATAATAATACGACTGAAATTATATGGTTATTCTCATAAAATTTTGCATTATGGCTTTAATCTCTTAATACTATGACCTTATTGTCATAATTAGCTTACTTCATTATAGCAGTCCATTAGGGATTAGCAAGCTAAGTTCAGTTGTATTTATGTTTGGGGGTTTTTGTTTCTATATTTTTAGTTATGTTTGGTTTACTTGTTTATTACTTGTTAATCTCTCAGTTGTTTTCAAGGTTCTCCATTAGATGGAGCTATATCACCGAGGATCATGCAAGAGTAGGCTATTTTGCAATTGGATAAATGGCTTATTCCTGTCCCTAACTACTTTTTTCTTGTTTTAATTAATCATATGGTTATATATATATATATATATATATAAATATATAATTGCACAATTTAGATGAAGAGTTTAAAGCACCCAGCCACATTATATCCTAAGATGACAATGGTACAAATCAAAAACTGCTGACTACTTTTCATTATATTCATGTAGTATATCAACTTTCCGTGAGCACTGTTTCTTGTCAATGGTCCAGTCCTTAGTGAGGAGAAAAGTGTGTATTTGGAAATACCCTCAGCCCCTCCCCAGCTCCTTGTTTCTACTGAACCATGGCCTGGTGACGCTGAAGTCTTGCTAACTTCAAGACTTATTTTTACACCTCATGAATTCTTTAACCTTAACCACAAGGTAGTCCAGACCAACCACAAACAGAAAAAATGGTGTTTTCAAAGAATAACCACAGTCATACATGTTAAATCTGAATAATATTTTCCATCCCTGATGTTTGCTGTATGCGTTGTTTAAGAGTAAGTGTTGCTCCTGCAAATATATGGATTTTTTTTGTGCATCAAAATGCAAGTTGTGAATCTGGAAATTGTGACCCAACTAGGCCGTTCAAACTTGTGGTCCATGAGGCAGCATGTGTGAGAGAGCATGTACGTAGGTGACTGGAGCCTGACTCATCCGTATTTTCCAATCACCTTTTATTAATTTGACCTTCTCACCTATATGGGACAGAAATGATTATAGGATTACATCATTCAGGTTAGGGACAGTCCGGTAGCATCATTGTGTTATTTCACTCTGTGAATGGACAAATGGCACTCGTCCTCTTCTTTAGTGTGCTCAAGCTATGTTTCAGCACAAGCGGTTTTACTTTAAAGGCCAGTGACTTGTAACTGAACCCTCACTCATTATTGTATTCAATATTCATTTTGTCAGAGTGTTTCTATTTGTTGGCCTTCACTCCTACATGTTTACAACCACGCAGTCTGCAAAGCAATTGAGCAGGCACAGGAAATGTAACTGGTTTTGAAATGACAGGTCTGCTTCTGCCTTTATATGCAAACGAGGTGTTGCAAGGACTAAGATATAGGTTGAATTTATGCTTAGACATCTAAAAGGGAGCACAATGATTCCAGAGAATATGGTGTTTAACAGTAGAGGATTGCTGAGTGGATTGGTGGATGGTAACTCATGCAAGATGTTTCATAGTTTGATGTTGTTCCTGTTTTTATAGAGTGTTCTTCTTAGTATTAGCCAGTTGCTAGGCCCTAAAAACTCTTCACAACAATTTATCAACAGCCTAGCAGCGCCTATCAACCATCCAAAACACTCTAGAAATTGCTTAGTAACACCCTAGCAACCACTCAATGAATCTAGCTTGTCTTTATCTTGATCACAATAATCCCTAGCAATAGTTTGTGGTTTAGTGCACCAGCTACAAGCCCGACACATGTATCTACAGTCCTGAGAATTTCTCTGTAAGAGGATGCGTCAGCTCCTCTGTGTCTGATATGGTTTCAATGATATGCATCAATATAATTTGCTATTTGAGTTTCTGATCTTTATCTCTAAACCGCTTGTACCTCGTTTCCGAAACAACTCTTGCAAGATGTGCATGCTGACAACATTGAATGGGATGTGTCTGAATGTCAAAATTGTATATTTATGGTATGCGTCCATTGGGAGGAGGGAATTGTGAAAAGTACACAGCCTTGAGTCTATTGGGGGTACCAAGGGGTCGACATGAGTGACATTTCAATTAAATTCGTGTATGGATATGCTGTGATGTGTATGGAAGACTTTTAGGTTTTTTTATTTGATGAGGATTTTACACTTGCCCTTTCCAAACACAGTGTCTGATTGTATGTAGAAACTTCTCTTGTGATTTGTAATCATAAAATCAAAAAATCTTCTTAGCATGTCTCAATACATATATAGCACGTGGGGCTTGTTTGATGGAAGCCCGTGTGTGACGGCGGAACCTTTCGATATCCTCAACCTACACAATGTGCCAGTTCCTGAACATTCTCCCCGAAACTTTAAGCAGCGGTGAATTTCAATGATAGGTGGGTGAATTTTGATTTCGGAGGGTAATGCGGTGAGGAGAACCATGACTTCAAAGGTTCCTGATCTACATAACTAAAGTCATGACTTTTTGTTCCAACTTGATCCATTCTTTCTCATCTTTCTCAGTTCATTACTACTAGCTGCATGCCATTTAAGCATCGATCTGACATTTTGTGTTTATAGCACATATTTTCATATATGTATATAATTTAATTAAAATTGCAAAGAAGAAATATCATAATTTTAAAAATGTGTTAAATATATATATATATATATATATATATATACATACATCTGAGGTAATATGTAGCATACCTAATAGTTATCACAAATTTGCTTGTACCCTATTATTGTAAAGTACAAGATAATAACTGCCAATTAAATAACTACTGGGACTTTAATTTATGTGCCAAATAATTTGTAATCATTTTTCTTCCCCCTCGTTGCTGAATTCACAAAAAGCCTCTAAAAGCTGATGTCATTAACTTGTGAAGTGCAGAGATGCTGTTGCACTTTAGATGCAAAGCATGGCTTGAGTGAGAACGAAAGTGCTGACGAACACACGCATTTGCACAAATATAAATAGATATACTTTTATTTTCAACTTGAATGCCTAATAATTTGCTGACAGTAGGCCAGTTTTGTTTTCAAACGGCTCATGATCAGGTAACAGAAGTCACAGGAATTGCAACAAGTGAAAGGAGATCCAGCAATTCAACAGAGCCTCACTATCATGTTTTATTTTAATTTATTGCTTTCAAGAAGCAAGCAAGTGATGTTTTCCTGCAAAAAGCACCTTAATTGATTCTCATCAAATTCTTTAGACTGTCACTGTGTGTCTTCCCCAGGCATCTGTCTCAGTTCTCTCTCTCAATCTATTTGTGTTGTACACCACCCTTCAGTAGAAGGCTGCATCTGTGGTCGCTCTGCTCCACTTATCGTAAACTTCACAAGCTGCCGCTTACCAGAAGTGACGGGAGACAGGGGGTTTCTCAGTGACATCACTTAAAGTGATGAGGCAGAGCATCCAAACAGTGCTATCGCTATTATGCGTAAAGTAGAGAAGCAATCACAAGTGTTTAATCATCTTTTAAATCCTAGAAGATGATCAAAGATTTATAGTTCTCTTCATTCATTTGTTACCTTCTTAATTTTTTTTTTTTTTTTTTTTTTTACATTCATGCTTTCTTCACACTGTCACAGTTTCCGCTGTGGGAGGTGCTGTTTCTTTGTGTGTCTCTGACTTTTTTTCAGCATGATTCAGATATCATCAAGATCTGAGAAGCTTTTACCACCCTAAGTCACTGCTTAAAGCTTAGCAGCAATGATTTCCTGCTTGGTCATGGTGTGTATTTAAAGTTTCACTTTTCAGTTCAGTCTTTTTATTTATTTATTTTTCCTAATTAAATGCTTTTACTAATTTCATTTTTTTTTTTATATATAAAAAAAAACTAAATGAGCAAGCAAAATATTAAAGGAATTTAATAACACATCACTACTGGAGCATTTGTTTGACCAAAAACTAATCTAACCATCTGACCAAATAAAATGTATTCCAGTGATTCATAATTGGTGATGATTCAAAAAGGAGGGGGGGAAACAAATCTAATTGAAAATTATAAAATGTAACATAATCACGCATAGTTAGAACAGAAAAATACAAGTCTGTCAACTCTTTAAAGGGAGGCAAAAAGGAAAATATCTTTATTTGTTGTGCATCCTATTGGTCACCGTGATTTTGCCAAGTAAGACATGTTCCTGGATCAACATCTTTGTTGATCCTGGAACAAAATTCCAATCAACCAATCAGAATTGATGGACAAGTTTACTGTTTATGTGAAGTTTATGTTTACAACCAGAGTTAGGTGCTTCTACATCAGTGTTATTTACTGTCATTTCCCTTTGATTTTAGGTATAACTTATTGGGAGGGTTGGTAACCAGAGTTAGGTGCTTCTAGATCAGTGTTATTCACCTATCATTTCTCTCTGATTTTAGGTATATGTTATGGGTAGTGGTTTAGGGGTAGGGATATGCAGAACCTGATTTCACCAAGTGCAACATGTTCCTGGATCAACGTCTTTGTTTATCATGGAACAACATTTCAATCAGATTTAAGGGACAAGTTTACAGTTTATGTCAAGTTTAGACTCCAACCATGGTTAGATGCTTCTACATCAGTGTTATTCGCTATCATTTCCCTTTGATTTTAGGTATAACTTTATTGGTAGTGTTAGGTTTAGGGATATGATTAAGACTAAGGCCCAATCCCAATTCTACCCCTTACCCCTTCCCCTTTGTTTTGCGCGTTCACGTGAAGGGGTAGGGGTGTCCCAATTCTCATTTGGTTGGAGAGGAAGGGGTAGGGGGAAGGGCCAGGTAGCCCTTCAAACGTAGATTTTTCGGGACCACACTTCAGACGAAGGGGTATGATAAATTTCCAACATGGTCGACCGAGCGAGCAGAGAGACCCGTAAATGTAAGTATTTTTTTTACGGTAAACAGTATTTTAGTAAAAAATAATCACTTTTTTTATGTTGCCTTTAATCTTGTGTTCATGTATACGGTTATGTTCTCCGAAAAATTTGTTAAAATCGCTATGAAAAAAGTTCGCTAATGTTTTTTTTGCTTTATGATAGTTCCACAACATATTTTTTTTTATATTTTATTGAAACCCGCGTTGATTTGACAACATAAATTCAAATCCGGTGGCAGCTAACTTGTCTTTTTGCCGCATGCCTGATTAATGTATTGTTTTGTTGTGGTTACGTCCATAAATACGTTACGTTACATGATATAAACAAAAAGTGTATTCAGTTTGCGTGCTTATTCATCAGTGTTGTATGTTCTGTATCAACCAGGGACTCCTGAGGAAACACGCTGGCTCGTCTCCTTTGTCTTATGCGAAATGCAAATGCAAAAAAGCTGTCGCCCAAGCAAAGGCCAGTTCACACCGCACCAACAAACGCCAACGAACAAGTTGGTCGTTGGATTTAGAATTCTATGAGAAAAAACTGTCATGTTCACACAGCCCCAACAAACACCGACAAACGAGTGACGTCTGACTGGGAAAATTCCACAAGTAACCATGTTAACAATATTGTCAGACCCATAAGCATATACAACCATGTAGCTAAACAAGCCAAAACGAATTATTAAAAACGAAACTGAAGGTAAACCTGCGTTGCTCTCATAGTGGTTAACGTCACCTCTCTCTTTTGGTGAAGTGGAGCAGCTGCTCTTGCTGAATGGCACGGACTGCTCTATGGCAGGGATGGACAACTCCGGTCCTGGAGGGCCAGTGTCCAGCAGAGTTTAGCTCCAACCCTAATCAAACACACCTGAACCAGCTAATCAAGGTTTTTAGGATTAGTAGTTATAGGCAAGTGAGTTTTTATCAGGGATGGAGATAAACTCTGCAGGACACTGGCCCGTTTCCACTGCTTTGTTGTGTTGTGTGTGAGGCGCGGGCGCGATCAAACAGCTGTCTTTGCAGGGAACTTGCCTCATCATCATGTCAACGGTTCGTGGCCAGGTCAGATTACGTCAGAGTTTGTTGCCGCCTGTTGGAAAACTGTTCACACCACGCAGACATTCCACGACCCGACAAACGCCGATTAAACATGTTCAGTCGAGTGAAAACCGACTCCAACCGATGCCAACAGGGGTATCACACCGATACAACAAACTCCAACAGACGAGTTTGTTGGCTGTTGTCGGTGCGGTGTGAATTGGCCTTTAAGAAGTGTGTGATAAACATCGGCGCATCTATGACGTAGGAGCTAGCGACGACTTATGATGACGTGTAACGGTCTAGTAGTGGTGTCCCATTTCTTAGGGTAATATTTTCAGCCCTACCCATTGACACTCTGTTTCAAGGGGCAAGGGGAAGGGGTAGGCGTAGGGGTAAGGGGAAGGGGTATAAAATAGAATTGGGATTGGGCCTAAATGTTGTTCCAGGATTAACCCTCAATGGTATGCATTATGTTCTAACCATGAATTTTTTTTTTTTCAAATAAGTTTTTATTACATGAATTTATTACATATGTACCACAATGGAATATGGCCAGTATTTTTTATTTTTTTTATATATATAAAACTATGATTTTCTTTTCTATTTAAATGCACATTTCTTTTAGAAATTGGTAGATTTATATACTTGGAACTCATGCAAACCAAAAATAAGTAGATTCCTATCATTCCCTATCATTTTCCTTATCATCCCTATCAACAACAAAAAAAAATCCCCATTGAGAAAAGATGGTTAATAAAAAAGATTAGGTTAATAGAGCAATTTTTGGTGCACTTCAACAGGTGTCTTCCATGTGAGGGTGACAGTGGGAAATGGGAAAAAGAATTTTGGAGGGACATTCAAATGTTATTTGACTTAAAAACAGCACATCATTGGCTACCTTAAGGCCTGCCCTTTTAATTCCCATAGTGCAATTTTTTTTTTTTTTTTTTTTTTTTTTTTTTTGAATAACAAGGAAATTAGTAGAAATTAATTCTTGCCATATGGCAACGTCATACCAGAGCAGTGGTTCTCAAACATGTCCTGGTCTGGAGTACCCCCAACCCTGCACATTTTGTGTGTCTCCCTCACTTATCACAACTGATTCAACTCATGAGCTCATTAGTAGAGACTGCAAGACCTGAAGTGGGTGTGTCAGATATAAGTAGACAAAATGTGCAGGGCTGGGGGACAGGTTTGAAAACCACTGCCACAGAGAATATGTTGGCCCAGGAATGCATCTAACTTGGCAAAATCAGTAAGTCTACAGTCTAAATTTCTGAACAGTAATGTTGCTCCAGGATCAACAAAATATGTTGACCCAGGAACATGTCTTACTTGGCAAAATCACGGTGACCGTGTAGGGATACAGTTAAAAGTCTAAATTTTCGAACAGTAATTTTGTTCCAGATCAACAAAATATGTTGATCCAGGAACATGTCACACTTGGCAAAATCACGGCGACCCAAATGCTATGTTATTGTGATGTTAATTCATTTAGCATTTGGAAGAAGCTAGGCAAATTATACAGTATGACAGTATGAACAGTTTGCATGACGTATGCTCATCCTCAGAAAAACCACAAAGAAAATTACACAAGCCTATGTCATAGACTAAATTAGATATGGGTTATGGGTTTGGTATTGTGTTAAAGAACCACTATCTCACCATCACAAAGTAACAAGTGTCACATACACTGCGTTTAACTTGCATGAGTTTTGTGCATGCCTGCCTCAGTCCACCATGCCATCAGTCGCAGTGCATGAGTGGCAAATGCATAGGAGACAAACTGCAGTTTTGTTAGAGCTTGTGTAGTTGAAAGAAAATAGATAGAGACAGACAGACTGATTGATTGATTGATTGATTGATTGATTGATTGATTGATTGATTGATTGATTGAATGATTCTGGCCACTATGATGGATTTTGGACAAAATGTAGTGCTACATCAGTCTTATTTGGTTTTCTCACATACAAACACACTTAAGCAAATTCATGGACGTTAGAAAGATGTTAGAAGGGTTTTACTGGTTTTATTGAGCAGACAAATGAATGGAAAACAGGGGGGTGGGGGGATATATCTTGTGTTTTCATTTACAAAAATATCTATACTTTTTCTTCTATTTTCTCACCTGCGTTTACTGCAGTACACTCAATCTTTCACCGAAAGTACATAAGCAATATGCATATACTATTTAAATATTCATTACTTTTAAAAAAAAAGCAAAAAATATAATTGCACTAAAAGCATTAACAACTAAAATATCATATTAAAAACAAAAGGTCAGGCATACAAATTTGGTCTCATTTAGAAGAGAGAGCTTGTTATTCTGTCCCTGCTTAAACTCTCACATCTTAAAGTGATCAGGCAGAGATGTGACAACACATTGTAGGCTGGTATTAATGGAATGTCATGCCTCTTTTTTGTCGTTCATATTTTTACGGAAGCCTTTTCCTCGCATGTAGAGATGGAGGGTTTTTAGCTCATCCATGACCCTCTCCTGGATATGCACATCATTGAGCTGTAAGTTGTGAAGATAAAGAGTTAAAACACACACACACTAGCACACATAGAGAGAGAGAGAGAGAGAGTTATTTCAATATTCACAACTCATACTTACATTATCACTGGCATTCTTCAGTTTTTGTAGCTGTAAGACAGCAAGCTCATCTGGGCTCATTTTTTTCTCCAGAATCTGGATAGAAGAAGTGTGTTTTAATTGCTTACTCTTTGAGTAAAATTTACCACTATTTACTAATATTTAATATTTATTTGAAATATGTACAAGAATTTTTACCGTTGAGAGGGAAGTTGCAGTCTTTTCAGATTTTGTATATAGCTTATTACAGTTATATTTTACCTGAAAGATGAAGGATTAAAGTAATGAGTCAGTTGCTTAGTGTGATAGCCTAAGTTTAAGAAATGCCCTTTTGTGTAGAAACTAAAATATTTTGGTTCAAATTGAGGTTAAATTTTGTTATATTGCTAACTGTGATGAAAAGACCAGCATGAGGCCAACATCAATGTCAAAGATGGTGAAATTCTGCTAGTTACATTAGAGAGAAAAAAAAAAAAACTTTATATTTCCCTCTGAGATATGTGTGATACAATTACATCACTCAAATGCACCGTATAACATGACATGGTTTAAGATCTATTCTGAAAATGTAATGTGCTAACCTGATGAACACAGTTTTTGAGTTGTTCCATAATGTGTATAAGTTCACGATGGTAGTTCATATTTTCTTCATGATGGACAGATGACTCCTCTGTCACTTCAAGGACATTTTGAAATAGGTCGATGATTTTCTGCAGGACACAGCTGTGAAGATTTTTCTGATGAATGAAAAAGATACAGTTCAGGTTACATTAAATGTGTGAAACCTGATGCCATCAGAAATGTAGATGGCATGATAGTATACAGATTAAAGTTTCCAGTTATTGAAATTAAATCAGATATAGCAAAGCCGAAAGACTGACTTATGTGACATATGACATAGAAATCTGTTTTGTATAGGTTTATCAAGGTTGTCGCTAAAATTCATGGGGCCCAGGACAACATTTTTATGTGTTGGACTTCTCCTATGGGGTAAGGCCCAATTAAAAAAAATGGTTCTATATAGTAATAAAAGTGGTTCTTTGGCTCGTAACCATAGGGGAACCACTTTAAGTGCTGTATAGCACCAAATCTTGGTGCTTCAGTGGTTCTTCAGCAGTTTTTTTGGGATGACTGATGTGCTATATAGCACCGCTACCATATACAGAACCTGTTAAGCCCCTGTATGGTTCTTCAGGGATTCTTCAATGGTTCTTTGGGGTGGGTAAGGTGCTATATATCACCACCGCCGTACAAAGAACCTGATAAGCCCCTTTAAAGGTTCTTTACGAGCCATAGAACCACTGTTGGTGCTGTTTAGCACCATTTTTGTTGAAGAAATAAAATGTGATATGGCACCTCTTATGGGTTCTACATAGCACCATTTGACAAAGGCGCTGTTGAGCACCTTTAAATATATGGTGCTACATAGCACCAAAAGTGGTTCCCCTTTGATTATGAGCCAAGAACCAATTTTTTTTGTTTTTTATATACGTATTTCATATAAGACCTCATTGAACTCCGCCTCATAATATGGCCCCAAATTTGCAAATAACTGAATTACAAGAATTACATTCTTTTTACTTTCTAATATAATGAATTTTTCATGCAGTAACTGGAGTAAGTGGCTTTATGCACCACTGAATTGCTGATAGTATGATAATACGTCATAATATGAACTTAGACAATGCCTCTTACCCTTTTCCGTATTTTGTCAAAGGAATTGTGCTTCAGGAGGATCTTCTCACCATCTGCAGCTACCTGAGAGGATCATTCAAAACATCATCAATTGAAATATTCAAAGTCTCCAGGGCATTTTCCAAAATTTAAGTAAACTGATTCTGCACATGAACAACTGACTTTTCTTATCGAGTTGCAGCCTTTTGTCATGCAAGATCATATCATTTTCACTTTGTACTGATTCGTTTTGTAACAAGTGCAAGCAGTTATTTGCATGCAAGTTATAGGCAGTTTGAGTTCTAACACAAGGCTAATAGTAGGATCAGAGTACTCACCACATCTTTGCTGACACGCTCGGCTATATTCGCCAATAGGTTCAGATCGAAACAAGGTCCTCTAACATCGATGCACTTGCCATTTTGGTATACCACCGCGCCCTCATGTATCGGAATGCCAAGGATAAGGATCAGAACAAAATACTGCAAAGCACTGGCCATATTCTGTCCCTAAGTGACTAAATGAATGTTTCTCAATGGAGGTCCTGCTGATACACCTGTCTCATTCTTTTCTTCCTTCTTTTGCCTTCACTCCGGTCCTCACCTTTGTATTTATTCTAGTTTCCTGGTGACGTCAGCTTTGTCCCTTCCCTTTGTTTCTACTTTATCTGTTCAGATCTAGACAGGTGATGATATCAGACTGCTAAATTGTAACCTAATCGATGTTGGGTTCTGTATCCAGTGAGGATCATGTTTTAGATTGTCGCTGCAGAATGCGAAGTTTTCTGGCAGCTTCAAGCTTTTCGAGGAGCTTAAATAAAAGAAAGTTACCACAAAATTGTAATACAACTCTATAACGAGGTCATGACATTTATGCGGCTCGAGGATGCCCCAGATTCTTAATCTCTACGCAAACCACAGTCTTGGTCAAGGAAAGTTCATTAAGGGCAACATAAATGGCACCATGATAATGATACTTACACAAAAGACAATTAGAAAGAATTTAATATTGAATTTGCAGGTCTAAGACTCTAAGGACTCTAGACTAAAAATCTTTCAGAACAGAAATGGAACAAGATGACTGATCATCTGATAAGGGGTCACTAACGGAAACTTAGGGGGATTTGAAATCTAGGCCACTCTCCATCGTCTCGTCTCATTGCTTTTTGTTTTTGAGGTCAAACGAGACATTCATTATCACTTGATTTTATTTAAACAAACATTATTTTGTTATATAATGATTCAGTTCAATCTGGCTGGGAATCTGTTTCACAACCAACAATTTTGCCACTCATAAAGTTTTAGCTAAAGTTAGTGTACTTGGCAACCAAACTCAAAGTTTGAGATGTGAAATGTGAAATATAAAAAAATAAAAAGGATATAAGGATCGAATTGCTAACTATTAAATTAACCTTAGCAAGACAAAGGTGTCAGCTATTTTATTCAAAAATCTTTAAAATATAATTTCCACCAGCAATATTTCCACTACACAATTCTAATAAACACAATACATAATTTGAAATGTGTTTGCAAATTACATAAAATACAATTATTGAATTCACCAGTGATGAAAGTAGGTCCACTGGTCCCACTCTATATTAAGTGGTATTAACTACTATGTACTTACATCAAAAAATAAGTACAATGTACTTATTGGGTTCATATTGAATTGCAAAACACTTTTGCTGCTATTGAGGTGGGATACAGGTAAGGTTAGGGAAAGCGTAATTATAAGGGATGTGTCAACAGTGTAATTATAAATGCATTTACAGAAATTAATTACAGATGTAATTACATGCAGGTGTAATATAAGTACATGTATGTACACAATAAGTGCATTGCATCAAATGATTAATTTAAATGTAAGTAGTTAAGGCCACTTAACATGAAGTGGGACGGGTCCACTTGTTAGTGGACAAATTAAACAATTATTGTATTTATTTTATTAAGTCCTATTTCTCTGATTAACATAGCAAATTCCAACTAAACTTTCGATTATGTCTACTTGCCCTTAAAAATGAATTTCCAAAAAGCAACACACTGTAAGATGTGGCGTGCAATCCCCACGCCCAAGGAATTTCCAACATCTGTTGTCATGCACTCAGCATCTATAATATGAGAAGAGACAAAGGAATATAGGGTTGGGGAGGGGAAGGGGGGATTTCCAGAGACAGTGTTTGTCTTATCCTCACTTCATCAGCGTTTACCCTGTTTCTTTGAAATGTAGGTTGATGTAAACAGGAAGCAGTTTGAGCTGCTTAAAAATGAAAGGAATCTCACCTTCACCTTTATGTACTGGGCCATTTAAAAATGTCTACACACATCATAATACAAGGTCCCCCTGGTTTTAGTTACATCCCAGCCATAAACCATGATTTGATACTAGAAAGTTGGACGCAGGTGGTTTTAGAGGGCGGGACATTTTCATTCTAGCATCGGATTGGACAAAAATCTGTGTAGTGCAGGATGAGTCGTCAATATTGTTTGGTCAGTTTTTGCAAGAGAAAGACTGTAAACATGTATAGGGCCTATCTATCGATCTGTAGTCAGGATTTATCAGTATACGAGCATATAAATGACCTCAAAGCTGTGAAAATGGAAATTTTTTACAGGATCATAAACATGTCTATTTCTCTTCTCTGTCAAATGACTTTTCCATGTTACAGACACTTTAGACACTGTGAAGGTATATACCGAAACAAGGGCTGCACATTTTTGTCTGCATGTTGCTAAATTATAAAGGTGTTGCATAGCTTCCCCACAGTGCTATATGGCTACAGACTTTCCAAAATTTATGTTGACACCCTGGTTTCTATTTCAAAAGCAACTCATATGTATGTTTATACTATACATATGAGTTACTTTTGAAAATGCTATTTTGGGATGTTGATTCAAAAATAAAAGTGGTCTGACCTGTCAAGACAGTCAAGGATGGATCATTGTGGAGTAAACAGTGTCGGAGCCATAATATTCTGGGCACATATTTCCCAACATTCTGTTCCATTGCTCCTTGTTCCTTTCACCAAGTTAAGGATGTTTACCCTGGAAAGTGAATGTTCCAAATCCATTAGTGTTGTTTTCTGAAGTATTACGTTAGAAATAGAACCCAGGGTGTCAACATAAACCTAAAAACCTACGCGTAAAAAAATATTGGAAAGTCTGTATCCGTATAGCACTGTGGGGAAGCTATGTAACACCTTTATATTTTCGCATCATGTAGACAAATATATATATATAATCTGTGGGCTGCACTACAAATGCATGCAAATGGCTCAGTATATGTACTTAAAATGACTATATGTACTTATATATAGTAGTGTATTTTGTTTTGTGCATTTGTGAGAACCTTTGGTAGTGTTAACCTCATTAAAGTGAAATAAACTGGCTGGACCGCAGACAGTGCACTCTGCAGTGTTTTTCGAAACTGTGGTGAGAGCTGGCATGTGTTAAAATGGTAAGTTTCGTGACTCTTAAAGTAAAAGCAAAAAGAGATCCATGAGGTTTTCTGTGTAAAGTGCAAAAAACATCTGTTAACAGCAGTAAATCATAGATGCTGTTCAAGGATGAGTATAAGCATGTTATCTAGTCTCTCATTCTGCTGATTTGTGGTTAATGCATCATCAGCAGTTTAAAAGACTTTGCTGAGAAATAACACTTGCATCATCATTTCTTCTACAGTGAAGTCTGGTCCTCACATGGGATCCTCATCAGCTTAAATAAGCTCAAATAGCAAGACTGATCAACTAGCTTCACCAAAATGTCCATGGTTGACCAGCTTCATGTTTTGCTGATGGCTATGCTGGTCCACGTTAGACCACACCAAACCATAGACCAGCAAGGGAATTCACAATGTCCTTTTTAAAGCACTTCTGAATTTGTTTTTGCATGCTAATACTTGTCAGTGAAATATGTTACAAAAGCCACTTTCCGCATTCCACTATTTTCCTGGCAGTCAAACAATATAAATTTCCAAAAGTATAAATTTCCAACTTCTCTTTTTTAAAGAAGTCACAGTGAAACCTTATATGAGCTAATTTGTTGTGGTGTGTAGTTACTATATTTCGCTGCATTGTGATAAGATATCTTTGCCTACATAAACAGATGAGGCCAAACCTGTTCAATGACATTTTTCTTTTTTGCCTGGAATTCCCACAAGGATTGTATAAGAGCAGTATTATATAACACAGGTAGGTCATTTGACAGCCGTTCAAACTGAAATAAAATAGTGAAAAAAGAGATTGTGCTGTTAATATGACCACTAGGAGGTTATAATGGTATAAGTATTTTGCACCTGCAAACAAATGATTCTTTTCTTTCTTATCTTTACCATTTTTGCAATTATTTTTAACCAATGAGTGTCAAGGGTTTTTTGAAAAGTTTTGCTCGTAAAGTGTGCATGGTCTGTGATTTGGTTTGATGTTTGTATTTAATACAATGTTGTTCTTACATCTATAAGTGTGACATAAGTGTCCTTTTCCCCAGGGCTCTATATGTGTTGATGTTGGTGTCTGAATTCAAACATATGTAATATGATGATGAAGTCATGAATTCTTTTGCTTTCAGTGGCACTTTAATCTGTAATGTGACATTCAGTGATGTGTGGAATAAGTCAAAGTTATAGTAATGAAACTGATGACAAATGAGTTTCAAATGCTGGGGGAAGACAGGAGACATTTCTGTGTCAAACAGAAACATGTCTTAGCATGTCTGGCATATCTTATAAAGGCAATTAAATCAGAACAAAAATTATTTAAAAAATGTTTTATTTAGTCATAGACCTTACAACTTTTTGCTATGTAACTAGCAAGTGGTTTACAGTGATTATTTCAAATAAATAAGAACAAATAAATACTGTCAGTTTGACCAATTATCTCTTGTGCACAATATGTGCACAACTTTATAAATAAAATAAATAACACTGATTTTCCAACATTCTTTAATTGATGATCAAGATCTACTAGGACTTCTGCCTCCTGATGCTTTTGGTCTGTCGTCTCCGGCGGTCTTTATTCTTCAGCTGTGTTGCTTCTCTGTAGACGCGCTTGAACTCAATCAATGCTTTGCTCTGGACGATTGGGTCATCTTCCTGCAATTGCAAAGCATTTAATTAGTGATATATAAGTGTCTATATAATGTCAAATATGTATATTCATCTTGTTGATTCTGAGTGGACACAAAGTAAAAAAAAAAAAAAAAAAAATGGAATTTACACTCTAAGTTGTGCGTTTTTGAATTTTACCTATAATAGTATCTAGTAAATATATTGTGCACTGTAAGGGAAAAAGTAGTTTCAAAAAGCCGGGCCCACAAACCTTGATTACCCACTTTTAGAAGTAAAACTCCTTTTGTGTGGTTACCAAAGGTGGCCTTTTAACCAAAGTCAAATTGAAAATGTAGTGAAATGTCAGTTCTAATTAAATGTTTCAACTGTGATTGATAAAATGCAGTGGCAATATGAGGCAAACATTCCTTCCACTTTTAGTTGATTTTATATATAACTGGTATATATGGCCAATACATTTTCTCAGTTACCTGCCCAGTAGCAGGTGTGCAAAAACATACTTTTAGACATCTATATATAGCTCAAAAGTTTTGATGTTCAATGCTTCTTGGTATTAAGTTTCACAGAATCTAAAACTGTCATCTTACCTTAATCGCCCATAGGGTTTCTGCATATGTCTTGAGCTCTGCACTCTTGCCTGGGAAGTAGTTTTCTTGCAGCTTTTTCAAATGCTGTTGAACATGTGCCAATCTGTCTTTTGTAGCATCATCCAGGCTATCGTTCTGCATGCGAGTGAATATCCTACTGTATGTGTCCATGATGATGCTCATCAATAGATTCCGTTCACTTTCCTGCTAAACAAAAGCAACACACATAAGCACAATGTGGATCCAACACAGGATATCCCGTATAGTATGTATCAAAACAATATGCCCTTTGGTATAGAAAGGCTACACTGGTATCTTAGCTATTATAGACCACAAAGGTGTGAATACCAAGGCATTATGCATTTGAGGTTATTATGAAGGAGGTTATTTACCTCAGGTTTGCCCTTTAACTTGTTCAGGACCTGCAGGAAGACAGGATGTGCGTTGTATAGCCCAGGGTCATTTCTTATCTGGAAGAAATGAAAAGGTCATCATTTATATCTGTTACTGTTTTAGATTTCAGATGTTTTTAACTCTTATCTTTTCTCACTTACTCAAATGAATGTGTTCATTATTATTAGCACACCACATCTGAAACCTAAACTCAACCTACAGACCAGACATTTTCCACCATGCAAGAAAGGCCCATATGTAGGAGTTTCAGTCTGTATGGATGGTAGGTTTAACTTCCTGTTTTGTATTATACTACCTCTTAACCACCCAACTAGAGTAAAAGTTGACTAGTTTGTAAAGCCAGCCTTTCCAAAAAGGTTTGCGGCCCATCTTTGAGTATCTTGCAGGCCATATCCTGGAACAGTACACCTTTGTCTATGCCTATTCATTTTTGAACTCATTATTTCACTTCCTGACTGTGATGTGACATGAGATGGAAATTCAAATGGGTCTACTTACATAGTATGCTTTCAGCTCATCAATGCTCTTTTCCAGGTTCTCAGGGACGCTGGCCTCGGCATATGTCATCCATCCCAAAGTCATCAAACATACTCCCCAGAATAAGGCCATCATGTGTTGCGCAATCATAGTCCTAGTTAGTTTCAGGTGTTCGCTGAAGTTTGACTTGTATTCCTGTCTTTTAAAAGTTGAAGTTGCCTTTTACGCTGTTGCGTGACACACGACTGTTCTCGTGTCTTGGAGATGGTCTGAATGTATCTGTTCGAGTGAATGGGGTATTTATAGTTATGTGTGAGAGCAAGCGAGCGAGCTATGATAAAGGTGTGAAATTGTGTGGCTGCGAAGTTTCCTTTAAATCACAATGCACCATGTTGCTGCTCAGCACCATCGAGCCCACCACTCATCTTCTCAGCTGGAATCCCGTGGATGCCACTGGGCGGGGCTGTTGGTGGTTTTGTGGTCCGGAATATTTTTGGTGATTCATTAAGGGTTTGGGCTCTCCATGGGCCTAAACGTCAATGCACCTATGGCCACTCCAATAATGCTCATGCATTAATGACTGACGATAGGGAAGTAGTGGGTTTTTCTTATCCTAGGGTTTCAAATAATGGCCTTGCACCAAATTTAGCAGCTTTTGAACTCATTTGTGTCACTTTCTTTTCTTATTCCCTTTTCAACTTCTTCATGCATTGACATGCAATAAACTGTCCACACAGCTCTTCTGTACAATCCGACAGCTAGGAAATTACACGTTTGTTCTTTTAGTTAAACAAGACTTAATGTTGAGTGTAAGAGTGATTAACCTTGATTTAGATACAGTTAGATGTTGGTAAAAAAAAAAATGGCAAAAGTGGGCTGAAACATTCACTAGAAGTTCCTTAGAATCACACATATGCCCTGCCACATCCAGGGCTAAGATGCAGAAGAGAGATTATATAGATAAAGAAGGACCTTTTTGCCTTTTTTTCTGGTGTCAGAAAACTGAGTTGTGTTGTTGCTCATCAGAAGCGTTTGAGGTTTTAACACTTCGGCTCAGCCCAAGATGCAGAGAAAGAGAGAGAGAATGACCGAGAAAGAGAACAAGAGGAAGACAGATTCAAAAGTGATGAGTAGTGTGAGACAGATATGGTTTCGCAATCGTATGGTTACTACTTTTCCTATCAGGTCAGTTGAGGTGATGCTAACTCTAGGTAAGAATATGTATCTAGGAAGGCCATCTGAAATCTGAAGAAGCATGTCTTAACTTGGCTTCAATTCAGCTTACTATTTTTGTCATGATTAAGCTCCTCCAAACAGTTATGTTATGGTTAGACCAAAAACGTGAATGATAGAAAATCCCACATTTACATATACACACGTCATAAAAAGTAGGAAAAGTGTGACTTCAATTCCTATCGCCCGTCACTCAGATACTCCGGACCTCAATGTTGGAGGTATGTCTCATTTTCCAGTTGAACGTCATCGGCGTGGTTGATTTTCCGCAGCTGTGGTTGTCGTGAGGTGTTACCCCAGACTCCTCATTATACATCATACAGACCACGTGGAAACCGAAAAGGATTCTTTCTAAGAACCGCTTACTTGTCATTTTTTGTACGGCTTCATTTGTCGTTAATCATCAGTTTAAAATTCCATATTTGGCCAAATGTAGTAAATCACTTCATTTTGAAAATATACTGGAATTCTGTGAGTAAACCAATAGGAGAATTAACTGTAGCGCTGGTTGGATGGTTTGGAGCAATCAAAGCTAAATGAATGGCTAAAAATTTAAATTAAACAAAGCTAAAATTTATCATGTAAGATGTTTTTTTGTAAATATGTTGCATTCAACAAGGACTTAAAGATGCAATAGGAGACTGAAGTGATCCATGACTAAAGACGCTGTAAACATCTGTTGACATATGAGGATGTAAAAAAAGGGGAAATAAATAGAAAAGACTTGAGGGTTACAGTATGTAAAGCAACACATGTTGCATATTGCATTGCTTTATTACTGTATGCATTCCCTGGGAATCAAGCCCATGACCTTAGTGATGCTAGAGCAGGGGTGTCCAATCCTGCTTGGAAGTTTCTAGTGAGTCTGAAGCGAAACCACTTGAAGGCAAGTCCGCTTTTCGGCCTTTAGCTGTACATTAGCTGTAGCTAATGCTACAGTATGCAGGTAAGTAGACAGGAGTCAATTTTTTTTTATGGATTTCAATGGAGGAGAGGCTTCACTATGCTGAATAAAATGCTTTTGTGAGGAAATAGCTTACCATTTAATTAATATTCAACATGTTTTACACTAAACAATACTTTTGTTTTGTACCACCAGCAAATGTGTAGTATTTTATAATAGGCATTGTGTAATATTGAGTGATATTGTATATTGTCTAAAGAAAATAAACAATATCAATGTTTTCTTTCTTTGGCTTTTAGGTTTTACCAATTATATATAAGACTTGAATTGTAATATATATGACTGCCATGCCTAAGATGCTGACAGATTTTAAAGAATAAAGAAAAAATGAATAATTATAAATATTGTATTATACTGTTGTTTAATGAATAAAATAATGATGTGTTTTCTCTATGGCTTCAAGGTTTCAACAAATACATTAGACTTGAATTGTAATGAATTATGACTGCTGTGTATGCCTAATAATGACATAATACTTTTTAAAGGGTTACTTCACCCAGAAATGAAAATAATGTCATTTATTACTCACCCTCATGTGTATTCTACACCCGTAAGACCTTTGTTCATCTTCAGAACACAAATTAAGATATTTTTGATGAGATCCGATGGCCTCCATTGAGAGCAAAGCCACCAAACCTCTCAAGATACATAAAGGTACTAAAAACATATTTAAAACAGTTCATGTGTGTTCAGTTGTTCTACCTTAATATTATAAAGTGACAAAAATACTTTTTGTGTGCCAAAAAATCAAAATAACGACTTTTCAACAATATCTAGTGATGAACGATTTCAAAACATTGCTTCTGAGCTTTATGAATCGAATCAGTGGTTCGGAACACCAAAGTCACATGATTTCAGCAGTTTAGCAATTTGATAGGAGATCCGAGTCACTGATTCAAAACAAAAGATGCCGCACAAAAGTATTCTTGTCACTTCATAATATTAAGGTAGAACCACTGAACTCACATGAACTGTTTAAAATAAGTTTTAGTACCTTTATGGATCTTGAGAGGTACAGTGGCTTTGCTCTCAATGGAGGCCTCACTGAGCCATCGGATTTCATCAAAAATATCTTAATTTGTGTTCTGAAGTTGAACGAAGGTCTTACAGGTGTAGAACGACATGAGGGTGAGTAATGAATGACATTATTTTCATTTTTGGGTGAACTAACCCTTTAATGAATGAAGCTAAACAAAATATAACGATTTTGATAAATAAATTTGATAACACTTTAGTGAACACAAAATTACTATTAACTACGACTTTTCCCTCAAACTCCTAATTCATTGCTTATTAATAATTAGTTAGCTAGTTGTTAAGTTTAGGTATTGGGTAGGATTAAGAATGTATAAGGTATAATAATAAGGTAATAAGGTGTAATAAGGTCATGCAGAATAAGGCATTAATATGTGCTTAATAAGTACTAATGAACGGCCAATATTCTAGTAATATGCATGCTAATAAGCATCTAGTTAAAATAAAGTGTTACCATGAATTCTTTCTATGGCTTCCAGATTTCAACAATTAAATTGCAATTACATTTTTAATGACAAGCACAGTGCAGTGGCTCAGTGGTTAGAGCTGGTACCTGCACAGTAAGAAGCTGAGCCAGGTTTCCTTTCTGTGTGGAGTTTGCATGTTCTCCCCGTGTCAGTGTAGTTTTGTGTGTGAGAGAGAGCCGTGTGATTGACTGGGCATCTGCTTTCCCCTCCCTCTGGCCTAGGAAACTGGAATAGGCTCCAGCCCTTTGACTTAGAAGGTTGTCTAAGGAATAAAAAGAGAGAGTATTACTGCTATGTATGCCCAATAAATGTGTTATTTAATGAACATATTCAAATCTCAAATTAAATTTGGTTTTATGCACACTGTAGTGAACAGCTATAGAGGAATTCCTGCTAAGTAAAGCACATTCCACAAACACTGCAGTCCTAGTGTAAGCTGTAACTGACTGTCATAAAACTGACATCACAGCCATTATATGACACACTCTCAGAAAAAAAGATACAATTCTGTACCAAAGATGGTACAAACCATTGTCCCTGGAGCAGTACCTTTAAAGGGTACAGAATTGTACCTTAAAGGACATGATTTGTACCATAGGGAACCAAAATGTACATATTGGTTTTTAAAACATACCTGTATTGTACCTTCATCAAAGTTACAAATCTTGTCCCTTAAGGTACCACCTCAGTGACAAGCCCCCCGATTAACATTTTCAAAGAATACCATCCTCCACCTCAACTGCTCTGCAAATTTCAGATGGGAAATAAATGCTGCGTCCCAATTCGCATACTATCCGTCCTAAATAGTATTCGAAAAAATAATTAATATGTCCCAAATCGTAGTATGTTGAAATGAGTAGGGATGTCCAGATCCGATCATGTGATCGGAAATCGGGCCCGATCACGTGGTTTCAGACTCGATCGGAATCGGACGTTACCTCCCGATCAGGACTCGGATATATATGTATTAGGGGTGCAACGGTTCTCGGTATAAAAAAAAAAATATCGAACCGTACCGTATGGTTTGTTTAAAATAGCAACGTGGAAAACAGACAGAGTTCAAATAATGTACGTTTCAGTCGATGGATGCGCAAAACGTTACAACAACGATAATCAAAAAGCGTGGACAAAACAGTCACTCTTTGTAAACTGTTAACTGCGAGTGCCGTCTGCTCGTCCAGTCATTTACGCCGTCATCACCCGGGTGTTGATACAGGTGAGACCTGAACAGCACACGTTGCTATCTGTGTTTAAACTAACTCATTTAAGCCTTGCTGATTTAAACCTTCAAGAACACGACGCGAAAGAGAACTCGCACGCGCTGTGAGAAGATTTGTGTGCGCTCATCCGAAGCGCGCACACGCTTATTCCAGTCAGCGCGCAAATACTGAGTTCTCTTTCACGTCTTGCGCTTCGGCGGACAAATTCATACAAAAATTATATCAACATGCCCGTCCTAGCGAGTATCCTAGCAAACATAGTCGGTTATGTCTTAAGTGAACGTATATTAGTCGAGAAAGACAGCGCATGTGTAACAGTATATGTACTGGATTGTGCATGTCTTAAAGGGAGAAAAACTATTCCTGCTGCCTGTTTTTAATGTTAAATAAAACAACAAATAACAAAGAAATCACTTACTGCTCTTGACTGAATAGTTTTTGTAACTTCAATAATGATTAATCTTTATTTATTTTATACAGTAAAGATAATATGCAGTGATATTTTATATTTGATTACTTTATCCATTTTCTGTACGTGAAAACGACTGTTAGATACCTGAAAAGCACTGTTCCTGGATCTGTTTTTTCGCTCTTCTTTATTGTTTTTCATGTATTATAGAAGTATCGGATCGGGACTCGGTATCGGCAGATACTCAAAATCAAATGACTCGGACTCGGACTCGAGGGCAAAAAAACGTGATCGGGACATCCCTAGAAATGAGTATTCCAAAGATACCCGGATGGTCTACTTTTTCCGGTTAGAATTCGAAGTGCAGATCCGTGCACACTTCTAACCACAATATTGCCCATAACACATTGCGCTGTGGACGAGGATTCGATTAGAACTACAAATACGAGTAAAAAGTGTTAAAAAACTACAAACATAACGGATGTGCGAGACCGACGGTTAAGCAGAGCGGTTAAGATAAAAGGGCTTGAATGATTAATAATCAGTATCTAACCTGACGAAAATATGTTTATTAAATGTTATCCACATTATATTTCATCTTCAACAGCATTGTGAACTTTTATAACGATGCGTTTGGTCATTAATTTTTAAATGCATCATTATGCAAAGACGAGGAGAGTTATTGCATGAAAGACCCATGACTGGCAGATCAACGTGCGACTACATTATCTCCGAAATGGTATGAAATTAAATTTAAATAAATGTGGAAGATTTTAACTGTGACAAGATTATTGACAGGGTAGTTTAAACAGTTACAGGTTGCGTAACTAAGCGACAGAACGTCCGTTAATGACGCAATTATGACGAGGTAGTATGTCCCAAAGCTTGCATACTCTTCTGCTACACACTCAAAAGTATGTACTTTTTCTTTACAAAAACAGTACATACTTTTAGGACATAGTATAAGTAGGCAAATTGGGACGCAGCAAAAGGGATTTTACATGGTGTGAAGACCTGTTTGAAGACAGACATTCACAAAATCTGCGGTGGGATATGGTCTGGCTGGTTTTTCCGGAACAATATCAGTATCAGTATTAGAAAAGACAGAAGTAAACTGATTAAATTTATATTCCCACTGACTAGTTACAACTGTACCTCTTGACTTATTGTAGAATATTTATCTCACTACAGACTCTTTGCATATAACACCTGTTAGATTGTGATAATTGCTCACTTTCTCCCAGGATATCACCAGAAGTAAATCAAGAGCAGCATGAGCATGAAAATCCACATCTAAAAAGACATTTAGCAACTATAAAGACTTACAATATTCCGTTCATGCCTCACATTATCCAAGTTAGCTGTTGTGCTTTCTCCAATGTTAAAGCCACAGACCCTCTAATCTTCCTATCTGAAGACTGATAAGCTGCTTCAAGTGTGTTTAATTAAATTTGGACCTAAAATCTGCAGGGCAGTGGCCCTCCAGGGCCAGGTTTGGGGACCCCTGTGCTAGTGCCATGCTCTACTGTTTAAGCAAGGGTTCCTCAAATCCGGCCCTGGAGGACCACTGCCCTGCAGAGTATAGTTGCAAACCTAATAAAACACATCTGAGCAAGCTTATCAAGATCTTCAGAGTTCCTGGAAAGGTAGGTGAGTTTGATCAGGATCTGAACTAAACTCTGCAGGACATTGGCCCTCCAGGGCTGGATTTGAGGAACCCTGGTTTAAGCTGCTGGAACACTTGTCCATGGTTCTGGTTCATACAATCCAATCATTTTTTGTTTGAATGACATTCACCCCTTAATGTGTCAAGTACTTGAGGCTGGAATACACTACATGACTTTTACACTAGGCATCATACACTTGCCGACTTTGTAAATCGTTAAAGAGAAAAACTGGACATCATACGCTAAACATATCAAATCACACATTACCAAACTTTTGAGTCGTTACGAACCCAATAACATGTAAACATGCGCCTTATTGCTAGGAGTAGCATGACAAATGAAAATGATAATAACATGTTCTAAAGCTGGCTCAAAATATCAAACATGTTTGATATCCTCCTACACAATTCACCAATATTTGCAGAATGGCTCTGACTTTCAGCAACTAGCCTCAATTCCTTTTGACATTGGCCAAAAATCTGTGCTAAAGTCATTCAGTGTATTATAGCCTTTATTTGAACATTTTTGTATTTTGTGTGTGTTTGTGTGTCATATACATGTACATGTTATGTTTGTTATTGAACAAGCCGAGTCATGAATTAATGCAAAATTAATTTATTGTAATTAACCATTTAGCCAGTGAAGCTCACAGAATATTTCAAGCAAATCCAGTTAGAAATCAACGTTCACCATTTCTGTACACTGTAAATGATGCAAACACACTTGTGATAAGAATAAGTTAGATTATAAGTTATGGATGGTGTAGTAGAGTACATTATAAAAGTAAACAAATAAATAATTATTTCCATATAATTTATAAATAAATAGGCTAATACAATAACAAAGCACAAGTTTACTAAATGAAAGACATGACTTTTGGATCTTCTCATTAAACCTGTTTCTGTTTTTCTGTATAGGCCCGTTGAAACACCATGAGAAAGTCGTTTAATGCTCCTCCTCGGATTGTTCCATTTTTCACCTTGTGAGAGTGAGAACAAACATTTGTATTAGATACCATATCATATATTATATCACATGACCTGATATCATATGATAAACAGCAATTAAACACAACTAAAAATGTACACGTTCACAATGAAGACAGGACTTTCTCTTTATGTTTACCTTAAGTGAGTTCATTTCCTGAAGCTCTTTCCATACTTTATGTTCTACAGTGTAATTTTGTCTCAGCTTTTTCACCTCATTCATTACATATTGTGGATTGTTTCTCTCATCTTTATGCTCAAACGTCATGTCTTTGAAAAGTTCTTCGTAGAAGTTCAGCATTCTTTCAAGCAACAGCGCCTGACAAGTGCAAGAAGCCTTGGACTAAGAGAAACAAGTATTATTAGCATGATACAGATATAGAGGCATATATATCATTCAATTGCATTTTCATATTTTAGCATTTTTCACAGTAAAAACTTACATTCAGCTGGTTCAGATGAGAAACAAAAACAGACTTTGAAACCCATTCTGTGCCACGTGTTTTCTAAAGAAAGCGGGCAAAAAACAGCGAACGTTATGAATGAATGTGCATCTCTTGTGAATCTTAACTCCTAAGATCAAAGTGTCGCAAAGTTTATTGCGTAGTAGATCTCTTGCTAATATTAGCTGCAAGACCCAACTATAACATACAGATATGAGTAGTACTTGAAGTGATTCATCTTGTTAACACAGACTGAATTGCTTTCAAACCCGCTGCAGAAGTTCATGATAGTAGACATCACTTACATAATGATCTTGCAGAGAGTGGATATTTTTCTCCAAATGGGACTTCGAATTGGACCGTCGAAATCTGAACGCGTTGGTTGTCTGAAGAGATGCTACTAACAGAAGTCCACACAGCAGCATCATGTTGAGCCAAGAATCCATTCTTTGTGTTTCGGTGCTGTGAACCAAGCGAATTTAAACACAAGGTTGCGATCTGATGCTAGTCAGCAGGTGAGTGTTGATGATCGGAAAGGGGCCGGGGGTTTATATAGGTGCACAACCTAAAAAGAGCAACGTATGAAGGCGGCAGTGCTTTTGGGGTTTGGGGTTTCTGTGGCTACTTTTCTATGAAGGTTTCCTATCAGAGATGAGATGCTCTCAAGTAAGTGACGCCACACTAACCCAATACCCCAAGCAAAAGGACGCAGTAGCCTTTGTGAATAGCCACTGTTTCAATCCATTAGAAACTGGGTTAGGGGATTGCTGACGTGCCGCCAATGAGTCAATCGCGAATGGAAAGTTGATTCGTTATCAGATATTTTTTTGTTTTGTGTGAAACCGAAACTTGTTATCAGTGGTAATCAGCTGGTTTATATCCAACAACTATATGTAACAGCCATCTGTTTTATACTAGTTTTTCTTTTTATCAAATGTTTTTAATGCGTGCATATGAATGTATGCACATGTCTGTACCTGCATGGGTCTGCATATGTTGCATATGCATATTTGACCACAAGTGTTTGTTTACATGTGTGAAAGTGCACATGAAGGCACATGCATATGTAGCTGTGTGTGTTTGGTGCTGCAAATGCAACACATACTGAAATCAATTGCTAAATTATCATTATAAACTTATGATTTGCAATACTTTGCATTGGTGGTTAATTTGTGGTAATGTAAATTTGCTTAAGCTACAACTTTCTGCCTGTGGCCACATAGTTTTTCAGTTGAATTCCCCTTCAAACATAGTGTGGTATAGCAACAAACATCAGTTCTCTGAAATGAACCTCAGAAATCTTAAAACCATGTTTAAGTAAATGAAGTTGTGCATAGTATATGCTGAGGTATGGACTGTGCATACAGTGCAGTACAGTACAAGTTTCAGGAACTTGAGTTTCTTAAGTCTGAAAGTCCCTGTAGCTGAAATAGTGGAAAGTTAAGCGTTTTAAGGTTGTAGGTTTGATTCCCAGGGAAGGCATGAACTGATTAAATGTGTACTTTGAATGCAATGTAGGGTATTTGGATAAAAGTGTCTGGTTCAGCAGTTTGCATACATTGAATATGTTCAATGTGCATACATGGCATATTGAAGTCTTGGTGCCCATTTAGGTGATATAGGTTTGAGTCTGACTTATAAAGTGATGTTTCTCACTCTTCCAAATATATCATTGTCCCTTCTCCATTGCAGAGCACAAAAACATACATGAAAAATAAAGTGATCTTCAAGGTTATTTTATGTATTTGATGTCCAAGTTTTTCCATCTCTAATGGGTATTGCTATCTTTAATTTAAATTGACGATTTTCATTTCAGACAGACAGCTTTTAAATTAAACCTTTTATTCTTAAACTTAACTAACTTAATTTCAAAAACTTTACTTGTTTGATCAACTTTTTATAAGTATTTTTGTATGTGCATTTTATAAATTATTAGTTAATAAATATAGTTTTAAGTCCAGTGGGATAATAAATAAACATTTAATGGGCTACATGCCATCTGGTTTTGGGGTTTTTGCGGGCTACTCTGAAGATCTTCTGCTTTTACCCAACCCCATACCCAATGGGCACTTTCATAAGGATTCATATGCCTGGTGTTTTCTGAATGTTGCCATGGTTGCAAGCCACCCAACAAACCTTCTAGAAACTGGGTTGCCAGCAGGCTGAGATGAATTATGACTCAGCAAACTGAAAGTTACATCACCATCACATATTATATATATTTATCCTTTTAGAACATTAAACATGTAGTGGGTGTGTTTTTTATATCTAATAACTAATGCCCATTTATTTACCTTTCTGTTGTGTTACAAAAGTTTACCATTGGTGTATAGAAGTCCATTTCTGCTACATAATAAAAAACATGCTTTAGTAAATCAGAATTATTACATAAAAGTCAAAATTATGAGATATTAAGTCATAATTATGTAATTATGTAAACTTAATTTTAACTTTTTATTTCATATTTATGACTTAGTATCTCAAAATGTTGACGGTCATGATTTCAATGTTTAATCATAATTATAACTTAGTATCTCATCATTTTGATTTTTTTTTATCTCATAATTATAAGTCCTAATTATGATTTAGATTTTTTTTTTTCTTCCATTCAAAAATGAGCTTCCATACAGTGGGCACTTTTGGTAATATCAGGCATTTTTATGATTTCTGAACTGATGAAATATTCAACTTCAATGTAATATTTGTAAATGACTTGGTGTCTGATAATACATAAATTAATATTAAAAAGTAAAATTGCATTTGTGCTGGCATGCAATCCTGCCATTTCTACAGAATATCTGGTTGATCTGTGGTGATGTAAAATTTGCTTAATTTACATTTTACTGCCTGTGGCCACAGTTATTTTTTTTTTCAGTTGAATTCCATCAGACACACTGTGGTGTGCCAACATCAGTTCTCTGAATCTGAACCTCAGAAATAATTTTAAATGAGTCTGACTCTCCACTTAAAACCACTGTGATCTTGATAGGGATATATGGACTGGAAATAATGAAAATGCTATCTGGCATCACTACGTGGCATTACTGTGCAAAAGTGACTTATTAAGCGGAAAACAGCAGATTAAACTAATTAAAGGTTTGTGTCCTTGTCCCTGTCAGTGTCCTTGGATGTGAGCTTAGTTGTACATGCGCAATGGCTGGTCTAGTCTGAAAAAATTGATTCTGAACGAGTTTGATAGTACTCCGTGGCTAAAGCTAACATTACACACTGTTGGAGAGATTTATAAAGAATGAAGTTGTGTTTATGAATTATACAGACTGCAAGTGTTTAAAAAATGAAAATAACGACAGTCTTGTCTCTGTGAATACAGTAATAAACGATGGTAACTTTAACCACATTTAACATTACATTAGCAACATGCTAACGAAACATTTAGAAAGACAATTTACAAACACCACTAAAAATATCATGATATCATGGATCATGTCAGTTATTATTGCTCCATCTGCCATTTTTCGTTGTTGTTATTACTTGCTTACCTAGTCTGGTGATTCAGCTGTGCACATCCAGACGTTACTGGCTGCCCTTGTCTAATGCCTTTCATAATGTTGGGAACGTGGGCTGGCATATGCAAATATTGGGGGCGTACACCCCGACTGTTACGTAACAGTCGGTATTATGTTGAGATTCGCCTGTTCTTCAGAGGTATTTTAAACAAATGAGATTTATATATAAGAAGGAGGAAACAATGGAGTTTGAGACTCACTGTATGTCTTTTCCATGTACTGAACTCTCGTTATTCAACTATGCCAAGGTAAATTCAATTTTTGAATCTAGGGCACCTTTAACAAGGTCAAATAATCTATCTAATCATCACATCATCTCAACCAGCTGTCAACAATCAGTAATCAACATATCTACCCAAACAGCATGAGAGCAGGCCTAAATATAATCACAGTCCAGTCACCCATGATTACTCTACGGTTTTCAGCATCCCTCCACCACCCCATCTCCTCACACTCACCTGGTTGATTCTTAACCTGAAACAGGTGTATAGGTGTGTGTGTGTGGGGGGGTACTCTGGGTTCAGCCCAAATACTTAGCTCGGAGGCCTCTCCCCAGACAGCACGCCAAATACGCATACCATTTATTATATCTGACTTGTTTGTGAGTGTGAACTCCTGAAATGCTTTTTGAGCACAACAAACTATATTTACGGGACAACTGACCCTTCGCTTAGCCACGCCCAAAAACCACCACAGGCCAGTCGTGGTTTAACAACCGTAACTAGGCATGGGAAGTCTGTCAAGCTTTCGAGCGAGGGAAACATGCTGAAGCATTGTGCGTATGGATTGTGTAAATCTGATACCCGGTATCCTAAAAGTTTGGACGAGGTGGTGGAATTTTTTCCCTTCCCGAAACCTGTTCTGACAATTTGTGCTACCCGGTCAGATTTTGCTACCTCCCATTGAAACAGTAGGTAGCAAAATCTGAAAAATGCTACCTATCAGATTATGCTTCCAGCGTGATATTAGCATGATATTAACGTGGTTTATTGCTTTATTAACATCTACACCTACCCCAACCCTAAACCTACCCTTATAATAATGCAAGTACAGTAGTGGTAGCAGATAGCATTCATTTTGTTAGAACAAGTATAAATCGATAGCGAAAAATGCTACTTATCAGATTGTGCTTTATTAATGTCTACACCTACCCCAACACTAAACCTACCGTTACAATAATGCAAATACAGTAATTTTGTGTTATTTATCATGACAACAATGATGTAATATTGATGTGCGCACATGCAGTAAGCCCGGGTAGGACAATCTGACGGGTAGGTTAGGTAGTTCATAATGCATATATTTGAACGTAAAATAAGATGATTAAAGGCAAGACGGTGTAGCCTGGCGCGCTAAAAATATAAGCGGGAGAATGTTATCATTGTTAAGTGGTCAGGCTAATGTCTCGTGTTTATTCCACAAGACTTATGGATAAGCTGTTTGATTTATAATTATTAGGTTATTTTCACATATTTCACTTAAAGCTGCTGTCCGCAATTTTTGTCCCTCTAGCGTTTAATAAACAGAACTGCATGCGTCTTTCTAGAATGCGAACATTCTAGCCGGACCTACTTTTCTCCGTGTATGTCTGTGGCGAGTCACGCAGTTACTGTGATACTCTGCGGCGAGTCCTACCAGTCTGGTCTGAAATAGTCTGAATATAAACACTTATTATAAGTGTACCATAATGATTTAGGATAAGACAAAAACACAGTTTGGAAAATGGATTCGTGTTGCATATTCTCATTATATAATTTTTGTAAATCTTTAACACAAAAAGTTGCGGACTGCAGCTTTAACCTGCTGTGGATAAACAAAGCTGTTCCTCATTTTGTGTTTCCCATTTGAATGGTCAGCATATGAGGCGGCTGCTGCTTGCACTAAGACCTATAGGCTTTAGCTTCAATTTTGAGCAAATTATTTTCTAATTGGTTGCATATTATGTCATGGATATATCCCTTGAATGCATACTGTAGTCCCTTTTGTCTTGCTCTCTCAGATATTTCACCTGTTCGCCAAAAATGACTAATTATCTCCTTGGGAATGTCTGACACTGGTGCATACATACTGTAATAGACTTGCCAGGTGCGAAAGCTTGACAGGCGTAGCAACAGCAACTAAGGAGGGCGGGGCTTAGCTAAGGGTCCATTGAAGTCATATGTTATTGCTGATTTGAAATATGTTCTTTAATTGTGAGTTTGGCCAGCAGTTTTTGAGATTTCAGATTGTCCTCATTCCAGTGGATAGGACTTGGTCCTGGATGCCCAAAATAGCTGCCCAGAAGTGTTGCAAATATAGCCGCTGGGTGAACTGACTTTCCTTGGAAGGGACTTTGGTACAACACACTTTTCAAATAGAGTATTTAAGGTTTCAAATGATAAAACAAGATACAGTATGTTGTTCAAAATAATGACATTTTCTGGATGTCAACTATTAGTGTATCATGTAGGCAAGTCAATGTGATGAACTATGCTTACTGTACTTCATACATCCACTAGAATTCACTTTAGGACCAGCTGGATGTGACTCAGAAAAGTAAATTTAGTTCAATAAAAAGTGTAACACTTTAGAATACTGTTCCAACTAAGAAACTATATACAGTTTTGGAATTAATTTAAATAATGCATAATTAATTCTAAAGTGACGATCATGCTAACCTAGTAGTGATTACTAGTAACAAATATTGTGTTACACATTTGTTCTGTGTAGTTATTGACAGAATACTATTCTAAAGTGTTATGCAATTAGACTACAAATAGTTTGTACAGTGAATTACAAGCGGGCATTTCTGTGACTGTGACGCACAATACACATATGACCCCAACATTCACCATCCATACATGTCAAGTTAGAATGAAACTGTGTCATTGCAAGGTTTTACCATGTAATTTTATCAGATGTGATTCTGCTCATTTATACTGACTGAGAAGTGTATGTTTTAAAAACTACAGTATTGTATGAAGACAATGAAACTGAGCGAAAAGACAAGTTTTCACTCCAGTCTTCATTCCTTATTGAAAAAGAGAGTGATTCAGCTGTATTATAGACTAAGTCACTGAGTCAATGACCTAACAGCTTCCTCCACAGCCTCTCCGTCTGCGTAGCAGTTTCCAGTGAGCGTACTGTGGTCAGGTTAGCACTGCTGTTTCTGAGCACAGGAGTCACAATTCATTCGACTTCTCACTTACACCTTTTTCCTCTTTTGTGAGAAGGATTTGAAGTGGCAATTTACAATTTACATTTACGTAAGCAATCATGGTGAAATGAGTTTTATTTTAAAGTTATTGGGAAAGCAGAAATTTCCCATTCAAATTAGGCATGCTGCTAGTTTTAATAAAACTTTAAAAGTGTTAAAAATCTCAAAGCGCATTACAAGCATAAAAATACAGTGAAATAAAAAATAAGCATCATACATATAACAAAAATAAATCACATAAAAGCTATTCTGAAAAAAAAGTTTTTTAAAAACACTAAAGGATTCAACCTGTCTGATGTCAAAAGGAAGAGAATTCCAAAGTTTTGGTGCACAAGCAGAAAAAGCCTGGTCACCCGTAGAGCATGAACGAGTAGGAGGAACAACTAAAAGACCAAAATTGGAGGAACTGAGATCACTCCTTGGAGTGTAGATAGTTAAAGGGTTAGTTCTCCCAAAATGAACATTCTGTCATTAAATAATCACCCTCAGGCTTCGTTCATCTTCGGAACACAAACTAGGATATTTTTGATGAAATCTGATGGCTCGGTGAGGCCTGCATTGTCAGCGAGATAATTAACACTTTCAATGCCAAGAAAGCTACTAAAGACGTATTTAAAACAGTTCATGTGACTACAGTGGTCAAATCTTAATGTTATGAAGCAACGAGAATACTTTTTGTGTGCCAAAAAACAAAATAATGACTTTATTCAACAATATCTAGTGATGGATGATTTCAGAACACTGCTTCATGAAGCTTCGAATCTTTTGTTTCAAATCAGTGGTTCGGAGAACGTATCAAACTGCCAAAGTCATGTGATTTCAGTAAACAAGGCTTCGTTATGTCATAAGTGTTTCAAAATTTCAATTGTTCCCCACTGGGGGGCGTGACTTTGGCAGTTTGATGCGCACTCCAAACCACTGATTTAAAAACAAAAGATTCGTAAAGCTTTGAAGCTTCATGAAGCAGTGTGCTGAAATTGCCCATCACTAGATATGGTTGAATAAAGTCTTTTTTTTTTTTTTTTTTTGGTGCACAAAAAGTATTTTCATCGCTTCATAACATTAAGGTTGAACCACTGTAGTCACATGAACGGTTTTAAATACGTCTTTAGTAGCTTTCTGGGCACTGAAAGTGTTAATTGTCTTGCTGGCAATGCAGGCCTCACTGAGCTATTGGATTTAATGAAAAAATATCTTAATTTGTGTTCCGAAGATGAACAAAGGTCTTAGGGGTGTAGAAACACATGAGGGCGAGTAATTAATGACAGAATTATTTGGGTGAACTAACCCTTTCAAAGTTGTGACAAGTAACGTGGCGCCATACCATGCAATCCCATGTAGGTCAGCATGAGAATTTTAAAATCAATC
Source organism: Chanodichthys erythropterus (assembly GCF_024489055.1). Lineage (NCBI taxonomy): Eukaryota > Metazoa > Chordata > Actinopteri > Cypriniformes > Xenocyprididae > Chanodichthys > Chanodichthys erythropterus. Next base: position 11,842,876 of record NC_090228.1, read on the forward strand.
CGAAATCTGACAGGGAGCCAGTGCAATGACTCTAAAACTGGAGAGATGTGCTCACTTGTCCTGGTCCTTGTCAGGATTCTAGCAGCAGAATTTTGAACAGACTGCAATTCATTTAAGGTAGATTTAGAAAACCCAGATAGAAGAGCATTACAGTAGTCGATGCGAGAAAAAAAACAAAAGTGTTGATCAGTTTTTCCAGCAACAGAGAAGGATAACATGGGGAGCAGTCTTGCAATGTTTCTGAGATTAAAGAATGAAATTTTAACTGTATTCTAGACATGAGGATCAAATGTTAAGTTTGTGTAAAAAATCAACCCTCCCCCCCCCCTTTTTTTTTTTTGGAAACTGTAGAGCAAAACCTTTCACTTGTAGGGTTAGAAGACCGGATTTATTCATTTGATGGTGTGAACTGATAAGCATTAACACTGTCTTATCACTATTGAGACAGAAATGTAGTGTTCAAGAAAGCCAATAGCTACATTAACACCACGTTTTGTATGAATATAAATCTGGGTGTCATCTGCGTAGAAATGGAACTTAAGACCTTAAGAAATGGAACTTGTACATGCTAAAAAGAAGGGGACTCAAAATCGAACCCTGTGGGACAACTAATTGAACTGATCCAACTTTGGACCAACATCCAACCAAAGAAATAAACTACCTATGGCACTGAACAGTGACCAGCATCACACTTCTTAAAAAATATGCAAATGTCTCACAGAATGATCCCATGCAACACGTGCCATATATTCCAAGTGGTATACAACAGGGTTTGGAGAAAAACAAACCATTTAATACAGGCCTATTATTTAATGAAAATCCTGACCTTGGCCATTGGTCTTCTGTGCACGGCTTGTGAGAAAAAGCTCACAAGTTCTGAGAAATCAAGATTAAATAATAGTCTATGTGACATGAAATGAAACGCCTAGGACATTCTTATCTAATCTCTTTTTGCATTTCACAGTGATAAGTTCTCATTTTTAAGTTAACTACATTAATTATTGCTTCTAAAGGCAAATGTGTCTTACTATAAAAGGACTTGACTGGTTGCTGTGAGTACAAACTTCATTAGGCTACCTCTTGAGGCTTCAAGCTTGCAGTTTTGATAGCAGCATTTGCAGCAGTTGCTTGTGTGTCTAAGAAAGACAATAGTGACAGAGAAAGTTATATTTATTTGTGCATCTAAGTGTGTCTGTGCGTGCATGCATGCATATGCATGCCCGCGCCCTTTCGTTGCACCAGAACTGAGCATAGGTTGGGTTGTTTGGTGGCAATGCGAGAGAGACGTTTGTGGTCGCGTTTCATGGTGCTACAACTTCCAGGAACTGCAACATGTGTACAGTGACAGTGATGGTAGAGTTCGCCTTAGGATCGGTTTAATTCATTTCAAAACTGAAAATGTTAGTCATATAAAAGGTTTTTTAAAAAAAGATTTTAAACATGAATGCAGACAAAATTGGCTTGGTTAATGTGCAATTGCCTATTTTGAGCATAGGAATATATCATAAACTTTTGATTATTATAAAAATTTGATTATTAATGAACTAAAATGTTATTGCTGAATGCTCTGGGTGCACATAGCCTACTGTGCTTACCAAAGTTGGCAAATATTCCACTGCAGCAGAGAGTGCAATACCTAAATATGAGTCACTAGAGGGAGCCACTTGTGCAGTCAAAAGTCTAAAGTCACTGGGCGAATATTACTGTGTCAGTAGTCATGATTCTTTTTATGTGCTAAGTGTGCAGTTCTCTTGTGCAGTGCTTTGATACTGAGCTGTCCATGTAAAGTTAGTCACATTTAGCAGTACAGTAATTAGAGGCAACAGAACACCACCCGTTCGACAGCTATATTATTTACAGTCTACCCTGGAGCGCTCTTGAAAAGCTTTGGCCATGAAAAAGAAAAACAAAAAAAAAGACAAGGATAATGGTAAACTCTCAGGCTGATTTAAACTTTAATTAATTTGAAGGTTCACAAACAATATTACATCACAGACAGCAATGCACATTAATGAATAACATTCATTTAAATAAGGCCAACACTTACAGAATTCTCACAACTTTTTTTCTTTTTTAGGAGGAGAATTTGAGTTGGCAGTTGAGAGAATAAGGCCTACACCTATTGTCTGATCATAACTTAATAAAATAAATATTACATATTTTTAAGATCTTTCATTTGCCCAGTAACATTTCAAACTGCTCAAATAATACTTGAAATACAAGAAAATAAAAAACATACAAAAATAAATTATGGATTTCAAAATTAACAGACAAATAAATATATCTTCAATTATTCTAGGCTATATCATTCTGTATCGTTTAAACTATAATGCATTTCACATTAATAAGCATATCGATTTTTGTTCATAATGCCAAGTTACCGAAATGTTGATGCAAAATATGCGTAAGCTTGGCTTGTCTAATCAGTGCATGTAAGAATTTGGTCTCTCTGCTATGAAAAAAATAGTCATAGCTTCCCTGAGATGTATTGGATTCAACTACAATTTGGCCTGTTCACAGTGAACAGAGAAACATTCACAGGATGTGACTTGATGGCTAGTGTAGGAGTCAAAGAATTTTCCTTTGAAAGCAGTCTGTTGATAACTGATAGAGGGATTGATAGTGTATATAATGACTCAAGCCACTGTGTTTGTGTGTGTGTGTTAATTGAGCCTGGTTCCTTCACTGCAGAGTGTGTAGCTGGATGGTGATCAGTGCGTTTGTGTACAAATGTGTTTGACTCCTCCTACATCCCGAGTTCCGCTGTGTCGGTGTGGAGAATTACTGAATCTTCTCGTGTGTTCTCCTTCTATCCATGGCTAAAGTGATCCAGACCAAAACACTGCGAAACTCTCTCATTGCCTTAATGTGAACTCCTGGCTCATCCTGTATAAAGAACAGTGATATCATAAATCACAATGCAGTGGACATGGATAGAGAAAATGTTTTTAATTAATTAAAAAAAAAAAAAAAACTAGTTTAAAGCACATGTGCAATGAATACATGCGAGTTTACAAGTATTAATAGTTTCCACACAAAAAAGAAAAATCAAAAAAAAAAAAAAATATATATATATATATATATATATATAATCTACCTACCTACATTACAAATATCATAAAATGATTAATTCATTTTTTTTTTTCCAGGAGTCACTCTGACATTTTACAAGCTTAAATAAACTTTACTTGTCATAAAAATTAAAATAATCTGATATTTATAAGAGACTTATAAATTATATATAATGAGGGTCTGCAGGGGTCCATTCTATGATATCACATCCTGTTTATATCGTTTGTTTGTTTTTTGTTTCCTGCATGTTTCTGCATGTTGGTCACGCTACTTGACTTTGATTTTGCAGACAAAATATTTAAATTTTATTTATTTATATAATTTATTTAATTATTTTTTTAAAGAAATAATATTAAAAGATTATGCCAGGCTGTTTATAGGCTTTCTTTTCAAGAATGTCATCTAATTTAGTATTTTTTTTTTTTTTTACTGAAAATAAGTTTTAATATACAAATGAAAAAAACATGTCATCATAGAAGATGTGTATTCAAGTCACTAAATGTGTGAATTGCATTTTTAATATATTTTTGATACAATTTTTATATAAGACAAAAAAAAGCATCACATCACTCCACTGACCCCTCTATCTCACAATATTCATCATCTACCTTACATTTGATCATTTTGAGATGCTTGACATCGGCTGATTACTGTGCCCACTTGGCCAATCTACCAACGATCATTCTGATCATTCTAGGTTTATAAAGTATTTTGAATGTGAATTTTGAGTAAATATGTATGTGTTATAATCTTAATCGCGTTAAGTAAATTGTATTTTCCAGCCACCTAACTAAAGTTATCAGTATTGGCATTGGCCACTAAAAAGCTTGGATGATCATGAATTTCAGCAAAAAAAGGGCACACTAAAACAAAGCACAAGTTAACTTCTAATAAAGCTGAGGGTGTAAACGGATAATTTAAAATAATGTCGCTTACCATCATTAAAGTGTCCTCGATTGTTTTAAGATTCTCTCTTGCGCAGATTGACAGTGTTTGTTTGCCTTTAGGCTCCTGTGTCAAGGAAAAATAAATCAGTAAAAAATGTGCATGAAAATGTTTGTCTGTATATGAAGTATATTTACTATACCAAGTGGTAGATGTTACAAATGTCTTACTTACACAGTTCTCCATTACGGCCTTCAGCCTTTTGAAAGAATCCATAAACATTTTTGTCGACTGACGAGTATCATTCTTCCACATCTTTTGGAACACATGTTCTTCATAGATTTCCAGGATACGTTTAAAGTCAGCGACGTTCAGTTTCTGTCAGGAGGTGTGCAGATCAGTTTATTTTATTTTGCCCAACAGACCCTGTTATTCTGAGTTACAAATGAGACCGGGGCTAGTTGTCACAGAAGCACAAAGTGTTAAAAATTTTTGCAGAATTTTGCACATATGCCCCCACACACACACACACACACACACACACACACATATATATATATATATATATATATATTCATGCACACATTTTAATCTATTTTTAAATAAACAAATACTTTTATTATTTTCACTTTTTTTCCTAAATAACTATGAAGTTTCTGTATAGGTTCAGGAGTAGCTTACCTTGTAGCAATTTTTAAGTTTTCTTAATATTCTATGGAATGGTCTATTGTCCTTCTGCAACAACAAAAGAACATTTGTGATGCATGTCACCCTCTTAAATGCACATATACTGGAGTCCATGTATAAATAAGGATACTTACATCTAAAGGTTGCTCAATGAGTTCTGAAGTATTGATCATGTCTTTGATCATAGGCAGCTGGATGTTATGGTTCAAGCACTCTTCATGCTTGTGGCCTTGAGAGCAGCACAGGAGAGCACAGAGGGCGAGCAAGGTTACGATCCGCATCTTGGTTCAGTTTCAGAGAGGGCTGAATAGTATTGTACAGTCTGTACAGTGGCTCAGTATGCTTTAAACAACCAGTGACATTCATAGCTTTTATAGCTCCATCCTTTGTCAAAAAAAATTCCCACACTCATCATGAGTGAGTTTTTTTTTTTTTTTTTTAACCTCAATCGCTGTGGATTGCATGCTGCTTAGCCGTCATTTTTCCCTCTGGGTTCAGTCACCTGTCGGTTATGTGGTTTTGCATTCTAGTGACGAAAGCCTCGCGCATATTGATTACTGGACGATGAAATCTAGGTTGCGAGAGCGTTGGTTGCGAGAGCGTTAAACGTGTTGCCATGCATTCAAACCTACAGTGTGTTTCCTTTGATGTGAATAGTGAACTGTGTCTTGAAACTGTTTAGCTATTGGAAAAATACTGTGAGAATATTTGAACCGTACAGAACATAAAAATGATGATGTCAGTGTTGTAGAATAATATATTCTTAGTTTCATATATTATATATATATAATTAAACATTATACATATATATAACATTATACAGTACATATAACTTAAGTTTGTGATTTAGGCCACAAAATATCCCATCATTCATTATTTTAAAAAATGTAATTATTTACAATGATTTGTTACATGCTTTCATCCCAAATAAAAGTATTTTCTCAGGTCCCCCAGCAAATTTGGGGCAGAGGTTAGTAACAACTTGCGTGATCGTCGACATTTACCGAAACATGTTTTACCATGACAAAGTATAACCCCCTCTTCCAAAGGGCTTAACCACCTTCTCAAACCAGGTCAGCACCTACAAGACTCAGCAAAGAACTTAACCTGACCCAGAAAACATTCTCAAGAGCTGCCGCGGTATAAAAATACCAGTCAAACCATCCAAAGACAAACAGTTGCAATTAACATTTGAGTCGGAGAGGGAAAGAGGAAGTAAAAAAGAAACATTAAAAACGTGTATTGACGGACCATTACTGGCCTGACTCAGTTAAATTGCTCAGCTCAGTTGAATTGAATCATGATTCAGTATGAATGAAAGGAGGATAAAAGCTTCCCAGTGTCACTTGTAGCAATACCAGGACTCATATTCAACCACAAGATCTGATAGCATCAGAGGTGAAAGCTAAAAATACCCCGGCTCCTTGAACAGCTTGAACTTGAATGTGCTATTTTTGGAAACTTTCATTTTTGTCAGTCTGCGTATGTTAAACATGTCAAACAATAGACACAAGGAAACATGAGCCTGTAAATTCCCAAGCCTTTCCCTATCCTGTGGATTCCGTCATTTTTTGTATGTTTAACTTTCAAACTTGTCACGTTAAAGTTTTGAAATGTTTTGAAAGTGTCCAAAAGTTAGGCACTTCCTGGGAATTTCACAGTGCCTCATACCTGCAGAGTGGAAGGTAGTACATACGCATGCAAAAAAAATTTGCATGTGTAAAGATGGCCTCCAGGAAGAATTTCTCAGACAAATGAATATTAAAATGTATGTATATCCAGCTAATAGGGAACATTCTTAGGAACTAGAGAGAACTTTCAAGTTCATAGACAACTTTGTCAGAATGAAATCTATGAAGAAACATGGGAGGTTACTGGAAACGTAAACTGTTACTTTAAAAATGTTCTCAAAATGTTATTTTTACATCATTCATAAGCAATTTATCTGAATTTACTTGGATGTTCATGTAACATATTTAAATGTTACTACTTACTACTTGTTTCAGAATGTGCAGAGAACATTTAAAAGTAACGTTTAAAAGGAAACAAAATTATAAAATTTTATTTAACGTTAGCTTGTAAAGTCACTCGCCAGTCGTAATCAGACTCAACACCAGGCGCTAATGGACCTCAGGATTGAGCAGGAAGATCACTTCCACTTGCTAGTCCAAACACAGGAAGAAGTCCAGTGGGTCAATCAAGTGGACCATGTGCTGCTGGTGATGATGGGTCCACAAGACGACACAGAGGCATTTGTGGACCTCTTCAAGAAAACAGCAGAGGCATGCACACTGGCCAGTCTGCCTGATTCCACTGCTGTTTGGAGAGGCACAGGTAGCAGCGCAACAGCTACCTGTAGAAAACCTCCTGGCCTATGACGATCTAAAGCGGGCCATCCTTCAACGGGTCAGCCGCTCCCCGGAACAACACTGCCAATGTTTTAGGTCAGTGGAGCTAGGGGACAGCAGCCAACCTTTCGTGCTGGCCCAACAGTTCCGGGACGCTTACCACAAGTGGCTGATGACCCAGACATGCAACGTTGAGGAAGCGACTGATCTGGTGGTACTGGAGCAGTTCATTGCTCAGCTGCCATGAGGAAAGGCAACCGCACAACAGCGCTGAATCAGGTCATGCAGCTGGTTGAAGGCCATCTGGTGGCGTGCCCTGGGTTTGGGCGAGCCCATCACTAACCTCTCTTTCTCCAACCCCTCTTCATAGAGTTAAAGGATTAGTTCACTTTCAAATTAAATTTTACTGATAACATTCAAGTTATGGAACTAATGCGGCGCCAGGAAGGTGTATGAGATACAGTGTAAGTTTTTTGAAGAATATGGATGGTAGTCTGGATGCACTTGCAAGGCTTTCATTTGTGTTTTTAAAGCATATACATTTTTTATTTTTTTTTAGAACATGACTGATCATTTCACTAAATAAGACCCTTATTCCTCGTCTGGTATCGTTAAAGCCCTTTGAAGCTTCACTGAAACTGTAATTTTGACTTTCAACCGTTTGGGTTCCATTAAAGTCCACTATAAGGAGAATAATCCTGGAATGTTTTCATCAAAAACCTTAATTCTTTTCGACTGAAGAAAGAAGGACATCTTGGATGACATGGGGGTGAGTAAATTATCAGGAAATTTTATTTTGAAAGTGAACTAATCCTTTAAGGTGGCGGTTAATTCCGACCTTAGGCATTTAAAATTTTGGCCATAAATTTTATTTGCACCCCTGTCTATCCCCCACAAACTGACGACTTGGGATTAGAATCCATGGTTCATAAATTTGTAAAAAAAATATATATATATATATATAAATAAAAGTATGACAAAAGGCTCGAGCCCCTGATGTTCACGGTGTGGGAGGTTTCACATGCCTCCACTGGGTTTTCCCCATTCGAGTTTCTCTATGGACGGCAGCCTCGTGGGGTGCTTGATGTCATTACAGAGGTTTGCGAGGAGGGGACTTCATACAGCTGTGGTGAAATTCCGGATGTCCTTTACCTCCAAGCAAAATTCCACACGTTGGGGTGGAATCTGCTTCAGGCACAGGACAGACAAAGTCCACTGTGCAACAGGGGTACGTGAGAGCATCAATTTACACTGGGAGATAAAGAGCTTGTATTACTTCCAACATCTAGTTCTAAATTACTCACTGAGTGGCAAGGACCTTTTGTGTTTATACGGCGAGTTGGGGATTTCGATTATGGCCAACAGACAGGGGAGGTGCATGTCAAATTTATCATTTATCTCCTAAAATGCTGGAATGAGGTGTCATCAGTTTAGATAGCAGCGGCTGTTTCGAAAGGGGAGGATCTTGGACCAGAAGTGGCTGTCCCAGTCGATCCAATCTACTCTGTTTCCTGGAGCAGATCACCTCTTGCCGCTGCAGATCACCGATGTAGCAAAGTTGCTGGCAGATTTTTCAGATGTGTTCTTGCCACTGCCTGGTCGCACAGACCTCATACAGCACCATATTGAAATGATCCCCAGGGAGGTGGCTTGCACCTTTCATCGTCTCATATACAAAATCTAGGAAACACCAGATCTGGTCCAGTGTCAGTGGTCTAGTAATCAAGGTAAAGGCTGCCCCTGTCAATACGCTCTTACACGCTCCTAACTAGGTCCCTTTTGTGTTGCAGACAGATGCATTGGACAGTGGGCTGGGTGCAGTCCTGTCCCAGGTGGTCGGAGGTGAGGAACGGCCAGTGCTGTATCTGAGTTGGAAGCTCTCAAACAGAGAGACCATTGAGAAAGAGTGTTTGGCCATTTTTTGGTCCATCCTCACCCTCATTTATTATCTCCTGGAATGGGAATTCATTCTCTGTTTGGACTATGCACCCCTCCAGTGGCTCCACCGTATGAAGGATACCAGTGTGCAGATCACCCGTTGGTATCTAGCTTTACAGCTTTTTAAGTTCAAGGAGGTCCATAGTTAGGCCGGTGGAGGTATGTGGCATGGGAGGCATGGTAAACCGAAGGCTGCAGCAGGAGAACAAGTATGGAGACGAGCGGTAATAAGTGGGTCAACTGAATGATGACTAATACCTGTCCCTAATTCCACTAACTGTGGAGACATGGGATATAAGCAGTCCGCAGACCTTAGACAGGGAGAGAGAGACCTGTTCCCACAGAGATGGATTTGTTTGAGTGTGACTGATTGTGCGAGGCAGAAAGCCCCACTGAACTTATTTTCTTTTTATTTTGAGTTACAATAAAGACTTGGATCACTCGCCACCCTGACTTCTTTGTCCTGCTTATTTTTAACTGTTTGCATGAATGTTCAGAGAACTTTCAAAAAATAATATTTTTATAACATAATGGGAATGTTCTTAGAACATATTTTTGTTTACTGGGTATATTATTTCATTTTAAGCCCTAAAGAAATTTCCAATAATAAATTGCTACTTTTACTGTACATCAGTGTTAAGTGGCAGGGAGTTAGAGATGAGGTGAGGATCTAATTCCAGCAAAGTTTATTTTAAAAAACACTAACAATGATAATCAAAGCTGGGAACAGACGCCCGTACCATGATGGTAGTTCAACAAACACAGGGTTACAGGATTAGTTTTGAGTTGACAAAACCAAACCAGTCCATTCAGGCTTTGTTGTTACCATAACACAAATCATCAACTTTCTGATTGATTCTAAAGCTTATTTATATTACATATTATCTTTATGTATTTATATTCATTTAAACAGAGTGCTTAGTAATAACTGATCAACTAAAATTATAGGTATGATAATTACATAAATAATATTTAACATCTAAAATTATTATTATAGATAATCATACAAAAGCCATATGTAGCAACCTATAATTTGGAGTAGAAACAGAAGGAGTGAATTATTTTCAGGTGCATTTTTTTATACCTTTATAAAGGCATTTTTTTAACCCTATTAAATATATGTGTCAGATTTTGTCAAATTCCATTAATTGTTAATATAGGCTAATAAATGAAGCAATTAATTGAACTAAATCAATCATTTCAATCAGATGACATCAGTGTCAACACTTTGCACTGCCACTTTTTCCAAAACAAGTCCGATATCGGTACTTTCATTTTTGGTACTTCCCGATACCAATATCTGTATTTTCATTGCATTGTAATTTTTAAAAAAGTAGAGTTTGAGCCAATGGTTAAAATTTTTAGATACCAGTGAAATATCACAATTCTCTATTCCAATTTTGATATTACAGCAAAAACTACTACCATAACTAATATAAATTTAAAGGGACAGTTCATCCAAAAATGAAAATTTTAATGTTTATCTGCTTACCCCCAGGGCATCCAAGATGTAGGTGACTTTGTTTCTTCAGTAGAACACAAAATTATGATTTTTTACCTCCAACCGTTGTGGTCTGTCAGTCGTAAAATGCATGTCAATGGCAACACCATCTATAAGAGTAAAAAAAAACCATGCACAGACAAATCCAAATTAAACCCTGCGGCTCGTGATGACACAATGATGTCCTCAGGGTTCCTACACATTTTCCATTTCAAAATCCCATACTTTTCCATACTTTTCCAAACCGCGTAGGAACCCTGTGTCCTAAGAAAGTCAAAGTCACCACAAAAAAAAAAGGAAGAAAGTCAAAGTCACCTACATCTTGGATGCCCTTGGGGGTAAGCAGATAAACATCAAATTTTCATTTTTGCATGAACTGTCCCTTTAAAGGGGACATATCATATGACATAAGTGGGCATCTACCAACCCATAAAACATGAAAAAGGACAACCCAGTAACTTAGTTTTGACAAGCCTTTCTCTGCAAGCATGTGGAAAAAACGAGCCGCTCAGATTTCACTCCCCTTGTGACATAATATTTTTATAATAAGATTATATTACTATAATATTACAGCCCCTTAATCTGCATGTTTCCACCCAGGGCGCCTTCATTTTGGGGGGGGGAATAGCAATCACAAACGTTAGCCTGGTGTGTATGGCTCTGTTTGGCAAACAGGTACGCTATGTATAGCTTAGTGGCTGTAACGTACATAAGGGCTTTGCACAAAACATGGTGGCACATGCTAATCGGGGAGTTGAATCAACTCTACAGCAACTAACGTTACATCAATTTATCCACTAACCGTTCAGAAACGTCCAGTTGCATTCCAAAAGTTCTTCCTAGTCTCTCCATCAGTGTCCAACTCCGGTTTGAACAATGTAATGCTGAACACCGTTACTGAAACCGTCATTTTGACTGCGTGTGAGATTCTCCAGCTTTGATGTTGTTGAGCAACCGAAGCGCGAACCGTTAGCCCGCACTCTTTTAAAAAACAGGAGCGGGAGCAGCAGCTCATTTGTATTTAAAGGGACACACACAAAAACTGCATGTTTTTTCTCATACCCAAATAGAGGCAAATTTGACAAGCTACATATGTGGGTTTTTTTGTTGTTGTTGTTGTTGTTGTTGTTTTTGAAACTAACACATTCTGGGGACACCAGAGACTTATATTACATCTTGTGAAAGGGGCATACTAGGTCCACTTTAAAACATTATTAGTAAACAGTCAGTAATAAAATAAGAACAAATAGTCAAATTGTGAGCAATAGCACAAATAAATACAATAGAACAAAAAACATAGGTGGAGCATAAACAGGTGTGAACATAGTCGCTTTAAAGGATTAGTCCACTTTTAAATAAAATTTTCCTGATAATTTACTCACCCCCATGTCATCCAAGATGTTCATATCTTTCTTTTGTCATTCGAAAAGGTTTTTGATGAAAACATTTCAGGATTATTCTCCTTATAGTGGACTTCAATGGCCTCCAGACGGTTGAAGGTCAAAATGACAGTTTCAGTGCAGCTTCAAAGGGCTTTAAACGATACCAGACGAGGAATAAGGGTCTTATCTAGCAAAGCGATCGTCATTTTCGGAAAAAAAATATAATTGTACTGAACGTGCTTCCACTTTCTGTATTCTCCAAAATGCTTACGCTGAATGTCCTATGGCTTCCCTATTCTACTTACGGAAAAAAAAAAAAAACGAAACGGGCGCCACATTCGTTCTGTTAGTAGAATAGGGAAAGCGTAGGACATACAGAGTAAGTGTTTTGGATAATACGGAAAACGGAAGCATGTGCAAGGCATTAATTTGTGTTTATAAAGCATATACAGTTGTATCTTTTTCCGAAAATGACCGATTGTTTCTCTAGATAAGACCCTTATTCCTCATCTGGTATCATTTAAAGCCCTTTGAAGCTGCGCTGAAACTGTAATTTTGACCTTCAACCATCTGGAGGTCATTGAATTTCAATTTCAATTCAAATTCCAAATGCTTTATTTATCCCCGAAGGGCAATTCACAAGGTCACGCAGATTAACAAGCAATGTACGTCAAAACACAACACAATAAACAAATAAATAACACAATATATATAACATATGTGTATTCTATGATATGACATATAAACATCTAAAAAACAAGTTTAAAAAAAAAAAAAAAAAAAAAATCACTCAAAAAGCCACTCAAATTCAGAAAACAAGGCGTGTGATGGATCATTTAAAATCCTAATAGCCAACTTCAACATTTGCTGTTCACTTATAGTGGAAAGAGTCCTAATAGGAAGTCCAATAATTTTCTAACAAACTTTAACTGTACGCTCTAGGCGAGTTCTGTTCTGAAGGCTGATAGAATGAAACCAGCAGAAAATAGAGAATGTAATGACACTTTCAATATAAGAGTAATAAAACAAAGAGAGAATATTCTTATTGACCCCAAAAGAATTGAGCTTCCTTAAAAGATAATGCCGCTGCTGACATTTCTGAAGTACCTCCTCTGTGTTGGAAGTAAATTTCAACAGGATATCAAATATTGTACCCAAATACTTGTACTCCTCGACAATCTCTATAGGGTTTCCATGAATAACAGTAGTAACTGCCATAGCCATCTGCCTCTGCTTATTGGAAAAAGTCACTACCATCTATTTAGTCTTATTCACGTTTAGTTCCAGACAGGAGTTATCACACCATTCAACAAATTCATGGAGAGCTGGACCATGCTGCTGTGAGGAGCCTGAAAGTAGAGACAGTAAGACAGTATCGTCAGCAAACTTAATTAGATGACAATTGGGATGAGTAGACCTACAATCATCAGTACAAAGAATAAAAAGCAGAGGTGAAAGGACACATCCTTGCGGGGATCCCGTAGATGTATGTAGAAGATCAGAAAGGGTATTATTGACTAGCACTCTCTGAGACCTATTGGTCATAAAGTCAATTATCCAACGAATCAACTGATGAAAGCGACTGGCGAGTTTCTCAGCAAGAATGTGTGGCTGCAGAGTATTGAATGCTGAAGAAAAATCAACAAACAAAAGTCTCGCTGTGGTGTTAGGAGACTCAAAGTGCTCATGAACAATATCTGTGATAAACACTTTTGCATCATCGACTCCTCTACCTGTACGATAGGCAAACTGGAGTGGGTCCAACTGTGGGTCGGTGACTTTAGTGATAACGTTTTTAATAATTCTCTCCATTGCCTTCATCACTAGAGAGGTAAGAGCAACTGGCCTCAGATCATTAAATGCTTTAACGGAACTCTTTTTTGGTATCGGAATAACTGTGGAGTGTTTCCATTTCTGTGGAACTACGCCACTGACCAAGGAGTTCTGAAACAAAGTCTGTAACACACCCCCTAGTTCGGCCACAAATATTATCTGGTCCGGGTACAGATTTAACTTTAGTTTTCTTAAGAGCTCGTACCACCTCTTCTGTACTTATAGTGAGGGCAGAGTCCCCAGGTTTTAGAGTCGAGATGATTGTTTCCAATTGAGTACTATTATCTGCCTCAAATCTGGTGTAAAAAGAGTTGAGGTCATTAGGAAGAGATGTTGGGCTGCTACCAGCAACCTGAATGTACTTGCAGGCATTAGGAGCAATATTGACTGCTGCCATGTTCTTAAGACCTTGCCAGGCTGCGTGGAGGTTTCCCTGAGTAAACGTTTGCTCGATCTTACTCTTATATTTCAGTTTAGCAGCTTTAATAGCACGCTTGACCTCTCTATTAACCTCCTTTTTTTTCAAACTCAGAACCAGTGTAAAAAAAAGTCTCTTTTTCTTATTTAAAATTGCTTTAAGTTCCTTGGTCACCCGGGGCTTATTGTTTGGAAAAATGGTAACCTTCTTAATAGGAACGATACTGTCCACACAAAAGGAAATATACGATGTTACTATGTCCACTAGGGATGGGACGATACACTTAAACTCACGATACGATGCACCTCGATATGCCAGGGTCACGATACGATATGTCACGATACGATATCAAAAAAGAAAAAAAAAAGAAGAAAATATTACTGTATAACAACAACTTATTTATTTTTGTTTCACTACCATGTTAAATGGAGCCATATAGTCCGCTATGAATTCGCCAATGAGCCTGGTTATCTGTTTTGCACGCGGACTTGACGGAGGTAGAGTTGGTGTCAGCGCTTGTTTCATGGTCAGCTGTCCCTTCGGTAGGCTCGTTTTCTCTGGGGCCGTCTTCACATTTTTATGGTGACGTTGAAGGTGGTGGTTCATGTTTGATGTGTTGGATGTGGTGTACGGAATGACAGCATGGCATAGCTTAAACACAGTCTTAGTCTTGTCAGTTACTCTATTGCCGTCTTTGTCTTTTTTAATGAGAAAGCCAAAATACTGCCAGACATATGACTTGTACTATCCAGGCGGAGCGTCCTCAATTTCGACCTCATTTGACACCATGGTCAGCTGTTTGGGGGCAAGGCAGTTGGTGCTAATGCTAATAATATTTGTTAGCTCGCTGCAGTGTTGTCATTGCAACATGCGCTGTCTTGACGTTACGACGTACCGCACCGTTCCCCGGATATAATTTTTTTTTTTTTTTAATTTAGTTTTTTTTTACCCTGCCACCATAGACTGTATGTCTGCCCCATATACATACACACAAATATAATACACTAAATTATTTATATACTACGCAAATCATGCAGCAGTGCCATCTATCTTTATTTCGCGATCCATTTTTTTCTACCTCGATGCATTTCGTCACGTTTTGTATTGCGATATTTTGTCAAACGATATTTCGTCCCATCCCTAATGTCCACTTGCTCATTAATATCAGTAGATGGAACTATGAGCGTGTTCCAATCCGTTGTTTCAAAACATCCCTGTAGCCTGTCGATGCTGTCATTTGTCACTATAAGGAGAATAATTGAAGTCCATTATAAGGAGAATAATCCTGGAATGTTTTCATCAAAAACCTTAATTTCTTTTCGACTGAAGAAAGAAAGACATGAACATCTTGGATGACATGGGGGTGAGTAAATTATCAGGAAATTTTTATTTGAAAGTGAACTAATCCTTTAATAACAAATAATTTATAGGGAGCTGGAATGTGTAGGTTGTTGCTATGTGACACATAACTTGAAACTATAGTTGCATCCCAAACAACACATTATTCACTATGCACTTATACACTATGTACTTATGCACTATGTACTCATCCGTGTAGTGCCTCAATTATATAAGGTTATTTTGTCATTCAACATCGGAGTCTGACAGCCCCTTCCCCTCTGCTACATAATTAAAGCTGTTACTTCTTTGTCTTTTGTTGTTTGATTAACATTAAAAATACAGAAGACAGCAGGAATATTAGGCTGCTGTCACTTTAAGAGCTAATGCACGGATCTATTACTGAAACGTGTTGTGACTGTTTACGTCACCTTTACATTTAAAGTCCAGTGAATTGGAAGTTGCAACTGACTTCAGTGTTGTGAAGTATTTCCGAGTGAAACAGAATACTGAATAAAGGGCAGGGTTTTATTTAGTGCACCATTTAGTGATCAACTTTTTTTTATCTTTCACCTTGAGGCAGTCCTCATTTCAGGTGTGGCCACACCCACTTTAGTCATATTGCATCATTTAAAGAAACAGTGTCTCTTTAATTAAAGACCATTAATTTGCTCTGAAAAGGTAAACCCATTGAGCACAGTACAACCAAGCTTAAACGGCCCACTTTACCTGAATTCACCTTAGATACTACATTTCGGTTTGTTTTCACCAAACCCTAGCGTATACCCCCAGAACACTTGTATACGACGTGTTGCATGGGACCATTCTATGATACCTTTTTGTCTTTTTTAAAAAGCTTGATGCTGGGTGCTATTCCCTGCCGTCATATGGATAACAAGTGCGAGAACATTTTTTTAAAGTTCTCCTTTTGTGGTCCAAAAAAAGAAAGAATGGCTTTTTCGTTTAGGGGTAACACAAATTTCAAAATACGTGAGCAGCTATACACTGTTATCGAAAAACTAAAGCCACCCACAGAGCGATGCTTAGATGAATTTGTAAATATGTGCTGCATGCTTTCCTCTCAATAATAAAATAGACACAACAAAAATGAGAAAACAGCAAGCATTTTTATAAAGCGTAAGAAAAGCATCTGATCATAACAACATGGGAATGTTAGACTGAGCTCTGCAAATTAGCACTCAGTAAAGTCACATCACTTTTATTTATATGGCATTTTATGCAATAGATTGCTTAAAAGCAAACAGCTTTACAGTATCAAACATGGAAAACAGTGTCAGTGCCTCATTTCATTAGAAGCACAGCTTCATTTTATACTATAAAGTGGCAATCCAATGTATTCATGTTTTTATCCGCAGAGATCTTACCTCAAACAAACGAAATGAGTCAGAGAAGAGTTCCATGTGAAAGAAGGCGGAGCCTCAGCGCACACCTCCTATTACGCTATCGCCACGGACCAATGGTAGTACGAAGGTTTTTTGCAACTACAGCAAACTTTTCCTGAAAGTTTTGGCAAGCCGTTTTTGGTAAGCCATTTCGAACTCCCAAAACAAACTGTTTTGGCCTGATTTTGTTTTAAATGACATCACATCAGTTTGTTCTTCAATTGTTTTTAAGTATATCGGGGCCTTTAATGATGACTTAATTTTCATTTTAGTGTTAACTATTCCTTTAAATGTGTTAACAGTCACACATATAAATTAAGCTATTGCAATAAAATGTCAAATTAAATTTGAATATTTGATTTCGTTAAAACTATCATCCAGACTTGCTCGCTAGGGGGTGTTTCAGCACCCCTCTTAACACGCCAATGGTAAAGAAAGATTGTGTTGTTCTAACTAACACACTCATGCTTGCCGTGAAAAAAGCAGAAACATGTTTGAGTGAAATAAAATATAATTTTATTAAAAAACAAAAACAAACATCTCTTCTATTGTATGCGGAAAAATAAATTAATTTATAGCAAAAAATCAATTAAATTAATAACTAGATAATACATTTTCTTTCTTTCTTTTTTGAAAACTTGAGTTAAAAATGCTTTTACAATGCATTTACTTTGCAGTGGTCTGCCCAAGGCAGTCACAACAGCAGTCACAAGTGTGACCTTACAACACATAGCATGAAAGCAAAGTTCCCATGCCATTTGTAAAACTTCATATAACATACAATAAATATCTAAAATAAATAAGTCGATAATAAATAATCCTTTGAAGTTTGAAAAAAAAAAAAAAATCAATACTGCTGGGGAGAGTTTCAGAGTCACATTCTTGCAGAGCAGGATTCAAAAAGGTAGTGGAAGAGAATAATCGTCTCTCCGATTGCTTTGTTACGAGCGTCAAGTGTCAAACTCTGAAAAATAAATAACAACTGATATTAAACCCATGCAGACGAACACATTTATCACTGATTTAACGCTGAACAAAAACATCAACTTACTTTATGTTCAAAGGCACTATATCTGTCCTTGTACTTCTTGACCTGCGCATGTTCTGCACTGTTGCTCTGTAAAAACAAAATGTTTAAGTACAAAGCACATAACAATTGGTCAGCTGGTTCAAATGATCAAACTTTTTTCAAACACTTACACAGTGCGGTTTCAAAACGTGTGCGACCCTGTGCAGATCAGTCCTCACAAAACGAATTTGTGGGTATTTGTCAATGTGATCATCTGCATACAAGATGTGCTTTAGATAGTAATCCAAAATCATGGTGTTGATGCAACAAGTGCCCTCTTCCTGGAACAGAAATGATCATAATGTATTAGTTTAATGCCATAATAGTTTAGGGTTACACAATGTTACATGTAGTTACTGAAGTAAATTATGCATAATGATACATGCCTAAACCAAACCCTAAAACTACAGTAAGTACATGCAGTTATAAAATAAAGTGTAACCTAGTTTAGTAAGAAATCAAACTGAAATTCAATCGAAAATTAGTATTTATCTGATTAGTAACTAGTACACTCTAAAAAATGATGGGTTAAAAATAACCCAAATTGGGTTGAAAATGGACAAACCCAGCAATTGGGTTGTTTTAACCCAGCGGTAGGGTTAAATGTTTGCCCAACCTGCTGGGTAGTTTTATTTAACTCAACTATTGTTTAAATTACTGTATTGCTTAATTAAAATTAACCCAAAGTATGTTGGAAATTAACATTTATTAATGTTCAATGAATAATTATTAAACAATAAACATTTATTAAATTGCTTATTAATAAATTTATATTAATAAACTATTAAATTTATATTAATAAAATATTAAAGCTTATTAATAAACATTCACCTTTTGTCTATTGTTGCCTTTAATTGCATCTGGTTTTTAATTCCCCAACTATTTTGGGTTCATTTTAAGCTAGCCATATAGCAATTTTTAAACAATAGTTGGTTTAAATAAAACTACCCAGCAGGTTGAGCAAACATTTAACCCAACCGCTGGGTTAAAACAACCCAATCGCTGGGTTTGTCCATTTTCAACCCAACTTGGGTTGTTTTTAACCCAGCATTTTTTAGAGTGTACTTTTTCCATTGCTACAAATATCTCTTCCATTGTTATCGGTAACTAATTGCAACATTTTATTGAAATAATTTCAACTACTCACTTCCAATTAATACGTATTAGTCTAAACAATTGCTAGTGAATTGTGACTTTTAGCAAAAGATTAATAAGTAGTACTACAATGACTGAGTAGCTACCATTCCACTTTATTTCGATATATTCGTCCAATTTAGAATTTTTAGTAACTTTGCAACTACATGTCAACTAACTCTCATTAGAAGATTAGTAGACTGTTAGGTTAGGGTTCGAATAAGTCGGCATGCACTTGCACAGTTACTTAAAGTCTGTAGAATGTCTTTTAACAGATATTAAGCACTCAACTAATACTCTATTGACTGCTAGTTGTTATGTAGTTGCAACATTACTTAGCCTATAGTAAGCAGAATGCCTAAAGTGGACTGTTACTGATATTACATGTTCCAATAGTGACTGGAAAAGAATCTAGCAGATACTAATCAAGCACTAGTATCCAGTACTAGCAAACAGTCATACATAATTATTATAACAGTTATTATTAGCCTATACATTACTATACTACACACAAACACATATATCATAACATAGCCTATATATCATACATACTTTTAGCATGACCTCGGAGAACACTGGAAGCAGTCGTGTTTCGTGGTCTTTGTCTTCCTTCTGAGCCTGGGAGGATTATGCACAATGTTATACATTCAAATAAACCAATCAATAAAATATGTATAATGAAATATAAATATTAATAAATATAAAAATGATAAAATATATTAAATATAAAATAATATAAATATTACATATTTATAATTACATATCTATATAAATTAAATTAGTTAAAACATTATAGATCTTATATAGCATATAAGAACGTACATGTTCAGTCATCACATAGAGGTTGTTCCAGGTGACGGGGCTGTCCAATGGCTTGGGGCGCGGGCGCATGAGGTGCATCGCCTGGCCGCACAGAAAGCACCAGCACATCACAGCAAGCAGAGTTAGGAACTTCATATTGCAGGCAGACGGGTGGATTCAACGATATGTCCTCTTATGTAGACTGATGTTCCTCGCAGACGAGATTTGGAGTGCATGTTGTGACTCTAGACCTTTTATATTCTCCTTCTTTGTCCCAGTTATTACCACTACGTCACTGTGGTATATCGTCTCTTTACCTTTGGCGTAATCCCCCAACCTCTGCACCTGAGTTTATCAGGTCAAACGGATCTCATGAGAAAGCGTGCATGCCTCATATTCGCTGACTGTTGTGATTGCATCGGAAATTTGTCTGACATATATAAATCTTCCAATAATTAAGCTGCAACAAGGATATAGTATGGTGAAGTGGACAGAGTGGCTACTTCCTGTGAATTCCCCGCACTGGTGAATATGGTATTAATTAGTGCGCCACAAAAAAAGGGTTTTTTATTATACAGTTCCTTCCACTTAATGTTGCTAAGAAACCTTTCAATTACCTTTTTCCTGATCAGCATGTTCATGTATGTTTGAAAGAGACAAGTGCGACAGGGAAAGTATTACATAAATAGTGTTGCAATGTGTCAGGATGTTTGGGGAAGCTGTCAAACGCCCGTGACGGGGACAATAAGGATCACTTCAATAAGGAACAAGCGCATTTGATTGTATTCATTACGTCAAACTGTACAACGTAGGCTATATTGTCAAAAGTGACTGTAGTCATATTTATGATTTTATGAAAGTTGTGTAAATTACTGACGTCAAATACAAACCTTAAAAGAATCTTGTCGTTGTAAAAAGAACGTATTGTAGGCTACTAACACTTATTTTTGAGGTGGACTGGACAGATAATATTTTATTTATTTTATTTTATTGTTTGTTTGCACAGCAAGTAAAGCAGCTTAATAGCTATAGGAAACTTGCAGTGAGTCATATGTTGATTCAGTAGTCATTGGATTTGTTGAGTTCATTAAATGTAGACTGATGCAAGTCAGTAAACTCCTGAGTTTTGGAGTGATTCATTTTTGAACCGGCTCATAAATGTGGTGAAGAAAATACTGCTATGCTACATGTGTTATCCGTCTTGACAGAAATATGTGAATAAATAAATATGGCCAACAACGAAATTGTTAATTGAATTTGAGAACTTTTTTTCTGTTTATGACAAATGTGCCTTTCTCTGCGTTCCCTGATGTAGTAGTAGGCGAGCCTGAAAGTAATGCCTGAATCAAATGTCTCAACCACTTTCTCAACCTAGAGCTATTAAATATTCATTTTAATCAGATTTAAATGTGTATCAAAGAGAAAAAAAAAAGTACACATCATCTTTGTATCCATCATTGTACAAAAATTTATTTTTATTACTTTTTTGCAGACTAAGTTATAGTGTTTAATTAGCAAAACCATTACTGAGCGCACAATACTGGTCTAATATTAAAAATGTAAGTAAATAAAATAATTTACAATTTTTTTTTATTCATTTTAAATACCAAACTATCACAAATGCAAATCACACAAAAACAAATCTGATTTTTAAAATTTACATGTTTACATCCTGAGAAGTCAGTGGCTATTTTTCAGTCAGTGCACAGCTGATGAACAGGCTTTGACACATTAGCTCTTTCCCCAGAATTCCTCCTTCCTTCTCTGAGCACGGCCCAAGAGCTCAGAGGCCACAGAACATGAGGCTGCTGATCTAGATGAGATCTGAGACATCTTATCATCTGGATTTAATATGAAAAAAAGATTTAAAAAATGTTCAGTAAGAAAAGTATATCAAATAATATTTCATATCATTATAATTATAAAATATATAATCATTTTATATAAGATATCTTAAGATATTACTGTTTCCATAAATGAGTAACAAAGAGCAACATGTATGCACAAACAGTACAGATATACAATCAGTGAAACCAGTGATTTGAAATGCATTAGGTGTTCTTGATATGTGCACCACATCAAAGAACACGTTGATCTAAATCCTGTTCCTACTAAAACTGCTAGACAGACATAAAAGCATGAAGTAACTTTCAGTAACAGCTTATGGATGCTAATATCTGCAAATATTAAGATGATGATATTACCATTATCTGACACACCAGATTCAGATTCAGGAAACACAAAGAGTTCTGGCCGAAAAATTCCCAGGTTACCTATAATTGACACAAAGAAGATATTGTGATCACATATGGGTGCATTACATAAATGAACGTAACACTATAGGCAGTGAAACTTGATCATGTAATTTCCACTTTCTACAATGTACATGTTTTGTAAGGTTAACTGGACATACAAGTCAACAATATCTTATTTAATATGATTCAATCAACTGGACTACAAAGGACCAATGAAAGTATTGTTAATGGTCAGATATAGCTAAAAATAACAACTGACATTTTCACTTTTTACAGTGCACAGTTTAATACTTTTGTGGAAACTGTGATACTTTTTTTGATGAATAAACAGAATTTATTTGAAATAGACATCTTTTGCAAATTATGTCTTTAATGTCACTCTTGATCAATTTAATGTGTCCTTGATGAATAAAATATGAACTTTTTATGAGTTAATATCTTTATTATTTTAGTGATTAAATGACTTTTAAAAAAAAAAATGAGTTTTTTGAATAAGATATTTTGAAGAACTAATTAATTTCAAATGCTTTTTGAGGTGTAAATGCAATAATTCAAATTGTCGAATTGTCATAATTCGCAAGTATACGTCGATCAACAGGTGCATCCACTACACTTGACAGAAATAAATGACTCCAGGAGAACAAAGTAAAATCTGACCCGTTAGCATGAGGACTTGAATTAATACAGTGATACCAAAATAATGCACTGACGTTAGTGGAAAAAAACAAAACAGACACAAAAAAAGATGACAACAGACTGACCTAGATAATTCTCCCCCTATTGCTGGCGGTAATCTAACCTCCCTCTACTCTTTCTGCTGGTAAATGACTCAGTCACGTTTCAATTGCGTGCTTATAGAGTGACGGTTTTTCTTCCTATGTATGGATCGACGATCACGCAATCAAATAAAGCCATATTTTTGTAGCGCAAACTAAAATGTTCACTTCTAACATGTATAAATGTCTTTACAATTTGTTAAAGGGTTAGTTCACCCAAAAATGAAAATTCTGTCATTTATTACTTACCCTTGTGTCGTTTCACACCCGTAAGACCTTCGTTCATCTTTGGAACACAAATTAAGATATTTTAGTTGAAATCCGATGGCTCCGTGAGGCCTCCATAGGGAGCAATGGACACTTCCTCTCTCAAGATCCATTAATGTACTAAAAACATATTTAAATCAGTTCATGTGAGTACAGTGGCTCAATATTAATATTATAAAGTGACTAGAATATTTTTTGTGCGGCAAAAAAACAAAATAACGACTTATTTAGTGATGACCGATTTCAAAACACTGCTTCATTTATGAATCGGATCGCGGGTCAAGCCGCCAAACTACTGAAATCACGTGACTTTGGCGTTCCGAACTGCAGATTCTACACACAGATTCACAATGCTCCGATGCTTACTGAAGCATTGTTTTGAAATCGGCCATCACTATATAAGTCATTATTTTGTTTTTTTGCCGCACCAAAAGTATTCTCGTCGCTTTATAATATTAATATTGAACCACTGTACTCACATGAACTGATTTAAATATGTTTTTAGTACCTTTATGGATCTTGAGAGAGGAAGTGACATTGCTCCCTATGCAGGCCTCACGGAGCCATCGGATTTCAACTAAAATATCTTAATTTGTGTTCTGAAGATTAACGAAGGTCTTACAGGTGTGGAACGACATGAGGGTAAGTAATAAATGACAGAATTTTCATTTTTGGGTGAACTAACCCTTTAAGGCTCAGTGTGAATTCAGAAAAGCTGCTTCTTATAATGAAACTTCCATACTGAAATGAACCGTACCATTATGCTGAAACTCCGGGTTTCTCATCATGCCTTGAATTCTGTTGGCAACTGGAGGGACAGCAGCTTTGTGATAGTGGCTGGTCTGTTGTTTCTGTGATGGTTTGGATGGTCTTGGATGAATGTAGTCTGCCGCTACCTCATCCTCAGACCAGTCATCTTCACGCATGGGAAGTAGATCTTTGGTGGTTAGGCCAGCGGCCGGTGAGGATTGTGGCAAGATTCCATTCTCAGCCTTCGCAATACAATGGAGTTTAAAATCTGATGACATAATCTATTACATAATATTGCACATTTGATATAAGAATCTTGTACCTTACTGTGTAGCCGCGGCGGAGAGCTATCTATGATACGTTTATAAGGAGAGTGAGGTTTTCCTAAAGGTGGCTCACTCCTCATTTTCCTGGAGGAATGTTTGATCTTCGGAGGAGAGACCAGCAAAGCTCCTCCTAATAAAATAATACAGAATATTAAAAAAAAATTAAATAAATAAGAAACTAAAATTGCCAGTTGGTGGTGGTAAATGTCAAAATGAATAAGTCATTGAGTCATTCATTCATTTGAATCATTCATATGGCTGATTCATTCAGGAATATGGGCCATTGAATTATTGGTTCACCCAGTTGATTCACTCAAAACGCGGATTAATTAAGAAACTAAGCACCGCTGCATGTTGCTCTGAGATGCACAAGAGTTCTGCTCTGGCTTTATAGGTAATCGTCACCAATTTTAATTTTAGCGTGTTATTTTTTCCATAACTAAATTAAATTAACGCAATAAATTGTCAGCCCTAATATATATATATATATATATATATATATATATATATATATACACATTTTGACTGATTAGAAAGTAGGTCTATTGGACAAGAAGCAAACCATTAAATCAAAGTGAAACTGTTGCAAGATGCCAAAATTATAGGTTTAAGGTGACAGACGGACGTACCATCCGCCCAGGAAACCACAGCTGTCTGTAAACCTACATTAAACTAAAAAATTGTTCATTATTAACAGGTCGATGTGGCCTGAACTTTTGAAAGTATTGTCAAATTGGTTTGTTACCAGTAGCTGGAGTTGTCCGATCGTGATGCGTTCTTTGGACAGTCTGCATGGTCTTGAGTTTAGGGGTTGGTAATCTGCCCCCATTAATGGAACCACAAGACCCTTCCACCACCAATGATGACTCAGTTTCCAACAGCTGCAACCTACAAAAAATATATGCAAAACGTCTTAATGGAAAACTGCCACAGCATAGGCAGAAACATTTTGCACGCAAGATTCATTGCTCCTGGATTTCATAGTATTTATGCTGGTGAAGCCAAAAGGATGCTGGACTAAACTAAGAAACTTATGAACTGAACTGGAAATGACTTCTTGAATTAAATGTTCATAAAATATATGAAAATATAACAAATAAAATATTTAAAAAAATGTATAATATATTACATTTTATAATATATTTTTCCATTTAGCACATACCTCTCATTTCTCTCCTTTATGTTCCTATGCTCATCTTTTGGATTCCCCTCATTTTGTTCAACTGTGAACTCTTCCTGTGCAATCTCCGACTCATCTCTCTCTCCATGTCCATCTTCTTCATCCCAAGCCAACTTCCTTTGCACAGGGAGGGTGGGGTCCTCATGAAGACCCGCCTCTCCTGGAGAGCTTCTCCTGCTGGCTGCCACAGAAGCAGAAGGTCCAGGGCTAGAGCTTCCCCTGGCACTGCCAGCCCTAAAGGAGACATGCCAAAGAGACCAGGTCATTGATAAAGAAGAAGCTCTGAACTGACTTTAAGAATTTTGATGACTGAGCTGTGCTCACCTGGCTAGGTCCAGAGCCTCAATGATAGGGCTGCTACTGGTACTTCTGCGGGCCTCAGATTCAATGGAGGATGTGGAGGTGCCGCTGGAAGGCTCCCACATCCAGTTTTGTTCTGACAGGATCTGATTCAGGTGTTGCCGAGAAAAATGAGTTCCCCAGGCTCGTTTCCTGTAGGCCTCTGCCTTCTCGCGTAGCTCCCGCACCTGTCGAAAAACAGCCGAACCTTAAGAGTTGTGAATGATAAATCAGAGCCTGGAAAAATAGGGCTACACTGCAGATAATAAGTATAGGCTAGAAGGCTGATAATTCACAGCAAGCACAGACAAAACACTACCTTTGATATTAAAGGCTCAACAATAAGGATGTCCCACTGAGATTTGGGGCCAGTTTATGTAAATTTAAAAAGTTTAAAAATTATAATAAAGATTATAATAAAAAAAAAGGTAAACTTCTTTATCGAGAAAAAAATTTCTTTCAGAATCTAAAAAATCTAATTTACTGTTAGAACTTACTTTACTTTATTGTTGAGCCCTGATGTTATATTAATTATACATGCTTAATATAAATTTGTTGAATCATTATAATTTCACATCATGCAACATTATCACATCCGCTTCGAAACCCCTGGAGAATGTGTGTAAAAGTGGAGGCAGTTATGCTCTGCTCCGAAAAAGAGCTGACTCAGAAAGACACTCCTGTCCCATTCGGCAAGACTCGCATGAAAGTTTTGCTGGAGACGCATTGAAGCACACTTGACACCATAACCTAAAATAAAGTACTTATGTCTTACAAAAGTTACTTCATTTTTACAGGGTCAGAATGACACAAAAACTGCTTTGAAGGCTATAGACTATAAGAGTTATTGTCTAGCCAACTAATTTTAGGGACATATACATTAAAATAAAGAGTCAAGCACTGAATTTATTGTCATGACTGACGCTGACCATGTAAAAACAAAGAAATCAGATCACATAACTTACGAAGCAGCAAAGATCACAATGTAACCCTCCCATACAAATTGGGAAAAAGTGATGAGAGATAACTAATAGCTTAACTAACAGCTATGACTAATCAGTTATGTAATTATACTACAAATATTAATTATACTACATCTTATTACAAAAAAAAAAAAAAAAAAAAAATCTTTTTGTCCCTTATTTTCATTTATACTCCAGTTGTGGCAATATTGTGGCTCCTCTAATATGATAATATATTTGATTAAGAATAATTGTTTTATAATAAATAAATGTACAATTTGGTGTTGTGAACTTCTAATCTATATTTCAACGTTTAGCATAATCCGAGAGTGAGCCGAAAGTCAATACAGGATTACCAGACACTTGAAAGCAGTACAAAAAACCAGCAAAACCACAGACAACTTCAAAGTTCCATATATGCTGAAAGATAACATCTTGCAGTCTGATCCACCACATGCACACATACACTGATTGAACACACACACACACACATAGACACTTCAATCTAGGTCCATATGAGATGATACCATTTAGTCTAAGTTTGAATGATGTCATACATTTGATGTGACAGCCCAGAACAGACACACATAAGCAAATGAAGGTATTTGAGACAGCAGCAGCAGTGAGAGGATGGATGTAACAGGCGGAAGAGTTACAGTACCTCATGATACCACTCGTAAAAACCATCACACTCCTGCAAGATTAATCATACAGACCAATGATTAGAGAGATTACCTTTCTCTTTTCTAACAGCTCTGCCACTTTAATCCACCACAGCTTAAGCCTTCATGTAATATGGTGTCAGAATTGCTCTTAAATTACTATTGTAGCCTTCATACTCTCTGGTCGTTAATTATTTGCTGTGTTTATAGGGTTAGTTAACCCAAAAATAAAAATTCTGTCATTAATTACTCACCCTCATGTTGATATTTTTGATTAAATCTGAGAGATTTCTGTCCCTCTATAGACAGCTACACAACCACCACTTTGAAGCTTCAAAAAGTTCATAGAGAGATCGTAAAACTAATCAATATGAATTGAGTGGTTTAGTCAAAATTTTCTGAAGAGATTTGATATGATGAAATTTAGGCTTTTATTCACATATAAACATTTATCAGCGAACATAAACAAAAGCTCAAGCGAACCTGCTTGATGCGCATGAACAAACCTCTTCCTCAAATGTGCTGCGTAACACACGAGAATGAACCTCATTGGTTCTCGCATGCTTCAAGCAAACATGCTTGAGCTTCCGTTTACCACAACTGATGTGTGAGTTGATGAATGTTTATATGTGAATAAAAGCCTAAATTCAAACTGTTCACCATAAAGCGATAGTGTCTCTTCAGAAAATTTGGACTAAACCGCTCAATTCATATGGATTAGTTTTGCAATCTCTTTATGAACTTTTTGATGGTAGATGCGTAGGGTGAGAAAGCTCTCAGATTTCATCAAAAAGATCTTAATTTGTGCTCCAAAGATGAATGAAATTCTTATGGGTTTGAAACGACATGAGGGTGAGTAATTAATAATGGTCTTTAACATTCAATACTGGATATTCATGAATAACAGCTGTTTATTATATGAAGCAATCCAAGTCTCTTCATTTGAACTAAAACACTCAATTCATAGGGTTTTATGATGTCTTTATGAACTTTTTAAAGTGACATTTTGTAGTTGTGTGGACTTTCAATGAAGGGACAGATATCTTTTAGATTTCATTTAAAATATCTTCATTTGTGTTTTGAAGATGAACGAAAGTCTTATGGGTTTGGAACGACATGAGGGTGAGTAAATGATGACAATTTTTTTCAATTTTGGGTGAATAAATCTTTCATTCGCAGTGTTGGGGGTAAAGCATTACTTAGTAACTTGAGTCATGTAATCAAATTACTTTTTCAAGTAACTAGTAAAGTAACGCATTACTTTTTCAATTTACAACAAAATATCTAAGTTACCTTTTCAAATAAGTAATTTTTTCACATTTATTGACAGACAGCTCTCCTGTCCCCATGTTGAGAGTAATAAAGTGCTGAAGTGTTGTGTGCGCTGTGTGAACATGATGGTTAATGTAGCATGAAAACATTCAGTTTTCCTCAAAATGAATAAAAACAGTGAAATGCAATCTCAGAATTTTACACAAACCTGTAATAATTAACTATATTAAATTACACAAATCTACTTTGTATTTAATCTCACTTTATCAACCAATGTCTTTGCTGCTGACCTTGATCTAATTCACCCATACTAATAAGCAAAAATTACTTTACATTAGATTTAGAAATAAGAGTGTTGAACTTCCATCTCCTGTATCCTATTCTTCTTTAATCCAGATTCAGCACAGCTGAAAGGTTTGTTGCAGCTGCACCCTCTACTGTACAGATGTAAATATGAATTTTCTTCCGCTTAAGGCTTATTCATTTCACTTTTGGTGTGAAAGGGCCTTTACATTTGCAAAAAATAGAATTTTTTGTTGTCATTAAAAAACAAAGCAAGCCCAGCCCAGGTGAGAAAAAGTAACGAAAAAGTAATGTAACACATTACTATTCATAAAAAGTAACTAAGTAACTCAAGTTACTTTTTTTTAGGGATTTACGCAATATTGCATTTCATTATTTTTAAATGTAATTTTCACCAACACTGTTAATTCATGAATTTTATTTATATTTTAGGCCTGCACATTTTGTTTCCATAGATTTGCTTTCTTTTCCAGAAGCTCACCTCCTCCTCTGCAGTTCTGACCTTCACCCATGCTCCATCTTTGTAGCTGTACTGAAGGGGAGAACGGAAGTTGGATCTGTACTCAGTTTTCACTTTCCTGTCACCAAGAAGAAAAGGGAGACTGGTAAATACTCTTGTGAAACTTTTGAAAAAAAGCAGTGGGCCATATGAAATTGACTTTCAGTGTTGTTTCTGGGGTTTTTTTCAGTCCTTTAAAAAAAAAAAAAAAATACAACAGTCACCTCATAGGCTTGGGTGAAGGGTCTCTCAGGGCACAAGGTGACCTCATTTTCTGTTTCTGTAGATGGGTGACATCCTCTTCAGGGCTTGACTTCCTGCTGTGTTGTCCCTCCTTCTTCTTTTTCTTCCTCTTACTCTGGTATGGTGGGCATTTAGGCAAAAGCACAAGAAATACCATGTGAAAGGTAACAACATGTATGCTTCCTCACTATACAGTCCATGCAGACTGATGGCCCATACAGGTGATCTAACAATATGTTAGTGAAACTGGTTTGTCTTGCCCCATACTGATGCTGTAATACTTGGAAAGTTTGAAGTATGTGACTAAGCTGAATGTATATCCACCATACTTTGCAATGCAGAAGTAAGTGATTTTCTTTGAATGTGTGAGACTTCCTATTTGTGAGCTACTATAGGGAAATAACTAGAAGAACAACAAAGGGCAGTAAACGGTATAACTATTTGCACTACAAACCGGTTTGTTTATAATTATGACAATTAGCAAATGCCAGTTTTCAATATCAAGCAGCATAATGGACTGTTTTTGGACAGCTGAATTAACTGGAAGCGAATGACACCAGAAGCATTTCAAGTTGCAAATAGCTGCACCCACTCTTACATTCAAAAGAAGGTGGATATTTCTGTGTACCTTTTCCAGGGTTGTGTTCTCTGTATGAAGCAGAGGGACTTCATATTGTTCAACATCTCGCCTCAAGCGCGGTGGTCTGGGAGGAGGGGATCCTTTGAAACTTCTCTTATACTCGCTCTCCATAATTACTGGGTTTGATTTGAAGGGTGGGATGGTTCTATTGTTACTGTACAACATCTAAAATGGATATGAAAATCCAAAACACACACACAAAAAAGATATATATAGTACATATAGTGTCATGTAAAACTGTACTGCCATCTACTGGAAGAATGTTTTTATAGGTAAGAAATGCACTCAAGGCATTCAAATATGCATAAATAATTAATATCTTAAAATATAAGAAACACTTCAGGTGAGCAGAAGCGCTCTGTCCAATAATATGTCAGTTAATCTGGCCAGAGACTGGACACAAGCCTTTGTGTGATGTTAAAAAAGATTTTGAATTATGACAGTGCTGATAAAAGTGCAAGGAAGTACCTCGTGCGCAGCAAGCAGGGGCGAATCGGCCACCGGCGTTTTCCACATGAACTGTCTCTGGTACTCTGAGGTCAAACGGACATTTCTCTGTCGCTCAGACCTTAGTCCCGCTTTCTTCCGCAGTGCATGGTTAATCTAATAGATAATACAAGCTCTGAATTAAAGGGTTAGTTCACCCAAAAATGAAAATTCTCTCATTTATTACTCACCCTCATGTCGTTCCACATCCGTAAGATTTTCATTCATCTTCAGAACACAAATTAAGATATTTTTGATGAAGTCTGAGAGGTTTCTGTCCCTCCATAGAGATCCAAAACAACTACCGCTCCAAGGTCCAGAAAGGTAGGAAAACATCATTAAAGTACTCCATGTGACTCCAGTGGCTTAAACTCAGTTTTATTAGTTCTTTGTTTGTGCACAAAAAAAAAAAAACATAATTTACCACTTTATTTACAAAATAATATTATCCAAAGTTTGTTAGTGCAAAAAGCATATTTAAATCGGTTCATGTGAGTATAGTGGTTCAATATTAATATTATAAAGCGACGAGAATATTTTTGGTGCGCCAAAAAAAACTAAATAACGACTTATTTAGTGATGGCCGATTTCAAAACACTGCTTCAGGAAGCTTTAGAGCGTTATGAATCAGTGTATCGAATCTGCTGTTCGGAGCATCATTCCAGCAGTTTGGCGGTTTGACATGCGATCCGAATCATGAATCGATACGCTGATTCATTATGCTCTGATGCTTCCTGAAGGTGTTTTGAAATCGGCCATCACTAAATAAGTCGTTATTTTTTTTTTTTTTGGCGCACCAAAAATATTCTAGTTGCTTTATAATATTAATATTGAACCACTGTACTCACATGAACTGATTTAAATATGCTTTTAATACCTTTATGGATCTTGAGAGAGGAAGTGTCATTGCTGGCTATGCAGGCCTCACTGAGCCATCGGATTTCACCAAAAATATCTTAATTTGTGTTCCGAAAATCAACAAAGGTCTTACGGGTGTAAAACGGCACGAAGGTGAGTAACTAATGACAGAATTTTCATTTTTGGGTGAACTAACCCTTTAAGCCACTGGAGTCACATGGAGTACTTTAATGATGTTTTCCTACCTTTCTGGACCTTGGAGTGGTAGTTGCGTTGGATCTCTATGGAGGGACAGAAACCTCTCAGACATCATCAAAAATATCTTAATTTGTGTTCCGAAGTGAACGAAGGTCTTACGGATGCGGAACAACACGAGGGTGAGTAATAAATGAGAAAATTTTCATTTTTGGGTGAACTAACCCTTTAACATTAACATTTTTTGAATAATTGTGTATGTGTATATGTATATGTATGTATGTGTATATATATATATATATATATATATATATATATATAAAACCTCAAGGGGAGTAACTTGCTATTCTACATTAACCCAATTTTGCACCAATACACACATTTAACACTCACTCCATTTATTCTCTGCTGGTCTGCAGCAGTGGATGTCTGAGCTGCTTGTGCCTCTGCTTGTAATTGGTGGGATGGTGCAGCGGTGCCCTCTGGTGGCACGGAATCTCTTGGGGCAAGAGGGGTCGTTGCCTCTCTTTCTGCACTAATGGCTCTGAGCACAGGTGTGACAGGCCTGCTCTTCTCCTGATGCTGTGGAGCTGAACCACGCCCTTCCCACTGGAAAGAACTGGATACCTGAGGAGGATAAAATGGCACTTTCCTTTTGGATATGAATTGGGGTTCTCGAGTAATTCCTTTAAATAAAAGAGAAAGATCAATCAATTCAATATTAACCAAGTTAATATGTGACAAGCTTATTCATATTTATGCAGTAAATCTATGTATCTTTGTCTATCCATCTATCTAATACATACTTGACTGGTCAGAGCGCAGTCCTGCCAGTCGCATCCTGCGATGTGGAGAATCGCTTCTGGATCGTGTTGTTCGACTCTTGTATTTATTTCGATACTCGCTTATTCCCTATTGGAAGTAGAATATACAAGAAACACTTTATCAAAAGTAAATCACAATATGCATATTCAAATGAGTAGTCTATGATGTTATGCATCTGTGATTTATTAGAAAAGCTATGCTTTAATAACTAGCTCTTAGCTGGCAATTGGATAATCTTGATGCCTATTAATCCGCACACAAACGTCTTCAAAGAAATAACAGGAAGTACCTACAGTAACTTGTAATATTAAAGTGTTTACCGTTTAACTTTATCACGTTTCTTAATACATGCAGTCACGTAGTTTCTCTTTTTTTCGGTAAAGCGTTAACTGTATCTTACTAAAATGCATATTAATGTATATTTGATTTATCTAGTAAACACCCAGACTAAATCTCAAAACTGAAAGCATTTCTGCAGCGCGCGCTCTGTGTTCCTCAAACAAATGACGTCGCACGAGCGCGTGCACCTTCAATCTGTGTTAAAACCAAAACGGATGATCATTTCAGTAACTGACCTTAAAATGGACCGTCATTCTGAGTCAAAGCTAATGTTGACTAGTGCACAAAAAAGTCCGTGACCAAAAGAAGGCTTGTTGTTGTTACTCGCTTGGTGGAGTGAGATTAGATTCGGTTCGGTTGCAAGCTCTGCTGTTACCTTGGTGAGGGCTACAGCGTCCCGCGATACGCGCATGCGCACGGCTGTAAGCTGCTTTGTTGTGACGCTTTACTGCGCCATGTGTGTTTGTGTAGTAGTGTAATTAATTGTGTAATCAATTTTGTTTTGTTTTTTATTTAAAAATAATCTAATAATAATAATAATAATAATAATAAAGAATTCTTTATTTCTTAAAGGGTTAGTTCACCCAAAAATAAAAATTCTGTCATTTATTACTTACCCTCATGCCATTCTACACCCGTAAGACCTTCATTAATCTTCGGAACACAAATTAAGATATTTTAGTTGAAATCCGAAGGCTCCGTGAGGCCTCCATAGGGAGCAATGACATTTCCTCTCTCAAGATCCATAAAGGTACTAAAAACATATTTAAATCAGTTCATGTGAGTACAGTGGTTCAATATTAATATTATAAAGGGTCCGTGTACGTTTTGATAGTTTGTTTTCCAATTTGAAATGAAATACGCAGAAACGAGAAAACGGTCGTTTCCCGTTTTTTCGTTTGTTAAAAAAAACCGGAAAAACGAGATTTTGACTCGATTTTCTTTTTTTTGGGGTCACGGATAGAAAACAGAAACACGACTTCAAAACTCGTTTTCCACATGTGGGCGTCATTAAACGCCCCTTTCAGCCGATTGGTCAATCAAATCTGAGCCAGTGACGTCATCTTCAGTTCATTCAACAAAATAACAGTCCTCTGCCGCTATATTAGTAGATGTCATAAATCGGCTTTTTCTTCTGTGCAACCTAACGCGTATTTCACAGAAATATGTTTGCACAGATAAAAGTAGTTTAAAAAAACTACAGTAAATTTAATTGTCTGTTTTTAAGCTGTCATTGTGTTTTTAAAATGTAAATTCCATCTGTTACCAAGCGCATGACATTGACATCCTTTGGGCTACTACCACCGATCAATAGGCTATAATGATAGACTATTCTCTATTATAGATCAGTGGCTACTGCACTCATTTTTTTTTTCTTATTTTAATGTTGTGTTTATATTTTATACATTTAAATTCAATCATTTAGCAGATGCATTCCTTGCAGTAAAATATGCAGTCATATTAGAAAATAGGCTATCCACTAGGTGGCAACACCTAATAACGGTATCACCATCGGGGGGCTTTTTAGTTTCCCTTAGCTTATAAATGGCCATGCTGATTTTATCTCTTAAATTAAACACTTTTATGAACACAGTGAACATTATCATATGTCACAGTTTACTTGCTATCCTCACTTTTTCTGTCTTTCCTTCGCTTTTGAATGAATTAGCTATGGCCCTGAACATTTTGCTTTCAATTTCGATTTAACGGCTATTGGCGATTCTGCGTCAATTGCTTTAGTGGACAACAGCAAAACAAAAACTCCCGTATATTAAACATAGAACTTTTATTATCCTTGTAATTATTTTTATTATATTTTATCATCTTTATAATTATTTTATTTCGTAAATATCCGTGGCTTAAACAGCGGGAAAATTTACTGTATGCAGTTCATGTTTTGAAAAACTTAAACTAAACGAAAATTATTGTTGCCTTGTCAATATAATTTCTGTTTTTCCCCCTGACTTTCAACTGATGCGATCATCGTTTCATTAACCGACAAGATTATATTAAATTAGAATTAAACGAAATTTGATAAATGTCTGTGAATCATAAAACAAAAACAAAAAAAATCCAAGGGGGTTAGTTTTAGCCTACATGAACAAATAGCAGAAAAAACAACAGAACATCATTACCACCTGCCGCGCTTCTGTGAACGAAAAAAAAAAAGGATTAAATTATATAAAAGGAATAAATAGCATATGTCTATGCGCGAAATTTATTTCACTTAAGTAATTAACATATTACGAAAATGAAAGGGGAAAAAATGCGACAATATGAGTGTCGGTTCATTTTTGAGAAGTTCAGAAAGGAAACCGAGACTGCAGAAAATTTCTTTATTTTACGAGCAATGTTTTGTTTTTATTGTGAGTGTACAAAAATAATAGGCCTATTTAACCCTTCACAGATTCGAATGGTGTTACATTGACCATAAATGTCTGAGTATTTTATGTTGTTTCAGCTTTTATAAGAAAATTCAAGTGAACGCGTCGGCGCCTCACGCGCTCACACAACATCAGTTTTAGTAACTTGACATCACAGTCTGTTAATTGTCAAAATAACATAGGCCTACATTCAACCAAATATATAAAAAGTTATACTGCTCATTTTAAGTAGTCTGTGTAGGCTACAATAAAAGCGTTTAAATAATAAATAGGCTATAGTTTAGCCTCCAAATCGTGAATATTGAAACATTTGGATTTGTCAAATTAGAGAGGTAGGCCTAGTTATAACGCCGGTTTCTGTTTCAGTTCAGCTTTAAACTAATTCGTTTTGGCTTAACATTTATATATTATTTTTGTCATAACTAAAATAGCTATGTAGCTGTAATTATGATCTTTAATGTTTGATCTTTACATATTCCCTCAATCTTTTAACCAAAGGGTTATTAACATTAGCCTATATTCAGCAGGCATTAGGCCATATAAAATAAATAAATAAAGAGAGATGAGCTATTGTTCGTTTTTCAAAAGTTCTTACACTACGTATTTATTGTGATTTATTCTATTTATTCAAAATTTTTTTTTAATCTGCTCTTTTCATCCGCTCCTATGTGTGGGTAGTGCAGTTTCACTATGCATTACAACAGTCTGTGTGCTGATTAACATTTCTGAAATAAATATTCTGTGAAATACGCGTTAGGCAGAAGAAAGCCGATTTATGACATCTACTAATATAGCGGCAGAGGACTGTTATTTTGTAGAACGAACTGAAGACGACGTCACTGGCTCAGATTTGATTGACCAATCGGCTGAAAGGGGCGTGTAATGACCGCCCACATGTGGAAAACGAGTTTTGAAGTCGTGTTTCCGTTTTCTATCCGTGACCCGAAAAAACGAAAATCGAGTCAAAATCTCGTTTTTTCCGTTTTTTTAACAAACGAAAAAACGGGAAACGACCGTTTTCTCGTTTCTGCGTATTTCGTTTCAAATTGGAAAACAAACTATCAAAACGTACACGGACCATAAAGAGAGAATATTTTTGGAGTGCCAAAAAAATAAATAAATAAATAAATAAAGACATATTTAGTGATGGCCGTTTTCAAAAAACACACTTTCAGGAAGCTTCGGAGCATAATGAATCAGTGTGTCGAATCTTCTGTTCGGAGTGCCAAAGTCACGTGATTTCAGCCGTTGGCAGTTTGACACGCGATCTGAATCATGATTCGATACACTGATTCATTTATGCTCAGAAGCTTCCTGAAGCAGTGTTTTGAAATCGGCCATCACTAAATAAGGCGTTATTTTGTTTTTTTAGCACATTAAAAAAATATTCTCGTCGCTTTATAATTTTAATATTGAACCACTGTGCCTCACAGAGCCATCGGATTTCAACTAAAATATCTTAATTTGTGTTCCGAAGATTAACGAAGGTCTTAAGGGTCTGGAACGGCATGAGGCGATGAGGGTAACTAAAAATGACAGAAATTTCATTTTTGGGTGAACTAACCCTTTAAGAATTTCCGTTCCACCTTTAATTTCTTTTTGGAACAATATTGTCTGATAAGCTAAACTGGAATAAAGTTTGGGCTTTACTGCAAAAATTCTTTCTCATAAATAGAATAAAATAAAGTATACTTTAAACTACTACTGCTGCTTTACTAGTACGATACTGCTTTAATCGCTTATATAAATATCTATATATATGTGGTTTGTCTAGCTATAGGATGGCAGCACCTTTCCGCGAGGAATTGCGGGTCTCTCAAATTTGGGGACGTGGCAAGACGTACCCAATAAGACAATTCACTAGGCGCACAACGGATGCGAGCGACGCATCAACCGATTTTGTAGTCTCTTGCGCTGATTGGTTTCCCGTTGCGCTGTGGCCAATTAAAAGAGAGTGCGATGAGTCAGCGCATTTTTAAACAACGGTTTCCGTTACATCCGGGGTTTGTCGTGCTGAAGTGGCCCAATGACAGTGGACGGACTTCACTGTTCCCGCTGTGATTGGATCGCATCGTTGCTCTCGTCCGAAAAACGGTGTGGCACAGGGGTGTGCAGATTAAACCAAAGACCCTGTATTGTGTCTGAGAATCTCGGCCTCGTACAAAATCTAGGTATGTTTGTATTTTTATACGTCTTTGTTTGTACTATAGAAATATTGTTGACCGTTGCTTTGCCTGACCGTGTACGTTGTAATGACGACTCACTTAAAGGGACAGTTAGTATTGAATATTAAAGGGATAGTTTACCCCAAAATTAAAATTATGTTATGATTTACTTACCCTAAATGTCTTTCTTTCATCTGTGGAAAACTAATTTAGAATGATAAAAGGCTGACGGCCCCAGTAACCATTCGCTTTCATTGCATTTTTTCCATACAATAAAAGTGAATGGTGACCGAGACTGCCATAATATCTTATATGTGCCGAAAGGTAACTTACTGGCCTAATAATTTTTGTTAACGTATTGGTTGACCATTAATACAGAGCTTTTGGATTTGTTTGTCTAAGACCAAAATATCATAAATGTTTCTTATATTACTGTGCCTACCAAAGTCCCAGTGAAGCTGTTTATGCAGTTAACAGATTTATTTCTGGTGTGACTAATCTCTGATTGAGACTGAAGTTATTTAAAGGCATGCAGGTTATTGTGATAGCATTATTATTTATTATTGCAGTATTACTTTCATTTAGATCTGCGACCCATTTTCAAGCTTAGACCACCACACTGATCTTTTTTTTTGTGCTACTTTTGTTGATGTGTCTGGGACACTTATCTTGGCTGTGTTACTTGTCATTTTTATTACACCTTTTCGTTTTTCCCCCTTCTCTGGAAACACATTTTTGTCAACAAGTGTTTCCTGTCAAAGGTTCCGCCTGATATTTTGCAAGTCAGGATGGTTCTCTTCCCCCTGCTACTCACATTTAACTACCGTTCAAAGGTTTGGGGTCAATATATATATATATATATATATATATATATATATATATATATATATATATATATATATATAATCCTTTTATTCAACAAGGACAAATTAAATTGTCTAGAAGTGACAGAAGTCCTTTGTAGAATTATAAATGTCTTTACTATTTCAAATATATTCTGTTCTTTTTAACTTTCTATTCATAAGAGAATCCTGAAAAAAAGGGATCATGATTTCCACAAACACTACATCAGCATATAAGAATGATTTCTGGGAGATCATGTGACACTGAAGGCTGGAGCAGTGGCTGCTAAAAAGTCAGCTTTGTCACCACATGTATAGATGACATTTTCAAATATATTAAAATAGAAAACACAGTTCTTTAAAATTGTAATAATATTTAGCAATATTAACTGTATTTTTTGACACCATAAATGCAGCCTTGGTCAGCTTAAGAGACTTCTCTTAACTTTTGAACAGTAGTGTCGCACTTCTTACTCAAACATACCCAGTGTTTGCATTCACTGATTCAAACAGACATTGTTAACTCATGAAATTATATTTGCACTGTGGTTTATGTAAACATAACCACACTAGAAATTCTCGTGGCCTGTATTATTTTTATATTTGGGACATATATATGCTAATATTTGCTCTCTCTTTCTTCAGAGCTTACATGATGAAGATGGAGATTAGGCCTCTGTTGATGTGCTTTGCTCTGTGTGTGGTTTATGCCACCAGCAAACCCACAGAGAAGAAAGACCGTGTCCACCATGAAACGCCACTGAGCAGCAAAGAGCATGACGATGGCGCAAACTTTGACTATGACCATGATGCATTCCTTGGGGAAGAGGAAGCCAAGACTTTTGATGACCTGACCCCGGAGGAAAGCAAGAATAGGCTTGGGTAAGGATTGTGCTGAGTGTTAAGGGGCATTTAGCAGAGATTTGCAGCAACAGAATGAGTGGAAGTCATTAATTATCCAGCAGCATATGTGACTGTGCAAAAAAATAATTAACCCATTTGTGCCCAAATTTTTCAGAATGATTTCATGCATATAGTCCTGTTAATAGTGTCCTATGTGAACATGTTCTGCATTTATTTTCCTCAGGTTTTTTTTTTTTTTTTTTCTTAAAAAACTTATTTGAATGTGTGGCAACTATAGGTGCTGGTGGGCAAATATGTTGTATGCACCCCTTCAATGTAAAATTTGAATAGGAGGAGAAAATTTGGTATCTAACTCAAATTAACTGCTTTCAACAGATCAATCAAAGTGGGAGAACATTCAGTGTGAACCCAAAAAAAGCTGCATATAGCTTATAATCTCTCAAACAACAAATCCATTAGTCTTAAAGTGGTGGAACATAGTGCAGAACAAAGTCCAGCCATTAAGTTGTGAATCAAAAAAGTTAAATTACATCGTTTGTTAGAAAAAATTACTCCTATATGTGATCCTGGACCACAAAACCAGTCAGAAGTCGCACGGGTATATTTGTAGCAATAGCCAACAATACATTGTATGAGTCAAAATGACCGATTTTTTTTTTTTGTTTTGTTGTTTTTTTTATAGTAAAAATCATTAGGATGGACCATGAAGATATTTTGTAAATATTTTGTAAATTTTCTACTGTAAATACACAAAAAAAATATTTTTGTTATACATAGTTAAGGACTTCATTTGGACAACTTTAAGGCAATTTACTCAATATTTCGATTGTTTTGCACCTTAAAATTGCAGATTTTCAAATAGTTGAGTCTCGGCCAAATGCCCTATGTTAACAAACCATACATCAATGGAAAGCTTATATATATTCAGCTTTCAGATGATGTATAAATCTGATTTTGTAGATATGGCAACAAAAAATACTTTATATTAACATGAAAATTACTGTTCTTTGGGAGGGTTTGCCTTCAAAATGCTTCCTAGAAGTAGGGGTAGGAAGTTGACAGCCTCATGTCATAGGAAGGAAGTGAATACCTTTTTATTTGTTCTTGAAATCCTTTATTTTGTTGTTTTCTTGCATGTCATTGAGACATGGAAAACATCTAAAAAAAAAATACTTACAAAAGGAAAATGACAACCATACACTGCGGCAACTATAGTTGCTGGTGGGCTAAAATGGCTTGAGAGGAGGATGCATTCTTATAGTTAATTCATCTGTTTGCCTTTCAGTAAAATTGTGGATAAGATTGATGCAGACGAGGATGGTTTTGTCACAGAGGCCGAGCTGAAAGCATGGATCAAAAAGGCTCAAAAGAAGTACATCTATGACAATGTGGAAAGGCAGTGGAAGGATTTTGACATGAATAATGATGGCATGATCTCTTGGGATGAATATAAGAATGTCACATACGGAACATACCTTGGTAAAAATGCAGTCTTTTTTTTTTATGAACAAGCTTAAAGGATCGGTTGCCCAAAAATAACAGTTTGGTAGCACTTTATTTTACAAACCTGTTTCGCATACTTGTAGTAATGACAATTACTGGGTACTAACCCTGAAACCGTAACTTAACCCATGTAGTTACCCTACATTATTCAGTACTTTTGTGTGTAAGTACACTGTAAGTACATTGAAAGAGCAAGTACTGTCAAATAAAGTGCAACCAACAATTCTGTCATAATTTTCATCAGCACATGTAATTCCAAACATGAATGAATTTCTTTCTGCCGTGGAACACAAAAGAAGATGTTTTTAAAAATGTTGTCATATAATGAAAGTCAACGGCGTCGAATGTTTTAGAGACCATACTGACTTTCATTATATGTATAAAAACAGCTGAAACATTCTTCAAAATATCTTCTTTTGTGTTCTATAGAAGAAAGAAAGTCATACAGATTTGAAACGGCATGAGTGAGTAAATGATGACAGAATTATTGAGCAGTATTGCAAAAATGAGCATTTTAATAATAATTTGTGCTGTCTGTGTTTTTTCTAGATGATCCTGAACCTGATGATGGCTACAACTACAAGCAGATGATGGCCAGAGATGAACGACGCTTTAAAATGGCTGATGGAAATGGAGACCACATCGCTGACAAAGAGGAGTTCACTGCCTTCCTGCATCCTGAGGAGTATGAACATATGAAGGACATTGTTGTGTTGGTGGGTCTTTTACTATTATGTCGGTTCTAAGTTATTGTGAAACCTGTTCGCATCCCTTTTTACTTCTGTAATCTGATGTACACCACCGTTCAAAGGTTTGGGGTTGGTAAGATTTTTTAATGTTTGCTCACCAAGGCTGCATTTGTCAGTAAAAATGTGAATGTCGTGAAATATTACTACAACTTAAAATGAGTGGAAATATTTTGTGGAGACTGATAAACTTTTTGTCTGTATTTTTTGGTGAATAGAGAGTTCAGAAGTACAGAGCCCCGCACATGACGGCACATGTGGGCAAAAATAATAACACATTAACAATTCGTTCTAACGTTTTAGTAAATTTTGGCCTCGATTTATTAAATCTTTCCCTCGTTTGACTTAACCAAAAAAAGGGAACCAATTATTATAACATGGCCATGATTTAGTAAAATGAGGGAACAAATTATTAAATCGTGCAAACAATTTACTTAAAATGAGGGAACAAATTAGTAGAATATGCTGACATATAAGTAAGTCCTGGAAACGAATTGTTAATTTCTTTCGCCAAGTCATGTGCACCGATCCTTACAAAAGAACAGCTTTAATTTGAAATCTTTTGTAACATTTTAAATGTCTTCATTGCCACTTTTGATCAATTTAATG
Source organism: Chanodichthys erythropterus (assembly GCF_024489055.1). Classification (NCBI taxonomy): domain Eukaryota; kingdom Metazoa; phylum Chordata; class Actinopteri; order Cypriniformes; family Xenocyprididae; genus Chanodichthys; species Chanodichthys erythropterus. The sequence continues at coordinate 11,884,975 of NC_090228.1, forward strand.
CATCCTTACTGAATAAAAGTATTTATTTCTTTAAAAAAAAAAAAAAACTTTGAATGGTATTGTAATTGTGAGTGAAATGGGTAATTCAATGAGAAAATGTAAGGTGTGGCATAATTTTATCCATTGGGAATTGATTGGATCATAAAAGTGAGTGTTACATTCCAGAATGGATCTTGGTTGTTGGGGTTTAAAAATAAAAATACTGCTGACGTTAATTAGAAATTAAAACAACAAACTTTTTTTTTTCTTCCTAATCATGTGCATTGATGAATTTTGCAAACTAAGACCCAGCACATGTATGAATGAACCTAATGGGCTCTGCTTAGGATGTTTTAAATGTAATTTTCTCTAACCCCCTTTTCACTGATTTTTCTCCTTCAATTTTATTATTAGGAAACTATGGAGGATATTGATAAGAATGGTGATGGTTTTATTGACCTGGAGGAGTATATTGGTGAGTAAAAAATAGTCTTATGTATGATATTTGAAACCGTCTTCCACAGCTTTCACAGCTTAAAATCGGTTGAATTTGTTTGAATATCAGGCGACATGTACAACCATGAGGATGAAATGGACGAGCCAGAATGGGTGTCGACAGAGCGAGAGCAGTTTTCGGAGTTTAGAGACAAGAACAAGGATGGAAAGATGGACAAAGAGGAGACTATGGACTGGATCCTACCGGCCGACTACGACCATGCAGAAGCCGAAGCAAAGCATTTGGTGTACGAGTCTGACACAAACAAGGTAAGCCGACCATACAAACCTTTTGGCAGCTTTTGTAACGTTATAACTGAAATCATTTTAACTGAGTCTGTCACACTGTTGTTTTTGTGTTTTTTCAGGATGGCAAACTCACCAAAGAGGAAATAATCAACAAGTACGATTTGTTTGTTGGAAGTCAAGCGACTGACTTTGGGGAGGCGTTAGTTCGACATGATGAGTTTTAACTCTTTTTTTTCTAGTATAATAGAAAATTACTTTTGAACGTGTTTTTGGTAAAAGAATATAATTTATTTTATATTGCTTCATCATAATGCAACACTAATTCCTCAGATTTAGTTCACTTTATAGATTGTTTTCTCTTTTTGCACATGGACATGCATTCACAACATGCTTTCTTTTTTTGTTTTTGTTTTATTTTTTTTTATTGTAAAATGTGTTATCGGTGTTTGTTTGATCCGTCTTTGAAATCGTGGTCCATGTACAGCATTTTTATCATTTCGATAACTGTTGATATTTGTTTTTTAATGAGAAGCGGTTTATTCAGAGCTAGATTAAAGGCAATTTTATACAAGCTACTGATCTATGATCAGCTCCCCTTGCTGTTCACAGTCCTGTTCATTAGCATACTAGAAGTACTAAAAGCTCTCAAAATGGTTTCTTCCGTAGGGTTTATACAAATAGGTATAAAATATATATATATATTCACACATTTATGTGAATATGTATATAGTTTTATACTTGTAATCTCACATTTCTTTCCTGTGTGTACTTGTCTTGGCACAAACATTGATTATAGGATGATTAGGATCCTCTTTGTTTCTCTCTAAAAGCAATATGCTGTTTTCTTTGTATATTTATTTAGGGGAAAAAATCTTCATTCACGCATTCCCATGAATTTCTATCATTTGTGAACTTTAATGAAACATTCATCTGTCATTGTGCCTTTCACTGAATTTTCTTTTTGATTTGGGTCTTCAGTTGGAGCTATATGTCTAAAACTTCAAATATTTTTGGTTCATAGGGTCCAATCGAACACATTGCTGAATAGTTTGTTGCTTTCAATATCATTGTTTGAAATACACTATAAATTATATGATGTTTGCAACAAATTTGCTGTTACAAATGTAACATTAGTCCATTAATGCATTTTTTTTTTTTGTTCTATATAAAATGTTTTAGCACCCAAGGTTTTCAGGTGACTTCCTTCAAATGGTGCTGTTTTAGCTCAACAGATTGTATGTTGAAAACAACAAATTGTCAATAAATAATTATGACTGATTATCTTTTTTTAGTAATTACTTTCTGCCTGTCATTTTGTTTGAGATTCCAAAAATAGAAGAAATAGAAAATATTGTTTAAAAAAATTAATGAAATATTTTATGTATATTACACAGTAGTAGCCAAAAGTGATGTCCAGATGGGATATTTGCACAATATATGTTTTTAATGACATTTCAGTTGAAGAATTTGAAATGCTGAGCATGAACACTTGTGTGCAACTTTGTTGCATTGTGTTTGGGATCGAGAAAATACAGATTTGCTCTCCAGGCAGATCCTCCATACTTGGCTACATTGTGTTCAGCAGGATTCCTAAGTATTGGTCTATTTTCAAAGTGCCAGCAACTACATTCTTCCAAAACCTACTATAGACATGCTGCATCAATACCAATATGTTTCCCCTGCCAATTGGCGCCATTTGGTATTAAAACACTCCAGTTGTCCCCTACGAACATACCTGACACCTTTCAAGATGAAAGCACCATTTAGACCAGTCTGCAACATGATTATAAACAGCTGAATATTTGTATATTTTTGTAGCTATCGAAATAAAAATGCATATATTTGGACTTTAATTGACCTGTGAACGTCTGGGTATCTGTGTGGAGGGAAAAAACATTCCACTAGAGGGCGTATGTTTGACATTAAAAGATTTGATTATGGTTGAATCTATTTTTTCAAGTGAACTGAACCCTAAACTTTAGCTGAGTTGTGAAAACCAAAAAAATATTTAGTGTGTTAACTTAAATCTCTGGTAGATGTTGAATGAACTCAAAAATAATAGTTAAACTTTTGGCACATTTTGAGTAAAAGCTACTTTCCATTATAAGTTAGTTATACTGTTTACAGTGTACACAACTTCTCAATCCAGCCTCTTCTAGTTGTTGGCTTACAGTTCAAGATGAAATTGGAGGTCTTTAGAAGCTGTTTTGAAGTGGTGATTTTCATCCTCTGGTCAAAATGTTGATTAGTCTTCATTGAGCCACAGCACTTTACATTCTGCATGAGATTTCACTGTACTTTGAAATAATTCTGTGGACATTTTGACCATTCACATACCGCACATGAGCAATATCCATAACTTATTGATCAGATTTAGCCATTTCAACAATATACTCCTTGGTTGCAGAGAACAGCTCCTTCTATCTGGCCATTTTCATTGAAACCAATAAAATAATAATAGCTAGTTTGGTATAACCACTTTGCCAAAATGATGTCCAAACAATATGGTATGTTTCATTGCGTCATGACAAATTATATTGTCATATATATATATATATATATATATATATAGCTGAAATGAACAGCTGAAATAATTAAAAAAAATATCAACATGTTCAAAACTGTCATCCTTGATTGATTTGTTGATTTTAGTATTTCAGGAAATGGGATAAAGACTATTTCAGTTGATTAATAGAAACCAACAGGTAGAGGGAAAGAATGCATCAAACAATATAAATCTTTATTAATTCTAAAAACAGCGAACATGTACAAATTCATGCACACTGTATGTCTAATTAATACAGAACATGTACAGAGGTAATATAGATTCATATAGAGATCCGACATCATGAAGCCATGAGATTGGACAGGAGCTGTCAGTCATGATTTGTTACCTGCAAACTTCCAATGAAATGTTCCTCGGCTGCAAACAAGCGGATGGACTTGGATAATTCCTTGTGATCTTATATATCTTGGCTAAGCCAGCCAGAAAGCTGGTGCCTTCGTAAGTTCTTTAGAGGAGAGTAAACCGCTTAGTTACATTCTGCTCTTTTGTCGAAATGAACACTTTTGATTGGTATGGGGTTTTAGAAAATTCTCAATGCTTAGTTTCCTTCAGCTGTCATTGTGATTGAATAAAAACGCCACTACAATGTATTGTGCCTAATGGGTCAGTCAAAGAGCATTTTAAAAACAAAATCAGGAATTTCCATTTTCAGTTTGCACAAGTCCATTCACACGAGAGGATGTCTCATATAATTCTCTCTCTCTTTTTTTTAGATTTTCTTTTGCGAGATGAAAATTAAATTTATTATTATCAATGCATAATGCACTGTTTAAATAGCAGTGTTTTCATTACAAAAAATAAATAAAAGACGTATTTGAAGATGTACTGCACAAGAAGGATGGTAGGATATCGTGCCTGGTTTGGCCATCCAGCGGGCTGTGTCTTCGAGACAAAGGGGCTCCCTTGGCTCTTGACAATGTGTAAAGGTATGGGATTTGAACAATCAGGGGGAGGATAACAGGAAAACAGGTCCAGACAAGATGTAAATGTGGTGTGGAATAATTTATGCGGCCACGGAAGAGGTTTCGGTCTTGCTGGAAACCTCTGAGGCCTCATCAATCTTCTTGCCAAATACCGTCTCCATGATGCAGGCATGGAACTGGAATATAAAATGGAAGATTAGTGTTTGTCTGCATGTGCATAGTTATTATTCAACACACTTGTGTTGTTCATCTCACCTGTTTGTTCATGAAGGCGTAGATTAGGGGATTGTATACACAGGAGCTCTTTGAGAATAAAGCGGGGATGGCGACCAGACGGTAATCCTTGTTTGCATCGTCAGCATAGCCAAAGTATATGGCAGATATGGCATAAGGGCCATAGCAAACCAAAAAAGAGCCAACCATTACAATAATCATCCTGGACACTTCCTTCTCGGCCTTCTGGGTAGAGGCTGACTCAGCCTGCTGGGCTGCAACCTATGGGTCAATTTCATTTTATAGCTTTTGAAATATCCATGTTTATTTTGATGAAGCATTCACACATATTCTGAAAGATATTGAGATTTAGTAATTTAGTAGAGATTTAGTATACATACTATATATATTATATATAGTTATACTATAGTTATAGTCATATGTATATTTTAAAAAATACATTTAGTGTCCTACTCCATGTGTGCATTAAATTATCATTTTAAAACAATATTACATTATTAAGTTTATCAATTTTTAATTCTTAAAAAATAATATTCTTAATCCTTATCTGATTGGACAGAGCCATGGAAAACTAGTAATAGTAATTAATAACATCATAATACCTCATAGGAAGGCCATGGTACTTTTAAACACTTTTTGTTTATTAAAAAATATTTCTCTGTGATATTATTTTTGCAAGTGTGAGCTCTATAAAAATAAATTACTTTAAAAATCAGTTTCTGACTGTAAAAGAACGGAAGAGGATTAGGGCCAAGCAATAATAAAAAAATAAAACCATCTCGAGATTAAAGTTAAATTTCGAGAAAAAAAGTCAAAATAAAATGTTGAGAATAAACTCGTTAAATTACGAGAAAAAAATTGTTAAATTTCGAGAAAAAAGTTGAGATAAAATGTTGAGAATAAAGTCATTAAATTACGAGAAAAAACTCGTTAAATTTCGAGAAAAAAGTCAAGATAAAATGTTGAGAATAAAGTCATTAAATTACGAGAAAAAAAAGTCGTTAGATTATGAGAACAAATTCGTTAAATTATGAGAAAGAAAGTCAAGATAAAATGTTGAGAATAAAGTCATTAAATTATGAATTTGTTCTCATAATTTAACGACTTTTTTCTCGTAATTTAATGACTTTATTCTCATAATTTAATGAGTTTATTCTCAACATTTTATCTCGACTTTTTTCTCGAAATTTAACGACATTTTTCTCATAATTTAACTAATTTGTTCTCATAATTTGACAACCTTTTTCTCGTAATTTAATGACTTTATTCTGAACATTTTATCTTGACTTTTTTCTCATAATCTAACGACTTTTTTTTTCTTGCAATTTAACGAGTTTATTCTCAACATTTTATCTCGACCTTTTTCTCGAAATTTAACGAGTTTTTTCTCGAAATTTAACAACTTTAATCTCAAAATGGTTTTATTTTTTTATTATTGCTTGGCCCTAATCCTCTTCTGTAGTAAAAGTAATGGGGGGAATAAATTGAATTTTTTTGGCCAGAAAGTTTGGGATACATGAAAAAAAAAAAAATTGGCAGTTTGCAAAATTAAAAATTTATTTTGTTCTGCATTGCTTTGGAAGCAAAGGACCCTGATCGGCTATATCTATTTAAGCATGGCCAGAATTTGAAAATCAGAAGCAAAATAAATAATTATTAAATGCTTAATAATAACATATTAATCATAAATAAACCACAAATATAGCCTGGATATGCAATAAATAAATATTCATTAAAACAATTATTAATCTACAAATCTTTACCAATTTCTGTCTACAAGAGTTTGTTAAAAGCAAAGAGTTGGGACACTCACAGCACGCAGGGCACCCAGGAGCTGTGAGTAAGAGAAGACGATGATGGTAATTGGCAAGATGAAGCAGGTGACCATGAGGAAGTAAGTGTAGCTCTCTGTATTGTACTCCTCGCTTTTTGTGTACCAGTCAGGTCCGCAGGAGGTGCCGAGGCCCTCTGGAATGTATCTGTAAATTAAAATGTAAATAAAATCAATCTTTAATATTATGAGTGCGTGTTTCCAAACATCTCACCAAGAATATTTCCTTCACCTGCTCCATCCCCAGAAAGGAGGAGTGGCACAGCCGATACCCATGACCCAGGTGAACGCCACAGCTGCGAGGGCCTGGCTTTGCCCAAACTTGAAGCTTCCGAAGGGTTTGCAGATGACCACATATCTCTCGAAAGCCAGAACAGCAAGGGACCATCCCGTCACAAGACCTGTGAAAACAAAAAATCATCAGCACACCAATCTGAATGTAATGCCTACTGTTCAAACTTTTAGACTCTTACCAGCAATCGATCCCATTGCGCATTCCATCGCACATAACGTAGGACCGAAGAAAAAATAACCTCTAAGAGCCGAGAGGAATACTTGGCTTACAGAGAATGTGTCGAAAATGAAGCCTGCTAGGGAGACGTTCACTAGGATGTAGTTGAGAGGCTGTCGGAGCTTCTTGTACTTCATTGTAACGAAGAGGACAATGGCATTCAGAGGGGTGCCCACAAAAAATACGAAGCCCATGAAAGCTGCCTGCAGGTAGAAAGCCCACTTGGGGGCCAGGTGGTACTGTGGGCCCTCGAAGGGGCTGATTTTGGAAAGGTTTCCAAACTGAAAGGCCCACGCGTCCATGGTTGCGCCGTTAGAGGCCTTGTCCTAACACAGTGTCCTGGTGGAGTCTATGAGCAGCCTAACTGACGAATGCGGACCAGATAGCCTTTTATAAAATCCTCAAAGTCTTGCCTGGTGTGAAAAGTTGTGGATGAAGAGGAAGATCATCCTCTGGGTGATCTTCCGGACATGTTGCCGGGATAATCCGCCCTGTCCATGCGAATTACATTCAACGCTTCCGTGGAATCTCTAAGCACATGATTAGGCAACACGTGTTTTTCTAAGACATGCAGAGAATATTATATGCTTTAGGTTGAATTATAACAAAAACAACAGCGTATTCCACATCTAGACGATTCTAAAAGAAACTTGATATTCAGTAATATAATTCTGAACTTTTATAAACTTGAACTGAATTGAGTTGGATAATGACAGAATTTGCTTTATAATTGAGGAACTTATTGAACTGAATTGAATCAATATTGAACTGGCTTGAGCTGAACAATGACACTATTGCCTTCTGTAGAGCTGCTTTACAGCTGAATTAAATGAGTTGAGCTGAACTGAATCAGCACTGAACTGACTTGAGCTGAATAATGAGAACAGTATTGTCTTCTTTAGATATAGTCTGTATAGCTTTAGAGCTTCTAGTCTGGAAAAGTAGTAACCATACGATTGCGAAACCATCACACTACTCATCACTTTTGAGTCTGTCTTCCTCTTGTTCTCTTTCTCTGTCATTCTCTCTCTCTTTCTCTGCATCTTGGGCTGAGCCAATGAAATGTTAAAACCTCAAATGCTTCTGATGAGCAACAACACAACTCTTTCTCTTCTTTATCTATATAATCTCTCCTCTGCACACAAAAGCTGCTAAATTTGGTGCAAGGCCATTATTTGAAACCCTATATATATAGCACCTGAAACTAACTAGGACTATGATTGTGTCTTATTCTGGGGAGAATGTTTGATGACTTTGGGATGGATGACATATGCCGAGGCCAGCGTCCCTGAGAACCTGGACAAGAGCATTGATGAGCTGAAAGCATACTATGTAAGTAGACCCATTTGAATTTCCTTAAATCACTGGATCCTGATAGATTGATTTGGGTGTGCAAAATCACGTTGAAGGTAATATAACAGTATTGGCCTAGATTATTATTTTTTTTGGGCCAAACAAGCTTATTAAGTCTTGGCTTTATTTCTTGAGCAGCAGTATAAGCAGGTGAAAGGCAAACCAAACTCTTAAGGTCTCCAAGCACAAGGATGAGCCGTAATCTGGAAACCAGATTTACCTAAACCAATCCCTAAAAATCCCCACAAACCGCATTGATGTCAGAGGGATTACGTCCAAACTGGCAGTTTATCTTGTTAGCTGAGACTTAGACTGTGGGTCAATTTTGATAATCTAGGGAGATAAAGAGTGTTAAACTGTAAATACATCCAGCCTCTTTTTATACACCTTACTTAAGTTCCTTCATTTCTCCTTGGAGACTTTTCTCTTCCCAACTCTCTCTACTTGCTTTTTCTTTTCTCTGGTTTTGGCAAGTAAGTATTGTCGTATAGGTTGGGAGCATTTTGTGATGTGATTTTTGTTAATAATTCATTATAACTTATGAAATTTAGCATCATAACCTGAGAATTTATTCATTGCAAAGTATGCCTCTTTAGAATTATTATTATTTAGCTTGTTTAGTTTGAGTTCTTTATTTGCACAGATATAATCAAAATCTAAATTTTGTTACTTTATTTATTATTTGCAGGTCTTTAATTTGAAGTGTCGGGAAGAAATATGTTATCTGTTTATATTATGTAGATGCAAAATTCATACAAAAAAGTAACCATATTAATAACCTGCATGTTTGACAATTAGAATTCATTTTATATTGTATTATTTGTACTATTTCCCTCCAGCTTCTTGATACAATGATATGTGCAACTCCTCGAAAATTCAAAACATGTTTGTGTTTGATATTTTGTGCTGTATGTTGATTTTGTAGTCTTAGAAATATTAAATGATCCAATTCATGAAAGTCAGATGCCATCCAGTGACCCGGGTTTGTATTGTAACCAAGCTATGCATCTGAGTTGCATGGGTATGATACGACCTGGGTTACAGGAAGGTGATGGACATCCTGGGAATTACAGAGATGAACATTTATTAATAGCATATCAATAAATGATGCAAATGTTTACATTCATTGGATGTGTGTGAATAAAGTGGAAGATTTATTGAAATACACGTTCATGTGTATTTGAAGGTATCTATATGGAATTGTGCTGTTTGGAAGATCATTTTAGACTGTTATGCAAATGTGTGAGAGATAAATGTGTATGATAGAAAAGGAGAAATAGACAAGGAAGAGAACGGGAAAGACTGCTGAAGTCCACCATAATGGGATGTGTCCAGTCCTCCCTAATATTCAGATCATTGTTCAGCAAATATCCAGTTTTTAGGGGTTTGCATTGCCAAGAATCTGGCAATACGATACGTATCACGATACAGGGGTTGTATAATATATTGTGATATATTGCAATACAGTAAGAAAGGCGATATAGCAATATTTTTTTAAAAAGGATGTAATTTTAGAAAAAACAGTCATAAAGAACACACCTCCATATGCATAAAACCTTACAAACAACTTTATTTTATTTAATCAATACAGTATCTATAGGCTATATCACTAATTTTGTGCATTCTAAGGGAAAATAGTAAAGTGACTGCAGGATTCTTTAGGTGTGTGTTTTAAAGGTTCACAGTATAACAGTTTTTAATTTCTAAACTATTTAACAACTATAGTCCGTTTCATGACTGAATGTTTGTTTTATATTTAATACTGTAAAACTGCTTGCTTTAAAGCAGTCTAATGCATAAAGTGCTATTTAAATAAACGTTTTGTTGTGTGTTTCTTTTTTGTTACAGAGAGGAAAACTTGCAGTACATTATGTAAATGCCTCTCTCAGCAGCGTGGATCGCGTAGGGATATTAAGTGAGCTCTCAGATTCAATGCGTTTCCCGAGTTTTGGATTTTAACATGGCCTATTTTGCAAACAACTGACTCTTGTCGATCTCCTTATTAGTGGGTACTTTATTCTCTCGTCATGTGAGCTGGGTTTGCACCTCGCGCTTCTCCGGCGTCAGTTTATTCTGAGATAACGCTGACTTCTAGCGGTTCTGTTTTATGCAGTCAGAATTTATTCATTGCAAAGTATGCCTCTTTAGAATTATTAGTTTAGCATGTTTAGTTTGAGTTCTTTATTTGCACAGATGTTGCACCCATAATGTTTAATTGATTATTTGCAGGTCGTTAATAATTTAAAGTGTCTGGAAGAAATATGTTGTCTGTTTATATTTGTAAGTGCACAAAAACTTGCTGTCCTGGTCTAAGATGAGCCAGCGATACATGCACCAACAATTTGCCTCTTTTAAACTCTGACATTTCTCCCATTATGTTGTGTGGATTGCAATATTTTATGTACAGCTGTGCTATTGTTGTGCTAATTCAACCTTCACACTCTGCTCTTAAAGGGTTAGTTCATCCAAAAATGAAAATTCTGTCATTTATTACTTACCCTCATGCCGTTCCACACCTGTAAGACCTTCGTTCATCTTCAGAACACAAATTAAGATATTTTTGTCGAAATCCGATGGCTCAGTGAGGCAATGGCAATGTTCTCTCTCAAGATCCATAAAGGTACTAAAAACATATTTAAATCAGTTCATGTGAGTACAGTGGTTCAATATTAATATTATAAAGCGACGAGAATATTTTTGGTGCGCCAAAAAAACAAAATAATGACTTATTTAGTGATGACCGATTTCAAAACACTGCTTCATGAATCCGCAGTTCGGAGCGCCAAAGTCACGTGATTTCAGCAGTTTGACACGCGATCTGAATCATGATTCGATACACTGATTCACTGTGCTCCGAAGCTTCCTGATGCAGTGTTTTGAAATCGGCCATCACGAAATAAGTTATTATTTTGTTTTTTGGCGTAAGTAATAAATGACAGAATTTTAATTTTTGGGTGAACTTAAGTTTGGCCACCAGGCCGCATATAAATAGGCTTGAAACCTCCAACTCTATATTGGCCAGTTTCAGTTTCAAAGTCCAACCCTTTATGTCTTAACTAAGACTTATTAGACTTAAATCAGAAATGTCAAAACTGATTGTTCATATAAATTAAATGCAGACAAGGTACATAATAGGCCTATGTGTTTTATTGTAATCATTGGTATTTTACTGAATAAATAAATATAAACATTACCTTTTTATAGTTTATGTAATAGCCTTGGCTTACTAGTTAAACATACCCTTCAGAAATATATTTATTACATTTTGTTAGTTCTGCTCTTTACATATGAGAAATTATGCCATATTTTAACAAAAGATTTAAGTAAATTCAATAAGAATTGCATTTCCCCTCAAAGTATTTCACCCTTGAAAGTACTAAAAGAATCATTGAAGAATCATTGATTCTGAATCGTAAAGAAGTATCGGGATAGAATTGGAACCAATCTGGTTCCAATTATGTTCCAAATGGGAGTCGTCAGGAATCGATTCTGAATAATAATCGATTCCTGACGACTCCCATATGGAACACAAATGGCTCCGTCACCGTTTCATGTGTAGCAGTGGGTGTGTCTACAATGAAATTATCGCCGTAGTAAGTATACCTCGTAATATGCTGAATTCACAAACATTAAAACACAATCAAACCTGATGCATTCTTCTTCATAACTGGATATCTTTCTATGAACTGTCCGAATAGCGCGTTCTTATTAAAAAAATCGCTCTAGTCTTGACTAATTATAGTTCCTGTGTCTCGGTTTCCACACGGACTTGTTTGACAGGAGCGCCCTGTGTCTGCTTGAGATGGCGGCCAGATCGGAGAACGCGAGGGCCGAATAAACAGTAAACCTGCGCGTCTACAACCTTCCGAGAAGCGCAAGCCGTGTCATTTATTCCATATCTACATCATCTAGAAACAGAAGAGCGCCATGGAAGGCGGGAAACCTACCCTGCCGCTGGTTTACCAGGCCGTGCAGGCGCTGTATCACGACCCGGACCCTGCCGGCAAGGAGCGCGCCTCGGTCTGGCTGGGAGAGCTGCAGAGATCGGTGCGTTCATTAGCGGGCCTACTGCGCCACAGCACCGTCACTCATTAATTAGCACTTACAATATGCTATTTATTTAAAACTGTGTCCGTTTAGGCCGCAATGCAGATTTTTAAAGCAACAACATCTGCTGTGTTGGGAAGTGGAGGTGGTCACATGTGTTTGGGCTGTTGTGGGGGTTTATTTGTATCCATTGCTAAATCCATCTAGCTTGTCTGTGGTTTGATGGTCGAGTTATAAGTGGATTTAAGCAACAAGTTTTGCGGAAATAGTTCATGTAATCATAACCACGATTTGCGCTAGTTATTATCACCTTGACTGCCTCGTTATAAAGCTGGTAGTTGTTTTGTAACATGGGAACGAGTTTGTTGCTGGGCATTACCTAGTTGACCATATTCCAAAAAGCAGCTTGACCACCTTATAAACCGGAATGAACAACTAGTAGTTGATTTTTGCTGTTCCAAGATGTTTTACCATCTTGGGCCAGCTAAAAGCCAGGTACCATATTCCAAAACATGGTTTACTGGTAGGGTATGTTGAATTCAAACTAGGCTTAATCTATTCTAGAGCATTTCTGGGCATCACAAGATATAGTTTAAATATTACAGTTATAACATCAATACTGTGATTGTAATTCAAGTGTATATGCATTTATGCCAACTTTGTAGGGCATTCAACGCCATTAGTTTGCCGTTTCACCCTTTGGGTTACTGGCTCTTGATTTAGTTCCGCTTCAGCAAACTGTGAGAAATAGAAGGTGTTAAAATTTATAAACCACAAACCAATGGGTGAGATTTTGCAAAGCATATGTTGCATTTTGCAGAAGAAAGTGACACAATATTGTATTATTACCCCATAATTTGTCCTGTTGCTGAATGCAGTAAATTCAATAAGAATCAGCTTTTCCTCCAATGTGTGGCACAATATGGCATCAGTGTTATGAATTGCATGGATTCACCTTGATATTTAAGTTGATTGTCCTGCTCCTCACTCACTGAGATGATCTGTCTCTTCAGGTTGTGCATTATAATGTTACACACAAGTTCCTGGTTCCTGATGTTTCAATTTATTTGCATGAGTAATATGTATCTTGTTGTGACGCATCTGATGTTCAAGTTTTGCTTTACTTATGCAAAAGGCAACTGGTCTGACTTGATATTCAGTGGTCGATAGTAATAACTAGAGAGTGGGACGGTTAATATAATGCTGAATATATAAGTGAAATGAGTTAATATAGTTTATTTAAGGCTACTGATGTGAAGGAATAGTTTTTAACGCTATTTAGTCATTAGAAATATCCAAAAACAGAAATTATGCATTGAGGGTGGCAATCATCTCATAATCATCTGATGTTATTGGCACCACCTTATTGAAGTTGTTTTTTCTGCGCTGAACCTTGCAGATGTACGCGTGGGAGATCTCGGATCAGCTCCTGCAGCTGAAGCAGGACGTGGAATCGTGTTACTTTGCAGCCCAGACGATGAAGATGAAGATCCAGACTTCGTTCTACGAGCTTCCCCCAGAGACCCACACCGCACTGAGAGATTCGCTCCTGTCTCACATCCAGAACCTCAAAGACCTGTCTCCCATCATCGTCACACAGGTAACATTCCATCGTCTGTTGGTCGTATGCGCTAAACATACATGATTTGTGTCCTGTGATCGCTGAAATGTAAGTTAGTGCTGCTGATGACCTCAAACATCTGCCGTTGATGATTGTATATTGAACATGCTGTGTGAGGTGTTGAGAGGGACCGTCCATCACGACCACACTGCAGTGTTACATATTGAGAGCTGTTAAGAAAGTGGCGCTGGTGTTCTAATGTCATTTTCTCTCCCAGCTTGCATTGGCAATCGCAGATCTGGCTCTTCAGATGGCCTCGTGGAAAGGCTGTGTTCACACCCTCATAGAGAAGTAAGAATCTTCTACAGACTTTCTCTCATTTACATTTTATTGATAGGTTTCTTGTCTGTGGCTCTGTTAATGAGTGATATTAAAGGAATAGTTCACACCAGAATGGATGTTATGTTGCTTTCCCCTGCCATATTCTGAAAGCGAGTCGGAATTAGGGTTGCTTTGCTGCAAAACTACCTAAATAGAACCAGTTGTAATCAACTGAGGCCGGTTGCACCATCTATGCGTACTACTAAATATTTTTGCGTTGCACCATTAAACTTAGCTGAAGAGTAACTATGTATAAACTAAATATTTACGGAAGCCTCCGATCAAGAGTAATGGTTGGAATAAAATGGCAGACTAAGTGAACTGCATAAGTAAGCTCTTGTTTTACCTGACAAACTAGACATATATGATAATACTGAAATTTACACTTGCTTACATTTTAAGAGACAGAACATTATGTGAAAAGATTACTTTGTTAGCACCTCTTTAGCACAAACCCTTCCTAAACGACATGCTGCTATGTGCATTGGTCCCATCATTCTGTGTTGTAATAATAAATGTAATTTCTTGTTTGTTTGTTTTTAATATCATTATTTATTTATTGATCCTTATTAATTTCATTTTAAATACAGTTTCTGAATGTTATTTATATTTAAAAAATCTTATGTTATTCATGATTAAGTAGTATTGTATTTATTTGAAACTTATTTTTAGTAAAAAAGTTAAAATAAAGGATACATTTCTACAGGCATATTTGAAAGCTGCTATTGGAATATTGAGGGTAAACGTCATATTATGCGACTATGCATTACATAACGGAGAGCTTACGACCTACAAGCTACGTTCTGCCTTAAGAACAAATGGTGCAACCGAAAAAAGTACAGAGTTAGTTACAAACTAGCTAGTAGTTACTAAGCCTCTAGTGTGGACTTTCCAATTTAACTAAGAACTTACGAGCGGCTGGTGCAACCCTACATTGAAGCACAATTATTCCATATGGTCTCAGACAAAAACAGTATTTGTGTAATAATTCTAGTTGTCCATTGTCACACCTTGAAATTTTATCATCTACCAAACGCTTGATTTTGCTTCCTTCCAGATACAATAATGATGTGTCCTCCATGCCTTTCCTGATTGAGATACTCACGGTACTGCCGGAGGAGGTGCATAGCCGCTCTCTGAGGATCGGAGCCAATCGACGGACAGAGATCATTGAAGATCTGGCCTACTACTCTACCACAGTGGTCACTCTTCTGGTGCAGACATTATTCTATCTATTCTATCATTTATTGCCCACTTTCCGACATAAACAAGATGCCTAACCTGTCTGTTCATAGCCTAATGGTGCTGATGCAAGAGGCTTGAATCACCACCGTTTTATGCTGTCAGCAAAATGATGCAGGGCTCAACTATTTACTATTTACTTTTTATTAATATGTGTCTTTTCAAAAAAATATTTACAACATGTTTTTTTTTTTTATTTGCAGTAATGCACCAATACATTTAGAGCTTTAATATAACTCCATGGTGGCTATAATATAATTTTTGCTGAAAAATTATATGGTTTAAAAAAGCTATCAAGTTCACTCTTGTAATTTGGACATCATCTAAGTCTGCCAGATAGATTTACCTTATTTAATTTATACCAGCAGAATTCACAAAATGTATTTTGCAAGGCATAAAAACATCTCTTATTTTGTAGGCCCATCATATGTTGCTTTTGCTTTCTTAACCCTTAATAAAGCCCAACCTTTGTTCCTTGTTATCATTCGATCCATGCAAATCACTTTTGTGGTTTAGACTGTGCCTAAACATTTAAATAGTTTTTGATATTGTTGTTGCTTTTCCATGATCAGGTGACGTGTGCGGAGAAGTCCGGACACACTGAGAAGATGCTTATCAAGGTGTTCCGATGTTTGGGGAGCTGGTTTAATTTAGGAGTGCTGGACAACAACTTCATGGCCAACAATCAACTGCTTATGATTCTCTTCCAAGTGCTGGTGAGATCAGCAAATATGATCAGATGTTCACTTCCTTTCTCCCTTTTCACTTATTTTTAAAAATCTGTTTTTGTTTTACCCTTTTTATTGCAGCAGAGGGATGAGACGTCTACAAACCTGCACGAGGCGGCATCAGACTGTGTTTGTTCAGCGCTGTATGCGATCGAGAACGTGGCCATAAACATGCCCCTGGCCATGCAGCTCTTCCAGGGAGTCCTTACCTTAGAAACAGCCTACCACATGGCCGTAGCCCGAGAGGACCTCGACAAGTAAGTGTGGCATTGTTTATGATCAATGCATGGAGTTTGTGCAGACCTCTAACACAATGGGGGCTTTTGCACCTGAGGAACCTTTTCATAGTTCCTAGAACTATTGGTGGAAGTACCCGCTTTTTGGCGCATCTGCACCACAGGAACTAGAAACTATTTTAGTTCTAGGAACTCCTTTTGGGGGAACTAAATTAGCTCCTACTTCAGAGTAGGGTCTAACCCAGCACTAAAGGAACTATCAGTGACGTAAGTGTACGCTGATTGGCCAAACACAAGCGAAACACTAGCACCCACCATTTTTAAAGAAGCTGTGTAAACAAAGATTTTAGCCTATATATTTACTCCAGAAACTAACTCTACAAACATGGAAAACGCTGACAGATGGACCTCTCAACCTTGACGCTATGAAGAAGATCCAATGCAACTTGGGACCAAGCAAAACATGATTATGTACTTCTGCTAAGCTAGTGATGTTGGGCATCAACGACACAGCAATCGCACATACTTATACATATACTGTCTACTTTCTTTGTATAACAGTTCTATCTAATAACATATTATACAGGACTGTAAAACGGGTCATAAACTAAATGAAAATAGGAGTGCTGTGTTCTCAGGCTCTGGCATTCTCGGCGCCTTCAAAATAAAAGTCACAGAAACAAGTGTGGCTTACGTCACTTCAGAGTTCCTCCTGGCGGTGCAAATACAACCAGGAAAATGGCCCTGGAGGAAATATTAGTTGTTGGGGAACCACCTTGGTTCCTAGAATTACCTGGTGTGAAAGCCCCTTATGGCTCTGTTCCCATACCCAGTGAGCTGCATGCTGCTTGTCACATGGGATCATAAGTGACAGTTGAAACGGTGTACATGAATAGCTAAAACCAAATAGCGTTTGTCACACAAAACCTATAGGATACTCAACACAATTGGTTTCAATAGTTGATGTTAGCATTTTACTAAATGGAGCACTCTACTGAATTGATTTGGATATAGTTTGACATTAATATGTTGCTATGCTAAAAGTTGCGCAATACTTTAAACTGTTGACTCATAATTTATTTATTTATTTTTAATGTAGTTTGACATTAGCATGTTGATATGCTGAAATCTCAAATTGGGAAATTCCTTAAATGGGAGTTTAACTCTCAATTGATTTCAATTGTCTTTCAGACAATCACAATCAGAGATACAGTACTGTGCAAAAGTCTTAGGCATGGCAGTATTTTCACCCCCCAAAAAAGGTTTTAAGCCAGTTATTTTTATCTTTTGCTGTAGTGTGTCAATAGTAAATATCCGTTCACATTTCCAAACATTCGTTTTGCCATTAATTGTAAAAATCCAGTGAGATTTTTGAATACACAATAAGACTGATAACAGCCGATGCTCCACACAGTGTCTGATCTCACCATCATCGAATCCGTCTGTGATTACATGAAGAAACAGATGAAACTGAGACAAACCAAATCCAGAAGAACTGTGGCTGTGTCTCCAAGAGATTTTAAGAAACCTGCCTCCAAAGCTACCTGAAAAATGATGCCCAAGTGTACCTGGACAAGAGCTGTTTTAAATGCAAAGGGTGGTCACACAAAATATTGTTTTGATTTAGTTAATAAAGTTAATTGATAAATAAAATCTATAACAGTATTTTTTAAAAACATCCTCACTTTACAGCATTTTTACACAAGTGCCTAAAACTCTTCACAGTACTGTATCTTTGCAGGCAGGTTTCTTCAAGCATTTTAGAGACACGACCGCAGTTCTCCTGGATTTAGTTAGTCTCAGTTTCATCTGTTTCTTCATGTAATCACAGACGGATTTGATGATGGTGAGATCAGATCACTGTGTGGAGCACCGGCTGTTGTCAGACTCCTTGTGTATTCAAAAATCTCACTGGATTATTACAATTAATGGCAAAATGAATGTTTGGGAATGTGAACGGATATTTCCTATTGACACTACAGCAAAAGATATAAATATCTGACTTAAAACCTTTTTGGGGGTGTGAAAATACTGACGTGCCTAAGACTTTTTGAAACCAAAAAAACTGCATCCATCCATAATAAAAGTAATCCATACGGCTCCATGGGGTTAATAAAGGGTTCTGAAGCAAAGTGATGTGTTTTTGTAAGACAAATATCTATATTTAAAACAATAAATTCAAATAACTAGCTTCCAGCGGACGACCATATACATACTGCACAAGACGACTTGCGCCAAATGACACGATGTATGACGCAGGATGTAGGAGTATCGAAAGCTCTTACGGTTCAAACAAATAGGGTTGTGCAACGAACTCAAGCTCCTCTTCTCTTATATCGAAACCCTTTGACGATTCTCTTTAAAAAATTGTTTTAGATTTCTAATTCATGACTGGTGTTTTGTTTTGCTCTATTCTCTGCGCTTCCACGTTCATCATTACATCGTGCGTCAGGTCAGAGGATACTCTTCTGCCCAAATCGATGCGTACGTCCATTTGCCGAAAGCTAGTAATTATTGTTAATAAAGTTTTAAAAAATGTATATTTTTCCTACAAAAATCAATCGCTTTGCTTTAGAAGGCCTTTATTAACCCCCTGGAGCCGTATGGATTACTTTTATTCTGGATGGATGCATTTTTTTGGGCTTCAAAATCTGGTCCCCCCTTCACAACCATTATAAAGCAAGAATGTTTTTAAATACAGTAGTCAACATTTGAAGTGGATCAAAACCTTTCATCAAAGTTGTCCTAAAACTTTCTTCTTAGGACAACTTAGTTCTTAGGACAACTTTGATGAACTTTCAATTGAAATGTATTACTATAAATTTTACTCGCTGTTTCCGCAATAATGGATATTTTTTCATTTAAACGCAATGTTAATGGCTTTCCTTCTCAGTGAAAGAAACCTCACTAAGCCTTATAATTTGGCCAAAATAAGGTAATTTTAAAAGCAGCATATTCATGCTCCTGAAGTAAAAAGATTACTAGATTTTGGGATGGTTTTGGATCTTGCTTGCATTTTTCCACTACAGGGTGCTAAATTACTGCCGGATCTTCACTGAATTGTGTGAGACATTTTTGGAGATGACAGTAAGGACTCCTGGCCAGGGCATGGGAGATCTACGCACCCTGGAGTTGCTGCTTATTTGTGCCGGACATCCCCAGTATGAGGTGAGTGTGAAGGCTGACACGTAGTTAATCATCTGCACCCATAATGACAAGTGAGCATGTATATCTGTCCTTCATCAGGTGGTTGAGATCTCGTTCAACTTCTGGTACCGTCTGGGAGAGCATCTTTATAAAATGAACGATCCAGCGTTGCACAGAGTGTTCAGGCCGTTCATACAGAGGCTACTTCACAGTCTCGCCCGCCACTGCCAACTTGACCCAGATCATGTAAGCATTCTTCCCTTTCCACTTGTCTCTATTGCTTCTTCACAGGAAGCTCAAATCATTAATTGATGGCTTGTAGTATGTGCAATAAAAATGAATGAGGTTCACGATTTCCAGCTTTTTTTCTTCATCTCTTATTTTGTGACTCCTGTACAGGAGGGAGTCCCTGAGGACACGGATGATTTTGGGGAGTTCAGGATGAGAGTGTCTGATCTTGTGAAGGATGTGATTTTCCTAGTCGGCTCCATGGAGTGTTTCTCACAGGTAGAATTTATAGTTTCAAGAATAGAAACATGAAGTGAAATTGATTTGAGGTACAGAACCCAAAGCGATTTTTAGAATTTAGCTTGGTTTACTGAGAAACGAGAGTGAATATTCAACCTAAGTTAAATTTTGTGTCCTCTTGTCAGCTGTATTCGACTCTGAAGGAGGGAAACCCCCCATGGGAAGTAACTGAGGCTGTTCTGTTTATCATGGCTTCCATTGCTAAGAGTGTCGATCCGTGAGTATCACTTTCAGTCATGACACAGCAGCTTAACTTTCTTGTTTGTGGCATAAAATTTGAGTAATATATTTGCATATTAGATACATTTAATATCTTATTGTCCTGTGTTTTAAGGCTTAAAATATTACCAACATTTTTTTGTAATCTTATAAATGACAAAATCTTTAACTTTGTCTTTTGTAAAAGGAAGGATGATTATAGATGTGTATACAACTGTATGTTGTATTTTTTATTATTTTGACATGAATATAATTTTGATGCTGAAGTTACAAATAATAAAATAAATTCTTGTCAATTTTATGGCTAGGTATTGAAAGAGATTTTCTGATTCATTTAGATTTTGATTCAAAGAACTATTCCTTAGATTCTTATGAGCAGGTTCTATTTAGCAAATCAAGCAAAGAACGCCAGTGAAGTGACTCACAAATGACTTTTTTCGTGAACATGATTGTTGAATGTTTATTTTTTTGCATGCAGCCCTTGAAGACGGCTCACTAGAAATCCAGTATTTTGCAGGACCTTTCAAATAAAGATTGCAATTAATAGGGGTGTGATGAGATCTCGTGCCATGTGCTGTCTCGTGATATTGCCATGACGGACCGTGAGAGTGAAATTAGCATAGAATAATATGCCAACGCTACATTTACATTACAATACAGTGCCCACCGTGGCACTGCCTCCACTGTTGTTTTGCTTTTATTTATAGAAATAAAAATCATTTAATTCAGTGGTATAACTGTTTTTTTCAATTGTGAACTATTTAAAATGTCTGCTCTTCTTATCGAGCGTGAGTGCAGAGTCGCGTACAGTGCAGCAGGAATTAAAGTTCGCTGATCACGTGACGAGAGTAGGCGAGATGACTGACGAGACCATGGCTGAGGATTTGTTGTGTAACAGATAATGTTAAAATAAATCTTGTAGATTGTATAAATCATGTAGAATGTAACAGAAATCTTGTAGAATTTAGTACGTGTTATCGCAAAATCGTAAGCGAAATGTTCCAAAATGCACCTGCAAGACCAGTCATGAATTTTTGTTATTGAGGATTTCTTAAAAAATCTTATTTTCTTGAACCCAATCTCGTGTCGTGTCTTGTCACACCCCTAGCAATTAATCATGAAATCTGTATTTTTCAGCCTTAGTCATTTTTCCAGAACACTTTTTCAAACTGGGGATTCTGTATTACATGAAGCTTAATGTTTGTAACGCTAAAATGTCTCCCTCTGCTGGTCCTTAGTGAGAATAATCCCACCCTAACGGAGGTGCTGGAGCAGATAGTATTGCTTCCCGAGACTGTCCATCTTGCTGTCCGCTACACCAGCATTGAGCTGGTCGGAGAAATGAGTGAAGTGATCGACCGGAACCCTTGCATGCTAGGTGACTGTCACAGAAGAGTCTGGTTTATTTTCACCTGCAGGATGTTTTGTTTTCTCTGTGTATTCATGACGCATGTATTGGGTTGGCAGATCCTGTTTTGAACTTCCTGATGAAGGGTTTGCGGGAGAAGCCGTTGGCCTCTGCGGCAGCTAAAGCCATTCACAACATCTGCTCGGTGTGTCGAGACCACATGGCGCAGCACTTCCAGGGCCTGCTGGACATCGCCCGCGCTCTCGACTCATTTGCCCTGTCAACGGATGCTGCCGTTGGCCTGCTGAAAGGTGTGGTACACGTTTACACGTTTGTTGATCTTTGATGGTTTGTTAACTGGTGTTTTACACGGTTCACATTAAAGTAGCGTTCAACACTTTTCTGTTGATCTTAGTCATGCCCTTGTTGTATGGCTGGTTTGGTTTAAGTGGTGTGATTGGTTTGCTTCAGGCACAGCGCTGGTGTTGGCCCGACTCCCCCTGGAGAAGATCGCGGAGTGTCTGAACGATCTGTGTGCAGTTCAGGTCATGGCACTGAAGAAGGTTAGATGCTCATGACTGTTTGGTCTGTATGTCTTCTGTCCGTGTTTAACTCGATAAAGTAATGTGTTGTCTTTCTATCCAGCTACTGGCTCAGGACTCCAGCAGTGGGAAATCATCAGACCCCACTGTGTGGCTGGACAGGCTGGCTGTTATCTTCAGGTTAGACACTCACCATCACCACCATTGCGCTTTATGCCAGAGCTTAGTGTCTGTAAAACATTTTGTTGGGCTGTGACTATTTCTAGTCCCCTGAGGCCACATCCAGCTTTTCCTATCCGATCGTTTTTTCCCCTCTTCTCAAGAAATATCTGCGTACACGTGAAACCACTGAAACAGACTCAAAATGATGTAGTATACATGCCAGACCAGTATGTGCCGCTGTAATTCTGCCATAGACATGCACTAAAAATGGAGAAGGCTTGGAGTATGCGCATAAACCTTGCGCGCTTTATACAAACTTTAGTAAAGCTTCGAAATAAAGCTTTACTTTAGTAAAGCTCATAGGCTCAGTAGCTATCTTTTTTTTTTCCCCCACTAACATTCTTGAAAAAGATTTTAAAATCTTTCCAGGAAGGGTTTTTATTGGTTTAATCTATTAATTATATATGAATGGATTTGTTTGTTTGTTTTTATTGTTTTTTGTTATAGATTGAGTGATTATTTGTTTGATTTGGTTTTCTATTTATTAATTATTTGTTTGATTGACCGTTTGTTTGTCACTTTTGTTTTAATTTATTATTTGTTTTATTATTATTATTAATTTATTATTTATTATTATTATTTAAACCTGGATTTTACCACGCAAATAGCCATAGGAGCTGTCATGGTGTTAAAAACATATGAAAATAATCCTTGTATCATGGCTTTAAACCAGGGGTGGGGAATATTTATCCTGGAGGGCCATTGTCCTGCCGAGTTTAGCTCCAACCCTGAAAAAAACACTCTGCCTGTAACTTTAATAATCCTGAAGACCTTGATTAGTTTCAGGTGTGTTTAATTAGGGTTGGGGTTAAACTCTGCAAGACAATGGCCCTCCAGGACCTCCACTCCTGCTTTAAACCTTCAGAAAATGTTAAAATCGAGTGTAGAATTTGTCCTTGTTGCAAATAATTGGTAAATTTAAATTGTACATATAAAAAGCTATTAAATATCTGAATTCTGCACAATATTTTCTCGCTCTTAGTTTGCACAATTTATCCGTGTATGTATGTTGTAAAGTCTTTGATTAGCATTGAATAAAAATCCATTATTTCCCTCTAAATATTATTTTTTTTCTCCGAGAAAAGATCATATTAAAGATGTTAAATGTGTTGAAAAAAAAAAATCATGCTATTTTGTTTTATTAAAGTGCTGCTGATTTTGTTTTCTTTTCTAAAATGTTTATTTTTTCTCCATTAGACACACAAACCCTATAGTAGAGAATGGACAGACACACCCCTGCCAGAAAGTCATACAAGAGGTATGTTTAAATGTGAGTTTGACAGTATTTCAAAATTACAGACATTTACTCTGTCCGCAAATTAGTTTGTTTCTAAACATCATCTGTGTTCATTTGTTATAGATCTGGCCGGTGTTGTCAGAGACGTTGAACGCCCATCAGGGTGATAACCGGATAGTGGAGCGCTGCTGCCGCTGCCTGAGGTTTGCAGTGCGTTGCGTTGGCAAAGGCTCTGCTTCCCTTTTACAGCCACTTGTTACTCAGGTATGTTTGTGCCCTAAAAATGGACTTCATCTGATCTGTATCTGTGTCTTTGGAATATAGAGCTGGTGTAGGTCTCTAAAAGGTGTGTGTGTTTGTGTTTTAGATGGTGAGTGTGTACCAGGTGTACCCTCACTCCTGTTTCCTGTACCTGGGCAGTATTCTAGTGGATGAGTATGGCATGGAGGAAGGATGTAGACAAGGCCTTTTGGATATGCTACAGGTAACACACGCAAACATTCTCCAGTCTAACAACTTATAGTCTCTGTAGTTAGACTTTGGACTTTGTGTGGTCCACATTGCAGCAGTGAGGGGCCGTGTGACCAACATGTAAAGTGAAACTTTTATGTGTAACCAATATACAGGAAATGTATACCTTTTTATGACATTGTGAGGTTACGACTTACTACTAAATATATCTCAAATACAATATCAAAACCATATGAAACATTAATACAGAGAGTACATTGTTGGCTCATGTTTTAAAAATATTTTTATAAGGAAATCTTTATAAATAATAGATTTTTATCTTGGAAACTCTTGTCTTTGATCCCCATACAAAGTGATTTCATTTAAATCTTGTGATGAGATGATTATGAACTAAGTGTTACTGATCAGCGGCTATATCTCTCACCCTTGCAGGCGCTCTGTATGCCGACCTTCCAGCTGTTAGAGCAGCCTAATGGACTGCGCAATCACCCGGACACAGTGGATGATCTTTTTAGACTCGCCACAAGGTACCAGTTCTGTGTTTTTATAATTCTCCAGCAGTTTTAGAAAAACAAGCAACCTGAAATGATAAAACAAGCCCAAAATAAGTGACTTGCCACACCAAAAGAACCTATTTTTCTCATAATTTCAGGTTTGTCCAGCGCAGTCCGGTCACGTTGCTGAGCAGCACTATTATCGTCCACATCATCCAGTGTGCCATCGCTGCAACCACCCTGGACCATCGAGATGCCAACTGCAGCGTTATGAAGTTCATCAGAGACCTTATTCACACGGGGGTCTCCAATGACGTAAGCGGTGCACTAAACGAAAGCCCTTGTATATACATTGTCGTTCCTGTTCATTCATTGCATATAACTGATTTTCCTCTCTTTCAGCATGAGGATGATTTTGAGGTGCGGAAGCGTCTGATTGGCCAGGCGATGGAGCAGCATGGGCAGCAGCTAGTGACTCAGCTGATCAACACCTGCTGTTTCTGCCTGCCGCCTTACACTCTGCCGGATGTGGCGGAGGTACTCTGGGAAATCATGGTCTTTGATCGGCCGGTATGTTTTCAACCTTGAACACGCACCACTTCTTGAACGTCACTCAAATACGGATTTATATTAACACATGCGCATTTGGCAGATGCTCTTATGTTAAGCAAATTTTTATTATTATTAAAATAAGCTGCTTTTTATATATATATATATATATATATATATATATATATATATATATATATATATATATATATATATATATATATATATATATATATATATAATATATATTTTTTTTTTTTACATTTTAATGCTTTATAATTTACAATTTATCAGCATTTTTCTCAACACCCAGAATAAAATTTGTGGCTGAATTGCATTTTTAAAATTTATTTTATCTTAATTTAATATCTTAATTTATCTATTTTCTACTACATCTCATCTATTATATTTCGATTTTTTTTTTTTTTTTTTTTTTTTTTTGCAGCCCAATTTGCAATTTATCGGTGTTTTTCTCAATGTGCAGAATAAAATTTGAGGCTGAATTGCATTTTTTTTTTTTTAAATGTATTTATTTGATCTTATTTTGTATTCCTAAATTTCCTTTTCATTTTATTTTTAATGTTGTGAAAACTACAAGATGTTTTTCTACTTGTTGTATGTTTAGACGTTTTGTCGCTGGCTGGAAACCGCACTGAAGGGTCTTCCAAAAGAAACAGCAGGAGGCGCTGTAACCGTCACACACAAGCAGCTCACGGACTTCCATAAGCAGGTCACGAGGTGAGTTTGTCTGTGCCTGCCGTCACCTGAGCCTTCAAAGGCGGCTGTTAACAGCAACAGCATTAGGATAATTTCATTATAATGTCCTAACACTCCCGAAAGAAACTGACCTGTTCCCTAATTAAAAGTGCTTTTATCCACAATAAAAAGTAAAATAGTGCTTATCAGTGCAGATTATAGGCAGCATTTGTCTTTTGAGGTATTGCAAGCTGGTGCACGTTCAGTTTTCCCTGTGGTTAGATCGGCATGACAAGCCTAAACAAGTACCCATAACCAGTCCTCCAAGAGGGTGAAGTATCTCATACAAAGCAAGTCTTGACCTGAGAAACTAGGAGCCTCCCAACATGGTGTCATGCACAGATGCCAAATACATATTCTGACAGTGCAGAATGAGTCACAGCCTTGCGTGGAAAGTCCAAACCACGCCAGACTGATGCAGTGCCGTTGCGTCCCTCGCCCATCCTGTCGGCGTGTTTGGAAATTGATCTCTGACTGATTAGTTATAATAGGCCAACTTGTTAAGCAGTTTGTTGAAAATTGATGCTAATTTGTTTTGTTTTTTATTCTATCAATCAATCTGTCATCCCAGTGCAGAGGAATGTAAACAGGTTTGTTGGGCGATAAGAGAGTTTACAAGGCTGTACCGATAGCTGTCTTTTACCTGCTGATGCTGCAAGACCAGGTGAGAGAAGCATATTAAACAAAATTTGTCTCATTGTACATAACAGGGAATTTTTTTCAGGAAATTATTTGAATTAATGTAAATAAATCAATTTAAGATTTTTTCCTCACTTATGTTTGTAATTATTTTAAATGAACACTTTTTTTTCCCCTCAAATCCAACCATAATCCATACCACAACCACAAGCCATAATCATAAAAAAAAATTATTTCATTGGTTAGAGTTGTGGGAACCCTGTAAATGATAAAGCTATTATAAAATTCTCTTTTTTTACTCTACAGGTCAGATTTTTTTGTTTTGCTAACATTTGGAGGAAGTGGCAAAGGGAGCCATGATGACCACTGTTGATAAACTAAAGGGAACTCTTGCATGAAGGATTTGTGGGACTTGGCACCATGGGAAAGCCAACCAATTGGATTGGAGCTATGGAGTGGCAGGGTTTCAGGAAAAGCAAATTGCCTTGTGGGTGTCTCAAGACCGCAGCCCCATCCCTCCCTTTTTACCCCTCCAAGCACACTGATGCCAGCTGCAGCGAGAGAGGGGAATTTCGGAAGGGACATCAGCGTCTTGAGAGGGGGTGGGCCATCGAATGGACATTGAAAAGCATACACCCATTTCAACGTCTGCATCAGTCGGATTTTTGGGGATCCATCAAAAAACAAAAAACAAAAAAAAAAACATCAACAAATAAGGATGTGCCTGGTTGCAAATCATAATGCATCGTTAAAAAAAGACTTGTACGTTTTTAAAAACAAAATGGAGATTTATTTTCATGGATGTGTGTTTAGAGATCAAGATATGGCTTTGCTGCCAGTGCCATAAAAATGATTACCAAACTAAAGATTGTCACAGCAGCAGCCTGCGCCTGTGGGACATTTGCAAAGGGAGAATCTTGGGAGAGTTGGCGTCACCCTTGATCTTTTTAAAGTTGGCTGGAATTTTATCCGTACAGGTTATGCTGTAAATTTATGGAGGGGACTGACTGGCAGGTGTTTTTTTTTTTTGTTCTTTTACTATGTTGGCATATCTCAAGAGACTCCGAGATCATCTTAGGAGCGTGTCCGGCCGATTGTTCGAAATAAAACCAACATTGTGAGGAACAAACTAATCTTTGTCTCGAGTATCATTTCGGATGCACTTGTTTGTTGATTTAGAACTGATTTACACACTTTCTGGAGCTCTCAGAACCTGTTTGACCAGGTTTCATTTTAAGAAAGTTACATGGGTCCTTTAGGTCTCGTTTTCTGAGTCACAGAGTAAATTGAACCCTCTTCTATTGTCTAAGGCCCTACAATCATGTGTTTCTCACAATTGCACGTGTAAAAACCCTCAGGTCACCCCTCCCGCATCCCATTTGCTGAATGAACATTATGTAGTCAAGTACGTAGTCATATTCGTTCAAGTCCGACAGGTTCATGTTACTGGCACGGACCCTATAGGATGAGGTCAGCAGATGTTATCCGACTGCTCCCGTAATGTTTGCAAGGAACTTGCATGAAATATGAGTCTTAAATCTGAGTGATACAGCTTATTTAAGGGTTTAACAGAGTCAGAGTTACAGAGTACTAAATGTTCATGGGATGAATCATACAGCGGTAACATGATCATGCCAGCAACCATTTAAAATACTGCAATGGTATTTATTGAAAACTAACATTTTAAAAGACAAGTTTACATAGAAGAAAAAAAAATTGGGGGAAAAAATGTCAGAAGGCCTGGTCTCCAATGGAAATGTTTTCAGTAAGGCAGTGGTGAGGGCACCTATATAGTCCAGTGTTCACATGCTGAAAGGACCTCCAATTTTGAGCAGGCAATTAACAAGATTGTGTTGGTGATGGAAAAATGGGTTCCTCTTTCAGTTAGTGGATGTTTTGAGGCCAGGTGGAGTGTGCGTTTTGACTCTGCAACAGTCTATGAAGCTCTTTGAACTGCTCCACTGTCTGGTCTTTCAAGTCAGGGTTGGAGATCTGCAACCGAATGCTGTCTGTAGACCATGAAAGCTCCCCTGAAAACATCTCGGTAAGGATTCTTGCAACAACGGGAACAACCTAGAAAAAAATGACAGCATATACTTTCAACTTTTTCAGTTTTTTGATAAAGCAATCTATGCTAGGTGTAACAATTGTTGAATTATACAATCTAGTTCTGGATGTTGATTGGCTAAAAGTCGCTATAATAATGGCTATGGCAATGTTGATTGGCTTAAATAGTTATAGCTTTGCTAAATTGTGAATACAAAGAATGTAAAATTCTAAAACTGCTCTGGTTCTGGATGCTAATTGGTTACACAACACTATATGGCAACATATATGTGAAACACCTGTTCACTATGCTATATTTTAAATACAAATCCGTATGTCATTGCTAACAACCCAATTTAGAAATATAGCATGGTTTGCTAAGTTTGAAGAATGTAAAATTCTGAAACAGCTCTGGATGCTGATTGGCTACACAACACTATATGGCAACATACATGACGTGAAACATCTGTTTACTTCGTTATATCTATGCTATATTGTCAATACAATGCCGTATGTCATTGCTAAAAACTCAATTTAGCAATATAGCATGGCCTTGTACACCTTCCTGCGTAAATAAATGACTAGTGTCATGGATTTCATCTTCATACCTGGACAATGATGAGCTTTTTCTCCTTGGGCTTTCTATCTGGCCAGTCCTCACCGAAGCAGAAGTAGATCTCAAAGGGTGGCGGAGTGGGTGCCTCCCCTTTCTGATACAAAATGAGATCTGAGGGGGAAAAACAAAACAAAAAAATCAATTTTCATTTAACTGAATCTACCACAAATCAACACAATGGTGGTCAAATGCACTTTTGGTGTCTCGTGGGAAGTACATGTATACGAGTTTGGAAGAGTTTTATATATATTCTGAATAAAATGGAGTTGGGCAATGTTTTCTCTTTTTCACTTCCTCAAAGACAGGAAGCTTCTGTAGCACAAATGCGACAAAATGAAGCGCAAAGGGTGTTGAATTGACAGATTTTATCAATCACATGCTGCCACAGAGAATGGATGTGAATGTTACATTTCTCAAGTTTTATAGCCATTCTTCATCAACAGTACATAAAATGTGTCAATATTCAAAATTACTCATTTATTCCGATTAATATCACTTCCACTATAATTTTTCTGAACTCTGAAACTTGAGGCTCAAATAAAATCCAGAGGTTCCCAATTGTGACATTGGGTTGTAATTCATATGTGTTCGTAATTGTTCGTTATTGCTGTAATGCAGTCCCAATAAATTTGAAATCCAAAACTCCTCTTACCCTGAAGGAAGTTATTCAGACTGAAGACCCTTATCTTCATCTCTCTTTCCATTGGATTGGGTGGACCCTGCTCAAGCACACCTGGTCCAGACCAAAACACTTTACACTGGCACAATCGGATGGCATAAATATCTTGACCCCTGATCTCCAAAATTAGCCCTCGGTCCATCACATCCAGCAGATGATCGGTGTAGAACTTCTGCTTTTCGTTTGGGATCTCAGCGGTTCCTGGAAACAGTACCTGCTGAAGCGTGACTGGACCGAACAGCTCTACTTGCTCTGGTGTGGGTGCCAGGTTACCGTAGTAAAGTCTACAACCCTGAGGGTTACTGACGGTCAAAGAACCAGCTGTCCGACCCCTGTATTGGAACTTGATATCCAAATCAGTTACTAGAAGAGAAAAAGAGACATTTTATCATCATTCACTCACCCTCCTTTCTTGTTTTTTTTCTTTCTTTCGTGGAACACAAAAGATATTTAGAAGATGCTGCTCTTTTCCATGCAATGAAAATTAAATTACAAATTTTGATTTGTTTCTCCCATTTGGTCACCATTCACTTATATTGTATGGAAAAGAGCAGCATGAATATCCAGACTAACTTTCTGTTTTTGTGGTCTATAGAACGACATGAGGGTGTATGATGACAGACCTTCCATTTTTAGATGAAATATTTCTTAAATAAAACATTTGCAGTCTAACAACTGAACTTTTTTATATTAGCACAGCCAAGGTGTGCACCAAAAGTCATTTCACAACAGCATTACTCAAAATGAGAGGGTGGGACTTGACTTTTTCTGAGATTTAGGCATGTCTTCATCATAAATTGCAACATTAATCCAGAAGAACAAGGCATTAGAGGCTTACAGGGCAACATGTGTGGACTGCTCAGTAACTCTGAGATGCAGGGATGAATCTGGTTCTCCGCCTGGGCTGGCACCTCTTGCATTGGGCTATCCACCATGGTTGAAGGGCCTACAGAATGAGAGACTACATCCTGAAGAACAGGAGGCGGTATGACTCCAGTGCCCATTTCCATACCATTCAAAAGTCCTCCACCATGAACGGGATACGATCCCTGCTCAACTTTGATTGCACTGTGACTGGAAAATTCAGAAGGTCCTGTGCCGGGCTGGGCGAGATGAGTGGTCATAGGAGCACCTCCATTGGGGTTATTATGGACAATTTCTCCTAAGAGGTTCATATGAGTGTTATGGTGAGCAGGGTTATAGCCATCGGCAATAGAAGATGTGAATGGAACGTCAACTCTAGGGGGGTATCCTGGGTAGCTGGAAGGTTCGCCAACTCTTGGGTCTGTCGGAAAATATAATTATATTTTTATATTTATATTATTTCAAAACAATAATTTTATAAATATAGAAATCTTACCAATGGAGAGTTTGACAAAGTTTTGCAGCTGAAATGGGGAAAAAAAAAAAATCAGAGTGGCGAAAATCATGCTGATTTTACCATTTACTTCTTTCAAAAGTTGTTAGCTATTCTTCTATGCTCCATGCTCTTCAGCACTTACCTCCTCTTCCTCATCCTCTCCAGCATCTAAAATCAACAAAAGAAGACATGACTGGTTCAAGACTCTGGCTTGACAAACTGAGTTTTAATTCCTGTGTTGATGTATTTCCTACTTAAACAAGAAGGTGGGAAATATTGAAGAGTTTGTCCTTATTTTGGATGATCTTCTTGTGCTAGTCAGTAGCTGATAGTAATGGGCAACAGAACAGTTTTAAGCTAATCTATTTTTTAAACATGACTTTCATTTTAGAGCCAATTTAGAAAGAGCCAACAGTGTCGTTTGAACTAGTGTCCAATATTACTGGCTTGCAGGCATGCGTTTTGGGGTCTTTACCTCCATTGATTGACTGGTCGCACACCTCATAGATCTTATAAGGCTGGACGGGGGTGTCCTTAGTGCCATCATAGTGGAGTCCGAACTCTCGGCTTTTGTTAAGGGCACAGCGGAGGTTAGCCTTCCATTTGGCTGGATCTGGCTCATCCACTCCTTCCTGGTACTTGCCTGTTTCCAGAGCCCAAGCCTGTGGAGCAAAATGAGTGAATGAATGGATGCTTATGGGAAATATCTTTCAATTTCAATCTGTCAATTTCTTTTTTAAATTGACAATGGGCTTTTTGTCTGAGTCTCAGACGTCACGCCACAGACCATTGGCTGAATCTGATAAATATAGCACACTTAACTAGAAACACTTCAGGATTTTCAAAGTCGTCATCTGATTGGTTGAATTCTACAGGATGTCTGGGAGATGCGCGTGTCGAGTTCTTTAACGTTCGCCTGAACACAAATGTCCTGACGCCAAACCCCCACGTGGAAGAAGAACGTAATCGTGTTTACAACTGTGACAATGGGTCTCATTCATGAAACATTCGTAAATATATGAGTAAATATGTGAGTGATTTGCGCGTAAAGAGTCCTTCCCGAAAACTCTTCTCCTGATTCACAAATACTTTGTAAACGTCAGAAGTGATAGTGAAATGTGTGTGTTAATGAATTCCAATCAGTCGTAAAAGGGACGCACGTGCACGCTCATTCTCAATTACCATAAGTCCCGCCCATTATATCCGACTGACAACTATATATGGGCATCATATTATGACACTAAACGAAGGATTTTGGCCATTTTATAGGAAGCAATTTCCATAACAATTAAGGGGCCATTAGTTTGCCCAGCCCTACTGAAATCAATTAATTATTTGATTAAAGTGCTCCGTTTGTAGATGCTATTACTGGCTCTCACAATAAAACTAAAGAGAAAAAACGTATGTAATTACTATGTATAATATTTTTTTCAAAATGCTGTGTAATGTACCTTATTAAGGTGAATTAAAATGCAGCCTTATTAATGAGCAAAACGTTCAGATGTTAAACGCACTATTTACGTGTGGCTGGGAGCAGGTGTAGATTTCTTTCTTACCAACTAACATTTGGAAAATACGAACATTTTAATGAATCCGAAAATTTACGCCAGAACCACTTTACACACAATTTACACAAAAATTTGTGTTTCATGAATGAGACCCAATGAGTGCTTACCAGGATCAACTAAACTCTGGATTTTCAAATGTATTCGAAGTTTGCGGCTCCATTGTTGCAGGTTCTTGAATAAGTCATTTATTAGATGCACGCCGGTCTGTTATAATAGGGACATCGACTTTCATCGATTTTTCACGCCCCTAAACGTGATGCAGAACAAAACGAACCATGATTGGTTGCGTAGCATGTCAATCAAACGTCGTCTTGGGCGGTCCTTGGCCAATGAAAGCTCTGAGTCCAGACCTTCTGCCGTCAGTCTGACAGTCTGGCTACGTGAGACTAATGGGCTTTAGTTAAGTCTCAGTCCATTTTTTAAATAGACAATGGGCTTTAGTTAAGTCTCAGTCCATTTTTTAAATAGACAATGGGCTTTAGTTAAGTCTCAGTATATTTCAACTGTAATTAGGGGGTGGGACATTCCTATCCTAGCATCTGATTGGACAAAAATCTGCAGAAAATCTGAGTCAACAATATATCCGCTAAATGTGAACTTTGTTAATATTAACTTGCATAAAGATGCAAAAAAACAGACAGAAAACTCTAATTATTTCACAGGGTCCTTAAACTTATGACTTCCTCTTAAAATCTTGCTGCAGTGAAGTCAAGTGGAATTGAAACTCATTTTTAGTTCTCCAAAAGTGGTTGCAAAAGTACTGAAAAGCCTTTCTTTGAACACATCACTAAAACTTGTAAATATAGACATTTAATGGTTCAATGCTCTGCACTAAATACTGTTTTTAAAAAAAGCATGTGAAGCCAGTGGTTCACATTTCAATCATTTTCTGTTATTACAACTAATAAATACTGAAAAGTGAAACTACTAGGTATTTCATTACTTTGAAACTCTAAAATAGCCCAAAATACCCCCTAGTTCTAACTTTAGAACAGAATAAGGGTTGTGACAAAGAATGTAACCTCTGCATCCAGGTGACAATCTTAGGTTGGTGTTGAATCTAAGCTCCTATTTAGGGAAATATCACTTAAACATCTACAAAAAGGGTTATGAAAACAGAACGGGTGATGCCAAAACCATATGACTCACCTTAAATATAGTGTTTTCCTCTTCCAGGGTAGGCATATGGCGGGTGGCATGTCTCCATGGGATCCGAAACAGTCTGCGCTCTTGATTGAGCCAGTGCAGTCCTGGGTATTTCCCACTGTTAATCTGATTAAGTGAGAAATGTTTACTTTACTAATGTTGAACTCGCTCAAGATGATAATCCTCTTCTATTATTCCCTCCATTTTAGATGCTGATATTTGGTGTTTGAAACAGGGATACAGTACATTGCCAATGTGGTTTGATGCATTTCTTTGCTGGTTTGGAAATCAGGTTAAAACTATTCTATGACCATTTTTTCATTTATTCACTTTTATACTAATGTCAATAGTGAAGCGATGCAGGAAGCACTCTTCACACCAAAGTTGCTTTCAAACAAAGCAGCTTTCTATTGTTCAGTGAATTCAGGTATTCAACTTGAACCTGTTGCAAACTCTGTATGGGGAAACATTTTTAGCCCTGAAGCTACAATCCCAATTGCGTGGATTCCAATTGATTTGACTGGATTTCACATTTCTGCAAATGCACACCTTTAAAGCAAATTAAAGGTGTCATAAAAGTAGTTTATCAAACTTTTGCGCTACATTCTGTTTCTGGTGTCATTTGAGGAAAAGACTGAGGCCCCATTTACCTCGAAAACGGAGACTTTCGAAAATGACCCTGTTTTAGTTCGAAAATGTCGGCGTAGTGGAAATGACAGGCGTAACCGTAGCAAAAATGATGCGTTTTAAAACAAAAAAGCACTAGTGTAAACAGGGCCTCATAAAGATATTCACTGAAAAACTTTCCCACTGCTGTAAAAATCATGTAATTTGTGTATGCACATATTTAAAAAATCCTGAGTCATGACTGGTCACCTGATGTGAGAATAAATACATATTAGGGTATGATCAGGGTCATTAGAACTGCTTTTATGGTGCTTTTTGGAGCTTGACAGCACCTGGTCATCATTCACTTTTATTGTATTAAAAGAGCATCTGCTTTTTATGTTCCACATAAGACAGTCATACAGGTTTGGAATGACATGATGCCAAGATTCTAATTTTTGGGTGAACGATCTCTTTAAATGTCCGCCATTTTTTGGCTTATCTTCAAAAAGATTCTTCAAAATTACAATATGATTAATAGATCACAATTCACCTGTGCCAGCAGCCATGGCTTCAGACGAATCCTCCGTGGTTGACCACTCATGGTGCTGGAAAACAAGGGGGTCGGAGGAGGTGGTAATGGTGAACACTTATTTTGGTCAGCTATTATCAAAAAAAAAGGGAATAGTTACATTGTTGACTGATGATTTAGAGTGGAAGTTGGCAACTATCAGAGAGGAACATAATTATAAGTTGAATCTGAAAAGTTTGCACAAGCAAAGAGACGCTGAGATGGAAAAGCTGAAAAAACATTTTATACAACAACAAAAATACTGGATAAAAAGTATCTTTAACTCAATTTTAGGGCAACAAGTTGAATAAATCTTCAGCACAAAAGCAGTACAATGACAAATGTGACAAGACATGAGCCTTTAGGCCTCTGCCAAGTCCTCAAATCGCTGCTATAAAAGCAGGTGCTCGTGGGAAAACAGAAAGCATGTGGGTATTTAGTTTTTTAAAAGCTCAGTAGCGGGGAGGTCATGTTACCTCTGTAAATAAACGACAACATGACTGAGCACAATAACAGCCAAGCTCTAACGCCACCATTAGCAAACTCTGTTTTTTTTTTTAAAGGGGAAAAAGTAATTTCAAGAAAGGTGTTGTCTGTGTATCTGATTTATGCAGAAATGAAAAAGAGGCTGTGAAACTTTCAAGGCCAGTTCTTATTAAACACGCCAACAGTCATGAGAGCTTCATGTGAGCTTTTCAATGAGTGTAAAATGTTGTCTTGTTATTGCACTCCCATAAAGGAAGTTCTAAATACTACTAAATTCATTCATTATGAATTGTTAAGAGGAACAATATTAACCAAATGCTAAAGAGTAATTTAGATTTGGTTTAGGATAGAGAAGTAGGTGGGGTTCCTAAATAAATCAAATCTGTTCGGCATTCTCCAATTTAGTTCCTTTAACCCTCTATGACACAATGTTATCTCTATAGGTAACAACCCCAGTTTTCCACTTTCTGTGCATATAATGTGGTTAAGAGTGAAGGGTTGACACTTAAGTAAAGTTGGTTTTATATTTGCACATTCTGATAAATTCAGACTTTCCAATAAATGTGCAATAAATTAATGTTTGCGAATTTTAAGCAGCGACATGATATTGACAACCAACGATTGTCAACTTACAACATTTTTCACAGTCGATCAAAATAGGCAAGTATTGTTTTAATGGCATATTTACTTGTGAATGTCCACTGAATGTCCAATGTAGTGTGATTAACAAGGCTATTGAATACGCATGTCCGAATGTGCGAATATAAAACCAACTTTACCTAAGTAGGGATGACATGGTGCATGTGAAGGTCCCCAAAAAGCTATTTTTTATTCATTTTTAACTAATAAAAAAAATATAGGATCTATTTAGAGTCATATAAATTATGTTTATGTTATGAGAAAATCTTCTTATTTACATTTTGTTGAATAATCCATTATTATTAATCAACATTTTTATTACCCACTCAGCATTTAAGTTAAATTAAGGCAAACATTCTATTAGAATGTAGAAGATAATTCTATTAGATACTGTCAGCAGTTAAAGCTATTTTTTTTATATATTCATTTAATATTTAGTCACCCACTTTCCCTTACAATATTTAAATAAAAATAAATTTCACCTATTATTGACTATTTATTTTAAATTACTAATATATATATATATATATATATATATATATATATATATATATATATATATATATATATATAAAGTAATGAGGACAAATTTATGCAAGAAAATAACTTTTTTGGTTTCAAAATACAAGCAAAAGAGGGTTTTAATGAAGGATTTTGCTGTGCCTAACATTATGCCTTTAAAATGAGTAACTTGCAAATACTAACAAAAGATACACACATTGCCTATTACTCAAAAACCAAAATGTTGCCAAAACGCCCATTTAAGTTCCACCTGTCCAAAAATAACTCGCGCCCAGAGCTTCTTAACCAACATTTATACGACAAACCCATCGAGATTTAATGCTCTGTAACTTTTGCAAACGTTAAACGAACCTAAAATCACTTACCTGCAATGAAAAGTATCCAAACCTTGATTCGGGCTCAGTTCAGCGTTTACCTGACGGGCGCGTAATAGATCAGGTGAGGTTCAGATCCGCGCGTGTTCGTCCTCTCAGCTCCAGCAGGTCAAATGGTCGTGGACTGACTGATCACAGCTCTCCAGTCGGACTCTCTCATGTCCATGTTGTTTTTTGTTTTTTTTTTACAGGCATGAGACGACAGAAAACGTATTTGCAGA
Source organism: Chanodichthys erythropterus (assembly GCF_024489055.1). Lineage (NCBI taxonomy): Eukaryota > Metazoa > Chordata > Actinopteri > Cypriniformes > Xenocyprididae > Chanodichthys > Chanodichthys erythropterus. Next base: position 11,922,297 of record NC_090228.1, read on the forward strand.
AGTTGAACAGGTACCACCCTTCCGGATGACATGGGCTAATGTAAACGGAAGTGGTGTGTGTTTCAGTTTTCATACATGCTGTGTGACCCAACTGCGCTCTGTCTGTGTTATAGTGAGTAGCGTTTGACAAAAAGAAAATGCCATAGTGCATATCATTAAATGAGAGAGGTAAATCCTATACCAATAACGAATGTCTGAACTGTAAACATTCACCAAATATGACAAATGACAGAAATACAGGAGGCAAATACTCATTTATTAAGACTGTTCTTAGGCTACATTTAGTGTTGTTTAGACTTTAAACTGCAATGCGTTTATTTGTTCACTAGGTGGGTTCTGTGACTTATGGTATTTATTAATACGCCATTTGACCCCTAGAGAAAAACTGTAAAATAAATAAATAAATTAATAAATAAATAAATAATAAGATTATAAAATAAACTACTTTAAATTAATGAATACAAATGGGATTAAAATAAAATATGTTCGTTTGATATAACTTAAGTTGTAACTTAATAGAAGCATATTTTAGATTTATAATAATTTTTTAGTGTATACATTTGGGTGTTTATAAAAGATAGATGCCTTTTAAATTTTGGGGGATGGGGGTCCTTCACACGAGCATGATCATATTTGGGGGTTTCAAAGATTGAAAACTAGCATAAAGTGTAGATTTGCCACCATATAAGCTTAGTATACTTTTGTTTTATTTTTTAAGACTAAACTGCTTTTTAATTTGTTTAATTGTTCATTAAAAGCTAGACTACATTAAATATTTTTCTTTTAAAATTAATTTCAAGAGTATTTAAATGAACTTTAAATAAATAAATTTTAAAAAAGTAGTTAAAAATAGTGCCGTATCCATTCCAAAGTTGCGTAATGACGTCGCGCGTGACCAGCCGGTGTTTCCAGGGGAACGTGACTTGTTTAGGACTCTAAACAAGTAGCTATTTAGTCGCATTATTGCGTTCGATAAAAATATATATATTTTTTGTTAAAACGTTCGTACTCTATCCTAATTAATCCGTTTTGTTTTTTAATCTGGTGCATTGTAATTTTAAACTTTACCCGTATGTAGTTGTGACATAAATCAGGTCACATTCATTTAAACCTGAAAAGACTGTTGCGTCTTATTAGGATTTTTTATTATGAAATGTTGATTGCTAAATGCTGAAAAGTTTGATTTTAAATTATTATTTGGCTTGACAAGGCTTGTGAGGCTTGAATATAATGTCAAACTTGGCAGCTTATTTAAAATAATTAGTGCAGTACATAAGTCTACAAGACATTTTTTAAGCTCAATGTCTTAAAAATCCTTGTTTTGAGAATGACTGGGGAAATAACAAGCACACACAGGTTTGATGGTCACTCAGTTCGTAAGCGTATCAAATGTGAGGACCTCCAAATGTTGTTCCACAGTCAAGAGATTCAGAACCTGAGACCTCTTTCACTGCTCTGGCACTTGGACATCAATGGTGACAGGATGAATGGTTAGTACTTTCTTCACAAGCTTTCTCTAGTTTATTCATTCTTGAAGTTTTGACATCAATAATACAGTACAAATTCATCTTTAGACAGGTCTAAGGAGGTGAAATCGGAGTCTTCAGCTTATAAGAAGGATACAAGCACTCCAACCTCTTTGACACAGTTGTGCAAACAGCTGGAGGAGAGAATCACCCAGAAATCACAACATTACTCCATCTGCCATGAAGACAGACAGTCTCTGGTCAGTCTCAAACAGACACTCTAATAAATTCTAAATAATAAATCATTGGAAGCATTTGAAAAATAATTGAAAAAATATAGACAATTAAGCCGCAACAAACAGATGTTATTGTTTATGCATTCAATCTCAAACTTAAAGTATGAAGGAAGTATGAATTCATTTTTTAAATTAGTGATATATGTCTTTTCTTTTTGCTTTTGACATTCAGACGGCAGTGTTGACCTCTGAGCTGGGTCTGATCTGGCAGAACCTGAAAACCCCGTGTGTGGACACCACACTGACCCAGGAAGAGAAAGTGCAGCTGCACTGCCAGACATTCAGTGAAGTGCTGCACATCTGTGAGCAGCTGTTTCTTCACTACCTGCAGCTGACGAAAACTCTACAGAGGCGAGGCGTCTTCAGTGACTGTGCTAATCGCAGTAGGCTGGCAGCTCAGCTCGCTATGGACTGTACCAGACTGTGAGTGCTGCTCTTTTTACCTGAATTATAGTGACTTTTACAAGCTTTGATTCCATAAAATAGCCCATTTGATGACATATAGTGTGGCACTGCTTATGTAACTGTTTCTGTTTACAGCTTGAATGTTCGCTCCATAAGATGCAGGATTGTCACAGGAATCAAGTCTGCACGGAAGGCCAGAACAAATGCTGTTACAGAGCAGAAGGCACGGAGCATGGAGAGGTCCATGACGGGCACACCATGGGAAAAAGCTGTTGAGGATGACCTCAAGGAGGTGTGCTTGTGTGTACAGTATGTGTGTTTTAAAGAAAGACTGTAAGGTCAAATCAGTGAATTTCTGTGTTTCCAGATTCAGGAGAAAATCGGGGAGCTGGATCTGCAAAATGTGTATGACCTCCTGCCCTGCCACATGGAGCCAATTTGCAATAAGAGAGACACACAGTGTACGGCAAGATACACAGTTACATTTAGGGATAGTTCATCATATACTCACCCTCATGTTGTTCCAAACCTGTATGGAACACAAAAGGAGATATTTGGAATAATAGTATTTTTTCCCATACAATCAAAGTCAATAGGGTGTAATGTTGTTAGATAGATAGATAGATAGATAGATAGATAGATAGATAGATAGATAGATAGATAGATAGATAGACAGATGGATGGACAGATAGATAGACAGATGGATAGACAGACAGAAAGACAGACAGATAGATAGATAGACAGATAGATAGATAGATAGATAGATAGATAGATAGATAGATAGATAGATAGATAGATAGACAGACAGACAGACAGACAGACAGACAGACAGATAGATAGATAGATAGATAGATAGATAGATAGATAGATAGATAGATAGATAGATAGATAGATAGATAGATAGACAGACAGACAGATAGATAGATAGATAGATAGATAGATAGATAGATAGATAGATAGATAGATAGATAGACAGATGCATAGATAAATGGATAGACAGACAGACAGATGGGTAGATAGATAGATAGATAGATAGATAGATAGATAGATAGATAGATAGATAGATAGATAGATAGATAGATAGATAGATAGATAGATAGATAGATAGATGGATGGATGACAGATGGATGGACAGATAGATAGACAGATGGATAGACAGACAGACAGATAGATAGATAGATAGATAGATAGATAGATAGACAGACAGACAGACAGACAGATAGATAGATAGATAGATAGATAGATAGATAGATAGATAGATAGATAGATAGATAGATAGATAGATAGATAGATAGATGGACAGATAGATAGATAGATAGATAGATAGATAGATAGATAGATAGATAGATAGATAGATAGATAGATAGATAGATAGACAGACAGAAGGGTAGATTAACTGACAGACTGAAATGATGACAGAATCTGATTTTTGAATGAACTACCCCTTTAAATTGATGGGTTATAATTCAGGATGTGGCACCAGGACATTGTCATTTTTGCATGTATCCAGGTTCCACAGCCAGCATGGCCAGTATACCGACACAAGACCAGGATCAGAGTCCTAGTCCAAATCGGTTGTGCAGAATGAAGGTGAACAAGACTTTTTAATCATTTGCATTGCACAAATTCTATATTACAACTTTTCAAACTTGTAGATTTTATAATATTCTTCACAATTTGTCCTTCCACCCTCTCAGGGATGCCATTCCATGCCTGATCTACAGAGGGAGACACTGCTGGAGGAACTGGAGATAACACTGCCTGATCGGCCTCCATCCCCATCGGTCCTACTGTCCACAAATCCTCCCTCCAGCCTGGAGACACACATCAGTCCTGGGGAGGATCTGAGGAGGTTGGGCTGTAACGAAGTACCCATACACCATAACCATCACAGTATCTATGTGCATGAGTAATCTGAACTGAAACTGCATTTGTGCATATGTGTTTTTAGATTATTACAAGAGAGCGATTACAAGGATGACAGTAACTGTGAGACAGATCTGTGCCCGCTTATAGAAGCCATGATCTGTTATAATTCTAGCAGATTCCAAAGGCTCAAACAAAGACTACAGGTACAGAAATAAACTAACTGCAGACATAATCATGTGCAGAATACCTGTACCATCTGCAAATGTGACTTACAGTTGTTTTATTGGCATTTCTTTTTAGAAACTAATGGAGGAAGAGGAAGAAACAAAGAAGCACAAAATTCTTGTGGAGAAACCTTCAGACACACAAGGAGACGTGGTCATTATGGCGGTTTCACCTCAAACCATTATGCACATAACAGCAGCCCGAGTGTCCGATAGGGTTCTCCCGGAGACCATCAAAATGTACCCACCAGTCTACAATGACCTCAATAAAGAGGTGGTACTCTGATATCACAGCAGTGTTTAGCACTTTATAATATTTATTAATATTTTTAATTATTTTTATTTAGTTTTAATTTTTTTATTTCAGTTTTAGATTTAATTTTAGTACTTCAGCTTATTTTATTTCAGTTAGTTGACAAGGCAACAGTTTTTCATTATATATTTATATTTTATTTCAACTTTATTTCAATTAGTAAAACAGATTTTTAAAGGTACCATCGAATTGAAAATTGAATTTACCTCGGCATAGTTGAATAACAAGAGTTCAGTACATGGAAATGACATACAGTGAGTCTCAAACTCCATTGTTTCCTCCTTCTTATATAAATCTCATTTGTTTAAATGACCTCCGATGAACAGGCGAATCTCAACATAACACCAACTGTTACTGTTACGTCGGGATCATTAATATGTACGCCCCCAATATTTGCATATGCCAGCTCATGTTCAAGGCATTAGACAAGGGCAGGCAATATTAACGTCTGGATCTGTGCACAGCTGAATCATCAGACTAGGTAAGCAAGCAAGCAAGGACAACAGCGAAAAATGGCAGACGGAGCAATAATAACTGACATGATCCATGATATTTTTAGTGATATTTGTAAATTGTCTTTCTAAATGTTTCGTTAGCATGTTGCAAATGTACTGTTAAATGTGGTTAAAGTTACCATCGTTTCTTAGACAAAAGCCGTCGTTATTTTCATTATTAAACACTTGCAGTCTGTATAATGCACAAACACAACTTCATTCTTTATAAATCTCTCCAACAGTGTAGCATTAGCCGTTAGCCACGGAGCACTATCAACTTCATTCAGAATCAAATGTAAACATCCAAATAAATACCATACTTACGCGATTAGACATGCTGAATGACGAACACTTTGTAAAGATCCATTTGACGGTTATATTAGATGTGTGAACTTTTTTTATGCAATGATAGAGTCGAGAGCTCGGGAGGGGGCGGAGAGCGCGAGCAATTAAAGGGGCCGCAGCCTGAATCGGCGCATTTCTAATTATGCCTCAAAATAGGCAGTTAAAAAAATTTATTTAAAAAAATCTATGGGGTATTTTGAGCTGCAACTTCACAGACACATTCAGGAGACACCTTAGACTTATATTACATCTTGTAAAAAAACGTTCGATGGCACCTTTAATATTTATATATATATATATATCAACTAGGCTACAACATCTCATTTGTGTTATATTGGACTTACCTATATAATCATTATAAACCTCTAGATCGATTCAGCATCGGTCATTCAGATGGATCGGAACTTGGTTGGAGAAAATATGGAAATAAGCAAAGTCTATGAAGAACTATCCAAAAGTATTTCAACAAAGTATTTCAACTTTGATGAGGTAAGCTGAGTTAGTGCTTGTGGACTACCTGGGGTATTTTCAGATGTACATGTTTTGTAGGTGACATATCACAACATCCTCATATCATGAAGTTGAGAACATTAAAAGCAGTTTTCTATTTTTTATAGGACCCCAGGATTGAGCCTGCTCTGAAAAATTCCACATGCTGCTCAAAAAGAGTAATTGATGACAAGCTAATCAACCCATCATTCAGGAAGCCCAACCCATACAGCATATCCCACAGGTGTTCACTTCTTTCTTATTATCTATGATTGAGGTTCTTTGATACCCCAAAATTATAGAAATCTTTAATTTAACAACATAAATGCAGAGAGAGAACAGAGAGGGCTGCAAACAAAAAGAGGCCTGTGGATGCGACCACACGAGCGTATAGAGCCTGGTTTCAGTGGTGGAGGTGCCAACTATCAATGGATGATTATCTTAACTACATTTCCAACCAGGTAAGTTTATAATAGGAGTGTGTTTATGAGTAATAAATGCTAAATATATTCAGGATGGAGGCTCATTGCTTGTGTTATTTGTGCCCTGGTTTTAAAGGACTCTGATTATCTGTCAGTGCTGTTTCACCTGTATGACAGTGATGATGAAGAGGCAGAGAGACACAAGCTGACTCAGCTGCAGAGAGATGAGAGGAAAAGGTCTGGTATTAACAGATGGGATTCATTTCTAGTTTATCCTCCCTCATTTACTCTGAGAATGACACATGATGACTTGCAATTGTTTCGTCCATAACACAACACTTCTAATACCGGGAATGTGACTGTCAGCAAATGGCTAAACACAATTTTTTTGCCTGTTCCATTTTCTATAATTAAATCAAAGTTAGTCTGTAGATTTAGCTTCTAATTTTAATCTGACTGTGATCTCTTCCAGAAGGCAGCAGGAAAGGATGCGTTCACTTAGGAGACAGAAACAGGAATTTGTTCCTGGATTCTGGAACATCAATACTATAAAGATGGGAGGACTGGGGAGGGAACCAGAACTGGATGGCATGTTGTTGTTTTCTATAAAAAAATATTGGTACATTCATGAACATGCATTATTTAGTGTCCTAAAAGGCATGCGTGCTGAAATATCTGTGTTTCAGAGAGAAATCCAGAAGAGGAAATACAAGATGCAGTGAGTTCATGTTCTCTTCCTCATAATTATGCACTTCTGTTTTCCACTGATTTCTGCTTCATCTATTACATCATGTTAGCGTTATATTTAGGACAGGTTTCTATTTAGCAAAAATAATTATAGATAGATAGACAGACAGACATGATACGATACGATAGATGGATAGATAGATAGATAGATAGATAGATAGATAGATAGATAGATAGATAGATAGATAGATAGATAGATAGATAGATAGATAGAATACGATATGATAGTTTCGATACGATAGATAGAATACAATAGATAGAATACAATAGATACGATAGATATGATACGATAGATACAAAAGATAGATACTATACGATACGATAGATACAAAAGATAGATACGATACAATAGATAAAATACGATATGATAGATACAAAAGATAGATACAATACGTGGATACAAAAGATAGATTAGATAGATAGATAGAATACGATATGATAGTTACGATACGATAGATAGAATACAATAGATACGATAGATATGATAGATACAAAAGATAGATAAGATACGATAGATACGATATGATAGATACGATACGATAGATACAAAAGACAGATACGATACGATATGATACGATGCAATAGATATGATATGATAGATACAATATGATAGATACAAAAGATAGATACGATATGATAGATACAAAAGATAGATACGATACGATACGATAGATGCGATACGATATGATAGATACAAAAGATAGATAGAATACGATATGATAGATACAATATGATAGATACAAAAGATAGATAGATAGATTGAATACGATATGATAGTTACGATACGATAGATAAAATACAATAGATACGATAGATACGATACAATAGATACAAAAGATAGATAAGATACGATAGATACGATATGATAGATACGATACGATATGATAGATACAAAAGATAGATACGATACGATATGATACGATGCAATAGATATGATAGATACAAAAGATAGATACGATATGATAGATACGATATGATAGATACGATACGATAGATGCGATACGATATGATAGATACAAAAGATAGATACAATACGATAGATAGAATACGATATGATAGATACAAAAGATAGATACAATGCGATAGATACAAAAGATAGATACGATAGATAGATAGATAGATAGATATATAGATAGAATACGATATGATAGTTTCGATACGATAGATAGAATACAATAGATACGATAGATATGATATGATAGATAAAAAAGATAGATAAGATATGATAGATACGATAGATACAAAAGATAGATACGATACGATATGATACGATGCAATAGATATGATAGATACAATACGATAGATACAAAAGATAGATACGATGTGATAGAAACGATATGATAGATGCGATACGATATGATAGATACAAAAGATAGATACAATACGATAGATAGAATACGATATGATAGATACAAAAGATAGATACAATACGATAGATAGAATACGATATGATAGATACAAAAGATAGATACAATACGATAGATAGAATACGATAGATAGAATACGATATGATAGATACAAAAGATAGATACAATGCGATAGATACAAAAGATAGATACGATAGATAGATAGATATATAGATAGAATACGATATGATAGTTTCGATACGATAGATAGAATACAATAGATACGATAGATATGATATGATAGATAAAAAAGATAGATAAGATATGATAGATACGATAGATACAAAAGATAGATACGATACGATATGATACGATGCAATAGATATGATAGATACAATACGATAGATACAAAAGATAGATACGATGTGATAGAAACGATACGATAGATGCGATACGATATGATAGATACAAAAGATAGATACAATACGATAGATAGAATACGATATGATAGATACAAAAGATAGATACAATACGATAGATAGAATACGATATGATAGATACAAAAGATAGATACAATACGATAGATAGAATACGATATGATAGATACAAAAGATAGATACAATACGATAGATAGAATACGATATGATAGATACAAAAGATAGATACAATACGATAGATGCAAAAGATAGATACGATAGATAGATAGATAGATATATAGATAGAATACGATATGATAGTTTCGATATGAGAGATAGAATACAATAGATACGATAGATATGATATGATAGATAAAAAAGATAGATAAGATATGATAGATACGATAGATACAAAAGATAGATACGATACGATATGATACGATGCAATAGATATGATAGATACAATACGATAGATACAAAAGATAGATACGATGTGATAGAAACGATACGATAGATGCGATACGATATGATAGAAACAAAAGATAGATACAATACGATAGATACAAAAGATAGATAAGATACGATAGATACAAAAGATAGATACGATACAATACGACAGATATGATACGATAGATACAAAAGATAGATAAGATACGATATGATCGATACGATACAATATGATATGATAGATACGATATGATCGATACGATATGACATTGATTGATTGTTTGATCTTCAGTCTGGGGGACAGGCTGCATGTCCTGGAGAGGAAGATGAAGGTCCAGCTGCTGGTTTGCTGGATGGAGAACAGATGCAGGTCAGGCTGGAAAGGGTCTGGAACGCCCTGCATCTGCCACAAGGACAGCGGCTAGACATGGCCATCAAATACAGCTCCCATGAGTACAGAGACCATCTGCAGGAGGTAGAGATAATGAGAATGAACTCTTCTGCCTTTCCATCATGATCATCGAGGTTTTATGTTGTCACATGGATATATTTGTGCTATTAGGCAATTGCTGCATGGGAGCAGGCTGCTTGTTTGATCCAGAAGAGGGAGCTGTTGCTGTCTAGGTTAGAGGACTTTGAGAGAGAGGCATCTGACCCCAACAGATTTTTCCTGCAAGGTACATCAGAGGCACAGAATAATGAATTTTGACCCCTGAAATCTGCATTTGGGATGGTGTATTGCCTGCATGGCTTTATATTTTGAGACATTATTATGAATCAAATACAGATTCGTTGCGAATACACAGGTTATCATGGTTCATCTATCGCTAGAATGGAGGAGGCAAGTCATAGAGAGAAGCTCAACTTTCAGATTGCAGTTGTAGACCAAGAACTGTCCAAAACTATGGTTCACATCACAACCCGTTTCAATGACAACATCAGCTATAAGGTGAGTGCATTGGTTATCTGCACCACAAACTGTTCATCCTGTTGTTCGTCCTTATCGCTGCTGTTTTTTTCTCACAGGGTCGGCCGTACAGGGAGAAGATGCGCTGGGACCGTACTGAGATGCTGTACTGGCTGCAGCAGGAGAGGAGGGTCCAGGCACTGGAGATGTTTGTAGAGGGACGGACAGCTCTGCCTGTAAGGCTTCCTCCTCTGAGCCAAAACCAGGAGAACCATCAAACTCTCCACAAACAACCTCTATCAGACTGTGAGAGAAATGGCCGATTATTGCAACACTGTAAACTCTAAATATATATATTAATATATTAATATAATATATCAATGTAGGCCAAATACTAGCAAATAAAGTAAGATGCCAATTTTCATAGACCTGTTTCATTATTATTATTGTTTTAGTAGTTGCTAATGAACTTTCAGACTCTAAAAAGAAATATGCGTAAGTTTTTTATTTTTTATTTTTTTATTAATCGTTTTATAATTTATTTATATATCCCTTTTTTGGGCAGATATATCAGAATTATATCATTAAAATGTGAAAACAATTACAGTTTTGTGTTAAAACGAGATTAAATACATGTTGTTTATAAGTATTACACAACAGTGGTATTTTAGTATGATTGAGATACTATTATAGTTTTTATTAAAATTTTGAATTAGTTTTCATTTGTATATTTTTTTGTATATTGTTTTCATTTTAATTTTAGTTACATTTTTAGCAATTTTTACATTTCTGTTTTTTTTGGCATTTTTTTTTTTAATGTCTGTATAGTTTTATTTCAGTCTTAGTTATTTTAGTATATCAAGTTAAACTAATTGAATATGATTAATATTGCCTTGGCAACTAGCTGAAATAAAAGAAGATTATATGAAGATTTTTTTTTTTTTTTTCAGTAAATGTTTATTTTTTTTCCCAGTATTTCAAGTATTTTTTTATTTTTAGTTTTATATATATATATATATATATATATATATATATATATATATATATATATATATATATATATATATATATATATATATATATATATATAATTAAATTAATATTATTAATTTAAAGTAGTGTAGAAAATTGCAAATGATGGTAGCTATTAATTATTTTACATTATATAAATACATAATTATAAGTAGTGTGGAAAATGACAAATGATGGTATGAAATACATTAATTATTATTTTATTAATATTTTAACTGCTAAACTTGGTTGAATATTTTAAATGCATTATACAGGAAATATGCTATATGTTGTTTCACTTACTACCAGTAGTTGGCAGTGCTCTCTTTCCCTTTTGTTTGTGTTGATCCTGTCAACTGAAGAGAAGAGGAGATTCACGGCCCTCTGATTGGCTGTGTGCACATCACATCATGTTTTCTGTTTCCAAACGTTTCCTGTCGAATTTTCCATTTGGGATACATACATCTCTCTATTGTCAAAATATTTCCGAACGAAATGACAGCGAATAATAAGCCGTCGCCGGGTATGTAGTTTTATTTGTATGCTTAATATTTCAAATTCCCGCTTAAAGGAGCCGAATTATTTATTTTAGCTGATCATAACAGCACCAGTCGTCCAATGAGCAGCCTATTGAAAATTAATAAACATATATAAACAATAAATTATGTCTATAAACATATTAAATGTATATATAGATTATTTATTATTTTGATAAAAGTAAGAGTCACCTTGCGCTTAGATAATTCGATCTAACGTTACACTGGCAAAAACAGCAAATTTTATGGTTGATATGAGGCAATTTAGAGAGTTTATTATTATTATTATTTCTAGTGATACAAAACAACGATTATGAAGCAGCAGTTTTCATTTATTTCCATTGTTTGTAAACAGCACTGCAGAGTTATAATGACAGACTTTGACGTTTTAAAAGTCAACGGTGTCTATAAGCAGAGTCTTGCTCTCAATGACATCCATCAGCCACTTTTCCCTGAACTTCGTTTGTCCTGGAATATGCTTGAACCTGTTGGTTTCAACGAGGAAGTGAACGTCCACAGGCAGTGTGTCTGGTTTGATTTTGGAGATTTCTATGATGAAATACACGCTGGCTGTGGCTGTGGGGATCGGGGAAGTTCGGGTCGGGATGCTCCATTTGGCTTCGTACTGGTACTGCGTTTTAAACTCCAGCTCTGTTTCCTGGATAAACTTCAGACTGTAGAGCCAGCCGGGCTGCTGTATCTCCCATGTGTCCATGTACTGCCTGATCTGCTGCTCCCCGATCTCGATTGTAAAGTCTTTGCATGAGATCCAGTCGATATTTTTTATTTGATGCTCATATTGTGCGATATTTGCGCTGTCTAACTCCATAGCTGTCATGTTGACGTCGGTTTCCATGGTGATGACTGACTGGGGGAGGGTGTTGTATTAAATGTTTTAAAATGTTTTTTATATTCCATTTTGCTCATGTATGACTTTCTTCTGTGTAGCACAGAAAAATATTTCAAAGAATGAAATGGCTACTCTTTTCATGCAATTACAGTGAATGGAGCTTTATAACCTTAAAAAAGGCCACAAAAGCATTTTTCAAGTTTTCAAGTCATACCATAGCTTATATCATCAATAAATTGAAAGAGTTGAGAACTGGTTCAGTCTGATTCATCATGCAGGACGGTTTTTGTGAATTGGTTCAAATGATTTATTGAAAAGATCTGACTCAAAAGAACAATTATAAAAAAAAAATATTGTTATTGTTAAATAATTATAACATAAATATTTGTTTTATATATATATATACACAAACCCGATTCCAAAAAAGTTGGGATACTGTACAAATTGTGAATAAAAAAGGAATGCAATAATTTACAAATCTCATAAACTTATATTTTGTTCACAATAGAATATAGATAACATATCAAATGTTGAAAGTGAGACATTTTGAAATGTCATGCCAAATATTGGCTCATTTTGGATTTCATGAGAGCTACACATTCCAAAAAAGTTGGGACAGGTAGCAATAAGAGGCTGGAAAAGTTAAATGTACATATAAGGAACAGCTGGAGGACCAAGTTGCAACTTATAAGGTCACTTGGCAACATGATTGGGTGTAAAAAGAGCCTCTCAGAGTGGCAGTGTCTCTCAGAAGTCAAGATGGGCAGAGGATCACCAATTCCCCCAATGCTGCAACGAAAAATAGTGGAGCAATATCAGAAAGGAGTTTCTCAGAGAAAAATTGCAAAAAGTTTGAAGTTATCATCATCTACAGTGCATAATATCATCCAAAGATTCAGAGAATCTGGAACAATCTCTGTGCGTAAGGGTCAAGGCCGGAAAACCATACTGGATGCCCGTGATCTTCAGGCCCAGACGGCACTGCATCACATACAGGAATGCTACTGTAATGGAAATCACAACATGGGCTCAGGAATACTTCCAGAAAACATTGTCAGTGAACACAATCCACCGTGCCATTCGCTAAAACTCTATATGTCAAAAAAGAAGCCGTATCTAAACATGATCCAGAAGCGCAGGCGTTTTCTCTGGGCCAAGGCTCATTTAAAATGGACTGTGGCAAAGAGGAAAACTGTTCTGTGGTCAGACAAATCAAAATTTGAAGTTCTTTTTGGAAAACTGGGACACCATTTCGTCCGGACTAAAAAGGACAAGGACAACCCAAGTTGTTATCAGCGCTCAGTTCAGAAGCCTGCATCTCTGATGGTATGGGGTTGCATTATTGCGTGTGGCATGGGCAGCTTACACATCTGGAAAGGCACCATCAATGCTGAAAGGTATATCCAAGATCTAGAACAATAGTGGCAAACATGGCCTTGTCCCAACTTTTTTTGTGTTGATGCCATGAAATTTAAAAGCAACTTTTTTTTCCCCTTAAAATGATACATTTTCTCAGTTTAAACATTTGATATGTCATCTATGTTGTATTCTGAATAAAATATTGAAATTTTAAATTTCCACATCACTGCATTCTGTTTTTATTCACAATTTGTACAGTGTCCCAACTTTTTTGGAATCAGGTTTATATATATATATATATTTATTTTTAAAAACTGCATAATTTTTGAGAATTTGTTTAAAAAAAATGAAAATTAAGCACTCATTCGGCTCATGCTTCATGAATGAGGCCCGTTGTCTTTATGCAAAAACTTTTTTTTACTTTCATTATACTCATTCACTTTGAATATTAAATATTGTGGTTGGTTGCCTGGGCATTGCTATAAAGTTGCTCAAGTATTCTGAGAATTTAGCATAACTCCATGCAGTTGCTGTGTTTTGGATGGTTTCTTACTTTTTATGATATCAGACATTATTAATTTAATAATAAAAAATAACAATCTTTTACTTTACAGGTCGCCTTTAAAATGAGAAAAGCTCCTAAATAAAAATGGCTAAAGCTTTGACTGACCTCTGCAAGGCTCAGCAGCTCTGATGCCAAAACCACACAAGTGTGTCTCCTCAAGGAATATCCCAGAATTCCCTCGAGTAACCTCGCCGCATGTCGCGCATCAGGAGCACACTGGACACCGTTACCAAGGCCATGAGCGGAACGGTGAACACCGACCTCCTCTCCAAGATCACACGCCTCAAACCCAGTGCCCCCCAGGGCAAAACTATAGAAGTTAAAGTGGAATGCGCTGAGGCAGAGGCTGGAGCTGTCATGACTGTGGCAGCACCTGATCCGCCTAGGGAGAAAGAGGTGAAAAAAGACATGGAACCTCATAAAGAAACCCCAAAATCTATTAGTAATCCGTCGAGCAGCACAGGAAACACATCCAGCGGGGTTGCAAAGCAAACTCTGCAACGTTTCCAGCCTGCTGCATTCACAACAAACATGGATGAAACGTACAGTCACCTGGCTGAACATGTCAATGCCTACTTTGGAAGTGACACACGAGAGGACAAACGATCACAACTGGATAAGGGAGACACAACACCCTCGACATCTCAGATCCAACCTAGCACTCTTCCCAAAGTTAGCAAGGATCATACCCTTATGGCAGCACCTGTATCCCATAGATCCACACCTGAAACGCCCGCTGGTCCATCTGCAATTGACAAGGATGCCTCCATCCCAAGTCCACAAGCCCCTTCTGCCCCAGCTCAGGACGAGGGCGTTTCAGCCATCCCCATATCGCCAAGGAAAGGCATCAGTCATTATCTGTCCTACCCCAGGCCAAGCGTCCAGGCTTTTGTAGGTAACTACATCACTCCTCTCGTTCCAAAGTTCAGAACAGACTCAAAGGCCGGCATGGCGGAGAAGGACAAACCGCCTGGAATCGAAGTGGCCGCGCCCCAGGATCCAAAGAGTGCAGAAAGCAAGGAGCAGAAAGAGGCAGAGGAGAAAGCACAGAGGCTGCTGTCTCAGAGGGAAAAGGTACAATAATATCCCTGTAAACATAATAGAGTATATTGAGTTATTTTTAATTGAGTTATATTATTACATATATTTCAGTGTTATCTGCAGAATAGTTTTGGGGTTGAATCAAACAAAAATACAAAATTAAATACAAAATTTATTAGGTCAACTGGCAACATGATTGGGTATAAAAATTATTTACAAAATTAAATAAAGTTGGCAGAATACATACATACATACATACATATACATACATTTATATAAATACATTTTAGCAAAAAAAATTAATAAAAATAAAAAAATATATATATTTATTTATTTTTATTTTATTTTTTTTGCTAAAATGTATTTATATAAATGTATGTATATGTATGTATGTATGTATATATATATATATATATACATATTTATTTATATATATTTTATATAAATACATATATATATATATATAAATACATTTTAGCAAAAAAAATAAAATAAAAATAAATAAATATATATATATATATTTATTTATTTATTTTTATTAATTTTGTTTGCTAAAATGTATTTATATAAATGTATGTATATGTATGTATGTATGTATGTGTATATATATATATATATATATATATATATATATATATATATAAATGTGTATATATATATATATATATTTAAAGATTAAACGTAACTGTGTTGTATGTAGATAATAGCACGTGTTAGTGTGGATAACCGAACCCGAGCGCTGGTCAAGAGTCTTCAGCGAGTCACTGATGTGAAGATCACTATCAGCAGGGTGGAGGAACTGAGCTTCCACCTGCTGGAGTTTCCTGAGACCAGAGGAGTGGCAGTCTCTGTAAGTCTGTGTCCAACCATGTCTTTGCAGTGAAGACTACTTTATTTTTCTGCATTGTAGTCTCAATCAATAACTTTCTATTTTTAATTTCTTTCTTTCTCTTGCTGTGTTTAGGAGAAGATCATCTCGTGTCTATTGCGTTTGAGGCAGGCACGAGACGTCAAGCTGCAGGCTGCGGTGAGACAGGCTCTGGCCCTGGTGGGCTACAATGACCCGGTCAAAGGCAGAGGGATACGTGTCCTCTCCATTGACGGAGGAGGCACCAGGTGACAGACTGATTACAGTTGGGGGGAAAAAAAATGATTAACCTAAAGTTAACAGATTATGAAAGTACTTTAAAGATAAAAGTAGGTCAGCCCAAATTCACTTAAAAGTAGGTCATCCAAAAATAGAACTGACACAATTTTGCAATCCCTTTAGATGTTGTCTATCATCTTAGGCTCATTTTCATGTTTTAAATTTATCACAATTTTATCCATAATATAAAATGAAAATAAAATAAAAATGGCAGTGGGACATGCTATACTTAATCTAAAAGTAAATTTTTTTTTTTGGATAATTATCAATAATTATAGATCTATATATATAAATTAATTGGTATAATGGTAACACTTTATAATAGCATTTACAGCATTTGTTAATCTTAGCTAATGTTAATCTCAACAATTATTTTTAAGATCAAAAGTTGTATCTGTTAACATTAATGCACTGTGAACTAACAGGAATATGAACATTCTTAAGTAACATAAAGGTTAATAAATGCTGTAAAAATATATTTACTCAATGTTAGTTCATGTTAGTTAACTAATCTTAACAAATGAGACCTTATTGTAAAGTGTTACCGATATAATTATCAATTAAAGACCATATGAAATATTTAAATTACATTTTAAGTGAACAGCAAAATGCTAAAATGTAATTAATGTAGTGGAAAAAAAAACATATAAATATATAAATTAAAGATTGTGACCAATTACAGGATTTGAATTGTAACTGAACACTGAACACATTTGCGTAAATTTCCCTAAAAAATGTTGATCCTAATTTAAAAAAAAAAAAAAACGTCACGTGCATGATATTGTCCATGTCAACTACTCTTAAACTCATAATTTATTTCAGTGAATTGATCCTTTCATGATGTTATAAGGTTTATGAACATTATGTATTTGTTTTGTAGGGGTTTGGTAGCATTACAGGCTTTGCACAGGCTGGAGAGTTTGACAGGGAAGCCCATCTACCAGCTGTTTGACTACATATGTGGAGTTAGTACAGGTATATTATTACAGCTACTTGCAAAATGTCTACAAGGTGTAGAAGTGAACGATCTTCTTCTTCTATATCTTCTAAATCTTCTATGATTTTTCTTAGGGGCCATTCTGGCCTTTATGCTGGGTGTGTTCCAGATCCCTCTGGATGAGTGTGAGGAACTCTATCGGAAGTTGGGATCGGATGTCTTTAAACAAAACTTGATTGTGGGCACAGTGAAAATGGGCTGGAGTCATGCATACTATGACAGCCAGATTTGGGAGGAGATCCTCAAGTAAGACAGAAAAGCGTACTGTATTTGGACAACAATGTTTTGTTTTGTTTTGTTTTGTTTTATTTTATTTTTGTAATAGTGCAACAATATTTTGAAGCTGAAATAGAAAGAAACACATATAAAACTACATTGAAATAAAAGCAAAAATAAATCGCAATACATTAAATCTCATTTGCTATTTACATTAAATGTATTATTTTTTCCTTTTATTCACCACAGAGAGAGAATGGGACATGGACTAATGATCGAGACTTCCAAGAACCCTAAATGCCCCAAGGTGGGTTTCAAAATATATATTTGTAACAAAAATGCAATTCTTTTCCCTGTTTAGATAAATCACTCAATGCTTCCTCCAGGTGTCAGCAGTGAGCACCATAGTGAACAGAGGCCTGCCGCTGAAGGCGTATGTCTTCAGGAATTATAACTTTCTGCCTGGGGTTCGCTCACACTATTTGGGCGGCTGTCAACATAAAATGTGGCAGGCCATTCGAGCCTCCTCCGCTGCTCCAGGCTACTTCCAGGAATATGTACTAGGAAATGACCTCCACCAGGTAAACCACACAAAGTCCGGTCTGCATAATCTACACTATATTCGCTCTTGCTATCAACTTTATTTTTGCAAGACTATTTATTT
Source organism: Chanodichthys erythropterus (assembly GCF_024489055.1). NCBI lineage: Eukaryota > Metazoa > Chordata > Actinopteri > Cypriniformes > Xenocyprididae > Chanodichthys > Chanodichthys erythropterus. Next base: position 11,940,869 of record NC_090228.1, read on the forward strand.
TTAAAAGACCTTTTTAACATGTTAAGATGCCACCAAGTTCTCTGACTGTTGACATCATCCTTGGTCAGACATCTTGCAGTATTGAAAATCATTACAAACCCTTTTAGGTTCTTGTCAGAAGAAGAGGGAGGGAAAGCAAACTCTGCACATACAGTACATGCACTCAGACTATTTCCTGTGCTGTCTCATCAGGGCCGCACATTCGGACTCATTAGTGTTTTTGAGTGCCGTCACTCAGGGCCCTTCAATTCGGCTACCTTAAAGTGGCTCTCAAATTGCTGTTTGAAGAGATTCCTGTCAGAGGGATTGTTTAGACTCTTCAGTTCTCTAAACTACTTCTCTCTGAATCATTATAACCTTAAAGGGTTAGTTCATTCAAAAATGAAATTTCTGTCATTAAGTACTCACTCTCATGTCATTCCAAACCCGTAAGACCTTCGTTCATCTTCGGAACACAAATTAAGATATTTTTGATGAAATACAAGAGGTTTTTTTAATTCTCCAAAGAAAGCAACAAAATTACCACATTTAAGGTCCAGAAAAGTAGTAAAAACATCATTAAAATAGTCAACGTGACTGCAGTGGTTCAACCTTAATGTTATGAAGCGAAAGAAATACTATTTGTGTGCAAAAACAAAACAAAAATAACGACTTTATTTAACAAATTCATCTCTCTCCTGTCTTTTTCCTTCGTTATTTACGTTGCAGCACTTCTGGGTTCTACGTCAGAACGTCGACTCAATAATGAACCCGGAAGCTCTGGACCTTTTCTGGACCTTGAATGTGGTCATTTTTTTTGTTAATAAAACCTCTCGGATTTCATTAGAAATATCTTAATTTGGGTTCCGAAGATGAATGAAGGACTTATGGGTGTGGAACGACATTAGGGTGAGTAATTAATGACAAAAATTTCATTTTTGGGTGAACTAACCCTTTAAGGTCCATTCACACCATGGACGATAACTATAATAATAAAGATATCGTTTTAAAGAGGTCATGAACTTAATTATTGTATTATTTTATAAAGTTAGAAATAAAAGGTATTTTTCTTACCCTGATTTTAGCCCTCTGTTTTAAGGGGTGTGTCTGCTGTGAGACTGCAGTGTAAACGCCCACTGCTGTGATTGGCTAACATCTTTGCATATGGAAATAGCTAAGTATTAGTGTGGAATTCTCATGAAAACTTTTAGCATGTTTTTACTATTACAGCTCTCAAGGTTTTCTAATCATGTTGATTATAGCATTATATTTAGATCGTGGCATGACAGGTTGCAGTGATGAACATGTAGCTGATCATGTTGAGTGAATGAATGCAGTAATCTTGTCACACTAATGTATGCTTTCTTCATATCTAACAGTGCAAACACAATGTAAATAAGAGATTTGTTGATTCTAACGGGAGTTTTGGCAAGAGTCCAGAACACTCAGCGATTACCAGCGATTGTAAAAGGAGCGTTCTTTGATTGCTTTCTATGTATCATTTAATCACAGTTTAAATAACAGATTATTTTCATCCTACTAAGAGAAACAATGTGAAGTTGACTGGTTTGATGATTTCTGACTAAACGATTTTGAGACAAAAACATCGGACTGGTGATTTTGGTTAGACATGTACATATAATCCATACATATCAAACGATCTGTAACAAAGCAACAATGACACATAAAAAAAAAGTGTGTTGCACCATTCCTGTTGGATCCAATATAGAAGGCACAGCATCGTTTGTTAATTTCAGGCTCTCTGCAAATTCAAAACAGTTACTGTGTTTTTCGACAACCTGGCACTGCACAACGTTTTGCACTCTTCAAAGGCATGTTTATCGCAGTTGCTCGATCCAGTGTTAGCGTCACATCTATTATTTACCTACAACTACTTGTCGTGCTCGAATCAGTGGGCGGGGCTACTGAGGAACGATATTGTTGGAATCACATTTTTTTCCAGCTGATGAACACTAAAAACTATGACAGCTAATCCTGCTTTAAAGAGCTTGAGCATACAGCGGCAGAAGCGTGCTTATCATAAACAGAATGCTATCGTGCGTTGATGTGGACACTATTATAGTTATCATTATAGTTATCTTTAAAGTTATTGCTCTTGAAATCAACAGGCCTTTAAAGTGTGATTGCATATTCAAAATATGCATCAAGATACGCACTGTAAAACAAAAGGGATACACAAACAAGATTTGTTCAGGAAAGTGTATTATTTTTAATAGTTCATGACCTGAATATGTGTCTGCAGTCTGCACTACACTGGCGTAGCTGTCAGGTCTTTTTTGCCTGTCTGCTTGTCTTCATCCAGCTCAAACTGGCACAGACCCACCTCTGCCACACTGAACGCACCCTCACAGCCTGAGATTTCATCAGCCTAAAAGTCTCTCCGCCAAGCGGCAGACATTAATGTTGAATCGTAGCCCTCAGCGATGCCTGTTAAGCCATTAGGAAGGCGTCATTCTGTCCGTCTGCCTATTGACACCCACCAAGTTCACATACAGCTTTCCACAATGTCCCTGTTGTCCCAAAAAGGCCAATAAAGCTGTTGCTCTCCGAACTAAATGAATGCCCAGATTCATTCAGAGTCCGATGAGATCTGTGGTCAATAGGAAGATGAGCCTGTTATTATATAGAAATGGCAGAATGAAACGGCATGTGAGACTTTTAAGTTTTACACACGTCACATGGGTAAATGGTGTGTTTTTATATATATATATATATATATATATATATATATATATATATATATATATAAATGAGTAATATTGTACCTATTAGTATTCATTTATTCAAAGTACATTTAAAATAAAGTTAATTTCTGAATTATAATTCATTTTGATATTTTTGGGGGCATAAACTAAAAAAATGTACTGATATGTCACATGAGTAAATGATTTTTTTTTTTTTCTGTTCATTTATATAAAAAAAAAAATTAATCTATTAAGTTATTCAAAATACAGTTCATTTCTGAATTAAAATTCATTTTGATATTTCTTGGGGCCATTAAGCAAAAAATTATATGTCACATAGGTATTTTCAATCTCGTCATTTATTAAAAATACACCAAAAATACAGTTCATCCCTGAATTGAAATTAATTGTAATATTTTTAGGGGGGCATAAAGTTAAAAATGTCCTGATATCATAATAAAGAAAAAAACTTTATTAAAAGAATGAATAATCTCATTTATTTTTTATCATTATTTCTTAGATAAAAATAATAGTATTTTTATGAAATATTCTTTACTTCTTATTAATAAAGTCATGTGGTGCAACCAGAAAAGCTGAAATGTTTTCTTTTTCCATTATTTAATAAGATTCTTCCTTTTCTTTATCATGGACACTCTTACATACCATTGACCCACATGATGCTTTCATGCGTCCATCAGAAATAACCCTCATTTTGCGGTCAAATGTTCTTTGGGGAACAATAGAAGAGAAATTTTGAGTGACATTGCCCTCAGGGAAGGCCTAATTTATTGTCGAACAAGATGAGAATGAACTATTTTTAGTTGGTATTCATTCTTCATCTAATAGCCCATGTAGATGATTCCAACTTTTTGGCCTAAGGGCCAACCAAACCCACTTAGTGCACATTCATTAGGTTAATCTTCCCATGATCCAATCTTCCTCATCTAAAAATGCTGTGATGTGTTTTGATGTATGTTTTTGCAGTGTGGGATGAATGTGTTCTCATTAAAATGCAAATGTTGTGGAGGCTCTTGGCTCTAAAACCTGTTGCCAACAGAGCACTCGATGCCCAGACTCCGAATGCCACCAGTGGCAAAGCCGCTCTCTGTCTCTCGCTCTCTCTCTCTCTCTCTTGCTCTGAATAGCACTCCAGTTTCTTCTCAACATGCCAGGCCTGTAATCTGTTATGCATACTCTTCTCAAGGGCTTTCAACCATCAAACAAGAAGTCAGTCCTCTACTGTTTGTTTGTTTTTCTTCTTTGTTTGATTGATTCATCGATTCATTCATTGAAGGGATACTTCACCCAAAAATGAAAATTCTGTCATCATTTACTCACCTTCATTGAGGAAATAGGATTTTCTTTCTCCTGTGGAACACAAAATAAGAAGTTTTATTTTATTTCAAATTTTTTAGTTTTAGTTACAAACTGGATGGTGACCGTCTGCAAAAAGCATCATAAAAGTAGTCCTTATGACCTATATGCATTATATTCAAAGTCTACTAAAGCAATATGATAGTTTTCAGAGAATAACAGAGTGAAACTTAAGCTTGACAGCCATGGCCACCATTCCCTTTTTTATTGTATTGAAAAGAGCAGCTCAGACATTCTGCTAAGCATCTTCTTTTTTGTTCCATGGAAGAAAGAAATGCATACAGGCTTCAAAAGACATGAGGGTGAGTAAATAATGACAAAATTTTCATTTTGGGGTGAAATATCCCATTAATTAGCTTTTAATTGATTGATTTAATGAGGTATCATCTGTTAACTTTGGACTCAGAAAGCAGCATGTAATTCTCTGATGTGCATCAGTATCCATGTCACTAAAATGTAGGGCATGCTAGAGAAATAAAGGATGTGGTTTAGCGGATGATTTCATCTTGTTTTCTATGATGTACTCCTTGGAAACAGAGAAGAATGATGCCAAGTAAATGGATTTCATATGCCTCAGGTTAAATGAACACATCTACCCACGTCTCCTACAGAGGAGAGATCCTTCATGCATTATACTCAACAGTGATGATTCCTATAATCATATCAGCTGGAAATGCAAATTCACCTCTTTTATGTTGTAACTCTAGTATTTCAAAGAATAACCCAGATTTCCACAAAGAAGACTTGCTTTTGGACAAGAATAGATACAGTCTGGCAGAACCTTGAGATTTCTTTTAAATAGTATATTTTAGTTTCTCCAATTGCAGTTGAGATGGAGCACACAAGAATCTCTTCTCGCTTTCTCACACATACGGTTAGTTGAATGTGATATAGTTAAAATGTGGTTAATGTTTTTGATGTTATTCAGGACGGTGGTCTCTTGATCAACAACCCTACTGCTCTGGCCATCCACGAGAGCAAGTGTTTGTGGCCCAATACCCCTGTGCAGTGTGTGGTGTCTCTGGGCACAGGCCGATACGAAACCGTTGCCAAGACCAGCTCGAGCACTTACACCAGCCTGAAGACCAAACTCACCAACGTCATCAGCAGCGCCACAGACACCGAAGGTGAGAAGATAGGGTCACATGATCACATTTGTATGCTGTAAGTGCATTGTTCTGTGCTGTGTGTAGCACCTACAGCTCTGCATATCCCTCTGAAAGAAAATTAGAAACTCTCAATTTGATTTTAACAATTTATACAACACATTTGAACATGAATTGTGTCATTTACAAATTAATTCCATGTTTTTGCACCAAAAAAAATTAAAATAAAAAAAACGATTTTAATTAATTTTTTAAAATTATTTTAAAATTAAATGAAATTATTTAACATAAATATATACAGTAGGGATCGAAAGTTTGGGAACCCCTTTCAGAATCTGAAAATGAAAATTTTTTACAAAACAAGAGAGATCATACAAAATGTCCACATTTTTTTTTTTTTTTTTGTTGGAATATAATTTTTTTCATTTAGTACTGCCCATCGGAAGCAACAGAAGATACTTGCATGTTTCCCAGAAGAAAAAATAAGTACAATTTACCTTGATCTTCAAATTCAAAAGTTTTCACCCCCCGACTCTTAATGCACTGTGTTTCCTTCTGGAGCATCAGTGAATGTTTGAACCTTTTTTAATAGTTGAGTTTGAGTCCCTCAATTGTCCTCAGTGTGAAAAGATGAATCTCAAAATCCTACAGTCACTGCTGGAAAGGGTTCAAATATGCAAAAATGCTTGAAAACTGATGAATCCGCAGGAGCTGGAGGAATTTTCTGAAGAACAGACCTCAGTTTAACTGCTCAGGACAAACAAGAGACTCATGAACAATCATCACAAAACATAAAAACAGTCGTGGATCATCAGGTAACCACACACAGTATTGAGTATCAATGGTTCCCAAACTTTTGCAGGCGGTTATTTTAATAAATTCAGCTATTTTTTTTGTCTTGTGGGCTTTATGTAAACGTCTTTTATGTAAAATATCTTACTCAGGACAGTACTAAACAGAAAATAACATGCATTTTGTATGATCTCTCTTGTTTTGTTAAAATTTTTCACATTTTCACAGATTCTGAAAGGGGTTCCCCAAACTTTCGATCCCCACTGTAACATATAATATACAAACATAAAAATTGGATTATATAAAATTAATAAATTATATAAAAAATATAGCATATATTATTGTCCCCTAATGATCTCTCCTTGTGTTATGATGCTTGGTTGAATATGCTACAAAATTAAAGTCCCTGGTCATCTGAATAATGAGAAAATGTAGCACCTACAGCTCTGCATATCTAGATGTCGAATCCCAAAGATAGAATTGAACTGCTTAGGTTTATTTTTAAACAAGATCCTTGATCATTTCAGTCTGATTTTAACAGTTTGAGCATGAATTCATCATTTAGAAAACTAATTCCATAAGAATGATTTTGATTTTGGCACAAACACATAAAATAACTAAATGTATTAAAATTCCTTTAATTTAATTACATTTAAATAACAATTAAAGTATACATTTTTATTCAAAAATATATAAATTAAAAGTGTAATATGACTTTCTCAAAGAGGCCAATTATAGGCCTTTTTTACAAAGTCTGGATTTTGTTTTTGGTGTCTACTAGAATACTAGTTTTCATGCTTGAATGTTCAAAAAACGCATTTTTGTTAAAAAATTTTCATTGTTAAAAAAACCGCATTTTTATATTATTGCAGCACCTCTCTTCCCAGTCTGTCATTAATGCTCTGTTTACTTCCTGTGTCTATGAAGCCCCTCCTTCTGAAAAGCTCAATGTGCTCTGATTGGTCAGCTGGACCACTGTGTTGTGATTGGTCAACCATTTTGAGTGTGTTTTATAAATCACACTTCTTACCATAATCGTGAGTTTCAACACACTACTAACCCAACTCAACCAGGCCTCACCCCATTAGTTTGCGTATACCTTGGGCGGGAATTATTTCAATTAAAACTCTTTGGAGTGGACTTTGTGATTTGTAACTTTGCAGACCTGTTTCATGCTCAAACAGCAACATTACACACTAAAGAAAGTTGAAAATGTCAAAAAAGCATAATAGGTCCTCTTTAAATGAGGAAGCATTGCTATTGTTGCAGCCCTTTTTCACTCATTACATAAACTACTAATAATCATTTCTGTTTATATTGTAGAGGTCCACACGATGCTGGACGCCCTCCTCCCCCCGAACACCTACTTTCGTTTGAACCCTTACATGAGTGAGGATGTCCCATTGGATGAGAACAGGCAGGACAGGCTGGACTTTATGCTAGCTGAAGGTCGCAACTACCTGGAGCGCAACGAGAATAAGTTAAGGAAAGTGGCTAGTGTTCTCACTCAAGAAAAGGGCGTCGTTCAGAAGCTAGCCGAATGGGCACAACTTAAAGCTGACATGTATGATGGATTTCCCTTTCGCTCCAAACTCTAAAACTCGCACCCTAAACTAATCTAGCACAACCACTGACCTTTTCCGTTCTCTCTATAATGTATAACAAAGAAAACAGTGCATTACAATGGAATTAAGTTACATTGTCAAAGTCTGTTGCATCATATCGAGCACTTAAGAAGATTGAATAGGTTGATTAGGTTCATTATTGTCTCTGTTGTGGGTCTTGTTTGAAACAAAGAGCCTTGCAAGCATGAAATGTTAGCAGCAACACTGACTAGTAATTACTTGCATTTGCTGCTTGTTGTTTGTTGGGATGTAATAATGTAATTTTGATCCATTAATTTGCAATAGTATAGGATACAATTGCTGTTGTTTTGTGTCTCTCCTCAAGAAAATTGCTTTTTTTCTGCACAATAATGCAGGTAGAGTTGACTGAACTAACAGTACTGTAGTTAGCATGAGGTGAGTTGCTAGTGCACAGATTGAAGTGTGTGTAAATAGTTTTCAATTTTTCATTCAGAGTGAAATGCTCATAATTATCAAGCTTGAAATTTCATGTCAGACCACAAAGGGAACTAACAGCACTGTCTGATGTTTTAAAAAGTTTGCACAGAATGTTTTGAAAGCACTCAGTGCAGTTGTATTATTGCTGAAGATGGCTCTTACATTGTTATTGTGGAAATACTAATGAAATGATCATTGATTTACTACTATGTTTGAATGCCTCAGCTGTTTTTCAGTATACATCTTTATTTGCTTCTGTGTGCACTTGGGAAGAAAATATTTTACATAATTTATTGGTTCTGTTCAGATCGAGTGTATAATATGTAAAATATCATTAATCCTTGAATGTGTTGAGTAAAATTATGAGTGTTGTAGATTCAATTTTAACAGCTTGATTCCGAAATACCATTTTCCTCATAACACCTTTAAACTGTATTACCTCGTGGTTATGAAGAGAAATAAATTATTTTAAATCTCAATTTATTCCAATTTCATTTTTTTTTCTCTCTCAGATAAGATATTAAAGTACGGAAAAGGATTAGGGCCACGCAATAATAAAAAAAATAAAACCATTTTGAGATTAAAGTTGTTAAATTTCGAGAAAAAACTCGTTAAATTTCGAAAAAAAAGTCGAAATAAAATGTTGAGAATAAAGTCATTAAATTACGAGAAAAAAATTGTTAAATTATGAGAACACATTTGTTAAATTATGAGAAAAATGTCATTAAATTTCGAGAAAAAAGTCGAGATAAAATGTTGAGAATAAAGTCATTAAATTATGAGAATAAAGTCATTAAATTACGAGAAAAAGCCGAGATAAAATATTGAGAATTAAGTCATTCAATTACGAGAAAAAAGTCGTTAAATTATGAGAACAAATTTGTAATTTAACGACTTTTTTCCTTATAATTTATTGAGTTTATTCTCAACATTTTATCTCAACTTTTTTCTCGTAATTTAATGAGTTTGTGTAACGAAGCGGGAGTCATGGTAAGATCCAAATGCAAGCTTTATTAAGAATGTCGTACAGGCAGGGTCAATCAGGAGCAGACGAGAACAGCAAGGGACAGGCAGGATCGTAGTCAGGGTGCAGGCAATGGTCAGGACAGGCGGATATCATTCGCAGAACAGTATACAAGGCAAGGGTCAGGACAGGCAGCAACGGGTCAAAAAACAGGAACAGGCAAGATCAATCACAGGCAGACAGAAAACAAGGAAACGCTCAGAATTGTCACAAGGAATCAAGACTTCGCAAACTGGTGGTGTGAGTGTGAGTCCTTTATAGTCCTGTTAATGTACTGCAGCTGGGTGTGGTGATTAGTGAGGAGTGTGTGCATGGCTGTATGTGGCGACAGTGATTGGTGTGGAGTGAACATGTAACTGGCAGGGAGGATTGTGGGTAATGTAGTCCAGGAACTGACAGGAACAGACGGTGATCGTGACAGTTTGTTCTCGTAATTTAACAATTTTTTTCTCATAATTTAATGACTTTATTCTCAACATTTTATCTCGACTTTTTTCTCGAAATTTAACAAGTTTTTTCTCGTAATTTAATGACTTTATTCTCAACATTTTATCTTGACTTTTTTCTCGAAATTTAACAATATTTTTCTTATAATTTAACGAATTTGTTCTCATAATTTAACAACTTTTTTCTCGTAATTTAACAAATTTGTTGTCGTAATTTAACGACTTTATTCTCAACATTTTATCTCGACTTTTTTCTCGAAATTTAACAAGTTTTTTCTCGTAATTTAATGAGTTTATTCTCAACATTTTATCTCGACTTTTTTCTCGAAATTTAACAATATTTTTCTTATAATTTAACGAATTTGTTCTCATAATTTAACAACATTTTTCTCGTAATTTAATGACTTTATTCTCAACATTTTATCTCGACTTTTTTCTCGAAATTTAACAAGTTTTTTCTCGTAATTTAATGACTTTATTCTCAACATTTTATCTTGACTTTTTTCTCGAAATTTAACAATATTTTTCTTATAATTTAACGAATTTGTTCTCATAATTTAACAACATTTTTCTCGTAATTTAATGACTTTATTCTCAACATTTTATCTCGACTTTTTTCTCAAAATTTAACATTTTTCTCAAAATTTAACATTTTTCTCATAATTTAACGAATTTGTTCTCGTAATTTAACGACTTTTTTCTCGTAATTTAATGACTTTATTCTCAACATTTTATCTCGACTTTTTTCTCGAAATTTAACAATATTTTTCTCATAATTTAACGAATTTGTTCTCATAATTTAACGAATTTGTTCTCGTAATTTAACGACTTTTTTCTCATAATTTAATGACTTTATTCTCAACATTTTATCTCAACTTTTTTCTCGAAATTTAATGTGTTTTTTCTCGTAATTTAATGACTTTATTCTCAACATTTTATTTTGACTTTTCTCTGTTTTATTTTTTATTATTGCTTGGTCCTAATCCTCTTCCGTATTAAAGTATATTAATCTTAGTTGGATTGTATTCCCTCTTAATGAACTATTTTTTTGTTCCTCTTAAAGGGATAGTGCACCCAAAAATGAAAATTCTGTCATCATTTACTCACCCTTATGTTGTTCTAAACCTGTATGAGTTTCTTTCTTCTGCTGAACACAAAGAAGATATTTTGAAGAATGTTTGTAACCAGACAGTTGACAGCAAATATTGACTTCCAAAGTAAGACAAAAGTAATCTGTCTGGTTACCAACATTCTTCAAAATATCTTCTTTTGTGTTCATTTTTGGGTGAACCATCCCTTTAATACTGATAAAGAGTGCTGATCATTGGGAATCTAACATTTATTTGAGCTGAAAGCTATCTGAAGCGCACTCACTTTATTCCATTTGTAATTAATCTGGCAGTATTTAATTGCTTTTTCCAATTGCTAAATTGATTTCTGTTTGTGAGTTGTTCCACACTGTTGGCACATTAGCTGGTATTTCAGCCTGAATCAAACACACGGATGTTCTTGTATATATTGAAAATTGTAGCCCAATGAGAAATATAAACATTGATAAGCCTCTAAAAATGAGCCACCTTTATGCAATAAAGGTCAGTGAGGTTGGTTATTTTCTCATCAGACCTCAGTTATGCAGCCTAACCTGAAGTGAGGAATGTGTCTTATCCATGGAAACGTTCAATGATGTGTCAAATCCCACAGGTGAGTGCGAGAAGAGACTATATTTGATGGAAATATGCTCAAATACGCATTTCAGTGCTACTGGGAGCTGCCGTGTACATGTGAGAGAGCGGACTGCAGTACAAATGCCTTCTTTATTTAACCATTTCTAATCTGTATTGTATCCAGTCCAGTTTTTTTTTTTATACTGTTACTCAGTCACTGCAGTTTTTGTCTTAATCCATAAACACACAGATGCTAGACGTGTAGCTGAGAAGGTCACTGGTTGCTCCCTCCATCGATCACGGAGCTTTACACTCTAACAGCAGATAGGACCATGTCTGATTCAACTCTTGCATCATCCCCTCCCAGAATCCCCTCAGGAAAGCAATAAAAGACCAGACTACAACATTAACTTAAATATCACTAAAATTATTTAAATTATATACTCTACTGCAATATTATTATTTTCTGTTTCACAAAATAGTACTGAATTTTGTCACACTCATCTCCTTTTTAAATTTATATGTAATTATTATATCTCAGTCCCCCATATATGTAATTTAGAACTGTTCCCTAGCAACCATCTGTTCAGCTCAGAAGAGCCAGAATTGAAAATGTTGGACTTTAAGCTCTCATTTCTGTTCTCTACTGTAAGGTTTATGATATTTTCAGAGACTGAGAAGTGCACATGGTTGTATCAGCACAAAGAATTGCACTCATGCACTTTAAAACAGTCGATGTGACTGCAGTGGTTTAACCTTAATTTTATGAAGTGATGAGAATACTTTTTGTGCGCAAAAACAAAACAAAAATATCGACTTTATTCAACAATATCTTCTCTTTTATGTCATTCTAATACGTTGTTTAGGTCAAAGACAACACAAGACGTGTCACTCGTATTGTTTTGAATGGGAGAAAGTGTAACGCGCAATATGGCGGAATAAATCCAGCCTTCTAAATAAGAGCCAATCGCCGACTGGTAAAGTCATCGCGTAAAGACACTGCGCGGCCGTTAGAAGCACCGGTTTCTATAGAAACAGTCAGACGCGCGCCTCCGAAATGAAGCACAAGAGACGCGCATTTAGGTCTGCGCATGCGCATTAGCTTGATCCATCATAAAAATACAGGTTTGTTTGTCATGATTCGAGCGTTTGGAAATAAATTATGAGACAGTTGTTGTCAGATTTTATTGGTGATTTCAAGAGGCGTTTCAAAGATGGCCACCGAGTGAGATGACTTGTCTTTCACATCCAGTTACACTTGACTTTGTTTACATCCAGCGCTTCCAGGTTCTACGTCAGAATGCCGACTCATTATTGTCCTGCTCCTGCGTCAGTATTACACACATGCGTCGTCGTGCCGGTCATGTGATCAACTTTGGCCAATACTGAGCCAGCATTCGGACATAAACACGGAAGCTTTCACTGTGCTTACTGCAGGCTTCATAAAATTAAGGTTGAAACACTGCAGTCATGTCGACTGTTTTAACGACGTCTTTGGTACCTTTCCGGACCTTGAAAGTGTTGATTATATTGCTGTCTGTGGATAAGTCACACACCTCTCGGATTATCTTATAAAATAATATCTTAATTTGTTTTCCAAAGATGAACAAAGGTCTTACGGGTGTGGAACGATGTGAGGGTGAGTACTTAAAGGATTAGTCCACTTTTAAATAAAATTTTCCTGATGATTTACTCACCCCCATGTCATCCAAGAGGTTCATGTCTTTCTTTCTTCATTCAAAAAGAAATTAAGGTTTTTGATGAAAACATTCCAGGATTATTCTCCTTATAGTGGACTTCAATGGCCTCCAGACGGTTGAAGGTCAAAATGACAGTTTCAGTGCAGCTTCAAAGGGCTTTAAACGATACCAGACGAGGAATAAAACAGAAAAAATGAAACTGGCGCCGCGTTCGTTCCGTAGAATAGGGAAGGCGTAGGACATACAGCGTAAGCTTTTTGAAGAATATGGAAAGTGGAAGCACGTGCAAGGCGATCATTTGTGTTTATAAAGCATATACAGTTGTATTTTTTTAAAAAATCACCAATCATTTCGCTAGATAAGCCCTTTGAAGCTGCACTGAGTCCATTGAAGTCAAGTCAAGTCAAATTTATTTATATAGCGCTTTTTACAATTGGTAATTGTTTCAAAGCAGCTTTACATATTAAAAGCACAGGAAAAAGAGAAGTGGTTAAAAATAAGCTGTACAAGCAAGTGTGGTAATATATAACATATACAAGATGGTACTACATTAAGCCAATGTCGGCTGACTCCCAGGGGTGGAAAAAAAACCCTAGGAGAAAAACCCAGCATGCTAACACTGGGAAAAAAGTCCTAGGAGGGAAAAAAACCCTTGGAATATATATATAATATATGTAAATGGATATGGAGATCAAAATCTGAATTATACATTTTTATTATAGAGATTAGAAATGGATTATATATAAATATATGTAAGCGGATACAGAGATTAAAAATCTGAAATATAGATGCAGCCAGAACTGGATCTGTAGGCCCATTGTCTCCTGGGCTACGTTGTAGTCAGGTCAAGACACAGGTTCTCCATCTGATCTGGATACGGCCTATAAGGAGAAGTCCACTATAAGGAGAATAATCCCGGAATGTTTTCATCAAAAACCTTAATTTCTTTTTGACTGATGAAAGAAAGACATGAACATCTTGGATGACATGGGAGTGAGTAAATTATCAGGACATTTTTATTTGAAAGTGAACTAATCCTTTAATGACAGAATTTTCATTTTTGGGTGAACTAACCCTTTAAGGTTATAGGGTTTGGGTCTGGTTGGATCTTGTAGCTCCACCAATTAGATCCAGGGAGGCGGAGCTGGATGTCAAGCTCCTCCCAGTGATCAGCCACTCAAAAATTCCTTTGCTGGAAAAAGAACAGACTGTCTAAGGAACTACCGGTTGGCTCTGGTACATACTGTATGAATTATTTCAAGATGATATGTGTTTAAGCCATCTGCAAACCAACTTAGGAAGTGGGACATATAAACAAAACCAGCCTGTGTTACCTCAGAGAGACGTGAGCTATTACTGTATTGAAAGTGCACTTTAGGTAGCCTATCAGCACAGACTTTCTTGTTTAAAATTATTTGAAACTGGTTAGACATTAGTTTCCATGTCTTTTGTGTCTTGTAATCCTTAATTTGTTCCCGATATTACAAATGTGCCATGAGATTCAAGACAAATACGATTTCTTGTACAGTAAGTATATCTATTCACATTTTGAGGAGATGTGGCTGGGTTTCAGACATAATAGTGTTCAGTGGAATGACTAACATGCTCATTTTCACTTGCACAGCTATCATAAATTAGATGTCCTGCATTGAGGAAAAAATCATCACAAAGCAACTCTATCCATCTGCACAAACACAGAGTTAAATATGACTTTGACAAAGTAATTTAGATAATTGTGACTGAAAATTGTAGATTGGAGTTGAACTGGTGGTTTTCCATGACAACACACGCACACACACAGGTGAAGCCTTTGCTGTAAATTTTGATCAATTAAATCTGTCATTAATAAAAGTGTGCGTTTCTTTCAAAAACAAACACACTTTTGTACCATAATTCTTTTTACGTTAAGAATATACAGCGTTCTCTGTATTATAGAGTCTAGTAGTGGTTTGTGTGCATCTCTCTCTGTGTGTGTGTGTCCTGCGCCTGTCTGCCTGAAGCTCCTCAGCCGCTGATTAGTCTCGTGTCGCTGCAGCTGCGCCTGCACTGAGCGTGCGCGTGACGGCGCTGCGCGTTTGACAGCAGCAGGAGCGCTCGAGGAGAAAGAGAAGCTGCGGTGCGCGCCGACTAGACAACACACCAAACGTACATCAATCCCATGAAACCGGACAGGTCGAGGATTCATCGCTGCAGTCGGTGAGTTTTACGTTTCATTGTCCTGAATGCAGCTTTATTCTCTCAGAGTTTGCGGCGAGACGCTTTTCCGTAAGGAGAATGCGCAGTAGGTGCAGTATTTGAGTCGATGAGGAGCATCCAGTCGTGCTTCTCCCATGGCAACCGATGAGGATGCGGATTTTCACGGCAATATGGCAGGTCTCACAAAGGATGCGTTTCTTTGAAATACCACGAAACTTGTATGTTTAATCTGAACGGCGTTTAAAATGAAGCTTTCGTTGTGTGTCGTGTTGATTGACACGTTAAACGGCCCGTCATGAAAGTCTATGTTTAATTCAAATCTTGCTCGGTCACCAGCAGGTGTTCCCACCATTCTCAGGCTTCACCCTCGATATTTGTTCATAATGGCGCATTTCTAAAATGTAAATATTTGAATTGGGTGTTTATTCATTTTCATTTGAGAGCTAGATGGACCTGCTGACTGTCATTGCATGAAGACAAAAACAGCCAGGATTCCCCAGACAACGGGAACAAGGCTCTTTCTTTATTGCATCTTCCTTTCATGTCTTTGTTTCTTTTTAAAAACGTTTAAAATCGTTTATAGACACTTTTTTATTAATAGGGTGCATATGGGGCCCTAAACTCGTACATTTTTTTATTTTTATTTTACACAATTATTTTTATTTTAACAAATTGTGAAAGGGGGTAGGCTATGCTTAACCTTCAGGAAATGTTGATTGTCAGCCTCCATGTTTTCAAACTAAATATTATTTAAAGTGTTTTTTATTTTCCTTTTCTATAAGGTTTGTACTAAGTTTTGCAACCGTTACCAAAATTTGGGACGTGTCTAAATAGTGTTTTTATTTAAATTTTATATGAAATAAACATCTAAATGATGTTTATGTTTATGTCTCACAACTGTGAGACATAAACATAAACATCTAAATGAAATAGGCAAAATGTTTTAAAATAAATAAATAAACAAACAAACTATGGCTGTAACATTTAGCTTAAATATTATCCACCTAGTTTGGGACCAAATTTTGGTTCTTAGCTGTGAACTTATGTTTCTATGGAAGCTTGTTTCCACCACTAAATAAAACATAAAAAAGGTAATTATGACTTTTTATCTCACAATTCTGACTTTTTTCCTCACAATTGCGAGTTTACATCTCGCAATTCTGACTTCTTTTCTCAGAATTGTGAGATATAATTGTAATATCATAGTTATAATGTCTGAATTGTGATATATAACCTCACAATTGCGAGAAATCAAGTCAGAATTGAGTTATAAACTCACAATTCTGACTTTTTTTCACAATTCTGACTTTTTCTTGCAATTGTGAGATATAATTATAATATAATAGCTATAATGTCAGTATTGCGAGTTTTAATGTCAGAATTGTGATATATAAACTCACAGTTGTGAGAAATAAAGTCAGAATTGCGAGTTATAAACAATTGTGAGATATGAACTCGCAATTTAGATTTTTTCGCAATTCAGACTTTTTCTTGCAATTGTGAGATATAAACTCGCAATTCTGACTTCTTTTTTCAGAATTAAGAGATATAATTATAATATAATAGTTATAATGCCAGAATTGTGCTATATAAACTCACAATTGTGAGAAATAAAGTCAGAATTGCGAGTTTTAAACTCACAACTGTGAGACATAAACTCTAAATTTAGATTTTTACGCAATTCTGACTTTTCTTCCACTTGCGAGATATAAACTTGCAATTCTGACTTTTTTTCTCTCAACTGCGAGTTTACATATCGCAATTCTAACTTCTTTTCTCAGAATTGAGATATAATTATAATATAATAGTTATGATGCCAGAATTGTCAGTTATAATGTCAGAATTGTGTTATATAAACTCACAGTTGCGAGAAATAAAGTCAGAATTGCGAGTTATAAACAATTGTGAGATATGAACTCGCAATTTAGATTTTTTTGCAATTCTGACTTTTTCTTGCAATTGTGAGATATAAACTTGCAATTATGACTTCTTTTTTTCAGAATTGAGAGATAATTATAATATAATAGTTATAATGTCAGAATAGTGCTATATAATTTCACAATTTTGAGAAATAAAGTCAGAATTGCAAGTTTTAAACTCACAATTGTCAGATATAAACTCGCAATTTAGATTTTTTTCGCAATTCTGACTTTTTCTTGCAACCTTGAGATATACACTCGCAATTCTGACTTCTTTTCTCAGAATTGAGAGATATAATTATAATATAATAGTTATAATGTCAGAATTGTGAGTTATAATGTCAGAATTGTGCTATATAAACTCACAATTGCAAGCAATAAAGTCAGAATTGCGAGTTATAAACAATTGTGAGATATTAACCTACAATTTAGAATTTGCAATTCTGACTTTTTCTTGCAATTGTGAGATATAAACTCGCAATTCTGACTTCTTTTTTCAGAATTGAGAGATATAATTATAATATAAGTTATAATGCCAGAATTGTGGTATATAAACTCACAATTGTGAGAAATAAAGTCAGAATTGCGAGTTTTAAACTCACAGTTGTGAGATATAAACTCGCAATTTAGATTTTTTCGCAATTCTGACTTTTCTTGCACTTGCGAGATATAAACTTGCAATTCTGACTTTTTTTTTCTCTCAACTGCGAGTTTACATCTCGCAATTCTAACTTCTTTTCTCAGAATTGAGATATAATTATAATATCATAGTTATAATGTCAGAATTGCGAGTTACAATGTCAGAATTGTGATATATAAACTCACAATTGTGAGAAATAAAGTCAGAATTGCGAGTTGTAAACACAATTGTGAGATATAAATTATGAGAAATGGACAATGTAAAATGCTACACTTTTCTGTCAAGTGAGGAAACACAGGCCAACTGCATTGGTCAATGTTTTTAATGGGCCTCAGGTGTAAATTAATACTGAATGCATCATTATGCTAAATGTGCCAGTGATTGAATTAGGACTGGTGATAAGATGTAAAGTTATTTTTTATATAAATCTTCAGGACATTGATTTTTTCACCCATTGCTTTTGACAGTCACACTTCAGGTCACTGTAGAGCTATTTCATTTTGACGTGCGGTTTGGTAGGAGAATTTATTGTATGAATGGTTATTGCTTTGCACTAATTCATTGTCATTTTTCATGGATTTTAAATACTTCGATGGCTTCATAGTTGACCTGCAGGCGGTCTAACATCGACACAACTGAATGATGATTAATGAATGAAAAAATACGGGACATTTGCTTTCATGTCCCTGGCAATGGGATATTAGTATGCACGTGTGCATAACAGCTGTTAGTTTGTGTGCTGCAGAGCCACAAGTCCCTTAGTGAGATGAGAATAGTTTCCCATTTAGCATTTCATAGCAATTTTTAATTAGCATTTGTATAGGGCTGTAACGACAGAAATGAGTCTGTTTGAGAGCGTATGCCCGAGAAAGAGATCAGAGCTGAAGACAGGCACAGAAAGCCGATTATGTTTAGGGGTGTAAATTTTATTGTTTTTAAATTGAATTTGATTTATAATTCTTTACTAGCTCTGAAATTCTCAATTTGGTGTGATTTGATTGTTTTGGTGCCTTTTGTTTTGTTTTTGCTCCATCAAATCCATGTGCTCTGGAAGTAGACAGGAAATCTGAATTTGATGGATTTTTACAGATAGGTCAAGAATTGTATTTTATATTGTAATATTCTAATGCCTTTGTCCGGTCGATGCATTATGCTCAGCATTATACTCAAAGTCCATGAAATTGTATTCTGCACATTCAGTCCAGGTGGAACCACATCAAACGCTTTTTTTAGGTTTCTTGGATGGGAATGAATATCAGTGCTGATGAAGCACAACAGGCACCAGGTACGTGCCACCAAGCCAGCTGTGCTTCATCATGGACCTTTGCCTTCTAGCCATGCACTTTTTTACCACCTGGAATGGAATGACTGGACAATAATTCAAAGAGAGGATCACAGGGAAGGAAATAAATAGCTTTTGCTGTGGTTTTGGAGTGTGGGTTTGTGACTCAGTAAGTTCAGATGCTGGATATTTACATAGACACATTGCACCAGCTGCCATTGGCAGGCTAGACATTTGCATGCTCGTAATTGCTCTGCAAATATGCCACATGTACCTTGTGTCCTGATTTTAATGCATCGTAGATTCTGAGCCTGATTTAAGCGCCATTAACTTATTGTAATTCTATCTTACATAGTAGGTGTGGTAGATTGATGAACAATAGTCTTTGTGACAGGGATTACCAGCAGAAATGTAACAGGTGTAGTATCATACTTTTGACTCTATTTCCTTTTAGATCAGTCTTGTATAATATAGCCTATCATTGGGATTACAGATTTATACAGTATGGCCACATGTAATATCTCTGTTCACATGCCTGTCTTTACGTGTTATCTTTAAAAAAAACATAAGCTGACTTTGAACTATTTTTGCTTCCTCGTGGTTGATAAGCGATTAGTAGAGATTAAGGTCAAACATGCCCGAAGATGGACAACATGTTCGTGGAATTATGTGATTATGCTTCTCTCTTTCAACCAATCAACTGGTGATTGTGTTTTTAAGATGCGGTTACATAAGTGAAATTTTCTGGTTAAATAGTGTAGCGATGTATATAGCACAGCTCACACAGGGGTTTAAAATTTCTGTTGGTCCAAGTGGCAAATTTGTGAGAACAACTTGCGAAATCTGTGTTGGGAAATCTTTTGCCTTCACATGCAATTCCTGATTATGCGGATTTTGCGGATTCCAATTTCCTACACTAAAAAAACTAATGTTGGATTTACTTTGAAACAATTTTCAATCAGAAATTTTACAAATAATTATAAAGAAATGACAAGTAACCAGTGCTTCCCACACATAGACTTTACTTGGGCGGGCC
This sequence comes from Chanodichthys erythropterus, assembly GCF_024489055.1. NCBI lineage: Eukaryota > Metazoa > Chordata > Actinopteri > Cypriniformes > Xenocyprididae > Chanodichthys > Chanodichthys erythropterus. Next base: position 11,960,795 of record NC_090228.1, read on the forward strand.
ACCCACGTATAATAACGGCCGCCCAAGTATATTTGGAGACACTTTTTTGCTTTTATTATTTTTATCCTCTTATACTTTTATATCCACGCAAGATAATGAAACCATCTGCGATCGATAAACTAGTCGTTTCATACCTGCTCGTTACGTGCGTGACAGAACTGTTTACTCCCGCTGACAGTCTGCTTCAAAGTGATTCTCAATCAATGAAAAGCGCAGATTTATGCCAAGCGATTGCTAATGAACTCAAGTTGATGAATTATTACAATGTCTACTTTATGGCCTTTATATAAAATGTTTTAGAAGATTGTAAGAATCTGAAGGATCAGCCTGCAATAGAACAGACATTTCAAAATAAGAGTACCTGTGTATTTCGGGCTTGTTTATAATTAAAATTCACATGCTAAGTTTTTTCTTTTTCTTTTGGGCATTATTGGTATTTTGGTTACACAATAAATTGTATTTAATTTGATTTTCATTTAATTCATAGTAAATTATTGTAGTCTCCCCCACAGGAAGAAAAGACTAAGAACATTATTTGACACATATTATTAATTTTATAAATTTTACTACTAAATCTGTGTCCCATTCACTGAGAGAGACACTATATGACAGCAAGGAGAACATAGGAAAAGGTGAACCATTTAAATGCTGTAATTTTGCATAATTTACAATGCATAATAATGCATAGTATTAGTATGTAATTAAATGTAATATGCTATGTAATTAAAATTAATTTCAATAAATAAAAATACTGTTAAAAATCACACATTATTTGTTTGTCACATGTAGTAGACCATTTTTGTGCCGTGGGTAATAGGAGGTTTTTTCGCCCGGCTACCATCGCAAGTGTATTTCAAACCTGTGGGAAGCACTGAGTAACACATTTAATTGTATTGAAATGATTGGATTTGGTTGTGAAATTCACAGAAAATAGGTAAATACAAGTAATAATTATTGCATTCTGATGGGTTTTGACTGATTTTGCTCTTTTTAGAATTGTGGGTCCAACTAAAAAAAGCTGTGATCAGCAATATTACATGACAGACTGCTCATATAGTGACTCGTTTCTCTTAGTAGAAGTAATTTATTCCATGTGCTGTATGATATGTGTGCCTTTTAGTCGATGCAGAAGCTGCATGCTTCTAATTGAATTACATTATAAAGCACTGAAATTTGAGTGGTGAAAACTACAAGTAATATGCGCCATGCGTTTGCCTCCTATATGGAGTACTTATATGTTGTGCTGATTAAAACATAGGCTGAGCTCTTTGAGCTCCATTTGTCTGGCTTGATTAATGACGTATGAGCTGAGAAAAATGTAGCACTGCAAAAAATGCTTTGAATACATGTTTACATTTGGCCTTGAAAACTGTCATCTCATCTCATGAACTTCATTTTAGTTCATTTGTCCACTGACTTCAACACTAACCACAAATACTGTACAATCTCTTGCAGAGGAGGAAATGCTCTTTGATTGAGGTTTGCTACAGAGTTCAAATCTCGGACTGTTTATAGTAAAGGAATGTAATCTTTTATGTTTAACCATTATGGAAGCTGATATTGAGGACACAGTGAGTTCATCCTAAGTGCGTTGTGGAGTAAAAAGGGATATCTGCTTGTATAAATTTATGAATTGCTAGAAAACTGCAACCAGATGAATTGGACAACACTGTCCCTAGCATGTTGAGTAACAATTGCCCCACTTATATCATGAGGACTGATGTCCTCTCTGCCCCACAATGCAATGCTTTCTCAGTCCAGTGATCGGATGAGGCACTGTTCTCTGTGCCTGGCTATGTACTGAAGCCCTGATAATGTCATCTGCTAATTCAGTGACTGAAAGCAGAAGCTAGTCATTTTTCAGGATGAGGTTGGTTAGTGCCATGTCCTCTCCTGCACCAAGAGAGTGTCTCTTTACATAACATAGTTATTGGAAAAAACTATTGAATTGTGGGTCATTTTATCCTGTGATGGGTTTCAGGTCCATTTATGATGAAGTGTATTTTATATACTCTTGTTTCATTCACTGGGCACATGCTCTCACCCTTGCTAAAAAAGAAAATGATCATTTATGATCACCTCCTCTTATTTTCCCATGGGTCTCAGTGTCTGTGTTGGCAATTCAAGTATGCCTCAGTAACATAATTCTTCATAACAGTTCAAGATGTAATTCTTTGGTTTTACAGTAATCATTAGGAGTGGAAATCTGAGTATTATGTTGATATCTGTGTCGCAGAGTTTTTATTTTTGTGTGTGTATATCACCAAGGCTGCAGTATATAGGTATAGTGCAGCCTTGGTGAGCATCAGCGACTTTGTTCAAAAACGTTTAAAAAATCGTAATAATTCCAGAATTTTGACTAATGTAACTATAAATGTAACTATATAATGTGAATATTTCAAAGTTATAGTTGTCATATCAACTTCAGTAAGAATAAACAAACCTTTTCAGACACTGCTTCTTTGTATTTTTGCATCAACATATCAGTGTCATCTCAAGAACGTGTGTTTAGTTGCAAAACGTCTAACGTCCGACCAACCTAACCACGGAGAAATGTGAAATATTTAAATTGGCGTGGAATCATTGTGTTTTAACCCTGCTGATTTATGGGTATTTGAGAGTTGTGGTCTGAGGCCTGCTTGCTGCTTTGGAGAGATGTGTGTTGACTTTATGACTTGGTGTAAATAACTCGGAGGTCATGGCGCCCACAAGCTCTGTGAAATTTCGCTCCTGCGGGACAGGTTTCTGTTCTTGTCCTCCTGGCCTCCTTCTTGAACCCTGTATCCTCCCTTGTTCCAAAACACACTCCAAACACTCCTGTACGCTTTGATGGGGGTTTAATGTTTATCTAATGTGAGTCACAAGCATGTTTTTGCCTTTTTAAAAGTTTTCCAAAAAGCTTTGGCAGCTGGCTTCTGTCTGTGAATCACAATGGAGGCCTAAAATAATCCAACTTCCTGCTTTAAAGACCTCAAACTCCCCTGTGCACCCGAGACTCACAGACAGACTTCTGTAGTCTGTAGTCTAGTTTAATGATGTTTTGAGCTTCATATCTGAGTCCATTGTCAACTGTGAAAAGTCATTGACATGAGTTATATCAAAAGAAGGAGTAGATTATTTTCTGCCAGTTATGTAAGCGCACTGATATTAGGAGTTCTGGAAATATGGTTAGATTAAGTTTAACATAATAAGCCGCCTTTGGCTTCTTCAGTGGTGCAATGCTAAAATGTATTCTTTTGTATCTCCTGGTTTTGCCCCACTTTTATTGCAGTAAACCAAACCACCAACAATAACTAAGAACATTCAAGTAGTTTAACTAACTGGCATCATGTGTCTGATATTGTCAGATACTACTTTGGTTTTTGAGGACTCAGAATCCGAAATGCATGGATTCTTAATTATTTCTGATCATGTCTACCATTATGCAGATTTGTCTGTAAAAATGAAGATCTTTATGTTTATAAGTTGTACAACTTTACTTACTTAAATCACTCTTAGCAGACTTCATTATCATGTTTGTCCCCATTCGCATTCACACCCTCTGAAACTGATACAGACACCTTAAACAGAGCTTTTTTTCCTTCTCTGTTTCTCGTTTCCTCTTTAACTCTTAAAATAATATCAGTTTAGGGAAAGCCCACCATTTTTTTGTAGCATTCATTTCTAAAAATATGCTACAGGAGTCATGTGCCTCTCTTTATCTTTTCTTTTAAAGATGAAACAAATGTGTGACAATTACATTATTTGTCACTTTGCTTTGTTAAACCTATAAAAATATAATTTTTAAAGCTGACATTAATATATATATATATTAATTAATAAAGGGTTAATTGATCCTAACTGTTGTTAGTGTACATAGTTAAACACGCTGCTTTTAAAAATTAATCTATACTGAACTGCTTTTTATTTTATGTCCCCAAATTAATTGCAGTTTATAGTCTATAAATAATGGCAGTTCTTGTGTAAATTGTGTTTTATGAGTTCCTTGTTAGTTCCACTGAATCCAGATTGACAGGGTCTGGCGGGTGTTCAGTCTGACTGAAGAACAGAATGAACGTTTGAATAGAGCGGTGAAAGACTGGAGGCTTGCTGGGAGAAAGAGAGGCTTGAATTGACTGAACTTACCACTGAGCGGGCGATCAATGCAGTACAGTTATATTGAATAACAGTGTCACTCCTGACATATGATTTATGAGGTATAAATATCGAAAACACTCAGGCATGTGGGCCCTCCTACGTACAGTATGACTAACTTTTTCATTTGACTCCAGACTGTAACAACTCTTTGGCTTTTATGTTTTTGTTCAGACAGTATGGTTAATAGGGCTCAAATATGTTTGTGAGCAACTTTTGAAGCATACAAATCTTTAGGAATTTTTCAAAAATTGTGGTTATTTGGTAACTTACATAACCATTACATGGTGGTGGAAAAAAAATATGAGATGGGAGATATAAGAAGTCGATGCTTTTGAGTTTTCTCGCAAATGTTTTGCTTTCCCCAGAGAAACTTTGCGTTCTCTCGCTAAATGTTTTGCATTCCCCCGAGAAACTTTGCATTCTCTCGCTAAATGTTTTGCATTCTCTCGCTAAATGTTTTGCATTCCCCCGAGAAACTTTGCGTTCTCTCGCTAAATGTTTTGCATTCCCCCGAGAAACTTTGCGTTGTCTCGCTAAATTTTTTGCGTTTTCTTGCAAAATGTTTTGCTTTCCCCTGAGAAACTTTGCGTTCTCTCGCAAAATGTTTTGCATTCCCCCGAGAAACTTTGCATTCTCTCGCAAAATGTTTTGCGTTTTCTTGCAAAATGTTTTCTTTTCCCCTGAGAAACTTTGTGTTCTCTCGCTAAATGTTTTGCGTTCCCCAGAGAAACTTTGCGTTCTCTCGCTAAATGTTTTGCGTTTTCTTGCAAAATGTTTTCTTTTCCCCTGAGAAACTTTGCGTTCTCTCGCTAAATGTTTTGCTTTCCCCCGAGAAACTTTGCATTCTCTCGCAAAATGTTTTGCGTTTTCTTGCAAAATGTTTTCTTTTCCCCTGAGAAACTTTGCGTTCTCTCGCTAAATGTTTTGCATTCCCCCGAGAAACTTTGCGTTCTCTCGCTAAATGTTTTGCGTTTTCTTGCAAAATGTTTTGCTTTCCCCCGAGAGAAACTTTGCATTCTCTCGCTAAATGTTTTGCGTTTTCTTGCAAAATGTTTTGCTTTCCCCTGAGAAACTTTGCGTTCTCTCGCTAAATGTTTTGCATTCCCCAGAGAAACTTTGCGTTCTCTCGCTAAATGTTTTGCATTCCCCTGAGAAACTTTGCGTTCTCTCGCTAAATGTTTTGCATTCCCCCGAGAAACTTTGCGTTCTCTCGCTAAATGTTTTGCGTTCCCCTGAGAAACTTTGCATTCTCTCGCTAAATGTTTTGCATTCCCCCGAGAAACTTTGCGTTCTCTCGCTAAATGTTTTGCGTTCCCCTGAGAAACTTTGCATTCTCTCGCTAAATGTTTTGCATTCCCCAGAGAAACTTTGCGTTCTCTCTCTAAATGTTTTGTGTTCCCCTGAAAACTTTGTGTTCTCTCGAAAAATGTTTTGCTTTCCCCCGAGAAACTTTGTGTTCTCTTGTTAAAAAAAGACAAATTGCAAACTGCTTGCAAAACTTTTGAGTTCTTTGTGAGCGAACACAAAGTTTCTTGGGGGAATGTAACAGTTTTTGCGGGAGAACGCAAAAGCATTGAAATGTTTTTTTTTCCCCCTCCCATCTCATATTTTTTTACATTGTCATGTCCCTTTAGGGGCTCCGTAGTTACTTGATGCATTGTGCTATATGGTGCGGTTGGGACTTAGGGATTGATTTAGTGCATACAGTATAACAGCCTGTGGTTGTGTTATAGATAGTACATCAGCAATATAGACAAATTGAGCCCAGGATTAAAATAGACCTCAGTGCTCAGATTTGAGCATAACAAATCAATATAGCAAAGTGCAAGACATTATAACACCACAACAAAGGATTCTGGTCTTTACCATGCTGCTTGGTTTTTAAAAAATGTTGATGTCAACCAGCAGACAATACCTATGTAGTCATTGTTTTTTAGGCTATTGTTATTGCAGTCTTTTTAAAATGTTCCAAGTATTTAATACAGTAATATAATATTGGTTATCATTTCAGTTAACAGCTATAACAGCATATTAAAAAGTTGCATTAAGGTTTGGCTCCACTCTTGTATAAATTTACACTTTTCATGAACCATTATATTCCCAACAGATCAAATCAAGCCTGCCCTATTTTTTTTTCCTCATTAAATATTCAGTTTCACTTGGATTCACTTATATTCTGAATGCTATTTTATAACATTAAACATTAACATTAAAGTAGTTTTTCTGTTGCTGTTTATCTGTTCGTATAGTGCCAGTTTCATGGCTTGAAGGGGCGTTTAAAGAACTTTTGTCAAGCTGATGCATTATTGGGGTATATTTTCCACAGAGCTCAGATTATGATTTTTTTTAATTGAGGCTATTAAGGTAAAGTGACAGAGAGTGATATAAAAAGGCAGAGTGAGACCTCTGGCCATGTAGGTAACTCTGGATAATAATAGGGCCGTTTAACGCCAGCGGCATAAACACTGAATAATTTATCACAGTTTAGTCTACTAATTTTGTCTAGCAGCTACATATTCTTTTAAATTCATTAGTCAGGTACAGTATATGCTAGAACAGGCAACTAGTTTGTAATTTGCATCCTAAAGCTCTGAAGTTCCTGAATTAAGTCTTTGGCTTGATCTTGCTCTCAGTTTGAATAGCACTTCACTTCCTACTTCACATGCCAAGCTTGTAATCTGTTATGCATACGACCTTCAAGGGCTCTAAACCATCAGAGCAGAAGTCAACAGTTGACTGTTTGTTTATTTGTTTTTTCTTTCTTTTTTGGAGGTTTTTGTTTTTACAAAGAAAGACTGTCTTTCGTTGGAATATGGTGAAGCAGTAGTTTGATGTAATTTCTGTCCCTAGAGAGGGTAAGTGTGCTAAAGTATTACTTTTGTTACCATTTTCATTCACTTATAGATTTTTGTAACATTCTCAATTTATTTCCATGGAAGTCTGTTTCAGTTTTAGTTAAAAAACAAATTATTTTATTTGTAATTTTGAGAATTTAAGAAATACTTTTTAGTCACAATTGCTGACTATTATGAGAAATTAAGTAGAAATTGTGAGATATGTATATAGGTACATAAATAATATACATAAAGTCACAATTGTGACATAATTTTACAGTTGCTGTAAATAAAATCACAATTACTTTTCTCATTAGCAAAAACAGGCTTTTCTAGTTTCCCTGAGTATGGAAACATGAAAAGGGTTGGTTTTAAGTAAAAAAAAAATGTTCCACCTTATCATAAAGGTTTTTTTTGTTTTGTTTTGTTTTACACCAACTTGCTGTTTTCAGAATGCATGTTAACCATTTAAAAAGATAAAGGTAATTCAGTATTCATAGTTAGAAGGAAAAGTTGCATATTTATCTGACTCATGCATCTGTGTCCATGAAATCAGTGTCAGGGCTGCTCCACAATACACTGCACAGCTTTTGATTTATTACACTGTCCACATGACAATTGAATTTGAATGCAGGTCACTCATGGTTTAATAAAACCACTTTGTATAATGGAAATCAAGACTCCGATTCATTTTGCATGTGTGTTCTGAGTGTCAGTTGCTGCCAGAGGCATCAGATTCACAGACGTGCACTGGGAAATGACATTGCTGCCTACTCAAGCCTGACTGGATACAAATAAGGCCAAATGGGACTCTAATATGCTGCTCTGTTGTGGACAATCTCTTTTGTCATTTTGTCAGGTAGAGGCCAGATATAGCTGACTGTTTCAAAATGTTTGTTTTTTTTATGTGCAAACCTTGATATGGAGGTGTTTATTTTACTAGTGCCAATGCTGTGACCTTCTAAGATGATAAAATGTGTTTGTCTGCTCAGCACACACAGTTTTAACTAATTTTTCTTGGACATATTGTCATTTTATTCAATTATCTGGAAGGTAGCAGTGTGATCCTGCATTAATGGGGTTCTGCTGTGTGAATAATATTATTCTGGACCTCCACACTCTCACAGTCACAGTATGGAGTCAAGGTATTTCCTTAATTTATTGTCAGTTGTCAACCTTGAAAAATCTTTTATTGGGAATGTCACTGCAGGACTCTGAGCTGAATTAGGGTACTTTTTCACATTTAACATTGTAACATTTTCAGAATTAGGGTAACATACATGCTAGAATTATTTCATGAAGGATAGGAATGTATATGTGCATTTGAAAGCAGGTGGGAATATGGTGAATTGTATTTCCAAAAGCACAACTGTACTGTATGTGCATTTTCATCTGGAAAATGTAGGCTAATTTTGAGTGTTTGCTTTTCTGAAATACATCTCATTGTTTTATTTAAAATTACGTTAAGATGAGGGTTTCGCAATGTTTGAATGTATGTAAATCCAAAGTATAAAATAATTTATTTATATTGTTTTATTATATTATGTTATTATGTATTCTGAAAATATAAACTTTAGTGGTTATTGTAATTTTATTAATAACATAAAATATTTTTTTTGTTATTGTATTATTATATTATTGTCTATTTTGAAAGGGACAGTGTTAGTAAGCTTTAGTCGTTATTTTTAATTTATTTTTAAAATTAAAATAAATAATTTATTTATATATTTTTTATAATATTGTGTCTTATATTCTGAAAGGGATAACAGTCAAATATAATCTACTGGTTATTTTATTAATAAAAAAAATGTGCATTTTATTATACTGTTTTATTAATTATTCAGAAAGGGACAGTGTTCAAATATAAACTTAATGGTTATTTTATTTTATTAATGATTTTTATTTTATTTTATTATTTATTTTGTGTCCTTAAAGGGACATCCGTCAAATAAAAACATTAGTGGTCATTACAAAATATATTTGACTACTGATTGTTCAATCAGAATCAGTTATTTCATAGATCCATGCAATCATTTCTATTATTGGCTGTTGGCTATCAAACTAAAAAACATGAAATTAGAATCAAGAATGTCACTTTGGATGCTTAGTGAGCTGGGATATGTTCAAATTCTTCTCTCGGCTGACATCTTCTTTTGACTTTGCTACTGTTCAGCCTGCAGCCCACGGGGCGAGAGTGTCCGGTGTGATTCACGAGCCTCAGGGAGTTGCTCTGAGTAGATTTCTCAATCAGCTGAGTTCCTGGCTTAAGGAGAAATCTGTTCCCTCCAGTGTGGCTAATAATAGCCAGCACACAAGCCTTTCCTGACCCTCTCCTCTCTCATCCATCAGATGTATAGGACCTCACTGAGTAAAATACGGCCCCGTAGTTCCCCATCTCTCCCGCTTTCTTTTTTTATTACCACCAGCTTGTTGTGTTTTCTTTTGAAGAATACGTTTCTCATTAGCTTTCTCGCAGCCGACTCTCCCTCTGTGTCTGCTTCTTTGCTTTAGTTTGTTCTTTCCGTGCTCACTCATTGTATGTTACACAAGATTAGTTTCTCTCCAGAGTGCCGGCTTAATGTCTGGTGGGTCAGGGTCGTCGTGGTGGCCCCCTCGTCACCGGGCCTCGTTGCTGCGGTGGGTCTCCATGGTGATGATGTTGTGTGATCGGCGTGGCTTGTAAGGGAGCTTGAAAGGGAGACCGAGTTATGTGGCCGTTCAGAGATAAGAGCTGATTTCTGCCGTCATTGTTCATTGCGTGTTTTATAAACCCAAGGGTTATCTAGATTACAGAACAAATAAAGATCAGCGCGGTAATGAGCGCTTTGTGTGGAAAATATTGCCAATACATGCTGACCTTATCAGAGAGGGCTGAATGCTGTTTTATTGACTGTTTTTCTGAGAACTGTGGCCTTTATATAAACAGGCGGATCAATAAAATGGAAGGCACATAAGTCATCAGCGGGTAAAATGAATTGAGAGAGCTTTCATACACAGTTCACCTGAATAAGCGGTTAAAATGGAAGACATCTGACTTTAAAAAGTGCTAAAAATCATTTTAATGCTGTGGCTAAAAATGTATAAATAGCCATTATGAAATCTCTATACTATTTTGTCTAAATATAAATAAAAAATATAATAAAATAGAAATTAAAAAACAATTAACATATAATTATTTTATATATTTATATTATTTTATATATATAAATATATATATTTTTTCATTTATATATTTTTGTAATGTAATATACTTAATTTTTAATATACAGTATATGCATTTTAAATATATATATATATATATATATATATATATATATATATATATATATATATATATATATATATATATATATATATATATATATATATATATATATATATATATATATACATATACATATACATATACACATACATACATACAAACATACATACATACATACATACATACATACAGTCCAAAAGTTTGGAACCACTAAGATGTTTAATGTTTTTAAAAGAAGTTTCGTCTGCTCACCAAGGCTACATTTATTTAATTAAAAATACAGAATTAAAAAATATTTTTAATTAAAAATACATTTATTTAATTAAATTTTAATGTTTTTAAAAACATTAAAAATCTTTAGTGGTTCCAAACTTTTGGACTGTACTGTGTGTATATATATATATATATATATAGCACCACTTCTTTTATTGCATATAGATGATTCCAATAGACTTTCAAGAACTATACGACCATATGTGTAATCCTACAGCCGTTCCATCTCTCTCTTGGCATGTGGCCTTGCTCAAACCACATCATTAACATAAAAATCAAATAACATTGTCTTATTGCACTGTGTGGCCTCTCCAGGGTGCATCATGCCAACAGTTCTAGTTCACTTCCTCCATCTCTCTTTTGTTTCTCTGTCTTTGTTTCTCATAATGTCAATGCAATGCTTATATACATTGCTGTCAAAAATAACACATTAACACATGCAATTTAATAAAACTATTTAACGCAATTAACGCAGCATCTGTTTTTTCCTGCCATCTTTTGGTTACTGTTTTATTATATGGTAACGCTATTATTCATTCAAGTGCTATTAAACCATACAAGTGCAATAAGATGCAAAAAAAAACAAAAAAACATTAAAAAAACAAACAAAAAAAACCCACACAAATCTGTACTGGCGCACTGTCTGTGAAGCGGCTCTCTGTAAATAAACACCCGAAACACAAGAACAGAATGCTGCTTGCAGACAGCGCGCTATCAAAAGATGGACAAAAACATGCAAAATTATTTCAAAATGCCTGTAATTGGTCAGTATCCTCAGAAGCAGAGTAAATGAATGTAAAGAGGATGTGTGTCAGATCCACGTCATGTGCATCAGATCTTAAAGTGACAGCAGCCTAATAAACCTGCTGCTGTCTGTGTCATTAATGTCAATCAACAAAAGACAAAGAGAATATCACTAACTGCACTTAATCACTATTGCTTTAATAAGGATTAATCTATATTCAATTTGCTCTGCAAATGAATGTAGTGAATACGGTGCAGTGTTTATTAACTGCACAGATACAGAAATTCAACTTCTGTACCTGCTAGACCTACCTGAAAAAGGTTACATGGGTCAAAAACAATGAAAACAACTTTTTTTAATTAATGGATACAATTGAGACAAAAAAATCTATCTATCTATCCATCTATCCATCTATGATCTATCCATCTATCTATGCACGTGTATATTAGTATTATATAAATTATATTTTTAATTTTAATATAAAATATAAAATGTATTATAAAAATAAATAAATCAAATACATAGCCCTACACAAGATCAAGTGGATTATGAACTTGAAAAGCTAAAAAGAAAAGCAGGCCTTTTGTTTCTTTTCTAGTCCTGTTGGGAGTCTGGTGGGAATTATGTCCGTGTATTGTCTGCTAGTGTGGATAACTGTGTCCTTAGAGCTGAAGTGGAAATGACAAAGTTCAGTGGCGACTCGTCTCTGTGCTGAAAGCCCAGCTGGTGTGTGCTAAATCTGCTGTGTGAAAAGGCCTCTCCATGCCCTTTTGTGCAGCTCTTCAGCACTCAGTCCATTCGGCCATTTGTGTGTGTGTGTGTGTGTGTGTGTGTGTGAGGGACCCCAGTTTGACGGATGTTAACACTCAGACTGGGTAAATTAAAACTGAGAGCTGGGGAAAGTAATCAGAGATTTTCTCTCTCTTCATATTTACTCTAGACTGTATCTACATGTCCTCACTCCTATGAAACTTTAAAAGTCAAAGTATGGCAAAATGGACCCTTCATTATTGGATAACATAGCTTACTTTTAAGTTACTGAGATATAATTGTTCATGGTAGCAAAAATATACAATTCAAAGAGGCACAGGTGTGTACTGTCTTGTATTTGTCATTTTAGTTTACATCTTTTAATCTTTTCAGAGCCAGTGATTTTTAAAAATGTTCAGTTTAAAAAAAACTTTTCTACTTTTAAATTCTAATTATATGAGCTTTATTTAATTGCCTATGCTTGTGCACACACACACACAGAAGCACACACTTATGACATATCAAGTTGATTTCGACAATAATGCACTGAGTTGCTACGTTGCTTGGCAACCACTATCAGCCTACAGTTAGTCTAATGAACTATATTTCATGGTGGCAGAATTGTTTATTATAATAATTTTTTTAAATCTTATTGGTGTTGCTTTTCATCATGACTTAGATTTCCCCTTTTTGATGATAAGATGTTACTATATCTGTAGGCATTGTTGAATTTTTTTCTTAGATAATTAAAAAAAGAAAAGTTTGCCATATGGTTTTGCTCTTTGAATATATGTTGCTTGAAAATATGTCACATTACGAAAGCAGTATGGCTTGCAAATGAGAATCATGTTGACTTTGTGTGACTTTCGATGTTCTGAACCTTTAAAATGACCATTATATGAGTCATTATGTCAACATTGAAGACTCTTTCATGTACTCAGAGGGCTGTAAAGTCATCTCTAGCTATATTAGGATGAATGTCTTGGTTGCCATTGGGCACTGCCTTTGCAATATGACTTTTATTGTAGAAATTAAAGTCTAAATGTGTTTATCTTATCCCAGTATTAAGATTGGTTTTCTGTTAGTTCAGAAAAGCTGATCTGAAATCAGTGCTGAATCGTTCTCCGAGGCTCCTCAGTCAATGATTGAGGCTTTTGTCAGTTAAGTGTTGAAGCTCTGCACAGCTTTTGTATTTGACAGTCATTTCACACTCTTAGGGGTTAATTGGGATCTTCAGCACATCTGCGATTCTGTTCTTTTTAAAGGAAACGTTCAAGCAAACACTTGACAGAACAAACAGACCTGCTAAATGAGCCTGACGTGCATTGAGACCTCTTTAAATGTACAAATATCACTTTACCTGCACTATATATCTTTTTCTCTGTTTCTTTCTCTGCCTCTATTTTTTTCCTCGCTCCATCCCTCAGTCCCTACGGATGCTTTTGGTTTGCTCCAGGAAATGCGTTAACCCCCTTTGTACGGTGACAAAGGGGTGTGTTAATCTCACCGAGTTAGGAGGCAGGCACATGGGGGTGGATGCCAGGCAGAGTCGAGCGACCGCATGTGTGTGTGTGTGAGAGAGAGAGAGGCAGATGCCTGTCAGAGCACTCACCGGCCACACACATGCTATACGAGGCTCAGAGAATGGTTAGAGAGATACACACTTGATACACACCGTGACCAGGAAAGGACTGCTGTTGACTCAGTATCAAGGTAATAGTGCTCTGGTTGTTAAAAAATAATGTTGTTGTTTTGTTTTTTTTTGCTTGACCCTTTGTTTAGTTTGTTGTTTGGTTTATTCTCAGTGATTTGATCATGAGTTTTTTTTTATGGTATTTATTAGGGTAACTTTTGAGTTTCTCACACCCTGTGGGTGAAAGTTACACCTTCAGGGTGAACTATTTCCTTTCACCTCTTTGACTCAGGTTCTGTGACTACAGTCATTAGAACAAACAACATTTTGTCCATTGCACGGTACACACCTGGTATCACATTTCCTGTGAAAACCAGTCAGATTTGTCTGTGTGTGTGCTGATTTGTTTATTCTGGAGCCCTAGTGTGTGCTGATGTCAGTATGTGACAAAATGGATGGATATCTAAAATGGATGGATAAAGAAATGGATGGATGGATGGATGGATGAAACAAAAATAGAATGGATGGGTGGATGGAGGGATGAACAAAAAATAGGATGGATGGGTGGGTGGATGGATAGATGAAAATAAAAAAAGGAAGTGTAAATGGATATATGGGTGGGTGGATAGATGGATGATAAATGGATGGATGAATGGAACAAGAAATGGATAGGTAGATGGATAAATGGATGGATGAAAAAGGAATGATGGATGATAAATGGTTGGATGCAAAAATGAATGGATGGGAAATGGATGAATGGATGGATGAAAAAGACATGAATGGATGTTTGAAAAAAGAAATGGATGGATGAAAAAAGAATTGGATGGATGAAACAAATCGGATGGATGGGTGGATAGATAGATGAAAAAATGGATGTGTAAATGGATGAATGGATGAAAAAGAAACTGATATATGGGTGGATAGGTAGGATGAATAGGTGGATGAAACAAGAAATGGATAGGTAGATGGATAAATGGATGGATGGATGGATGGAGGGAGGGATGGATGGGTGAAACAAGAAATGGATAAATGGATTGATGGATGAAACAAGAAATGGATAGGTAGATGGATGGATGAAACAAGAAATGGATAAATGGATGGATGGATGGATGGATGGATGGATGAAACAAGAAATGGATAGGTAGATGGATGGATGAAACAAGAAATGGATAGGTAGATGGATGGATGGATGGATGAAACAAGAAATGGATAGGTAGATGGATGGATGAAACAAGAAATGGATAAATGGATGGATGGATGGATGGATGGATGGATGGATGGATGAAACAAGAAATGGATAGGTGGATGGATGGATGAAATGAGAAATGGATAGGTAGATGGATGGATGGATGGATGGATGGATGGATGAAACAAGAAATGGATAGGTGGATGGATGGATGGATGGATGGATGGATGAAACAAGAAATGGATAGGTGGATGGATGGATGAAATGAGAAATGGATAGGTAGATGGATGGATGAAATGAGAAATGGATAGGTAGATGGATGGATGGATGGATGGATGGATGGATAGAACAAGAAATGGGTAGGTAGATGGATGGATGAAACAAGAAATGGATAGGTGGATGGATGGATGAAATGAGAAATGGATAGGTAGATGGATGGATGGATGGATGGATGGATGAAACAAGAAATGGATAGGTGGATGGATGGATGAAATGAGAAATGGATAGGTAGATGGATGGATGAAATGAGAAATGGATAGGTAGATGGATGGATGGATGGATGGATAGAACAAGAAATGGGTAGGTAGATGGATGGATGAAACAAGAAATGGATAGGTAGATTGATAAATAAATGGATGGAAAAAGGAATGTATGGATGATAAATTGTTGGATGGATAAATGAATGGTTGGGAAAGGGATGAATGGATGGATGGATGAAACAAGAAATTGATATGTATGGATAGGTAGGTAGATGGATGGATGATGGATGAAAAAAGGAATGGATGGATAAATGGTTGGGAAATGGGTGAATAGATGCATGGATAAAAAAAATAAATAAATGGATGTTTGAAAAAAGAAATAGATGGATGAAAAAAGAATTGGATAGTTGAATGAATAAGGAAATGGATGGAAGATGGATGGATGTAAAAAGAAAAGACAGGTGCAGATAATGGTGATACATTTTTAGATCTGTCTCTCAGTCTCTAGATATTGCATTCTCTCAGAACCCCCTTCATCCCTCTTTCTCTTTCTCTCTCTCTTGCCCCATCGTGCCGGCATGCGGCCCGTCTCCATGACAACACCTCAGGTCAGCTCTGAGAGGTGGGAGGTAGTTAGTGTGAATTTTTTTGTTGTTGTTTTATTGCCTGTTTCTCTCTCTCCCTCTTTCTGGTCTCTGTGAGACGGCAGCTGTGTGTGACAGCTTCACTAGAGGCTGAAGGTTTCCTCAGTTTGCTTCAAATTCGAGAAAACAATGCAGTAACGCGACGCGGCTCTCCCTCACAGCGTCTTTGTGGTCCGTCTCCCATCAAAAGATGGAGGGGGGAAGCTGTGTCAGCGGCGGTGTTTCTGTTAATGTGAAATGAATGCGTGCGTCTCGAGGGAGAATGCTAATATATGCACGACCATGAACCAGCACGTGTGATGTAGAGGTGCCTAGGGGGTGCCGTTGAAAGCAGGTCCCTCTGTTACTCTTTCTGCTGATCTACGGCATGGCTTTGTGTTTGCACAGAAGCAATAATGTTTAGAAATCCCAGTGGGGCATGAAATAACACTTTTTTTATTCACTTTTTGGTGCATCTGTGATCTAGAAAGTCTTTTGTCCTTTAGTCATAATGTCCTTCAGTCGTTTGACACGTTCCTCAGTCATTTCCTTTGTCAGATCAGAGTTCTTCTTGTAACAGTGGGATTGTTTTTTACAGTGTCCACACCATTCTGAGCTGCTGACGTCTGGTTGGAACTACAGGATCTGCTCTTTCTTACAGTCTGAACGGGTAAGATGTGGCTCACTGCATTTTTTCATTTGTATGCGTTTTCACTGACTTTTTGATGTAGTGATTGTAATTCAGTGGCTGTTTCTTTTCAGACAGAGAGAGGAACAGAGTAGAGACATGAAAAGAAAAAAGATGAAAAAGAATGATTGATAAGTTTGGATTTATGACACATATCCCTCCTCATTTCACCATGAGAACTAAAAACTGTTACTGAAACTGAAAGAAATTAGCATATTTTGGCCGCTTACACACACTGCTGTGCTGACAGATTGTTACCATGTTGAAAGCTGTGAAATGTGTCTGATCTCTCTTATACTCTGTGATTAGGTTGTTTGTGCAGTTGTGTTCTTTTGCATGCTTTTTTTTTATTATACACTAAAATAGATTTTGTATATAAATTGTAAAAAATCATAGTTCACCCAAAAATGAAACAATTATGTTGATTCACAAAATGAAAACATTTTGAACACTGTTTTCCTTCAATAACAAGACTGGGCACTGGCTCTTTAAAAGCTTTAAAAGGACCCAAAAGAATTATAAGTATCATAAAAGTGGACTTCTGAATTCATACTGTATGATAACTTAGGTTACGTTAGGTTAGGAACTGAATCATTCATGAAAACAAATCATTCAGACGAGTTTTTGAAGTGAATCAGTTGATTGAAAAGATCTGGAAAGAACTATTTGTTTGTGAATCGGGCATCACTACTTCTTGCAAAATTAGCATGGATGCCAAGTCAATATAAATTTCAATTTGTTCCTCTCAACACATGCAGTCATATGGATTACTTTTATGATAATCTGATGGTGTTTACTGCTTTTGGGTCATTTTGAGTCCAAATTTGTTGTAATTGCATGGAAATGTGTGACAGGATTTCTCAATCTGCGTTCCACAGAAGAAAGTAAGTCATATGGATTTGGTTTGTGGCAACATTTTTGTGTGGACTATTTTTAACTTTCATTTTGAGGGATCTGAAACCAAAATAATAAATAAATTAAGATGCAAGGTAGTAGCTAAAAGTGTGAAGTATACAAAAACACATAGTAAGATCAAATGTACACATTGTAGGGGGAATAAAACTTGAAAGTGCTGATCAGTTTTTATGCTGAACCTGCAGTTGAAGCTTACATATGCTGCTTCTGTCATCCAAAGCGTTCGATTCTGCCTCTGAGGGCACAAACCGGGCTGTCAGCAGTGTTAGGCAACAAGTGAGACACTTCCTACAAAAAAAGCCAATGGATCAGAAAAGCCTTATATAATCTAATCTGATTTAATTCAGGGAAATTCACCATAGCAAATATGATGAATCTGTAGAATAAATAATGACAAATCTGATTGAGTTCTGTTGAGATTATCCAGAATCCTTCATATTCCTGCCATGACTAATGTGTTAAAAACACACTACATACTTGACTTCTTGCTGTAGGAATGCAGTTGATAGTGGTTCAAAGGAGTGGCATGGGTTGAATATGTTTTACATGCTTCAGACACTGATAATATGATTAAAACTGTGTTTTAAAGATTTAACTTGAAATGAATTTGAATGTGATTTTTCCCTAATGATGATCCCTGCTGTGCTCAGACATTACTGAGAGCGTCTGTCCCCGTTAGAGCAGATATGCAGACGGTGTTCTCTAGAGCTCAGCTGTGTTTAGTAGAAAAGAGCAGATAGAAACAGACAGTGATCTTGTGCCATGATGATGATGCTGTTGGGCAGTTGTTTTTATGACGTATAATGCTGTCAACATTTGTTTGTTTGTGTGGACTGAGACACATTTTGTGATATATTTGCATGGTGATTTTTCAGTCTGACTTAAAATAATAGTTGAATGTCATTATTTACTCACCCTCATGTCATTTGAAACCTGAATGACTTGCAATACTTTCTTCATTGGAACACAAAAGCAGAATGTTCATGCTTCTCTTTTCCATAAAAGTGAATGGTGACCAGGGCAAGCAAGCCTGATTTTCAGTGAATAACTACCTCAAGCATCATAAAAGCAGTCAACTTGTACACTATATTCCAAGTATTTTTTAATTATTTATTTATTTGTTTGTGAACTATCCCTTTAATATTTGCCTGCAATGCAGATTTGAACTCTAGCTTTATAACTACAGCTAAATGTATTGCTTGAGAATTCTGTTCCTGCTCCACAAAAGGATTAGATGACAACTATTACATCATAGAGCATTTTGAACTCTGTAATGGCAGTGATATCGGCACATACTGTAAAATCTCCTTTTTACCCACATACAGCATGTGGACAGATGACCACAGTTTATCCGAGTGCCGAACAGATGGAACAGAGAGAGCAGTGTGCCAACCCATCCTTTCCTTCTGTATTCTCTAAAATAAACTGTCAAAAGAGATAATAGAAAATTGCATAGAAACAGAATAGTGAATGAATGAATTAATACATTTTATTATTAAATGTATTATTTAAAAATAAAGTATGAAAAAAAAAAAAAAAGAATTGGTAGTAAACTGGTAGCATATTTTTAAATTCGTAATTAAAGGTGCCCAAGAATGCTTTTTCACAAGATGTAATATAAGTCTAAGGTGTCTCCTGAATGTGTCTGTGAAGTTTCAGCTCAAAATAACCCATAGATTTTTATTTTTTTATTTTTTTAACTGCCTATTTTGGGCCATCATTAACTATACACTGATTTTGGCAGCGCGCCGCCCCTTTAATTCGCCAGCTCCCTGCCACACGAGCTCTCGACTATAATACAGCGCGTTTACAAAGTTCAAACAGCTAATATAACCCTCAAATGGATCTTTACAAGATGTTCATCATGCATGCTGTATGCATGCTTCGAATTATGTGAGTAAAGTATTTATTTTGATGTTTACGTTTGATTCTGAATGAGTTTGATGGTGCTCTGTGGCTAATGGCTATTGCTACACTGTTGGAGAGATTTATAAAGAATGAATTTGTGTTTATGCATTATACAGACTGCAAGTGTTTAAAAATGAAAATAGCGACGGCTCTTGTCTCTGTGAATACAGTAAGAAACGATGGTAACTTTAACAACATTTAACAGTACGTTAGCAACATGCTAATGAAACATTTAGAAAGAAATAATAAATAAAAAATATCATGATATCATGGATCATGGATCATGTCACTTATTATTGCTACATCTGCCATTTTTCGCTGTTGTTCTTGCTTGCTTACCTTGTCTGTGCACCGATCCAGACGTTAATACTGCCTTTACTTGTCTAATGCCTTGAACATGGGCTGGCATATATGCAAATATTGGGGTCATAAATATTAATGATCCCAACTGTTACGTAACAGTCGGTGTTATGTTGAGATTCACGTGTTTTCCAGAAGTCTTTTAAATAAATGAGATTTACATAAGAAGGAGGAAGCAATGGGGTTTGAAACTCATTGTATGTATTTTCCATGTACTGAACTCTTGTTATTTAACTATGCCCAGGTAAATTCAAATTTTTATTCTAGGGCACCTTTAAAACAAATGAATTAATAACATCCGGTTCTCTGTCATTTCCTCCAGTATTCTGAAATAGAATAGTATATATATATATATATATATATATATATATATATATATATATATATATATATATATATATATATATATATATATATATATATATATATATATATATATATATATATATATATATAATAATCTCTCCTAGTTATTCATTCTGTTGAATAACTTAGCAGGTTATGCACATAGATATTTATTTATTATCTGTACAATTAATTAATGTATTTAAATTAAGGTATGATATATCATAAATTTTACTGTTTTTTTAGGGGTGTAATGGTACATGTATTTGTCCTGAACCGTCACTGTATGGATGTCACGGTTTAGTGCATACAGTCAGACAATGAATACATTCAGTCACAGGTGATCCACACTCCGATCCAGAAGGGAGTTTGATTTGACAGGCGATCTAAGCAATCATAACGCCAAATCCGCTGTTTTGTCTGGAAAAGCAGTCAGGGGAGTTAGTAGATTAACGTCAGTGGACTTGAACTTGAAAAATGGTGCGTACTGATGTCTTTCCGCAGTTATAACAACATTCCTTCTGATGTTCATTAATGTTTATTTGATGCTATAAATTAACTAGTAGGAAAAGATGATCGGTTCACGAGCCGCTTGAACTGAGGTGCTACAACAATCTATCACGACACATTAAAGAGCCACAAAACGGTATTTATTGTTTAAATTTCTTTTAAAAATGACAAAATTTGAGACTTTCATATCAAAAGTAACCTGCTCTGTCTTCTCTGTCAGTTATTTTCAATTAACAGTACTTTACTAGTTACTTGAAAAAAGTAATTTGATTACGTAACTCAAGTTACTTTTAATGCATTACCCCCAACACTGAGAACCACCATAGCAAAAATAATTCACATTCAAACCATGCTGGAACCATAGAAATGCTTCTTTCACTGCTTTGACCTTCTTGTCATCTTTCTAGAGTCATCATGTCTGGTCATTGAGACCCCCCCCCCCCCCCCCCAACCCTCACTGTGTTTCTCCAGAATACAAATAAGTCTGGTTTACAGTATTGTGGCCTCTCTTAGAGGAGGTCTTTTATGAAATGCGTGACCCACCATCTCAGTATCTCATCACTGATGAGAAGAGAGTATAGATTTTACACAAGTGGACAGCACTGAGGCAGATTATATAGTCTGATCAACAGATTGCAGGACATTTGAGAGCTCCTTTACGGTCAGTGTTGAATAAAACATAACGTTCCCCCTGTTATAGTCACACATGTGCTCAGGGAAAAGCACTGCAGGAATGAAGTCAGACTTATGACTCGCAGCCTTGAGGAACCATTGAGTCATTTCTGGACATTCCCGGCTGCTTTTTAAATAATTAATGCTTTGTAGTAGTTTCTGAAGGCTTGACAAAAAGTACTCTGTCTCTGTCTTCAGTATATTTTAGTCTGAGATTCACTTTGATTATATTGAGATCATTTTTTTTTTAACCTAGAAGGGTAATTTTGCTCTAGTAAGGTAATTTTAGACTTTGTGTGCTCCACATTCTCCTGAGTTTTGTGATTACAATGCAAGTGACTGGTATTTACCTGAATGAGAAACTTGAAAAACAGGCCCTCACAGGAAGCTTTTATTACTCTAGAGTCTAGACTATCTTTCCCCTGTGAAATCATGTGATTTTGATTGAAGCTGCCCTAGGTCTAATAGAGTATGAGTTAAAAGCAATGTGAAACACATGCACCTTTACATCTGAGTTCTTCTTAGATTTTTAGAGTGTGTTCTTTATATTTGAAGAGAATAGTTCTGCTCAGAGTTGTTCGGGTCACACTGTATTTTCAGCCTAACTGAACTATAAACAGCATAAAGCAACAATACAGTTTGTGAGTTGCCAGACAGGAGCGTGCTGACAATCAGCAACTTCCCAAAGCTCAGGAGAGAAAGAAAGCTCTCCCATTCTGCTGACAATGCAAGAACAAGTGACCCTTTAGCTGTGGATAACCTCATACGACCACAGTTAAATGAAGTTAGCTCATTTATTTAGATAGTAACGCTATGCTAAACCCTGGCAGGGAACTTCTAAAACAATAGGCGTGGTGGTTTAGCATTGTCTTGCTTCCGAAAGCGTCAGTTGTTGGTTTTCAAACATAACAACGAGGTAATGGCAGACAAACTGCCAACGGAGCACTTCAATAAGAACAGTTAAATGTTTGTAAGCTTATACTGTGCAACTGACAGCTAAATATGACTTTCAAAAGGCAAATTAGTTTGTTGTGTCATATAGTGTTAGCATCTGAAATTAAATGCATGCTGTGAAACCAGCTCAGTTTGTTCAGACGGATAACTGAATCACTTTCCTTGACTTATTGATTCTTCTTCATTTGTGCTCTTGCAAATGAGTCAAAGCAATGTTTTCCAAAAACCGATCGAGTAAACAGGGATTTGATTGGCCCAGAGGCACTTTGTGAATTAAAATGCGAAACAAAACAGCATATTGTCTAGAGAACACATATTAGCTGGTAAACAAACATTAACCCTTTAAAAACGGCAAAAGCTTTTAGCAAAAAGCTGCTGTATCATCTGTTTCTCCACTGTTTTTATCTAATTCCCTCTGTATGGGCTTCAGACTTTGGTGTGAAAAGAGACATTTAATCATGTCCCCTCTCGTTTGGCCTGAAGGCATCCTGTGCTAAAGTAAAGAGCGGTTCATTCTTTTCAGTCTCCAATGACAGAGGAGAGCTGTTGAGAGGGCTTCTCTCAGTAGTGTCCTCTCCTTGGATTTACATTAAAAAGATGGATGGGTTTGGCTGCGTTTTGTGTGTCTTATAATAGGCATGTGTGTGTAATAAGTGTGTTGCCATGGACACGGAGTGATCGTTAAATTAGCAGCCCGGTTCGGTCTCTTGACTCAGGTCTTCTTCAGAGTGAAGGAGCTGTTGAGAAGAACTTGTATTATCAGAGGAAATAAGTTTCCCATGTACTCTTTCTGAGAGTGCATTTTCCAGATGGCAGTGAACTATAAAAAAAAAGAAAGCTTGCAAATACAGTACTTAATTTTGCCAGTTAAAGTACTTTTAAAAGGGTGATTTAAAAAAACAACAACTTTTTATTAAATTATTTTTAATCATTTATGTATTTCTGAGGTCAACTTGTTATGATAGTCAAGGCTTGTTTTGAGTTCTGAAAAGTTTTAAAGGGGTACTTCACTGCTAAAAGGGGCATTTAAAAAAAAACAACTTGGCTGCCTATGCACTAGAAATGCAGAACCATTTTAAAAATTGGTGCTACCTGACTAGAGAAACAAAGAAAAAAGGCTGTTGTCTTCCCTTTCACTCATAATGCACTGGACATGTTGCCTTCTAAGGCCACTTCCATCAGTCTGCTTTACACTTGACCAGAGTCAAATACTGCCTTGCTTTAGTAGGAAATACTTCTTAGAAAACATTTAGTCATGGTGTCAACGTGTTTTGTTTCCGGGTGCTAGAATTCATAGAGTAAACATTTAGCGGGAGTGAGTTACTTTCGGTTTCCATTGAAGGATGTATTTGATGCGTTGTAGGCAGTGGCTAAAGGATGCAAAGAATTGTAAATATGGAGAGAACGCAATGAATGAAAATCTGAAAAACCTCTGTATTTTGCAGTTAGCATTTCCAACTGAATGACTACGAACACAGTGTTTTAAATGCAAGCTCGTTTCCGCCAAAGAATCAAACAATTTAAAAGAAAAATTGTTACTTTTTATCTAACAATTCTTACTTTTTTTCCCCTCAGAATTACAAGATATAAACTTGCAATTGCGAGTAAAAATGTCAGAATTGCGAGATATAAACTAGCAATTGTGAGTTTAATACTAATTGCGGGATATAAACTCGAGAAATAAACTCGCAATTATGACTTTTTATATAGTCTATATCTTGCAATTCTGACTTTTTTTCTCACAATTTAGTATATATTTTGCAATTCAGACTTATTTTCTCGCAATTGTGAGTTTATATCTCGCAATTCTGACTTTTCTCAGAATTGTGAGATATAAACCCGCAATTGCGAGTTATAAAGTCCAGTTCTGAGGGAAAAAAAGACTTGACTTTTTTTTTTCTCAGAATTGCGAATTTATAGCTCACAGTTCTGACTTTATAACACACAATTATGACTTTATAACTTGCATTTACAAGTTTATGACATGCAATTGTTCATTTACATATCGTATACTGCCGACATTGTACCAGTACAAAGCAGGTTAAAAATTGGCAAAGTTAGGCTAAGTTGCGACCCAACAAATTACCAAAATAGTTTATTGTATATAATTAAACAGGAATTATTAATTTGACATAAACTGAATAGGCTCAAATGACTATTATAAGAAAGCTGACATTATATTACATAGTATTTTCTCTTTTTTTAGTTTTTTTTTTGTTTTGTTTTGTAAGTTGTTGTATTTTTTTGTTTTGTGTTGTTTTGATGAACCACTGACTTTGAGTGTTTACATCAGTGTATCCAGTTTTTACATTTCTAAATCTAAAGAAATAATTGAAATGACAAATTTGAATTTTGTCTTGTAAAGTGCTTCTTTAGGCTTTAGGCAGTGTGTCTGTAATGTTGAATAAGTTCACACTTTCACTTTTCATGAAGTGTCACTAATAATATTGGTCTGAGTTTATTTTGTGTCTCATTCTCATGGTAATATCCAGCCCTCCTCAGTACACACACTCTGAAAGACCCGAAATGGACATTCTGTCGATGGTTCTCACACTTCTGTGGCCTTGTACAAGTTTCATTAAAGGGATTCATGTAATTACAGTATTCTTAGAACTAGACATTTCAGTAGAAAAAGCAAACATTCTTGACTAAGGTATGGTAACGGACTAAAGGTTTGTTTAAAACATAGTTTAAATAGCGAGAAACAAACTCAAATACGAAAAAGACAGTTTGGCAACAAGGACTTCTGATCTTTCCCTTCTCGTGGAAGAGAATAACCACTTGTCAACACAAACAACAAGTGAACCAAACCTGCAAAAGGCAGCAGTAGGATGTGGTCAAAACAAACTCATATGAATTAAGTCCTTTTGACTGTACGGTATGGTCTCTGTTCACTTTTTACAGTAGAAGTACATTCATATGTAAATTATATCATTCATTTGCATATATTCTTCTAAATTTATGCAGGGATTATGCTGGGATGAATACTAAAATAGACTGGTTTTGGAAAAGCCTGTGGCAAAATTTCTCTTGCTGGAAGTGAATTTGCATAATGACTCATAGATAATAACACAAGTTATGTGAATGTCTCTAAATATAACATATTTGGATATTTATTTGGACATTTATGGAAAATTGTTGATAAAAAGGTTGACTCTGGCTTTTTAGTGACACATATTCCCTTTAGTGTATTTATCTTTTTTGCCCATCCAGGGTGGTCTTCATCCAATAAAGAGGCCTTTAGCCAAGTTGATCCAGAAAAGGGGCCTCCGAAGCCCTGCTGCCCTAGATTGAGATCCAACTTTTAGGACAGATGCCTGTGCCTTTAGTCCTTCATCCAAGCAATCTTGCCATCTCCATCTCTGTTGGTTCTGTCATGATATGAATGACTCAGCACAGTATCTAAATCAGTTTTTTTTCTGTTCTAGAGACCAGGATGTTACCCAAAACATCCCTCTGAGCTATTATTTAAAAAGCCACTATTTAAAAGCAGACAAACTTTATTATTTATATTAAAATAAATATTTATATTTAATAATTATTACATAAAAGATAGTATATTAAAACTGTATTATGAATTTTGAGCCTTGCTGCAGTCTATCTCATGACATTTTCCAATCTCTTCCCCCGTTTCCTGTCTTTACTCACTCTCCTTTTTAACAAAAGTGGCTTAAGGCCAAAGAAAAAAAACAAATCTGAGAGCTATTATGAAAATATATGTAAAAATGAAGAGATGTAATTGAATTTTTCATTAGTTTGTCTTGATTCGGTTAATTTGACCAGAATGTTAATAGCCTGAATTCGGGGACAACATCTGTTGGTTAATTCATTCAGTCATAAATCATGAATTATTGCCAGAGAATTTAATGATTAGAAATGATGATGTTTGTGCTATGCAAATTTGTAATTCAGACATGACTGCAACATCTCTACCATATGCCAACACAGACATGAATCTTTATGAATTTTCTTAATGGCTCTGTTTACACCTGGTATTAAAATGCGTTTTGGTCGATCGGATCACAAGTAGACGATGCTAAATACAGCTGAAAACTTTAGACCACTTCCACAAGAAGTCAAAAACGACCAGATTGCTTTCATAGTGTAAACGCTCATGTGGTCGAATGTGTTCGAATGACCACAAAAGACCACATACTCTCTGCCTACTGACCTAACGGTAAACATTATGGAAAGTGCGCTAGCCGGGCAGGATTAAACTTTGTCGGCTGAAAAAAGATGAAATACCTACCAAGCACAATGTTCTCTCACCATTCCTGATTTCTAACATGCACTGACTACGTTCAGAGTGGTCTTGCGGCTATTTTTCATTTCTGCTCTCCGTGTTTTTTTCCGTTGTCTCCAATTGCATTCATATGTAAATTGCGTGAGCTTATTTCGTCTATTAGAGAGAAAGATCTGAAAAATGTCATACATTTACCCACCCATAGACCCTCTCCTCGAAGAAATCAGGACAGAAGTGGTTGAAAGTGGACAAAAGAGACAGAATAAAACACCAGGTAAACGTGAATGTTTGTCCCTCATCTACTTTTGATCTGATCAACCAAAACATCTTAATACCAGGTGTAAACAGGGCCTGTGTTACATCTTATACTCTCATAAAAGGCACAGATGACATTGCATACTACTTTTTTTCACTGATTCTTATATTCAAGAATAACTAGTCAAGTTAAGCTGATTGCAACAGGAAATATGATTGACAGTTTCCATTTAAAACATTGTCACTGTCACTCTCTCTACTGCAGCTGACCGGTTCAGGTTTTTCCAAAGGGCGCTTGAGCACATACTGTCACCATAGCAGCCATCAGACACGCTGTGTCTGAAATACTGAAAATGTGCTCAATCTACTTGTCTTTGTGTGTTTGAGGGAGTCTTGCCTTTTTCTTCAGCCAGAAAATGTGCTAAAAGGTCCTTGAGTTTCTTTATTCACATCTGTCATTTTGACTGTATTCAGTATTTTACTTTTAAATACTTTCCTATCCACACATTTTATTGTTTTGTCTTAGTTTTGTCTTTGTTGTTTTGTGATTTGTTTTGTTTTGTTTTGTTTTGTTTTGTTTTGTTTTGTTTTGTTTTGTTTTGTTTTGTTTTGTTTTGTTTTGTTTTGTTTTGTTTTGTTTTGTTTTTTTGTTTTTTGTTTTTTGTTTTGTCCTGGTTCATGACACACCATGTTTGATTATGTATTTTTAAATAAAATTAGATTTCTCTTATGGCATCTTAAAGAGTTTTTGTAGGCCTTTTAGATCATGAATTAATATAAATAAATAAATTTAATATTTTTATTTTCCTATCCACACATTTTATTGTTTTGTCTTTTTTTTTTTTTTTTTGTCCTGGTTCATGACCCACCATGTTTGATTATGCCTTTTAAATAACATTTTATTTCTCTTATGGCATCTTAAAGAGTTTTTGTAGGCCTTTTAGATCATGAATTAATATAAATAAATTAATTTTAATATTTTTATTTTCCTATCCATACATTTTTTTGTAATGTGACTAGACTGTTAAATCAGGGTCTCCTAAAGACTTGCCTTAACCTGAAGAGCATTGCATTTTTAAACCATATCCAAGCAACTGGCCTTTACTGTAGATTTATCACAGCCTAAAATGTATCTAGGTACCCCGTCCTGAATCAGAGAAACTTGATATAGATTCCAGATCAGGATGATGCTCACAGTGCTTGTGATATCCAAAAGAACCTGTCTCTATCGAGAATGTCTGAAACCTTCACCTTGAGATACATTTTTTTGCTCTACAGAATCATGCACCTTTTCTCTCTCTCACTTTCTCTCTCTTTAGCTGTATGACTCCGTCAAGGTTTCTGAGCTCATGAATTATGCAAAGCAGAGCCCATTTTCCTGACACAGCCTGCTACACAGCAGAATCACTCAGATAGCACTCTCTTCACCTACCGGCAGGAACCACCAATGCTAGCTCACTTCTCTGACACATTATACTCCTTCCTCACTGAAAACATTGCAGTCACTCATCCATCATAATCATGATGTGTTTTACAGTTTCTTGTGTATACATGTTTATGCCACATTAAAAGGTTTGGAAACTCATGTTATAGCTTATATTAAGAGTCTCAATCAATTTGGTTTTGTTTTGTTTAGATCGTGAATTAATATAAATTAATATATCTAATAAGTTGATATATTTATTTTCCTATACACATTATTTTATTTTATTTTGTTTTATGTTGTCTTCTGAAAGGCATTGCATTTTTAAACCACATTTTGCTTTTAACCATCTGAAAGAATGTGCTTCATAAATTTCTATTCAGTGCATGCAAAAAGCTGAACAATAAAACAAAAGGCTTTCTGGAGCAGGAAAGGCATTTGTCCTTTTTTTTTTTTTTTTTGGTCTCTTAACCCACCTCTGAAGAACCAGACAGCAGGCTGTGTAATTTTGTGCTTCAGCCATGTGTATTGACATCCATATGCCAGTGCTGAGGGTGCTGCCATCACAGCATCCTAGTCTCTTCCAGCTGAGTGCCCTCACATGTCTCTGTGTACGTCAGGACGATCGGAGGCCACACGAGCTGTCCGTCTCCAGCATGGATTCCCTAATAAAGATCTTGCCATCTGTTTAAGCTTTTACTAGCATAAAAGGTAATTGTTTTTGTATCTGTTTTCTCTTTCAGACTCACTGGCTAGTCTTGGATGCCCCTGTACTGCATGTTTGAATGGTCACATTGAGTGCGAATCACAAGGCCCAGTTGCTTTGACCTGGAGGGGAAGGATTTTCATGTAACGCACCCTGCCATGGACAGGAAGAGGAGTTGCACGCTCTGTGAAGGAGCTGTGATGCTGCTGCTGCTGGGTCACATGACCACTGGATTAGAAGTGCCTCTAGATCGTGAGTATTGCGCAGTGACCAAAATTAAATCTGATGGGATGTAATAAAATGTAATAATTCCCACAAATATAGATTTAATTTGACAGCGATGCACAAAAAAAGCTGCCTAACCTATTTTAGAATTAGTTCACTAAGTCAAGATGTGTGATTGACATGGAGATCTTGTCTTTAGACAAGATTAGAAATAAAATTAAAGGGGTCATGACATGACATGAAATCAAATTTACCTTAATCTTTTGACATAAAAGAGGTCTTGTAATATTAGAACATCCTGCAAGTTTCATGGCTTAAAACATCCTCATTATAAACAAATCATTTATTTAATCAAGTTCCAAAAATGGCTCGTTTGAATATTGTGGGATTTGTGATGTCACACAGGCAAACACATTTGCATATGACTGCCTCCAGAGCAAGACATTGACGAATAGTTATACATCATCGCACCATAGGCCCCGCCCACTGGCATTCAGTTGCTTAACAGCTGACATTTGCCTACAATGGATGTGAGCTTCGCGTCAAATGCAAATAGATCCCATTATGATCACTGATGCTGTCTACACTGGACACAGTATACAGATGTGCATTCAGTTTCTGATGTACTCCACACACAGGGCTTGACATTGCGAGCATTTCACTTGCATAAACAACTAAAAATAGATGTGTGCGAACTGTAAAATGTATTTAGGAGCATGCAAATTAAAAATGTCCCTCAATTTTTTTTAAATTCAATAACAAACGTCTTAATTATGATTTTAAAAGGTCTTAAAGGTCCCGTTTTTCGTGGTTTTTTGAAGCTTTGATTGTGTTTATAGTGTGCAATATAACATGTTCATGTTTCGCGTGTAAAAAAACACAGTATTTTTCACATAATTTACTTATCTGTATACTGCTGTTTCCACTGTCATAACGGCTGATGACTTCCTTGTTCTATGAAGTCCCTCCTGCAGAAATACGCAACGAGTTCTGATTGTGCCAGCGGTTCGTTCCTGTGTTGTGATTCGACAGCAGCTTAGCGCTCCTTGCCCGGAAAGAACACGCCTCTTACCATAACATGTGCTGCACATAGTTTTACATGTGGATTATTGTGGTGTTGTGCCGAATGAACACAAAAGACAATAATTCCCGAGAGACTGAACTATTTAATCTCCACAAGCAGCGACAGAAAATGTACAACGTTAGCACTCACTCAGAAGAGTACCTCATACGGAAAACAGCCGTAACCATTGATCTCTAAGTACAGCGTCCCTGGGAAGGCCAAACAAAGGTGATTGGACTGCGGGACGAAAATAACAGCGTTTCGACGACATGGTGACAAACACACTCTACAAACGCAACTCTTGCTCTTCTCCGTGGGTGCAAAACAAGACCACGCCCCCTTTTTTGTGTATTCCTGTGGGCGGAGGTTAGTCAAAAAACTGTTTTAGTGACGTCATTAAAGAAGGAAGTAGAGGGATGTAGTCCAAACTGGCCGTTCGATGTAGGCGACTTCTGTTAAATAAAATATCTCGCTTGGCATTGAACTTTGAGCTTTAAAATTTTACAGATTTTATTTATACTCTAACAACAACATTACACACTAACTAAAGTTTGAAACATGGGATCACGAAGAACGGGACCTTTAAATTTGGCAATGGGAAAAAACAGGAATCAAGAAACAGCCTAATGTTATTATTAATCTTCCAAAGGATATGATTTCATTTAAAAAATAGAAGCGCTGCACATTTTAAAGTCAAAACGAGGTGCTGTTGTGCATTCAACAGGCTCGCGGTTTCAGTTCGCAATAAATGAATAACGAGCATTTATGCGACGCATTTGCTTATGAACTACTGTTGATGAAATTATGTTTACTTCAAGGTGTTTGTATTGTAATGTCAACGGTTGTAAGAGAGCATATTTTATCTCCATCATCTGTTTGAATAAAGCATTTCAAAATAAGAGTCCTGGTGTATTTTGTTTATGATGTAAAGCCCCACAATATGCATAAATATTTTTTTTTTTGATTGCGCTCCTTAATTTTTCAACATAGGAGCATGCAATATCGAGTGGGTGTTGATACTGTTTCCTATGCAATGACGTTAGCCAATCATAACAGTGGCTGTTTACTGACAGGGCCTTAAAGGTACAATTTGTGATATTTTTTTCCGCTAGAGGTCGCTAGAAGCCTATTCAAAACAAAGGCGTAGTTTGATGACGTCAAGTTTTAGAGCGGAAACTTGGGACATGTGGTCTCCATCTCAACGGGCGGTGGAAAAGAATAGGGATTGGAGTCTGGAAGAACTCATGTTCGTGGATGCGATTATTAACGTTACTGTAGTATGAAGCAGAGCAGGACCGAGTGTTGCGGGAGCTGAACGAGCAGCGGGACTTTCATTATGACACAGTCGCCGGCGCCGCTTCCGCTTTTCCGGTCATGAGTTTACGGGAGCTGTCCTTGTCGACAGAACCAGCGGCAGATGGTAAACAGTAATTATGTTACATAAATAAGTAACACAATCCACCATAAAACGTGCAAGAAGTAAATAAGGAACTGCTTGAAGCGAACTAGTGGTTTGCTGGACGCTAGACTCTACTTCCGTATTGCTCCACGGCACTGTTGTCATGTGGTTTCTACGTCAGTAAAGGCGGTAACAAAGGGTAACCGATGTCATTGACAGGCGACTGCACTGCCCCGTGTCACTGTTTAGAATGGGAATTTTCTCATGATTTATAAGTAGTTGAAAACATTAGAGATATTGTTAGTAATCAGCTGGACAAAATATGTAACACTAGCCTAGTGGTTTTTGGATATTTTACTGCAAAAATTTTACATATTGTACCTTTAAGAAGCTGCCCCTTAAAAACTTTATTAACATCATAAGTAAACCTCAAGGAATAAAATAATAAAAAAATCAATGTCATGACCCCTTTAAAGATTGTTAATCTAGTTTCATTAAAAAATATTCACAAAAAAAATACTAAAATATTATAAAAATGGAAATGCACTTGAGTATGTCACTGTGAGTCCTCGCAGTGTGTTTATCTTTTCTCAGCTGCTGCTCTCTAGAGATGTGTTTCCCCTTTTACATACTGACAGTGTGTTAAGTCAGCATCACTACTGTGTAAGCAGAGTATACAAGGACTTTTAGAGAGCATTAGTCATTCTCCCTCCATCTTTCTATTTCTATCACTCTGTCTGTGGCTGTGATAATCAACTACATGCGAATAGTTTGGGGTCAGTAAGATTTTTTTAAAGAAATTAATACTTTTTTCAGCAATGATGCATTAAATTGATCAAAAGTGACAGTAAAGACATGTATAATGTTACAAAAGATTGCATAAGTAAGAGTGAAGCATCTTTTTAATGATAATGTAGTTTGTCTTCTTACTCTCAGAATTCAATTTAACATTCTTTGTTTTACAATCTTTGGAGTCTGTAATGCATGAAGCACCCTTGTCAGGGTGGTAAAGCCAATGAATCATCGACAAACAATCAGCATCATCCCAACTGCATTAGAACAATGAAATGGCATGAGAGTTGCATGATGGGTAACGAGTGCCCAACACACCTCCGGAAGTTTCTTTGAGGGAACATGATTTTGCTGGATCTTCTCTTCTCTCTTCTTCTCTTACACTAATTTGAACTCTTTTACTCTCTGCTTATGTATTTCCTGATTCATTTGGACAAAAAAGCTAAAGTTCTGGAGGGATGTAAGTCTGGGCACTTTTGCTGTGAAATTTGTTGTGAATTAGATCTACTGTAACTTTCTTTTGCTTTCTTCCGTTTGAAGTGTTTATGATTTTGATATGCATATTAACTTCTTATATCTTTTATTAAACATTTAATGATCCTACTATAAAGCTTTATGTAAATTATAGCTATGATCTGTCATGCCAGCAAGAACTTTCATTACAGTTTGTGCTGCATGCTGCATGCTCTTTGGTTGTTTGTCTCTCTGGGTTTTGTTACATTGATAAACTAAAGCTGGGCACATTTATATTTTTAGATATTTTCTTGCGGAATCAGTTTCTGCAAAGGTGGTGCATCTGTGCTGGTTTGTGCCAAGGTGTGTGTGTGTGTGTGTGTGTGTGTGTGTGTGTGTGTGTGTGTGTGTGTGTGTGTGTGTGTGTGTGTGTGTGTGTGTGTGAAATAGAAATGCATGTCTTCACGCTGGTTTCTGTGCTTCAGTGCCTCAGCCTCCCACAATAACTCATCAGTCCCCCAAGGATTACATCATCGACCCTCGGGAGAACATCATTATCCACTGCGAAGCGAAAGGAAAGCCTCATCCCAGGTGGGTGTCACTTTGAATCACCATGGTTACCACTACTGCAGATTCCACTGCTGTGGATGGATGCTTGGTGCTTAACACCTACCAAACTTTTCTTCAGACATTATGCAGGTCTTTAAATGGTGGCTATTGTGTCATCGGTTAGTTATTTGTTATTTTATTTATTTCAAGGAGGTATTAGGCTGAAAGTCCAAGCTGCTCTTTTCCATACAACAAAAGTGTGTGGCAATTTACACTGCCAAACACCTTAAAGGGGACCTATTATGCCCCTTTCTGTCTCTGGTGTCTCCAGAATGTGTCTGTGAAGTTTCAGCTCAAAATACCCCGCATATCATTTATTAAAGGTGCCGTAGAATGAAAAATTGAATTTACCTTGGCATAGTTGAATAACAAGAGTTCAGTACATGGAAATGACATACAATGAGTCTCAAACTCCATTGTTTACTCCTCCTTATGTAAATTTGATTTGTTTAAAAGACCTCCGAAGAACAGGCGAATCTCAACATAACACCGACTGTTACATAACTGTCGGGATCATCAATACTGTATGTACGCCCCCAATATTTGCATATGCCAGCCCATGTTCAAGGCATTAGACAAGGCCAGCCAGTATTAACATCTGGATCTGTGCACAGCTGAATCATCAGACTAGGTAAGCAAACAAGGACAATAGCGAAAAATGGCAGATGGAGCAATAATAACTGATATGATGTAAAGATCCATTTTGAGGGTTATATTAGCTGTGTGAACTTTGTTTATGCACTGTTTAAGGCAAGCGCAAGCTCGGGGGCAGGGAGCACGATAATTTAAAGGGGCCGCAGCCTGAATTGGCGCATATTTAATGATGCCCCAAAATAGGCAGTTAAAAAAATGAATAAAAAAAATC
This sequence comes from Chanodichthys erythropterus, assembly GCF_024489055.1. NCBI lineage: Eukaryota > Metazoa > Chordata > Actinopteri > Cypriniformes > Xenocyprididae > Chanodichthys > Chanodichthys erythropterus. The sequence goes on from NC_090228.1 coordinate 11,995,105, forward strand.
GATGGGGTATTTTGAGCTGAAACTTCACAGACACATTCAGGGGACACCTTAGACTTATATTACATCCTTACAGCTTTAACAGCTCACGCTTTGGTTGCTCAACAACAACAAAGTTGGAGAATCTCACGCAGCCAAAATGACAATTGTCAGCCTTACATTGTTCAAACCGGAGTTGGACACTGATGGAGAGACTCAACTTTTAGAACGCAACTGGACATTTCTGAATGATTATTTTATAAATTTATCTACTTGCTGTGGAGTTGATCTTGAATCTTTTGTGCAAATCCAGTGTTAAATTGACCCTTGTTTGTGAAGCAGTCCGGCGTAAAATGATGGTATGGTAACAACACTATACTACAACAACTCTTCCTCTACTCTAAATCAGCCCAACATGGTCTTGCCCCCTTTGTTGTGTGTTCCTGTGGGCAGGGTTTATGTAAATTTTGATGTTTGTGATGTCACCAACCCGAGAGGAAGCTCGTTGTAATCCCTACCAGGGCTGCGTTCAGCCCCGACAATACGTTGCAAACATTGTTTTTTAAATGGAAACAGTGATGTGTTGAGCACCCTGTTCTGATGACGCAAGAGTTGATGAAGTCTGTATAAATACGTGTTTAATACTGCAAAATACGTTCGATGTTACAGTCACTGCTCTTGCCATCCAGAATAAAAGAGAACATCCCAATCGAGTCAGGGGATTTGTGGAAACTTCTAATTATTGTGATCCAACATTTGCCTCGCATTTAAGGATGAAAAGACAAACATTTCAGGTGAAGGATAATCCACTTCTTACCTCCGAGACTGTGTTATGATCTATATTATTTTTATTGTTTGTATTAGGCTTATCATTATTGCTGATCACTGTTGTTGTGCTATGATATTGTAATATTTACCATTATATAATCAGAGGAGTATAGAGTATAGAGGAGTTATTAAAGTGTCACTTCACAATACAACAGCAAAATATATAAGTATAGTATTTTTATGTTACATTAATACCCTTTGTGCGAGCCGTCTCTTTAATACCGTGTGGTTTATATACATCTTGCCACTGATTGGGCTGACATTTCTGACACCAAACAAGAGAAAACGTATCTCAAACCCGTTGCACACTGTTTTTTTTTCAGGAAACATGTCGTTCAACCCGGAAAACGTAGCAAAACGTTGCGCACCGATTTGAGCTTGAACGTGCCCCAGCTGTTGGTTGTAGTCCCTAAAAAGCGATTTTTGTAAAAGAAATGATCTCCCTTTCCATTGAACTTTGAGCATTGTAACTTTGCAGATGTTGTTTATGCTCAAACGGCAATATTACTAAAGTTTAAAAAGTGATTTACAATCCAGTTTTTTTGTATGGAAAAGGGCAGCTTGGACATTCTGTTAAATGTCTCCTTTCATGTTTCACGTAAAATAATAATAATAATAATAAAGATCTGAATGATGTGTGAGGGTGGACAAATTTTAAAGTAGTTTTCATTTTTTTGAACTGTTCCTTTATGCAAACAACTTGATTGACAAGTAAGGAACGATTAATGTTGTTATAAATAAAAATATTGATTGTAACATCACTGTGTGAATGTTGTCGTAATGGATTTTCTCTTTTCACTCTAGCTTTTCATGGACACGTAACGGCACTCATTTTGATGTGGAAAAGGATTCGAAAGTTATTATGAAGCCCAACTCAGGCACTCTGGTCATTGACATCAGCGGAGAGAAAGCAGAGGCGTACGAGGGCGTGTATCAGTGCATCGCCCGCAACGAGCATGGCTCTGCCTTGTCCAGTAACATCGTCATTCGTCAGTCAAGTAAGACAGACCCAACTAAACACAGAGAAAATTGCCACAGGAATGCTTTTTTAATATTTCTCCAGTTGCCTCCTGTCAGTTTTTTTTATTGAGGGTCCATTGCTGTTTCACAGGGTCCCCCTTGTGGTCAAAAGAGAAAAATGAACCAATCACGGTGCAGAGGGGAATGTCTCTAGTTCTGCAGTGCAGACCCCCGGCTGGCCTGCCTCCTCCAATCATCTTCTGGATGGATAACAGTAAGAAAATATCACATATTCACATACTTTTATGACAATAGCACATCTTGCACATCCAAGTGTAAGCAGCCACTGAAATGTCATTTGGTTATGTTTTCATATACTTTACATACATGGCAACCCAAGTATGTAAATTCGCTGCTCTGTTTTTGGAGGTTTAGCTCATTGTTATTTCATGGTCCTTCTTTTATTGGCAAATGGTATTCACAATGACCTTATACTGTATGCTTCCATCTGCTCTTATACTACTTGATAAGGGTGGCAAAAGGCCAAAAATCAAATACAAACAACATTTGACTACTCCATTTTGTCAGATTTCCAGAGACTTCCTCAAAACAGTCGTGTGTCCCAGGCTTTAAACGGAGACCTGTATTTCTCCAATGTGCTCATGGAGGACAACAGAAGTGACTACATCTGCTATGCCCGCTTCCCACACACTCAGACTATCCAACAGAAACAGCCAATCACTGTCAACGTGCTGGACAGTAAGTGTTTTTAGTCACCAGTTTCTGTTCCAAACAAGCATTTGTGTAAATCAGGTTATGTAATAGAAGCAACTCTGACTTTTTATGTCGAGTTAGGTTAGCACAATATATACAGAATTACATTTTACATTAATTTTTTATATACATTAATTTCATAATATGCTGATTCATTTGTCAAATTATTCACACACACACACACACACACACAAAAAAAGATATATATTTGCTTCAAGAAAAAACAACAGTGTTGCATTGTCCCTTTTATGTTTAAATAAAAAAAGAGACCTGTAAATGTAAAAAGCACTGCATGCTCATTATTCTCTGTTGTATTCCAGTCGAAGCTATGAATGACACTGTGTTGGCAGCTTTTTTGAATGGCTCAGATTTTTGGGGTGGTGAGTGCTAGCAGAACTTCTCCAAGTGAACCCAGCCTTCATCCCTCCCATAACTTGTGTTTCTGCCTAACCAGGAATAGCTCATTACCTAATATATCACTTATAACCAGAAATATAACCCACTTCTGTAGAATCCCAACCCTGATCTCAAACAACTTCATCTTTATGAAGGTCTCACACCTTGCTGCACTTGGCATTAATATTCATTTCATTGCATCTTTTTTTTTTTAATGAAAACTGACAAAAGGACTGAAGCCAACACTACAGGAGTTGACTATCATGGGAATGATTTGAAACAATACATTTTGCATTGTTTATGGCAACAAACATTTCCAAGATTACTGTGTATGAATGGTAATCAGTCCTTTTTCTTTGTTTTTAATTGTCTAATTAACATTTAGGCTGCACTATCTTCTACTGGTCTTTTGTTTACTAAACCTTCCCCTTTCTTTGTTTTGAAATAAAGAAATGTATTAGTTTTGCATTTTACATTTTATACAACACTATATAAGGTACTGTAAGATATCTCTTGAAAACATTGTTCATTTCTATTATATTTTTCATTTGGATCCTTCCATTCTCTTTTAAAGGCCCTGTCCATCCAAAAGAAGAAATGGAAGGATTAAATTCTTGTCATTCAATATGAGGTTCACTTGATCAAAGATAGCAGGGCGATTAAGTCAGAGAACTTTTCATAAATATATTTTCAAACTTCATTTTAAGCGTCACATTTTATCAGCAATATGCTATTTGTTTACTTCTAGTTTTATCTGCCTTGTTCATGTGTGGTTTTACATACCAAAATAGAGTGTTTTCCCCCTCACACAAGTCCTGGGTAATAACTGGCTGGTTGCAAAACTTGTCTTTCTGATTGTGACCAATCCCTGTTGTAGACAGTCCATCTGGGGAGAGAGCGCCCACTTTCATGCACCCAACAGGAACGCACAGTACCACCATGGTCCTGAAAGGAGACACGCTGGAGCTGGAATGCATCGCCGATGGCCTGTAAGTAGCAGGAAGTGGATAAATCATGAGTCTTGAGAGAGTAGCTAATGTTTTGCTTCAATGTCCATTTGTTCTTCTGATCGAGGTCAGATAGTATCAAAGGTTTTGCATAAATGTGACTAACAGTTCAAAACTTTTTTGTGTGTGTTTTCAGTCCAACGCCAGATATTTCCTGGACTAAGGTGGTCGGGGAGCTGCCAAGTGGCCGTTTCTCATTTCACAATTTCCAGAAAACTCTGAAGATAACAGAGGTGACAGAAGAGGATGGGGGAGATTATCGCTGTTTAGCCAAGAATCGGTTGGGGAACAACCATCACACCATCACTGTAGCAGTCAGAGGTCTGTTGCAGGATGTCTTTTCATCTGTCACATCTTAAAAATCCTGTTTAGTCACATCATTCAGTGACCCCGGGACACCATCCTGAACCATTCATGGACTTGAGCTGATTTGAAAGACCCTTTGTGTTTCTTGTCGTTCAGAAAATAGCCCCTGGTTTGCCAAATATCCTAAAATATTTGTTACTATTTCTTTTGTGATATATGATGGAATAATTCTAATCTGTGGAACAGGACAATAACATTCTAAATTCAAATTTTCACATTTTAAATTCACATTTTTACATTTTATACTCAAATTTTTAAATTTCAAATTTTGTCAATTTGATTTTGAACTTTCTCCATCTCCACAGCGGCTCCTTTTTGGATCAGTGCCCCTCAGAACCTCATCCTGGCCCCGAAAGAAACCGGAATGCTCACCTGCCGGGTGGGTGGCAACCCTACACCCAAAGTCACATGGTCTGTCAACGGAATTCCCATTGAAAGTATGTCACCCCCTCACATAAGCTTTTGTAAAAAAAAAAATAAAATTAAATAATAATAATAGTGTAGCTCTTCCAGTATCTAGCTACTATTTTCAACACGTAACAAATTTTATATTTATATGTAGGAAGTTCTGATTTACAGTTTATCAGTTTGTTTGTACAGTACATGTAAATGAACTGATTCAATAAAATGATTCACTGAACCGGGTTTCTTTTTGTAGCATAATATTTTGTTAAATGCTGCTTTCCATCACTATCGTTTACATACATTTTTAATTTCTTTTTTTCATTTGTATTATATTACATGTTAAAGTTTGATGCTTTTGCACTAATTCATTCTATTGTTTTTGTGCCAATGGAAAATATTGCTCTGATTTAAATTATGACTTATATAATCTAATATATAGAAAAAAGGTAATAATCCTTTCAGATGTAGTTCAACACATTGTGTTAATAGCTTTTAGCATAGCTTTTTCAAAAACAATGGCTTGATTATAGTGTAAATATGATTATAAATTATTATGTGATTTCTTCGTAGACTCACATAAGGACCCCAGTCGGAAAATCGAAGATGGAGTTATCATTCTCAGTGATGTTCAGACAGGCTCAAGTGCTGTTTACCAGTGCAACGCCTCCAATGAGTACGGTTACCTGCTGGCCAATGCCTTTGTCAGTGTCCTGGGTTAGTAATATGTATTTCTATTCTATTCTATTCTATTCTATTCTATTCTATTCTATTCTATTCTATTCTATTCTATTCTATTCTATTCTATTCTATATTTTTCAACTGTTCTGTAAATATATTATATTATGTTTTAGCCGAACCTCCAAGGGTGCTGACTCCTCCAAATCATGTGTACCTAGTCATCACTAACCGTAGGGCTCTATTAGACTGTGCTTCATTTGGCTCGCCCCTCCCAAAGATCACATGGTAATTATTATTTTATTTTTTTTTGGTTCTTTGATGTAGCATTAATTTTCATTCTTCATTCCAGAAAAGTGTTTGTTGTAGGTTAATGCTGCATGCTGATTATGTGTCTGTGATCCGCAGGTTTAAAGACAGTCAGAGCATACTGGATGGCGACTCGTACATCATTCATAAAAACGGTACCTTAGAGATCAGTGTGGCTCAGTCACTAAACAGTGGCAAATACACCTGCATGGCCTCAAACAATCTTGGCAACAAAGAGAATCACGTTTACCTGGAAGTGAAAGGTGAGTGAAAGCTAAATTGAATTTGTCCAGCTTAAATCAGTGTATTTGTAATATGTTGAATGAATGAAGGAATAAAGGAAGTAGTAAGATGGGAAATGTTGGGGAAAAGAGGAAGATTTGTTTCATTTTCTCTCTTTCCACAGAGCCTACACGGATCCTCACACAGCCTGGGTATAATGTGGTCCACAGAAACAGCATGGCTGTGTTTGAGTGTAAGGTCAAACATGACCCCACTCTCTTCCCCTCTATGATATGGCTCAAAGACAACGGAGAGCTTCCTGATGATCCTCGGTATGAGTGCTGCATTTGTTGTTCAAATATAAGCACCATCTAAAGCAGGGATCAGCACCACAGGCGCTGCACATGATAAGAGCAAGGGAAATTTATGTTTTATATTTTAAGTGTTTTTTTGCCACTTAAATTTCTATAGCATTGACAGTATACACTCACTTTATTTGGTACACCTTGCTAGTACCAGGTTGGACCCGCTTTTGCCTTTAGATTTTGGTCCATATTGACATGATAGCATCACACAGTTGCTGCGGATTTGTCGCCTGCACATCCATGATACAAAACTCCCATTCCACCACATCCAAAAAGTGCTCTATTGGATTGAGATCTGGTGACTGTGGAGGCCATTTAAATGTAGTGAACTCATTGTCATGTTCAAGAAACCAGTTTGAAATGATTTGAGCTTTGTGACATGGCACGTTATCCTGCTAGAAGTAGCCATCAGAAGATGGGAACACTGTGGTCATAAAGAGATGGACATGGTCAGCAATAATACCCAGGCAGGCTGTGGCATTTAAACAATGCTCAATTGGTACTAAGTGGCCCAAAATGTGCCAAGAAAATATCTCTCACACCATTACATCACAACCAGCAGCCTGAACTGTTGATACAAAGCAGGATGGATCCATGCTTTCATGTTGTTAACGCCAAATTCTGACCCTGCCATCTGAATGTCGCAGCAGAATTTGAGACTGATTAGACCAGGCAACATTTTTCCAGTCTTCTATTGTCCAGTTTTGGTGAGCCTGTGCGAATTGTAGATTCAGTTTCTGCTTCAAGGTTCGATGTGTTGTGCTCTCAGAGATGCTCTTCTGCATACCTCTGTTGTAAGGAGTGTTTTTTTTTTTTATAATTTAAAACATGTTATTATATATGTATTTGAGCCTTACTAAAACAATCCTAGACTGTTATTAAATTTATATTACCTTTCATAAAATATACAAAAATTAAAAAACATTTAGATTCTGAATTGCTTTCATGCTAAAATGGTATTTCATGTCAAAAAAAAAAAAAAAAAGTTTGAGAAAAGTGAAAACATTAAATGTTCTGAAAGGTGTGTTTAAATGCTTTGAAAGTGGCCTGTAGCTGCTAGTTTGTGACTAACAGGTGTGTATGTGTGTAGATTTGAGGTGGGCCCTGATAATTTGACTATACGTGACGTGACGGAGGATGATGAGGGCACATACACCTGCATCAGAAACACCACCCTGGACCACGATTCAGCCAGCGCCACCCTCAGAGTTGTCGGTACGCTCAGTTTATACATCTCTCTCAAAAACTGTAAAATATACAATATGGCTTCCTAGACATGGCTTCATCTTGTTTATACAGATTATATGGGTGCTGTTGAAGAGTTGAAATTGTACTTTTTGTATAAATAACTTTTTACTTCCTCAAACCTGCTTTCCTTGTCAGAGGCCACACCAACACCACCTATAGTACTGGGTAAAGCTCACTTCTTTCAGTTCCCAAACAGGTCCCAAACCCATTTGACACATTTGTATTTTTTTGTTTGTTTGTTTGTTTGTTTGTTTGTTTGTTTTTGTTTGTTTGTTTATCCTTCTTCACCTTCCTAATATTTGCTTATGAATGTGTTTTGTGGATTTTGCCCATTAATAAACTGTTAAAGGCAATTTTGGTTTTTAGTTTAATTTTGTTTACAAATGAGGCAGCTCACTAAACTTAAAATAAAGGCCTGCATGGTTTCAGCTTTACCAACATACTTTCGTGGCAATTTGTGATTATTTTACATTTTCACGAATTAGTGGTGAATTTGTATAAATTCGTACAATCTAATGTCCCACAGAGGGTTTGGTTTAGGGATGAACCTTCATGCTTAGATTTTTTTTTTCTAAAAATAGTACATTTCATATGACTCAAATCTTACAAATTCATACGAATTCGCCAAAATGTATAATAGTTTTGTGTTCTCATGAGATCAGGTTGGCTTTACCTTGTAAACTTTTTAAAATCATGCCTTTAACAGAATGTGAGATTTCAGACTGTGGCATTTTTTAAGTTGGTGGTCTTTTTTTTTGGCTTGTGTTGCATGTTGTCTGGTGCACTTAAGCTGGATCGAGTTTTGTGTCTCATAATATCTGGTTTAACAGAGAAACCGGACCCGCCCACAGACCTGGAGCTGACGGACCAGCGAGAACGCAGTGTTCGGCTTACATGGATCCCTGGCGATGAAAACAATAGTCCTATTAATTGTGAGTTAAATCTGATCTTTGTTTGATGCCTTGTGTCAAATCCACATATTAGAACAACCGCTTCTGATCCATTTGTCCCTGGTTACCTTAGTGTTCCTGATCCAATATGAAGATTCACTCCACGAGCCTGGAGTATGGCACAATATGACCAGCGTCTCAGGAACCAGCATCACATCCCAACTGGATCTTTCCCCGTATGTGTATTACTCCTTCAGGGTTCTGGCACTTAATGACGTGGGTCCCAGTGAACCCAGTGCGCCATCCAGACAGTACCGAACCAACCCTGCACGTGAGTGACCCTAGCAAGAATGTAGAATGCTCTAAAATCTTCCTTATATTTTTTATGGCTCAAAGTCTATGATTATGATTCTCACAGAGCCTGACATGAATCCATCAGACGTTGAAGTCATAGGAACGTCCCCTGACAGTATGACAATAACTTGGAGGGTAAAACTCTTTTGATTTGATTTAATACAGTATCTACTCATTTATTTATTTATTTTAATGTAGTTCATAGTTTTATAATGGCTCCTAAAAGTATTTGTATAGAATTAAAAATATAGTTGAATAGATGATATAATTTCAAAGCAAATAGACAGACAGTAAAACTGGTTTTCTTTTTAATGTCTGGTGAGCAGGAGCTGACTGGGCTGGAGTCGAACGGTCCAGGCCTACAATACAAGGTTAGCTGGAGAATGAAAGATGCGGACCGCTGGACGTCACTCACTCTGGCCAATGTCTCCCAATACATGGTGACAGGAACACCCACTTTTGAACTCTATGAAGTCACCGTGCAGGCGGTCAATGACTATGGACCTGGCCCCAGACCAGAGGTGGTGCTGGGATATTCAGGAGAGGACTGTGAGTGAGCTGCAGAAAGTACTCAAATTTATTTCTATTCATATTATTTTAATAATGTATTATTTTGTATAACATACATATAACATATTTTGTATAACATACATATTTCTATTTATAAAATGTATATTATATTATATTATATTATATTATATTATATTATATTATATTATATTATATTATATTATATTATATTATATTATATTATATTATATTATATTATATTATATTAGATTTTTCCACGGAAATATTGATTTCATTAAATATAAACATGTAATATTATTTTAATATATATAAATGTGTATGTGTGTGTGTGTGTGTTTGTGTGTTAGTTTATATAGCTTATTATATTTATATTAAAATATATATTGTGTTATATAAATTATTATAATATAATATAGTATAATATAATATAATATAATATAATATAATATAATATAATATAATATAATATAATATAATATAATATAATATAATATAATATAATATAATATAATAAATATAATATAATATAATATAATAATTTATTATATTATATTATTAAAGAGTTTACTCACTAAGAGTTTACTTCCAAGATAGTGGACAGAGTCTGGAAAATGTTAAGAAACTGAGAAGAAAATAATCCATTCCCAATGTTAGTTATAATTTTAAAATAATCACTCAATATTTTTGTGTATGTCTTTATCATCTCAGTACCAACTGTGGCCCCAGAGAACATAGAAGTTTCAGTTCAGAACGGGACAGTTGCTGAAGTTCGCTGGGATGCTGTTCCTCTTTCAACAGTCCAGGGTCGACTGAAGGGATATAAGGTACTTGCTGAACACTGAAAATGCATTTACATCAAATATCCAATTCCCGTTACAGTCATCTACCTAAATATGTTGCAAACAGTCTCTGAGGTGTCTTACATTTTGTAGGTGAGTTACTGGAAGATGAGAAGCTTACATAAGCAAGACTCTGAGCCTGAGAAGCCACAGGCGCTCATCTTCAGTGGGAACGAGACAGAGGTTCGTCTGCCCGGCCTTCATCCCTACAGCCAGTACGCCCTCAACATTAGAGCTTTCAATGGGAAAGGAGACGGACCCACCAGCTCAGATAAGCAATTTGAAACACCAGAGGGAGGTACAGTACTGTGTACTTTATGTACTCATTTACTATATGTACTCATTTGTCAAAGTGTGGAATATTATTGTATTAGTTTAAATTATATAAATTGTTTTTTTGTTTTTTTTAGTTCCCGGGCCTCCTACACATTTAAAAGTCCGAAATCTGAACCTGGACTCACTGATTTTGGAGTGGGCACCACCTCTGGAAGATAATGGCCACTTGACAGGATACTTGCTCAAATACCAGTCTTGTAGGTCTAAATTACAGCATGTTGAATGGGAATCTGTTGCTGATTTAGGAAAAGATACAGATTCCTTATACTTTTCACCCTTCTGTTTTTGTTGTAGTTAATACAACCGATGAACTTGGGCCAATCAAAGAGGTGACTCTACCTGCAAACGAGACCAGCATCACTCTGGATAACCTCAAGTACAGCACGCGCTACAAATTCTATCTGAATGCCATGACTGTCAAGGGCTCTGGCCCCGCCGTCACAGAAGAGGCCGTCACAATCATGGATGAAGGTGAGGACTAGCTTTGTGACTGATTTTACATTATAATATTTTCAGGATTTGATGCAAGGGTCCAGATCTCATTGGTGGCTATGCATTAATTGCAAGCAGAATAAAACTTATACAAAAGTTTGTTTTTCAACTGAGGAATCCTATTCTCAGTTTCCTGAAGATGATTGATCTTGATGCCATTCAATGTTATATGACTATACTGTTATACATTCAGTGCTACATACATATATTTGTTCTTTTCTTCTTCTTTTTTTTTTACATTTTGTTTATTCTCTCTTTGAAACTAATAGACGCTTTAGATCTTCTAAATGGACACTATGTGTTATGGTGCTCTGGCCTGTTGAGTTCCATGATTAAAACTCCTTTGTTTTTGTGTTTGTTTTAATTGAATTCAAATGTACCTTCCAACAGCATCCTATTTCATGATTTACACTTTTGGAAACATTCTATTTTTAAATTATTGGTTGTCAGGTGGCCACTACTTACATCCACTCTACCTTTGTCTTCTTTTGTCTCTGTCTCTCTCTTTTCTCTGAAGCGTTAATTCGGCATCCCGCAGTAGAGGCGGGTAAAGGTAACACCAGTATCAGGCTGATGAGAATGCATGCTGGTCGAGCATCAGCTATGAGACTAGAAAGCCACTTTAGCGCTGAACGGAGATAGATACATATGCATGAACTTTCTCAGGCCAAAAAGCTTTATTACACCTGACCCGGCCTGCTCCATATGTCATGGAGAATCATGTTACCAAGAAATGCAAATTCCATCCCACTGCTTTCATTAGGGTTTAGCTAGAACATCTGTTGTTTAAAGGAATAGTTCACCTTAATAATAAATGCTGTAGCTTTAATACCTGAACGCCTGTATTATACGCCAGTATGGTCACTATTTTTAAGACTTTCAAAGCCATATGATACATTTGTGTATAGATCAGACCAAATTGAAATTATTCACTCCAGTTAACTGTTGTGACTGAATCAATCACTGAATTCAAATCAAGAACCGGATCAGTGAATGAATCATTCTTCTGAGTCAATTCCTTTCAATGATGATGTTCACAAATTGGGCTAAATGATTTGTTCGTGAATTGAAATGATTCATAAATTGAACTGAATCATCTCATCGACTCATCGAGAGTTAACTACTCATTGTAATGAAGGATTATCAGTGAGTACTGATTTAAATTTTGGTCCATTCGTCACAGCAAAGCTACAGTATTGTGTCACTTCAAAAGGCTTTTGTTCAAGTCATATGGTCTACTTTTATTGTTCTTGGAAGGATAACAACTGTGGTTATTGTGAGAAAAGACCTGTGATAATTTTCATAATATAAAATCATTTTATGGTGAGTAAAAATGCCAGAGGTTTCATTTTGGGGTGAACTGTCCCTTTAACTAGTGTAGACAAGGACTTTAGATGGTTTTTTTGTTTTGTTTTTTGTATAGAGTGATGTTCGAACATATGATGAGACAAACCCAAATCTCACTGCCTTGATCCCAGGGTCTCTTTGAAGCACACAGTAACTAGCTTTCATTGCACCAGTAAACTGCACGTTCCTGCATGCTGTTAACTCTGATCTGCATTTCTCTCTTTCGCTGCCTTGTTTTCTCTCTCTCTAATGTTTTGTGTTTCATGTTGTGTGTTTCACTATTCTCTGTATTCTTCCAGGCTCAGCCCCCCCTTCACCACCACCAACCCCCCCTGTCACTCAATCTTTGCAGCCCCCGTTTCACAAGGGTACAAACACTCCTGTCCCGTCACCCTTTCTCTTGTTCCTCGATTGTTATGCTTGTGTGATACTGTGTTGAACAGGAAAATGTAGACACTACTGTTTAATACCTCACAAGGTGTCGCATTGAGTTTTACTCATGGTCTATAATAAAAAAAAAAGTGAGTGATGACAATTATCCCTTTAACTAGTGTAGATTCAAAAGTTTGGGGTCTGTGCCTTTTTCTAAGGACATATATTAATCAAAAGTGACATGTTTTAAAACATTAAAATAGAAAATTTATTTTAAAGGTGCCCTAGAACCAGTTTTTACAAAATGTAGTATAAGTCTAAGTTGTCTCCTGAATGTGTCTGTGAAGTTTCAGCTCAAAATACCCCATAGATTTTTTTTTATAAATTTTTTTAACTGCCTATTTTGGGGCATCATTAACTATGCACCAATTCAGCGCACGGCCCCTTTAAATCGCGTGCTCCCTGCACCCCAAGCTCTCGCCCATAATACAGTGCATTTACAAAGTGCACACAGCTAATATAACCCTCAAATGGATCTTTACAAGATGTTCGTCATGCATGCTGCATGCATGCTTCGGATCATGTGAGTATAGTATTTATTTTGATGTTTACGTTTGATTCCGTATGAGTTTGAGGCTATGCTCCGTGGTTAATGGCTAATGCTACACTGTTGGAGAGATTTATAAAGAATGAAGTTGTGTTTATGAATTATACAGACTGCAAGTGTTTAAAAATGAAAATAACGACAGTCTTGTCTCCGTGAATACAGTAATAAACGATGGTAACTTTAACCACATTTAACAGTACATTAGCAACATGCTAATGAAACATTTAGAAAAACAATACACAAATATCACTAAAAATATCATGTTATCATGGATCATGTCAGTTATTATTGCTCCATCTGCCATTTTTCGCTGTTGTTCTTGCTTGCTTACCTAGTCTGATGATTCAGCTGTGCACATCCAGACATTAATACTGGCTGCCCTTGTGTAATGCCTTGAACATGGGCTGGCATATACAAATATTGGGTCGTACATATTAATGATCCTGACTGTTATGTAACAGTCGGTGTTATGTTGAGATTCGCCTGTTTTCCGGAGGTCTTTTAAACAAATGAGATTTACATAAGAAGGAGGAAGCAATAGAGTTTGAAACTCAATTTATGTCTTTTTCATGTACTGAACTCAAGGTAAATTCAATTTTTGATTCTAGGGCACCTTTAATAATATTTCACAACATTAATGTTTTACTGTATTTTTGATCAAATAAATGCATGCTTGGTGAGCATAACTTGTTGGTGACTTTTTTCAAAAATGAAATAATGTCACCATCCCCAAACTTTTGAACGATGGTGCGAGTAATTAAAAACATATGTATCTCTAGTGGCCCCAAAAAGACACTTATAATGTGAATTTCATTGTACTAGATATCAAATATCAAAACTAGTGGTGTATAAGTAAATTATGCTAGAGATTTTATCAGAACTACCTTCTGAACTAAGTCCAAATACTTTTTTTGGGGCTGCAAGACATTCAAAATACAGGATTTTTGTGGCAACTTCTTCGTAATCTCTAAATTCTTACATCGTTTCTACTTTTCCTTGTTTGATCAGCACCACCTGCTGGTCGGATGTTTGGGAGTGTGAACTCCTCGGTGGAGGAGGACCATGCTGTGATAAGCTGGGAATACTCTTGGCCGGATAGGAATGTTTATGTGGAATATGTTGTTGATAACAGTAAGACTTTCCTCCTTAAAATTTCACTACTGCAGTGCATTTCTATATGAAATAGCCTTAGTTAAATGAAATAAATCATAGTTCAAAGTACAAAGATCGTTATTTTCTGGAATTTATTGTCTAATATCAGTATAAAAATATTGTTTCGATACAATTTTGAGTACTTAAAAGTCTTATGAAGTCTTATAAAGTATTATGCTTTAAAACAATATTAATACATATAACTAAATTTAAAAACTTTTTTTTTGTCTTGTTAATAATTACAAGCGACTTAGGGGATAGTTCACCCAAAAATTCTGTAATCATTTATTCAGCCTCAAGTTCTTCCAAACCTGTATGAATTTATTTCTTCTCACTCTAAAAAATGCTGGGTTGTTTCAACCTAATTTTGGGTCAAATATGGACAAACCCAACCATTGGGTTAAATCTCGAAATTAATTTTTAACCCAACAGTTGGGTTTGTCCATATTTGACCCAAAATTGGGTTGAAACAACCCAGCATTTTTTTAGAGTGAGAAGAAATAAATTCATACAGGCTTGGAAGAACTTGAGGGTGAGTAAATGACAGATTTTTCATTTTTGGGTGAACTATCCCTTTAAAGGGCAAATTATATTGTAACATTGAATTAATTAAATTTTAAACTTTTTTTTTTTTTTTTTTTTTTTACATTTTTGCTTGGTAATTGCCATAATCTCTTCCCTGCCGTCGGTCCTTCTCTCCAGGTAAAGAACCCTGGAAAACAGAGTTTGTAAATGGCACTCGGACATATCAACTTAGAGGACTAAAGCCTGGGATGTCTTATAGGGTTCGGGTGGTAGCCAAAGACCACTCAGACGCAACGGTCCACAGTACAGAGGAGCTGTTGATTACAGTTCCAGGTGAGGAGAGCATATCTGTAGACTGGCAGAATCCACCTCACCTGTCACTCATCCGTGAAGCCCCGCCCAGTCTCAGTTCCAGACATCAACTGTTGTTTTGGTTTGGAATATAAAGAAATTACGCATGCTTCGAGTCCAGACAGGTTTATGGAAATGTAAATGCATGCCAGAATTGCCCATCTTTTCTTCCTTCCTTCTTTCTTTCCTTTTTTTTTTTTTGACATCCTGCATAGGTCTTCAGAGGATTTTAAACACACTTCCTCAAATCCATGGTGGTCATTTTTTGTTAGCGTCATACAAATGAGACTTCTGATTTTGTTGCCGTGATTTAGATGTTTTATTGTTGATGCCACTATTTTGTGTTGTGTTGTTTTGTTTTGTTTTTTGGTGACATTTGCATGATAAATTAACCTTTCAAATAAAAGGAAAGTGAGAATTTGTTCATTTTGTATCTGCTACCTGTCTCTTTTGTTTGTGCATGTGCAGCCATGACCAACAAGCAGGTTGACATTGCCACGCAGGGCTGGTTTATCGGGCTGATGTGTGCCATTGCTTTACTGATCCTGGTGCTCCTCATTGTTTGCTTCATAAAGAGGAACAAAGGAGGCAAATATCCAGGTAAGTGAATTTACAAAATTGATCTGAGATGTTAGAAACGGGTATTTAAGCACATCAATGTAGTACAAATGCTGAATCTAAAACAATGCAACAGATTTTCTGAGACCACTTTCAAAAATATGCAACATGAAATAAAAAATATTTAAGATTCTATGGCTTTGACCATGTGAACTACAAAAATCTGAATTTTAATGCCATGCAACTTGTTGATTTTTCCAATCACATAGTAAAAGAAAAAGAAGATGCTCATCAAGACCCAGAGATCCAGCCCATGAAAGAGGATGATGGGACATTTGGGGAGTACAGGTGAGGAGAACCCTACATGAAGGACTTAATCTACAATTATTTATACCACTACAGACACAATCAATTGTGATTTTGTTGTGGTTTCACAACTCATTGAAAGCAAACTTACTTCTCTTGCTCAGGGATTCAGACCGTAATTTTTTCATTCCTCTGAGATGAATGTAAACATCTGTGGCCCCTCCACAAACAGCTTGAGGAAAGCAGGAGCTTATAATCATTAACCAAGTGTACTATATGACTGTATACAATTATTTTAAACATTTTATTTAAATTCTTCATTTTTTTACTTTTTAATTAATTTAACACATTTTAAATGTGTCAAATCAATTGCTTTCCTGATTTACGTTAATGCTGGATTTATGGCTGTGATTATGTTTTGTGTCATCATTAATATTTATTGTCATGGATGATATTTATTATTATTTTTAATTTATTCTTTTGTATTTGTGTGAATTTCTAGTAACATGTCTGGTCATGTTGTCATTATTATTGCTGCTGCAATGCAGTAGATATGATTGAAAACTGACTGATGAATTGGTATAGTAGTTAATTCAGGACAAATTATTTGAGAAAATCTTTATTCTAATTATTATAAATATTATTTATTAAATGTTAATACATATTAATTAAATAATTATATTACATAATTAAACATATAATGGACCCTTAAATATTTAAATCATTAAAATTCAATTTCATATTCTGAATGTGCCAAATCAGAATTGCAATTGAAGCCATGGCTGATGTTTGTTTTGTCATGTATTAACATTCCATGTCCTGTTCATAAAGTCCATCATTTGTTGTGTATAATGTCACTGCATACGTTTGTCTTTATTGTAAAGTGATAACCTCATTGGCAAACTTGTCAGTCTGTCTCATTTGTTCCTCCTATGTGTTTTGATTTTGGGGGGAGTTCAGGTCTTTAGAAAGGTAAGAGGGGCTTTGTAAATCTTGCATGCATATGTTCCCCCATTATTCATATCCTAGTTATAGAAGATCATTAAACAAATAGCTGTAAATCTCATGGACGAGACAAATATAACCTTTGTTTTTGTTAAATCTGAGAAAAAAAAACTTCATAGTTGTATTTTTTTTTTTTTTTTTTTTAATTGCTTATTGTGATTTTACTTCATTTAAATTATTATTTTACTGCATTTGTTTAGAAATCCTCAATGGTCATTTTATGTTTTTTTTTTTTTTTTCATTTTGATAGAAGTGTTTTATGCATTATGATGAATGTGCCCTAATTTACCCTTCGAAATGCACGTTATGACCAGTTATTACCATCTACTACCTCCCGGATATAGGAGAGACGCATTTAAGGACTGTCGTGAAAATACCTGCACTAAACAGCATGTTGGAAATGGACAATCTCCAATATCTAGTTTTAAATTGTGCTGTTGTAATATCCTCCCCTCCCCCTTGTCTCTGCTCTTTACATCAGTGACACGGAGGATCACAAGCCCCTGAAGGGCAGCCGGACCCCATCCAATGGCACGGTCAAGAAGGACGACAGTGACGACAGCCTGGTAGATTACGGCGAGGGAGGAGACGGCCAGTTCAATGAGGACGGTTCGTTCATCGGCCAGTACAGTGGGAAGAAGGAAAAAGACACGGCGGAGGGCAACGAAAGTTCGGAGGCTCCTTCCCCAGTCAACGCCATGAACTCCTTTGTGTAACTGCCTGGATATGCCTCGTGACCTTTGACCCATCCAACGCCCCTCCTCCTTGTCACACCATCATACGGAGAACATTCTCTGTTGCACTGTGACCCCGACATCACACAACAAAAGAAATAAAACAAATGCCCCCTAACGTAAGACAGTGAGAAATTATGCAAAATGCGAGCAGAGGGCCAGTCCTAGCTTCACCGTGATTGGTCAGAGCAAACATCACATGACATTACAAGACGTAATAAGTGTATTATCTTATGGTAAACATACATATATATTAATATATGTGTATAGGAATATATAAATTGACATATATAAGAAAATATTTTATTAACATGGCCCTATTTACTGTCAGATGGCATTATATCACACCATCTCGTACCCTGGACACGCATGGAATCAGTTATTGACATCATGCCTTCTGCGAATTAGCATTAAGGTGTGGTCACATTTACTGTCGTTCACCGAATTTTCACAGGCGAATTCAATAGAAATTCACGCGATTGAGAATTTTGCGTAAGGGTGAAAGATATCCCCACACATATTGACAATATTCAATGGACCTTTTTACATGTGAAATTTCGCTAATGTGACCGCACCTTTAGCCAGCTTTGTGGAGACAGTGAACCTCGTCTAACTGTATGATACTCACTTTTGCTTCACAGCCGATGCCTGTTACGTTCTGTCGTCAGTGTTAAAATCGGTATTATGCACATTTCAGGCACCAATGTCTTTGTGGGCATTGTTGTGAAGTATGTAATACGTGTAAAAGCTGTTCTTAGGCGTCTTTTTGGCAGACAGTTTTGAATATACAAAAAATCACAGAATTTAAAAACTGGTTATCAGGGATGAGGTAGCATGTTTTTGACACACAAGCACTCTTTTCAGACACGCAGATGTGGTTTTGTCCTTTTTCAGTTCTTTTTGCACCCTATATTTGTTTTATTTATTTACGACGAGCATCTTTCAATGTTTTATCCCTGCAGAAAAGTCAGTGACCGACTTAAGGTTCACTTCATCCAGGACTTTTTTTGTGAAGGAATGCCCCCCAGTCAGCCATGTAGCCACCCTTAGCCCCGCGTTGGGCGCCAAAATTCACGCCACCCCTGGTGTGGTTTTACAGTATGGGATGCAACGAAGGCCCCTCAGCACGGTTCCTTAGTGCCTTGGTAGAAAACATTATTCTATAATCATAAAAGATTCCCTCTCATCCCTCTCAGAGTCCTTTTATATCAGCACTGCAAGTGATACTGAAGTCCAGGGCTGACTGAAGACCGCAAGACTTACATGTACAAAGAAATGATGTCACCTACTCAGCCGCCACAGAAATCACCTCAAATTGGGGTGAGGGGCATCTCATTCCCCTTGTTGACAGCTAAAAATACTGCCACTTTATTGTAATGAGTGAACTGCTGTTGATTGGTCAGATCTGACACATTGATGGCAACTCATAAAGGCAATGGAAACATCTGACTGTGGTATTTGCAGTAGCCTGTCCTTGGAAAAATCACAACATACGCAACACCAGTAGGCAGAAATATACACATTATCACATGTAACTGTTTTTTAAATCATGTTATTGCATGTTATGAAGTATTACAAGCTGTCGAGTGTAGTGAAATCAGGGCTTCACTAAACACAGTCGGCAGTGGTGCTGTCGTCAAATATGGCTGGAGTATGTGCGGTTTATGCAGGCATGCATATACATGTGTGCGTTTGGATGTTTGTGCGAGATGGATGTGAATGTGTGTTTGAGTATATGTCTGTCCACTGTATATATGGGGCGAGCCTCTTTTTTTTTTGGCAAGGCCCTAGATTTTCATGATTTAGCTTGTCATAACTTGCATCAAGTTTTTTAGTTTGGAATTGTCTGCTTTTTAATGTATAGATATGACATTTGCTTTGTAAATATCCAGCCAAAATGATTTTAGACACATGAAAGGATGCAGGGAAAAGCTGCTGAGATATCCTATCAGATATCCTACCATGCCCTTGAGCATGACGTTAAATCCCAGGATGCTCTAGGGGGACTGTCCCAGCAATTTATGTACTGTAAGTCACTTCGGATGAAGAAACCCACTTGAAAAGTGACGACAACCCCATTTCCTGAACCTGAAATGAGTCAGAAAAACAGGGATCAACCGATGAACGAGTATACGTACTGTAAGGTAGCGCTGCAGAAAACCGCACAGTGTTCCACCTGAATTCACACACACGCATCAGCTCTTATTCTTTTAATGGCACTGTTGTTTTCTTTTCTATTTGGCCAGCTAGTTTATGACATTTTTCTGTAGGAAAAGTAAGAAAAAAATGGATGCATCCCCAAAGAAGGAGGCCGGATTGCACTGCTGTGGGTGCTGAATCTTTTGATGTGTTTATGTCGGAGGGGGCAAAGAGGAATGAAACGTAGTGTGTGAAATAATATTCTGGTTAATGTTAAAGCTACATGAAAATAAAGCATGAAAGGCTGTGAAATGGTTTACTCTATAATATAATCGCAAAAAAAATATTTTGTATATAAAAGAATTAAAATAAATGTTGGTTTCTGGATTTCACTACCATCTGTCTGTTTTTGATTGTATTCCTTATACACAATTATTAATCAAAGAACATTCATTTTCTTATATATTTGCTAAAAGTAAAAAAAAAAAAGACATTCACATAGCTGTTTTATTGATTTATTAATTATATATTATATTTTGGGAACACTTTAAAATGAGGTCTCATTTGTTAACATTAATGTGTTAACTAAAGTGAACTAACAATAAGCCACCTTTGTTACAGTATTTATTAATCTTTATTAATGTTAGTTAATAAAAATACAGTCCATTATGTTAGTTCAGTGCATTAACTAATGTTAACAAATACAACTTTTATTTTGAATAATGTTAATAAATGTTGAAATAAACATGAATTAAAGGGTTCACCCAAAAATGAAAATTCTGTCATTTATTCGGTTGTTAAGTCTGACGTCACGCGGCAGCGCTTCCGGGTCCTAAAGCTCTATCTCATACCACAAGAAAATAACAGATGATGCTAATATACACACACGATGTGGTGTAATACTTCCAAAAAAGTATAATCATAACCTTTAACTCCACACTAAAATTTCAGATGGCCAGACAATGATTCATCTTTTATAAATCGTTAAAATATTAATGTCTGTGAGCTGTGAGCACGGAAACTGTTGTGTAGACTGTAAGTATTTACAGTCGGAGCGCTAAAGTCACGTGATTTCAGCCGTTGGCAGTTTGACACGCGATCTGAATCATGATTCGATAAACTGATTCATTATGCTCCAAAGCTTCCTGAAGCAGTGTTTTGAAATCGGCCATCACTAAATAAGTCGTTATTTTGTTATTTTTGGTTAATAAAAGTGTTACTGTTAATAATGTGCATCAAAATGTGGATAATGTATTTTTGTATAAACTAAAAGAAACAGTACCTCTGATGATGAGGCAAGTTCACTTCCATGATTGATTGATTGATTGATGATGCCATGTTTCTGACTTAACATTATAGAATCCCGCAATATATAATTAAGTACATTAGTTTGACCTCTTTGTAATTTCTTCTTGCCTAAAGGACAACTTAAGCAAACAGTAGCTCAATTTACCCCTAAATGTTACAGTACGCATTCAGGTTTTATGCACTTTTCCTGCCCTGGAGAGTAAAACAGCACGATTAGATTGCAAAAAAAGCATATATATGAGATATATGTGGCATAACTTTCCTCTCTACATTGATTTTACTCAATATAAACAACAAATAATCTGTTTCTCTCCCTCCCCCTGCCAGTGTAAGAATTTAATCCAGTGGATTTGAACAGATGTGTGTGGATAAGCCTCTTATTACCTTAAACCACCAAATATCTTAGTCCATATACATTTTTATTCATTCGCAAATGCCGTAAAATCACCTTGACCAGTTTAAGATCACTGCAGCAGCACATGGACTCAGAGAGCATCAGTCTGTGTTACGGCATCCTGGCATGCGCAGTTTCCGCTCTCATCCAATAGCAGGCTGGTGCCGCACGGGCCATGTGTCTGTCTCCCTACTGGGCTGCGGGACGATGCGGTGGTTCTGATCCAGGTCTGTGGGTTTGACGAAGGATTTAACACATTCTTCCGGTAAGTTTGCTGCTGATAGAATGATATGTATGGGGCATTCTGGTGAAAATATGATATGTTATGACCTTCAAGAGTTTATTCTGCATGCTCAAGTCTGGATGAAGGTGTTCCGCGCAGTTTGGGAATACCGCAATGCAGAAGAACAGGGTGGACGAGTCCGGTCATAGTTGATGTCATCCGTTTAAAAAAAAAAAAAAAAAATGCATAAAATAAATAAACAAATACATAATAAAATAAGAATAGCTTACATATTTAAATTAAATTACAAATGCAAACAAATAAAATTAATAAATAAAAAGTGTGGATTCATACAAATTACATTATTAAAAAAAATAGCCTACATTTTCTAATTTTTATGCTTAAACAAACTGTGATGTTTTAAATTACATGATATTTACTTGTCTAAAGTTTAAACAGGACAGAAGTTAGTCCTCGGTTTCCTGGTAACAATAAAGATTGTAATGACAGTGTTATGTCGGAAGGCGGCGCTAAATAGCAGTTATCAATGACGCATTTATTAGGGCCTGAATATACACTTAAGATCACGCGATTTTAATTCTCTGCATAATAGTTTTGCAAAAATTTTGAGGAAAAGGACAGTGACATCAGCCATGATTTCTATTGCTCTGCTAAATTAAAATATAAAGTATTCCAGTGTGTTTAAAGATCATTTGGAATCAGCAGCTAGATTTTTACTGCCACTCCCTTAGTATGAGCTTACAGGCAGTGACCTAAATCCCAGTGTGCAGAACAAGAGCAGACAGCAGATCAGAGGATGCAATGAGATTATAAGAGATTGGTGAAAATACCATGGATAGAAGTAGACCACATGTGCACAACTTGCTACAAAGACAGTCTTTTACGAGTATTTTTGTGAGCTGGATGGCCAAACATGGGGACAGACAAGATGCTCAAGGATGAAATTGCATGTGTGAGAGTCTTAGCCAGGTTCTTGAGATGCATAATGAATGGACATGTCTTGCAAGGCATACAAAAAATGTCCTTGCTAACTGTCTGCAAGGGTTAAAGTGTAAAAGTGCAGCAACAGCAGATAAAGAGATGCTGCATGTGTTATCAAGGAAACTGCATTCTCATACTTAGAAGTGCATTTACAATATAGCAACTGTGCGAGTATGTGTGCATAAATGTGTGTACACTCTTAGACTTAACTGTGCTTAATGTGTTACATCTGCAGTCATGACTAAACTTCTGGGCGTAAACATGCATGTTCTCGCTGATTCACTGATAAATTGTTGATATTTCCATTTCTGGCACATCAGAGCAAGACAATGCAGCTGCAACACTTCATCCACACACACTCTCACACACATTTTAATTTTCCATTCCTCTTCCTCAGGCCTGGTTTTTAACTGTCAGATTTTCAAGATGGTGACCCCAGCCGTGCTTCTGTGTGCTCTCTCTTACTTCTTCTTATCGGCCGGTGAGGAACTGAATGCTTGTGTTTAATTTGAACACACTTGGGAACATAATTATCCCAATCATTTCTTTATAGGAATGTCTTCAAGAGTAGAAAATGACATTAAACAAGATATGTAGTATAATCTTAACTCTAAAAATCTTTTTTGTTTTGGTTTGGATTAGTCTGTAGTCATGAGAATGAACTTTATGTAAAATCTACAAAAGTCTATTTTATGTACTTTTGTACACAGCAAAATCTCCAGAGTTAAATCAACTCTGCTTAGAGAACATATGGCCCCTCTCTACATAGAGTTAAAATAAGTTAATGAGATAACATGCTGTTTGTGGAGTTGTTTAATCAGATCTTGAGAGATTTTATGTCTTTTACGTTCAGTTGATTTCATCTAAGACTGTGGCTGAAGTCAGTTGTAGTTCTTGTGTTTTTCTTCAGTGATTCTGCTTGTTAACAGCAGGTGTTCATCACTAAAGCTCAATCATAACTTAATCACTTAATTATCTCATTAACTTTAACTCTGCTTCCGTGTTATACTTTAACACTAAGCAGAGAGGGACAATATGTAATCTTAGCAGAGTTTATTTAACTCTGGGGATTTTGCTGTGTAGATTTTGCCTGTATTGCTAAAACCAAATGTAGGTGCAGTCAATGATCCCCATGAAGAAAACAGCTTAATAAACACACTAAATGATGTGTGTGATTCACCTGAATTCGTTAAAAATTAAACCTGTAAAAATGAGGTCTATATTATGGATAGTCTCTCTTGCTGTCCAAGTAAATGAAGTTGAATTAAAATAATTCTGATTTGTTTTCTTCCCACTCCAGCTGCAATTAAACCCAGGATATTTGAACCCAGAATTTTTGACAGTAAGTCTTTAACTTTCACTTAGAAGTCCACCAAACATTAGTAGACAGTATGTTGATGTTTTTCACCATAATTTATTTTGTTGTTAGTTAGGTTTAGGTTTTTGTAGATTGAGTATAATGCTGGCTCATGTCATGTCCATCAGAGGAGGCCACAGGATTTGGCCCTATATTTGAGGAGGAGCCTCTAGACACTGTGTATGCAGAGGATTCACCAGAGAACAAAATCTCCATGAATTGCAGGGTGCGGGCCAACCCACCGGCCATCATCAAGTAAATATTTTCTAATCCTGTGCTTTGTTTGTTGTCATGACCCCTCTCTGTACTCTATCTTTGGGGAAAAGCCAAATTGCAGGGAGGTGTTTACATACCAAATTGTTTGCACTTACAAGAAGAATCTTTGAGAAAATCAGTCAGAAGGTCATTAATGAAAGCCTGTATTTCACAGATGGTGGTTAAACAACTGGGAAATTAAACTGATGGAACAGCCTGATGAACACTTTAGCCTGGTGGGAGGAAACCTGGTCATCACCAACCCAGATAAGAGCAAGCATGCTGGGAAATATGTGTGTGTGGCCAAGAACGTCTACGGCACTGTCATCAGCAAAGAGGCAACCGTCAAATTTGGATGTATGTGACAGACGGGACTTATTGTGTTTGTAAAGACTGTGAATTGTTACCAGATGTCTCTTTTGTCATATCCTCTCCTTAGTTCATTTTTTTTTATTTTTCGGGCCGCAGACCTGAACCAGTTCCCTACAGATGAGAGAGAGCCGGTGAATGTTAAGGAGGGACAGGGAGCCGTCCTGCTGTGTTCTCCTCCCTCTCGCTATCCAAGTAAGACATGATGGCATATATTACCAGGAGAACCCACTCGTAATATAAAACTTATACAACTTTATACAAAGTTCCCTAGGAGATTTATATGACCCCATTTGTTATTCTCTGCTAGTCTCAACTCTGAAAGAATAACAAATAACATTAACTAGAATATATGTTGCAAGTTTTTGCACACTATTTTAAATTAAATTATAAAAGTAAATTTAAAATTAAGTAATCATTTAATAAATATAAATAATTGTAAATGAATTTACTGAATAGAGTAAATATAATTAAAAATATATGGTTTATAGAGTAATAAAAAAGGTAATTGTGACTTTTTGTATCATAATTTTGACTTTTGCAATTCCAAATTTATAACTTGCAATTCTGACTTTTTTTTTTTACATCTTGCAAAATCCTGACCTTTTCCCTCAAAACTGTGGGCTATAAGTAGCAAGTAAGACATGCTGCTGCTGTACAATATAGCATGCATGAATAACCCATTGCAGATCCATACAGGTGGAGCTGGGGAAGGTGGAGGGTTTCTGAAAATGGACTGCAACTGCTACAGCAAATGCTGACTGATTATTTGAAGGTTGAGAAGCGAGCTCATTGGCTACTGATACATCAGGATCCAATCAGACGTGCCCTATAGAGAATGATGTGATTGCAAGCAGATTGAGTTAAGGACCTGTCAGTCTGCGCCATCTAGAGTTTCATGACAGAACTCTGTATTTGTGATTTTTTTTATCTCAGTCGCAATTTTTTCGTGCAATTGTGAGTTTATATCTCACAATTCTGAATTTGTTCCCCTCAGTAATGCAAGAAAACAAGTCAGAATTGTACAGGGTTCCCACTCTTTCATGAACTTTCATGATTTAATGTTAACAATTATTCCATACTAGTTTTGGTTTTTATTTTTTATGAATCATTACTTGAGTAAAAAACATTATAATATAAAGAGAATATTATAAAAATACATTTTGCAATTGTGTGAAAAAAAGTATCATATGGATCATAATTGTGGCTTAAAGTCAGAATATATACAATATATTATAGATATAAGCTTGCAATTCTGAGAAAAGAAAGTCAGAACTGACAGATATAAATTAACACATCTGAGAAAAATATCAGAATTGCAATTTATATATCACAATTCTGACTTTATAAGACACAATTGTGGCTTTATACACTCTAAAAAATGCTGGGTTAAAAACAACCCAAGTTGGGTTGAAAATGGACAAACCTAGTGATTGGGTTGTTTTAACCCAGCAGTTGAGTTAAATGTTTGCCCAACCTGCTGGGTAGTTTTACTTAACTCAACTATTGTTTAAAAATTACAGTATTGCTTACTTAAAATGAACCCAAAATATCTTGAAAATTAACATTTATTAATATGTTTAATAAATGAACATTTTAATTTCATTTTATATTCATTTTAAGTCAGCCATATAGTCATTTTCTAACAATAGTTGGGTTAAATAAAACTACCCAGCAGGTTGGGAAAACATTTAACCCAACAGTTGGGTTAAAACAACCCAATCGCTGGGTTGGTCCATTTTCAACCCAGCATTTTCTAGAGTGTAATCATGCAATTTTGACTTATTAAAGGGTTAGTTCACTCAAAAATGAAAAATCTGTCATTTATTCACCTTCAAGTTGTTCCAAACCTGTTTGAATTTCATTGTTCTGCTGAACACAAAGAAAAATATTTGGAAGAATGTCAATAACCAAAAAGATCTCGCCCCCCATTGACTACCATAGTAATTATTTTTCCTACTATGGTAATCAATGGGGGGGCGATATCTGTTTGGTTCCAAAACAATATTCCAAAAAAAATATACTTGGACTAAGAGGGGCATGTTATAATTTCCACAAAATTTATTTCAAATTTAATTCAAGCATTTTCAAGGACCAATATTTGTTTTCAAGTACTTTCCAGGCCTTGAATTCATGTGTCTGAAATCCAAGTACTTTCAAGGCGAGTGGGAACCCTGATTGTAAGATTTAAACTCAGAAATGTGAGGGAAAAAAATGTAGAATTGTGAGATAAAATGTTGAAATTACATTTTTTATTGTTTTACTCCATAAAGGAAACAAACTTCCATAATTACCTAACCATCATCCGTAGTAAAAAAAGAAGTGCTAAAAAAGACAATTCATATCCACTTGCCTTCCAGCACCTGAAATCAAATTTCTGTCAATTATTTTGTTCGTCTTTCAGGTGAAGTGATGTTCCGCTGGATCTACAACGACTTCCCCAACTTCATCATCCCAGACCAGAGGCGTTTCGTGTCTCAGACCACTGGGAATCTGTACATTGCCAAAGTCGAGGCGTCCGATGTTGGGAATTATTCTTGTTTTGTGTCAAGTCCCACCATTGGCAAGAGCGTTTTCAGCATGCCGATTTCTCTGATTCCACAAATAGAAAGTGAGTGCTTTCACATTACCCACAATACCAAGAGTTTAACTCATAATTACCCTACTGAGACCACTGTTGTTTTTAAAGGTCAATTAATGACCTAGCTTTACATCTCTGTCCTTTACACAGAGGAGGTGAAGCGGTATCCTGCTGATATCCGTGTGAAATTTCCCAAGACTTATGCTTTGGTGGCACAAAACATCACTCTGGAGTGCTTTGCCCTTGGAAAGTGAGTCAGTATATACTCTGCATGTTGATACCATAGTACATTCATATATACATTGCAATGGTATTACATATTACCATAGTATTAACAGTCATTTCAAAGAATATCATGATATAATCATGATATGTCCAAAAAACATGGTAATACAATAGTACTTTTTTGCTAATAATGCATTGTTACTCACACAATAGCACTAAATTTGTTCCTCACTCATTTAGGGTTGTTTCCAACCATATAAACTCAATCATTATACTTTTCAGTCCGCTCCCACACATTCGCTGGAGGAAGTTAGACGCTGATCTCCCACCCAACTATGAGGTCAGCATGAATGGAGCTTTACTGCATCTGATTAATGTTCAGTACGAGGACGAGGGCAGCTATGAGTGTGAGACGCTCAATGTTAAGGGGATGGACTGGTATCGACAGTGGCTCTATGTGGAAGGTAACACAAACTCAGACTCTGGTTTAGTTCTGTTTTATGTATTTGCTGGATAAACATGGCTTATATAAAATTACAGAAAGCATATTATATTATAAAGTGCTGTAAAATCGATTAATCGCATCTAACAGTAGTTCGATTAATCGCGATTAATCGATTTTTAATTATTATATTATATTATATTATATTATATTATATTATATTATATTATATTATATTATATTATATTATATTATATTATATTATATTATATTATATTGTCTCCTCAGGTGCTCCAGAGTGGGCGGAGCACATCAATGACACAGAAAAAGATGTTGGTAGTGAACTCACTCTCAGATGTGTCGCCGTAGGGAAGCCCCAACCATGGATACGCTGGCTGAAGGATGGCTATTCGGTTAATACCCTGTTTTATTTGCTGTGAAAATCCCATATGAGTACTTCAAGTTGTTCAAGTAATCATGTGTGTTTTTTCTGATCTCCAGTATGGCAAAGGAGAGCTGAAATTCTCCAGCCTCACATTTGAGGATTCAGGCATGTATCAGTGCATTGCTGAGAATGAATGGGGGACCATCTATGCCAGCGCAGAGCTTCGGGTCGTCTGTGAGCTTTAACACACTTCTTTACTGTCGTGCTTCTGAAGTAGTAGTCTACATAGAAAAATAGAAAGGTTGAGTGTCTCCAATGGTCTCTTCACAGCCTGTGCACCAACATTCATATATAATCCAGTGAAGAAGGTTCTGCTAGGGGCTGAAAATGGACGTGTGGTTATTGAGTGCAAACCCCGTGCTGCTCCTAAACCCAAGTTCATCTGGAAACGAGGCTCAGAGCTGCTGACCAACTCTTCAAGGTTAGTCAGTCCATCTTAAATACATGCATTTAGTTACAGCTAAATCAAAATGTGGTGGTGGTGGTGGTGGTGATAGAAGCTTAGCCTCATCATCATTTCACATTTTTCAGGATGTTAATTTGGGATGATGGAAGTCTGGAGATTCTGAATGCAACAAAAAGTGACGAGGGCTCGTACACCTGCTACGCTGAGAATGACCGCGGCAAATCCAACAGCACAGGGACCCTCACTATCACTGGTCAGACAAAATTCAAATCTTGTCACCATTTTATTTTATTTTATTTTATTTTATTTTATTTTATTTTATTTTATTTTATTTTATTTTATTTTATTTTATTTTATTTTATTTTATTTTATTTTATTTTATTTTATGAAAATGAAAATGAAAATGAAAATGAAAATGAAAAATTGCCCAATTATATGTAGACTTAAATGTAGATATTTAATTGAGTTTTTTTTTTTAATCATAATTAATTAACAAAATAATTTTAACTGAATTTTTCTGAAATTAATTGAGATTATCTTATAAATAGAATTATTATGGGCTGAATAGATAGTTGAGCATTTTAATTTACTCTTTTATCAACATAAAGATTTTAGGTTAAAATGTACAGTACAGTATATACATTTATAAGGGCAAGTATTTCTCATAGGTTTTGTGACTGGTCAATTTTGCAAATATTCCTTTTATACATTTTTCACTTTTATAGATATTCCATGTAGCCTCTTATTTAATATGAGGCGAATGCATTTGCTGAATGCATCGTTTGTTAAATTTTCCCAGAGGCCACCAAGATTACAGTGGCTCCATCAGACACTGAGGCGGTTGTAGGTGACAGTAGAATTCTCCAGTGCTCTGCATCATATGACCCCAGCCTGGACATCACCTTCATCTGGAATGTCGATTCCTACGAAATCAACTTCTTCACAGACTTTGAACACTACGAACAGCTCATGGTGAGTAGAGCCAAGAATCCCAGGAGTTCTTTTGATGAGAAATACAGGAGGACATGTAGAAGTACTTTGATTGTTTCTTTGTGTTTGTTTTTGCAGGGTAATGAGCACAGTGGAGACCTGCTGATCAAGAATATTCAGGTGAGGCATGCAGGACACTATATCTGCACAGCTCAGACTATAGTGGACAACGCCACCGCCGAAGCTGATGTTTTTGTCAAAGGTTGGTGTCCTAGCTTATTAAACTAATGCTTTTTTTGAACATTCAAGCATGAAGATCTATTCTAGTAGTCCCTAAAAACAAAATCAATACCTTGTAAAAGAATAATATGTGGCCTCTTTAAAAACAATGCAGTGGTGTTTAGCCGTTCAACAACTAACCATTTGTATTGTATTATTATTTACATCAAATAGACCATCATGACATTGTCGAGAATGTCGACTGTTTTCGCTTCAGGCTTGCCTGGTCCTCCGGGTGGCATCCGCGTGGAAGAGATTGGAGACACGTCAGTAAAACTACGATGGTGTCTGGGATCGGACCATGGTAGTCCCCTCATCCAGCATGTTGTACAAACACGAGACTTTTACGCCCTGGATCCAGAGGACTGGAAAACTGCATCCACTTGTGAGTCCACTAGAGGGAGACAAAACACATATCTTAAAGGGATAGTCCACCCAGAAATGAAAATTATCCCATGATTTACTCACCCTCAAGCCATCCTAGGTGTATATGACTATCTTCTTTCAGACAAAGACAATCAGAGATATACTGAAAAATATCCAAGCTTTATAATGGTAGGGAATGGGGAGTGAGATTTTGAAGCTCAAAAAATGCATCCATCCATCAAAAAAAAAATTATCTATACAGATCCGGGGGCTTAATAAAGGCCTTCTGAAGTGATGGGTTTATAGATTTATAAGAAATCTATATTTAAAACTTTATAAATTAAAATAACTAGCTTCTGGCAAAACTGTACGCATACTACGCAAGTCGACTTTTGCCAAAAGAGTATCAACTGATGCGATGTATGATGTACACTGTAGGATGTAGGAGCATCGTAAGCTTAGACGCCTCTCGCGGTTTAAACAAATAGGGCTGTGCAACAAACTCAAGCTCCTCTTCTTTTATATCATCATCCTCTCACATTTCTCTTTAAAATTTCTCGTTTTAGACTTCTACTGTAATTCGTGACCGGTGTTTTGCTTTGCTCTATCCTCTGTGCTTCTGCGTTTGTAATTACGTCATGCGTCAGGTCAGAGGATTCTCTTCCGCCGTAAATCGATGCGTACAGCCATCTGCCGGAAGCTAGTTATTATAGTTAATAAAGTTTTAAATATGGATATTTTTGGGATACAAAAACCCATTGCTTCGCTTCAGAAGGCCTTTATTAACCCCCTGGGAGCCTTATGGATTATTTTTATGAAGGATGGATGCATTTTTTTGGGCTTCAAAATCACATCCCCCATTCACTACCATTATAAAGCTTGGATATTTTTAAATATAACTCTGATTGTGTTCATCTGAAAGAAGATCTAGGATGGCTTGAGGGTGAGTAAATCATGGGATAATTTTCATTTGTGGGTGAACTAACCCTTTCCAGCTAATTTCCTTAGAAAACTTTACAATAATACAGAATGGAGTTTTTCGTAGGTATTTGCATTCTGTTTTAAAATATAATAAATTTGATTTGACTGTCACATTTGAGAAGATCTTAATGTATTCTTAATGTGATTTTAATGAATTTTGCTCTTGTGTAAGTGAACAAATATTGTTTTCCCAGCTCCTGTGTTTTTGGATGGATCTACGGAGTCAGCAACAGTTCTTGACCTTTACCCCTGGATGCAATATGAATTCCGTGTGTATGCCATCAATGAATTTGGAGCTGGGGAAAACAGCCGCCCGTCCATTAAAATCAAGACATGGGATGCCAGTGAGTTTATTTAGAAAGAGTACAGCTTTCAATATCTATATGAAATTTTATTTATTAATTTCTCTCTCTATATATATATATATATATATATATACACACACAGTGGTTACGGAAAGTATTCAGACCCCCTTAAATTTTTCACTCTTTATTATATTGCAGCCATTTGCTAAAATCATTTAAGTTCATTTTTTTTCCTAATTAATGTACACACAGCACCCCATATTGACAGAAAAACACAGAATTGTTGACATTTTTGCAGATTTATTAAAAAAGAAAAACTGAAATATCACATGGTCCTAAGTATTCAGACCCTTTGCTCAGTATTTAGTAGAAGCACCCTTTTGATCTAATACAGCCATGAGTCTTTTTGGGAAAGATGCAACACGTTTTTCACACCTGGATTTGGGGATCCTCTGCCATTCCTCCTTGCAGATCCTCTCCAGTTCTGTCAGGTTGGATGGTAAATGTTGGTGGACAGCCATTTTTAGGTCTCTCCAGAGATGCTCAAGTCAGGGCTCTGGCTGGGCCATTCAAGAACAGTCACGGAGTTGTTGTGAAGCCACTCCTTCGTTATTTTAGCTGTGTGCTTAGGGTTATTGTCTTGTTGGAAGGTAAACCTTCAGCCCAGTCTGAGGTCCTGAGCACTCTGGAGAAGGTTTTCATCCAGGATATCCCTGTACTTGGCCGCATTCATCTTTCCCTCGATTGTCCTGTCGCTGCAGCTGAAAAACACCCCCACAGCATGATGCTGCCACCACCATGCTTCACTGTTGGGACTGTATTGGACAGGTGATGAGCAGTGCCTGGTTTTCTCCACACATACCGCTTAGAATTAAGGCCAACTTAGAATTAAGGCCAAAAAGTTCTATCTTGGTCTCATCAGACCAGAGAATCTTATTTCTCACCATCTTGGAGTCCTTCAGGTGTTTTTTTTAGCAAAGTCCATGTGGGCTTTCATGTGTCTTGCACTGAGGAGAGGCTTCCGTCGGGCCACTCTGCCATAAAGCCCCGACTGGTGGAGGGCTGCAGTGATGGTTGACTTTCTACAACTTTCTCCCATCTCCTGACTGCATCTCTGGAGCTCAGCCACAGTGATCTTTGGGTTCTTCTTTACCTCTCTCACCAAGGCTCTTCTCCCCCGATAGCTCAGTTTGGCCAGACGGCCAGCTCTAGGAAGGGTTCTGGTCGTCCCAAACATCTTCCATTTAAGGATTACGGAGGCCACTGTGCTCTTAGGAACCTTAAGTGCAGCAGAAAGTTTTTTGTAACCTTGGCCAGATCTGTGCCTTGCCACAATTCTGTCTCTGAGCTCTTCAGGCAGTTCCTTTGACCTCATGATTCTCATTTGCTCTGACATGCACTGTGAGCTGTAAGGTCTTATATAGACAGGTGTGTGGCTTTCCTAATCAAGTCCAATCAGTATAATCAAACACATCTGGACTCAAATGAAGGTGTAGAACCATCTCAAGGATGATCAGAAGAAATGGACATCACCTGAGTTAAATATATGAGTGTCACAGCAAAGGGTGTGAATACTTAGGACCATGTGATATTTCAGTTTTTCTTTTTTAATAAATCTGCAAAAATGTCAACAATTCTGTGTTTTTCTGTCAATATGGGGTGCTGTGTGTACATTAATGAGGAAAAAAATGAACTTAAATTATTTTAGCAAATGGCTGTAATATAACAAAGAGTGAAAAATTTAAGGGGGTCTGAATACTTTCCGTACCCACTGTATATATATACATACATATTTATCCATGTTTTAGTAAAATCAGTTCTGTGAAGCACATGTAGTCTCACCCAGTCTTTCTCTTATCTCAGGGCCTACAGTAGCTCCTTCTGACGTCTTCGGTCAAGTAGGAATAACTGGCGAGCTAATCGTGACCTGGACTGTACGTCTTCATATGCTACTGCATTTATGCTATATTTATTGATCAGTGGTCAGTGGCAGATTTCTCATTTCCTTCATTCCATTGCAGCCCGTGAAACCTCAGTTCTTCTTTGGTAAAAAATTTGGCTACGTTGTGGCGTTCAAGCCGCATGAGGATTATGAGTGGAAATGGACGACCGTGGAGGATCCTGAGACGAGACGGTATGTCTACAAAGAGAGCATGACCCCAGACACAGAAATACAGGTCAAAGTGAACACCTACAACAACAAAGGAGAAGGACCCTCAAGTCTTATATCTGTGGTCTACTCGCCACGCCAAGGTGAGAAGGTTTGATGGTATTCAGCTCTTATTTGCTCTTAAATTAGTATCCTTTAACACATGTAATATCACTCTCAGCTCCGACTGAAGCTCCATTAGACGTCTATGCCCGTCAGGTCACCTCTACAGAGGCTTTGGTCTGGTGGTTACCGGTCTATCAGGTGCCGCCAAACTGGGTTGACGGATACCAGGTGAGTCCTAAGTGAAATAACAGAAAATAATCATGAAGTTTTGATCCTCATGTCTCTTCATTTGGAGTCTAGATTCGTTACTGGAGAAAGTACGATGATAATGAAGCTGCTGCCTCTCGAGTCATTGTTCATAGAATGATTAACCAAACTCGCCTGGAGAACATGCGGCCTGACTCTCACTACCTTATAGAGGTTCGAGCGTTCAACGGAGCTGGGCTCGGGCCGCCCAGTGAGCACTGTGAAATGTTCACCAGGAGACCTCGTAAGAGATTTGCACTTCTCTAGATCACTCGCCCAGATTATTGGTTTATACAGGCCTTACATTTGAAACGAGAGCTTAAATGTACTGATAATATATGTGTATTATCTTTCCAGCTCCAAGTCGTCGTTTGAGAGTATACAAATATGTCAGCTTTACGCGCAAATGGCTCTATCTGTATTGGGATCACATCTATAATTACTGGAATGAGTCCTATGTGGAGGGTTACAAAGTGAGTCTGTTATATTTTACCTAGTATTCTGTTGACAAAAGACTTGAGAGACACATTCTTTAATGTCTTGTTCATCTTAATGTTTATTCCATTTTATTACTAGAACCTTATTTTAATGCCCTTATTTCAATTTATCATTTATACTTTTTTATATTTTAGTACTGGAACCTTTATTTTATTTTATTTTATTTTATTTTATTTTATTTTATTTTATTTTATTTTATTTTATTTTATTTTATTTTATTTTATTTTATTACCAAAACCTTATTTTAATGCCCTTATTTCAATTTATCATTTATGCCATTTTTTATTTATTTATTTTATTATTGGAACCTTATTGTAATGCCTTTATTTTAATTTATCATTTATACATTTTTATATTTTATTACCAAAACCTTATTTTAATGCCCTTATTTCAATTTATCAATTTTATTTTATTATTGAAACCTTATTGTAATGCCTTTATTTTAATTTATCATTTATACTTTTTATATTTTATTACTGGAATCTTTTTATTTTATTTTATTTTATTTTATTTTATTTTATTTTATTTTATTTTATTTTATTTTATTTTATTTTATTTTATTTTATTTTATTTTATTTTATTTTATTTTATTTTATTACCAAAACCTTATTTTAATGCCCTTATTTCAATTTATCATTTATGCCATTTTTTATTTTATTAATTTTATTATTGGAACCTTATTGTAATGCCTTTATTTTAATTTATCATTTATACATTTTTATATTTTATTACCAAAACCTTATTTTAATGCCCTTATTTCAATTTATCAATTTTATTTTATTATTGAAACCTTATTGTAATGCCTTTATTTTAATTTATCATTTATACTTTTTTTATATTTTATTACTGAAATCTTTTTATTTTATTTTATTTTATTTTATTTTATTTTATTTTATTTTATTTTATTTTATTTTATTTTATTTTATTTTATTTTATTTTATTTTATTTTATTTTATTTATTACCAAAACCTTATTTTAATGCCCTTATTTCAATTTATCATTTATGACATTTTTTATTTTATTCATTTTATTATTGGAACCTTATTGTAATGCCTTTATTTTAATTTATCATTTATACATTTTTATATTTTAAGACCAAAACCTTATTTGATTGCTTTTATTATTTTTATTTTATTTTATTTTATTTTATTTTATTTTATTTTATTTTATTTTATTTTATTTTATTTTATTTTATTTTATTTTATTTTATTTTATTTTATTACTGGAACCTTATTGTAATGCCTTTATTTTAATTTATCATTTATAATTTTTTATATTTTATCACTGGAACCTTATTTTATTGCTTATTTTATTTTATTACTTAAACCTTATTTTAATATTTCAGTTTATCATTTGGACTATTTTTCATTTTATTTATTTTATTATTGGAACCTTATTTTAATGCCTTTATTTCAATTTATCATTTATACTATTTTATTATTTTATTTTATTACCTTATTTCAATTTATCATTTATACTATTTTTTTATTTTATTTGCTCTATTATTTTATTACTGAAACCTTATTTTAATGCTTTTATTTTAATTCATTCTTTTTATTTAAATTTATTTTTTTTATTTTCACTGATTTTGTTGTTTATTGATGCCTTAGAAATATTGTGAACATTTGTATCTTTCTTTTAGATTTTGTTCCGTAAGGAAGGAGAGCGTTATGGGAAGCTTTACACCACCGGCAGGCACTACATCGACTTCCCCATGCCAGAGACCGGCGATTACGTCATAGAGGTCCGAGCCCGCTGTGAGGGAGGTGATGGACCCATATCACAGATCAGAGTACAAGGTGAATACTTCCTTTCACTAATCAATAAAGATGATTCACCTCATTCATCATTTTCTTACCCCAATCATGCTGATGATGGCAAAATGATATCTGAAGTTTAGCATCATTTAAAATATATTTGAAATCCCTCTCATAGTCTCATCCTTTTCAGTATTTTCAGACTGATGCAGTTCCACAGATCGTATACTTGTGTTTCTTACCATTGTTTTGTATTGTTTTCAGGTAAAGCGGCTCTGAGTGCTGACTCTCTCAGCATTGCCTCTGTCTTGCTGTTGGCTCTGGGCTGGATGAATTTAGGCCTGTAGGCAAACAAGAAGACTGTCAAAACTTTGGCAAAGTCGACTTCTGAGAAACAATCCTAATATAGTCTGAGTGCATTTCCTCACAGGGAAGGTTTTCATGGTGCAGATAAAGTTTGTTTGGGAGTGTAAAATATAAAAAAAAGTTTGTATTTTCCCTCTTGATTTGCCTTACAAAATGCCCACAATCAACTAATGAAATGGTGTTGTAAAATAAGTAAATATATAGTATCAGGATATTTTTTTTGATGACTTTCCATCAATTATTCAAAAATAAGACATATGTATTTATTACAGAACATGCTTTGTAAGTCATTTTTTTCATGTCATCAGCTGCGATGTTCATAGAAATGTTTAAACTTCAGTTGTTTGTTTTTTACACTTGTTTGCCCACATTTAATTTGCGTTTCATGTTTACAAATCTATTTTTGTCACTGTGTTTGATTTTAAAGTGACTTTCTTAGTATCTTCCTACTATTTTGCTAAAAATGTACACTGCAATTTTCATCTGTATATCAGTAAACATCGAAAACATTAAACAAATTGCTTTTCTTTTGTCTTCCTACCAATCTTTCATCTCAGAAATGGCATTGAAACCACCAGTTACAGTATATTTCCCTGTTAAAATCCTACCATTAAAGTCTCTACCTAAAAACAAAGAATGTTTGAATCATGCTGATATGCTCACAAAAATTATATCATATTCAACTTTTTTTCCCTAAATGCCATAGTGTTACATTCCAAAATCAGACAAATCTTTTGTGAAAACTATGTATATGTTTGATAAATCATGTGACAACATTAAACTAGTATGAAAAGTATCTAATTTTAAACACTTCAAATGTCCTT
Source organism: Chanodichthys erythropterus (assembly GCF_024489055.1). Taxonomy (NCBI): domain Eukaryota; kingdom Metazoa; phylum Chordata; class Actinopteri; order Cypriniformes; family Xenocyprididae; genus Chanodichthys; species Chanodichthys erythropterus. The sequence continues at coordinate 12,032,948 of NC_090228.1, forward strand.
ATTCATTAATTAAAAACCTTAACTTCACAATTTTGGTCTGAACAGTCACAATAGTCAATGAACACATCCTTGTGGTACTTGTCCTTATTTAGCTTGCTAACTTGTTAGCGAAATAGTTCTTAATAATTCACGTTTTGGGAATGAATGTGTGTAATTTATTTTGTACAAAAACGTATCTAGTCTCTTAAAGTAATGTTAACAACAGACTTCAATTTAGATATAAATCCATAAGCAGTCTAAATTATTTTAATAAACGTCCTCTAGTGACTATCAGTGGTACAACAGACAGGACGCAATAAACAGCGTGGTGCACGTGCGGTATTTATCTTCTCATCCCATATAAATGTACTTAAACTGGACAAACAATCACATCTGTTAAGTCCATAAAAGCAGCTTATCGTTGGAAGCAAAATGAGTGAGTTTTTCGGTTTATCTCTCATTCTTATTGAAGAAAAAACAAGGTTTTACACCTGGTAATTGTTAAAACAACATTGCAATGTTTTAATTTCAAAATCCAAATGGCGCCATCCAACAATAGACGCACTGGCCTTGATGTTCGGAGTCATCCAGTAGATGTCAGCATAACATAAACAATAGAGGCAGAACAATGAATCCCATTTCATATACTGTACTGTATTTCATTCATTTTCTTTATAGTATGCAATTAAATTGTAGCCTAATATAATATCTAGAGTGATAAAATATGCTTAAATATACAGAAATGTACCTCAAAGTCATATTTTGCCTACATTTGTGGAGATGATTGTAATATAGTTTGTGTATGATAGAATAGAGTTGTTCTGCATTACAGAAATGCATTAGTGTTTGTGTACTCTAAACACTTCATGGTCCATATACACATCTTGCTTCATCTCTCATTGGTTGACTCATATATCATCAGTTGTGGATGAGAAACCACTAATTAAACATCATCATTAGGGCTCTTAATGAAGCAGCACTGGCAGTGACATACAGAGCACAGATTTACTTCTTCTGTAACACCACACGTGGCCTTTTTCTTCTGTGTGTTTAATTTAATCCTGTCTTATCATTCAGAGGTTTTGTCCTTGCAAGTTGTTATGGTGGTGGAAGTTTTTGAATATAACTGACTATGTGTAATGTTAATGTATAGTGTTTATGCATTACCAGAAAATAAGTGGATGTTTATTATGAATTGATTGTATTGGTTGGGTACAGATATGTGTCTCTTTCATATCTCATTTGTTTCTTCTACAGCATTGAGATTACATTGAGACTTTTGAACAAAATTCAGTGTTACAAGAGTAAGATTCTCAGCACTGTAACTTAAAGGGTTAGTTCACCCAAAACTGAAATTTCTGTCATTAATTACTCACCCTCATGTCATTCCAAACCCGTAAGACCTTCATTCATCTTCTGAGCACAAATTAAAATATCATTGATGAAATCCAAGTTTTTTTTTGTTTATCCCACATAGAAAGCAAAGGTAACTACAGTGGTTCAATCTTAATGTTATAAAGTGACTTTATCCAGTAACGACTTTATTCATATTCTCCTCTTCCCTGTCAGTCTCAGATGCCGTTGTCACAATAAACGCAGCCACCATTCGGACGTAAACACAGAAGCGCTGCACTGTCTACTACGTCAACAGCGTAGGAGACCGAGAGGGAAGAGAAGAAATTGTTGTTTTTTCGCACAAAGTCGCTTCATAACATTAAGGTTGAACCACTGTTGGTACGTTGACTATTTTAAAGGTGCCCTAGAATTGAAAATTGAATTTACCTCGGCATAGTTGAATAACAATAGTTCAGTACATGGAAATGACATACAGTGAGTCTCAAACTCCATTGTTTCCTCCTTCTTATATAAATCTCATTTGTTTAAAAGACCTCCGAGGAACAGGCGAATCTCAACATAACACCGACTGTTACGTAACAGTCGGGATCATTAATATGCACGCCCCCAATATTTGCATATGCCAGCCCATGTTCAATGCATTACACAAGGGCAGGCAGTATTAACGTCTGGATCTGTGCACAGCTGAATCATCAGACTAGGTAAGCAAACAAGGACAATAGCGAAAAATGGCAGATGGAGCGATAATAACTGACATGATCCATGATATCATGATATTTTTAGTGATATTTGTAAATTGTCTTTCTAAATGTTTCGTTAGCATATTGCTAATGTACTGTTAAATGTGGTTAAAGTTACCATCGTTTCTTACTGTATTCACGGAAACAAGAGAACCGTCACTATTTTCATTTTTAAACACTTGCAGTCTGTATAATTCATAAACACAACTTCATTCTTTATAAATCTCTCCAACAGTGTGTAATGTTAGCTTTAGCCATGCAGCATAGCCTCAATCTCATTCAGAATCAAATGTAAACATCCAAATAAATACTACACTCACATGATCCGATGCATGCATGCAGTATGCATGACAAACATTTTGTAAAGATCCATTTTGAGGGTTATATTAGCTGTGTGAAATTTGTTTATGCACTGTATAGTCGAGAGCTCGGGGGGGCAGGGAGCGCGAAGATTTAAAGGGGCCGCAGCCTGAATCGGTGCATATTTAATGATGGCCCAAAACAGGCAGTTAAAAAAAATTAATTAAAAGAAATCTATGGGGTATTTTGAGCTGAAACTTCACAGACACATTCAGGGGACACCTTAGACTTATATTACATCTTGTGAAAAAACATTCTAGGGCACCTTTAACAATGTCTTTACTACTTTTCTGGACCTTGAATGTGGTTATTACATTGCTTGCTATGGGGAGTAAAAAAAACTTGGATTTCATCAAAAATATCTTAATTTCAGTTCCAAAATTGAACAAAGGTCTTACAGGTTTGGAACCCTTTTAACAAAACACTTCATGCCTCACCAATAAACCAGGAAAACTCAAGAGTTGTGATTTAGAGCTTGTCTGCTTTTCCTCTTCCAGGTAATTCTGTGTCCGCCTACAGATGCATTTTATGCAGATCAGGTGTGCATCTGTGCTCCATACGTTCAATGTTTCATCTTCCAGCGCATTGTCTGTTATTTAGGAGCGCCACTGTGGCAGAAAGGCAGAATGGAAGTGCTGGTGGACGGGTCTGGCTTTCCTTTTGCTTGGTAGGGAGCATGTAAAATAGGCTGTATTTGCTCTGACAGACGATCATAAATCACTGTATGTGTGTGGCAGGGCCTGCGGTGCAGTTGCAAGCATTTTTTGAGAAGTGGGCTGCTGAATCTCAGGGTTCAGCGGGGTCTCGGTGAGGACATATATGACATATACAACCCTCCTGGGCCGGTTTGATGCGGATTGTCATTCATATTACACACCAAAGCATTACGGCGCTTGTCAAACCCCCTGTAGTTTTATTGGTTTGGCAGGGGGTGTCATATATGTGCGTAATTGCTGGTTGTGCGGACGTTTTTATTGGATTGTTTGCACAGTAAAGAAGCGCTACGTGTTCCCCTGTGCCTCCACTTCAACATATCCCATGCTGATTTGCTTGTTTGTGACATCTTATTTAGGATCATCTAACAGCATTTCGCACCCCTAATGCAACAATCAGGCGGATCTGAAAACGAAGCCTTCGGAGAACCAAATGTGTTGTGTAAATTCATTTAACTCGTGACTCTAAGCTCCGCAGAGGTGATCGATTGCGTTTTACGGCCCACAATAGAAGCTCACCTCCTTTAGAGAAAATATTGAGGTTTTTAGTGTGCTCAGTCTGATATTGCTCTTCAAATCTTTTCTCTGGCTTGTCAGCACTTTGGCCGTATTCGCCTGCTGCGAGACCCTTTACTTCCATAGGCTCTTCCTACCAAATCACAATTTTTCACTCCTGCACAAAGCTTGGCAATACAGATGGTAATCAACACCATCATCTCCCAGCGTAATTAAGGATTACCCAGAATTCTGAAATGAGTTCTGAACCACTGATTATATCCAGCCCAAAGCATCAACAGCCAAGCACAGATAACCGGCTGTGCTTGTGATTGAGTTAATAGTCTGTTAAGGCACATCAAAATGGCATTTTGTTTTATTTTATATTAGGGTCATTGACGAATAAGGTTTTTAAAAGTGTAAAAAAAAAAACATAATGGAGATATAATACATTTTGGAGTTTTATTAAGTGTTAACAATGAGATTATGTGGTTTTTATAATCTCTGCTTTTGACATTTTTTTTACAAGATGGACAAAATTTGTCACCAAAAAAGTCATTTGGTTTAACCAAAACTTTGATTTTACCAAATGACACATTTGGTTATACCGAATGACGATATTTTAAACAATGCTAACAGACTGATATTTAGCTAGCAAAAGTGCAATCAAACATTTTATATTTAGTACAAGTTTTTAAAATATTAATAGCGGAATTTATAAATTTTATTTAAAATTTTATAGCGGAAAACATGAATTTTTCAGATAGTTAAAAGAGAGTTAGTTACTTTGTCCTTTGCAAGTTTCTGAATGATGTCACATCCTGTCACATGATATTGACCACATGACTTGATCCAAAATGGTCCATTTATATTGGTTACTCCGAATGACATCAATGAAATAAATTTTTCCGGGCATTCTTTCTCATAACAAAGCAATGACTTCTAGTCTTTTACACATAATTTTAATACAATTTTGCACTATGTTGATGCTATAAAATCACGCCAGAATAAAAAATATATACATTTATTACATTTTAAGATATTTTAATCACAAATGAAATGGCTGTATTGGCCTTTGGACGGTTAAACCAAATGACCTTTTGACACGAAATATAATTTAGATTCATTAAGAGATCTAGTTGTACTACCTTACAAGCTTTGGATGTCATCTCTTTGTTTTTTTATTATTATTAAGGCTTGTTATTATTATTATTATTATTATTATTATTAATTGACCCGTTATTTTGTGTAATGTTATGTTTTATGTTATGCACTTTTTGACTTGCTAGTGATAGTGATGGACACAGATAGCATCAATTCTTGTTTATGTTTTACCCTTTTTCCACAATAGTGCTGTGGAAACCCATTTTGGTCCAGTCCCATTTCCATGAAGGAAAGGTGGTTTTGATCCAGGAAAAACTGGTTCTGCATTGGTCTCTTAAATCTTCTTGCTTCAAAAATTGGAACCACCTTTCCTTCATGTCAAATATAAAAATAATGATGATTACATTTTACACATGTACACACATACACTGTAAAAATGGTTGTGATTTTAACATTTAATGTAATTTTACAGCAAAATACCATTAAATTTACAGTTTTTCTCAGCTTGTGGAAAAGCTGCTTGTTATGAGCTTTGATTTGTTGGTAAATTAACATTATATCAGTTACTGAAAATTTAAGTCAAATCTGTAAAAACTAAAATGTTGCTACCGTATTTTTATGGTAAATTTCCAGCAAGCTGCCATATTTTTTTTTACCATACAATATATAGTAATTTTATATTTTTAAGCATTTATTTATATTTATTATTTATGAATTATAATAATTGTAATTATTATAACATACACACCGAGTTAAACCATCTTTTTTTTCATGTACTGGGCCTAATATGAGCATCAACAACAACATTTCAGTGGAAAGGGTGAATATGAGAGACAAAGAGAGAGAGGCAATGAAAGAGTGCAGTATGTCATTGTTGAGACAGTCACTGTCCTCTTATAGTAACCTCTAACCAACACTCTGGTTTTTCACACTCTCAACTCTCAGTGTGTGTGTGTGTGTGTGTGTGTGTGTGTGTGTGTGTGTGTGTGTGTGTGTGTGTGTGTGTGTGTGTGTGTGTGTGTGTGTGTTCGAATGCATCTCTGAGGCTGGTCTAACACAGTGCAGGTCTGTTCATGTCATGCTGGGAACAGAATGATGTTCTCAAAAACCCAACCTTTGAATTCGCTTTGAGGATGGGTACTGACTGAAGACAGGGAATGCACTAGGAGCATTAAAGTGAAGATGTCTGTTTTGTATTCTGTGGTCAGATTTTGATTTTATTATTATTATTATTAAGGGATCAATAGAAATTATTTAAGTCGATTTTTCCCTTATTCTTGCTTGCAAACAACATTTTGGGTGAACTATTCCTTGGAGAGGTATGGATGCACAACTTTCTCTCACCCTGTTGGAATAACTGAGCTTGAATTTGTCTAAAATGTCAAAAAGTGTTCGACGTGAGTGTTTCCTGTCAGCTAATTCCTGCAGTCTTTTCTACAGCAGTATTTTACCTTATTAAGAGCCCCTCCAACAGAGAAGGAGAGGTGAGAGGGGGTGTACTGTAAACTCAAGGCACAGGAATTGTCATCACTCGCCTACAGTGACAGGAAGCAAAATGACAGGGCTGACAATCTGAGAGCAGCTTGTGAGGGAGACAGATCGACAGTGGAGATGTCACTTGTGCTCATCACTTTGAGCCCAGGAGCAGCAGATGAGCTGAAGTGTGTGTTACAGTCATGCCTTATGTAGTGCTGTGGAGTTATATGGGTTTATATCAAGTTAAGCTACAGTATATGCTTTTGGTAACCACACACTCATCCCTCCAATAGTAAAACAAAAACATTCAGGATGGTTTCAAAGTATTTTAAAGTATTTTTTAAGTCTCATATTTTGGGTGGATTATTTCAATGTTAATAATCCCATTCTAGTATCATTGCTCATTTCAGGCAAAATTTACTAGGTTGACTGACTTTAAATGGTCATATTAACCCAGCACAGACAAAATTAGTATTTAGTTTTGTTTATTTTTCATTATTTGAAGGGGCTAGGTTAGGGCTTGTAGCATGTGACATTTTATAATCTGAACTACTGTAACCTTCCATGTCAGGTCAAATTATCTGATATTTTGGACTGCAGTCATAAGGGTCTTCAGGGGTCTTCTCTATGATATTTCACTGGGACACTGACACTTGTATCACCCTCACGTTTTGTTTTACTTTATATATTTATATATATATATATATATATATATATATATATATATATATATATATATATATATATATATATATATATATATATATATATATATAATATGGAACTAAGGCCTAATTCTGGCTTAATCTAAACCCTGTCTGTGAAACCAGGCCTTAGTCTGCTTAAACCCCGTCCCTTTCTTACAATTGACAGCAAACTCACATTCAGCCATTCTGCCTCCATCCAATCAACAACCAATTCAAAGTGCCCACCCTACAGTTTTTTTTTCTTTTTTTCTTTTTTGATAATTTGTTGCACTCAGATATAAACAATATTGTCGCAAAATAAAAGAAAAGCTTGATTACACTTTATTTAAGGTGTCCCTATTTAGGGTTTCAAAGGGGCGGAATGTTTCTGGTAAATTTCCGGAAACTTTCCATGGGAACTTTGGGAACCTTGGGAATTTTGGAAATATTCAAATTTGGATTATTTCCAATTTGAAAATTAACAGGAATTTATGGGAATTAATTGGAAATTTTGGGAAATTTATACAGATTTATAATATTTATATAAAATGTATCATATAAAACAAATATAAACATTGTGTTTGGTCATAACATGAAATAAAAGTTATTTATTTTTCGTATTCAATTCATTCTAATTTAGTAAATATGTAAATTAAATATATATTTGTTGCAGCTATTGTTATGTGTTATTTATTTCAGTGTCACATGATCCAGAAATCAATCTAATTTAGCTGATTTGATACTTATTTGTTATTATCATTGTTGGAAACAGTTGTGTTAGCATGTTAGAATGATATCTGAAGGGTCATGTGACACTGAAGACTGGAGAAATTATGCTGAAAATTCAGCTTTGATCACAGAAATATATTTTTATGTATATCAAATATTATACCATTATTTTAAATTGTAGTTATGTTTCACAATACCAGTTTTTTCTGTATTTTTGATCAAATGTGCATGTTATGGATTGGGGGAATGCACAGTGCATGCAATTGCTCTGCAGTGAGTAGTGTGCTGTGAGGAATGTGCAGGGTAACAAAAAAATTAACTAAAATTGCATTAAATATGGTTGTTTTAACCAAAATTATGTTGCAAGATGTTTTTTCAACTACATTTAAGTACCCTGTTATAGGCTAACCTGCAATTTTGCAAAATCCCTGTTTATTCCCATTAATTCCCATATATTCCCGTTAATTCCCATGGAAAGTTTCCAGCTTTGAAAATTCCCGAAAATCTGCAACCCTATCCCTATTACAGTGAAATTATATAGCCTACTGAGTAATGTTAATTAACAACATGTACTTATAGAGTTAGGGCTTGGTTTAGGGTTAGTTGCATGTAATTGCACATAATTTACTGTTATTACTATAGTAAGTACATGTAACGTGTAACAAGGACACTGTAAAATAAAGTGTTACCAAAAGCTCTACTTCTAGTTCTGTTACATTACGACTTTAACCGTCACTGTATTTATTTAGTCTTTCTTTAACTATGAATTGCTTTCACACGTGTATCAGTTAACGTGAGAAAACCTTGTCCCACTAAAAAACACATGCAGAACACCTGTGAGGTGTGTGTGTGAGCATCCATTGCCGTGAACTGAGGATAATGGATATTCTGTGGGAAATCACCAAACTCATCACCTAATTGAGATGGATGCATTTTTAATGACCAAGCAGCCTTTATTGAACCTCATCTGCTGTGGAAGACATTAAAATTTACCCACATAGTGGACTGCACTAATAAGCTGTTCTGTGGCGAGACCCACCCTCACTGTTCTGCAATCCCATCAGCCCCGTCTAACGATGCAGAGCGTGTCATCTCTGTGGTATTCTTTGTTTGAAGACAAGACACCTAAAGGCAGTATATGTATGAGCATATCTGCTTTTACTGTCAGTGAGTTCCAGACTTTGATTTGAATTTTATCAGTTTCCATTTCATACACACACACACACACACACACACACACACACACACACACACACACACACACACACACACACACACACACACACACACACACACACACACACACACACACACACACACACACACACACACACACACACACACACGAGTGCCTAATTAATCATCTGGGAAGATGCTCCCCCTCTGAATAGGACTGATTCTGCAGGAATTCCTCACACAGTGATGTATAATTAGCTCTAGTCTCGACTTTGCTGTCTGTCTTTTAGAAGGAGACGGCGCACTCTGAAGGCGAAGACTCGCTGGGGTTCGATTAGGAAAATGTGATGTTACTCTGAAGCACATAAATTCAATTAAAACAGTATTGTTTGTCCATTCTGTTACTAATGGTTTAGAGCTTTTACGCCAGTTGCTCGCTCCGTCTGGAGTCGCTCAAATTAGGTTATGTTGTAGATTAGACGATTAGAGCCTTACGATTAGCATTTTTTGCAATTAGGACATTGTTCCTAATCAACCAGACTTTTCAGATGGAAGGTAAATTAGCATTTTAGGCATCACAGGCGCTTCTGTCACAGAGGTTTTTGAAAATGAAAGAATATACTGCTATTTATGCTGTTTCTTAATTTTGGTACATGTGTGCTTTGCAGATTAGGTGATCCCAGAATGTGACTGAGATTGTTGAAAATATTCATCCATGATGGAGGATGTGAAAATTTTTTATTTTTTAAAAACACTTATATTCCATTGAAATTTTAATTGGAATAGTATTTCACCTAATATTATTGTGAGCTGTATATATTTATCCTTGTTAAAACATTGCTTTGTTAGCTTAGCAACATGCTAAGATGGATTTGCACGTGTCCTTCACAGATGTAATCCCAAAATGCATTTTGAGTATGCTCACTGAAATGTTTGTGAGGATGTGAGAACTTTACATTGAATTTTGAATCAAAATGGACCATTTTACCTGATATTTGTGTAAGCGGTGTGAATTTATGCTTGTTAAAGTGTTTGTGTTGTTAGCTTAGCAACATGCTAATGTCAAATTGTATTGGTCTCCTGCTGCTCATGTGTGGAACACTATTTGTATTTTTAGAGAGTTGCCTCCATTTTAAGAGCTAATAACTCTAACATTTAACATTCTAACAAATTATAAAATGACTTCTTGAAAGGAATGTTTTCAAGGCACAATTAGTTAGCACAGTTAGCCAAACGTCAAGATTCGTACTGTACGTGCGTTTACACAGATAATACCCAAATGTACCTACATTATGTATATTAACATCATGTATAGTGTATAGGACACAACTTTTGTAAACAAAACACTACAGTTGTGTGAAATGTAAATCTATAATAAAATGATAAGCAATGACAGTATTTATGTTTTGTTGATGCACTATCCGATAATGATCCTAACAAAAGTGCTCGAGTCTGCAGTTGCTATGGTTACCTTCGCACCTAAGTGTCTATTTACCTGCAGTGGAAAATAAGCCTTTACTAACTTGTGGTTACTGAAATGTTAGAAAATCCAAATAGACACTTCTACGTGTACTTTTAAGATCCAGCTTTTTGTTTCGACTTTCTCTGCAGGCTTCAAGCCTTAAGTAGGGGATTGAACCCCTTATGCTTTAGTATCAGCAGAACTGAGCTCCTCAGATTCAGATTCAAGGGGCATAATTGTTCCCCCAGAAACCTCATTCTTTCACACTCTTTCTTTCTCTTTCTTTTTAGTGAGCATGACAGTGCTGGAGGTAAAAGTCTCCTCGCCATTCCACCGTCTCCCCAGCAGAGAGAGAAATGCTTCCTAAAACACTCTCTTGTCTACTCTTTTGTCTGGCAACAAAGTGTGTATTTTTCCAGAGGAGTCTCCAGAGATAATGCAAAGCTTTATGAAAGATATCCTTGGTTCAGACAGAACACAAAAATAGCAGGAAATCGACCCCCGTGGAAAGATGGTACCTCGGGGACAAGATAGAGGTGGATAAATGTTGTTCAGGATTAGCTAATAAAACACTGTGAGCATTTTCCAGCTCATGCCAGGTTCTTCATTATCAGTGCGTTATTCGCAACCTCACATCCTCACAGGTTAGCACAGAAAGGATTTGCCCTCTACACCATTATGCCCCGTTAATGAGCGTTAACATGTCGTTTTCCCATGGACCTACCGGTAATTAATGAAATATTCTACAAGGAGGAAGAAAACTCCCAAATCTCCCAGCATCTGAGGCGGGATGCATTTTAGGAACACCTGCTCTGCTTGCGGGAAGAATAACGATGTCCTTGAAAGCACAGTAATCTAATCTGCTCCTCAATAACTCATGTTTTTGCAATCTGTAACATTTATTTTTAGCCACGGGCTGCAGAAAGCATTAGATATTCGTCTTAAGTATTCATGGTTGCATAGATGATTTTTCCAGCCGGGGATCGTCAGTGGAATAGAGATGAATGCGTAAGTGCATGCTGGGATATGTGGATTCTGCTACGGGCAATGCCATGCTTGGAACGGATTATTAGTGACGTGCTTACTGTGTACTATGCGGTATAGACTAGGGCTGCATGATTTAGGGGAAAAAATTGATTGCGATTTAAATTTATTATTATTTTTTCAGCTCGAGGTTTGCTGTACTTTTTAGTAAGGCTGCACTATTTGTCCATATACAGGCAATAATATTACAAGATAAGGAATACCATTATTGTATAATTTCACTGTAAAATGGAAAAGTATATATATTAGGGTCCCCGGCCTTAACTACCATGTACTTAGATTTAAATTAATCATTTGATACAATGCACTTATTGTGTACATACATGTTTTTTCATTGTACTTATATTTTAAAAACACAGGCATGTAATTAGATCTGTAATTAATTTCTGTAATTTCATTTATAATTACACTGTTGACCCATCCCTTACACCTTACCCCTACCCTTAAACCTACCCATACCACCAAAGCTTTCCCTAATCTAACCCGTATCCCACCTCAATAGCAGCAAAAGTGTTTTACAATTCATTATGAACCCAATAAGTACATTGTACTTATTTTTTGATGTAAGTACATAGTAGTTAAGGCCACTTAACATAAAGTGGGACCCTAATATTTATGGCCAATTTCTTTATTCTTCATTCATTTGTCAGCCCTAGTATATATATGCAATGGCTTAATATTTGTCATTCTGATCAAATAATGGGTCAAGGAGATGTAATAATCATTTCAGGTTAATTCCTCACACTGGAAATTGAAGGTCAAGTCAAATGCATTGCATTGTGGGATGCATTCTGTAGGATTACTGCACCTTATGCCAAATATAGTAGGTCATACTGAAAATTTGCATATTGTGCCCTGGACACATACTGTAAAAATAGCACAAGTAGTATTTCCATACTGAGTATACAAATTTTGCTGTACCAAACATAGCCAATAAATTAGCAATGGGTTTTTAAAACCTACCATGACATGAAATGGCCCATTTCACAGCCACAGCTGAAGAAAACACAATATTCCACCAATGTTTCTGCAATAAGGCCGCAATGGAGACCGCATGAAACAAATAATTAAAGCACATTAAAGCACAATACAAAAGTCATTTGAGAGAAAATGATTTGTTCCTTTTTCACTGGAAGATAACGGATGTCAACTTCAGTCTATGCTGCTCCTTCATCCAAGAACTTGGAATGGAAAATGGTGGAGTAGATCATTAACCTTAATGAGATGAGTTAATTGAGCTTAATCACTCAGAGAAAATGAGAGCGAGAGACCCTGAGCATGGATGTGAGCCGAGCACTTTCCATTAAACGCAGGCCTTGACTCTATAAAGTGCAAACGCTACACCATATACATGTCCGGGTTTATATGATATATAAATCAGGTTAAAATGTCTCTGCCTGCATCAGCTGGACAATTATCACCCCTCTAAACTTCAAAAATAATGTTCGTTATATCTCTTCCATAACTGTTTTTATTATGACATAAAGATTGTTGTATTATTTTAGATGGTGGCTAGCAAACACGTTTTATAATCTCATATAAACACACTTATGACGTGCAAAGTTCTTTTATTTCTAGAGTGATTCAATCCAGTTTTGTAATAGGTAACTAAAACTATTAAAATGGTTTAATAATTATATTAAATTTTTATATTTTCAGTTTTCAATGGTACTAAAATAACATTGATTCACTCAGAGTATAGTATAGACATATGAAAATCTGTCTGATTCCGCAAAGTATTTAGGATTTGATGGATTATGCTGTGGTCTATGTGAACTTTGTCCTTTCGTGTCTGAGCCGCACTCAAATTAGCACTAAACACATTCCCCCAGCCGCTCCACTCCTCTGGGTCCGTGTTTTGACTTTGTGAGAGAGTCGCGAGAAGGACCAATGTTAGCAATTAGCTTTTCACAACCCTTAAAGTCACACATTTAAGTATCAAAGCGTTGTTAATTTGTGTTGGATGTAAATAGCGCAGGTGCACCTTGTCATAATATTTTTGCTTATTAGCGCACCACTATAGTACACACCAGGTGCTGGTGACCTCAAGGTACTTGGGAGCATTGTGTAGAGGTCACAAGGTCCGTGTCAGGCTAATTATGTCAGACAATGATGCATTACAGTGCTCGCACTTTAATATAATGCCTATCTGTGAGTCGTTGGAGATATATGGGATCGTTCGTAATAGAGTGTGTGTATAATATAATTGATTTTATTCATAAGGTTGAGCTTTGAATGTGGTAGGAGCCTGTTAATAAAAAGCTTTATTGCATTTAAATACATGTTTTATAGCTATCGTGGCTTGTTTTAAAAGATATATATCTGGTAACAGTTGCCTACGTCCCATTCCGTCTATCCCATCATACGACAGCTACATACCCTTGAATATATGCAGATTTTGTGTGTGGACTTTCCAATGACCTTTGGCCCAGGAGTAACCCTGTTGGGATTTAGGGGTGAAGCTGAATCTGTTCCAGAGAGAACGAACAACATCTGGTCCATCCCACTCATGGCATCCCAAACCCCCGACCATGACAAGGTCAAAATACCATTTTGAGATGACTCATCAGTTTTTCCCCCAGTAACTCATTCTCATTAGAATTGCTCACATTTATCAGCCTTTAATCAGCGTAAACACTTCAGTTTCTTAGCCAAATTGTGTTTGCTTTGTATGAAAATGATATTGCTGAGTGCCTCGGTGTGTTTAATGAAACCAGATGTCTTTGGCTTAGGCAACATAACACTCCATTAGAGTAAATATCTCTGGAGGAATGAAAGGTCGTATTGCCTTCCATAATTTCAGTGCATTTTATGTTTAATTTGATGGCTGTTTTGCCGAAAACCAGTTCTAAAGAGTCATAATAAGTTTGTCTGCATTTAATTAACAGCTGATCCTAACATCCACACTAGTATACCAGATCACAGATGCATCCCGAATCACAGTAGGCTATGTTGAGCATAGTATGCCAGAGGTGTCCATATGGTTCACTATTTGTGGTACTACATATCCCAGCATGGCTTTAGTTTAAAATTACTCATAAGCCCTTGAGTTTTTAGGATGTTACTGAAGCAAAATAATTAAAAAAAAAAAAAAACTATGGTTTTGCTTGTATAGTGACTTGTTTTGAATGAATTTAGCTAGATGCTAACATTTGCATGCTAATACAAACAGAATGTTAATTTGTTAATATCAAAATAAACAGATTGTAATATCAAAACAAACTTTTATAACACTGAAGAATGTTCAAAAATGTACTTTTACAGCATGTATGAATTGGCATTTAACTCTAGTTATTATTAATGCTAATTATGCTAACTATCTGAAAACATTAGCAGCACTGCAGTTTCCTTCCTATTGTTACTGTAGGAGTTTAGGCTCAATGTTGTCTCAGGCATGCAAATGGATTTCCCATCTGTCAATCCTTACTTTAATTGTTAATGTTTATGTGGTTAAAGCTGTACTTAATTCAGGAGATACATCATTAGTTGCAAGTTTGTCTGTTCTCAGGAGGCAATCCAGACAGCTTTTTAGTGAAGACTAGCAGTCAGACTAACCATCTTGGAGGTGCTGTATTGAAAAACAATGGTTTTCAGTCCAAGATCAATTGTTACTGATTCTTGGGTTCACTTTTTGCACATCCAGCTTCATTACACTCACCGGCCACTTTATTAGGTACACCTCGCTAGTACCGAGCTGGACCCTTTTTTGCCTTTAGAAGTGCCTTAATTCTTCATGGCATAGATTCAACAAGCTGCTGGAAACATTCCTTGGCCCATGTCCATTTTGGTCCATTTTGGTCCATATTGACATGATAGCATCATGCAGTTGCTGCAGATTTGTCGGCATATCCATGATGTGAATCTCCCATTCCACCACATTCCAAAGATGCTCTATGGGATTGAGATCTGGTGACTGTGGAGGCCATTTGAGTGTAGTGAACTCATTGTCATGTTCAAGAGTTTGAGATGATTTGAGCTTTGTGACATGATGTGTTATCCTGCTGAAAGTAGCCATCAATAGAGGAGTACACTGTGGTCATAAAGGGATGGACATGGTCAGCAACAATACTCAGATAGGCTGTGGCATTTAAATTATGTTCAGTTGGTACTAAGGGGCCCAAAGCGTGCAAAAAAAATATCCTCCACACCATTACACCACCAGCAGTAGCCTGAACCATAGATACAAGGCAGGATGGATCCATGCTTTCATGTTTATGCTAAAATTCGGACCCTGCCATCTGAATGTCACAGCAGATATCAAAACTTATCAGACAAGGCAGTCCATCTGTTGTCCAATTTTGGTGAGCCTGTGCAAATTGTAGCTTCAGTTTCCTGTTCTTAGTTGACAGTCCTGGCACCCGGTGTGTCTTCTGCTGCTGTAGCACATCTGCTTCAAGGTTTGACATGTTGTGTGTTCAGAGATGCTCTTCTACAGACCTCACTTGTAACGACTGGACATTTGAGTTACTGTTGCATTTCAGATACACAGAACTGCCACAGAATGTTCTCTTTTTTGGACTATTTTCTGTAAACCCTATGGTTGTGTGTGAAAATCCCAGTAGATCAGCAGTTTCTTAAATACTTAGACCAACAAACTTGTTGGTCTTCCCCATTCTCATGCTCATTTTGAATTTCAGCGGATCATATTGACCATGTCTAAATGCCTAAATGCATTGAGTTGCCATGTGACTGGCTGATTAGATATTTGCGTTAACGAGCAGTTGAATAGACGTACAGTGGCATGAAAAAGTATGTGAACCACTTGCAGAATCTGTGAAAATGTGAATAATTTTAATAAAATAAGTGAGATCATACAAAATGCATGTTATTTTTTGTTTAGTACTGTCCTGAGTAAGATATTTTACATAAAAGATGTTTGCGTTTAATTCACGAGACAAAACAATAGCTGAATTTATTAAAATAACCCCATTCATATGGGAACCATTCATTCTCAATACTGTGTGTGGTTACCTGATGATCTACGACTGTTTTTATGTTTTGTGATGATTGTTCATGAGTCTCTTGTTTGTTCTGAGCAGTTAAACTGAGCTCTGTTCTTCAGAAAATTCCTCCAGCTCCTGCGGATTCATCAGTTTTCAAGCATTTTTGCATATTTGAACCCTTTCCAGCAGTGGCTGTATGATTTTGAGATTCATCTTTTCACACTGAGGACAATTGAGGGACTCAAACTCAACTATTAAAAAAGGTTCAAACATTCACTGATGCTCCAGAAGGAAACAAGACGCGTTAAGAGCCGAGGGGTGAAAACTTTTGTATTCAAATATCAAGGTAAATTGTACTTAATGTTTCTTCCGGGAAACATGCAAGTATCTTCTGTTGCTTCCGATGGGCAGTACTAAATAAAAAACAATGATTTTTAAATATAATAAGAAAAATTGTGACATCTTCATCCTGTTCAAAAGTTTTCACCCCTCGGCTCTTAATGCATCATGTTTCCTTCTGGAGCATCAGTGAATGTTTGAACCTTTTTTAATAGTTGAGTTTGAGTCCCTCAATTGTCTTCAGTGTGAAAAGATGAATCTCAAAATCATTCAGTCACTGCTGGAAAGGGTTAAAATATGCAAAAATGCTTGAAAACTGAAATTTCTGCTAGACCTGGAGGATTAATCTGAAAAACAGAGCTCAGTTTAACTGCTCAGGACAAACAAGAGACTCATGAACAATCATCACAAAAAAAAAAAAAAAAAAAAACAGTCGTGGATCATCAGGTAACCACACAGTATTGAGAATCAATGGTTCACATACTTATGAATGGGGTTATTTTAATAAATTCAGCTATTGTTTTGTCTTGTGAACTAAATGCAAACATCTTTTATATAAAATATCTTACTCAAGACAGTACTAAACAAAAAATAACATGCATTTTGTATGATCTCACTTATTTTATTAAAATTATTCACATTTTCACAGATTCTGCAAGTGGTTCACATACTTTTTCATGCCACTGTACCTAATAAAGTGGCTGGTGTGTGTATATTGTAAGTTTATTGTGTGTCCAGTCATCAGTTAAAGACAAAGTAATTATAGTGAAAGAACATCTGTGTTTGGTCTCAATAACTGTCTTTTCCATTCCTTGTGAAAAATAAGACACCAGATCCATTTTTGAGGCAGAGAAGAGATGGTCTATAGGTTACCAGGGCAATTATACCTTCTGTTTCATGATAACTGAGTTTTCCTGTGTAAATATGAGCACACACCTGCAATTACCTCCAGAGCAAAAAATACTCAAATGCCATTAGTCTAGCTGAAATCATGATTGCCCACCTTTGAGAATCCACATAAAGATGTTTTTATCTGAAGAGAGGGATTCTGGACTCTTTGTTCAGACATTTTTTTTTTTTCTATTTTTGTTATATGTGATTCAAATCCGTTTCATTATTTTGTAGTCTGAACTGTATAAAACCATATTTGCAAACCTAATCCAAGCCACAGAAATATGTGGTTTGAAATCCTATTATGCTTTTTTTTTTTTTTTTTGTCTCAGAAATCTGTCAGATCTCAAGTTCTCAGATCTCAGATTTCAAGTTTTTTTCCCCCTTATATTGGTGCAAAGTGTCTAGTTCAACTAATTCATCAAGAAGATCTGAGTTTGTTCACAAATCTGGCATAGATTCTTCTCATCATGAATGCTCCAAGAAGATATAGGGTGTCTTTCTATTGATGAGATTTTCTGTCATTAATGACACAATGCTTCCCCTTCTTATTCAGAGCAAGGCCATGACAGGTATAAAAGCGAGGTTGTGAGGGATAGACTTACCGTACCATGTTTTCAATGTCGTTCACATGTCACATGTCACTAAAAAGATCACTTATAATTTTCCACAGCTCATGTTGTCTAGTTTTTTTTGTCTAGAGAAATGTCTTGGAAAGATCATTTTGCAGCGTTTCGTCAACAGAACAATCCAAAAACATGTTAAATAGCAGTACAGCCCACTAAAAATCAAAGATGGTGCTGCTGTGAATAAGGTCTATTGACTAGTTTTTCGAAACAAAACCTGTTATCTTAATTGTGAACCCACTGGTATGTACTTTGGCAGTTTATTTATTTTATAGTCTGTATTTTTACCAATTGATTTATCTGAGATGCACTGCGTTTCCAGCAGATAATCAGTGGACAATGGTTGCTGGGAAATAACCTCAAATTGCAGAGAAACCAGCAGTCTTCACAATCAAACACAACACAGGCGGTGGTCCAAATACACTTGCTCATCTTCAAAGAATTGCAAGATGCTAATGCTTTATGCGAATCGTTTGATTTTGACCAACTTTGTTGACCACATCAAAGTCTTGATTCAGAGCTTCTGGGTGACCTTTTTTTTTTTTTTTTGCATCTGTGATTTTTGTGTGTGCTCAGTGGGTGGATACATGTGTCCGTGTGTGTTTGTGGGTTTCAGAGAAATCCAATTTTAGATAATGGAGACAGTAATTGAAATTTATTCTGCCACTGCAATTCGGACCTCCGTAATTTATCAAGCCTTTCGTAATGGATGCCGCTATGCTGTTAGCAAATGTGTCCAGTTAAAATTGCGCCGGAAAAGTAACAATATTAAACATGCTTACACTCTGATACCCTCCTGTCTATTTTTATTTGATGTGCGGTGCAGTTATCGTCTTTAATGAGAGAAGGAATAAAGCAGGGCTCTGTCGTTTGCCATAATCACCATCTTGCGTATTAAAGCAGCTATATATCTGTTTGACATCACTGGAGACCCTAATTCCTGAAAGTCTAATATTTTAATTAGAAGACTCTGAAATGGTGTTTTCCTTCCATCTCTTAGTTATTATTGGAACTCTGTGAGTAGTCATAAAATTTTGTCTCTTAATCATCTGACCAGCAGCCGGACTATAGTGTTAGAGCCCTTCGATAACAGACACCCAGACATACACAAGCACACAAATGGAGGCATTATCACCAAGGCTGAAAATTAAATTTAAAAGCCCAGTGCCTTTTGGAAATGAGGAATATTTTATCATGTACAACAGCTTTTCCTGTGTTGAAGTGGTCAGCTGAGACAAGAAGCACTGGCAAAACCAGGCCAGAAATTAAAGGGTTAGTTCACCCAAAAATGAAAATTCTGTCATTAATTACTTACCCTCATGTACACAAATTAAGATATTTTTGCTGAAATCTGATGGCTCAGTGAGGCCTCCATTGACAGCAAGATAATCAACACTTTCAGATGCCCAGAAAGCTACGAAAGACACATTTAAAACAGTTCATGCGACTACAGTTGTTTAACCTTGATGTTATGAAGCGAATTTTTTGTGCCCCAAAAAACCAAAATAACAACTTTTTTCAACAATATCTAGTGATGGGTGATTTCAAAACACTTCTTCATGAAACTTCAAAGCATTACGAATCTTTTGTTTCAAATCAGTGGTTCGGAGCATGTATCAAACTGCCAAAGTCACGTGATTTCATTAAACGAGGCTTCGTTACGACATAAATGTTCCCTGGTTCAATGGTTCAAATGTTCAATGGTTCACCATGGGGGGCGTGACTTTGGCAGTTTGATACACGAACTGCTGATTTGAAACAAAAGATTCATAAAGCTTCGAAGCTTCATGAAGCAGTGTTTTGAAATCGCCCATCACTAGATATTGTTGAATAAAGTCGTTATTTTGTTTTTTTGGCATGCAAAAAGTATTTTCGTCACTTCATAACATTAAGATTGAACCACTGTACTCACATGAACTGTTTTAAATACTATAGTCTATAGTAGCTTTCTGGGCATTGAAAGTGTTAATTTACTTGCTGTCAATGGAGGACTCACTGAACCATCGGATTTTATCAAAAATATCTTCATTTGTGTTCCAAAGATGAACAAAGGTCATGGAATGACATGAGGGTGAGTAATTAATGACAGAATTTTCTTTTTTGGGTGAACTAACCCTTTAAGTTCTCATGCTTTTATCTGCAAAAAACACTCATGTTCAACAGGAAGTATGTAAGATTTTCTTGGTGGATGCTTCAGCTGACAAACAGCCAGACCACGATTATGTCACTCACATGTAGGTTGTGGTAATTGATAAATGAGGGCCGTGTTTGTTACTGACAGCTGGCTTGCTTGGCCTTTCTCCCCTTGCTAGCTCAACCTTCACGGCCCTGAAATAGCCAATTACTGCAGCTGCTATTGGACGTAACAGGCCAATGAGCAAATGGCTGTCCTGGGACCAAATTGAGGGGGTGGGCTGCAGGTGCTCAAAAAGCCATGTACAGTTCAGGCCGAAACACCTGATCCCACAATTCTTTGTTCCATTACATATGTCATTCCCAGATCAGTGAGGTATTCACTTCCTGGTTGATGGGCGTCTCACTGACCGCCTCTGACCCTGGGACTTATGGTCCGTGAGGTCTTATAAATCAGTTTTTAATTAGACACAAAGAATATGAAGGCTTATAATGCTCTCATAAGGCAGTAGACTGGGTAAAACGACCATTATGGAGAGAGAAACTGATGAAAAGGAGTTACTGCATTGGTACTGTGAATTAGTATTATCTCTCTGGAAATATGTCGGTAAAAACTAAATGGCACCATTATGATTCATTCTAAATGATTCATTTGACAAAGATATCCTCTCTTTTGATTTAAAAATTAGGTGATTTTAGAAGGATAACTCTATACTAGTTCAAATTCTCTGAAGTTATGTGAAGGTAAAGGATGACATTAAGCCAAAACACCACTAAGCCGCCTACTGCATTTACTTTATCAGTTGCAGAATGGTTTGCAGTATGCTGTGCATGAGTGAGCACAGTTCTTTAGATCAAAAATCTGTTGAACTAGAGTTCTGTGATATCTGTCTTCACTGAGCCGTGTGATAACACAAAGTCGATCTGCTCTTACAGTGACAGCTTTTGTGAGGTTGCCTGCCTTATTGTCCTCCAGGGTTATTGCTTGCCATCTGTAACTCTTCTGAAGGTCTTTACAGTAAGAGCCTTACTTAATAGGTGGTTTGTGCTTGGTTTAACATGAACTCAATGGGTCATAAGTGATTCAGAGGCAGCCAGTAGTAGGTGAAATTAAGTTGTTATTTAAGCTTTTAAGCAAGTTTTTCCTCACACTTTCCTATGTGCTAAAGAAATCAATGTCATGTCTGGTTGGAAGCGCTACAAAGAGCATCAGCTTCCTGTCTAATTAGGTAGTTCTTGGACTCAATAAGCTGCAAAGTGGACTGGACAAAAGAATAGCTACATAAGACTAAAAGCCTGTTCACACCAAGGACGATATATAACTGTAACCGTAACTTTAGTGTCCACACCATTGGATGATAATGTTGTTTATTGTAAGCACTAGTTCTGTCGTTTACCACTTTAAATTCAGGTGGATTCTGATTGTGTTTTTATCATTCTTCAGCTGGAGAAAAATCATTCTGAAAGTGATTCCAAAGATATTTTTCCCCTCCCTAATCTAGCTGTGGTGTGGAATGTGCTTTTCTTCTAAATTTAGGGTACGTTTACACGACAACTATGTAAAATAACCCCCAAAAGATTCTTTCTTTTAACAAATGACAATGTTATCAAAACGACCCCCATTGAATCCACACAAGTCCGTGAAAATGACTAAATATGCTGTATTATGGGTCAGTAGTTTGCGATGTCACTTTGTAAAGCAAGACTACACGCCTGCACACAAACGCATTCTTTTACAAAGCACTCGCGCCATAGACTAAACACATAATACACATATGCATGCCAGTGGGGTGAGAAATCAAGTCCCCCAGGAATCGGGTCTCCTTTAGGACCTCGAGTGATTTCATTGTTTCAGCAGACTTTTAATGGGTTGTATTTTTAGCAATTGATTACAATTCCTGCAAAATCATGTGATGGTTTATATTGTTTAAAATGCGTTATAATGACCAATAATGTCTTTTAAATAACATGGTTGTAAGATTCTAAGAACATCCTGTGCCTGTTTTTCTGTGTCTCTGTATCTCTGTCTAGCCATTACATGCTTAGAGAACATGTTGCTTTTCTTAGAGTTACAATCCCTACTGATTGTATTAATGCTGAGTTGTAATTTTCACTTCCTATATTTTCAATATATAATTGGCTCTCTGGCCGATTGGCTCTCTACCTGATTAACTTGCAAGCTTAGCTTATATTATATTAGGTATGTTTTTTACTTCCATTATTGTTCCCAATTACATGTTTCAAATGAATGATGTTTGTGTGTACTTAGCATGACAGTTAATTTATTAAAAAATGTATTATAGCATTATTATATACTATACCACATTGCTATTATTGTGAAAAAATTAATATTAAAGGTGCCCTAGAACGTTTTTTCACAAGATGTAATATAAGTCTAAGGTGTCCCCTGAATGTGTCTGTGAAGTTTCAGCTCAAAATACCCCATAGTTTTTTTTTAATTAATTTTTTTAACTGCCTGTTTTGGGGCATCATTAACTATGCACCGATTCAGCGCGCGGCCCCTTTAAATCCTTGCGCTCCCCACCCCTGAGCTCTCGACTCTAATACATTGCATAAACAAAGTTCACACAGCTAATATAACCCTCAAATGGATCTTTACAAAATGTTCGTCATGCATACTGCATGCATGCGTCAGATCATGTGAGTATAGTATTTATTTGGATGTTTACATTTGATTCTGAATGAGTTTGATAGTATGCTCCGTGGCTAACGGCTAATGCTACACTGTTGGAGAAATTTATAAAGAATGAAGTTGTGTTTATGAATTATACAGACTGAAAGTGTTTAAAAATGAAAATAGTGATGGCTCTCTTGTCTTCGTGAATACAGTAATAAACGATGGTAACTTTAACAACATTTAACAGTACATTAGCAACATGCAAACGAAACAGAAAGACAATTTACAAATATCATTAAAAATATCATGATATCATGGATCATGTCAGTTATTATCGCTCCATCTGCCATTTTTCGCTGTTGTTCTTGATTGCTTACCTAGTCTGATGATTCAGCTGTGCACATTCAGACGTTAATACTGGCTGCCCTTGTCTAATGCCTGGCATATGCAAATATTGGGGGGCGTACATATTAATGATACCGACTATTACGTAACAGTTGGTGTTATTTTGAGATTCGCCTGTTCTTCGGAGGTCTTTTAAACAAATGAGATTTACACAAGAAGGAGGAAACAATGATGTCTGAGACTCACTGAACTCTTGTTATTCAACTATGCTGAGGTAAATTAAATTTTCCATTCTATGGCACCTTTAACTTACTTTTA
The DNA here is from genome assembly GCF_024489055.1 of Chanodichthys erythropterus. NCBI lineage: Eukaryota > Metazoa > Chordata > Actinopteri > Cypriniformes > Xenocyprididae > Chanodichthys > Chanodichthys erythropterus. The sequence goes on from NC_090228.1 coordinate 12,056,501, forward strand.
GACAACATAGTATGTTGCAACAATGCTTATCCTTATAAAAATAAATACATTTTTAGGCATGATTGTGTTTCCAGTTTGTTTTATTATGCAATACATAAGCATTTATTTTAAATTTTAAGCATGTTGTTTCGTGCACTTACTAAACATCATACAATAGGTAAATAGGTTATAATTAGTCAAAACATTGTGATAACAACTTTTGATCAGGCATTACGGCCTGGATCCTAAAACAGTCCCTATTCCTAGGGGGGACTCAATTTCTCACCACACCGTTTTCACAGATTCGCGTTTTTGTTGTGTGTTTGTTTGTTGTTGTTGTGTTGTGTGACAATAACAAATTGCAAAAACATGCACTTTGAAACACATTTTCAAAAGTTTGCGTTTTCAAAACGAAATGCTGTTGTCCTGTAAATTAACGTCCAAAGTGTTTTTTTTTGTTTTGTTTTTTGTTTTGTTTAACTCTGTCATGTAAAATGAGAATGTAAGCCCTAGAAATGATTTTAAAAAAACTTTTTTTTTTTTTTTTATCTTTATAGTTATCGACCTTGGTTTGAACGGGTCTTAATAGCATAAAGAGCCTGTCAGTCAATTTGGGAACCATTTCACAACTAAATGATATAAATATTTTGATTCTCATTCAAATATTTAAGCTAATGATATAATTGTAACTTGTATGTATGTATTTAAAATACAGTGTAGTTAAAAGATATAAAAGTCATTGGATCAACATCAATTTTTTTCTATTGAAACTATTTTTCTGTGAATGTGATGTATTATATGGACAATAACAAAAAAAGTGCAGCTGCACAGCACACTTATTAAGTGGACTGTTGCTGATGGCACATGCACAATGACATCTGTCTCGATGACAATAAAACGAGGAGCAATCGCTACCTCAGAAATAAAACAACTGTCACTTACAGCCTTTATTCTGCTGTTTCTGAATCAGTCAACCTCTATATGCGCTTTTAGAAGGATAAAAGCTGCTCCTTTCATCAAGTGCTCCGTCCATCCATGGCATGTGAAGACGTGGCCATATAAGCATATGTCATCTGTCAGGCCTGTTTTAAATAAACGCATTCATGCTTTATGCAACGACAGCACTCGCAGGAACGCGAGGAGCACCGTTGCGGCTCCACAGCCCATTTCTGAGATAAATCTCACCTCTCCACCTCTTTGTCACCAACTCCGTCATACAGCAGGGTTGCTATGACAACCGCAACAAGGCTGGGGGAACAATTTTGAAGAGGGTGAGAGAAAGAAAAATCATAACAGCCAGCGCTCCATCAAGTGGATTTCCATGCATGCGTCTTTGCTCGACCCTACTCGAAAATCGATGTTCAACCTTGGAAATGGGTTTGCTAGTTAAGCCATTGCTTATGAGGCGCTCTGCTTATTTTACAAGGTTATTAGTAAAACTTCACATTCGTTCGGGTTGAGGGCTCTCGGACTCGTAATAAAGATGTTTTGTTTTATGGTGTGTTTGTTGCTTTTCCAGTAAAATGTGTAGTGTCACACTTTACCGTCATAGGATTTGTGAAACGCAGTTGTAAAGTGCATGATTATTGGAGAAAGACGTGGTTGATTCTCAAAAATATGTTGAGTTGTAATATTTAATATGCAAAGAAGGTTGTGATTTTTAATGTTAAGCGATTCCTGGAAAATATTAGCATCTTTCTATAGCTTTTAAGCTCTCCTTTTAAGCTCTCCTTTTTTTTCCGAAGTCCTGCATTTTTACTGTTTTAAATGATCTTTTTTTTTTTATAACTCAGATTTTGAGTCTGGGGCTTTTATGTGGTTATCTTTAAATGAGGAATAATTCCCCAGGGCCACATTCGCTTTTTCTCTTCGGCTCTTTCCTTTTGCTGCCATTGTTTGCAGCACAAAAAAACATTTCAATAGGTTCTTTCTCTGCAGAAGTGTCTAGTTTTATTGAATGATTTTGTGTGTTTCCCTAAGGTTACGTGTGTGTGTGTGTGTGTGTGTGTGTGTATTCAGCGAGGCTGTGGATGGGCCTGTAAGCTGATAGTGTACCACACCATTCTAATAGCATATTGAAGAGGGCATGAGCACAAACCTCATGTCAAGCTTCATTCAGTGTCACAGCTGTGTGGCCAGTTCCTTAACAAACTGCTTTCTTCCATTCTTTCACATATTGTATTATATATTGCAATAGCTATGTGAATTCTGAATAATGGGATTTACATAGCTATTGCATATTATATATTCTATATAGCTATGCAGTGTGTATAGTGTGTATGCAGTGTGTGCGGGAGTTTGTACTATATATATATATATATATATATATATATATATATATATATATATATATATATATATATATATATATATATATATTGCACAAACACCTGCACACTAGCCACTTTATTAGGTATGTTAGGACATGTTCAACCTCTCGTTAATGCAAATATCTAATCAGCCAATCACACGGCAGCAACTCAGTGCATTTAGGCATGTAGACATGGTCAATATGATCTGCTGAAGTTCAAAATGAGCATGAGAATGGGGAAGAAAGGTGATTTAAGTGACTTTAACATGGCATAGTTGTTGTCTGAGTATCTCAGAAACTGCTGATCTTTTGGGATTTTCATGCACAGCCATCTCTAGGGTTTACAGAGAATGGTCTGAAGAGAAAATATCCAGAGAACGATGCCAGAGGTCAGAAGAGAATGGCCAGACTGGTTTAAACTGATAGAAAGGCAAAAGTAACACAAGAACAGGAAACTGAGGCTACAATTCGCATGGGCTCACCAAAATTGGACAATAGAAGATTGGATAAACGTTGCCTGGTCTGATGAGTCTCAATTTCTACTGTGACATTTAGATGGTTGGGTCAGAATTTGGCCTAAACAACATGAAAGTATGGATACATCCTGGATCAACGTTTCAGGCTGGTGGTGGTGATGTAATGGTGTGGGGGATATTTTCTTGGAAAACTTTGGGACATTTACTACCAATTGAGCATCTTTAAAACTCCACATCCTACCTGAGTATTGTTGCTGACCATGTCCATCTCTTTATGACCACAGTGTGCTCGTCTCCTGATGGCTACTTCTAGCAGAATAAGGCATCATGTCACAAAGCTCAAATCAAACTGGTTTCTTGAACATGACAATGAGTTCACTACACTCAAATGCCCTCCACAGTCACCAGATTTCAATCCAATAGAGCACCTTTGGGACGTGGTGGAATGGGAGATTCACATCATGGATGTGCAGCTGACTAATCTGCAGCAACTGTGTGACATTATCATGTCAATATGGTCCAAAATCTCTGAGAAATGTTTCCAGCACATTGCTGAATCTATGCCATGAAGAATTAAGTCAGTTCTGAATGCAAAAAAGCATCCAACCTGGTACTAGTAATGTGCCAATATAAGGTTTTATATATAGGTTTATTTGTTTATATAAATATATATATTTTTTTAATTTTAGACATGTAATAGCTTATTGTGATATTTTTGAACATGATGATTTTTCTGTAATAGCTATTTTTATTCTGAACAATCCCTTTAAAAGGGAGTTTTAGTGCTATAATGGGATGCACTTCAACATATTTTATTTGATTAATGAGGAAAAAAGTGTAAAACGAAATTGTTGCATGAAAGGACAAAACTAGCTTTGTATTGACCATACAAGGAGGAGTGCTAACCACAACCATGTTATATTCTCCTCAACGATTACTGTGCCCCATGATGGCAGTAAAATTGGATCACAAATGTGTCAGATAGGTCATTGTATCATTTAAAAGCTACATTGCCCTGGGGATCAAGACCAGTAAAAGTTTTATTGGGCTGTTTACTGCAGCAATGGGCGGCCTGATGGTGTAGAGCTGTGTGTTTGGATTTGTTTAGATTGGTCGTATAGATCTGTTTTAGCCAGATCCACAGGATCCGAAGCCCTTGTTCCATCTAGACTGTTATGTGGAGTATTGATTGGTCGCTGGCTAGTCCCAGCGAAAGAGTTTCAAATGAATTTAGTAAGCACTACAGCTTCTGACTAGACCTGAGCTCTTAAAATCCGCCACATCCAGCTTAATGCACCTCCTACTGTTTTACTTTCTCTCAGGAGAGATGCCACACGCCACTTCAAGCCCCTGCTGACTGTGCATATTGTCGCCTTCTGCTTAACTTCAACATAAAGGCCTCTTTTGTATGTAAATCCTCAGTGTGATAAAGTTTAACGTTTAGGGGAAGCTTATGTGTTTGAGCTTATACAGCTGAGTTGTGGATAAAAGAGTGTCCAGGGAGGAAGGAAGAGACAATGGAAGTGTCGTCTTATCACAGGAACAGACGCGCACCACCCGGCCAGCAAGGAGGAAGAGGAGATCACGACCAGCTGGAACCACATAACCAGACGGAAGTACATGTGGATATCTGAATATCTCCTTTAAACCCAGAGAGGGGCTTGCTGAAGTGTGACAAATCTGACCCCAAGCCTCCAGCTCTCTCTTGGGTAAGCTTAGATTAGGCTGCTTAAATGCAAAGTGTGTTGGCTTTTAACCACACCTCGGATAAATATCAGATTCACTGCGCTGGACACACAGATCGAAGAAAGTGTTGAGAGGAAGAGAGAAAGACTGTCCTGTTTATTTACTAGAGTGGCATCTTCAGCCCATCATTTGATCTATCATGCACAACAGTAATCAAGTTAAGCAGTGGCATTATTGGGAACAGCTGGTGTAGACATATGTTTGCTTAGCTATCTATATGAATATATACCATAGACTTTTTTATATAGAGACTTTTTTTAATAAAGCTACTTACTATAGACTCTAGACCAACCTTTAGACCAACATTTTTAATATTAATATTAATTATAATTTACTGATACAAATTATTAATTTGCATTAATTGCATATATTTCTCCCCAAAATATATAAGAAATGATAAACAAATTTACAAGTAAAACATCCAAATCCTGAAAATATTTATAGCTGTCATTTAAAGTAATGGCACAGTGCAAAAAAGAAAAAGAAAAAAATCTTAAAAGTCAAAATATATTGAATATATGAATACATTAGTAATAATTGTAATATAATATAATATAATTATTGTTGTCGTTATTGTTGTTGTTACATTTATTATATTATATTATATTATATTATATTATATTATATTATATTATATTATATTATATTATATTATATTATATTATATTATATTATATTATATTATATTATATTATATTATAATAAATGGAAAAACAACAATAATTATTATATTATGTTATTTTATTTTAGCCTATTATAATATAATACAATATAATATAATAATTATTGTTGTTGGTATTGTTGTTGTTACATTTATAATTATTATATTATATTATATTATATTATATTATATTATATTATATTATATTATATTATATTATATTATATTATATTATATTATATTATATTATATTATATTATATTATATTATATTATATTATATTATAATAAATGGAACAACAACAATAATTATTATATTATGTTATTATATTATAGCCTATTATAATATAATGCAATATCATATAATATAATAATTATTGTTGTTGGTATTGTTGTTGTTGTTACATTTATCGTATCGTATCGTATCATATATCATATCATATATCATATCATATCATATCGTAATAAATGGAAAAAACAACAATAATTATTACATTATGTTATTTTATTATAGCCTATTATAATATAATACAATATAATATAATATATTAATTATTGTTGTTGGTATTGTTGTTGTTACATTTATATTATATTATATTATATTATATTATATTATATTATATTATATTATATTATATTATATTATATTATATTTATTATATTATATTATATTATATTATATTATATTATATTATTTTATTATATTATATTATATTATATTATATTATATTATATTATATTATATTATATTTATTATATTATATTATATTATATTATATTATATTATATTATATTATATTATATTATATTATATTATATTATATTATATTATATTATATTATATTATATTATAGCCTAGCCTAGCCTAGCCTAGCCTAGCCTATTATATTATAGCCTAGCCTATTATATTATATTATAGCCTAGCCTATTATATTATATTATATTATATTATATTATATTATATTATATTATATTATATTATATTATATTATATTATATTATAGCCTATTATATTATAGCCTATTATATTATATTATAGCCTATTATAGCCTATTATATTATATTATAGCCTATTATATTATATTATATTATAGCCTAGCCTATTATATTATATTATAGCCTATTATAGCCTATTATATTATATTATAGCCTATTATATTATATTATAGCATATTATAGCCTATTATATTATAGCCTATTATATTATATTATATTATATTATATTATATTATAGCCTATTATATTATAGCCTATTATATCCTATTATATTATAGCCTATTATATTATAGCCTATTATAGCCTATTATAGCCTATTATAGCCTATTATATTATATTATAGCCTATTATATTATAGCCTATTATAGCCTATTATAGCCTATTATAGCCTATTATATTATAGATTATTTTAGCCTATTTTAGCCTATTTTAGCCTATTTTAGCCTATTAGAGCCTATTATAATAAATGGAACAACAACAATAATTATTATATTATGTTATTATATTATAGCCTATTATAATATAATGCAATATAATATAATATAATAATTATAAATGTAACAACAACAATACCAACAACAATAATTATTATATTATGTTATTATATTATAGCCTATTATAATATAATGCAATATAATATAATATAATATAATAATTATAAATGTAACAACAACAATACCAACAACAATAATTATTATATTATGTTATTATATTATAGCCTATTATAATATAATGCAATATAATATAATAATTATTGTTGTTGGTATTGTTGTTGTTACATTTTATAATAATTATATTATATTATATTATATTATATTATATTATATTATATTATATTATATTATATTATATTATATTATATTATATTATATTATATTATATTATATTATATTATATTATATTATATTTAGTTATGTTATGTTATGTTATGTTATGTTATGTTATGTTATGTTATGTTATGTTATGTTTGTTATGTTTGTTATGTTATGTTATGTTATGTTATGTTATGTTATGTTATGTTATGTTTTGTTATGTTATGTTATGTTATGTTATGTTATGTTATGTTTGTTATGTTTGTTATGTTATGTTATGTTATGTTATGTTATATTATAGCCTATCATAGCCTATTATATTATAGCCTATTATAGCCTATTATAGCCTATTATAGCCTATTATATTATAGCCTATATTTTTCTGTCTTTTAGGGTGATATATGACCAGAAAATGTTTTTCGTGAAACTCACTCAGACACAATCACTCTGAGCAGAAAGTGTGAAGTGGCTCATTTGAGACAATAAATGTGGGGCAAACGTGAAGCAACAGACAGCTGGCCATGAACAACCTGACACCAACCGGATGTTCAACTAATCAGGAGAGGGAGACAGAGAGGAGTTTAAAGAGATGGCTAGAGAGAAAAGGATGGAGTCAGACACAGAAAGGCATTGGTTTACGGTAGACCTGCTGTTGAAATGAAACCGTATAGCTATCTCGGCCATGGCGAGCAGTTTATTTCAGTTCTTAATGGCAGGCATCTCACGTTTGGCACAGATGCTGTTTGGCTGTAAAGGGGCCCTCCAGTGCTGTTTCCAATTCGACCACCTGAGAGTGGAAGCCGGAGGGGGCACCAGGGAAGCCCCATAATGCGTTTTATGAGAAGTGGTCTATTGAGTTAAAACATCAGAGATGGAATAGGCCTCCAGCAGTGTGTGTTTGTGTTGGTTGGTTATCGTGCCCTAGGGCCACTACTGGGGCGGTCTGTGAGAGCAAGTTATGTCTGAGTGTGTTTGTGGGTGGGACAGTCAGTGGAGGTCATTTTGAATCTTAAAATGAGGGGGCCACAATATGATATTCCTTTTGTATATATAGAAAGCAGCTTCCTGTTTGTTTTCTTTATTTTACAAAAACAGCATGTGGTTTTGTTTTTATTGTGAGTGTACACAAATAAAAATAGTTTTGAATGATGCCTTACTCTTATCTGTATGACTATAAATAATGGAGTATTTTAAGTTATCTCCCCTGCAATGAGACAAAATCATTAGGCATTGAGGCAATTTGTGTCATGGAAGTCTCACTACTACAGCACAGTGAAATATGCATGTCCTGGAAATGGTAAGCCTCAGGTCACTCACTGTCTCCTTGTGGAAAGGTGAAGTATGTAGATGCCACTTTTTCTCCTTCTCGCTTATTTTGAAAAAGCGTAATATTGAACTTTGTGCATCTGCCATTGTCACAGCATGTTAATGAGCTCTCACACGCAAAGAAAAGATATTTTTGGATATGTCTGTACTAGCTTTGCACACCTAGATTGGGGAATATTTGCCCATTCTTCCTTGCCGAATCTCTCATGTTCAGTCAAATTCCATGGTGAGTTGCAATGGACTGCTCTCTTCAAGTCAATCCACAGATTTTGGATATACTTGGCAGCATCCATTTTCCCTTCAATCCTGACTAGTTGCCCAGTCCCCGCTGAAGAGAAACACCCTCCATAATATAATGCTGTCACCACCATGCTTCACAATGTGTTTTGGGTGGTGTGGTGTGCTGTGTTTGCTTTTTGCCAAACATAGCACTTGGAGTTCAGTCCAAAAAGGTCAATTTTGGTCTCATCAGACCATAGCACCTTTTGCCAGATGGCATCAGTGTTTTCCAGGTGTGTATTTGCATGAAAGGCTTCTTTCTTGCCACCCTGCCATACAAGCCAGCATTGTGTAAAGCCTGTGAGATAGTTGTCACGTGCACAGACTGATCAGTCTCAGCCATAAAGCCTTGTAAGTCCTTCAAGGTTGCCTTGGCCTCTTGGTAGCTTCTCTGATCAATGTTCTCCTGACTCGGTCATCCAGTTTTGACGTACAGCCTGATCTAGGCAATGTGTTGGTGGTGCCAAACTTTTTCCACTTCTTAATGATGCTCTACACAGTACTCAGAGGGATAGCTAAAGCCTTTGAATTGTTTTTGTAGGCTTCTCTTAATTTGTGCCTTTAAACCAGAGGCACTTTCCCAACCATGGTGAATTTTTTGCAGTACCATGTACTACTAACAGTGGAATCTTCGAGAAACAGCTGGTTTTATTCTGAAGTAATCAAAACCACTACCACTACTGATGTCAGGTAGGGCAATTTAGGATTTGTTGCACCTGAGCAAGTTTATAGAGACTGATAACTTTACCAAACTAGGTGTTTCACGAATTATAATCCTCCAGAATTTTTTTAAGTGTTATTTTCACTTTGATGATGAGGGTTATAATGTGTACATACAGCTCCAAAAATTTAGACTTCATTTATTTTATTTTCCAGGAGGTGATAAAAGGTAAAGATTTTCACAGGGTATGATGACTTTCTATAGGCACTCTAGTATAGTATAGGCACTATATATATATATATATATATATTTGACAAATTGAAAAGATTGTTGAATAGACAAACATCTGGCCAGTCCAGTTTTAAATTAGATATTGAATCCCATCTTTGTGACACTTTTTCACCCCATTGTATTAATATTTCATAAGTTTATATTGCATATTGTTGTAACAGATTGTCTTGAGTTCTGTGATTTTTATTATTTTATTCATTCAAAACTCTTGCTGCCTTAAGTATTCATACATTTTGAACATCGCTCTTTGAAGCATCTCCATTAGGAGTGTTTTCACGTCCCTACGCCTCAACCTGGGCTCCAACAACAGCTATACTGTGTTTTTGCTCCAATTAATGATTCATAGGTTTAAATAATTGATGTTTTTTGGGCATTGAGATACACGGCACATTAGCCCTCAGTCATTCTGATATCTCCATTCAAACACCACCTGCTCAGGGTGCATCATTTTAGTCTGTATTTTCATGTTTGTGTACAGTGTGAACAGTCATCTAAAGTTGCTCACATACGCCAACATGTGAGGGTCTCAAATAGCCCTTAAATAATATATATCAATTACGTAATGCAGTATTGTCTTCGTAAGTATCCCGTATAATAGGTAAAGACCATCCATTAGATATCTGTAACATGATTAATGGCTCTAGACCATAATTAACTTCATTTATTTATCATTTTAACATATGGGACTTTTATAAACAAGTTGTATAATACTCGAAAGAAATCAGAGGCCCAGATGGTGATGTCTGCTGGATGTTGTGTCTCTAAACTGATGACTCGTCCTAACAGTGTGAATGGCACTGAAGGGCGTTTCACATCTCCTCCCGCTCTTGATAGCAAAAGAACAAAAGTGCAGTTCTCAAGGTGCCTGAACAGTAGCTACATGAAAGATCACGCACCCCTGCTGTCTTAACTGCAGATAAAATGAGAGTAGAAGTATGAATGCTAATCTTAACCTATTGACGGGCATTGCTTTAGCTGTATTTGCTAACTCAGACATATTATTAAGCAGTTTCAATTCTCTCTTTCGCCCAATAGATACATGGGGTCACCTTTTTGTAGCATCTCTAGGCACTTTTATCCCTGATGATGTCACCTTTAGGGGTCATCTTCAGTGACCCATGGTGTCACCATCTGATATTATCTGCAACAGCGCCTTCTGATCCCTGCAGATGACCTTTCCCTCCTTGGTGAATATGGATTAGAATTTTGAATTAGAATGGAAAAGGATAGAATACAATGGAATGGCAATGAATGAAATGGAATGAGATTAAATGGAAAAGAAACCCTTTGATGGTTAATGGTTAAGTATTGATTCATTACCAACAGTATATTATCTTTTGTGGTTGAGTAAACATGGTTTGTTTTAAAGCTTTTACCTTTTGATTATATTAGTATCAGTGTTATTATTAGTAGTAATAGTAGTTGTGATTCTTTTTTTTTTCTTTTTTCTTTTTTTCTTAATCCACCATCTCTGATTAGAGGCTCTTTAGAGATAGATTTTAATATAAAAGGAGAGAAATGGAGTTAGTAAGCACCTTCCAGAATTCAGTATCTCCAGGCGTAGGTTTTGGATGACTGTTGAGAGATGCTTTTGGGAGAGAGAAGCTCCTGTTGGGGCAAAGTTGGCTCAGATTCTTTCCAAACCCGCCGAGTGAAATTAAAGCTCTGCAAATCGGATTATTGCTTCCCAAGAGAGCTGTCTCGCAGCCAGTGGACAACTGCCTCTGTGGTATACTGTTATCACCACGCGTCTCTCTCTTTTACTCTCACTGTGAATCTGGAAATTAATTTGAGGACAATCAAAAGTGGTCTGTGTCTCTTCCCATTTCTTTTGCATATTCACTGGACCATTGTCTTTCAACATAAATCTAATTTATCAACCACTGACATGTGTGGGTAAATACAACAGCATAGAGTATGAGTTACAGATGTCCCCTTGCCATATTCAGAATAGTGGTTGCCCAGTTAAGATTTTTCAGTAGTCGATTTCTTCTCCCTGTCCAGGATATGCAGCTACATGTAGTGGTCAACCGATTTTATAGTTTAAAATGTCATTGCCGATATAAAAAGCAGGGTGGCTGATGGCCAATATAATGTCAGTTATAATGCAATTAATGATAGTATGACCTAACAAGGTGGGCTGCTATGCAAAGTTCGAGCAATTTGTCTAGCTTCCTTTTCAATGCTTATTATAAATTCTGTGAGATATAGGATTTTCGGATTCAACTTGAGCTTTGAATGTGATTTCAAGTCTTGCTACTTTTTAAAAATGGATAGTTATGATAAGCGAAGAGCTCTTGCTCACATTTTGCTTTACTGGAGGAACAAGCCAACACAATTCATGAAAGTTCATTACAACTACCACTAGGGAGGCAAATTTGAACCAATGATATTTCACAGTTGGCAAGGCTAACCCACACAGCAGACATAGAAACCAAGCCACCGACAGAATGTCCTGTTGCTTATTGCAATTGCAGCTGGTTAAAACAAAAACTCTGATTTACATAAAATACATACTTTTATCTCTTATTGCTGTATTGCATCATGTCTGGATTGGACACAGTGTTCACAAAATGGTTGAAATCTCTTTAGACAACATTAATTCTCACTTTGAAAATATTGAAGGCTGATCACCATTCTTGAAATACTGCATACTCACTAATGACAGTGAAAAGAACAACATAAATCAATCAATTATTAAATAAATTAGTGTTGTCTGAATGTGAGATGCATTTGTAGTTGTTCAGTTGGTGGTCGTTACCACCTTATTTAATGCCTTGAGATAAATACCCAGTTAACACAGTCACAGCACCTTCTACGCATCATCTTTTATGAATATCCAACAGATAGTCATTATTATTCATGAGCTAGAGTAGGTGTAGTCATGTGCACTGAGCTTTAGATAGAGAAAGAGAGAGAGGAAGCTAGAGAGAGATGGGCGAGTGAGAAAAGGGGGGTGTGTCTCTCTGAAGAGGGGTTTAGTACAGCGTGCGTGGATGACTGCGAGTCAGCTAGTGTGGATGAGATAGACACAAGGAGATCGAGGGGGTATGATGCACGCACACACACAGTCATTCACAAGGAATTCTGCTACATCAGGCAGCCTGGTCAATGTGTGATTTTTACACAAAGAAGAACGGGTGAAAGGTACCCACTGATGAAAGACGTTACTCAACATTTGAGGGAAATCCCCAGGGTGCCTGTCTGCGTGCACTACTGCCAGAGATCTGTTGGGGGACCCGCGACGCCGAGATGGGCTGTAACCTGTGCACGCTGCAGAAGAGAGAGGAGCACTATAAGCTGCTGTACGAGATTGCACAGGTAAGTCGACTTGTTAAACCTACTCTGGAATATCCTGAGATCCTTGTGAAGTTGGGTTATGAGATCAGATGGGATTTCCATATTAAAACACAAGTTTTCACCTTCTCTAGACATATCTTCACTATCTTTTCTTGGGCATCTCATTCTGATTAATGGATCCCTTATTCATTTAGACTTGTTTATCCAAAGAAACTTACAAATGAGAATATCACATGCAGAACCAGTTGTTTCAAGGGATGGGACACTACACATACTCCTACAAGTAGTGAATAGGGATTTATTTTGAGCTTTTTTGTCCTAATTGGATAACAACAGTCAGAAAGTGGATAGAAGAGAGTGAGGTGGGTGGGAATAGAAAGGACCACAAGCTGGGATTCAAACTCAGGTTGCCCAAAGCTGCGTGTCAGAATGCTTGCCCATGAGTCTTCAACCTCTCTGCTTTAAAAGTGTCTTCTAAGACATTCAGTTTGATTCTAGTAGTTGTTCTGTTTTGGGATCTTGTGGGAAGAGATCTTTAGGAGAGCTCTTTGTTGTTGTGTGATGAATTCCCAACTGCATTGGGGACTTACCTGGAAGCATTTGTCAGGGATCAAAGGAAGTTTTGCAGCACACACTCTTTACAAGTGTTCTAATATTCTTGTTCATTTGGGTACAACTGTTGTACAAGATGCTCGCAGGTAGGAGGATGAGAATTTGGGATTGCACAGACTGGTGAAACTTGTCTTTCAAGTCTCAAGAAAGAGATGCAAGCCTGGATAAGGTGCTAGTTCCAGAATTGGATAAAGCCTATCTCAAATAGTTGCAAAAGGAACATATATCATATCTATGTAGCTTATTATATCACTGAATAATACCATTATATTTCCAAACCCTTGTCTTTGTAGTTGGCACCCATTGGAACTCCGCAACAGATTGCACAATAGTATGTACTACAATACAACGGAAGATCATTTTGCTTTGTTGGTCATCACAAATGTTCAGGGTTGATGCTATACTCAGGCTGACTCAACCCTTGGCTCCGCTCCTCTCCGAATGGAGAATTACCCATGTTCCAGTGCTGCACAGGAGGTCAGAGTCCCTGCTCCCTCCCCGAGCATCAAGCGTGCAAAATTATATTTTTATGTTGCTCTGATCGCCGCCTCATTAAGCTGTTGTACAAAATGTCTTTGGTCCCTAATTAGATGGTAAAATGTGCCTTTTGTCTGTGTGGACGCCAATCTGGGAGATTATCCCTGTTGGTGGCTGAACTGAGGTAATAGAAGTTTGATCTCTACTGGTTCAAAACAGTGGGCTTGTCTTTGGAGTGACTTGTTTAGCCTCTTGCTGTCAGCAGGGTAGCACGTCCTGTGATTGTGAGTTTTGTATACGCGCTTGCTCTTTTGTGGCATTATAGAGTGAAGAGGGTCTGGCAGCATTTTTCGAGCGGCGTGTTGCCGCTTTGACACCCTAGACATTGTGTGTATGTGTCTGGTGGGTTACTGTTTGCTTTTTTTTATGTTACATGTTGGTCCCTTTGGTGTTTTAGCAGTGGAATGCAACTCTCGGTAGAAGAACACCAGAAAGGGAAGAGAAAGAAATAATACAATGTCTCCAGGAAGGATGAAGGTACTGGGGAAGGTTGAAAGGAAAGGGAAATCTGGATCTGCTCTCCCTGGAGTAAATTCCCAAGCTGAAAAGAAAGTGTGTCAAGGAAGTGTTTGCCTCAGATGTTTCCGTTCCTGGTATTCAGCAATTTAAATTTTTGAGCTTTTATGTTTGCAACAAGAAATCAAAGAAAATCTTGCACAGTGTTACTCTTGAAGTCACAACAGCAAGCGGACATGAATAAACACAAACACACACCTACACTGCAATTTCACGCCCCTTGACAATTTTGACACTATTCTTGGCAGCAGCCCCTTTAGCCCTGGTAGTCTGTGAGATTTATGAGTTTAGTGTGAGTGTTCACCCTCAACGGGCTCACCATGGAAATATATTCTTCTTTCTTTGTTAGCCACATTACAAAGACATCCCGTATTCTCTCTCTCCCTCTCTCTCTTACTCTCAGTCTCAGAGGACTTAGCTGTGTGTTTGTGTTCCGTCAGCAAGATCAGGTTTTGGATTGTAAGATCTGAGCCATTTCACCTTAATTTGGCTGGCAGGCTCTGTGATTGGCTGCTGGTTATCCATTATGATGTAAAATGTGATGTAATTTCAAGTCTTATTATAGATGTCTTGATTTGAGGGTGACGTAAACACTAAATGAAATCAGGTAACCTTTCAAAATGACAGCTTTTGAGAAACAAAATGTTATTTTCTGCAAGTCTGCGACTGCAAATACCCATGAGACAGTTGGATATGATTACATTATGGTGGATGTTTATTAATATACAGTTGCTGGGGGGAAAGTATGTGCACCCTTGAATGGATTTCTGCATAAAATGATAAAATTATGTGAATCCTTGGATTTAACTAGTTTACTCCCAATGGGAAGTAGCACATGCTAGGTAAATAAATTAATTCATTTTAAAACTATATAACAATTCTTCATCAGCATAGGAATCCAAAATGGTCAAAAATGTGCAATGAACTTATCACTTAACACATTGTTATTATGGCAACTTTGATTTTACTTAAAGATTTTGTCTTGTGCTAAGAATTCACTAAATTCGCAAGGTGCAAGTCAGTCAACTATTAAAATCAAACCCAGATGTTAAAGTATTTACTTCCTCAGTAATCTCTAAAACTCTAGTAACTGCTGAGCAGCGAATCTGTATTATCTTGAGGTGATAGTCTATTTCACTCAGTCGAGCTGAAACGCTGAGGCTCATGGGAGCAGTGCATTTTACAGCCATGGTCAGGAGCCTGTATGGGGACAGATGCTCAGTGTAATTTCCAGTCTGTGAATCAGCATGGGAGAAGGAGAGATATCACCTCCCACTCACTCACTCACTCACTCACTCTCGCTCACACATTCACTTTTAGCATCTATAGATCCACCAAATTCAGAGATAATGAAAAAACACAACAAAACAAACAAACCAAAAAATCGAAATTACATCCTCAGCTTTAATTTTACCCTATCCAAACTAAGAATTATTTGTAATTCAACTTGCTCTAAAAGATCTGTTCCAAAATCTCAATTGAAATAAAAATGAGATTTTAAATTTACAAGGAAAATCAGGCACCAGTTTACCTCTTCACCTTCTACACTGTCCAGTGAGGGTCACATGAAGTGTCGGTCCCGAGAGCGCTAACAACCATACCGATCTGGCTCCGTGCGAGTGAATTGTGCACTCAGTGTATCACAGCCTTCAAGTTTAATGGGTCTCCAGATGGAGGACAACCTTTAGAGAGACCTGCCAAAAGGAACTGGCTTTTGTGAAGAGTGTTAGATTGAGTTTCGAGTGTGTATGTGTGTAAGGATGCTTCACACTCCTGCCTGAACTGAGGTCTCGCTTATTGGCATCGTCACTGTTGGGCCACGTCCCTTGTCTCTCTCTCAGAACACTCTCATCCATCTTCCTGTCCCGGAGCCTTTCTCTGAATGATGCTCTTCGCTGATGAAACGCGATGGGTGTGGAGCAAAAGAAGGCAGAGATACAGAAACATGTAGTTTTGATTGATCTTGTGAGCTTGTTGGATGATAAGCCTGTCAGATAGTACAGGCCCTGGGGTGATCATATCAGCAGACCCTGCCAACTCCAGCCTAGGCGAAGTGTGTGTGTGTGTGTGTGTGTGTGTGTGTGTGTGCATATCATGGAAATCCCATTTAAAACCCATATCATTCTTTTTGGCTATAACATTGCATAATTATTGCTAAAAATAGACTTTTCTCTCTCAGTGGTCTGGGTGGTTTTTTTGCTTTAGTGAAATTACAGATGCTGTGTTCATATTTTCATCCTGATCTGGAAAGAGAGCAGATGACCTCATCTAAACCTCTGTCTCATGTCATTTACACAGTCACTGATCTTCCTTACCAGACGCACCATATTACCTACTGTTGTGTGTATGGTTTCACATTTACCACATTACATTTTTCACACTTCATGTGAATATGTACAAGGTAATCTCAACTTTTAATAGCATACATGAACAGATGTGTGATAGTTAATACATATTTGAAATTAGCCACTTTTGTTAGAGATGCAGCATATTTCGGTACCATATTAGTCATAAGTGGAAATTCTGATTATTTATGTATTCATTTGAATGGGATGAGATTGGATAATTAATTGTGAATGCTTATTTAAACATTTAGATTACCTTTATCATAATCTAACATTCAGGTTAGTCTTTAAAATACTGATTATTTATTACCATTGGTTTATTGCTATCGTCCACAATTTTAATATGTTTAATATGTTTTAATATTCTTGACAGAATTTGTATAGCATTGACTGTAATTAGAAGTCCAAACAGAGACATTGTTATTGCTGTTACTGTCTCGACCGCTCATGCGGATTAAGTTTCATGGGATTTTACACTTCTGTCTGATCTGCTTCCTGTATCTCAAGTGAAATTATGAGGTGACCTTTTCTTTTTTTGTGCTATTTCAGTTTAAAAAGTGCAGGCTTGACCTTTACGTATAACAAAACCACTCGACCAGTCAGACCCTCTGATTGAAGCTCTTCACTATCAGCCCCTCTCTCTGCTCTCATTTTTTCCCATATACACCACCTGTGGCTGCACTATCCATGCTAAAATGTTCTTTGCATCAGCCTGACATTCTGGAGGATATTTGTTGCATAGGGTTTAACTCACAACTCCCCTTTTAAAATGCTTTATTTTTTCCTTGATCCACTTTTTGGTGCACCCGAGTGTGCCAAGTTGCAGTTAGGAGCATTTTATTGTTTGGGTTTTAGCATCGTTTTTCCCTGACTATGAACTATGAAGTCCAAACAAACCAAAAATGATGACGACGCATAAAAAAATATGTGCATCTTGTCTCAAACTTGTCACTTTATATTCTTAAACTGATCCTGTCCTCTCGTTCAGTCTTAAGACAATCATAGTCTAATTTCAGCAGAAGAGATAATAAAAGTTCTTTGTCTGGAACCACAGTGGAGACGACCTGCTTGTCTGCCCTAGACACACTGGTGTGTAATTAGTGCTGGGCTTCAGAGCTGATTGGTAATTATAAGAAGTTATGGAGTTTTGTCTTTCCTTCATCATGCAATCCTCTTTGAGTCGGCCCACTTGCCAAGTCAAAAGGGGCTGATTACACCTCCGTCACACTTGGGTGCTACACGAATGAAACACAGGGCATTAAATCTACACACCACTGTTCACTTGACTAATGATTAGTACTAGTGTGATGGATCTAGCATTAAAAAAATTGGAAAATCTTTCAGTGATGTTTTTTGTCACGGTTCTTGGATAAAATCACTGATATTGTTAAACTGAGCTAGAACCTGTTACTGCCTCATGTTTTACACAAAAGAAGGCAGAATGAAATCAGAACTGACTATTTACTTTCTAATTAATTCATTGCGATCGTTTATCAGATTTTCTCTTTATAATCTTTATAAGTTCCTCTTTTAAACGACTTGCCTGTCCACAGATGTCATTTAGGCCTTAAAATAATGTTAACCAATAGCAAAATAGCTGTTATGCAACATCCACTTTTCATGATCCAACTGATTTCCTGTGGATAGAATCAACCTAAATTGTTGCTTTTTAAACTCTCTATTATATTTTAGTTCAAAATACATGAAAATACTCAAATGTTAATAACACTGCACTGTAAAACTCAATGAGCCCTATTTTAACGATCTAAACGCAAAGTGTAAAGCGCACGGCGCAGGTGCACTCAGGGTGTGTCCAAATCCACTTTTGCTATTTTAACGACGGAAAAACGCTCCGTGTTTTGAAATGGGTTGTCCCTATTCTCTTAATGAGTAATGGGCGTAACGTTCAATAAATCAGAGTGTCATCTCCCATTCCCTTTAAGAGCGAGATGCGCTTGTGCCATGGCGGATTGCTATTTACATGGCGGAATTTGTTGGCGGAAATGCTGAAACCGATCTGCTCGTGCGCGAAGTTAAAGCGGACTTGCAAATGCAGGCTTTCAAATAGTTCCGCGCAATGAGTCAGTTAATATATATGTGTGTGTATTGGCACGATTGTTCAGTTAATTAGCCAATTTCGTTCATCATTATAAGTAGTAATAGGCTGAATTGAAAATAGGTAGCCTAATTCCAATACACGCAATGACTATTCATCATTACATTTTTATATTTCTGTAGCCTACACAATAATATTCTTTTACACTGTAATCCTTTTGTTTTTAATATTTGGCATGTTTGTGTGAAGCGCATCCCTGTGTGTAATAAGCAAAGTCAACGCGCACTGTGGACGCGCCCAGAGGCGCAGTTTCTACCAACAAAAAAATATTGCGCCATTGACTTTAGACTTTAGACCAGGTTTGAGTTGGTCTATGGCGCAGTCTATTTTCAGCTCCTTAAAATAGCAATGCACCGGCAATGCACCTGAACACACCTCTTTTTTAGACCAGCACGCCCATGGGCGCACTAACTGGCGCAAATGCATTTACTAATTTAAGGACGTGGCGCTGAACGGGAAAACGCGAACGGCGCCGGACGCAAACTAGCAAACACACTTGCGCTGTGTATTATAGGGCCCGATATGTTCAGAATATTCTAAACATTTGAGGAAACTTATTACCTCAACATTTAAGTAATCTAACTCATTTTTTTTAATTAGTGTAGAACTTAAAATGTTTTGTGACAAGTGGGGCGGGGCCAAGAGCCGTGGAAGCGGAGCAAGGCCAGTGTGGTGCACAGGTGTCTCTGATTAACAATCACGTCACCGGCATCCCTTCGCTTCACAGTTTGCCCAACTCATCATAATGTTAATTATATACAGTTAATTTACATAAACATCACATTTAGATCTTAGTTAAATAGTAGAAATAACACATGCTATTATAACTATCCTGTTATTGTACTAACTAACATAACAGAACCCCCTGTAAATCCCAACATAACACAACATCAAACACTAACTTATGTCTCCCTATGTTAATCTTGTGTAAAAACACACAAAATAACACTTAATTTCAACATTTATTTATACAGTCTGACACAAGGATTCTGGGAATTAGAAATCTGCAACAACTCAATCATATTAAGTTCAGCTTACTACAATGACATTTTAAGTTCATGCAACTTTTTTTCTATTAAGTACAATGAACTTTCATTATTATTTGAGTTAAACCAACTCATTTCATTTAATTAATGTCACTCTTCAGTTTTACAGTGTGTTAATAATCTTCACTATAACACAAACTGAATTATCTATTTTTTTCCCACACTGTACATTATAATGTTGTGATGCTTAAATTCCCATCGTAGCATCGTTTTAGTTTTTAGTGCCAAATTAAAAGGTAGATAACATTATCCAATTGATTTCCTATGGATAAAATCAACCAGCAATGTTTTGTCCCATTCATAATATCGCAGTTCAATCTGAAATACACCAAGCTATTAAAATTGGCTTCAAATGGCAATTCACATCTACTGTAAATCAGGTTGTTTTGTTTTGATTTGTTCAGCACTGATTGGGTCTCTATAGCAGGTTTATAGTGCACTGGAGGATTGCGGATTGATCCATTTGTAATTAACACACAATTAGCAGGTACATAAGTCTAGATGACAATTCCTAATATCCCATCTGGCCGAGGACCCAGGGAGGAAATACCTTGTGCATTGTGCAGCTGCCAGTGTATTGTGAAGAATTACAGTTCAAGGGCTCTTCAGTCAAATTCAGTTAATTTATGGGTTATGTGTGATGTGCAATATTAAAATTAAAAATCTGTAAGCATTGCAGCTCAGCCCAGTAGCGCATTTACTTGGTAAGGATCAAATAGGTTAATGAAGCGTCTGTGTGTGCAAGGTTAAAGCACAGAAATAGATCTCAGTGGATTTTTGTGTCTGTACAGCACACGAAACGATGGATGATACCCCTCCCCCACCTCACTTTCTGTCTCTTCTTTTGTTCTTCCAAAGGTGAGATATTTTCTGACAGAAAACAGTGAGCAGAAGGCTGAGGAGTTATGGGATACTGAAATTGCAATGTTTATCAGAGTCAACTTCACACTGTTTGTACACTTGAATGGACTGTTATATGGAGATGAAGTATGGAGAGAGACCTTGTGTCATTGCAGACATGCTGTCTTACATCTGGCAATAGCAGACAGGATCGGACGCATTTCACCTCTCATCCGTCTCACACACGCACACACACAAACAGGGAGGTCACTGCTCCTGTCTGTTCCTCTTGGCTGGCCCCGGCCCCCTGTGTGAGGAACAGTCTGTCAGTGTGAGACACAAACTGGCCTGGGTCATTTCCTCTGAGTCTGACACCAGCACACAATGACATCCTTTATTCAACAACAATGATAAGCTGATATCAGTCACACATTCCTTATGAGTGAAAGTGTTCTTTAACTGCAAACTTGCATGTCTGAGAGGTTGAGATTTGTTTATTTTCTTAAAATCCCTCCCAATCATTAATATCTGTGTTTGGTTGTAGTGTGTTTGACTGGAAAAAAGTCTGTAATTGTGTAAGTTGTGTAGATCTCATATGTCCTCGCTTGATCCCCCTTGTCATTGCTTGTCACACAGGTCTTTTCAGTCAATGAGTCCAAACTTGCACATCTTGGACAGATTCTGTATGTTCATTCGATACTGTGACACTATCAAACTTGAATTGGGTTTCTTGCGTGCTTGAAAAGTCATTAGCAGCTCTCTAAGGTCTCTAGCGCCGTCCGTTTGCGTATTAAGTATCAAGCGGCCCATCTGTGGGGCACACCGTGGTGTCTCCGCTCAGTAACCAGATCTGCTCTCTGAAACATCAGTAGGGTTCAAGTCTTACAGGAGATCCTTTCTGGGAAATGAGCATTTTTGTGTCCTATCGTGTGCTTTCATATGTAGCATTGGCCTATTAAAGAATATAAAATATAGTAGTCACAAGGGCTGAATATTAAGGATTTTAAGGTTAGAAGTTTATTGAAATATTATTGTTTAGCGTGTTGATTTCAAAATCTAGTTCAAAACTCTCTTAAATGAGAATAATTTACTTAAAATCCATAAATGTTTCAAAAGCTATTTATGACCCTATACCGCAAAACCAGTCATAAGTCACACGGGTATATTTGTAGCAATAGCCAACAATACATAGTATGGCTCAAAATTTTCTTCTATGCCAAAAGTCATTAGGATATTAAGTAAAGATCATGTTCCATGAAGATATTTTGTAAATTTCCTACCATATATATATATATATATAATATATATAATATATATATATATATATATATATATATATATATATATATATATATATATATATAATATATATAATATATATAAAATTGTGAGTGGATATGCATTGCTAAGGACTTCATTTGGACAACTTTAAAGGTGATTTTTCTCAATATTTTGATTTTTTTTTTTTGCACCCTCAGATTCCAGATTTCCAAAAAGTTGTATCTCGGCCAAATATTGTCATATCCTATCAAACCATACATAAATGGAAAGCTTATATTCAGCTTTCAGATGATGTATAAATCTCAATTCCACAAAACTGACCAATTGACTGTTATTGTAGTCCATGGTTACATTTATTTATTTGTTTGTTTGTTTATAATAAATATAAAAGTGAGAATATCCCACATTTACGGATATTATATTATATTATATTATATTATATTATATTATATTATATTATATTATATTATATTATATTATATTATATTATATTATATTATATTATATTATATTATATTATATTATATATTATTTCAAATAAAATGTTTGTTTTTGCTGCATTTATTTAGAATAAATCTAATAAATTGAAACACAAATGTACATTAAGAAATACTGACTGGAGTCAAAAGTGTGACTATTCAACATTTATAATATAATATAATATAATATAATATAATATAATATAATATAATATAATATAATATAATATAATATAATATAATATAATATAATATAATATAATATAATATAATATAATATAATATAAACTTCAAAAATTCAAAAGTGTTACCCTTATCCTTGCACTATCCTAAGAAAAATATTGTTCTGTCTTTTTATCTGCTCATTCAAATTCTTCCATATTCTGATTAGCCAATTACTCCCAATTCAAACTCCAAGTCATCCGTTGAGCAACTGTGAAAGCAGGAGCTGACTGACTGCCGACAGGCTGAATGGAGCTAAATTACACCACAAAACATCCCAGTGTTTTGTGCATTATGTGGCTGTGCGAGTCAAAGACAATCTTTAAGCAAGCGTGCATGTTTGGATGTCCATTCACACACATCTGATGTGTTCTTGAAGACTGTTCAGGTGTGAAGGCGTGCATTATTTTTTCCCATCCGCCTTCCTTGAAAGTGGAATCCAACTCCACACATGATGAATAATGCTAATTGGCGTGTAACAGAAAGAGCCAGGAATTACGCACATATTAATGGAAATAAAAAAAAATCACATGGCTGGTAGCTCATTAAAAGGTTGACATAATTTGATTTAAATCTGTCGTTCACACATTAAACTACTCGCACAATGTACCCGGTTTTACTCATAAGGTGCAGGTTTTCACATTAAATGCTACGTTTGTGCGGCTGGTTATTGGTATAATCTTAATATTAGGGCTTAAGATTTGATAGGGAGCAGATGTCGGTTTTGGCCGTGTGGTGGCGGCCGCCATGTGCCACACCTGTAGTGGTGCATTAACTACACGCAGAGCATGACGACCCGTGCCAACCCACGCACAACTGCCAGATGCATTCATCAGGCTTTGGATCCACAAACGTGGGATGCAGGACAAAAGAATCATGCGGATGGAGGGACTTTGATTAGTATGTTTTTTTGTGTAGAGATTTGTTTGAATTGGCATGGAAGTGTGCAACAACAATTTTTGTGCTTTTATGGGGGAAAACTACATTAACAGGAGGCTTTCTGTTATGTTGATGAGCTAGGCCACACTCAGGTTATATAAACTTCAGAATTCAGAAATAAACTATGCATTGTCGAATGCTTGCTTTGGTTAAAGCTCTGACCTCCTCTTGAACTTGCGTACATCAGATTAGAAAGCAGTTACTGTATCCCTCCCTTGATTTAATTTAGAAATATTGCCTGAAACATAGTGCATGTGTGTGTTTGTCTATTCATATGACTATTGTTTGTGGTGTTCCTGCCTGTAATGATGGCAGATGTAAGGTTAATCTGTGTGTAATGTGTGTAGGAGGAAGTAACAGACAACAAGCCTCTGGCACTGGACACACCACATCTAGATTCACCACATTAGAGTCAGTCCGAGAGGGAGACATATGAGTTCACAGTGGAAGATAAGGCACTACTTTAGACTGTTTGTCTTTACTAGGACACTAGTACTACAGTTTTCACTCAAAGGACATTGTGCAACTTGTGCGTAGCTGTTGAAGTGATCGGGAAATATGTTGTACACATGGAGTCCGGGTTATGATACGAGCAGCAGAATTCTGAATTAGTTGGAGTTTATGAAGAGATTTGTGTGGTAAACCAATTAAAAGAGAACTACAGTAGTCAATGTGAGAGGTGACATCAGAAATATGTGGAAATATATATACATAATATAATATATATATATACATAAACTTTTATGTTACATGCGATGAATCATGGTTAATCGATTTGACACCACTACAATACATAAAAAATGTAAAAATATGCAATCTACCGCAAGTTTGTGTTCATGGAAAAAAAAAAAAAAAAATTCATCCCACTAAGGCAACCACAGAATGCATTGTGAGGAAAATCAAGATTGTGGATGAAGCTAGAGGAATATCAAAAATTTATTTCAATGCCGAAATGAACTACAAATTCTTTCAACAAGCTAACATGAAACTCTAATGAAATCAAATGTTTGTTCATTTGTTTGGCAAGTAGAGTTGCTGAGAGCGTTCCAAATCAGTCACTTATGATGTTCCATGCCTTTGTTAGAATGCTGCCTATGTAGTGAGGTAGCTCATATAGGCATTGGAACAGAGCTGGTATTTCTCAAGAGGAGAGTCCTTCATTAAAGTCATTAGTGAGGCATGGTGGGACACTCCTGCTAGTGAAATCAGATAAAATAATGAAGCATACCCACTGAAACCACAAATCACCCTCAGATCTGTCTCTCCTGCTCTCTCTCAGCCTGACTGCAGTACCCATAACTCTCCTTGGCTCGCTTGACTGATTTCTCAGGCATTTTAAGGCCAAGACACCGGCTTCATTGCCTTTCAGGAACAATCAAAATTTTCAGCATTAGGTCAAGTGGGAGTCAGCATGTACAAAAAAGGCAGGGTTAGCCCTGAACCTTAGGTCTCCCTTACTTGTACTATTGTATTGCATAGCCTTGTGTTATTGTCGTGGTGGTTATGATTAATGTTGGCTCGTTCCACAGCACTTTCGCCATGACATTTATTGGTGAACCTTGAAGTGAACTCGAGTGCATAGCAAAGCCAATAGCTAAATTCAGGTCCAGTTTTTTGCTTCAATAAGGATCAGTGATTTTGAAGGCTGGTAGATTTAAAGCTAAAGTGTGCATTTTTTTCAGTGTTAAAATACTATCAAAACTTTTGCTGAATTTGGAACCACAAACTTGCGTAGTGCTATTACTATTTCTGCCATAGAAAGATGTCCAGTGGCGGTTTGAGGAGTGTTGGGGAAACCAATTTCTAGTGCCAAAGAAACCCAACAGTGACCATAGAAGAACAACAAGCCTGGACATGTTGTGGCACGTTTGGTTTAAGGCCTGGAAATAGGGCAGGCTACACATGGAGAAAGAGACACAACCCTGTCAAAAAAACTCTGTTCTCAATCTGAGAATATTTCATTTATTCACACTCCTGTAGACAAGTAATGGAAAAACAATTCCCTACATCTAGATTCAGCACACATGATGTACTCAATGACAGCATGCGGTATGATCGTGCTTTTGGGGAGCGCTTGCATCAGGTTATTGTATCGATGTACTGAGTCTAAATAAGCGTTTTGTTGACGCAGTTTGTCATAACCCATGTCATCCATGGCTGGGTCCTGCTGAAGGACTCATTAGTTACACATACACAGCTCTCTGTGATATATGTGCCTGTTATTTCAAATGCATTATTTATTTTTGTACCTGAAAATAGAGAAGAATGAGAGGCATTTTTTCTGCTCGGAAGATCAACCCAAGGTTGGTGCTAATGGAGAATTTAATTATGTTGTGAAACATAGACATTTGCCTGCAGGGTGAACTTTGTCAGCGTTGTGTTGTGTAGTCAAACTCCCACTGCATGATTCCCACGGAATAAGTCAGTGGCATATTGATGTCGAAAACCTCTTTGAGGAGTAATTCTTTGTCCCTAAAGAGGAATTTTAATTTAACACAAAAGCATAAGCAATGGCAGCGGAGATGGTTGAATCTCTATGGTGATACTGTGTAATCACAGATACTGATGTGGGAATACTGTGCATATGTGATGTTTGTTAAAAAAATGACAAAATGGGGGAGGTGCTTCAGGTGCTTAAGGATTTCTAGGTGTTATATCTTGTTTACATAGTATTAGGTTTAGAATAATAAAAGGTGAAGTTTGTATAAGTGTTCTGTTGTAATAGCATCACCAAACAGAATAGCAAAACTGATTGTTTTCAAACAGGTTTCCATGAAAAGCTTCACGCATTCCTTTTTATCAACACTGGGTAAGTTTCAATAAAAGAAAAATTTTAACAAAAAACTGAGAAATTTGCGTTTTTTTTTTTTCACTTCTATCAACACCCCTAAAGCTCTTCCTGGGATGGCATTTCATTCTATAAAGGCAGGAACACACCAAGCAGACGGTCGGCCGTTGGGCAGTTTTTGTTCATCAGCTGACTAAGTTTTCTAAGTCCGTTGGCTGACGTTGGTCCTCGTTGGCTTTTTTTCGGCCGATTCGACATGTTGAATCGCCGTCGGAGCTCGTCGGTCCGTCAGACCATCTGATCATTCTCATTGGCTGTTCAGCTACTGCCATCTGCTGGTACAGAAAAGGCATTTCATCATACGCAGGCGCAGAATGGACGTGCTACTTGGCCGTTGGCTGTCGAACTTTGGACCCAGACGCTGCCGATGTGAGCCAACCCCGCAGTCTGCTTTCGTCGCCACTAGTTCGTCGGCATCGGCTTGGGGTGTTCCTGCCTTAACATTATGCAGTTTTGATTTAAATAGTGTTTAATGTTTGATAATCGTGTTATTTTACCGTACACGTGCATAAGCAATGCTTCTGTCACTTGTTTCTGCTTCTTCTTCACCTGTGTTTTGAACAAGAGATTCTGTATTCTTTCAGAAGATGCGTAATAGCGCCCCCTACTGTAAAACAGTGAAAACATGTATTGTGGGAATATTTTGTCAATGGTTTCGTAAATGACAAAAAATTCCGTCAATGGCAGGGAAAGAGTTAAGGTTTGTCAAATTTTCACATAATTCGTAATGGTGAATAATGTGGGTACATGGCGTAGAGACTGATTTTAAATAATTACCCCAATTTATTATCATGACTGATCTGCTCAATTTGCTTGTTTGTTTACAAGCTGTTTAGTATGCTTGGATTATACTTGTAATGAGACAAAACTCAATTTTTGCTTCCACACATCAACAGTAATTTGCACCAAATTTTACTTATACAGAAAGTCTTTGCACTTTTTTTCCCTCTACTGATCTGTCACTCAGTCATGCATTTCGTTAGGGGACTAATTGCCTCTCATTATTTTCTTGCCACATTGATTAATCAGCACAGAGAAGACATGGAAAATAGCATATGCAAATAGTTAATAGTCTCTTTTTGAATATCTGAATAGTTAACGACATGGTGAGTTAGTTATCAGTCTCTGAGTAAATCTAATGAAGAAAATGGATTAGAATAATAACAGACTGTGTGACAGAGTCTATGTGGTTTCTTTTCCGCAGTTAGCAAGTGAAATGATGGCTGTCGACAAGCGTTTTACAGACTCCTGCAGCTGTGTAGAGAAAGAGAGACTCTTTTTATTGAAATTATAAGTTCTAATGATGAGAAAGTCTTTCTTTTTTCAATTAGACTTCCATGTGGCATTGTCATTGAGCACCTGCAGTGAATAGATGTGTGTCTGGGTGTCTCGCCATGTGCTCAATACGAAAATAAGATACGTTTTGGGGTTTTGAATGGGAGCGTGTGTCAGATATTGTTTTTTCGCTTGCACATAATACCCTGAAGAATCTCTTCTGATTGCTTGACACTTCCCGGGTGGGATTTCACTATGTTATGCTCTCTTTTATTCCTTTTGGATTCACAGTGTTGAGAAACTCAGTGTGACTCCCTTACAAATGTGCCATATAAAAGACTATAGTCTGGCTTTTCTCATTGGACTGTGGTCCTTTGTTACCACAGTCAGCTTTCCAAACAACCATTGGCCCTTTTTGGGTTGACGTAATGCTGTTTGTGTGTGCATGTGCCAGTAGCTTTTGCATTTTCCACTATTTGGTTGTATGGCCAAGAGGTTCTCATCCAATTCTTATCTCACATGCCACATGTGTTTAAACACACACACATATACACACATGCAGTCTTATCACTTCTTTGTGCTTATCTCACCTGTGCAAAATCATTCAGCTGGGAGAAAATAAACAAGCCTCTAGATATGTGTCACCTGACAAGAACTGACCCAAATATGACAGCTCCGACAATACACACACACACATTATAGTCTCCACCACTGATGTTAGCTGTGATTCTGCTCTCCACTTCAGCATTCAGATGTAATACATGGTCCTCTTGAGGCAGAGCCGGTATTATAAGTCTGAAATCAATATGACGGGTCTGAGGTGACTGTGGTACATTCCAGCTTCAGACCTTGTTATCAAACCCAGTTGGCACCTGACCTTTTCAGAGTCATGTATTGAGGTGGAATGTGGAGGTGGGTAGGTGAAGCTTTGTTGGTGTGCGATGGCCATGTTTCATTGGCGTTAATGACCTTTAAATTCATATCGCTGTGGATCAACGTTCACCAACATGAACTTCAGAGTTTCTTCACCTGCTGATCTTTTAGACAAGATCTAAACCTATATAGAAATCAATTGCCGGTTTCTGTGGCGGTGACTATTCATTGACTATGCCTGATTTTAAACAGTAAGTAACAAATGTTATGTGAAAAAACAAAGTAGCCAGCCTTGTAAACCAAGCATGTATGCCTATTTTCAGTTTAATTTGTTTAAAGTCCAGTAATTCAATGCAGATATTTGAGTGACTTCATTATTGGTTGATATCTCATTGGTATTGGTGTCTCATTTGGTGTGCCATTCTTTTGTGGGTGAAATTTAACTAGCTTCAACCAGACACAAGTATCATTCTCAGCGTTGAGGATCACATCTCATACTTTTCCCTGTTAATTGGCCCATCTGGTGAGACACAACTAGCTCTTCGTTCTTCCTGTAAGGAACAGTGCAAGATGCAAGTATGACTTGATGAATGTCTGAGAGCAAAGGTTCCTGTCATGTTGTGTTGAATGTTGAGGTCGTTCAACAGCGGTTGTACCTGACAGCCTGAGGCACAAAATGCTATGCACTGCCCTAAAACAAAAGAAGAGATGAAAAAGATCTAAAGGCCACTCTTAGTTGTTCCCACTTACAAGCAATTTCTCACAAGGATAAGGAATCTTAAAGAAGTTAATGCCTGTTATGCCTTACAGGAACCACATAGGTGAAGGAAAACTGCTCAGTTTAGAATAAATCATGTGTAAAGCTACTTAAGGAGCTCCAGCCTTGCAATCTCACTGTGGACAATATGACTTTCAACATTAGCTGAGTCCAAAGTAAGTTTGCCTGTATGTTCAAATCGCATTGCATTGCACTACTGAAGCTATTTGTGGACCAAATAAAGGTTTTGGTCCACTTTTCATTGATTTTTGTTGGGTTTCTGTGTGTTTGTGGGCCAGTAAAATAAGTTTACACATTGAAGACAAATGACAAAAATATTTTCAGCAGCGGTATGGTGGGAATTGACCTGTCATTTATATTGCAAACCTATAATATAAAGGTAAAGGGGTTTGTGTGTTCCCTCGGGTATGATTCTGTCTTAAATAAATGGTTGAAAGGCTGAGTAGTTTGAGCTTATAACAAGCTCATTTAATTGGTCTGGCAGTGAACCTGCTGATGCGGGTGAGTGAATTCTGATGGGGAGGCTTTGACAGGTGTCAGGTGCAACATGTCAGATGTCACTATGATTACGAAGACTGTTTGGTCACTTATGAGATCCATATATCAGAGCTACACAAGCACGCTCTGATTTAGGAATCTGGAACTCTCTTGAAATCATTCATTCATGGGTCATTGACGAATAAGGTTTTTAAAAGTGTAAGAAACCTAATGGACATATAATTAATTTTGAAGTTTTATAAAGTGTTAACAATGAGATTATGTGGTTTTTATAATCACTGCTTTTGTCATGTTTTACTAAATGGACAAAATTTGTTACCAAAGAAGTCATTCAGTTTAACTAAAATTTTGGTTACACTGAATCAAGATATTTTCAAACAATGCTAACAGGCTGATATCTATCTAGCAAAAGGACAATCAAACATTTTATATTTAGTACAAGTTTTTAAACATTTTCCATGTTTTATAGCGGTTATACTGAATGACCTGATGTTTCGGAACATGTGTATGAGCAATGAATTTTTTTCAGTTAAGAGAGAGTTAGTTACTTTGCTTCATGACCATGTGGTCCTCTGCAGGTGTCTGAATGATGTCACATCCTGTCACATGATATTGACCGCATGACTCGATCCAAAATGGTCCCATTATATTGGTTACTCCGAATGACTTCAATTAAATTAATTTTTCTGGACATTCTTTCTCATAACAAAGCAATGATTTCTACACATAATTTTAATACCATTTTGCACTATAAAATCATGGCAGAATAAAAAATATATACATTTATTACATTTTAAGATATTTTAATCACATATTAAATGGTTGTATTGGCCTTTGGATGGTTAAACCAAATGACCTTTTGACACTTCAAAATCTTTAAAATACCTTTATATGTAGCAAAATATAATTAAAACATTTTGCATTCAATAAAAGTGATCTAATTGTACTACCTTACATACTTTTGATGTCATATCTTTGTTTTTTATTATTATTAAGGCCTTTGGACAAAAAAATGACTCGTCGCCGTCTTTGACCCTTATATGACTTAAAGAATAAAAAAGTTATATAATAATTTGTAATCGTGAATAAATCTATTGGTTTTCTTATCTCTTTAGGTGAATGGGCGTGAATTTTCCAAGTCTGGACATGAGGGAACAGTGGAGGCCATGCGGAAGGAACCCATTGTGGTGCAGGTGCTGAGGCGGGGACCCTCTGCCCGGAACCAGAACAGCCTACAGGAAGTGTGTGTGGTGGATGTATGCACTCAGACAGACATCACCTTTGAGCACATCATGGCTCTGGCTAAGATGAGACCCACTACCCCACCTGTGCCAGACATCTGCCCCTTTCTGCTGTCGGACAGGTACATACAGTATGCTGCCAAAACTGTTAATTACATTTAGGCTTAATTAGATTCAGAACTAATCCTATATATATGTCGTTACTATAAAAAAAATATATAAATAAATAAATTGTTTATTACATTTTTATTTCAGAGTTATTATATACAGTATATATTTCTCTTATTATTATTATTTGTTTGTTACTTGTTTTGACAAATGCAGCCTAAACCAGTTATGCTTTCTTAACCAGCAGACAATGCATACTAACATAAGCACCACTTATTATCAAGAATTTCTTCATCACCAGGCAACAGCCATAACCTCCTTCCCCCCATGAAATATCCCTCTCTTCTGTCATAAAAGTCACGCCAGGGCCGATGTGTAATTATTGTAGTGGCTTCCCTTATCCATTTCCTGTAATGAGTAGTATACAGGGTGATTAAAACCTAATGGAGTGCTAAAATATCAAACATGCTGGTACAGAGGTTTCTCTTGGTGTTTAATGCACTTTACAGCTTTTCAATTGCTTGAGTTTGTCCAATAAAACTTGTGACTGGGGATGATAGGCCACATCTGATTATTTGGCTCCTTATGTGCATGTGCTTTATGCTAATCTGTTTGTCTGGCTACAACTCAGCAAAATCAAAGATTCAGCTCATTTGTGTGTGTATGCGCTTTGCACAGATTGCTTAGGTTCTTGGAACAGTGCATTTGCAATTGTACCCCAGCATGATGTGTTAACAGATTAATGAGTATTGTTTGTAATTACATGCTTCCCCTGACTACAAACAAATTCTGTTATCTTCTTAGAAGTGTAATGCATGGCTTCAGGGTCAGTCTGTAGTTCTGCAAATAAAATTGCAGGCATAAAGCTATAGCCTAGGGCATAAAGTTCATTTCTCTTGTTCTTTCTTTCTCTAGTTGTCATTCCATTCAGACTATGGAGCATGAATATTTTGATTGTCCAGAATATGTGGCCAGCACTCAGGCAGAGGTGGACAGGGCAGTTGAATTTGAGTGTGAGGTAAGTAAAAGAAAAATGCTTTCTTTGAATAGTGACATATACACTACTTACTTACTGTTTAAATATAAACATATGACTTTACATGCATCTCAAATGCAAGGGACTCTGATGGCATGATTAAATACATCACTACATTATTGCTCATGCATGTTGATACAATGCAAAAAAATAAAAATAACTAATTTATGTTAGTTAATAAAAATGTGCATGTTCTAGTTTACACTGAATTAACTAATGTTTACAGATACAACTTTTGATCTTAAAGGGTTAGTTCACCAAAAAAAAGAAAATTCAGTCATTAATTATTCACCCTCATGTCGTTCCACAACCGTAAGACCTTTGTGCATCTTCAGAACACAAATTAAGATATTTTTGATAAAATCTGATGGCTCAGTGAGGCCTGCATTGCCAGCAAGATCATTTCATTTTTCAATGCCCAGAAAGCGACTAAAGACATATTTAAAACCGTTCATGTGAACACAGTGGATTCAACCTTAATGTTATGAAGCGATGAGAAAAAAACGAAATACCGACTTTATTCAACAATATATAGTGATGTGCGATTTCAAAACACTGCTTCATGAAGCTTCGAAGCTTTACGAATCTTTTGTTTCGAATCAGTGCCAAAATCACATGATTTCATTAAACGAGGCTTCGTTAAATCATAAGTGTTTCGAAATTTCAATAGTTCATGTGTCTTTGGCAGCTTGATACGTGATCCGAACCACTGATTCAAAACAAAAGATTCGTAAAGCTTTGAAGCTTCATGAGGGTGAGTAATACCAAAGTCCCTTTAAGACAAGTCATTTCACTCGGCGGCCATCTTTGAAACGCCTCTCGGGCATCCTGGGCATCATGCAGCTCCTATCTCTTTGAATGGGGAAACATCAGATTCTCCAAAACTGTTCGCCAACCTTACGATTAAATTTGATATTTGAAATCAACAATGAAATCTAACAACAACCGGCTCATAAATTTAGTTTCTAAACGCTCGAATCATGACAAAAAAAAACTTTATTCAGGCTGGATCAAGCTAATGCGCATGCGCAGACCTAAATGCGCCTCTCTTCGGAGGCGCGCGTCTGACTGTTTCTATTGAAACCGGTGATTCTAACGGCCGCTGAAGTGACGCGATGACTTTACCAGTCGGCGATTGGCTCTTATTTTGAAGGCGGGACTTATTCCGCCATATTGCGCGTTACACTTTCTCCCATTCAAAACAATACGAGTGACATGTCTTGTGTTATTCTATAGTCTTTGGTAATACATGACATAAGTTTCATTTTTGGGTGAACTAACCCTTTAAAATGTATTAGTAAATGTTGAGATTAACTAAGATTAATAAATGCTGTATGTCAGTTCATGTTAACTAATGTACTTTAACAATTGAAACTATATTGTACAGTGTTACCTTTTTTATAAATAATTGAATTAAATGTTAACAGAATGAGTTATATGGTCAAATGAGGTATTGAGTTGTGAAACTTAAAAAATTAGAGTTTCAAAAAGCCATTTTCCTTCACTATTAATGAGTTAAAGTAGCATGTTACAGCTGAGAGCTTTCAAACAATGCCATTTTTCCTTGGACTAATAAACAGGGGCAGATTAGACTCCACTGAGGTGTAATTAGTTTTATTTTAGTGACATTAATGTTCTTTCCTACTGGGTCTCTTGCTCATTTTGGAAAACAAATGCATGTGTGTTAAAGGTGCCCTAGAACTTCTTTTTAAAAGATGTAATATAAGTCTAAGGTGTCCCCTGAATGTGTCTGTGAAGTTTCAGCTCAAATGTTTTTTTTTATAAATTTTTTTAACTGCCTATTTTGGGGCATCATTAACTATGCACCGATATATAGGTTGCGGCCCCTTTAAATCATGTGCTCCCCTGCCCCAGAGCTCGCGCTTGCCTTAAACAGCAAACACAAAGTTCACACAGCTAATATAACCCTTAAAATGGATCTTTACAAGATGTTCATCATGCATGCTGCGTGCATGGATCGAATCATGTGAGTATAGTATTTATTTGGATGTTTACATTTGATTCTGAATGAGATTGAGGCTATGCTGCATGGCTAAAGCTAACATTACACACTGTTTGAGAGAATTATAAAGAATGAAGTTGTGTTTATGCATTATACAGACTGCAAGTGTTTAAAGATGAAAATAGCGACGGCTCTTGTCTCCGTGAATACTGTAATAAATTATGGTAACTTTAACCACATTTAACAGTACATTAGCAACATGCTAATGAAACATTTAGAAAGACAATTTACAAATATTACTAAAAATATCATGATATCATGGATCATGTCAGTTATTATCGCTCCATCTGCCATTTTTCGTTTTTATCCTTGCTTGCTTACCTAGTCTGATGATTCAGCTGTGCACATCCAGACGTTAATACTGGCTGCCCTTGTGCAATGCCTCGATCATGAGCTGGCATATGTAAAAATTGGGGGCGTACACCCCGACTGTTCCGTAACAGTCGGTGTTATGTTGAGATTCGCCTGTTCTTCGGAGGTCTTTTAAACAAATGAGATTTATATAAGAAGGAGGAAACAATGGAGTTTGAAACTCAGTGTATGTCATTTCCATGTACTGAACTCTTGTTATTTAACTATGCCAAGGTAAATTCAATTTTTAATTCTAGGGCACCTTTAATGAATCATTATTATTAGGATTGTTTGAAGGTATAAAATCAGCTTGTTACCACATGTTTCTTCAAAAGAGTGAGATTTTGGGATATATATATATATATATATATATATATATATATATATATATATATATATATATATATATATATATATATATATATATGTATGATGATCATTTTTTTCTGTAAGTGAATTAGTGACCGTTTTGCAGAAGTATGTATAAGCAGTGATAAATGTCCTCTATGGGTCCTGCATTGATTCATGCCTGGATGAACCCTTTTAAGTTAACTTCTGTCAATCACTAGCAAATTTTTCATATCAGGCCAAGAAGAAAACCACAGAACCACTTTAGCTCTCTGAATACTGAACAAATCCTAGATTAATACTATGATCTGTAAAATTATCTCTCTGATTTTCCAGTTTCGTCACTCATTGCAGTAGTTTAAGGGGAGATTGTGTGGATCATTTTACTCGGCAGGTCGGTTGATCCTCTTTGATGAGCATGGGGTCTGAACAATAGACTTGCAGAAAATATGAAGTATCGCTGAGCTTATGGAGCAGATCAATATGAAGCCGTATTAAAGCTGCTGGTGATGAATTGCATCCATTGTGCAGACTGACAGTAACCCAGATTCAGCTGAAATACAAGAAAGAGTTAGCCTGTTTATATCACACCACAGTCATTGCCGTGAACATGTTGGTATCGCATTTTTAGAAATTATTTGCCAAATAAGAACACTTGACAGTTCGGTGTATGTGTTCGTGGAAGAAAAGGGAAAACCTAATATAGATGGAGTGGTAAATCTGGTTAATGTGGAGGGTTGAGATCTTGATGTATGATGCTAGTGCTCGGTCAGGAGCGTCAACCGATAAATGAGTCGTTCTGCTTGACTGAACTGAGACTCGTGTCAGTGGTATGTCGAGCTGTGGCTAACTGCTCTGCTTTGACAGATGAATGTCTCTCAAATGCAGCCCTGTCACCTGCACCAGGCTTCAGTCTTGACATATAACCCCTCTCTGCCTGCTTGATTATATCATATTTCAGGGTGGCCTCATCTTTTTGTTGGACACATTTGTAGCCAAAGGAACTGGTCGTTGTTTCATTTTAATGTAAAGCCAAACATTTAAGATGACTTTGCTACTCTAAAACAATGCTATTAGTGCTGGAGTTTAGAAGCTATCAGAGGTGGCTTTTTAAAAAAAAAAAAAAAAAAAAAGAGAAATGCTGTAGAGAACTGTACTGAGCTGAGTTATTTTAGTGAAATGCCTGGTAAATCAGCATAAATGAAATAGTCTGAGCTTTGATTATAGTTCAGCTCATAGTTGCTCATGTTTCTATTCAAACTGCATGTATTTTCCTCTTTCTGGCCCTTAAATAGGAAGGAAAATGGTAAACTACTCCTGCATTTTAATATATATCTGTGTGTGTGTGTGTGTGTGTGTTACAGGAGGTTGAGCTCTGTCGAATGAACAGCCAGGAAAAACTGGGCCTGACTCTCTGTTATCGCACTGATGATGAGGAAGATATGGCAATTTTTGTTGGTCAGGTGTGTACTTATTTTATTTTTATTTATTTTAACTGGAGATAGATGGACATTAAAATAGTTCTTGTTATCGAAGTTCAACATTTTCTGAAGGTTAATCATCTCCTTTCATAGACCAAGTGTTGAAAAAGGGAAAAAAAGGTGACTTTATAGTTTCAGACTCAATTTTGTGGTTTTTAATGCAGCAGTTCAATTTAACAGACAAAGATCTACTGAAAATGAACTGAATAATGCTTTTAGAACAAACGTTATTATGTTAATGTGGTGATCTGTGCTTAATTCATCAGCACACGTTGAAGTCACCTGTAAGATGTGGCACTGAGCATCAAATTTGAGGCAGGCAATCAAATTAATCGGACCAAACCCTTTTTTAACATCAATTTAAATTGTGTGAAAAGTAATTAAAAGATAAAAGCTCAGTTTGATCCATTCTCATTGTTCCACATCACTGTATTCCTTCACTGAATTTGAAAGTGTTTAATATGGAAAATTTCCCTGTTTTCCAAAGTTCAAATGGCAGACGAAAGTCTACCAGGACTGAGCCAAGCATGAAGAGAGCAAGTCAAGTTTGGAAAATTATTTTGCATACAGACAGTTGTTTTAATTGCTGATTTTAATTAGCAAGGAATGGCACCCCTCCTGTCTCCTGTGGAGTGTAAAATGGCACTTTTTTTTTTCGCTCTCACCTCCTTGACACACCAAAGGAAAACAAAGGCTGAAAACAGGGACTGCGTTTCAACAGGGAGAATTCTACTTATTGTACAGATATTGCCTGTTCTTACACCATTTCTCGCTCAGAGATATGTAAATGTGGAGCACCTGACATCAAACAGAAGGGAACTGCTTCTGCTTTTCATCATCTCCAGAAAATGTTTCATAAACAACCTACAGAAATGTTCTATTAATACATGTCTGTGGAAGTAAGTTATGCTAATATTAGTCATTAAAAATGCATTTATGCGTATAATGCTTGTCTGTGTACGACAATGATGTTTTCAGCCTCCTTCCTCTATCAGGATGTCTCTGATATGAGAGGCCATTCATTTTAGAGGGAGAAAAGTTAATCAGATTCTTTTGTAAATTCTTATAATTCATAAAGAATATGGTTGTTTTAATCAGCAATCTTGTAAAATGATAAATATGTATTATTTTGACGGGGAAAAACAAAAATATTCCCACATCCTTTATATATTTGCAGTGCAGTATTCACTTCCAATCCTTCTATATGATATTACATTATATTGCCTTCTTTTGTAAATTGTCTGAAAGGAATGGATTTTTCTCATTATACAACAGATATGCAAATTAATCTGTTACAATAATGAATTCTTTTTGTGATAAGTCATGGAATTATTGCTGGTGTGTTGAGATGAATTATGACAATTTACATATTGATGCCATGTTTTTTGTACTGTTGATAGGTCGAGCTCAACAGCATAGCTGCAAGGGATGGACGCATTAGAGAGGGAGACAGAATTTTACAGGTGGGACACATTTAATCTTGTTACACATATACACAGGCTCATTCACGCTTACAACCATCCTATAAATCTAGATAAAGATTTTGATTATTTATTTAATAGATATAGTGGGTCAAAAAGTCTAGAAACTCATTGAATTTATGCATGTAGTGCTGAAACCCTATTGTAATTGTTCAATTTTCCAAGGATCAGCATTCTCCCCTAAAAGTGATCAGGCAGACCAAATCGTAAATCGTAGAGATTACATAAACTTTGAGTGCAGGTGGTATTCACACCTTCTATGACGTCACCAAGGCTTGACCCGATCGGCCTGACGGGGGCGCTACGGTGTTCAAAAGTACGAAATGGCTTATAACTCCTAAACTGTTAGACCTAGAATTTTTGGGTATTTTGGATTTGAAAAACCTACTTTTGTGAACTAGTCCTAAGTTTTTGACCTGATCGGAATCAAACCAGTGCAGCAAGATTCTTTGGAGTCAATAGTTATCAAAAAAAAAGTTGAAATTCCGATTCACGGTCCTTAACAATGTTCGCAGTGGGTGGAGCCCCTTTACTAAAACTCGTGAACGGAATGAGATATTTTCACCAAACTCAGTACACCTATGTAAGAGTTCATTCTGTGGTTGCGAGAAAAAGGAAGTGGCGACTGGCCACCCGGTGGTGCTATAACAGGAAAAAAAAAACATGAAAATGGCTAAAACTACTTCACTGTTGGTCCAATTGACTTGAAAATTGGCATGCAGTGTCTTTGTCCGAAGGGCCACGACTGCCTGAGGACATTGATGCATCTAGAAAAAAATGTATGCCATTGGCCACTGAAATTTGAGCAGCTATCAGACAAGGGTAAAGGGATAGTTCACCCAAAAATGAAAATTTGATGTTTATCTACTTACCCCCAGCACATCCAAGATGTAGGTGACTTTGTTTCTTCAGTAGAACACAAATTATGATTTTTAACTCCAACCGTTGCCGTCTGTCAGTCAAATAATGCTAGTGAATGGGAACTTCTACTATAAGAGTAAATAAAAGACGCACAGACAAATCCAAATTAAACCCTGCGGCTCGTGATGACACATTGATGTCCTAAGACAAGAAACAGAAATCAGTTTGTGTGAGAAACCGAACAGTATTTATATCATTTTTTACCTCTAAAACACCACTATGTCCAACTGAGTTCAGCACTCGCTTAGTGAGGGCTGATCACGCTCTGACAGCGGAAGTGATGTCTAGCACTCATTGAAGTATAAGCGCGAGACATTACTGCTGTTGTCAGAGCGTGATCAGACCAAACGAATCGAGTGATGAACGCGGTTGGACATAGTGGTGTATTAGAGGTAAAAAATTATATAAATACTGTTCGGTTTCTCGCACAAACCGATCGTTTCGTGTTTTTAACCTTCATCTTGGATGCGCTGGGGGTAACCAGATAAACATCAAATTTTCATTTTTGGGTGAACTATCCCTTTAACAGAGGCCGATCAGAATGTAAAGTCGCTGGGCCTGTTTGACTCACAGCCCGAGAGGCCTTTGAGAAATTTGAAAGAAATAGGCCACCGGGGCACGCCTTCACGTTTTTCTCTTACGTAAAGTATTGTGTATTGCCAATTTTTCTCGCATGCCCATGACATTCGTTCCACATGGTAGAACTCATTCTGAGCAACTTTGCCTGTAGGACCACCGCTGTCCACTGAATCGTTCGTTAACTATTGGGGATTATTTCAAAAACCAACTTTGCCGAACTAGTCCTAGGTTTTTGTCTCAACCTTGATAACTGTTAAAAAGCTTTAAAAATCATATATTTCCTATTGTAAATTGCCTGTATTGGTTGTAAATGGTCTTTTCCATGTATGATCGAGATGGTTACAGGCTTGCTAAATAAAACAAAAAATCAAAAAGACAAAAAAACAAAAGGCCTTAAAATGCTTGAACCCTGTTAATTGCTGTTTGCAGCTATATTTCATTGTTTTTTTAATGACTATATAAAATCTAAAATAATCTACAATGGATTTTCACTAGTGGTCTGAGACTTCCCATTGTAGATATTTGTATGTGTGTGTGGGTATACAAATCTTAAAAAACAAAGTCAGCCACTAGTAAATAAACTGGATCATCATGATAAATTGCACTTAAATAGCAATCTTAAATGGATCTGCTTTTGCCGAATGTAGACCAAGTTGGTGTGACATTCAGCAGAGACAGTAAGGTGAAAGGTTTGGAGAATTTATGAGCAAAAGAAGATAAAGAAAGAGCAAGATACAAAGGACGCAAGGCATCTGTGGATGTAACATTGAGGGAGATGAATACAGTGGTTCAGTGCATGTCTGTCTCACTCTCTCCACCCCTATTATCTTCTTTTGACAGTGCTATTACTCTATAGAAGAAAAGATGAACGGCACCTGTCAGAGGCTGCTTAATTGTGTGTCTGGGCGTGTACAGTCACAACGCTTTTTATAAATGCTTGGCTCCTGCAGCCCAGTCGGCAGTCTTAGTAATCGATTCAAAGTCTCTCCTCCAGTAAATGCATAATTGACTGAGGTTGTTATCTCACGAGGGGGGCCTAGTTTTTTTGGTGTGTATGAGGAAATGCAATTTTGCTGTACTTCTGTCACTGAAGTGTGCTTCCTGTATGGAAATCCTGACACTCTGTCATTATCTTTTTGTGTATGTAATTGTCACTCTGTGTCTATGTTTCTTCCAGATAAATGGTCATGACGTACAGAACAGGGAAGAGGCTGTTGCTCTCCTCTCAAATGAAAATTCCAGATCCATAGTATTACTCGTCACCAGACCTGAAGGACAGGTGAGACTAGTAAACATAGTTGCCATAGTTATCCCACATTAATGCCACAGTTTTATTTGTGTGGCTTTATGTATTTATTTTGAGCCAATCACCAAATGCCATGTTCTCTAAAGCCATGTGAAAATTATATCAGTAAAATTCTGATTGGCTGATAGTCCAGGTGAACTGGTGAACCCTATTGGGCTTTTCTCTCTTAGATGGATGGAAGCTGGCTCGATGAGGACCATCATGATTTTCTAGAGGAGCTGAAGATGGAGATTTTAGAAGAACAGAAAAGGGAAGCAAAGCGAGTAAGTGTGACCATATTTGACAAAACTTCCTTAGTCTTTATGTTCTGAAAGGCATTAAGGGGTTGTATCTGTTAATGTTTTGCAGTCAAAAAGACACGAGGAAGCCTCCGCAAGTACAGATACAGCAACATGTTCCTCTTCCATACTAGAGAAGGACAGTGGTGTGAAATGCAGCTTTGAGGAGAGTTCTGAATATGAATTGCTCTCTCATCCCCAAACACAGACTCAAAAACAACTTCGAGACAGGTGGGAAGCAGGCTCGCATTTGGTTCCTATGGACACCGTTAACTTAGCCAGGCAGGAGAAGGGTCAGGAGGGCAGGTTGAGTGAGAATGGGGTGGAATGTGAC
Source organism: Chanodichthys erythropterus (assembly GCF_024489055.1). Classification (NCBI taxonomy): domain Eukaryota; kingdom Metazoa; phylum Chordata; class Actinopteri; order Cypriniformes; family Xenocyprididae; genus Chanodichthys; species Chanodichthys erythropterus. Next base: position 12,098,030 of record NC_090228.1, read on the forward strand.
CATTTCCAGCAACTCCTGGAGCTAAAGTGCCAGATACGCAATGGTGGAGAATGCGGGTTGGTCTACAGGCGAAGTAGTACTATCGAGTGCAGCCTGACTGAGCAGGGTGGAAGTGGAGTGGCACGGGAGCTGCACATGCTCAACGAAGAGCTGCGCAGCATTGAACGTGAGTGCCAGAGCATCATGCAAGCCCACCAGTTGCGCAGGAGTAAGCATGACTCACCCCGAACGGATAAGGAAAGTCGACTGCGTCGTGGCAAGCTTGCGGATATTAACGAGCATCCTGAGAGACTACAAAGTGAGAAGCTCAGAGATAAAGACAGCTCTAGTGCCTACAATACAGCCGAAAGTTCCCGCTCAACTCCATTGGGAACAGAAGGATCACCCGACCACTCGCTACAGCGTCGAGTCCACCTGACCAATCAGAGGAATCTGCGGAGTACCCAACACCTGCAGAGTCCCTACAATAGTCCCATCTTGTCTTTACCCAGCCAAAGTAGCCCTACTTGCAGTCGTGCCCATACAAACACCAGCTCCACTCCACCCTTACAGACCCCCATCACGAGTCCCGGTTCACAAGGACCCAGCCAGGCCTTTTCAAGCAGCTTGGAACAAAGCCCCAGTAACCCCTCGGAGTCAGACCCAGCGCTTCCTGCTGATGACGAGCGCTGTGAGAAAGAAAGAAACCGGAATAGGGTTGCAACCGCTCGGCACTACCATTCGCCCTATCACAGCAACACCACAACAACCCAGCCTCCCGGCACACGCCATTACCAGAGTTACCTACAGCTCCTACAACAACATTCCTCTTCCTCTCTGGAATATTCCCAGAGCCAGCTTAGCCTCCTCAGCCTCCGTGGACGGCCTGGACCCTCACAACCTGGCCGAATTGAATGGAAAGTTAAAGTGCGAGCAGACGGAACCAGGTATGTGGCACGTCGGCCCGCACGAGACCGTATCCTACGCGAAAGAGCCTTACGGATCCGAGAGGAACGCAGCGGTGGGATGACTACGGATGACGATGCAGTCAGCGAGCTGAAGATGGGGCGGTACTGGAGTAAAGAAGAACGAAAACAGCAGCTAGCAAGAGCAAGAGAACAGCGACGCAGGAGGGAGTTCATGCAGAGGAGCCGGCTTGAGTGCCTCAGGGAGACCATGGGGACGGCAAGTGGGGAAGTCAGCATCCTGGAGCTCAGCCATAAGAAGATGCTGAAGAAACGAAACAAGAAGATCCTTGACAACTGGATGACCATTCAAGAGCTCATGAGCCATGGAGCAAGAGCACCTGAGGGCACCAAAGTTCACAATGCCTTCCTTTCAGTCACCACAGTTTAGTGAAGAACGCCACCCCAGGCGATCTCGGTTTATGTACTTGCCTCATTCCAAGTGGCCATTTTTTAAAGGTGAAGATGCAGATATTTTTCATGTTTTGTGAAACCGAGTAATACTTTGTGAAAACTCATTTCAACTAAACTCAAGACTTCAAGAAATGTGAATGTTCAAAAACTCTTTTGATATACTGACACCTTTACACTACCGTTACAGACCTCGCTGTGTTTTCATACTAGAATGTATAAAAAACTGTTTTAATAGGATTTTACACACTACATTGTCATTTAATGTAGTGTTTCTTTCCATGCATTTGTATTTTATAAACGGCAAGTTTTCATGCGATATAAAATACAGTACTTGAATATTGGCTTTTGCTGCCATTACATCTTTTAAATCTGAAATGTAAATATCTGTAACTGTTCTTATCGAGATCTTCATGGGTAAAGGTCTTCATTGCAGCTTAATGGGTTTACAAGAGTCATTTGACATACCACACAATGTTACCATTTTAATGGTATTGTATACAATACGTACAGTTTTTGTACTGCTCTGTATGAACATTATTTATATTTTTGAGTCTAATAAGTTATCTTATTCCATCTTTATAATGCCAAATGACCCAGTCTGTATCTCAGTCAAGCGCTAAACATGGAGTTACTCATTGTGCCTTGTATGGAGGCTCATTTTTCTACCACAGTTTGTGAAGAGACACCCTAATTAATCTTGCCGTCATGTTTTTAGTCTCTTTTTGATGTGTAAGACATCTTTGTAGCCGGGTCTACGTGTTCTAGGTGTGCTACATGGGGTAAAAAAGGATAATAAATTATTGTTATATAAGTTAATAAACATTACCAGTTTTGTTATCCTTTCTTCTCAAATGATGGTTTCCAGATTTTCTAGTTTTGTTCAGCATACAAAGATATTTGTAGCTTACGGCTTTGATTGATTCGTTTTCTTGATTGACGGCTTGAACTAATTAAGCTCGAGATCAAGAACCGCATTTCTGAGATAAACTGTGGCTATATCATTAAAGTCAGACAACATTGACATTTGTCGATTCGCATCTCACCCAAATACCACACCTGTCGTTGTTAAACTGACATCCTGTCAGACAGTAGCATTAAAATCAGATCTGTTTGATTATGTATAAGTGTAATTCTTTACACGAATATCTAAATGGTTATCTTGCCATCAGCCGTTCAAACACTGCACTGCAAAAAAAGATCATGTTCTTAATTAACCTAAATACCTAAAACAAAAATTGACTAAGATATTAACTTTTCTTACCCAATTAGCATATTGTTCAGTCTTATTTTAAGCACAAACCTCATAAAACAATGTTACATTTATGCTTAATTGGTTTATTTGCCAATGGTAGCAAATATATTCTCTGAAAACAAGTCCTATGCCATTTTGCTCCACAAGTATATGTATTTTTTAAGGATATTTAGATAGAAAACCAGACAAACTTTTGCTTATTTTGTAGTGTGACAACAAATGCACTAAAAACCAATAATCAAAATGAATACATAAAAAGGTTCGATTGATATTAGGTTGGTAATATGTGCATATTATTTTTACACAGATTGTTCTGAATGGATGAAAGCTGCCCGAGGCTGTTAGGGTGGTTTGTGTGTGAGGGAGGCTTTTTGAAGTCTAATGTTTTTCATCTTTGGTCTGAATGTGTGCTGCATGTAAAGACCTGTCTGCCTCTGTTTCAAAGTGATAACACTACCATAAATCTCATGCACGGGTGCCATAAATCTTAGCTGCATTGAATCACTAGAACTGATTTCGTTGTGACATCCTAATTGGGGTCTAAAATTAACACTATGTGCCAAATTTGAGAAGAAATTGACAGTATTCTAATTGTAAGAATGTATCCCAAATCACCTGTGTGATACAGTTGATAGAAGGCTCTTTTGTGTTATGATAAATCAGGGATGCCAACAAAATTCATGCCACAGGAGCTCTTGAATATTTCAGCATGTAGAGGTGGGTGGATCCATCTTCTCATCATAAATCCTCTCCATTTTTAGTTGTTCAATCATTAGATTCTTCCCATCTTTCATGTTTTCAAACTTCCGCCTAAGCTGAACTCTCAGATTTATGAAGTTTTCCTAATTACCAGCTACAGAAATTGCTCCCATCTTGCGTTATGGCCCTGATGTGGAAAGATGTTCTCTCGGACTGAATATGGCGAAATAATGCTGTATTATGTATGTGTGCCAGTCGTTTACCTCGTTATGGTTCTCTTTCACATTTATTTATTCATAAATGCTCATTATGACTGACAGAGCGGAGATTTGTGAAACGGGAGAAGGGATATCAAAGCAAGTGCCTTTTTTTTCTCCTCGCTGTCTCTCTCTCTCCCTACTTTACTACAAAGAATAATGGAGAGCACTGCTGTCAGTTTCTGTGATGTTCACACTACACCTAGCAGAAGAGCCTCATCCACTTTAAAATAATAGTGCACCAAAAAATGAAAATCCTGTCATTATTTATAATTTATACTCACCCTCACATCATTCAAAACCATTCAATCAATCATATATATATATATATATATATATATATATATATATATATATATATATATATATATATATATGTGTGTGTGTGTGTGTGTGTGTGTGTGTGTGTATGTATATATATATATATATATATAGCAAATAGAACTGACTGACCAGTCAGATTCATACATTTCATAGAGCTGTGTGATATATATATAGTATACCTAAAATATAAATATTTTTTGAAAAAAAAAAAGAAAAAAGGGAAAAATGCATACAGGTTGGAAACAACATGAGTGTGAGAAAATAATGTCAGCCGTCTAGACACAGAATACACAGTATAACTTACCTGACACAACTTCTCTCCTGATATTGTGTAATGACTTTTCATTTCAGTGGTGTAGAGTGTCACATTCCTCTTAAGTTTTTAGTGTACTTGAGCTGAACTCAGCAGTATTTGATGTTTTTTGAAGCTCCAGTTCTCTCTAAGCCCGTTGGGAAAGCAGAGACATGAGAGAGCATGACAGAAATAATGGGGTGAATCCAAAAACAAGGGCAGATGAACAGACAAAAGAATAGAGAGCTGACGGGGTGGGAGGAGAACAGTAGTGTATCTTTTCTATATGACATCTTCTGACTTTGGTGATGGACACACAGGCTATGAATCTGCATTGTGAACATTTATTTTCTGGCATTTTTTAACAAGCTGTCAAACACAAAAAATAAGATGGAGATGAAAAGTTAATAGAGGAATTCAGGTCAAAGCAGAAATCTAAAACTAAAATAATAGTGAAAAAAGTAAAGAAGAAAAAAGTATTTTTTCATTCATTTTTCCCATAGGGATTTTAAAATAGTCTTGGTTAAAGAGTTATAAGCTATGAACCAAGCCAATGTGAATCACAACACTACATATCAGACAAAAAGACAAAGACACAAGTTCTTAAAGGTTTTAGTGAGGATAAGAATCCCATGAAGCATTGTGAACAGCATAATCAAATTAAAAACGATGGAGACAAAAAGAGATTGACTCGATTACGTCATTCTCAGTGCTTCATGGAAGTGGGCAGGGCTAAAGAGATATTTTGGATCGTGTTTTCTTTTTTGGACTCTCTGATTGTCTTGCATCATGGGTAATGTAGCTTTTCTCCAGGAATTCCACTGTTAACGATTATTTTTTTAAATAAGCTGAAATAATGCGGGCTGATGGCTTCATCAGACGAAAATAGCATCAATTAAGAACCTCGTAGCTCACAAACTGTAAAAAAAAATGTTTATGCTTTATCAAAAAAAAAATTCTTTTTTCAAATCAACTTCAATAATTAATGTGGTTCAGAGTTTCTGTTGATTAAACCAATAAACTTTGTTGTATTAACTCAAATTTTTAATTTCAATGAACTCAACCAGGTAACTTACTTTTTTAAGCTAAACCAACAATTCTTTTTTAGAGTGCAGTAAGTCTGTCTTTAAAGGTTTATAATTTATCGTTCAAAATCAATTTCTTTATGGAGAAAATGAATGGAGTTCCGGAACCCAACTGTTGCACTCTATATAATACTACAATAATGTTACATGATTTAATTTCAACTAAAACTGTTAGATTTTTCTTGTGCAGTTCACTGTGAGTCTTATGAAATACCATATTTGAAAACAGAGTCTTGAAACAGAGAAAAACAGTGTCTGGCATAATTAAAGGCTTATACTGTGAGACATCAGTGCCCATGTTGAGATTCACTGAACAATGGGTGTTAATCCCACAGTACGCAGCTGTTTGTGCATGGAAATGGAGTCAACCTGAAACTATAAGGCAGTGCTCCTACAAACACGGCAGTGACTCTAATCCTCCACGCGGCATTACGGATTCATGTTTCGCATTCAGGAAAACAACACTTGTGCACACTGAGAACAAAAAGAATAAATTTCTGCAGGCAAGAAGGAATATTTTGTATAGACAGAGGGAAGAAATAAAAGACAGAGGAAAAATAGATGAGGACATCTGTAGATCTTGGCAGGTTTGGTGACTTTGTGTCACACATAAAGGGTCGTTCACACTGATAGTGTAGGCAGAAGCGAACTGACCTGAAGTCACTCGTTGTCAATGAGAGTTGGTGAATTTAGCGACATGAAGGACATTGACTGATGTCCAATGACAAAGTTAATGAAAGTTTAAATTTATGCAGTGATTTCATTTCTATCTTTGCATGTAGTGCAAGGCCCATTGAAAATCCATTCAGCCTCCATGCTCAGATCTCAGCAGGTGCACTACACATTTCAAATCAACCCCCTCCTGGCCCCTCAGCTCTCATTGGTTTGTTAAGGTGCAGTTTTTAGCACAGGCAAGTTTTGGCAGTCAAAAACATGAGCACACAGGAGGAGAAGCATAGTAATAATTAGCTGAGCTGACAGCATGCCAGCAGCTCACACACACAAATACACTTTTCAGTCTCATTTTGTCTTCTTTTCATTTTGCTTCAAAAGAATGAACATTCAACCTATTCTTACATTGACTTTGTTGTATTTCAAATGCCATTTCAAGCAATTATCCAGATTGGAAATCTATAGTAACATACTGATATTAATGGAATAAGAGTTTGGTATTGTGGATCAATGCCTCCGCATTATTATTGTTCTTTTGTTTAGAATAGGTTGTGATTTGCAGAAATTTGGCTGTTGGATGGGTGTTGGTTGGGAAAGGAAACAGTGATGTTTTATGACAAAAGATAATTTCTCCTTTTCTTCACTGAAGATGCTCAGCTGTCTTCTTTTCTATAGCTGCTCAGTTCAGCTGTATTGATCCAGCACAGGTGAGATGTTTTCTTGGCACATCTCATAGATCCTCTCTTTGTTGTCTGACTCTTTTGTAGCTCGCCAGTCCTTAAAAATGCTCAAAACCCCAGTGAGAGCAATACATGGCAAGGATGTTTCTTTTTGTTCCTTTTATATCCCTCAAAAACACAATTTCTTTAGTAAAAATGTTTCATTTGAATTAAATGAGCTTTAATGGCCTTTTGAGTTTTTTTTTTTTTTTGTACTCAAATCTGATAAAAACATGCATTCAGGTATTTTGTTACTGTGTAGATGAATACATTTGGATAGTTGACGTCCTGTGGTGTGACATGCTGTACTCCATCTAAAAACCATTTTGATAATATTTTGATCATTAATTATATAATTATTATAATTATATTATTATGCACGCAGCTTAGTGCACTCATATTGAGAGTCTATAGAACATTTGTATTTTAAAATACTAATTTTTTCACTGTTTAACCACTTAAAGCTCTTTTTTTTTTTTTTTTTTTTTTTTTAGAGATTAGAGATTAGACTGTACAGAAATTTCTACAGGTAACACTAATACACACTAAATACACATAGCAATGCAATGCTAATGTTGTTAACAATAACAATGTGAGAACAAAGTATAACAACAATAATTTGCACGTTTTGATTGGATATGAGATAAGCAATCGTTATATTTAATCACCATTGCTAGTGAGATTTATTGTAATGCCTTTTTTCTCAGTTGGTCTGAACAAAAATGTCAGATTTGTTACTTGTTCATGTTGACATTTTCCAGTGAATATTCTTATTTTGGTGATAGAATCTGTGATTCTGAAGTACAGTATCCAGCAGTGTGGTGACTGACAGCAAACATTCTCCTCAAAACATTAGATTCATCCCCTCTGAGGAGCCATGCTGATGCACAACCCACGTAAAGATGATAATTCTGCAAATAACTGCAAGTACAGGTTTCAAACAGAGATGCAAGAAAGAGGCAAAACCTACGAACTGCAGCTTTAAAATTAACTAGTGTAGGAAAAAAACAGTGAAATATTGGCTGTGTCCGAAAGCTTAGGCAGCTGACTTGTTGCCTTGCTTTGCAGGCAGCTTCTGCAGATAAAGGTACATCACGAAGGTACATTCGGACAGACTTCTGAAACAGTGTAACATTTGTTTAATGATCTACAACAAAATAATGTGAGCCTTGGTGATAGCTAAGTGAATATTTAATGACTGCAATAGTAATTTCTCACTAGAAAGGACATCAAAAGTGAAAAAGGTTGGTCAAAAATGTATACATTTACAAACCCGATTCCAAAAAAGTTGGGACACTGTACAAATTGTGAATAAAACAAAATGCAATGATGTGGAGATTTCAAATTTCAATATTTTATTCAGAATACAACACAGATGACATATCAAATGTTTAAACTGAGAAAAAAAGGGAAAAATAAGTTGATTTTAAATTTCATGGCATCAACACATCTCAAAAAAGTTGGGACAAGGCCACCACTGTGTGGCATCCCTTCTTCTTTTTATAACAGTCTGCAAATGTCTGGGGACTGAGGAGACAAGTTGCTTAAGTTAAGGAATAGGAATGTTGTCCCATTCTTGTCTAATACAGGCTTCTAGTTGCTCAACTGTCTTAGGTCATCTTTGTCGCATCTTCCTCTTTATGATGTGCCAAATGTTTTCTATGGGTGAAAGATCTGGACTGCAGGCTGGCCATTTCAGTACCTGAATCCTTCTTCTACGCAGCCATGATGCTGTAATTGATGCAGTATGTGGTCTGGCATTGTCATGTTGGAAAATGCAAGGTCTTCCCTGAAAGAGAAGACGTCTGGATGGGAGCATATGTTGTTCTAGAACTTGGAAATACCTTTCAGCATTGATGGTGCCTTTCCATATGTGAAGCTGCCCATGCCACACACACTCATGCAACCCCATACCATCAGAGATGCAGGCTTCTGAATTGAGCACTGATAACAACTTGGGTTGTCCTTGTCCTCTTTAGTCCGGATAACATGGCGTCCCAGTTTTCCAAAAAGAACTTCAAATTTTGATTCGTCTGACCACAGAACAGTTTTCCACTTTGCCACAGTCCATTTTAAATGAGCCTTGGCCCAGAGAAAACGCCTGCGCTTCTGGATCATGTTTAGATATGGCTTCTTTTTTGACCTATAGAGTTTTAGCCGGCAACGGCAAATGGCACGGTGGATTGTGTTCACGACAATGTTTTCTGGAAGTATTCCTGAGCCCATGTTGTGATTTCCATTACAGTAGCATTCCTGTATGTGATGCAGTGCCAAAGATCACTGGCATCCAGTATGGTTTTCTGGCCTTGACCCTTATGCACAGAGATTGTTCCAGATTCTCTGAATCTTTGGATGATATTGCACTGTAGATGATGATAACTTCAAACTTTTTGCAATTTTTCTCTGAGAAACTTCTTTCTGATATTGCTCCACTATTTTTCGCTGCAGCATTGGGTGAATTGGTGATCCTCTGCCCATCTTGACTTCTGAGAGACACTGCCACTCCGAGAGGTTCTTTTTACACCCAATCATGTTGCCAATTGACCTAATAAGTTGCAAATTGGTCCTCCAGCTGTTCCTTATATGTACATTTAACTTTTCCGGTCTCTTATTGCTACCTGTCCCAACTTTTTTGGAATGTGTAGTAGCTCTCATGAAATCCAAAATGAGCCAATATTTGGCATGACATTTCAAAATGTCTCACTTTCAACATTTCATATGTTATCTATATTCTATTGTGAATAAAATATAGGTTTATGAGATTTGTAAATTATTGCATTCCTTTTTTATTCAAAATTTGTACAGTGTCCCAACTTTTTTGCAATCGGGTTTGTACATACAAAATGACCACCAACCACAACTTTCAGACGCCATCTTTATTTTTATTTTTAGCTCAGCTGTCATAGAATGGAAAGCACTGTAGGATATCAAAGGCAGCAAAGGATACATTTATGCTGCCTTTAAAAAAATCAATAAGATGAAGGTATCTCAGGTGACAGGAAGTGAATCTCTAACATTGATTCGGATGTGCCCTGATGCCCTCCTACCTTGGAATGCATCCTCCGAAGGCAGCCATTGACAAACATATTTAAAAATGTTTATAACTATATACTTTCCTTATTGCATTTATATTTAAACATAAAATTTTGATATAGATTTTAAAAAGGAACTGATTTATTCTAGTTTTTCCTTTTAAAATAATTGCATCCGCTATTGCGGTGCACATTGTTCAGCTTGGCTCCCCAATATTCTGAGTGCTGGATCTAATAAGCCTGAAATGGCATGTGCCAATCAGCCATATGGAGTTTCCTTTCTTCCTCCATCTCCAACACTACTCTAAGTGTTTTTTGGTGCAGTAAGTGAGACTCATTTTATAAACATGAATGTGGCTGGTCTTCCACTTGTTTCTCTCTCTGTGAAAAACTTTATGGAGGTGTGAAGTCTGACGGCCCACTCCTGTTCCGACTGAGGAGCGCAGATGGCACCCCTCTCATAGAAATCCTTTTGAAATCCCTTTGAAGCCATGAAAAATGAAGAGCGGGTGAAAATAAATTAAGAGATCCACTCAAGAAGATTGAACTGGCTGATTCAGACTTTACAGGAAACAGAAGTGTGATCGCCAGACTTTTATTGCAGAAAGGAGACGGATGTTTGATATTTCACATTGTGGCAGGTTATTGATTTATTTTATCTCATTGTTTGATATGCAATCAACATTTTAGCAGAGCACTGACTTCAGAAAGAAAATATTATCCCTAATGCCATTGTTTTTCTTCTTTAGTAGAAGGAATTCAATTGAAATATGACACTTTGTTCCACAATAAATGCAGTGTTAAATCACTCCAAAAGTGCACAAACTGCAGGATGCATAATGCAAGAGTCAGACATGCACTTCTGTGATCAATAAAAGATTCATTTGAGGAAAGGATGTGAGTGTATAAGTAAACGCCCAGCCACTCTATGTGCAGACTAATCAGATTACCTGACAGAAAGATGAACAGTCCTACATGGAGATATTGATTTAACTAATTAAACTCAATGAAAGTTCTGTTTGTGATTGGATTCATAACCAAAAGTCAGTCGATGCAAGCGGGTCTGCAAATGAGACTTGTTGCATTTGTGTATCCAATGTATTGAACATACTTTGGCGCCACATTACTTCGGCTCCAGACTGTTGTGTTAAGTTGAGTGTTCTTGAGTAACTTGTTGCGTTAGGAGTGAAGATGGGATCAGCGCATGTATGTCATGGAAAGCTTTTATTTTAATTAAAAATAAAAGAGGGTCCATTAGATGTAAGCAAGTGGGCAGTCCCAATTAAAATCTACACAGAGGATTTATTGAAATAAGAATGCCTTTTAAATTCCAATTAAATCGATTGAATAGCAAACATGTAGAATTTTGAGACAACTTTAAGGAAGTACAGTTAGGCTATGTTTAGTCTACTGTTAAACCAAATCAGATTATTTGTTTATCCATTTGGAATCTAATTTAAAACTATTGATGTCCACATTGTATATCGCAACTGTTCAGATCCGATTTGTGTGTCCATGCCGTACTTTCGTTTTTCAGTGTTGTGCTGAATTTCGACTCCCTACCAAATTATAACCACCCTCTTTGAAGTCGCTACCTGATTGCCTAATCCTAATCCCCCCTAATCCTAACCCCTCCCCTACGTCTAATCCTAAACCTACTAAGGGGTAATAATTTGGCGGGGGTCAGAAGTTGGCACAACACCTGAATACATTGCGTTGGTAGGCATAGGCTATGATAACAACAACAACAACCGCAACATGGAGGGGTTTGCAATATATTGCAGTTTACATAACGATGTATATCTGCCACACTTGACTACTGCGTCTTCTGAGGCAATGGCAGAAACGTTTAGGAGGCTGGTATGAACGGCTTATTTCGTGCTGTCGTCTCCGCCAGTTTCAAAACATGTCTCTGTTATATTGTCATTTTCTGCTCGTCCGTCACTTTGCAACAACTACCTTGTTTCTGGCGTCTGGCGTTTCCGAATGTAGCTTGAAACAGATTTGTAAGAATCACATTTTTTTACACTGGCTAAGGGGCCGTTCACACAGAACGCGTTTTTCTATTCCAAAGCGCTACTTTCCCATTGTTTTTCTATGACACGCGCTTGACGGACGTGCATGACCGTTACGCTCGCGTCTCGCGTCTTTTGCAGCGCCTCTCACATGAGCGCCGCGTTTTTAAGACGCCGTGTCAAGTTAAAAGCGCCGCTCATCAATGTCAGTTCCAAAACAGTGGACCAATCAGAAGAACTCGGAGGCGGGGCAAGCGTTGCGAGCTTCTGTTTACAGTAGCAAGTTGGCATGACAACTGTTTTATATGACGGCAACATGGCGGAGGGGGCGCTCATTATTATCTTATTTTCTTTTTTTCCATGTCAAAACTTGTATCTGTCAATTCTGCTGTTTGCCTATTTCTATTTTTCCGTTATTGCCTCACGTTTTAAAAGCGCGTCTCGAGACCCTCGCGTTCTACGCTGCGCTTTTTTTAAAACCACTCCTGAGCGCCGTGTCTCGTTTTTTTAGACGCAAAGACGCGTTCTGTGTGAACGGCCCCTAAGGGTGCGTTCACACTTGTAGTTCAGTTCGTTTGGTTAATTTGGTCCGGACCAAAGAAGAAAAATATTTAGTCCTGGTCCGATTAGCGTTCAGATTGGCAATTTTATCACCGAATCAAAAGATACCGAACCTAAAGGCAAAGGGATACATTCACAACCTGATTGGTCGGATTTTATGACATATTGCATATTTTGAGACTGAACTTACCGAACATTCAAAACAATGCTGTTTGCTGAGGTAAATGCGCTCGTTGTGTGTGTGTAGCCTGTATGTGATGGTATTTTGGCCAGCTGGGAACTCGTGAAGAGCTTATAAAATGTGTAAAGTAGTGCGGTTGCTCGGTTAGTGCGGTTCATTTGAACATATGTGAACGCTGCCATCCGAACCCTGGTGCGCACCAAACAAGCGGTCCGAGACCGCTGAAAAGATGGGTCTCGGTCCGCTTCCAAACGAACTCTGGTGCGGTTCGAATGATATATGAACGCAACACGGACCAAAGACATGTAACCGAACCAAAAACAGGAAGACGAGACCCTTAAAAGGTCAGAATCCTCACGCATGTCGGTTTTTCTCGTCATAGTCCGGACCAAATGAACCAAACGAACCGAACTACAAGTGTGAACGCACCCTAAACAGTGACGGGAATCCATCCGTCACACACACACAAACGATCTGCTGCGTGGAGACGCGCGTCTGGTGCCTGTGATGGGCAAACTCGCGACTATGGCGAGAAAAACCGACATGCGTGAAGATTCTGTCCTTTTAAGGGTCTCGTCTTCCTGTTTTTGGTTCATTTACATGTCTTTGGTCCGTGTTGCGTTCATATATCATTCGAACCGCACCAGAGTTCGTTTGGAAGTGGACCGAGACCCATCTTTTCAGCGGTCTCGTTCCGCTTGTTTGGTGCACACCAGGGTTCGGATGACAGCGTTCACATATATTCAAATGAACCGCACTAACCGAGCAATCGCACCAGGGTTCGTTTTAATCGAACCAAACATGACAAGTGTGAACGCACCCTAAATCTGATCGAATTTCAATCGGATATGCACAAAAATCAGATCTAATTAAAGTAGAATGAAAAAAACAACACATGATTGCTTTAAATGTAGCTAGTTTCTAAATCATATTTTTTATGTTATAATGTTAACGTTAATGTTATTATACACACACACACAGGGTATTTCCAGACACACTAGAAGATATAAATATGAATAACTGTTGAAATTTTGCACTTAATATATAGCCCATTTATTTCTTTATTTACTAAATTACCTTTCATTTTATGGGCCATAATGGAAGAACACTTCATTTCCCAGAATGCTGTAATTTACCTAAATGCTGATGTCATCATGTGATGAGCTACAAATGTGGTTTGTCTGCTAGGACCTTGTGTGAATTTGAGGAGAACTAACTTTATATCTTATGACTTTATATCTCTATAAAAATGGCTGCAAAAAGTGAAGTTAGTTCGGAGAAAGGTCAAGCTTCATTTGATAAAAAAATGCAAAACCAAGTGAAAAGAGAAGGATTTAGGGCACACTAACAATCATGTGTGTATTTTTGCACCTATAGTGGCCACCTGCTCTATCATGGGACTAGTAATGGATTGAAAATCCATCATACATATATAGTTCGTATATAGGTAAGTTCTTTGGAAAATCTAGTTGTTTTAGTGGATCATGCTATAATCCCAGTCCATGTGAAAAAAATATGATTAACGGGTATTTTTCTGCAATTGATTACACCTACATTTTCTAAACTGTTCATCTCTTATCTAGCTTATAGAGTGACTGTTTTGTGCCGTCTAGTTCGTCTAGTCAAGCTCATAATTGATACCTGCATTTTGTTCCAACAAGGTTCATTACTGGCCCAAGGCAAGATGATGACTCTATTTCTTTGCTCATTTTATTATTAGATAATGCATTAAAAGAATGTAAGCAGAGATTGTTTAACGTCATAATCATTATTATGTTTCATGACTGCAGGCTGTCAGAAATGAAAGAAGGTGTCTTTTAAACTGGTTGAACTAATGGTTGAGGTGTGGACTATTGCATTCAACATTTTTACTTCCTATTAGAGTAAATTAGAAGAGTTTTTTTTCTTCATTTTTAATGCCTACATGCAACAACGATGCACTGCAATATTATGATGATGTGCTGTTCATTAGAGTAAATGTCTTTTGGGAACAGCTGTTCACTCAAAACAAAACCAGGCCTGGTGATGTATGCAAGGTCCTTGAATTTTTCCCACTTATCCATTTGTGTAAGTCTGATTTCAGCTATTATAAATGCACAAATGTAATTATGTGTCTGCATAGATATAATCTCCAGGCTTTCTTTGACCTCAATACACTGGGTGTTTCTTTCTATGAACCAGTGAGCTTGCTGGGAGTATTGCTTATAACTCGAAAGGGAGTAATTGTTCATAAAAAGTGCTGTGGAAAGCAAAACTGGGCAAATATAGCAAGACCTAGATACAGAGACTGAGAACTAGCGTATGTGTGTGCGGTTGCATGAATGCAACCTATTGTGAAGAGACGTGTAAGGGTCTTGTGAACTATGTATTTCTTGATATTCCTTGAATGTGATGATATATTCCATCAAAACAGAATTATGCTTTGACTTCAATGAACTATAGACCTAGGTGAACTTTTGAACAGTATTTTTCTAATGATTGAAGTTTTGAATTTGATATTTCAGCCTGATCTCCTTATTCGTAAGTGCTCATGTAATGGTTTTACACACGTTCTTCATTGTTTGGAGATATGTTTAAACATGCAAGAATATGCATTATATGGTGACACTTTACTTGACGGGGTGTGCATAAGACTGCGTGACCCCTATATAATCATGACATGACACATTACTTCATTTCATACTTTATCATCTCATTTTAATAGAAAATGTGGGACAAAAATGAGCCATAATATAATAACTATAGAAGGACTATAGTAAAATATAACTATACAAGCATATAATATAACAGTATAAATTGTTCATAAAGACCTTGATGTTTCTAATGCTGAGCATACATAAATACTTTTACTTTTTTATTGTAAACCTATCCGGTAACACTTTACTTGAAGGGGTGTGAATAAGACTGACATGGCACATGTCATGAATATAAAGGAGGATTTATGTATGTTTATGACAACTGTCATTAAATGTCATTCACTCAATTATGTCAGTTTTAATGCAAAAATGACATTGTTTGAGATGTCTGTGTTATGACAACTTTGACCAATACCTCATAACTTATCAGTATCTTTGTCATGAAAACTTGACATTACCAAGACAACATAACCTGTCATAAACATGACATAGCAGATAAATGATCAAACTTAAGAAACTACTTAGCTTTATGGGTTAACATTACATTACATTATTTTGGTAACACATTAGTATAGGGAACACATAACTATTAACTATGACTTTTCCCTCAATAAACTCCTAATTACTGCTTATTAATAGTTAATTGTTAACTTTAGGTATTGGGTAGGATTATGAATGTAAAATAAGGTCGTGCAGAATACAGCTTTAATATGTGCTTAATAATGACTAATAAATAGCCAATATTTTAGTAATATGCATGCTAATGGTAATAAGCAACTAGTTAAAAGACCTTAAAATAAAGTGTTACCATTATTTTATAACAGTGTCATCTTTTTTTAAGAAATTTGATATTGTCTATTATCTGACCTTAAAAAAAAAAACATTATTAAATTAAAACTATACATGATGCTGTTATACAATTATTACATACAAGTATTAACACTTAATAACATTTTAATGACAAATTCAATTTGTACCACTGTAGTTGAGGTCAAGAAAATATTCATGACACTATTATAATGGCCTCATGACAGCCAATATCAAAACCAACCACATGACAGTTTAATGTAATGTTAACATATAAAGCTAAATAATGTCAAGTTGTCATGACAAAGACACTGACAGGTTATGATGTATTGGTTCATGTCAAGTTGTCATAACACAGACATCTCAAACATGTCATCTTCTTTGCATTAAAACTGACATAATTGAGTGAATGACATTTAATGACAGTTGTCATAACCATGCATAAAACCTCTTTCATATTCATGACATGTGTCATGATTATGAAGGGGCCACGTCAGTCTTATTCACACCCCTTCAAGTAAAGTGTTACCGGATAGGTTTACAATAAAAAAGTAAAAGTATTTATGTATGCTCAGCATTAGAAACATCAAGGTCTTTATGAACAATTTATACTGTTATATTATATGCTTGTATAGTTATATTTTACTATACTCCTTCTATAGTTATTATATTATGGTTCATTTTTGCCCCACCTTTTCTATTAAAATGAGATGATAAAGTATGAAATGAAGTAATGATCAATTAATGATTCAGTGACTCACTTATAAAGACAGTGGTTGAATTCTGAATAGTAAACTAGAATACTTTTACTATTTCTGTCATATAAAGACATGGAATAAATAGTATGCAATTCTGAATTCAGCCAGTTGTTTAGTTCCTGAGTGAGTCAGTGTTTTTGAGGACCTAACTGTTGCATGATGCAAAATATCAAAAATTAAATTAAGTTAAATATATATTATATGCTGCCACTAATATATATGAAAATGTAGGTATGTTAGAATCGCACCTTACCAATAAATAGCTGCCATATTCCATTGAAAAACGTAACTCTTCCAACAACTTGCAGTTGTAAGTTGAACAGCAGACATTATTTTTCCTCTTTCGATTGTCTCTAGTGTCATCTGCCATGATCTTTTTGAAGTACTGGAAATGGAAGTGTCTATAAATGGATTCTAGAAAGCAATCTACACTGGTTTTTACTGCAGGCAGAGCTTGTTTACAAAAAGTAATATATGATAATGCTCTTGGCCAGTTTCCCTAGTGGTATCTGAGATGATGGGGGTATCAGTTGACATCCACAACCAAACATCAATCATCTTGAACTTACAAAGGAATGATTCCTGCTTTAGTCAGCTGTGTAAGAAATGTAATATTATGTAAATGCTGAAGGCCTAGTTTTACCTCAGCTTGAGTGTCTCTTTCTTCAAAACAACTTCATGCGCTATCATGATTGATTAATCTCGCTAGGTGTCTCGATATCCTCTAGACGGTGCACAGAATCCCCCGAGCGTCAGGACTGTCTAGTGTTCAGCATCTGTCAGGATCTGTATTCCCCTGCCTGTACCGACACATCCTGTGAAGGACAAATTAATTAGCTGCTGCAAATTCTAACAGATGGCTTTGAAGGACACTTGCTCTACTTCAGGTGAAAGCACTTGCACAAATTCACGTAGATTTCCCTTATCGTACAACTTGTCTGCCCCTTAAGACGCTGCCATGTGTCGGAGAAGTATGTACTCAGAAAAACCGTCTGTTGCCGTTTCACAATTCAATTTTTCAAACAAAACCCCTGATTTGCAATAATATTAACCCGGTGAGGAGGATAAGAAAGATTAATTCAATGTCATTACAAAGCTCATGATTTCAGCTGGTTGGAACAGAAACCAGCACGATCCAGTGCGGCCCGCTTTCACTTCCAACCGCAATTACAAATAATCAGTCCAATCAGTATGCTAATCTCGTGTTCAAACCGACGATTCATCAAAGTCGCTAATTCGCCGGCTGTCTTGGGTCTTTTATTTTGCCCTCTTTTCTGCAAATGTGATAACCGGTTAACATTATCGGTGCCTTATCAGGCCTGGGCCAGAACAATGGTACCAGTCCAAGCCTGAATGAACTGAAAAGGTGGCGGAGAAGACAGCCTTTGTGATTTTTGTCACTACGTGGCTGATAAAGAGAGTCTGTGAGGAGAATGAACGGAGAGGCCTATCAATTATGGCTCAATTGTTTCCTATTCATGTATAATTTAATGAGTGGGGAGACGGCATAGTAGCGCACAGTACGAAAACAAAGGACTACACAGGCCTTTCAGAATTCGTATCCCGGCACAAACGAATACAGAAAGCCCCTCAAAGTCTCATGTTATTGTTTGTGTGCTTGAGTCAATCGCATTGAGGAAAAAAAGATCTAAATACAAAGCTAAGCTAACGCTAACCGCTAACTCAAGTGTTTTGAATGACAATTCATTACTCTTCACGCATACCATTTCTTTAATGATCCAGGTTGCGTTTTTATCTGTTTTTAATCTGTCTTGTCTAAAATTTGATGAAGTTGTGGTGCCAAATTATGATGAGTTTATCAGCATAAACACAAAGGAGCCATAATTATTCTCATACAGTGATTAAGAGTTAGATTTCCCTCAAGGTACAACGAATTATCTCACACACATTCGCACATATTGCGACAATGAACGTAAACAGTAAGCCATAAATGAATGATTGCTTGTGTCTAATTGGAGATGTTCATTTTGAGACAACATCAGCGGTGATGTGGAGGAGGGGGGGTTTTATTGACACGCGTCTTCGCACAAATCAAAGGTTCAGATAAGGAAATGAACCATTCAGAAGTCATCCACAAGTGACAGATATTCCTCGACGTTAGGGGAATGTGGTGACTACTGCATTTTAATGCAAACGTGACAGTTTAATTACCTTTGCCTAACGTGAAGATGGAAAGGGTCTGAGTCATTGAGAGCACATGTACATTTTACAGTGGGTTTTTTTCCTTTAAATGATCCTATGAATCACACAAACGCTTGCTGTTTTGGCAAGCACAGCACTTTTGGAACCTCCTCATCCCTCACATGGATCCGCAGCTGAAATCAGACATGATTAGACTTTGTGTTCATAACGCCATTCGCTTTGCTGAGTTTAAATGATGTTGCTTTTACCACAGTGTATTCAAGGTTTAATGGTTTGAAAAAACATTTGGTAGTTGATGTTTGGGAAAGTGATAGCAGGGTCTCATGTGATCTGCTTCACTCTCAGAAAAATGATAGAACAGCTGTCAGTTTGGGAAACACCAAACAACAAGGTAGTAATTATGTAGGTACTTTAGGTACTTTAAATATGCACTTTAGGTAATAAAATATACCGGTACTAATATGCAGTACTTTATGGGTAAAAAAAGTACAAAAATGTACTTTTGAAAGGGTACTGCCCCAGGGACAGTACCATTTTTAAGAGTAATTTAATCAATGTAAAAAATCGCATTTAGTAAATTTATATATACAGTGGGTACGGAAAGTATTCAGACCCCCTTAAATTTTTCACTCTTTGTTATATTGCAGCCATTTGCTAAAATCATTTGAGTTCTTTTTTTTTTCTCATTAATTAACACACAGCACCCCATATGACAGAAAAACACAGAATTGTTGACATTTTTGCAGATTTATTAAAAAAGAAAAACTGGAATATCACATGGTCCTAAGTATTCAGACCCTTTGCTGTGACACTCATATATTTAACTCAGGTGCATTTCTTCTGATCATCCTTGAGATGGTTCTACACCATTTGAGTCCAGCTGTGTTTGATTATACTGATTGGACTTAATTAGGAAAGCCACACACCATCTATATAAGACTTTACAGCTCACAGTGCATGTCAGAGCAAATGAGAATCATGAGGTCAAAGAAAATGCCTGAAGAGCTCAGAGACAGAATTGTGGCAAGGTACAGATCTGGCCAAGGTTACAAAAAAAATTCTGCTGCACTTAAGGTTCCTACGAGCACAGTGGCCTCCATAATCCTTAAATGGAAGACGTTTGGGACGACCAGAACCCTTCCTAGAGCTGGCCATCCGGCCAAACTGAGCTATCGGGGGAGAAGAGCCTTGGTGAGAGAGGTAAAGAAGAACCCAAAGATCACTGTGGCTGAGCTCCAGAGATGCAGTCGGGAGATGAGAGAAAATTGTAGAAAGTCAACCATCACTGCAGCCCTCCACCAGTCGGGGCTTTATGGCAGAGTGGCCCGACGGAAGCCTCTCCTCAGTGCAAGACACATGAAAGCCCGCATGGAGTTTGCTAAAAAACACCTGAAGGACTCCAAGATGGTGAGAAATGAGATTCTCTGGTCTGATGAGACCAAGATAGAACATTTTGGCCTTAATTCTAAGCGGTATGTGTGGAGAAAACCAGGCACTCCAATACAGTCCCAACAGTGAAGCATGGTGGTGGAAGCATCATGCTGTGGGGGTGTTTTTCAGCTGCAGGGACAGGACGACTGGTTGCAATCGAGGGAAAGATGAATGCGGCCAAGTACAGGGATATCCTGGATGAAAACCTTCTCCAGAGTGCTCGGGACATCAGACTGGGCCGAAGGTTTACCTTCCAACAAGACAATGACCCTAAGCACACAGCTAAAATAACGAAGGAGTGGCTTCACAACAACTCCGTGACTGTTCTTGAATGGCCCAGCCAGAGCCCTGACTTAAACCCAATTGAGCATCTCTGGAGAGACCTAAAAATGGCTGTCCAACAACGTTTACCATCCAACCTGACAGAACTGGAGAGGATCTGCAAGGAGGAATGGCAGAGGATCCCCAAATCCAGGTGTGAAAAACTTGTTACATCTTTCCCAAAAAGACTCATGGCTGTATTAGATCAAAAGGGTGCTTCTACTAAATACTGAGCAAAGGGTCTGAATACTTAGGACCATGTGATATTTCAGTTTTTCTTTTTTAATAAATCTGCAAAAATGTCAACAATTCTGTGTTTTTCTGTCAATATGGGGTGCTGTGTGTACATTAATGAGGGAAAATGAACAAATGATTTTAGCAAATGGCTGCAATATAACAGAGTGAAAAATTTAAGGGGGTCTGAATAATTTCCGTACCCACTGTAAATATATATATATATATATATATATATATATATATGCAGGTTTTATGAGCTCTTAAAAAAAATAGACACTTTCCTTTTTGATTTGTTTTAACTTTAACAAGGACGTGAACTTCACATTTTTATCTGTCCATTACCCATTTACATGTTTAGTTTGAATTTAATATTTGACTTTTAATCTTCATTAGGATTTTCCTCCCTTTTCCTCTTCCTTTCTCCCAGCCCCAACATCGAGTCAGTCATGAACTAAGTCACAAAAGCTAAAGTTATATAACCTGTCAGACCTAGTGTCTCCCAGCTCTAACTCAGATCAAAGTGTATCTGTCTCCCTGAAGATGTCCTTGGTATTTTCCTCTGCTCAGGTACCAGCCAAAGCACTCATATTGACTATAGTATCCTGAAGAAATGGTCCTCTTCTTTTTTCAACAAAAAAATTGTCCATTAGTGTAACATAACATGCAATATAATACACATATGATGGTGGGTTTGTTGAAAGCTGTAATCTCACACAAGTAGCTTCTCATTGACATACACCTAAAAAAATGATTTGAATTACCCTTTGGGCAAGGACAGCTGACTGACATGTTTTGCCACTTTGAAGCCCACAGGTTGAATTTTGCTCTCATTTCCTGAATGAGATTCCCTTGCCATCTCACCCCGCAGACATCTGCATCCAGCTCACTGGCTTTCTTTATCAGGAAAAAGAGTTCAAACTAAATCGATATAGCACACAATGAAGTGGACTCCAATGTAAATTGGCTCACTTGGGAAGAAGGCATCTCTAGCTCCAGAGACAGTATAAGAGAAGAGATGTCTATTCAGGTCACCTTAAGCACATACATTAATTCAGTAGCAGGGTGATGAATACTGACATTTGTGAGACATATCACAGGAAACGGCTTAATCGTATTTCTTTTCATTTAAGGGTGTTCTCCACAGTAAGAGATGCAGGTTGATTTATCTTGTCTTTTATTTTAGCTTGTCTCCTGTTGATTGTTGGTTGTTTCAACCACAGGGCCCCAGCAAACTTTTAAAGGATTTTAAACCTCAAGATGACCTAGAATCTATTTAAATAAATAAAATAAAATAAAAAAATAGCTAAAAAAATGCATTTATTTTTATTTTAAAATTTTAATTTTTAAACACTTGCAGTCTGTATAATTCATAAACACAACTTCATTCTTTATAAATCTCTCCAACAGTGTGTAATATTAGCTTTAGCCACGGAGCACCATCAAACCAAATGTAAACATTCAAATAAATACTATACTTTACACGATTAGACATGCTGCATGACGACCACTTTGTAAAGATCCATTTTGAGGGTTATATTAGCTGTTTGAACTTTTTTTATGTTGTTCAAGGCAAGCACGAGCTCCGGGGGTGGGGAGCAGGAGAATTTAAAGGGCCAGCAGCCCTGAATCGGCTCATTTATAACGATGCCCCAAAATAGGCAGTTAAAAAAATGAATTAAAAATCTATGGGGTATTTTGAGCTGCAACTTCACAGACACATTCAGGGGACACCTTAGACTTATATTACATCTTTTTAAAAAAATTCTAGGGCACCTTTAAATCTCGTTTTCTTGATTTACCGCGAGTACCATGTTTTACCATGCCAAATATTGATCTCGCTTACTACATTGTGCAACAAGTGTCTATAGTAGCAGCCGAGCAAACGCAGAGTAGCATTATATCAACTTTCAAAACACAAATGTATCTAATATGATAAACAGCGCTGCTTTACCCCACATACATTTGACTGGAAGAAGCGAAAGCGCAGCTGCGGCATAATAAAAGCTCCACTGCTCTCGAGCCATGTGTCGCGCTTGTCTCTCATTAGCAATCGCTCAAACGGCTTTCAACCACACCCTGCTTCACGTTATTAAATCTTTAATATATTAGCTCATACATGAAAATGGTTTCTGCCTGAGTCTCATCAGATTCTTTTCCACCCGCTGTAGACGTGAAGACAGCACCTCCCAAGATTCGGCAAAATCAAGGCATCATCAAGCTACGCCTTTGTTTTGAATTAGTTTAGTTTGGTTTATTGATTTATAAAGCACATTTCAAAACAACAAAGGTTGCAACCAAAGTGCTGTACAGGAAAATGAAAACAAAGTTAAAACAGAATAACATTATGCTATTTAGAGTGACCTCTAGTGGTGAAAATTACATATTGTGCCTTTAAACTCTTTCTTTAAGACTGTGACACCAAATGTTTAGCCTATAGCAAAGGTAATATTGTGATAAATTCATAGCATAATGTTGAAATCAGTCTTTCACGGTATGATTGTGCCTTCCAATCTGAATACAAATGTATAAGCAAGTGAAAAAAGCAACCTGCTCATTTATTTCTCTTCCTCTGTACCTGTTTCACAGACACCACTTGCCCATTGATTAGATGCCATATTGGCTGGGTTTGCGCTTCCTGCAGACTCGGACCCCTCCGAGCACCCGCACAATGGAGATGGTTCACATGCCAGGTAATTGGCGTCTGTGGGGGACAGGTGCTCCCACAATGCAGCGGGGCTCTTTGCCGAGTCTCCTTTCACATGGCTGTAATTACCTAATTGAAAAACTCACCGGGGGGAAATAGGAGTGAGAGATAAGGTCTCTTTCACCAAACCGTAGGCTGCTTTTTTGTTGAGCTGAAAAAAACATCTATTTGTTGCCACTTGAGGTAAATATTGTCCAAGGGAGGAACGATGGAAAGGAAAGCAAAGATAGAGGATTCATTGTAAACGAGGGGCTGATTCAGACAGGCAGTGTTTGATGGAGGACACACAGATGAGGCAATAGACAATAGACCAAGCGATTTTTTGTTTTGTTTTAGCCTCTATGCATGTCCTGTCCCTGAACTGAAGTGATTAGGAGTGAACATGAATGTAAATAGTATAATGCCACACTATGAAAGGAGACCCCTATATGGTGTTATATAAAAAAAGATGTGTAGACTTATTCAACAAATGAACTGCGTTGCATCATTTTTAATAATTGCTCAATATATTCAAGTATTAAGCATCATTTTTAAACATGGAAATCACTATCACAATTAACTATCTTCTCACTGTCTATCTTATTAATTTTTTAACTTTCAATAACCAGGTCTTTAATGACATCATCTTACAGGAGGTGACATTTCTTACAGAAAAATGCACAAATATATAAAATAACAATGGATATGAAGAGTTTAACATGGTGGTAAATCTTAATCTAAAAAAAGGTCCTATTAACATTGGTTAGTGCATTAACTAACATTAATGATCAACGGGCAAGCAATACAATTAAAGGTAAATAATATTAAAGGATACAACTTTTCTTTCTTTAAAAAAAAAAAAAAAAGAAAAAAAAAGAAAAAAAAAAGAAATCAGTAAATGTTAACATTAAGATTATTAAATGCCTTGGAGGTATTTTTTGTTGTTAGTACATTAACTAATATAGTTAAGTAATGCTAAATGGAAGCTTATTAAGTGTTACCAATTAAAATACATTTACAGAATTCAGTAATATCATATAATATCCAAAATAGGTAAGAAGGAAAACTCTAAATGAATGAATACTGGTATTTAAGGCAAATATTTTCCTTTATATAGTTGATTTTCATGCAAGAGGTGAATTGATACACATAAAGCTTCACTATTTTTCTCCTTTTAAATGTTGGAAAATAGTCTCTAGTACAGGGGTGGGCAAACTCGGTCCTGGAGGGCCGCTGTCCCTGCAGAGTTTTGCTCCAAACCTAATCAAACACACCTGAACCAGCTAATCAAGGTCTTCAGGATTACACGCAGGCGAGTTTTAGTTAAACTCTGCAGGACAGTGGCCCTCCAGGACTAGTATCATCATCATCCAGGTTGTGAGATACAAGAGGAACACCACCTACAGACCCTCATTATTGCTGTATCAAATCTAGCCTTTGACCTGCACATCCTTGTAAATCAGCTCTTGTGCCTCAGGTGGTCCAGACATGGATTGTTTGCTGCTACATTGATCCATGAGATGTAACTATGAAAAGTGACATCAGTTGTTTTATTGTGTCCTTTAGTATATGAAGTCATCTCGACCTTCAAGCACAGGTTGCTAATGCTTCAAATGCAGGTCTACTTCTGGATTAGAAATGAATCAGGCATAACTGTGTCTTTAACATCTACTGCTTTAAGGGTTGCCAAGTAATATTATTTTAATCCATGATCCCATTATAGATTTTCCCTTTCTTATACTCCAAGAATATTAAATCGAATAGTGTTTTAAATTACCCCAAATGTTCACTTTGTGAAAAAAGTCTGAATTAACCTGTTATTGTTGGGAAGTTGTGTGATGTTATCGTTCTAAGACGCTAACTGTGTTTATAAAGACTTGAATCAATGCTGACCCCTGGTGGAGGAAAGTTGTATTTTTTAATACAAAACATTTACAATTTTGATATATTATATTTAGTCTCTGTATGAAATAAGTGGAGAATTAACTAGCAAATTCATTTATTTATCATCACTGAAAGTTTAGAAGCAGATGCCCTTCATTAAAGGGATAGTTCACACAAAAATGGAAATTCTGTCATTATTTACTCACCCTCAAGTTGTTCCAAACCTGTATACATTTCTTTCTTCTGATGAACATATTTTGAAGATTAAGGGAAACTGAACAGTTCTGGGGCACCATTGACTTCCATAGTATTGTTTTTTGTCCTACTATGGAAGTCAATGGTGCCCCAAAGCAGCCTGGTTACAAACTTTCTTCCAAATATCTTCCTTTGTAGAAGAAAGAAACTCATACAGGTTTAGAATAACTTGAGGGTGAGTAAATGTTGACAGAATTTTAATTTGTGAGAGAACCATCCCTTTATGATGCGGTCAATTTTAGTCAAATGTTTTATACTGTCAACTTTATCATAACAAAACTTCGGCATATATCTAAAAATATCCTCATTTAGATGTTTTTTTCTTTATAGCTTATCAAGTTCAAATTCCTTACATTTTTTTTATTGTTTGCTTCTTAAATTATTCTAAAAAGTATTTTTCCCCCTCATCACTGAAATTGATAGTCAAAGTCTAAATCTGATTAATGATATATACATTTTATTTCATATGAACATTATGTAAAATGAATATTTACATTTTCAAGTATTTTCCACTTTATGCTACTACATCTTGCAGTACATTCAGTAACACCCTTAAAGGTGCAATGTGTAAAGTTTAGAAGGATCTAGTGACAGAAATGCAATATAATACACATAAATATGATTTCAGTGGTGAATAAAGACCTTACATAATGAACCGGTATATTTTATTACCTTTAGAATGAGTCATTTCTATCTACATACACCACAGGTCCCCTTACGTTAAGTCGTCATTTTGCGCCGGTATGTTTCTACAGTAGCCCTAAATGGACAAACTGCTCAACAGAGCACGTTTGCTTGACTGTTTACTCTGTGCTGTCTCAGACGACGACATCTTTGTTCTGTGCTGGCCCCCGTAGCATCTCTATATTGCAAATTTACACACTGCATCTTTAAAGGAACAGTACATTCAAAAGCACTTTCATAAAAGTAATTATTTGTGTGTTCGAGTTTTTGTCTGTAAACTCTTCAGACGTCATACAGTGTGAGGAACATCAATTCACCTTATTTGTTCCTGGAAAGGATGTTTGGAATGGCATTTAGGTGAATAAATTATGACCATTTCATTTTTTTGTTGACTATTACTTTAACCAGGATAAAAAAGTGAAATGAAAATGGCAATTTGAGAAGTATGAGTTTAAATGCACATTTCATCATTCAACACGTCCTACATCAGTTTCGAGATTTGAAACTGAATGTTCACCACTAACATTTCACAGATACTACTGGAAAGGCAGTGACGTTCTTATCCAGTATCCCAGAATGCATTTCTGTCGTTATTCAGTCACAGTGACAGTATCACATCTCAGCCACCAGGTGGAGTCCTCCTCTGGATCCTCTTTACAGACTTTCCCAGTCCTCTGGTAAAGAAATGACTAACTTTCCCACAGTATGTGTGTATGGTTCCATTCAGCGCCACTTCTAGCGGTAACAAGAATGATTTTACAAGATCCTCTCCAAATGTGTACTGCCAGAAAAAGTAAAGAGGGATTCATTAGCTTTGAAATGACAAATTGGTTTAGAAACTTTGACTGGTGTTAAACTCTAAAGTAAAGTAACTCACATGTTTGAAAGCATCATACACAGCCTTGAAGGCAGGCTGTTTGTCGCTGTGAAACACTCCTCTGTTGCCGTGCAACATGACAACACCCTCTTCTTCAGCAGGGATGCAGTTGCTGCCGTAGATACAGTGGTCAGGACGGTAGTTCCAGTGGCAGGGGAAGGTAAATACCATCTCTGGGTGGACAAAGACTTTTGTTACAGAGACTTGAAAGGCAATAAAGCTACAAGGAATAAAAGAAATCCAGATAAGCTTACCTGGATTGTAATGAAAGATGATATTAATCAGGTCTTGATCACCCCAGGTAATGTTTAGCTTGTATTTCTGCAATAAAGGCATGAGAAGCTCGTCCCAGCGCAGACCAACAGAGGTCATGTCATTCTGTCCGTAAAGAGTAAAAAAAAAGAAAAAGTTCAATTATCCCTATCTGAAAGCTAAGAAAAAAAGAGACATTTGCCACCATCTTTTGGACTAAAATGGAATTACATGTTAAGATGGAGTCATAAATGGTTTTCACCAGTGCACAATTTATATATGTATATATATATATAATAAAAATGTTAATAAATTAAAAAGGATGCATTAGATTGATAGGTTAAAGTGACAGTTAAGACATTTATAATGTTACAAAAGATTTTCTATTTAAATAAATGCTGTTTTTTTGATGAACTTTCTATTTATCAAATAATCCTGAAAAGAATGTATCAACTGTTTTCAACACTGATAAGAAGAAATGTTTATTGAAAATCAAATCAGCATATTAGAATGATTATATGATGGATCATGTGACACTGAAGACTGGAGTAATTATGCTGAAAATTCAGCTTTGCCATCACAGGAATAAATTACATTTTTAAATATATTCAAATAGAAAAAAATTTAATAATTCTTCAAAATATTACTGTTTTTACCTTTTTTTTTATCAAATAAATGCAGTCTGGGTGACTTCTTTCAAAAATATTTTTAAAAATTGAACTATAAAAAATATAGAATCTTTATATTGATGTTTATTATTTGTTATATTTTATCTGTATTTTATATTGTTATATTAATTTTATAATTTTGAATTATATTTTCAATGTTTTTTTCCTGTTTGCTGCCAGGAGTTTTAATATATTAATAGAATGTCACATGACATTTACAGCTCACATGATTGGTTTGCCTGTGAAGCAAAGATGGCGGCATCCATGTCATGTACTTGTGCATGTGCCTGCTATTAAGATGAAAAGGAATAGCTGAGTTGAGGATCCATCCCTCTAATCACCTTGAAATGTGTCATTCGCATCCGGGTCAAATTCATCAGCATGACACCAGAGTTGATTCCAGTTTTTCCATAATACGGATGCCGGGAGAAGCGACTGTACCAGGCAATCCGCGGCTCCTCATGCTCTGGTGCCATGGCTACCAACTGAGTGGAGTTAAAGTGCACCGACATGTCCCAAATCAGCTCTACAGGCTGCAGGAAGAGGACATCTGTGTCCACATAGAGTAAGGAGTCCACCTCCCTCAGCATCATCTGTAGAGAACAGAAAGAAGTTGTTTGTCAAACTGCAATGTTTTTGAATTCTTAGAAAAAAGACCACCACTTCAGAAAAGAGTAATGCACATTTTATGGATTTTTTGACATCTTATAGAAGGAAAGGAGCATTGTCTGGTGTAATCAATATCATTTTAAAGTCACGCTATGTAACTTATATTGTTCAAGATTAAAAAAATTAAACAATGAGTCAATAAATCATTAATCATTTTTCCAAAACGTGTTTTTGTTTTACCCTGATTTACCATGGTAAGCCTATTATAAGCGTTTATAATTTAGACCTGTTGGGATGGTTCTCATGGGAAATTGCATAAATTTGTCACATGTCCGTGTGTGTTTTGTCATCCGTAAATAGAAAAAGCTGCTCTGTTACTTTGACGCGCGTGTATGGTGTGGGAGTGGCTTAGGTTAGTTGTCATAACAAGCGAGAATGGTTGACATGGAGCAGCTAAATCTCGAACCTCCAGGGAATCACCAGTGAAAAAAAAAAAAAAAAAGCCAAATAGAGGAGAGTCTACTGCCAAAAAGAGAACCTGACAGAGCTTGTAATAAAACAAGAATCAACATTGGCTTGGCTTTTCAGAGATGTCGAGAACTGAGGGATTGGTGTTTAGACACAGAATTCTGCCATCTGCTGGTTAGAAGAATTGTGAATTCACAAAATATATCAAAAGGTTGTGATATGAACAGTTAGTTAAGCCGAGTTCAGACTGCACGATTTTAGCCCCGATTTTGGCTCGCCGACAGGTTGAGAAATCGCTGACAAATGCCCGAAATCACAGGCAAATTGGTGCTCATTCACGCGAGTGACAATCACGTAGTGTGAATGAGCAAAGACACGATCTGAGAGAATCGCCGACGAGTCGCCAACACCCGTGAGATATTTGGCATGCTAAATATCTGGACCTGTGTGAAAAGTGTTTTGACTGAAAACTACATCTGCGATGACCGACAGCCAATGAGAGATCAAGATACAGAGCAGTGGAGAGTTCGGGGAGGAGTTATAGACCACAATATCAGCAAGCATGGCTTCGTTTCAGATAAACATTACAATTCTATCAAACAGAAACAAAGCACAAACATTTGCTTGACCATCCGCAACAGCAGCACATTGAAAAGTTATGTATTTAGCTCCAACTGTCGTTGCAGAACACACAATCCTTGTTCCTTGCGTCTCCCCAAACATTTCCTCCTCCATATTCTTATTTTCTTTATGTTGTTTTCGCTGCAAATCGGCGCACAAGCAATTCGTATTTCAAGCTTCTTGCGGGCTACTATTTTTAATAAAAATCCCACCGTGTGTCTCAATCAGCACCCTAGTTCAGTAGTCAGGGCACTGATCAGGGTATCAGCCACATTCACTTTCATTATATAGTGATTCACGACCTAGGGAGCTAGGGAGCTGATTGAGACACAGGGCCAGTCTCATGTGAGAACTCCGGTCTTGAACGCATGATATCGCGTTGTTTGCTTGTCATGTCTCACGTGTGTTTGGTTGTGAAACGTAGTTTGCATGCCAGACAGAGTTGTCGGCGATTCTTTCTATTGTAAAATCATGCAGTGTGAAACCTTCTGTCGCCGATCCATCATGCAGTGTGAACACAGCAGCGACTGAATGCTGGCCAAGATAGTCATGCAGTGTGAAAATAACAGTGACCCGACTACTTTGAAAATCGTGCAGTCTGAACTCGGCATTAGCCACATCCAGAAAAATGAATGGATCTCTATGGCCCTCTGCTGGATATATATGGTCAAAACACTTTATTTCTAAAATTGTAATTCCTAACAGGTTTTCTTCAAACCAGCAGATGGCAGAATTCTGTCTCTAACACCTAGATCAATATCCAGAAACAACTCGCATTTAATTTAGATCATCATTTAAGGATTTTTTTTCAGAAAAAAATTAATATTTCATATGCAAGCTATTGATGTAGTTGAGTAATTTTGTGTTAAATAGGTAAAAATGTACCACATATCCCCCAAAACACCGCATAAATGTATAGTTGAGAAGTCATTAAAAAAAATCATATATAATTTGTATTTCATTTTTTAAAATATTTTTTGTACAACAAAGGAACAAAAGTTACATAGTGTACATTTTAAATGACAATCAAGCAGCTTTTGTTTAAAATAGTTGCAGATATTTTAAACTAAACATGCTGTTTCAATTACATAGACTGCAGTAATTCTCACCGGTAAGAAGAGTCTCTGTGATGCACATGGCTTGAAAAGCTGACTCCACTCTTCACGGTTCTCATGGGGAAATGAAATGGGGTAAACAACATAGCTGAATTTCACTCGGATGAAAGCTGGCCAGGAATCCAGCTGTACAGGAGGAAAATGGGGTAAATCTTTCATCTCTTTACAGTTTCTCAATGGTTTGCTAGCAGATTAAAGTGCACACAGTTTACACTCTAGGGATATACAGGGGAAAATGTTTCCCTAAAATGACACATATCTCCTTTAACGCTGGAGAGATGTGCCCATTGTTGTGCAGCGTTATGGAGGTGCATGCATACATGTCAGAAATGATAACTGGCTCATACTAACCGCTGCTCTTATGTTGGTGTGTAGCTGCTCTTCTGCAAAGATGTGAAATCTCAAGTGTCGGCTGCTGAGCATGGCTGCAGACTTCAGCATGTTGACAGCTTCCCCGTGTCTCTCTCCACAGGCCACCACAGCCAGCTGCATCAACGTCTCTCGCTGTCCAGGTGAATTCACCTTGTGTGCAACATCTCTGAAAATGGATAGTCAGGTTTAGCTTTACACTGATCCCTATAGATGAGCTGATAAAAGTATGGATGAATACATAAAATCACAACATCTTTTCTAACAAATGGTCTGTGAAAGGAGGTTCTTATCATTTAGAAATTTTACATTTTAAAGTTGTTTTATTTTCTAATAACGTTCGATTATTTTCCACAAAAAAATAATAAACTATACAAAAACTAATTGTTTTTAATAAAAACTAAACTAAATAAAAACTAAACAAAAAATAAAAAAATGCTGGGTTGTTTCAACCCAAATTTGGGTCAGATATGGACAAACCCAACTGTTGGTTTATGAAATTTTTAAAACGTTGGATTTGTCCATATTTGACCCAAATATGGGTTGAATCAACACAGCATTTTTTAGAGTGTAATTAAATTTTTTGCAATAAACATTAAATTAATTAAATAGTCAAAATGTTTTGAAAAATGAAACGATATTTTATGTTTAAAACTAACATAATTGTTTATTAAACTTAGTTTCACAACAGAAAAAAACATTGATGGGCTGATAAAAGAATGGAGTAAATAAACAAGAACATAACTTATTTTACAACAAATGGTCAGTGAAAGGAGATGCTCAACATTCAGAAAATGACCAAAATTAAATTTTAAATTAGCTGTTTTTATTTCTTAATAATTTGCGATAATTTTGTAATTTAACATCTTTGACAAACATCTAAATTAAGCAGACAAAATGTTTTAAAAATGAAAATATATTATGAATATAAAAAGATATTTCATGTTTAAAACTAACTGTGTTCTAATAGTTTATTAAATATATCTAATAAGTCTTACAACAAAAGATTTGGGATTTCTAGTGTTTTTAAGTAAAATAATGTCTCATTATTGCACTGGAATGTGTAATACAACTCCATGTTTACCATTAATTCATTCTTTATGATTTATTAGTTAAATGGAGGGTACAGTATTCTGTCTGCTGCTTTTCTTTTTCTTTTTGTGACAATTTTGTTCAGAATTAGGTGAAATTAATTACACAAATTCACCAAGACTTATGACCCATTTGTCTGTAAGCTCACCCTTCACCACCTGAAACACAGGTGTGCATGAGAGAGGCGTGATTTGGATGTTCGTTATGTGTTGCATCAGTGCTGTACATCTCAATATTCTCGGCATGCCAGAACTCTTTCTTGAGAATGAATCAGCACAGGCAGGGCCGGATTAACATAAGGGCTAGGTGGGGCTGAAGCCCCAGGGCCCGCGGGTAGAGGGGGCCCGTGATTGGCTGGAGGAAATGAGATTGACAAGTCAAAGGTGGTTGATTTGTGTCTAATAAATAACAAGAAAAAATGATTGGAAAATGTGCCTGACTGATAAATCACTGTCCAATCAAAATCACTTTACAATTCGCGACATGACACCGGGAAACGCCTCTTTGCATTATGCTATCGCATCGCATGTAGACTAGAAAATTGGCCTTTATTGCTTGTTCAGCCTCGCTGGTGTTCAAAATGATTAAAAAAAGTGATAGTGTTGCGCAAAAAATGAAAAATAAGCTTGAAAGGGAGAAAAGGGATGCTAATCTTACAGCAAAAATTACAAAACTAACTGCTTCGGTTCACATAAAACATCCGAGCCAGTGGAAGACCCCGCGTGCAGCGGCAGCTCACAATTATCTTCACCCGACACCGTCGCCGATCTGCGTGCTTTACACGTTGAAAAAGGTGAGATAGCAGCTGCATCAAGTTATTATTTTTATTACGAGTTAAGCCCTATTCGGATAGTAATTGTTTCTCATTAAAACGTAAGGTGTTTTCAACATTTACAGGGACGAGTCGGTTGATTTTATTGCCGTTTGAATTCAGAATGTCAGTGTTTTTCTCTCATCATCATCACCCGTGTAAAAATCCCGAATTAACTTTCCTACTGTTTTTTTGACGAACACCAATGTCGTGTGACTTGTCTCCACTTTCTGCCTTTGAAGTACATTTTATCAGTTGCAGTTCTGGTGCCGCATCCGTACATCTCGACCTCGACACATTCACATCACACGTTAACACAGCGGTAGAGTTACTCACGGGACACTGCACTTATTCGCAATCACAAGTTCTTTATTTGCATGTGCTTTAAAAGCCAGTTAAACCTGTCATTCGTGTGCTGTTCTGAGATGCGCTTTTTCTGACCCCAACCCCATACACCCGAAGCGTGCACACACACTTAAGCCTGTCAAACAGCACCTGACTACTGGACTTCATCTTTCGCGTCTGATTGCGCTATAATACTGTCAAATACACAAAAGGTTTACATAAACACAGTTGGTTATGTCTGAAGTGAGTTGAGAAAATCGGACGCGTGCAGGTCTTAAAGTGACAGCATCCTAATAGCATGCGGACCCTTGTGCTTAAAGGGATAGTTCACCCCAAAAATTAAAATCCTGTCATCACATACTCACTTTCAAGTTGTTTTAAACCTGAATGAGTTTCTTTCTTCTGTTGAACACAAAAGAAAATATTTTAAAGAATGTGGGTAACCAAACAGTTGCTGGTCCCCATTCATTTCCATAGTAGGAAAAAAAAAATATAATGTGGAAATCACTGGGGACCATCAACGGTTTGGTTACCCACATTCTTCAAAATAGTTTATTTTGTGTTAATCAGAGGAAAGAATTATTGTGTCAGCAATATATGCAATATAATTTTAAAATATGTTAAATATTTTATATGTTAAATATTTTTTAAAATATGTTAATAGCATGGAATATTTAGTGTGCTTATATAAAATGATTTGATAAAAGGAATTTTTAAAAAATATAAAAATAATAATAATTAAAAAAAAAATTCTTGTGGTACAAGACACTGTGGCATGGCAATCATATGAAAGGGGGCCCTTAGTGTTGCTATAGCCCCAGGGCCCAATGTGTTCTTAATCCGGGCCTGAGCACAGGTAGGTGTCAACAGCTTTCACCATAAACAGTGTCTCAAGTCAGTGTGGAATTACACAGGCTGTTGTCATACGCTTCGTTTCCCTTTCATGTGAATTTCAGGAGTGGTGAACGTTTCCTGTATTTCAGATGAACCGGCTATTGCTACGGAATAAACTCACACTGATGAATGAATGACACATTTTGTTTTTTTTCCACATAACGTTACTGGGATAGATACACTGGGAATTTTCCGTGTAACTATCCAAAATAGAGTTCAAATACATCATTTTATAAAAAAGACAAACAAATACACCTTTAAAATGTTATTTACGTGAATAAAATGAACGAAACAAATCTGATTACCCGAGTCTGTGTGCTCTGGTCGCAGTGGGTCGTTGTTTTGCTTTTACTTCACTCAAATTCTTTGCGACGGTCGGTTCCAGCGGCGCCCTAACTTGCTTTAAAAAACTTTCTGCATCATGTTTACTGAACAGAAATAGTAACGATAGAAGAGAGATAACTATGCACAGACTAAATGTACGAATATATACACGCATTCTACAGGGCACAGGCGCTGTTTTCACTTAAAAAGAGTACACTGTGTGTGTACTCGCCCACTAATGACCACTAGCGATGTCCGTTTCGTGAACGAATCGTTCATTTGAGTCGGATCTTTTCCAAGAATCTGATTCACAGAACATAAAAGATTTGGTAGTAGCCAAACAGCAGAAATTATACAAATAAATCGTTCTAGAAATTTGGTTTTATGACAGATTTAATGGCTTTTTAAAATAAATAGCACTTTTTTTTGGATGTAAATACATTTTAGTATTGTTAAATGTAAATTTAAATTCCAAATTAGTTTGTAGTTATGAGCTGAACTTACATTAACAAACTTATTAATAAAAACTTAATGAAAAAGCTAATATATAGAAATATGTGCCTACATATGACTTTAGTGAAACGTTTTAGAGCTAATGTATGCCAGGATGTCAGAGACCATTTAATGACGTAATTTCCTAAAGAACAGCTGTATCGGTTCTTTGAAACGAACAGTTCGAAAGAACCGATTTGCACAATTGAGTCAGGCTTCCGACCACCATCACCATCCCCCCGCATACAAGTTCTTCCCCCAATGGCGTGAGAAAGACCTACAACCGTTTTAGATTAATTCCTCAAAACATACTAGTATTTTTAGTCACTTACATTTTATTTAAACTGTATTTGTACAATTATAATTGATATAACATGACACTGAATTTAGATTAATAATTGCAATTGTTACAACATGCATTTTAATCTTACAAGTAGGATTTTTAATTGAACTATTTAATAGCCATTATGACTAGTCATTACAAGTTAAAGGAATTCTTAATACTGTTCCTACTAGTAAAAATTAAAGCATGACTTGTGTAATAATGGCTAGTAACTAAATTTGTAGTAGTACTTTTAAAATAGTTGCTATTATGTTTAGAGGAATAAATATCAAAAGAAACAGTAGTACATGTAGACTTACATGTCACAACATCATGAATATTCAGAATATTTTAGGAGTGCCTAAAGGGGAGCATACAGGAACTGGATTTTGTGTTCTTGTATACCAGCAAAACAGGCTTTCTGCTTTGTATTTCAATCAGATAAAAGGAATTAAATGTTTCCGGCTGTATGAGGCAATGTCTATTGAGAAATGAGGTTTGCGTTAAGACACTGCTATTAGCTGTCAAGTAAGCAACAATGCTTTTCATTGTCTCTGACTGAACCTGTATGCCGCATATTACATTACCCTCATGGTGAGGCAAAAACCACAACACTTTGAATATCACCCTCATGCATGTCATGTGCATTTTACAGAGAACTGAAAAAACATTTCACCACACAAACAACCCCAAATTCGGTAATCACTCCCTTTAGGTCTTTGTTTGCCCTGAAATAAATTAAGTTTTGTTGACAACAGGAGTCCAAATCTTAAATTTTATTAAGAGATATTTCCTATACTGCAATATATTTATATACCACCGTTCATCATAAAAGTATGGGATGAATTTAACATCTTACAAATACATTTGTCTTTTTTTCTTTTTTTTTGTCAAAAAAAAAAAAAAAAAAAAATTATGGAATTAACAGAATTATATAGACAATCTAACACAAAACAGCACTGGTAGAACAACTAGCCACACAAATGTGATGCAATCTACCATGACAAATGTCAAATAAAATGGCATGAAGAAGAACAAATAAACAAAGAATTTCTGCGTTTGATGGTTTTTTCATAAAACCGTACAAAGTACCAGCAGGTGCAACAAACAATTGGGAAAGGAAGTCCTGTTTCGATCACAGTTATTCACAGAGGGCTTCTCACCCTGTAATGCATTGAAAGTATGTTTAAAGTTTCAATACGCAACTGCTGCAACTGTCATTAATGTAGAAGCAAGTATGTTCACAACAATGTTCTAGTTGAATCAACATGTTTTTAAGCCCCAGGGGCAATTCCCAGGACGTAACGGGTGCTGTTGCAACAATTACAGATTGTGGTTTTAAAAAAAAATGGTTTACGAAAATATAGTGAAGGGAACATGAATGGGCGCCAATGTCCAAATCCAAACAGACAACAACACTTATCTAAATTAATAATACTACCATGTTAATTAAACTGTCTAAATGTCATCAAATTCAAACGTCAAAATTGCTTACAAACTCTACAGTTTATCTCGAGCTGACCTACTGGGCATTGTAACAAATCAGGACAAAAGTATCATGGTGATATCCTATGTTCCAGATCCTATAACTGTGGTAGTAGTGAGAGATGGCTTATATTGCTGGGTTAAGTCTGTGTCTCGATAAGTCTTGACATACATAAGCGCGCTCCTGTGTTGGTTTGATTAAAATGGATATATTAGGTGCAGGAGACTGGAAGTAATGTTCATAATCCACGGGTTTCTAGTGAGACTCTCCGTTGAGTGAGGAACCCTCCCCTCGAGGGGATGAGGATCTGGAGATCCCCTTCTCTGTGTTGTCTGAGTTGGATCCGCTCTGGCTGTGGTGGTCTCCAGATGTCGCGCTAGAGGACGAACTTGAGGAGGGCTTCGTTTTCTCCTTAAAGTCTGTTATGATAACCGTCAGATCTCCCACTGTCACTTCCAGATGCTGTGCACTGCTCCGGTCTACATTTTTTAACCTGGGCCTGCAGGATAGAGAGCAATGAAGAACAGATCAGACTCGCTAGCCTTGACTTGAGCTGGATAATGACACTATTCCTTTTGTAGAGCCGCTTTATTAGATGAATTGCATTTACAACTGACGAACCTGGCAACATTGACACGCATTTATTAATAAGATAATGAATAATAAACAATAAACATTTATTAAATTGCTTATTGTTGCCTCTAGTAATTATGGGTCTGACTTTTAATTTCTAACCTATTTTGGATTAATTTTAAGCCAGCCATTTAGTCATTTTTAATCAGTAGTTGGGTTAAATAAAATTACCCAGCAGGTTGGGCAAACATTTAACCCAACCACTGGGTTAAAACAACCCAATTGCTGGGTTTGTCCATTTTCAACCCAACTTGGGTTGTTTTTAACTAAACATTTTTTAGAGTGCATAATTTATTAATTTTGCAACATTAACATGGTTATTTTCCCGTTTATTACTGTGAAGTTGCTTTAAATCAATCTGTATTGTATAAAGCACTATATAAATAAAAATTAAAAGTGAAGCCCAGCGGCTTTATTTTTTCAAGTATTTTCTCATCCATAGGCAATTAAAAAAGACTTAGGGAGGCAATGAACCAAACTAACGAGCTAAGAGATTAATCATAAGATCGAGAAACATTAATTTGACTTATTTGGCATCCATAAAAGTAAAACAAATCTCTGTACTTAACATCTTATATTATATATATCTTATATTATATATTATAAAATGTAATTTATTCCTGTAATGGCAAAACTGCATTCTAATATGCTAATCTGGTATTCAAGAAAGTTTTTTTTATTTCAAAAAAATATTTGTAAAGCCTGTCACTAAAAGGGGTTCTATAATTCTCAGTACTAGGGCTGCCCCCTAATAGGTAGAGGCTTAGTCGACCAAGATTTCATTAGTCAATTATAAAAAATAAAAACTCCACAGGAAGTGGCGAAGTCAAGCAGTACATGAGGGACAGGTCGTTAACGGCGGGTCCTTGTGGTATTACAGTATGTTGGGCAGGAAATCCAAACGTTTGCCTATCATCTATCAACCTGAAATATGGCTTATCATTTGTAACATGTTAGTAGCAACTTTACATGGCTGCTCGCTCTAACGTTAACCTAGATAAATGTGCGACATTAATATATCCAAGTGTTCGTGTGGAAGGCAGCTAAAGTATAGCGCGCTTTTCTTGCACAACATGGATTTGCGAACACTTGCATTTTTTCCAACTTAAAATACTACTTTTTTTATTATCATACGGTTAAGAGTAATACATAATTTTGAACAGTAAAGGGTCTACTTTCATTTGTGTTAACTCACAATAACAAGAAAACATGTTTTTGTAAAATAAACAAATAGGATGTGCTTTCTGCTGTCTCGGTCTCCCTGAACAGCAGCGCGTCACATAATTGAACCAAAACTCAGAGTAAAGGCTACTTGCCTCACAGACATGAGAAATATATTTATAGAAAGCTTGAAATGTCTACATTTAAATTAACCAATTCAACTCGAAAACAAATAGGGTAAACGTACCTATTAAGCTCAGGTACCCATTAAGCACACTACCATCTTTGAGCTCAGATTATAAAAAGAAAAAATAATGTATTATCCTACTTGATGTCTTAACCAATTGATGTGTTTGTTACTACATACCTTCTGTAATTTCAAGAAAATCAGACTATTGCACACTGAGATATGGGTATCCATGTGTTCACACTGTCTGGTGGCCATTTTGAAAGCTGTCTGAAAATTTTGACCAAAAGAGGAGCCCCTTTAATGTGCATTTTTATGGTGGTTAAGCCTTTTTTATAATTTTTTATATTTATTATAGCCATTGTTATAACTACTTACTGCAAAATTAAGGGGGTTAATAAGGGCCTTCTGAAACAAAGCGATGCATTTATGTAAGAAAAGATATCCATATTTAAAACTTTAAAAACTAAAATAACTAGCTTCTGACAGACGGCTGTACACATCGATTTACGGCGAACTTGATGTATGACGTAATGACGAACGCGGTAGCGCAGAGGATAGAGCAAAGCAAAACACCGGTCATGAATTAGAATATATAGTTGATCAAATTGAATGACTTGTTGCTTGATTTTAGTGTTGTTTTTTGTTTTTTTGTGATTGACTCTGTACCTTCAAATAAAACAATTTAAATTCTTTAAAAAGGTTGTTTAAAATAAACAATTTTTAATAAAACATGTTGTAAGCTTAAATGGCAACAGGGGTGTGCTTAAAGGGTACAAAAATGTACCCATTAAGCACAGCCAGACTTTTTGCATTTAATTATAATGCTTTTGTCATTTAAAATAAAATTAAATACTATTGTGTGAGAGATTAATATTTTATTTTAACATAACTTCTTGTATTGAAATCAATATCCTGTGCACTAAAAATGTCTCAATATAGATTTTGGTGAGCTTATTAGGTACGTTTACCCTACTCTCTCTTTATGTAATCCATATGAAAGTTGCATTTCTCTCTATTGCGTTACTGTGGAGATGAGTCAGCAACGTCAACTTCATATTTGCAGCCGACACGGACTGAGAAAACACTAGTTTATTAATAAACAATTAAAAGGTTATTTTATAATAATAAACTATAAACTTGCTATATGTTTTAACACATTCATAATCATTATTTTTGATTTGTGACAATCTTTATGCGTGCACTTGAGTGCGAGGCATATTCCATCCCCCAATATAATTAAATAGTTAAATTAATATAAATATGTGAATAATAGCAGTAAATTCATGAACACAGGGACCTTATCACAATGTTTCACCTCATTTTCTTGTGGCTGTTCTTTTTCAGTGTCTGTTCTCTCTCGTTCTTGTCCTTCTCTGTCTTCTCCTTTTTCTCTTTCTTGGGCTGTGTGGGTGAAGCAAACTGCTGTGTGACTTGCTGGGCTACCAGCTGGGAAACAGGACGAGGTTTCCTGTGAGGGGGAAAAAATAGGAAAGAGTGAGAGGCGAGAAAGCGAGATTTCTCAAATTGGGATGACAAGCTCACTAGGGCCAAATGAAAAGGACTATGTGGGGGAAAAACAAGTTAAAACAGGCAAGTGTTGAAGCCAGTTGAGAAATCTTGCCGACAGAATAATCAGAGAAGAATGTGTTTTCTCAACAGTTGAGAAACAGCCACAATTTCACTCATTGGTTTTCCTTTATACAGCAAGAAACCAAAAAACAAAAACAAAAAAAACACTGGTAATTTAACTTCCTATTACAAGCTAACATCCCAATATATACTAGCTTTCCATGGCTAAACATGTACCTAAAATACAAAAAAATGCTATAAAAATAATGGCATTGGATAAAAAAAAAAAAAAAAAAAAAAATATATTTATATTATTTATATATATATTTATATATATATATATATATATATATATATATATATATATATATATATATATATATATATATATATATATATATATATATATATATATATATATATATAATATATATATATATATATATATATATATATATATATATATATATATATATATATATATATATATATATATATATATATATATATATATATATATATATAATATATAATATATAATATATAATATATATATAAATATATATATATATATATATAATATATAAATATATATATATATATATATATATTATATATATATATATATATATTAATATTATATATATATATATATATATATTAATATTATATATATTATATATATATATATATATATATATATATATATATATATATATATATATATATTATATATATATATATATATATATTATATATTATATATATATATATATATATATATAAAATATATATAATATATATAATTTATATATATATATATATATATATATATATATATATATATATATATTATATATATATATATATATATATATATATATATACTAAATGAAAGCAATAAAATAGACACTAAAATAAATTTGTACTTTCAGAACTAAAAACTGTCCATTTTAAATTTTACATAATATATTATTAAATAAAAATAAAATGCCACTAGATTACAATAACACAATTTAACAGTTTTATATGATACTAATTAACATCTACTTTGGCAGCCCTAAAACTAAAAAAATTAAATTAAATGAAGAATGAGACTAACTCATTCTAACAACGTAGACTAACAACTACTTTACACTGAAGAGAAAAAAAATTGAATAAAAATTCTACAATAATAATCCTGCTAAAAATAAGTTTAAAACACCAGCTCTAGATGAATGTAAATGACCAATTGGCCACCACTAGAACAGCCCTCGTCTTAATGATGTCTGTTAGTAGGATACAGTCCTGCTCTTATTTTATTGCATCAGTTGTTGCACCCCTAATTAATGACCAGACGGCTGTGGCAATTACAGATTATATTTGGACCTATAAACTGAACTACCCATACTGATCTCAGATAAGAGCTCAGGGTCAAGTCTCATCAGTAGCGTGGCGTTTAGAACGACGAGGATGTGCTGTGACCGTTGCTCTAATGTCAAGAACAACAGCTGTTACACCAAAAACAGACCACAACAGAGCAGTATAAAAGGCTAACATCGCTGCTGTCTGCTTTGCCAGCACACACACAGTGATTTTAAAATCAGCTTCTCAGTATCTGTGCACTGGTGCAATGTTTACGCTTTCATCCATAAACCCCCGGGTGCTTTGGGAATAGCTAATTAAGTCACACATTGTGAAATTAGGACATCTAGAGCCTTAAAGCAGGGCAGCCAAGAACTGGTCATTAGCATTGATCCTGAGCCCAAGGCAAATGAAAACAGCCATTATTAGCTGTTGTTAGCTGTCTGCCTGCCTCTCTCTCTGCTGTGTGTCAAGACCTGGCTGCTTGCTGTGGACTTGTAACACCCTTCACACTCAGCACTGTTAAGATGCGCTATTCAGAGTAAATAAATCGATCATTTTGTGATGCATTTCCTCCGTGCCAGACAGAGTAAATCACATTGCTGATCCTGCTTATTTATGAATGTTTGTCATGAGGGAGTAAGAGATTTTGTGAAATTACTCAGTCATTAGTCCTCTCCATCTCAAGCATACATGTTGCTTTATATAATCCAAGCTATTGGTTTGCCTTCTTGCACTATTGTTAGGGATAAATGTAAGTGGGTCAATATTGGGTTTATTTTGCAATAATGACTCGCTGACTGTCCTGCTTATTATGGCTAATTGTTAAATAAGGCCCAGTTTACATTTGGTATTTACACTTGGTATTAAGATGCGTTTTGGTCGATTGGATCACAAGTTAATGACGCTAAATACAGGTGTAAATGGGAACTAAAACGTTTTGAGCTTGTCCACTTTGGACCACTTCCAGTGGTAGTCGAAAACGCATGCTTTCATAGTTTAAATGCTCATGCTGTTGAAATGCATTCGAACAGCCACAAAAGACCACCTACTCTCATTTAAACTGTCGGCTAAAGACCCAATTTTGGTTTGAAGACGAAAAAATATACTAAGCACAATGGGTCTCATTCACTAATAAATACGTACACTATTCGTATTTATTCACAGATTTGATCTTCTCATGAAAACTTTCTGCCTAATTCACAACATGTGCGTACGCACATGAATTTGTTCTTAACCTCGTTCTAATGTTGATGAATTCAGAGTATTCTAAATGAGCGACCGCGTGCCCGAGGTAAGTAATTTACATAAAACACACCCAAACAAAGTCCATATAAAGGGCATTCCACACACCATTTTCTTTCGTCACTCAGATGTGTTCTCGCCTGAGAGCCGTGCAGCGAGATCTTAAAGCAATCCCAAGAGTGCCATCCTCAAATCAAGTTCAAACGCAATAAATGCCTTTTAAACAGATATTACAGACCTCTGATTAGCTAGCTGTACATACGTGATACTGAATATTTATGCAGAGCTACCTTGCAGCTTGAGCTATGATGCACCTATTACCTTACTTTTTACTGATAGGAGGCCTACATAAGATGAAATATAGTCTAAGATCTATATCCATGTTTAAAATTATCTCAACATGTTTATAAGGCCCCAAGAGTATGTAATTTTTGCATACAAGTGGTTTCAGTTCCTACATTTTTTCATAATTTAGAATACATTTTTAAAACTAAAGTTATTGATGAATCAATTTTTTTGTGAAAACGTTCATATGCAGATTTCACGCACAAATTTGAAAGCATATATTAGAGATCCGCCTGCTTTTGAACACTCCGTATATATCTGTGTAAGCGTTCGGTGAAGAACATCAAAGGGTCTGTTTACACATGGTCACTTCATGCATTTTCTCTGATCGGCTAGCTATCCGATCGTGAAAAGACCAGGTCTAAATGCCCTC
This sequence comes from Chanodichthys erythropterus, assembly GCF_024489055.1. Classification (NCBI taxonomy): domain Eukaryota; kingdom Metazoa; phylum Chordata; class Actinopteri; order Cypriniformes; family Xenocyprididae; genus Chanodichthys; species Chanodichthys erythropterus. The sequence goes on from NC_090228.1 coordinate 12,141,941, forward strand.
CGAAATACATCCGAGACCGATTTAAATCCGATCGGTCAAACCACTTCAGGAGATGGTCTGGGACGCATTCCAGTCAAAACTGTCTATGCATCAGTCTAAATGCATCTGGTTGTTGAAACTACATATGTAAATTTTACTTCTCCCAGAATACTAAAACATGTGAGTCAGATATGAACTCTATTAAATCTAAATATACAGGTCCTGGTCATATAATTAGAATATCATCAAAAAGTTGATTTATTTCACTAATTCCATTCAAAAAGTGAAACTTGTATATTATATTCTTTCATTACACACAGACTGATATATTTCAAATGTTTATTTCTTTTAATTTTGATGATTATAACTGACAACTAAGGAAAATCCCAAATTCAGTATCTCAGAAAATTTGAATATTGTGAAAAGGTTCAATATTGAAGACACCTGGTGCCACACTCTAATCAGCTAATTAACTCAAAACATCTGCAAAGGCTTTTAAATGGTCTCTCAGTCTAGTTCTGTAGGCTACACAATCATGGGGAAGACTGCTGACTTGACAGTTGTCCAAAAAACAACCATTGACACCTTGGAGGGCAAGACACAAAAGGTCATTCCAAAAGAGGCTGGCTGTTCACAGAGCTCTGTGTCCAAGCACATTAATAGAGAGGCGAAGGAAAGGACAAGATGTGGTAGAAAAAAATTGTACAAGCAATAGGGATAACCGCACCCTGGAGAGGATTGTGAAACAAAACCCATTCAAAAATGTGGGGGAGATTCACAACGAGTGGACTGCAGCTGGAGTCAGTGCTTCAAGAACCACTACGCACAGACGTATGCAAGACATGGGTTTCAGCTGTCGCATTCCTTGTGTCAAGCCACTCTTGAACAATAGACCGCGTCAGAAGCGTCTCGTCTGGGCTAAAGACAAAAAGGATTGGACTGCTGCTGAGTGGTCCAAAGTTATGTTCTCTGATGAAAGTAAATTTTGCATTTCCTTTGGAAATCAGGGTCCCAGAGTCTGGAGGAAGAGAGGAGAGGCACACAAACCACGTTGCTTGAGGTCCAGTGTAAAGTTTCCACAGTCAGTGATGGTTTGGGGTGCCATGTCATCTGCTGGTGTTGGTCCACTGTGTTTTCTGAGGTCCAAGGTGAACACAGCCGTATACCAGGAAGTTTTAGAGCACTTTGTGCTTCCTGCTGCTGACCAACTTTATGGAGATGCAGATTTCATTTTCCAACAGGACTTGGCACCTGCACACAGTGCCAAAGCTACCAGTACCTGGTTTAAGGACCATGGTATCCCTGTTCTTAATTGGCCAGCAAACTCGCCTGACCTTAACCCCATTGAAAATCTATGGGGTATTGTGAAGAGGAAGATGCGATATGCCAGACCCAACAATGCAAATGAATGGAATTAGTGAAATAAATCAACTTTTTGATGATATTCTAATTATATGACCAGCACATGCATCACAGGAACTGAAGATCGGATTTATCCGTTAACCTGCACTTAACCTTTTCACTTGCATTTTGTTTTCATATTAACCAATATCGTGATGTATCATTATAGGATTGTCCAGCGATATATCGATTATCGCAGAATCGCGATATTATCGTTATCGTGAGCCATTTATCGTGATCATATCGTATCGTGAGGTACCCTCCAATTCCCATCCTTAGTAGCAACCATTTTATAAACTCATTTAGGGATGCACCAATAATTTAAGAATTAATTATACCAATATTATAAACATTTACATTTAAAGATTGACATTAAGTGCACATTAGATCATGGCAAAGATATACATGTGCAATATTTAATATTTTATATATATAATATCTCAGAATTTGTCCTCTGCATTTAACCCATCCAAGTTAGTACACACACGAGGAGTAGTGAGTAGTGAACACACACATAAACACACACTGCAAACTGTGGACACACACCCGGTGCAGTGGGCAGCCATTTTGCTGTGGTGCCAGGGGTTGTGTATTCTTAGCAAAACATCACTGAAGGCTGAAGCTCCCACAGTATAACTTGGCATCTCATACAAAATTTAAGTCAGTTTCATTAGTAAAAATAAAATCTTTTCATTAGTAAAAATAAAACCTTTTCATTGCATCCCCCACCCCCATATAATCGTCAATGTCAGCTTAGTAACCAAATGTGTCTACAAAAACGTCTTTTCTTACAGAAGTGCACAAACAAAATTTTCCCACATTACGGTGTTAAATCAGAAGGACACAAAGGCTGTGTTCTCTCCTCTGAGCCAAGAATCTCTCAGATGTGTTCATATCTGCATGTTTGTATAATGGCGTAATGACTGTACTGGGGAGGCTTGTGTACTCATGGGCTTGAGTGATGGGAGGGGACACCATGATTAATGCGCTACACTGTGTGAACATGCAGTCTCCATACTGCTCCTTCCTTCGCTCCACTGCCAAGCCCCCTGTTTGACAGATGGCCCTCTGCCTCCCACCGTCCCACCTCTCCACACTCCGTTTTCGGCTGTTCTTTCCAAGCATTTGCGTTTTCTTTTAGCTGCTTTTCAAAATCCCACACTGCAGTTCCACATTGCTTCTCCCTCACTTTGGTATCCAGCTTTCTCTCCTTTCATCAAAGGCCCAAAACTGTCTGAATCAAAATGAGGTCAACCCGATTGAGACAGTATGGGCATGCGCTTTTGCAAAACATAAGCAAAATTTATCTAATAATTGATATCAGGCTGTTGTAATTACTGAATAATATTGATGTTTGATGTGGCTTTTGGTTTATTTGGCAGAGGCATGCTGGGAACGCTTCCTCAGACTGCATTAGTTTCGCCTTTTTGGGCAAAGAGACGAGAACTCACAGTTCAACACTCTGGGTTTCTGCACATACGCAATAAGAGAGGATTTCACACGCTGCTCAACTCCTTCAAACAGCTCACTGTAGCAACTGACCAGTATAATGTCTCATGTATAAGCTAAAATATGTAAATATAGAGTATAATTTTTATATAAAATAAAAATAGTAATAACTATCAAATTTTATATTTATTTTTAAATTAATATGTGTGTGTCAATTATATAATTTTTATAATTATAATCACAATAAGATATTTTAAACACACTGGGGTAAGGTGAACCCAGAACCAGCCTAATAATACATCACTTCCACTGACTACTTGGTTTTGCACATTTCTATCATACTGCATTTTTTTGCAATAAGCATAAAAAAAACATTACTGTGACTGCAAAATATGAAGGTTAGATTCATATTTTGCTTTGTAATCATTCACAATCACAATCATCACAACACTTAAGAGTCATGAAGGATGATTGGTCGGTCCAATTCTATTAGTGATATAGAGCGCACGGGTTATGTCAACAAATTATAATCGACTGCCTTAAATTTGTTGTGACCGCACTAATACATTAGTGTCAAGACAAATAGAGCTCCAACGTAAAACAAAACATAATACAGCATTCTTTTTCTCAATCTGTCATTGTGAGAGATCTTGAGTTAAAAAAAAAAGTGCTAGGTCTAAAGGGGACATTCTCTCCATTTGTGGTAAATTAATGGTATAATACGCTCTCCTGCAGAGTGTATGCTTTTGCTGGGGGCAAATAGAGTCTGTACACTGAAATTAGAGGTTGGCTGGCAGGTTCTTGGGGTCAATGGGGGAAATGGCTTGAAATGCTCAAGAAGTTCTGCAGCTTCATCAATTAACTGTCAGTCTGTCAACGCAAGGTAACAACTAGGTAAACAAACCACTCTTCGAACAAGAGCAAATAAGCAAATATAGCCAGTGTTGAAGCAACATTACAAAACCATTAATTTAGGGGCTTGTATTGCATGATTTAAAAGAATAATTCACCCAAAAATGAAAATTATCCCATGATTTACTCACACTCAAGCAAATCCTAGGTGTATATGACTATCTTCTTTCAGACAAACACAATCGGAGATATATTTAAAAATATCCTTGCTCTTCCAAGCTTTATAATAGTAGTGAAGCTGTACGCATCTGCTGCAAATTATTATAGTTAATAAAGTTTTAAATATGGATATTTTTCTTACAAAAACCCATCACTTCGCTTCTGAAGGCCTTTATTAAACCCTGGAGCCGTATGGATTACTTGTATGATGGATGGATGCATTTTTGTGGCTTCAAAAAAAATGCCCCCTCCCTTCACAACCATTATAAAGCTTGGCAGAATAAGGATATTTAAATATATCTCCAACTGTGTACGTCTGAAAGAAGATTGATGGCGAGTAAATTTTTACAATAATTCACTTTAAAATAAAAATTGTCACCATTTTGAATTGTTCCAAACCTGTATAACTTTCTTACAAGCTGTGTGAAAAACAAAAGATGATATTTTGAAGACTCTTCCACCGGTTTTTGTTGGTTTAGGTCACAAGACAGTAGGACGTGTTTTTCAGCGAGATATTATGAAAAATGTGTATTTTTCCCCCCAGTAATACAATAAAAGTCAATGGGATCCAAATCAACAACAGAACCCCAGTCACTTACATTGTATTGATAAGATATATATAAAAAAGTATACATTTTTCATAATATCGTGCTGAAAAACATGTCCTACTGTCTTCCGACCAAATGAAATATCTGATAAGATGCCCAGCAAACATGCACTGAATTAACCCTCATTCCCCACACATCAGTCAGGCATAGCTAAATCATAGCCTTATAAAACATTCATCTGCTATCCGCTGCACACAACCGCAATCTATACAAACGCACCGTTTCATTCACATTTGAGGGTTGCTTGGGAAGATGATGAAGCTGAAAGCAGCAATCAGAATCAATGCATGTTCTTTGCGTTTACGTTTACAATTGCTCGCCAAATACAGAGTAACAGCAGAATTATTGGGAGAAATGTGAACACGCCGTATATGTCAAGAAGCTCTCCATTCTTCATAAATGAACGACCTGTGAGCTCTTCACACAATCAAGAGGACATCATCATTAAAACCCATCATTTGCTGCCATCTCCGAGGCATTATAACAGGGCAGATGTGCAATCATGGGTTTATTTATGGGTATGAGTGTCCGTGTGTGTGTGTGTGTGTGCGCGCATCCTGATGTGATGATGCCTCCTCTGATGACAGCATTCTTGATTAAGCCGTTGAATGCAAATGAGTTCAGGCCGTCTGGACGCCAGCTGCTGCGGTGGCCTGGACGAGTGACAGCACCCCACCCCCACATAAAAATCCCCCGCCCTCCCACACGCACTTTTGCAGTTAAAATGAACATTTGTTGGCTTCAAATAACTGCTGTAATACTTTAATTTAGCAATGGTAATGGGATCTGAAACTTGAAAGATAATCAAGGCTTTATAAACAATCTCCCTAAAGAAAGATGATCATTATCTGGTGCTGTTGTTGACAGCTGAGGTCTGTCATCATCATCATCATCATTTGCTTTTAGTGTGCGTTTATGTTCCGAAACGCAGATGAGGAATGTTTTACTTCCTGACCTGATCTCATCTTAATGACATAAGGGAAATAACTGACTGCCGACTCAGTCGCTGACTGTTCTAAAACAGGATTTTTATGACGGATGAGATGAAGGTGAGAAAATACGAGCCCATTAAATGTCTTCTTTGATGAGGTCATTAGCGCTCTCTCCTGGATCCCTGCCACAGGATAGATGCTATCTTTAAGACCGATAAAAGTTGACTGTAGATACTCAGAAAAAAGTGTATTGTGTAGAACCCCTCATTCTCTACAACTAATTAAAAACTGATTTTATTTGACTTTGCTTTCCTCCCTATAGAGTGACTCTGATAAAATCCTAAGGTGAGTTCACTCACATTAGCGAAATATCGGTGAAAATGTCAGAGCTCCAATCGGCACAAATGCATTTCGGTGAATTTTCATGGGTAAAAAACCTCCCTTGTCTATTGTCAAAAGCGTAACAAAAAATAAAAGCACAGCTCACACAAAAGTCACTTTCAAATCAAGCAGTTTTCTGATGGTCAATGAGGCGAGTTCACATTACCAAAGCAAAATCTGCATTGCGAAATCGCAGATTCCTATTGATATGACTCGATTTCGACCATTAAAATCCTCTGAACAAAAATAAATTTGACTGCATCTATAGGAACAGCATTACCTAAGCAAAAGTTAATTGCTTGTGCTTCTGAATTTGTTCCTCTTTGTTAAAAATGCTCTATTACACTTATTACATCTTTCCAAATCACTAACATGCTTTCAACTGGTCTTTACCAAACACAACATTACATCAAGATACTTGGAAGCATTAAATGATACTGATACCCAGTACAAGTATTTAGCTACCTTCCAATTACAAAATACTGGCAGAGCTGCATTCCAAAATTGACAACAGAAAAACTTACAATGATTTGTTTAGGCTTGCTAATGTACTTGTCTATAATTATAAATAAACTGAAATGCTCCAATTACTTCTGAAATAACCTAAATTGATAAGGACATACTTGATGTTTTGCCAACAGAGCTGTTTAGTAATGCGACACTGATAGGTCACATTTGTTCATGAGGTTATAAACATTGTATTAACTGTGTAATTATTAATACACACAAGGCTCATAACATAGTGAGCTGGCTATCTGGACAGCAATTCTGGCTATCGAATAAAGACCAAATATTATGTCTTGGTAGGCAGCTCAGTAGATTTGAGAATAACCTGCGTTGAGACATCGTGTGGCACTCACCGCGTTGACGTTCCCTTCCTGACATCGCACATCATGCATTTGAACGCTTCGGCGCTGTTCTTGAATGTACACACGCTGCAGTCCCAGTAGCCGTCGTCAGAGGAGGGCTTCGCTTGCCGTTTCGGCCTTCAAAAAGCAAAACAAACAGAGAGAACATCACATCTCGGACTGTAGAAATCTTCGTAACACATATCTGATCTTATCCATGCACAAAGTCAGCCGGAGGCCTGAGCAAGCGAGGCGTTCTTTAATGAAATGACACTTTAGGTTGGTAAAACAGCCAGTCCGCCATGGTGGCCACTCTGTTGCGTCTTTCTCATTCACGCGCGCTGCCTAATGGTCTGTTTCGAGTCCTGAGACAGCCTCGAGTGTCTTGAAGCCACGGCTGTGGGAGTTTCTTTCTGTTTGTTTTTACCTCGTCGGACTCCTCTTGTCTCCCATGCTGCAGAAACTTTGTGCGAAGCGTGCAGGCTCAGCCGCCTCTCGCGCTCTGTCCTCTCGCGCGGCTCCCAGCTGTCGTAGAAACTCCAGCGCAGCGGTGGTCACGTGACTGTGCTCGACCAATCCAGCGTCGATTTATTTTCTCAAAAGTAAGGTCGTGGGTTTTTACTGCACCCCTTAAATTAGTCATTCGTTTTGTGGCACTTTTCACGAATATGGTACAATAGTGCCTAAAACTAAAAAAAAAAGTAAAAACTGGTCAGTCAAAACTTTTTAAATTAGCTATTTTATGTTCTATTCTTTTCTAATAATGTTGGTAATATGGGTCTAAACGCAGCTTAAAACATTTTGTTTTCCTATTTTCTAATAACAAACATCAAAAGTAAATAGACTGTTTATAAAATAAATTAAGTACAACCAAAACCAAATAAACAACATAAAAAAGTTTTTTTTTCAGACTAGAATTAGCAAGTTTACAATTTTTTTTTCTCCTTTTAAAAAAAAAAAATCCTAGAAGAATTTTCTTAATTTTTTGCGAGTACCATGCTTTACCATGCCTCAGAGGAAAACGCTATTTTTTCAAGTAGCTAACATAGCATAATCAGATGCAGCTTTATTTTTAGTAACAGTAATACATAATTTTTCCATCATACAATATGTAAATTTAATTGCATGCCATTTATCAACACAAGACATCGAATATTTAATAGGATATTCTAAAATCGATCTTACTGCAGTGTGTCTCACAGCAGCCGCTTAGCGAACGCACAGAGTAACATTATAACAATTTCAACACTCTAAAAAGTATCTAATATGATAAACAGAGCTGCGTTACCTCATACTTATGACCGGAAAAGTGGAAGCAGTGCCGGCGACTGTGTCATAATAAAACTTCTGCTGCTCGCGGCATGTTGATCAATCGCTCCAGCAGCCTCGTTCGGCTACCACAACACTCGGTCCTGCTCTGCTTCATAATACAGTAACGTTAATAAACACATCCATGAACATGATTTCTTCCCGACTCCAATCCCTATTCTTTTGCACCGTCCGTTGTAATGGAGACCACATGTCCCAAGATTCCGCTCTAAAACTTGGCGTCATCAAGCTACGCCTTTGTTTTGAATAGGCTTCTAGCGACCTCTAGCGGACAAAATTATTACATATTGTACCTTTAAATTATTCAAGATATATATTCAAGATATATATTCAAAAAAGTCAAGATCTTCCACTTTTTAATATGTATCATGTTCATGGATCTCACATCTGCTAATGATATGAAGTAATATCTTGCAGTTAATTTCAAGTATATTGTTATTTTTGATGTTTGGTGTCTTTCTTACTGAGAATGCAAACACTTTTATTTTAAACCTTTAAAATAACATAAAATACTACTGTCAAACAACTGGTTATCAATACCAGCGTGTGTGAATTATATCAGTGAGTGAAAAATGCCTTTTAAAGCTTTCAAATAACTGCTGAGAGCTGACAGGAAGTTATTTTAAAACAGTTTATTTTCCATGCTTCTTGGAACAAAAACAAGAATGTAAATGTGAAAAACGCAAAATTAAACTATATTTACAAGATTAAAAGAAACAACATTTTTACAGAAGTTTTTTTGCAGGATCACAAGGGTCTTACGATATTTGGAGGTGTAATTATCTGAATGAGGAGCATAAAATGACAACCAACATCTCAGATCAAGGTAAGCAGAAGTTTTCTCTGCCTTTCATATAGTTTGACAAAATTATAAATTTAGATCAATATGTGACCTTAAAAGCAGTTGAGAAGAGGCAGTCTGTTTTGAGCACATAAAAGAATGAGTCAGTCACTGAGCTCCTCCTCATCACTGAAGTAGGTGCTCTTTTTGATCCTGGGTTTGTGGGTGTCCTCTGATGTAGATGCTTGAGACGCATTCTCTGTGACCTGCTTCCTTCTCTTCTCCTCCTCCTCAATGCGTGCTTGCTGATGATGATATGCGCGAATTTATATTTCACTTTGAGCCCATTTTTACTGTGAATATTGATGTATGATGACTGAACTGTAGAGTATATAATATTCACTGACCTGGAAAGCAATTGCCTGACTTAAACTGTCCAATGCTGGATCCTCTCCTTCTTCCTCACTGTCCTCTGGTTCTCTAAAAAAAGGACAAAAACAACATATTTATTTTCTCTTATATTATTTGCAATGAAGTACATATAAAAGATGAATTGCATTAAAGGGTTAGTTCACCCAAAAATGAATATTCTGTCATTAATTACTCACCCTCATGTCATTCCAAACCCACAAGACCTTTGTTCTTCTTCAGAACACAAATGGAGATATTTTTGATGAAATCTGAGAGATTTCTGACTCATCCATAGACAGTAATTTAACTACCACTTTCAAGGTCCAGAAAAGTAGAAAAGATATTGTTAATATAGACAACATGACTACAGTGGTTCAATCTTCATTTTATGAAGCGATGAGAATATTTTTTGTGCGAAAAAAAAAAAACGACTTTATTCAACAAATTTGTCTCTTCCCTGTCAGTCTCCTACGGTGTTTATATTCAGCGCTTCCAGGATCTACGTCAGAATGCTGGTTCAGTATTGGCCGACGCTGTTCACGTAAACAGCACAACGCACGCGTGACGTTCTGACGTAGAACCTGAAGCGCTGAACATAAACAGCGTAGGAGGATGACGGAAGAGACAAATTTGTTGAATAAAGTCGTTATTTTTGTTTTGTTTTTGCGCACAAAAAGTATTCTCAACGATTCACAAAATTAAGGTTGCACAACCACTGTGGTCACGTCGACTGTTTTAATGATGTCTTTAGTAGCTTTCTGGATTTTGACAGTGGTAGTTAAATTGCTGTCTATGGAGGAGTCAGAGAGCTCTCTGATTTTATCAAAAATATCTTAATTTGTTTTCTGAGGATGAACAAAGGTCTTACGGGTTTGGAACAACATGAGGGTGACTAATTAATGACAGAAATTTTAATTTAAACACATACTAGGTACTTATTATAAGTACAGAGTTTAAATTATTAAAAGGTTAGTTGAAAAATGAAAATTATGTCATTAATGACTCACCCTCATGTTGTTCCAAACCTGTAAGAACTCCGTTCATCTTCAGAACACAGTTTAAGATATTTTAGATTTAGTCCGAGAGTTTTCTGTCTCTCCATTGAAAGTGTTTGTACGGTATACTGTCCATGTCCAGAAAGGTAATAAAAACATCATTAAAGTAGTCCATGTGACATCAGTGGGTTAGTTAGAAGTTTTTGAAGCATCGAAAATACATTTTGGTCCAAAAATAACAAAAACTATGACTTTATTCAGCATTGTCTTCTCTTCCGGGTCTGTTGTCAATCCGACTAAATCTAAAATATCTTAAACGGTGTTCCGAAGATGAACGGAGGTCTTACGGGTTTGGAGCGACTTGAGGGTGAGTCATTAATGACATAATTTTTCTGTGAACATTTTTGGGTGAACTAACCCTTTAATACTATTAGGAAGTACTTACACCTCCTCTGGCTGCTGGACCTTTTTCTTCTTTTTCTTTTCTTTTTTAGGTGGGGGTTCTCTCTCTCCAAGTAAATTTTTGGGACAGGCATAACTCAAGTGCCCTTCTTCCTAGTGGAGACAAATGACATGACTTTTTTTTTTTTTTACAAATCTCCAACCATAAAGTTTAAATTGTACAAGATTTCACTAAAACCATATTAGTAAACAGGTGAAACTGCTCATATAGGAAGTTCTATCCCATCCATGATAAATATTACACAGATCTGTGAAAGATACACGACAACCAACACCTCAACAATATCAATGGGTCAGAAAACTTACCCCACATTCATAACACTTGGATTTGTCTGTGTAGTTTCTCTTTCTGATGAATTCTGTAGCTCTCCCATTGTCAATGGCGATGCTGGCCTTCACCGTTCTCCCAAACAACTGAAAGAACAATCAAGCTTCATGTGTGTTTTTTATTTATTTATTTTTTTATTTAAATCAGACACTTAGTAAGACTTAATGTTATATTAAAGCAGCATACCTGTTTGTTGTTTAGTGAGCGGGAACAATTATGAGCAGACTCTCTGTCAAGGAACAGCACAAACGCCACTCCCTTACTCATCCGTGTCTGCTTATCTTTGACAACAGTCACCCTTCAGAAAATGACATTGTGATTATGATCAAACTATACTTAGATATAATAATAGAAGTATAACAATCTATTCATTGCAGAGGAAACTTACTTCACAACCTTGCCATACTTCGAGCATAACTGTGGGGAAATTGCAGAAAATAAGTAAGTAAATGATATTTATAAATTAAATGCAAAAATCTTGTAGTAAAGAATGTAATATCAGGAAGAATAGATATCCCTTATTGTAGGAAACTTAATCATAATAATATATAGAGAGGGCCTAACGTAAACTGTCAAGTGTGTCAGATGCTCTAAGGTAATTTGCTCAACTAATACTAATGATAGTGAACTTCACATCTGAGTGCAGGAAATTACTATTACACTTGTCTTGCTGAAAAACATCAGGCCAGATTCCTTCTTCAGACAGAGCACTGATAAGAAAATGATCATGGATATCCCACAACATGATATATTAGAGAACCTTTGAAAACTCAATGATGGAAATTATATTAGTTTGTTCTTATATTATTGCAAATTGCTCAGGTATTCTTCAAAGATACAACTTTCCCTTTAATATGACACAGCTTACCCCTAAGTCCTATTTCTATGTCCCTATATGATATAGATGTTTTATCCTAATTTCAGCTGATCCTGAACTATAATTATGTCTATTAGTTTTACATCTCTCTCTCTCAAGTGTCTTACCCCACTCTCCCTTATATAATTAATGGATACACTTAATGTCAAAATAATTTTAATATGCAACAGGGCACCTTGTGCAAATCGTTGTTTGTCAATGAGAATGGGATGTTAGACACATAAACAGTGCTTTTGCTGGGCGCCAAACCACCACTCATCTTTATCGCTGATATCTGAAAAAGAACAAATAACATTTATCACAACATGCAAACACTCATAAAGCAAAATATGATACTAAAAGAGCTCACGGGCAATTTTATAAAAATACACACTTTAGACTTACTTAACCGCGAGAATCTTTCTGATTTAAAGCATGTTTAGGATAATGAAAGTAACTGCGTATGTCATGTCTAACTTTACTAAAATGTAGATGTTTAACCTGAGTGTAAATCCGATTAAAAATATCAGAGCAGCGTGACCCGGAAGATAAAAAGAAGACCGCTCTCACAACACAACACTCTCTATCAGAAAACAAATTCGCTAAATTAATTGCTACAAATATAAATCGACAGCACTCGTTAAAAGACATTATTAAACATATATTGAACAACAGCCTCAATTTTAATTTAACAGTTGATTTATTAAGATCGCCAGTCATTATTTTGAAAAAAAAAATTTGGTCTTGACCCGGAAGTGTGTTTTGTGACTGTGGCTGTGGAGTTTTGTTTGGCAACGGACTGAGTGTATCACCACGTTTCGTATCATTATTATCATTTCATAAAAGTTATTTGCCTACAAAAGATAAAAGAATGGTAAATTGACAGGAGATATGTCAAGGAAAACACGCGAACGGTATGTAAACGATTATTTTGGGGTTATGCATGTGTTCTCAGTATGTACGTTACTGGTGAAAAACGGTATTGCAGTTTGATTTAAATGAGTTTATTATAAATAAGAGTTTGTTTGCTGGAGATACGTACGTATGGGTAAAAACACAACTTAATATAAATTGGAGTTGATTCCTCGTTGATTGTGAATTGTAGCACAACCAAACAGGTAAACGCAACGGAACTGTAACGAGAGGTTCAAATGAGCGCGTGCTTTCTGTGATACAAAATACGTATAGGTTTCTGTTACAATGAACATTTTACTTATCGGTCTAATAAGCACAATATTGAAAGCAGATGATAATTTAATAAAAGATAATACCATGCTATTTCCGTGAAATCATAAAACGGTTAGTTTTATTTCTGGTTACTGATTGGTCAATACAGCATTCCAACGATCTAGTAGCAGATTAGCTTCTCAATGCGCATCTATATCAGATCGTTATTTTTGTTGCATAGCAACGTTCTTTTAGGTCAGGGACGGTATATTTTAGCCGAATAACGAGATTGAATTTGATTACAATTTATCAGTAACATTTTGTGTTCCAATAGCAAATGTTTTGTGAAAACAATAATAACTCAGGGCCCTGCTGCACTGTAAATACAGCCATGAAAAGGGGTTGCGCGCCGTCGTCCATAACAACGCCATCTTTAATATTTAATTTTTAACCTGTTAACTGTTACCTCACTTTTTTATAGACATGAAAATGCACTATTCAAACTTAAATAGTTGTAATTCAAAAATACTTTGTAATATAGACATAAGGCTGTAAATATGGCAGATTATTGTAGAAGTTAAATAAATTATGTAAGTGAAAGAGAAAAAAAGTTATAGAAGTTTAAAGGATTAATTCACTTTTAAATAAAATTTTTCTGATAATTTACTCACCCCCATGTCATCCAAGATGTTCATGTCTTTCTTTCTTCAGTCGAAAAGAGATTAAAGTTTTTGATGAAAACATTCCAGGATTATTCTCCTTATAGTAGACTTCAATGGCCTCCAGACGGTTGAAGGTCAAAATGACAGTTTCAGTGCAGCTTCAATGGGCTTTAAACGATACCAGATGATGAATAAGGGTCTTATCTAGAAACGATCGGTCATTTTTGAAAAAAAATACAACCGTATATGCTTTATATAAACAAATGATCGACTTCTAAGTGCCTCCTCCAAAACCGCATTTCCGTATTCTCCTAAAAGTTTACACTGTATGTCCTACACCTTCCCTATACTTACGGAAAAAATGTAACTGGCACTGCGTTCGTTCTGTAAGTAGAATAGGGAAGGTGTAGGACATACAGCGTAAGCTTTTTGGAGAATACAGAAATGCGGTTTTGGCGGAGGCACTTAGAAGGCGAATATTTGTTTATATAAAGCATATACAGTTGTATTTTTTTCGAAAATGACTGATCATTTTGCTAGATAAGACCCTTATGCCTTGTCTGCTATTGTTTAAAGCCCTTTGAAGCTGCACTGAAACTGTCATTTTGACCTTCAACTGTTTGGGCTCCATTGACGTCCACTATAAGGAGAATAATCCTGGAATAATAATCTTTCTTTTCGACTGAAAAAAAAAAAATGGAAAAGACATGAACATCTTGGATGACATGGGGTGAGTAAATTGTCAGGAAAAGTTTATTTGAAAGTGGACTAATCCTTTAAGTTTATGAAAATATAAAATTATAATATTTTATATAAAATATGCGTTTTACAAAACAAGTTTTACTCTAAAGCTTCAACTGAATCAAAGCCAAAAATCTGAACAAGTTGTGTTCCAAATTTTAGGTTGATATCTCAAAAAATGAGCTTTCAGTAAGATTTTTTTTGGGTGCAGTACCAAACTTTTTCACTAGATGACAGCCAAGCTCCATTACTGACCATATGAGGGCGCCTCCATTTCCATATATGGTTTGAGTGATCTGAACCATACATTTCCATAAATTTCATACAATTTATGAAGTAGACATCCTATATAGAAGTAGTATGGGAAGTTTGGCAAAATTTGATATGAATTCAACCTCTAATAAACATAAAAACAACATGTATGTGGGTTCTAGCTCGCCACCACAATTTATTTATTTTTTCTGTTAAAAACATTTTCAGACCTTTTTTCTCAAAAAAAATTGAATGGATGTTATCTTTTGAACTCTTGGCATGAAAACAAACATGTTTCAACCAATCTTTCAAGGTTTTTTTTATGTTCATTGCTATTCAAAATAATGTGTGTGAAAATATTCTTGTTGCAAAATGATAAATTACTGCTCCTCTGAAGGTTATTTTAAAAATCACCAAATATGAAAACTAGAGATTTCAAGCTTTCAAATGATATATAGTTTGTCAAGATTAGTTTTAGGGTTAGTAGTATATGATATTACGGTTTTAAATATGTGGGCCAGTGACCGTTAACAGGTTAAACAGTTAATCTTGTATCAGAAGTACTAAATGGTAGTGTTTACTACTATACTGTATATTTTCTACAATACAAAGCCTGCATGTGATGAAAATATTTTATTTATCCTATAGAAAACTATTTTGTAGAAGTAGTTTAAATGCTATAAAAAAAAGGCAGATGTGTTTTAAAAGCCTCATGGGTGACTGTGAGAGAAGTCAAAAAGGAAAGAATGGGATTTTAGCTGAAGTTTCTTGCAGTTGGCAACTGCACTTGCTCTTTTGGTTCACATGGCCTTCAACATATTATCTTGAAAAAATAATAAGGCAAAAATACTGAATAATCACTTTGTGGGGCAGTCAAAATATGTTTTTGATGCAGACTATTTGGCAGTTGGCCACCCTTTCAAATAGAACAAGATAGCCAATTGATGAAGTGACTGTGGTGAAAATGTTGGGGAGTACTAGTGAGATTCCAGGACGAGAAAAGGAGAACAGCACCTGCAAATGAGGTCATTGGTTAAAACTATAAAAGTGTGAGTTGCAAGTGAGATGGTCAGATGTCCTGCAGGTGTCTCGGCTCTGTTCCTTCATCCAATAAAGTCTTGTTTTCTGAAACTTTGCCAGAAAGATAAATACACAAATAATTATTTTCCCAGTATAGGTATTAATACATGCCTATTTCTGTCTCATTTAACTCTCATTTGTTCCTAGATAACCTTCATACAGCTGAAGACATTGATTTTCCGTTCAGAAACTAAAAGTAAGTAATTTAGAGGAATGTTTTTAAAGTTTGATAAAAATATGATTTAATATGAGTAATAATTATATATTTTTTGTCAGTATTATGCAGTCTTTAAAGTTTATTGGTTTCCTGGCCTATTTTAAAGTTTTAATTTAATTAAATTCATTTAATTTTGATGTGATAACATTTTTAAATACTATTAGTATGTCATCTGTGTCTGTTTTTGTACCTCAGTGGCTTTTAGGAGAGATCGAAATATTAGAGATATTTATGAGGACCGGTTTCCTCCAGAAAGAGTGGTAAATACTACTTTGTAATAATTGTTTTGGCCATGATCAAACATTTGGTTCATGCTGTGAAACAAACAGCTTTGCTTGAACTTTTTTTGTTCCAGGGTCCATTTCCAAGAGGAGGTCAAGGAGATAGGAGACCTCCCTTCGGGCGGCCGGACGAGGACTACGGCCGTGGTTTTGAATACGATGGCCCTCGTTTTTACCCAAACGGTGCCCCTCGCAACTACCATGGAGAGGATCAGAGAGGTTACCATGGAGACAGCCATCACTCATTTCCAAATGACCACAGGGGTGGGCCACCTGGTCGAAGGGTAAGCGTCAAAGATCAAATATGTTTTAAAAAAATATATATATATATATTTTAATTTAATTTATTTATTGCCTTTTTATTTTCAGTACATTTAAGCCCTATTTGGACAGGATTAGTTTTACAGTATATAATACATAATACAGTAAGGTCCGGTTGAATGATTTATTAATTAAATTAAATAAATTCTGATTGGATTCTGTTGGTAATAGGCACTTACCTAAAGCCAAAAGAAGTTTTGTGCCTCTATTCCACCCTTCTTTTTGATCTGAATGATATGTGGAAAACACATGAGCTTTGCCACAGACTTGTCCCACTGCCTAGATCCCAACTGAATGCTCCTTCACACACCTCCATACTTGAAAAAAAAAAAAAACTTTTAAACAGGAAATGACTGAATATTTACGTACATATTTACAGCTAATCTATCCGCATGGGATTAGCATTACCTAAGGTAATTTTTCCAGACCTTTTTACAAAAGGTAAAAGTCACCGTAATCTTTTCTGACTTTGTCCATAATGATTACTGAGATGGCACATTCGGACGGATCTAAAATAACTGAGAAGCTCTGTTAATAATTACTTTACCCCAGCTCTCCATCCAAAACTAATCCTATCCAAATAGGGCTTTAGTGTGTGAAACTGTCTGCCTGACATTTTGTGTTGTTTGTATCATAGATATATAATTTATTTATTGATTGTTTATATTGTCTTACTTTTTTATCATTATTATTATTATTATTATTATTGCTGTTTGATTGTCTTGAGATGACTCTGTGGAATGTTTTTCAATCTGTTAAATAAAAGGACAAAGATATGGAAAATAAAAGGATCTAATATGGAAAACACGCAACTTTTTCATCATATCATTGTGTTTTATATTTCAGCAGGAAGACTTTCCGTACTACAGAGGGCCAAGAGAGGAACCTCATGGTGGTCGCCAGATAGACTTCAGGTATTTCATCAGTTCAGCTTGCCACAAATGTATTCCTACAGTTTTGATGGGCATATTCTGCATAAACCAAACCTTCTTTTATTTCTTTCTCTCTCTTGGCATATATTCAGATTAGAGTTTGCAAAAGTTAACTTCCAAATGTGGTTTGAGTGACCTTTTTGGATCCTCTTATTTAGTGCTGACCACTTCTTGATCTTGATATGAGTTGTAAACAGGGTCAAGGGTTGGGATGTCCATTGAAGCTCTTGTCATTTCTCCAGCAGATGGCAGAACTGTTCCTCTTGAAAACAAGCTGTGTTCCCTCCAGCTTGAATGACTTGTTTTTATACTTTGTTTCTTGGCTTCCCTTCTTCTCTCACTCAGAGTGAAGTTTCTTAATACGGAGCATAAATCAAACTCTGAGTTGTCCTACATTCTCTGTTTGTTTTTTGTGGTTCACTCCCATGGAAATACCCACAGACAGTCACTCTGTCTGCCAACTGGATGAACACAGTGAGCATCCCAGTGTTTTCCGTATCTCTTAATCTGCCTCTTTCCAGTAATTAATCGCAACAGTTCACAGCAGGGATGGAGGGCAGCCAAATGAACCTCGCGTTGGTACACTCCTTCTAAGAGAGGGAGTCAGCAAAACTTTTAAATGGTGACATCATTGTTTTCTTAAATGGTCAGGTCAAATATATGTCGCACGACGAGTCTGTACACGAATGCAGTATTTTTTCTTGAAACAGAATACAATTGCATAGGGTTTGGATTTCTTCATAGACCTTTGATAAATGAGGAAACTAGCTAAACTTTGAGCATGCATGCTGACAATGATACAATTTGTCAAATTTGTATGTTCACCCACACACACACACACCCACACACACACATATTATAATATAATATATATAAATATATACATTTCTTCTATAAATAATTATACATAAAATTAAATATTAATTTTATACATGCACACACAGATGGTCATTATATATTTAATTTTGTGTATATTTATTTATAATAATAAAAAAAATTATAAATAATACCAAAAATACTTATTTTGACCAAAACCCAGTCTTACCACTTGGTGGCGCTTTTGTAATTAGTCAGTAAAGCATGCTTGCCTAAGCCTCTCTTCATATGAAAATCAGACATTTTTAAAGAAATGTTCTTTATATGGTCGTATAAAGCATTTTCCTGCTAATTCGAATAGATGTCAGACATTCTTTGAAGTACTTGTTTTGACCTTTTCAGTGCTTTAATCCATTGTGATGGCTTGCGATTGGGAGTGAGAGGTTAACCTTTTTTTTGGCTTGGGGTAATATCCTGGCTTCATATTGGCAGTAAAGACAGACATTTGGTAATTTGCTCTGTTAGTCCAGGGCAGACAGGGTCACCTGCACTTCAAACAGATGTGAGGGTCATTAAAGTTTTGCGAGGTCACTGTGTGCGGACACATTGTCGTGTGTGTTTGTGAGAGAGGAACCTGGCTGGGGTTCAGGCTGGGGTCACTCCTACCAGGTGCCTGCGATTCTTTTACGTCCTCCCGCTCTCCTGCGCGGCAGGCCATATAAGTGGCACGTAATCGGCCTGCGCAACCGGAGGGCCCTGGCAGGGAAACCAAGTCGAGGGGGAGCAGAGTAAACTGAAGGGGGTTTTACTGCTGCTAGAACAGATGTGTGTTAATGAATGTCTTGGTTGAGGGTGAACTCAACAGAGCTGCGGTGCTGCTCTGTTAGGCAGCGCTGCAACTTTTTACAAGCCTCGTTTTGCCCTCCTCTTTGTGCAGTTTATATTGAGTTGCACTTTACAAGCAGGATGTGAAGCCTCTGGCATGGTCCTTACACATATTGGTAAAGTCTTAAATGAGGCAGTGTGGAGACTAGTTTAAGAGAATCTCCTCAGTATCAGGACCAGGGGTGTCCTGCATAACTATTTGATAAGTCTTTATGGACAATACTGAATTATAAATGGCTCTGCTTTTCTGAATATTCAGTGACCCTTAAAAGTCATTCAACACTTAATGGGAGAGTTTGCCCAAAAATAAAAATGCAGAACACACACACAAAAAAGATTTATTTATTGTTTGTCCAATAAATCAAAGTGAGGTCAAGTGTTGTTTTGGACCCCATTGACTTTCATAATATGGACAAAACAATTGAAACATTCTTCAAATATCTTCTTTTGTGCTCCACAGAAGAAAGAATGTCATAAGTGTTAGATATGACATTGTAAATGTTAAAAACAGTAAACATACAGAATAAAAATATAAAGTAAGTAGACATTTGAAATGACCATCCCAGTCCTGAGGCCACTGGAAACTCCTCACCTCACCTCATCTCCTCTCCATTGACCCTTCATCTCCGTACACTCAGTGTCTGACCCCACAGGGCATGGTTCATATAAACAAGCGTCTTAGATTAACAGACTGTCCCCCCTTTAACCCCATTCTTAACCTGTCAGAGGACAGTGGACAGCTACTTAAACCACACATACTTTGATTTTATTTTTTATTTTTTAACACATCATTTTAATCTTAATTCTGTCTGTTTTGGTTTAGTATCTATTTAACTGTTTAATGAGGATATCTTAAGCTAATAATTCTTAACTATAATGTGAATGCAAATATTTGTCTTATTTTTCCTTTCCCGGTTCAGACCGAGTAATCGTGCAGGTCCTCCCCCGAATGCTCGAGTCCAGGGTTCTTATCCTCAGCCCAGGGCTCTGCCTGCAATTGCCCCTGATGCAGGAGACGACACCCTCATGCAGGCCATAATGAACCTCGACCGGGGGTTTGTATTCAAATATGTTATGTAAAATGCCCCATATTGTTCTACTAGGGAACAGATACTTAAAACTTGTATGTGTTTGTGCTCTGTCACAGGGAGGAGCGAGACAACCTGAGACGAAAGGCACCCTTTCCGCCAGTACGTGAACGCTCTCCAGCCCGGCGGGACGTCCCCCCTTCCCCTCACAGTCGGTCGGGGTCCAGCATAAGCAGCCGCAGCTACTCACCAGAGCGGAGCAAAGTGCATCCTCTCCTGCCCCAGCAGGGGAAAAGTATGAAACATCTTCAGTCAAATACTTGATTAGTCACTTTTTATTATATAAGTTTGGGGTTAGTAAGATTTATTTATTTATTTATTTATTTTTTTTATGCTCACCAAGGCTGCATTTATTTGATCAAAAATACTAAATATTAGCACAATTTAATATAACTATTTCTTTATTTTACTATTTTAAAATGTAACTTTTTACTGTGATGGCAAAGCTGAATTTTTAGCAGCTGTTAGTCCAATCTTCAGTGTCACAAGATCCTTCAGAAATCATTTTAATTAAATAGATTAATGCCTGTGGTGTTCGCACTCCAGGTATAGACAGTATTCCAAGCCTTTTGCCATTTCATTGGACAAATCTCATTCGTGGGATCTCCCACACACACACACACACACACACACACACACACACACACACACACACACACACACACACACACACACACACACACACACACACACAGACACACACACACACAGACAGATTGTAGATTATACCAAGGGTCAGCACACAGCTTGCAGTGTAGCATTTGACCCATCATGGACTTTTTGAAATGTGTGAAAGCCTGTTGATTGATTTAAAGGCTTTCTTGAGTGATTTTCACACGAGCGCATTTTAAAGGAACACTACACTTTTTAAAAAAAATAAGCTCATTTTCCAACTCTCCTAGAGTTAAACAGTTCAGTTTTACTGTTTTCGAATCCATTCAGCCGATCTGCAGGTCTCTAGTTCATTGAATCTGATGAGACCAATAGCATCTCGCTCAAAAAAAATGACCAAAGAGTTTCAATATTTTTCCTATTTAAAACGTGACTCTTCTGTAGTTACATCATATACTAAGACTAGGAACTATACTATAATATGTTATACTCTAATATATTATATTAATATATACTCAAGGAACTTTGCTGCCATACCACGAGTGCAGCAATGATATTACGCCTGCTAATATATGATATTAGGCGCAATGATATTACACCTGCTGCACCCATAGAGACAGAGCGACACATGTCATAATCTGAAAACCACGCCCACCGGGGGGGGGAACAATATTGCATGAGGCTGCCGCCTTGTAATTTCTGATTTATAACAAAAAACCCAACAATGTCTAAAAGCTGCTATGTGACAAGGTGTATAGCAAACAAGCTAAAAAAAAAAAACAGAACCAAAAACCCAGAAGTTTGTACAAGCTGTCAACCAAAAAAAGGAGTGTTTAAGGACTAAAAGGTGGATACAGGCGTTTGAGACAAAGCGCGACAAGTCATATTACTATGAGAACTATGCCCACGCCCACTGGAGTGGAACATATCAGCGACAGGAAATATAATACATAAAACTGATATTTGGACTTAACAGTGACTAAATGTTTACTGCACACCTAGGCTTACTGGGGCATACTGAGAGTCAGGATACCAAAATTTACCCATTCTTCCTGCTGATGCTGCTTCTTATTGCCTGTATCCACTTTTGTCTCCTTAAAGGCTGGCTTTTACGGTTCGGTAGCTTATAAAAACTTTTATTTTAGCTTGTTAGCTGTATACCTTGTAACACGGCAGCTTTAAGGCATTGTTCTGTTTTTTTTTGTTATAAGTCAGAAATGACAAGGAGGCAGCCTCACGCAATACAAAGTCAATGGAGACAGTTGGATTGTTTTTCCCTCCCAGTGTGGGCGTGGCCTAAATGTGCTCTGTCTCTATGGTACGGCAGCAAAGTTCCTTGATTATTATGCTGGAATGAGAATATAGTTCCTTGCCATATATACTTTTCATTTTCCGTCGGTCTTAGTACACAATGTAACTACACAAGAGTTGAGTTTTAAATAGGAAAAATATCAAAACTCTTTGGTCATTTTATTGAGCGAGATGCTATAAATCTCATCAGATTCAACTATGCTAAGCTATGCTAAAAGTGGTACTGCCAGACCCGGAGATCGGCTGAATGGATTCGAAAACGGTAAACTGTTTAACTCTGGGGGAGTTGGAAAATGAGCCTATTTTCAAAAAAAGTGGAGTGTTCCTTTAATACGCCCAGCTGCGGAGTGAAAAGACATTGCCTGGTTGCTTTATTTCTCATATAAACTAGATAAACATCACAAATGCTTCCCAGACAGGTTTGATTTGAGTTGTCATGTTTGAAAGAAGACAGGCTTGGACATGACTGTACCCAAGCGTCCACCACAGACCTCCGATCACCGATGATGTCACTCAAAGCTGTCCTAATAAAGACTCCCATCTGTGTTTGTTTCCCTGTTCTCTGTTACTATAATGAGATCCTCAGTAATAAGCTCCAGAGAGACGCTTTGAGCAGCCAATATTGGATGCACGTGTTTGGGTTGACATACTCCAAGTGAGAGTCTCTAGATTATGCTGTTCTAAAAAGATAGAGCAGGCTTGCATGACACTGTATGATCTAACCGCTATTACTGATGAAAGAAATGCATTAAAACACCTGAATTGTTCTTCATTAAAATTTACAGTGCTGGTTTGTGTTCTCTTTCATTTGCTGATGTACAAAAATGTTTTCATTTGTTTCAGGATATGAGGAGCCATTTGTGCCAGGCAGAGGACCGGGTGAGTAAGACAGTGTCCTTAAGGTGGGGGGAGGGGTTGGGGCATTTATTATGCATCAAAAGTCCCACCTGAAATGTGAGCCCGCAGAACACAGCACAATTATATCACCTGTTGGTCACAAACTTTTAAATGTGTTGCTTAAAGCTACTAGTAAGTGTAGGACTCTCAGCTCAGGTCAAACTATGAGGAATTGAATTTTACAATTTTTGCAAAAAACTAATTTCATTTGCAAAAATGTTGTGAAAAAAGTCTTTAAGGCAAAACAGCAAAAATGTTGAAAAATGGTAATCTTAAACTAAACAATATAACTGCTTAATGGATCTATAATGGAAAATGTATTTATATAAATGTACAGGTGGACATTATCATTGGATATAAATACACACAACCGTGTGGTCTTGTATCATACTGAGGAGGTTTATTGTGCGATAATGACTGGCAGACTGTACATTTTTCCACATTGTACATGGTATTTGCCAACTAAATAATTGAATGCAAATTGATACGAGAGGCATGCTAGCAAAGCTTTACTACCGTTGAAAGGTTGGTGTTGGTTTTTGAAATAAGTCTCTTTGAGAAGAGTAACATTAAAGTAGTAGTAGTGTGAAATATTATTACAATTTAAATAACTGTTTTCTATTTGAAAATATTTGAAAATGTAATTCATTCCTGTGATGGCAAAGCTGAGTTTTCAGCAGACATTTATCCTGTCTTCAGGGTCACATGATCCTTCAGAAATCAATGATGCTCAAAAAATGTCGTCTTATTATCAGTGTTGAAAACAGTTGTGCTACTTAATATTTTTGTGGAACCCCTGATACACGGATTTTTTTTGATAAAGTTCAAAAGCAGAAATGCTTTTTTTTTTTTTATAGAAATCTTTTGTAACTTTCTAAATGTATTTACTGTCACTTTTGATCAATTGAATGCATCTTTGCTGACACCAAACATTTGAATGGTAGTGTATTTATAAAAAAAAAAAAAAAATTTTTGAATCCTTATAAAGGAAGAATTCTTATATAATCCTTATTCCTTTTGAATCCTTATAAAGGAAGCTTATGGCTCACACACAAGGAGATTTTGTTTCGCTTTGCTTTATAAGTTAAAGGTCAGCCTGCAGTCACAGTAACTTGAGAGAAAGCGTTGCTAATCGCACCATCGTAGAGCCTCGTTTTGTTTGTCTGCTTTCCTCTCACTTCCTATGGCCAGGGATCGTAAAAAGTCCACAGGCGTGTGTTCGAGTGTCTGATTGCTAAACCTTTCCGTCTTTTCTAGCTTTCATCCATTCCCTTTTTACTCTTCTTTGCCAGATTTTTGAGAGCATGTCATGCATACATGCATACATCGCAAGGAGGTTTAGATTTGAATCTTAAATCTGTTTAAATCTAAACATAACTTCTGGTCATAGGCTTCTCTCCGCTCCAAATCAATTTGGCAAGCGCTCCATCTTTTTCCGAATGAATCCGTAGGTGTTGAGCTCACAGCTCACACGGAGAGGGTCACGGGGTGACACTGCAGGCACCTGGATGTGGTTTGCCTGCAGGGAAGAGCCTTGATCGGCAGTGAGGGAACCACCTGGTTCTGCATGCCAGCTGGATGTTCGGAAAGCGAGCAGGATCCGTTCCAGCATGTGAAAACGTTTACAGCACCAAAATGAGTCAAGCAAGGCCATTTTCCGTGGCTTTCTGGGGGATGTTGATCTAAGTCCAAACTATAGCTGCATTGTTGGCTTGCGTCCTACAACAGATGCTTTGTTTCTTATATTCTGATACCAGTCTTTCATCTTCTACAGACAGGGAAAGGCCCCCCGGCCCCTCCGTGAGTGCATCGCGAGACGGTTCACCTCATAGCTCCGTATCAGTCACTAAGGTGAGTTGCGCACACACACACACAGAGCTCCCAAACAGATGTGCTTACCAGAACACACCCTTTCATCAACTAAAAAAATAAGTGTGACATGCCAGCCATTTCAGCTGATGGCAAAAAAACACAAATTTTCTTTGAATTTCCACCAGTTTCCTTCATTTTGAAAAGCTGTTTGCTTGTACTTTCCTCTCTCTCTCCTCATATGATGGGTTTTAAAGGGTCCTATTTGGCGCATGAAAGGCAAGTGGTCCGTGTCGTGTTTATTCAGACTGTAAGCACGTTTCTGACACAAAACACGGCGGGTCGCTGAAGGAGAGTTTGTGGACCTCATAGGGCCACCCAGGCCGCACCAAGGCTAAAAAAAGAGAGCGAAATCCATTAGCTCAACTCTCGCCTTTATCACAAGATCTTATCGGAGGCTCAGAGCACTCTGGACATACTCTTGGGAACACTGAGAGCCTAAAATAAATTTTCTTTTTCTCTCATGTACTCTCCTCTTTTTTTTCCTTTTTTTTTTTTTGTATTTAGGTCAACTAACAATCATGAATAAACATGCAAAATATTTTTGATAATTTATATTTTTTCACAAAATTATTTAAATTTAATTTTAATCTCCTCTGTGATTTATGGAGTTTTATCTGTTATGCAATAAGTTCTTTCACTGATTCTGTACATGGGATAGAACCGCTTTCCTTAAGAAGCTTAAGAAAAACTTTTAAGTAGTTCAATAAAAAATAATTGTGTGTACATTTTCTAAGCTCTACTACCCAAATTGTGGACAAAATGTTTGGGATTTTTTAAAAATATTTTCATAATTTTTAGTATGTCCTGTTAGTAGCTAGCAGCACCAAAAATAAAAGCACAATGGTGTATTTTTTTATGTCTGATGTACAGAAATAAACTTAATATTTATAATATTATTTTAATACACGTGTGTGTATATATAATGTGATGTAACTAAAGTGGGAGCCGGGAGGTTTCACAGGTCTCAAATAGAATTATCCAGAATAATTTTGTGATATGTGAACCAAAGCAACATGAAATGTCTTATTAAAGAACCTGTGTGAGTTTTTTGTTTGATCACTTAGATTCACCTCTGAACCATGTGCAGATGAAAGTTGTTTCTAGTTAGTGGACGTTTCAGTCCTTGAGCCTTTGATCTTCTTCCATAGCTCTGTTCATGGGGCATAAGCCATAACCTTATGCCTTAGATGAAAAGAATTTGCCAGTGTAAACTGGGACTGATAGGCGGTCTCTTAAGTTCAACAAACACACTTGTTTTGGGGATTCATTGTTTGAAGAACAAAGAACAGATGAAGTGTATGTATTTTGCTTTGGTGGGCTCATATTTGTTTGTAATACCTTCTTGTCTCAAATATATATTCCTTCCCAATTAAAACAAATTATTGTTATTGGTTTAAGTTGGATTAATTGGCGTGAGACAATGCATTTTCTGAGACAAAAAGTATCTTCAGATCCAAGTAAATGACTTCCATTTTGTTACCGAGCGATGTTCTGGTTTGCCCGTTTTCTATCTGGGGGGGAAACATCTTTCTTTCCTACTTTTCTTGATGTTGATTTCCTGCATTTGTTGGGATGTTTTACGCTGAACATGTTTCTGGATTATTTTAGCCTTTAACAACGCTTGGTTCTGTCTACTGCAGGAAGATATAACAGCAGTGGAAGGGCCCACAGATGAAGTTCAGGCAACTGTGGATGAAGCTTCATCCGTCATGGACGACTTTCAGGAACGACGAGCTCAAGCTATTGCTGCCAAGGCTCGGGAAATTGAGAAGGTTTGAGAAACACCCCAGTTGCTTTTAAACTTTTTTTTATTTCCGTAGGTCTGAGAGTATCTAAAGTAGATGGGAAGAGTGTGTCATTTTTGTTCTAAATATAGCCACTCATTTTTATTGCCTCCTGTTTAGGATTCTGTATATTATTAAAGCGATATTTCACCCAAAAATTAAAATTCTGTCATTAATGACTCACCATGTTGTTCTACACCCATAAGACTTTTGTTCATCTTCGGAACGCAAATTAAGATTTTTTTATTTTTTTTTTTATAAAATCTGAGCTTTCTGTCCTTCCTTAGACAGCTACGCAACTATCACTTTGACGCTTCAAAAAGTTCATAAAGAGATGTAAAATATGAATTAAGCAGTTTAGTCCAATGAAAGCCTAAATTAAATCTATTCATCATGTAAAGTGATCAAGTATCTTCAGAAAATTTGTACTAAACCACTCATTTCATATGGATTAGTATTACAATCTCTTTATTAACTTTATAAGCATCAAAGTGGTAGTTACTTAGCTGTCAACTGAGGGACCGAAAGCTTTCAGATTTCAACAAAAAGATCTTTGTTTCTGTTCCAAACATGAACGAATGTCTTACGGTTTTGGAATGACATGAGTGTGAGTAGTTAATGACAGAAT
Source organism: Chanodichthys erythropterus (assembly GCF_024489055.1). NCBI lineage: Eukaryota > Metazoa > Chordata > Actinopteri > Cypriniformes > Xenocyprididae > Chanodichthys > Chanodichthys erythropterus. Next base: position 12,169,318 of record NC_090228.1, read on the forward strand.
TTTCATTTTTGGGTGAACTAACCATTTAATAGGACTGCCAGAGTTAAAGAAAGAGTTCAGCTATTTACATTATAGTTGAATAAATGCTTTAATGCATTGAGAGATTATTTAAATAGAAGTTGCATAATTTATGTTCAACAGCATCATAACAAACTTCGTTTTCCACTCCTTTTTGGTCACTGCTTCTAAGGAGATACAAGGGAAAACACCCACTGTCTCAGCTTCAAAATGATCATTATAAAGTTCCTGCTCTCTCGTCTTCCTCTTTACTGGCCCTATTAAATGAGAGGTGGGATCCCCCAGGAGTGGTGAGTCAGCCCTCCTATTGAGCACCAGCCTTTGGCTCAATAGCTGCTGACTCTACAAGATTTTAACTGTCAGCTTTTGACCCAACCTTGAGCTTTATTGGGCTATTTACATATAGAAAACACATCTGATTTTTGTATACATGGCCTAGTTTTCCTCTTAATTCACAGGAATCGCTTTGAATCAGTCCGTTTTCGTGTTTAAATAGCTTTTTGTGTTCTCAAACAAACACCTAAGCATCTTTGTGTACATGAATGACTGACATATCTACATTTCTGTAATTTGTTCAGGATTTTTTTTTTTCTGTATTTATGTTGATGTTGAAGTGTGTTTTGATTTGCCCTAAACACACATACTTGAGTGACAGTGTGTGGATGCCTTTCAGGCCAAAGCCTGTTATTTCACAAAGTGTGTGTGTTTCTGTTTAAGTGTCCACCAGATGTTTAGCTTCTCCTTCAATCTGGTCTAGCCATCTCTACACTCTTCACTTTACATTTTTTCAACAAACATTTAGCTGGCAAGCTTTTATATACGCTTCAACAATATACACATAAAAGGTCTATGGGACACAAAACGAGAAATTTTGAATAATGTGCCGGTCAATCTTTTCCATGCAATAATATTAAGCACGGTCTGAAGATTTCAAGCTTCAGATGTTTCATAAAACTGGTCTGTACGATTCATGCTCTATATTCCATGTCCATGGCTGTGTGTGGAAAAACAAGAAATTTTCAGTTGGCCTAGCTTTCCTTGACTCAATCATGAGAGTTTATGTGACAAGTTATCTGATTCGATAATGAATAGTTCTATGTTGAATCTTTTCAGTTTATTTGAATTATTCATTCATGAATTAGACTGATCTGGTTGTTGGGTTCAACTCACTGATACCTCTTTTCCACCATAATGGTTTGTTATTGAGCCAGAGCCTGTTCTTGGCCTGGTGAACTCGATCCTTTTGTGTACGGGCCGTGTGTTTCCATAGACTTGAGGAATGAACGTTGACGTGAAGCTGCTATGTGTTGTTTACCTGATTATAACCAGACTATAACAGTGCATGTCCCAGTGTTTGTGCAGGCAGTACGAAACTTCTGTTTTGCTGTTCACTCTACCGGGAGTGATTCTAGCATACCGGCAGCTCGCATAAACTCCCGGTACTCTCATCTGTCCTTTTTGGAGATATATTGAAACTAAAACCATTGATTTACTCACACTCTCACATGGGGGTATGACTTGATCTGTTCAGTGTTTAACAGTTTACTGAGGAGGGTTATCAGTAAATAATGTCTTAAATTTCAGTTTGATTCTCCCAAAACTCACATGGCTTCAGAAACCTTAGAGTTTCTAGTGCACAATCATCATGGACATTTTTTGATTCTATATGGTGCTTTCGCGTCCTTTTTGCAGCTTGAAAGCCTATGTCCGCATGGGGACTAATTAAATGGAAAACGGCAACCAGTACAATTCTTTAAGATGGTTACACCAAAGAAATAGTCATAGAGTTTTGGAACAACATGAAAAATTCATTTATGGAAAAACTATTCCTTAGTTTTTTGTTTGTTTGGTCAATCGTATGGTCTTTTTATAAATTAGTTATGTTTCAGCATGACAGTGAATGCAAGTTCAGTTCAAGTCATGCTCAAAGAGGAATCTAGTTGGCTCTCGAAGGTTTTATGACCAGCAAGATGTTTATTTTACAGATGAGCCCCTGTGATTTTTAACGAGACTGAATTCCTTACTGCTAAAGTACTGTAAGTAGGGCATCTTTGTTGTGATAGTTCTGCAGTCCACGGTGAGCCTTAATCTGGGTCTGAAGCAAAGCTTTTGAGGTCCATCAGGGATGTTTGATTCCTTCATTGTTTAATCGTTTTGATGTGTCTGATCTGAAAATGTCAGATCAAATAAAATAATAGACTGATACACCGTTACCCTCAAAGACCATCCCACTTGTTTTTCGTTATACTAATGTTTTCTAACCTCCTATTCGAGATCACAGACATTACAGTATAACTCATTTTGCATTTATCGGCCTTGCATTTGAATATGCATCCTTAAAAAATATTATTTAGGATTGTAAATTACTGCTTTGTGGTTTTAGGTCATGTATTTTGATGACAGAATTCAATTCACAAACAGTTCCAATGAAGAATTCCATTGTATTGAACTGATGTTAGCTGTAGCCTCTGTATATTGAGTCCATAATGTTGGCCGTACAGCTAAATACATTGAAATTTCATACACCAAAATGTAATACTTTCATATAATAAAACCAACTTTAAACTATAACTGAACTTTCAATGAACCACTTATTAGTGTATAGATACTTTCCCACTTTTCCCTCCCTGTCTCTCCCACCCTTCCTGAATTATTCTCTGCTATCTTTACCCGGAATCAAGAATCAGCCTCCCACAATACAAAAATGACACATGAAAGGCTGAACAAAAACACACACACACACACACACACACACACACACACACACACACACACACACACACACACACACACACACACACACACACACACTCGCGAGGTCTCGTTCAGCGTTCCTGTTTGATTGGGTAACAGAGGTGGGGTTCACAGGAAGTGTATGGAAGTAGAGCATGCTCTAGGAAATTGCTTCCCAGCATTCTTGGCATTGTTATGAATTATTTAATCTCAGCATGGCTATAGCTTTGTATGTACAAGGTTATAAAACAACTAAAAATAGGACATAGCTATAGGTATTCAGATATTTTTCCCTAAAGTTAGATTGATTAATCTCAACTGATACTATTAAAATGTTTATTTTAATTGTTCTAAAGCAGCAGAAGTAGCATTCACTTTAAAAATAGTGGTCTTTCGGGACTTCCTGTTAACCTCTGCTAACACCCTTGCTTACTGAGTTTGGTGGTTTATTCTGAGCCTGGAAGTCTTTTCTACTGTACTCAGATGACATTGTGAATTGAATTCTAGGCCACACGTATAGTTGTGTTATAATCTTGTATACTCACTTTATCTTTCAGTTCCATTTGTAGGTAGGTCCAAGACATGTTACTCATATTTGGTTACAGCTTTGAACAAACTCTTAACCCCAAAGTATTAAACTTGTCCTGCACAATTTGTGCTGCAGGTATAAATGGCAATAAATTGTGTGGTTTGTGGAAGAGAAGTGTGCTATTATTGTTACAACTAAAATAAATCCCATAGATTGGATATCATAGAGACTAAAGTTGTTTGTCATATTTACCATTCCTTGCTGAAATTTAGCGGGTGAAATCCAGTCATTTAAATAGGAGTTTGCATTATCGCAAATTTTATGTAATGGCAAAACATTTCCCCACACGGATTTCTCGTTTAAGACCAACAGAATGCTGCTTGGTTTGAAAGTGACTTCTCTGTGAGCGGTGCTTCTTGCATTGTAGGATATAAGGCCCCAGAAACTCTGTTTATTGGTTGAACGTTAATGCAGTTTAAACCATGCCACAGATTGAGTCTTTAACTGCAGTCTCTCTTAACACGCAGCCTCGGGCTACAGAGAACTTCCTTTCTACATCATTTATCCATTCTATTCTGGAATGTTCTAATTGACTGTTAGAGTCTTCTCATTGAAGCTATTTGACTTAATGACTATTAGAGGCAGTTCTCACACAAGAACTTTTTGGGCTTTGTGTGTGGGCCTCAGTGATTCCTGGAACCAGGTGATCTCATTTTTACTAGAACCTGACTCAGCCATGGGAAAGAGCCCTCATGTGAAAGCTAATGAGGAACTCACTGCAAAAATTATTAGTCAGCACAATTAGTTGGGTGGGCACATTTCTTACCAGACCTAGAGCTTGTGGCGGCAGGTAGTGGGAATCACTGAGGATATGAATCTTTTTTTTTTTTTTTTTTTTTTTTTTTTATTATGCCTAAAGTTTTCAGTTCCTGTTATATTTTAAGTACTTCCAGATGTAATTGTCTGGTTATGTAATGTTGGGGCCATTTTTGAAACTATGTTGATGTCAGTTTCTTTCAGATTTCACATCATTTGGGTGCATTGTGTTGCTCTGTACCATCGTAAATTCATGACAATCTGAATTTATCTTTGTCTCCTTGTGTAAATTGTAGAGTAAATTTCAAGATATGATCATCAGCTATAAGTTACATGTCCTAAGGGCTGTGTGTAAGTGAAGGTAATTGCAGAGGTTATGCAGACTCCCCTGGGTCTGAAACATTGCTTTGATGTCCAGAAGTGTTTGATTATCCAACCACAGTAAACATAACTGAGCTCTGAGAGTTTTGGTTTGGGGCTTTGTTCTATCGTCTGGATGGCAGATCAGAAAGACAGAACGTTCTTCTGAATATACAACAAAACTGCTCTCCATCCTCATGTCTTCTGTGAACAGAAAAAGTTAGATTAAAAGGGTCTTGAGACCATGCGCTGATTGTCAACGCAATGCATTTGCCAAGTAAAATACATGCACAATTAAATTGAAATTTTTAATTATCAAGAAATTGTTGCCTGAGCATGTCAAGGCATGTGTTTCTGTGTTGGTTTGAAAACCAGATGGAAATAAAAATCATAAATACCGCACATTTAACATTCTTTACGATACCTTTTCTGAAAAGTTCCTTATTTGTAGTTTACTAGTAACTAGACATGAACATGTGGAGATTTCAGATTGCCCATTGACAAATCATACATGCTTGATACATGATTTTTCTTAAATAACCCTTTCAATTTTGCTGCATTATAATTTTAAACATTGGGCTGTGTGTTCTATAGGTCTATCGTCAGGACTGTGAGACGTTTGGCATGGTGGTGAAGATGCTGGTGGCCAAGGAACCCAGCTTAGAGAAGCACCTGCAGAACCCACTAAAAGAGAACCTGATTGAGATCCGTGAGCGATGTCTTGAGGACTTGCAACACTTCATTGCTGAACTTGATGAGGTGGTAAGACAGCCTGAACCTGCTGTCTAAGGTGGCCCCATTTTACTTGACCAGCAGTTTTGTTGTTTATCTCTGAACCTACACAAGAGTCCTTCATTGTTTTTAATGACTTGTGTAAAGGCCATTGTACATTGTGTACTGAGTGTCCACCTAAAAGAAATCTTCCCGGGGCAAGGAAAATCTCTTTATATTTTTCATTTATGCAGTCCCATTTATCTGTTGATACTAGTTGATGATAGGCTGTATAATCTCTTTGTAACCTTTCAACATTAAGGAGTAATAAAAAAGAAAATAGATTGCAAACGCAAGGAAATCAATGCCAGAAGAAGGTTTGCTCTGTTCCTTATTTAGTGCTGAAGCTAAAGAGGTTTATTAACCGATTGAGGAGATTTACTAGATAATGCTGGTTGTCCTGATCAAGTATGTATAAATTGAAAGGGTTCTATGTTGTTGCCAATGAAATCACGTAAATTCTTTCAGACCAGTTACAAAATTTGATGAATGAATTATGATAAATAATCTTTATGGGTTCAGTTAATTGCTGCTATCTGTAGTACAGTTAAGCTGTGCAGCTGACAATAATGCATTTTCCAATTTTTTTTTTTTTTTTAATCAAATTTTCCAGCCACTAGATTATGAAAGCCCCACACAAGTATTTGTGTAGTTTTTCCTTTGTATAGTATTAAAGAGTCTTGAACTTACTATAATGCATGTTTTCCTTTTGATTTAATAAAACACTTTTTTTGTGATTTCATGTTTGAAATTAAATAAAGTTGAAATGTTTAGTAATCACATATATTTAAATATTTTCTCAAGCAGTCAGTGAATAAATGAGAAAAATCAAGTTGCAAGGGAATGTATTAAATCTCTCTTGAATTATTTTATTGACATCTTAATGTTAAAAAGGGATAGTATGGTTACCAGTGGTGAAATGTACATAGTAGAGGGAAGATTACCCCAACACTGTTTAAGCGCATAAGCAAATTGTGGACAGAATTGTTTAAGGGTACAGTTATTACACCTGCAGAGTAACATATCGAGATCATTAAACATGAATAGTGCATATATACTTTGCATTTGCAAACCCCTGGTCAATAAAATGACCTCTGTTTTGTTCATTAATAATCTTAAAAGCTTTTTCTGAGGACAGGAATTGTAATTTAATCATTTAACATATTTGGATATAAAAATATCAGTACTCCAATCTTAATTTAACAAATATACATTGCTTGCACTATTAAATAATTATTGTTAGTCTACATGCTACTCAGTAATTTTGCTTTTGGGAATAATGTTTTTACTATACAATGTACAAGGAAATATTACATGTTGCTTTCATTGTTCATACAACAGCAACACAACTGACACTCTGCACTTGTAAAGACAACTCTCAAGAAAACATTTTGTTTTCCAGCTTCTTTAAGATCAGTCATGTTTATATTCCAGCTGCAACAAAGGCATGCTTTCAGTCTTAAGTCTAAGAAATTATGCAGTTTTTGCCCTTGTGACCTTTCTTTTTCAGTTTGGTCCGTGAGCCGTAAGGAGGTGTTAAAGCGGTCACGCGAGTCGGATAGTCCTCTGTATAATAATGAAAGCTTTGGGAACGGGGCTTCGGAATTGGCTGGCCAAGAAAGAATCCCTCCTCCTCAGACTCTGAAGATGAAGAAGAGCATGTCGAACACCAGTCATCTTCATCATCATCATCATCATCGCAAAAGTCTTGGAAGTAGTCCTTTCGGACCATGCCCTGCTGAACAAAGTCTGATGTGGTTTGATGATAAGGGTGCTGACTATGTGCTGAGTGATTTAGAAGAATACCGTTCCTGGGCTCTGGTATGCTTGAGCCAATTACCTGAGGCACAACATGCAATTTACCCCGATTTTTGGAAGGCAGGTGCAAGGCATTTTCTGAACGTGTTTTCCGTCCCTGTCTGCGTTTGTGGTGATGTCTGTTAGCAGGACGTCTCTGTGTTTCCTCCTCCATGTGATAGGTCCGTCTGCGAGTCCTTTCACTCATTGGTGGTTGCCTCAAGCCTAGCCCACCATAATATCCTTTATCCATAACATCATCGGAGAACTTCACTTGCTGAGGTCTGGATTGGGTCTGAGATTGAGACTTGGTCCTTCTCAGCACTGGAAGATGCAGTGGAGAGGGTAGTTCCTCTCCAAAATAAGGTGGAATTCTGTCCTCTTCTTCCTCGCCTTCTCTCTCTCCTTGCTCCAGTGTATCCTCACGGTCCAGCTCAGAGTTCAAACTCCTTAATGAATTAGCACTTCTGTGGAGCATTGAGGAGTTAAGTGTGCCCATGTTACTAATGTTATCACACTCTTCTGTCTCCCTCTCCTGCTCTTTCATGCTTTGGAGGGAGTAGATGGTCTGTCTGTCTTTGCTCTCTCCATCCACTGAAGCTCCTGAGAAATTAAAGACATGTTATGAGTAATTAAGATTAATTTAAGAAGGAAAAAGAAATACATGGCTCTGATGCATGGCCTACCTGTAATATTTGAGAGAGCAAGAGAATCCATAGAATCTCCAATGTTGTGTTCTGCCTTCCGGAGTTCACTTGTAATGCACTCCAATGAGTCTTCATACCATTGCCTAGGCTCAGACCAGAATCCAGACACTGCTCCCTGATCCATCTCCAGCTCTTGAATCTTTCTAGCACTGGCTGGGCCAGGGTGACTACCATAGGCAGAGTCTCCAAGTCCATCCTGAGACTGGGCCCAATACATATCTGTGTGGTGCTTCTTACTTGACAAATTGTGGCTGCTGATCTTCATCTCTGGTTTGGTCCTGATGGCCTCAGAGTCTTTCATCATCCATGGCTCAGCTGGCCTGGTGTCCTCCATGTGGATGAGACCACGGTCTCCAAATTTCAGGAGCAGCTGAGTCATATAGTCCTCATGCTCAGCCCAATCTTCCACACAGTCCTCGGGGGCTTCCTGCTCATCCCGGTCTCTCCAGTAGTTGTCCTCTGCAAAGCTGATTCTCTCCAACTGATTACACATGGTCTCGGTGTTGTCACCACAGAAACTAGAGGTCCTGCAATCTGTTGCCGAATAGAGTTTTGTCTGCTGGCACTGCTCTATAGGGCGACTACTCTTGCCCATTCGTATGCTACGCCTAGACTCCCGTGATCTAGCAGACTGAAAGGCTGAATCTGAAGAGTCAGAAGCATGGACGTCCTCACCTAGGCTACAATCCTTAGAGCAGTAAATTCGGCCTTCTTTTGGAAGGAAGGGACAGCCCAGCAGGGAGGTTTTGCATTGGGCACAACAGAAGCATTTGTCAGTAGCATGCCAGTGTACTCCCTCATATGTCATTTGAGCATGGTCGACGCCTGAATAAAGGTAAATCAACAAGTGAGAAATGCTGTACTTTTTCAACCAGATATACATAAAACGGTGTCCAATCCTGCTCCTGGAGCAAATCTCTGCAGGAAGGTGGCCCTCCAACTCTAATTAAACCAACCTAAACCAGCTAATCAAGGAATTGATAATTTCTCGCAGGTATATTGGACTCGATTGGATCTGAACTCTGCAAGAAGTGGGCCGCCAGGAGCAGGAATAGACATCCCTGCCACACAAGTTCAGTTGTTACAGAGGTAACTCACCAATATTCTCCCCACAGGCCTCGCAGTACTCTGCATACAGTGACTCAAAGCATCCACAGCAGAAAGGTCGGCCATCCTTCATGATGTACCTCTGTCCTCCCAAAATAGTCTCGCACTCAAAGCAAGAGAAATGTTTCATGTGCCAGTGACGACCCTCAGCTTCAGTACACTCGTCAGCAAAGATTATCTGTGAAAAGAGTCGAAATTAGAAGTTCTTCTTGGCTATTTCTTTCTTTGTGCATTGGCTCTTCAGAAAAGGATATATATCCTCACCTCATCACAAGCTGAACACCGTGGCTTCAAAAGCTCTGCATGATGTCTACCGCAGTAGATTTTGCCATTGTGGTAGAAATAGATGAGGTCTACCAGAAGTTCATGACAGGTGGAGCAAGTAAAGCATGCTGGGTGCCAGCACGGGCTGGGGCCTGCTCGTGAAGCAAACACTGCCATCTCTCCACCCTTGATGTTCTCTTTGCACTGAAATTCAAAGTAAGATTTTATGAGAATCAAAGGCTGGCATATGGCTGCTTTGGTCATACAAAGACATCTTGCATTGTATTGGATTTTACTCTGCATTTTTCTTTGGAACAAAGACATTAAGTTTTAATTAAAATGGACCCCCATCTCTGTTGACATGGTCTTCTAAAGACCAGCTGAGCATGGCCAAATGCATGATCATGAGTCTTTTTAGAAGTACTTTTGCCAAAGTATTCATTTCACAGCTGCTTCCCATTATTACTACATGGCCGTTGGCCTTGGAAACCGGGGTGTTGAGTGTCCCGCAAATTTTTTCGGCAACGGAAACCAGAGACCTGAGATTAGCACTGCTCTGCAGTGTTGTGTGTGGCAATTTGTGGTGAAGGAATACATCTGTTTTTCGGAGGTATTATGATGCTAGACTTTTTTGGTTTGTGTTTATAGTCTTCTCAACAGGAAACAACCCTCTGCACTGGCTCTCATGTGCTAACTCCAGCCCCTGAAGGAGATGGTCTTCAGCCAAAGATTGTGTGTTGTAATACTTAATCTTTTCCATGAATTTTCTCTGTGCTTTGGTTGTCTTTAGGCCATAATTGGACCATTTGCATGTTTCCAAGTTGTCTGATTTGCCATGACTAGTCAACATTGCTTTCCAAGGGAATGTAGCATGAAGCAGAAACTTAATTTTCATGACTGTAAGTAAATTTGATATGGCCAGAAATAATGGTCACAGAAATGACTATAGATCTTCCAAGTGTAGCATTTTCTCAAATATGTATACATTGAAGACGTTCACATAATGACCTTTAGGAGTTTGAATGTGGCCTCTATTGTTTTGACTAGTATTTTTACAGATGGTGGGAAAAAGAGCATTTATACATACATGCTCACAAATGTGCTGCAGGGCTCTGGGAAGCAGTTTTGGGGTTCCCCTCCCGAGTGCCTCTTTCTTCCTCTGAATGCTAAACATGTGGAGTTCTCGTCTCTCCTCATCACTGAGGGACTGGCAGTATCGGATCTGTGTTAAAGCAAAGGTAAAAAAATGTTTATTTGCCTAAATGAAGAACAGATGAATAGCTGCAGCAAGTTTTATCAGAGGCTTGATGCCAAAGTTGTGAGTTTCTTTTTCCCACTTTTTTGGGGCTAAGTTGAAAAGCACACAAATCGACCTCAGAGTTTACAACAGACTTGTAGAACTCATACAAAATGACAAAAGACAAATAATTTGCTCTGTTTGGCCCTGCAGGGGGGTAAACAATGATGCCACACGTGAAGAGCCTTTTAGATCTGTAACCCACAGTCATGCTAGGAATTTGCTAAAGTACACAGTTCTAGGTCTTACAGCAAGCACCATAAAAATCACAGAGGAACATTTTATTGCTGCTAGTGGAAAGGAGAAAGATTTCCCTCTGTGATACCACTAAAACATCTTATACTAACTCAAGAAGTATTTGTATGAACTTTATGATCTTGCAGATAAAAGTCCTCTAGTAAAACTGTTGTGTATTCTATCAGCTTAAATGTCATCTCTATCACTTTCATTGTTCACTTTTTTTCCCTTATACCTCATTGTCATGTGGTGGCAGCTGATAGAGAAGTTGTCTGATCCTGTGTTTTTCTCCAGGACTGTTGACATATGGCACCTTCTCCTCTGGCAGGCATGAAAAGTAGATCTGAACCTGATGGGCAAAGAAGGCAAACAGAGAGTGAGAGGATTAGGGTTTGCTTTCAACAGCTGAAAGCTGAAATGAGACACCAGCCTCAATTGGTGCTACATCATTCAACCTGTCATACAGGCTTCTCCCGATTGTCTCCCCCAACAAGAGGGAAGTGGGTATATCATTGACTGGGACAAAGCGTTTAAACAGCGGTGTCTGTCAGTGGCGACCCTGAGGGCTATTTATGGGGCTGTATGCCATTAAAGACACAAAGATAGATGTCTGCTGGAATGTTCCTTGTGTTTAAGTGTTACTATCTAGATGAAGGCAGATTGTTATTTCTGTAACAGTGGGGTTGGGTGTATATGTGGATATGAGTGGGATTTGATATGGAGAGCTGTCATACAAATTGCCCTAAATTCTCTATAAACCTCAAGAATGTCTTTGCCTTCAAGTTAGTTTTTTTTTTTTTTTTAGCTCATTGCAGTGCCTTTCACAGAACTGGGAGAAGAGCTTTCATGAGGATGTCAGGCCTCCCACTTCACGTTTTGAAAAATGAGAAGGTGGGTGTTGGAAAAACACATTCAACTTCACTCCAGACCTTCTTTCACTCTAGTCCTACCTCCACCCTCGTTGGGTCTGCATGTGTTTGTGTATTGCCTTGTGTCAGGAAAGTGCCAGCTAGCCCCTAGACACAGGCTCAGTTCTGTTTGCTTACTTCATACAGCAGGGCAAGAAAGTATGTTATCTAAATGGCTTTTGTTGGGACTAGTGCTTGAACCACACAAGTATAGTTCAGGTAGTTTAAGCCAACACACTGAGGAGCACCACATTTAACAGTGGTAATATTTTTGGAATGGTAACACTTTACAATAAGGTTCTATATGGTAACCTGATCTAATTCAATAGCTAACTTAAAATAACAATGACTAAAATGTAATTTGGTATATTTCTGAAAATAATACTATTCATTTTAATGCCAGACCATGGCTGTAGTTTAAGCATTTTGCCATAAATGACTTCACTTTGCCATTAAGAGACTCCTCTCTTTGGGGAAATTAAATGCCTGCAACAGTTTGTGCACCGCAGGGAGGATTCAAAGCAATTACCACTAATTCTTGTTCCTCAATATGGTATTTCTTTTCTAAGAAAAATCCTTGACTTCTCAACATGAAAATATTTTTTCTCCCTAAATTTTCTAGTACTCACTTCAGGTCTCTATTTTTTTTAAACTAGTAGTTCTGCCCTTTACAAATTTTCAGCTACTTTCAGCTGGCTTTGTGCTGCCCATCAACACACTGTCAGTCAGTTATAGGTCACAAGTGTGCTCAATATCAAGGTTGAGAGGGTCCAGTCTCCACTTCGAAAGCTTGCCAGACTTTGCACATGTCAAAGAATAGATTCATTAAGAGCTGTTGGCCCCCTGCAAGGTCATGTGTAGCTTTGTTCTAGGGTAGATGAAACACTGAGGATACATGCACTGCCTAAAATTCACGTTCAGAAGCTCAGATCCTCTTGAAAATCTCATACCCACGTGTAAAGGCAGCCATCACACTGCAATAGCTTGACTGGCTGGTTTTACATCAAAAACCTAAACTGGCTTAGAATCTAATTTTAAGTAAGACACTTTCTGTGGAGTCAGGGAAAGACCATTTCTTTCTGAATTTTTGGATGTCTGCAGACAATTAGAATTATCAATAACATGAGATATGCTTTTTTACTTGTGGTCCTGGCTGCCTGCCCTCAACTTTGATGAGAAAACTATGCAAATAAAAATATATGAGGCTCAAGGTTTACCTGCTCAGGTCGTAGTCCAGGAGGAACCCATGTGTACTCCTCCAGAGCACATCCAGAGTCGTCATCAGAGGTTGAACTCCTCTGAAACCCAAGTGCCACCTTTGCTCCCCTTGAGTTCATGTCCGCTGCCCGAGTAATGGGCCAGATCCCTGATGCAGTTTCAAGACTCATCAGATGGGGGCACTGTTCAGATAATAAAAAGAGGTTTTAGTTTTTAAAGATTAAATTGGGTTATACCCAAAGTTTACAGCTGCATCTGTTTTATGAAATATGCATTATGCTTTGTGCAAGAATGTTCTCAAAACATCCGAAAATGGAGATGGTGAATGACTTCCAGTGCTGATACTGTTGTGGGGTTTTCTTTATCTATCTGGGACTTGAGAATTTCCAGATATATAAAACGATGGGGAGGTTGAGGACTGCTTTGAAATGTCAGCAGAGTATTGCCTTTCAGGCCAAGCCTTAAGCTTGCAGATAAGATGTCAATGTGTACACGAAGCAGGATTAAACACTCGTGGCTCTTTCTCCAGGCCTTCTTTATCTTGATGCTTAAGCACTTCAGAGTACTTTCTGTCAGATAAAATGCCTTTGGTCCCTAGGTGTTGAAAAGAACACTCCTAATTCAAATGTTTTGAATTGCAAATGAGTCCGATATAGTGTGTGAACGCCCTTGTTTGGGATGAGGTTGGAGCTTGATGATCCCTCTTTTAGTTTGCCCCGAGTCACAGGGAAAGTCCTGTGCACTCTTAGCCCATTATGTGATAGATTACAGATTGAGTGTTTTATCTTAGGTCTTCATTGCCAAGAATAAGTTTAGAATGTTTCTGGTCTTGTGCGTGTTGTAAGATACTTGCTATTCTGAGTATTTATACGCTTCAAAGCAAAGATAATAGATTTGCAGTACAAAGATGCATTGATGGGGTGCCTTACAGATAACACTTTTCCCTGTTCTCTTAATGGAAAATGTAATTTGGATTGCCTCAATCACAATCCAGTTCACCTTCTATGACCCCAGTCAAATGAAAATGCAAATTAATTTCTCACATCAGTGCCTAGTAACCTCTCAACTCAGTTACCACACCTGAATGAGAATGAACGGTCAGATACGGCCATACAGCACCAGATCCTTTGAACTAAGCAATGAGAAAAAGAGTAGACTAGGATTTTATGATTATATATTTGTGTTTGTGTATGTGAAATTAATTTACACCAAACCTTTGGTACTTTCTCTGCCAGCTTTCTTTAAAATTTTCTTGCAGAGAAGGAAATGCCTGCTGTGGCTTCCAGGGCCAACATACACAAGCACTCACGTTACACCTTGTCACTCTCTGGCACCGACACAATATGTGGCTTTGTGGCAAAAACAAAAACAGAACCGTTCTACCCTGCCCTGTTTTCAAAGGAACATATGTAGGAGGAAAGGACATTTGAAGAGAGGTCATTTTTAAAAAGTCACAAGAGTAGAGAAATATAAACACATTCCAGATGTACGCCACTGATCTGACTGGCACCTCAAACAGGGGAGTAAGCGCTCAGCGCTGACCGGGAGTTACCGTGTCTCATATGAAACACTTTTGAAATAAACAGACTGGTGTGTGGATTAACTGAGGTTTGGATTACAACCATTCCACCTGAGGCTAAGGTTCAACAAACCTGGGCTTCACAGTGCCTCTGTTGTCAGGTCTGTGATATAACATTTTCTGTAATGCAAACATCAAGTAAACTACCGGTAAGTGAGTTTGACATGAATTTACAGTGGCATGAAAAAGTATGTGAACCCCTTGCAGAATCTGTGAAAATGAGAATTATTTTAATAAAATAAGAGGGATAATAAAAAATGCATGTTATTTTTTGTTTAGTACTGTCCTGAGTAAGATATTTTACATAAAAGATGTCTGCATTTAGTTCACAAGACAAAACAATAGCTGAATTTATTAAAATAACCCCATTCATAAGTATGTGAACCACTCATTCTCAATACTGTGTGTGGTTACCTGATGATCTACGACTGTTTTTTTTGTTTTGTGATGGTTGTTCATGAGTCTCAATGCAAACATCTTTTATGTAAAATATCTTACTCAGGACAGTACTAAACAAAAAATAACATGCATTTTTTTTTTTTTTTTTTTTTTTTAACAGATTCTGCAAGGGGTTCACATACTTTTTCATGCCACTGTATGCATGCAGTGTAGGGACCAAAGATAGAACTGAATGAAACCTGTAGCTCTTCACTGATGTGATGATATTCATCATATGACCAGGGCCATAACCACCAAAGATGTACAATTACATTTCTTTTAAAAGTTCAATTGCAGTTGGACTAAAGCAATAATATGTCTTTCTAAGATGTTATATAAATGACTTTGGTCTGACTGAAATTTTATACCCCCATCCTCCCTCCCTCAAGTAACCCTTTGTTTTGTGTATTTTTGACCACTGAGATGAAGCTAAAAACCTCTTTAGCTCAATTATACCTGCATGTAATTATACTGAATGGCACACATCCCAGAATATTTAGATTTATGCATGATCTATTAGTTTTTTGACCAATTTTTAAACTTTTACTTATGGACCCTCCAAATCATTTAATATTTTGTTAAATCCTTTCCCTTAAATTCAGCTCATTTCAAAGAAAACTGAAATTGATCATCTGCAGTATTAAAAAGGGGTCCTAGTTACTGCATGTTGATAATGGGAAAAAAATCATCCCAAATATACCTGAATCTACAGTTCCGGCTAACTTCCGATGAATTATTGGATCTCAGAGCTGTCCACCAAAATAAATTTTAACATCAGGTGTAAATGAGGCCTGATAAATTCCAGGTGCACTTGACATCCTCTCTCACATCCCCCTTTTTTTTTTTTTTACCAATTTTTGATCTCAGCTCCCTGTTGCCAAAACTGCTTATGATCATAACACGTTATTTTAACTGCTGCTTTCTGTCTGTCATCAAACACTTATCACCTAATCAGTCCGATTGTGTGACTGTACTCACTGCAAAGTCTAGAGTTTCATATTTACAGTGTGAGACTAGTTTAAACTTGATTGCATTTCGAGAAGCATCTTACCTGTGTGTAATGCATCCTGCAGCACTCAGGAAAAGCCTCCAATTAGTGCAAGTTGGAGAGGAAAGCAAGCATGTCCACAATGAAATTGTGTAAATTCAGTCAAAATTCCCCTGAATGTTTGTAGCTTGGATAGTCAGTAAGAATTCAGTTGCCCTGTGTTTCTGAAAACGTTTAAATGAATGTATCGATGTGTGTGCCAAGTAGCATGTCTCCTTGTAGTCAGAGCCAACCCCTGGCCAGCCCCCTTCACATTTAAGCCCTCCCCCTATACTTCAAACTGAAATCCTCCCCCACCCCAAAACAACATTCATCCTCATTCCTGCTGTAAGAGAGCTATCCACATCCCATAACAAACTCTCTTCAATCCACAGAGCCATTTGTTTTGTCCCTAAACATTCAAAGTCAAGTACATCCTGGAGGAGTTCATTCAGCATTGAATGTTACATAAGTTGCATCAAGGGCTTGTTGTTTTCCACCAATGGCCAAGAGTTCCTGTTATTTTAGCTACATTTGGCGTGTCAAGGAAGAACGGATTGTGCTCAGGAAATATGTTAACCTTAGAGGTTCCAATCAGATATTGGAATGGCATAATGAATCATTTAACATTACCTCTCAGTACATGCATTTCAAGTAAGCATTTGTTACAATAATTTATACTTGTGCATTTGTGTCCAAAATTGAGGCGTTCACCCTCACGTCATTCCAAATCTGAATGACTATCTTTCTTCTGCAGAACACAAAATGTTTTTGTCCTGACATTGAATGTTGTTGGGTTCAACTCAACATTGGCCACCAATGACTTTAATTATACGGACAAAAAACATTCTTCAAATGATCTTCTTTTGTGTTCTGCAGAAGAAAGTAAGTCATACAGGTTTGGAATGACATTAGGGTGAGTAAATGATCAAAGAATAAAGCATTAAAGGGATAGTTCACCCAAAAATGAAAATTTGATGTTTATCAGCTTACCCCCAGTGCATCCAAGATGTAGGTGACATTTTTTCTTCAACTGCAACCGCTGCCCTCTGTCATTCAAATCATTGCAGTAGATGGGAACTTCATCTATAACAGTATATAAAACTTGCTTAGACAAATCCAAATGAAACCCTGCGGCTCGTGACGACACATTAATGTCCTAAGACACGAAACGATCGGTTTGTGAGAGAAACCTTAACAATATTTATATAATTTTTTACCTCTAATACACCACTATGTCCAACTCCGTTCAGCTTCCTGCTAGTGAGGTCAAAAACGCTTTCTGAAGACGGAAGTGATGTCTCGCCCATATACTTCAATGAGCGCGACACATCACTTCCGTTGTCAGAGCGCGATCTGACCTCACTCACCGGAAGCTGAACGGAGTTGGACATAGTGGTGTATTAGAGGTAAAAAATTATATAAATACTGTTCGGTTTCTCACACAAACCAATTGTTTCGTGTCTTAGGACATTAATGTGTCGTCACGAGCCGCAGGGTTTAATTTGGATTTGTCTAAGCAAGGTTTATTCACTCTTATAGATGAAGTTCCCATCTACTGCAATGATTTGAATGACAGAGGGCAGCGGTTGCAGTTAAAAATCATCATTTGTGATCGACTGAAGAAAAAATGTCACCTACATCTTGGATGCACTGGGGGTAAGCAGATAAATATCAAATTTTCATTTTTGGGTGAACTATCCCTTTAAGCCTCAAGAAGCCATGGTTTACAGTGAATTTATAACCGCTAAGGGTCGTTGTTATGCACGACGTGGAGCAGAGTAAAATTTCAACTTTAGGGTGACCGATTCTGGTTCCTTAACAGTTCTTTTAATTAAACGGTTTCTTTAAATGCTACTGGAAAAACCCATAATGTGTATATTTAACTACATGTTTACATTTAGTTGTTAGTGTAGTTGTTTGTGTTTGATTCACCCAAAAGAACTGTAGGGAATCCGACTACACTGGTAGTCTTATCAGACAACAATGGTAATGCGGGATGGTTCCCAACCCTACTTGTGAGTCACTTCTCACAAGTTCTAAGGCATTTCCATAAGCTCAATATCCCCCTCCTCTTCATTCCTTCAGACTGAGCTCAGTGTGTTGACAGTGACGATGGCCCCAATAGCCATCTCTCACCTCCACACTTCAGCTGAATACAATGACCTTATTGTGTTGATTTCTTTCCAATTCTGGAATCTCACAAAGGAAAAACCACTGAGAAGTCATCTTCTCTCAAGAAACTTTAAGAATAATGGTCAACAAGTATAATCAATACTAACATTTATTCATTCTAAGGATTGCAGCGTAAGCGTCTTGTGATAAATGTG
The DNA here is from genome assembly GCF_024489055.1 of Chanodichthys erythropterus. NCBI lineage: Eukaryota > Metazoa > Chordata > Actinopteri > Cypriniformes > Xenocyprididae > Chanodichthys > Chanodichthys erythropterus. Next base: position 12,187,454 of record NC_090228.1, read on the forward strand.
CTGTTTTTGTTGTTATACTCACAAAAACACAAAAGCTGGACCCTCTTCACATGCATCTCTGTTTGGTCATAGATACTTTATCACGATCCAGTTGAAATGCCACATTAAGCCAGTGTGAAATTGTTAGACTGAACAATTGCCAAATCATCCCAGTTCAATTTCAAGTCACCGTGAAGAACTTGAGTTTGAGCGTCTTCCAGATCTGAGAGGTCATTTTAGACTACAAGATAAGAGAACAAGCAAACCAAGATGGATTCCTCTTTGGATTTTGGCAGAAAATGAAGAACCACTTAACTATCAAGATAACCTTTGTTAGAAACCCTTTTCCCTGCTTAAGATGTTTATCATAAACACCATCGAAATGGCAGAAAATGCCATAGTGATTCTCCTTAGTAAGAGCGAAATAAGACACCGGATGAAGAACTTGGTAATAAGAACCTTATGTTTCTAGAGAAATTACACATTATCTGTGTGTCCTTATCTGTTCTCCTATAGACAGGACAAGTTAGTCCTGTCTATATCCAGACAAACTTGCGAAAGTTTGTCCGGATATAGACACAACGAAACTGCAATTAGCAGACACTGTTCCCATCATTTCCTGGAGCAGATACTTCAATGTGTTTGTAGTGTATGTGAATGGTGGAAGAGCACAACCCTTCCTGCTTCCTTAGAAAACTTAAGTTGCAGTCTATTACCCAAATCCCTGCACAGTTACCTCTGTGCTATCTTAAAGGAAAGGGAAGCTACTTGCGAAACACCTAAGGTTCACATCCTCCTCTTCCCATTGTAAAATGGGCCGACCTTCCCCTGGCAAGCCATTATAAGCGATAACGCATATTTCACCTCATTGCCACACCAATTGACAAGTGTTTAAGAATGGATGCTGCCTTGCTGTATTCACATGTCAGTGCTACCTAACTAATGACGCTTTTTCTTGTGACCCCTGACCCCCGCACACACCCTGCTCCCTCTGGTCATCTCTCCAAGTCTTTAGATTTGCTCTTTCCTTCCCGTGTTAATGACAAGGCATCAAACTAATGGAACATGGCACAATTGCTCACACGCAGCTGCTCCAATTACAGCAAAACCAACATTTGTATGCAAATAATGTCATGTTTGTGTAAAAAAAATAAAAAAAAAGTGTTGAATGCTAAGATAAGGTTTTGGGATTAAAAAATGATCTCTTTTCTCTGCATTCAGGCTTTGATAGTTAATTTTTTTTATCACTGCCTCTGTAGGATGGTGATTGCACTATTGATTTGATAACGACTGAATCAGTGATTGTCTCACGCCGTACGTGTTTTAATTCACACTGTCAGGACAACACATCAGAGTGTCTCTGATGTAGCGCAGTTTACACCTCACAACTTCAGTCGGTCTCTTGAATGCCACTTCTTTAGATCAGTCATTTTGATTTGAGTAACACTGAGGATTACGGAGGAGGAAGCAGTGATGCATCGAATGTTCTTTCAGGGCATAACTGCGAAGTGACACAGACGCGCTCTGACATATTTTTCCTGTCTGAGCATTTTTGTCATGTAATTGCATTACGAACAAAAATGTAGTCAGCCGTGTAAAATGATGACTTTAAGATGATCAAGCAGTGGCTTCTGCTAAATGGTTTATTTAGCAATGGGATGAACACCTACTAACATCTGTTTTTAAACAAATCATTTAGGGAGAACGTCACATGATGTCATTAATATTCACTACACAAGCCGCTCCTAGCATGGTTTGTGCGCTGACAGAAAGTCAAAGCAACAATTAAGTTCAACTTTAACTTTACTCAAAAATATGCATTTTTATATTCCTCGTTGTTTCAGCAGTGTTTTAGAGGTAATTATTTTAGCTTGTATACACTTTTGGTAGCACTTTACTTAAAGCCCTTATGTATAATGCATTATAAAGGTATTAATAATGTATGCATTATATATCTTTTCATAAATAATTGTAACAAGTTAAAATTCCTTATGATATTTGCAGTTCTTTATTTATTTATATATATATATATATATATATATTTATATATATATATATATATATATATATATATTTTCGTGTTTTAATGCATTATACTTTCTAAAGGTGTGTTCAATGATTACATAAGTATTATAGTTACAAAACTTATTCATGAAACCATACAGTGCATTACAAGGCATAATCATACTTTTAAAATGCATTATACATAAATGCTTTGTTACCAATCTTTTTTTTTTTTTTTTTCAAGATTTTCCAAAAGAATTCCAATATTGAAATAAATAAAACTATTTTTAGTAAGAAAATGTGGAAAGTTTTTATTCTTTCAATTGGTATGAGTTTAACTGTTGCAACTAGGTATTTAAAACCACTTTCAGGCAATTTCTGCTCTCCGTTGAAATTCGATGGGTATAAATTTATTTCCTTGACAAATTTGTGCCATTTAGGTGGTCTAAAACATTACAAAAACATGACAGTAAGGTAAATAAAAATCATTTCCTTAGAATTTACAAAAGAATCAGCAAAAATGATCTCAGATAATCAGTAAAACTTAATCCTAAGCATCTCCATTTCAAATGCACAAGTTTATTGATGTCTCCAATGGCTGTCCTCACCATTTTCCATACAGTGCAGATCAGCAAGCATTTACTTTCCCTCCAGTCACAAAGTCCTAATTCACACCCATTATCAGCCCATTCACATTTAGCACACTGAACTCACTCCTGAGGTCCGAATTTGAATTGACTTGATTCACACCTGGAAACTGCTTTACAGACATTGAAGTCTGATTAAAGTCTCACCCATTGCTGCCAGTCAAAGCACATCCATCAGCAATGCTTTTGCAAGTACTTTTCTCACTGCTCTGTTAATATTCTGTGTCATGGAAGAGTAAAAAGGCACAAGATGGTGTGAGACATAGGGCCATAAAAGAAAACGGCAAACTTATGTGTGCCAAATCTTTATAGCCTGGCAATGAATGTTTGCAAAACACCTTCACAGGGCTGTAAAGCCTAATAAAAAGGCGGTAGTCGTGTTCCTGAATAGTTTGCAAGTGGAAAGAAGCTCAGATTAGCCGGCATCACAGACATGCTGTAATGTGTAGAGACACGTTGTGTGATAAAGAGCTTTTTTAAAAGGATTTTACACAAGCCAATTTAAAACCTTTGGACATCAGCCATCATTTCGAACAATTAACAAGTATAAAAAGGTCTTGGAATAAAAAAACATCGTCTTCCTATACTAATCCCATGGGGATTTATAACGTATTGTTACATAAGCCATTATTGATAGTTATCATGCCGTAGTACAGTAAAAACAACATTATTCAAGACGATTGCCACACAAATTATATGTATCGCACTAGACTGGAAAGAGCGAGTCCTGCGGGCTAAAAAGAGTCCTCTTGTGGATGAATGATTATCTCTATTCAGTTTGGAAACCTGACCTGAACCTGTGTTGACTGTAAAATACTGTAATCAAGACTTTAAAATACTGTAATTGCATTTAGGTGTGACTGCATTATAATAGTATACAGTATAATGTAGAGAAGATTATAGTAATGATGATATATGAAGAGCGTGTCTGGCTTCTCATCTGCAGGGATCCAGCTGCGTGTGTGCATGCATTTAGTTCATAATGGGCCCTGTTTTATTACTGGCCTCTGTGCCCTTTCCTGCCTGCCTAATTTGATATTGTTAACTGATACATTCCACTTTAAAAAAAGGAGAGGTCACGCTAACCTCTCCAGACACAGGTGGGCTTACCTGCAGAAGATGTACACTCTTACAAAGTTCAAAAAAGGCATGTACAATTTAACCCCAAAATACAGTTTTTGCAGAAATCTAATTTTTAATTAAGCCTATTTTTAGGATTACAAAGATAGTTTGCCTTGTGACATCAGTCTAGATTAGTAAAGTTCACACAGAGAGATTGAGGGGAATGTAATCGAGAAATGACATGTGAAATATAAATCAGAACCAAAAATGACTGCATAGACAAGGTGTACATGCAGTGCCCACCAGGGATTGTGTCTGACAGTCAGCATTGTTAATGTGTAAATGTATAGTATGTTGTCCATATGTGCATTCATTACTAGTAATGAGAAGACATTTTAAAGTCCTGTAACCACAAAACATATAATTGGGGTGGTCTGAAAAATGTCTAAAGGGCCTCATGTAGAGAGCTGAAGACCACCCAGCCCAACAACAACCCTCCTCAAACTCGACTGGGCTTCCACTGAGCGCAACGGCCCCTTACCTCTACATCTCCTAATTACAATCATTTGCCTCATACCAAAACGAACACAGAACATCTGCTCCTAATGCTGCTGACTGTGATTATTAAGGAGATTTTTACTCCCAGGTCGACACACAGAGGAAGCGCAACAGACGGGAATCGCAAGGAGAGGTACAAGTCCGTGCGATTTGTTTTTATTAGCGAAGATACACTGCAACATGTTGAAGCAATGAGCCTGATATGTTTTGCTAGTTCATTAGCCTGTTTTTCCTGGCTCAGGATCCTGGCATGCAGTTTAACCAGGTGCTGATGAAGAGATCATTGACTTAATGTGGTTGACGAACCTCACCGTCTTATGTCAGTGTACACTCATGTGGCTGTAACAAAAACAGCTAAGCGCATCTAGCTAACGTTTGGTGATATGTAGGCTTTGCCACCTAAGTAAACAAGTTTTGTTAATGAGTTTTAATGATCACTTGAGTCACTCAATCTTTTGACTAGTCATCTATAATACACAAAGCTTTCACAAATCGTAACGCTCAGCTGTAGTCTTGTTTTAGAGAAATAACAACAACCATATTTTTCATAGAATGGTCCGACTTCACAATTAAAGAGTAAAGGTATGGGGGTTGTGCATTAGTTTGACACCTGAAAAAAAGCTGTTTAGAAGTGCAGTTTATGATACAATTGCTATCAGATTTTATATTATTATTTTTAAACAAATGCATAGTTTCTGCCATATACTTTGTGTAGCGTTTCATTGTAGTTTACAATGTGGCCATTTGCACCTAGAATGGCTTAAAGCTGGCATTAAATTAAAATCTAGTTCTTAAATGCATGTTAATGATCGGAATTCTGAACAATTCTTCCATGTGTGTTTGACATTTCACCGACATTTTGATTAAAAGTTCCTAAAAATTATGTTGAAAAATGTAGAGTTCTCTCTGGTGACCTATGCCGGACTTCTCCAATCATTTTGTCTGCTTAAATCCTGCCTTTTTTAATTTAATGCAAAATCACAATTAGATCCACCTCCATGTAATCCGTCTCCATCTAATTTTGCAGCGATGCCATAAAAGAACCATTTTTGGTTCTCCAAAGAACCTTTCAGTGAACAGTTCTAAAAAGAATCATTTTTTCTTAGTGTGAATAACATTTTGAAACCTTTTTCCACCTATAAAGAGCCTTTTGTGGAATGGAAAGCTTCCATGAATGTTAAAGGTTCTTCATGGAATCATAGATGCCAATAATAAACCTTTATTTTAAGAGTGTACGGAAGAAGAGATCTAACACTGGTCCTAAAATCCTAAATGAAACCATGAGTATCCATTATGTTCATCTGCTGAAGTTAGCAAGCCTATTTTTGGCACATTTGGTCAAGTGTTAGTAAGCGATATGGGGATGTAGCGGAGGCCACCTACACACCGCTTCGAGAGTGCCAAACACAGACCTCAGTCATTCTGATGATAAATTGTGCAACTGTGAATGTTATCTTGCATCATCCCCATTTGGAAGGTAATTACTCCTCTCTCAGCAGGGAAATGCAAGCCAGAAAACCAAAGGGGGGAGAATGCAACAGTAATGACACTAGACCCCCAGGGCAGGTTGATTGTTTGGTCTTAAAACACACATACGCTGTTATACAATCCAATCTGTTTCACATAATTCATAAGCTGGTAACATGACAAGCCTGGTGCTAATCGCCAACCCTACTTTTTGACAAACAAGACTGTACTTTACTTTCACTGCAAGGCTATTTATACCTGTTAGAATAGTGCTGCTTTGGGGTGGCGTTGATATGTAATTCAACACCATGGGATGATATAGTAATCCTCACATAATGCCTGTCTGTGTCAGGGGCCCCTCTGACAAAATAATGCTATTCTGTTCCTTAAACCTGGGCTGAGGCTTTACTTCCGCCGTAGCCTAATCTTTTTGTGGGCATGTGGTTACTGTAAAGCGATACCCTACATCTTTGGTGCAGCAAAGACACTGATATCATAATTTGTTCTACTTTGCTCTGTATATTGTCATCTTATTTATGATATATTTTGAGATCTGTTTAAATGAATCTGCAGATACTCAAGAGAGAGAAAAAGAGACATTTCAGCTCATTAGGCATGGAAGAAATGGGTCATGGGAGTGCAATGTATAATGATCTCCATCATGTCTCTCTGAGGAGCAACAAGTGTTATTGAAAGGTAAAGCCCTCAGTCTCCAAACAGATGTCATTGTCCCTTTAGGGGGATTCTGGGTTTCTCAACAAAGTAAACCACATGCATGCACACACATATATAGGTTACAGTGTGAATTTCAGCAGCTTCATGGCATGAAAACCATAGAAGCAGAAAGGATGAGACTCCAAAACAAGCCTTTGCATGTTGCATTTCACAGCTGAATGCGTTTAGATAATGAATCTTGTCCTGACGTTTTTCTTTTTCTAGAAAAGCAAACGGTTTGGTTTCCGGGGGTTCATTCATAGCGCACAGGATGATTCTTTATAACTTGTTACTTATGCTAGCTATTAAACCCCCATACCTTTACTAGCCAAACAAGCACACAATAAAATCTCTGTTTGGTTGCAGTGTGCTGGAAAGCCCCAAGCATTCATTAGTAAACCACAGAAAATTTATAAGCATGTCTTCCATCCCACGCTATGCGGAAAAAGCCATTACAGTATCTCAACGGTGAAATGTGTATCTTTCTGTTTTTGATGTTAAAATACTTAATATGCAGGGACGATTATAAGTAAGTTGTTCATAGATTTTCCACACCTTTTGAGCAATAAAATTCCATGATTTTTACCATTGCTTTTACACACTTCACCTTTAATGAAAATGTATTTTCTAATTGAAATGTTATAGATTTTATTGTGCATTCTTCCATTTATGTTTAATTTTTAATTCATTTTCTTCACATAATGTTTAATAAAAATGTTATAACTCAATCTTCAGGTAAAAAAACGTCTTCTCTCTAGTGACGCATGCTGGATCCAATCATTTATTCCCTTCCAACAGCCACGTCTCAAAATACAATCCCCACCCTACCTGTTTTTTTTTTTTTGTTTTTTTTTTTGAATAATTTGGTACACTCAGATGTCTCAATACAGAAAAAAAGATCTGTTGCTACCTCCATTTCATTGCAACTTTAAGTCTAAAAGCAACATAATCCAAATTCACATTGGGTTCCTTGTGTCTACATTTGATTTGTTTATTTTTTGGACTTTTTTTTTTTTGCCACTTCTTATTTTAACGCATTATCCAATATAAAAATGATAGGAAGGACAGTATTGGCAAATTTCGCAATCCGATTTGAATTCACGTCACCCGTTTTTGCACCTTGGCTGAATGTCTTGGAGCATACTAGGCCATGGCTCTGATAGAAAATTTCCCCTATTTTATTTCACTATCCATTTTTTACAGCAGAGAACATTCTGAGATCAAGAGACCTCAAATGTGTATGATAAAGACTTTACTTAAAAAGGCATATCCTGATTGAATTAGCTCAACGATTTAATCAGCATTGGCTTTTTAAGGCCTGGAAATGTGACAACATTCACATGAGAGTAATCAGAGGAGAAATTAAGTGGGAAATCCATTTGAACACATGCCAGAAAATCTGTATTTAAAAAAATGCACACCTGCTTTTAATAGTTACAGTTGTAACGTAAATGTATGTTTAATCACAATGCCAATTAGTTATCGTGCCATTGATCTGTGCTACTTCTCAATCCAAACAATTGTACTTCAGGCAGCATGCCGCCTTTCAGCTGTCAGGATGACTGTATGATCATCTCCGCAGCAGTTGAGATGCCCTTATCTCCATGCTGCCGGAAGCGGCCAGCTGCTGAACGTCTGCCGCACATGTTTACCTTGTCTCATCCTCACACTCTGATTATAAGGCAGCTGCCGGCAGCCGTCTGTCTGACTGAGCCAAATCATTACCTGCCTTTAATCTCCTGCTCTGATACTGCCTGTTGTGGGTAATTACTGCGGTGCCAAATCAACTTGCTCTCACTTGCATTTACAAAAAACTAAACAAGAAGGGAAAAAAATAATGAAATCAATTACTCTGATCCCTTGGCTTTGCAAAAGATTTTACTTGTTCTTACCTCATACTCATAACACAATTTTTGTCTCCTCCCTTATGTATTCTTTCAAGTTGGATTGTGGTGATATGACGTTTTAATATCGACCCCATGTTCCACAACACGGCTGTGAATATGATGTGGTTTCGTGTGTGAGCCAAGGCCAGACATTTGTGTTTCATTTTCAGGCATAGAATAATTAGAAACAACTCAAGTATCTCCCACACTGAGCTAGACAAGTGCTTTGACCTACAAGCTGTCAGTCATGGTGGGTAATTTCCATTTTCTCAGTTTCTCTGCGCTCGCATGTGATCAACTTTCCAGAGCTTCCAATAGGATTTCTGCTATTTTGCAGAAGTGTAAGCAGCCAGTCTTCAGTGTCACATGATCCTTAATATGCTGATTTGGTGCTCAAGCAACATTTCTTATTATTATCAATGTTGAAAACAGTTGTGCTGCTTGAATTTTTTTTGTGTGACTTTTACATAGTTACAAAAGAATTGTCACTTTTGATGGATTTAATGTCATTGTTGTTGAATAAAAGTATTATTTTCTTTAAAAAAAAAAACTTTACTGACCACACACTTTTGCTTGGTAGTGTATATATAATAGAAAACAATATCAGATCATGACTTGGCACTAAGCGCCATGTCCTCCTACTTTTTGAGCTGTGGTGCTTATGTGGATGATTCAAGTTTGAACCCGGCTTGCGTCATTTGCTGATCATTTCCCGCTCTCTTCGTTTATTGTCGATATAATTAAACTGGTTCTAAAGACTGTCATCGTAAATTATGTATACAATCAAACAGCTACTTGCATTGACTTGCATGGCTTTAGACGATTTGGCTTGACTAGGATGTTGTTCTCATTGCTATCTGATGAAATATCTGTTGTCTAAAGTTGCTACTTTAAATACCAGCTGGCCTGTATCAGAATCCGACTGTTTGACTCTTTCAGCTCAACTAAAGAGCAGCTTGTCTCTGTCCCCCTCTCCATGCTTGGCAGCATTCACAGGCCGGGCAAGAGAAGAGATAGAAAGCTGCCAAATGTGTTTGAGGTGTAGGGTGATTTGCATAGGTGAGCACACGTCAGGGCCTCCCAGCATAAACAGGGCACTGTGAACCTTCTCTGCTCACCACTAGTAAATCAACACAGATACATATACAAGCACTCCTCAGAGCATATCCTGTATGCTGGGATCTGGGGTTAGAATCGCTCTTTCTGTCGTTCTAGTGGCTACTCGCACACACACAGACTTGTTCTCGCACAAATATCCCTTTATTTCGCATACTAGACAAATTTATTTATCATATAAGTTCCAAACACAGCTCTAGCTTAACTAACTTGAACTTCAAAAGTTTAAATAATGGTGATTTTGTTTTATGTCCAAAAATGTGTAGTTCTAGGCAATACAGAACTCTGTAGATTAGAACATTTTCCTATCTTTAACCACATTATCCATTCACTGTCTAAATTGTTTGACTTTTTTTTTCAATACAATCCTGATTTCTTGTACTCAAGATTTGAAAAATGTCCATAGTAGTCAACTAAAAAACTTCAAACACATCTAAGAGATATAGACCAACCCATGAGGACACACTACATCACTCTCTAGTACCGTCAGCTGAAACCAAGCTTCACATGTGGTAATAATTGATCATCTATTAACCAAGTCTTTACATAACTATCTCAGATCTCTGTTCGGTGCCACATTTGGAAATCTGCCACTTCCGCTCAAGTCACCTGAGAAGCCCCAGGGGTCTAGTTAACTGGTTTGTCATTCACTCCCACCTGGAGTCTCTTTTAAAATACCAGGCATTGCTTAAAAGGTAGTTTACCCCCCCCCCCCCCCAAAGTCCTCATTCTGACATTATGTGAGATATACACAACTGTTTTGACAGTTTTTTTGTGAGATGTTGAAACAAAATATACTTGAATCATTCGTTTTCGTCGATGCAATGCTATCATTCTGCCTATCACAAAACATAATGAGTAATTAGGCTAGCCTAAATGATGACAGTTTTTATTTTCGGGTTAAATATTCCTGAAAGTAGCCTACAGGATAAAATATAGGCCTATCTGGGGTTCACAATGTTTATGAAATTAATAAAAAAATTTATTAAGCTAATCAGTGTTGTCCTTACGTTTCCTTCTTATATGTTGCTGAGCAACGGTCTTTTGAAATTGAGCAACGGACACGATGACATCGTCAGGCCAAATCTGCACTAACAGAGCAACCGCTAGAGGACACCAACGCCTAATGTAGGCCTACAAACTTCCTCACGTTCAGAAATAAGATACAGACTGATATTATGCGGTTTAAGAGTGTATTTTATTAAAATAATGCTCGTATGAAAGGTATACGTGCGTCATTCCGTCAAATTCGCGCTCAAACAGATCTTTCAACAGAGAACAGCGAAGGTAAAGTCTCTTTTGCCTTATATGGAAATGGTCCCCAACGGCTAGTATTTAACAACTAACAGCATTCTTTTCTTTTTATTATGGAAAAGTTGAGTCTTTGGGTCATGGATTGGTGAGCTACAGGTCAGGAGACAAACGGCACCCTGATTGACAGGAAAGAGAGAAACTTTAATGCCGGTAGTGACCTGACCTGAGTGACAAGGAACAGCTGAGTGTGTGTGTACACACACATCTGGAGACCCGCAGGGCTTCACACTAGACATCCTTATGCTGTAACTCACCGTCCGTCTTTACGCAGTAGTTGGTAGGTAACGTTACTACAGTTTAAGTGATGTTACACATATCCATAAATACTGAGTCTGAGTTTCTTTTCACATAATTATAATTACATCCAGTGTTCATTCAGTCAGACGGGTGTTTTTAAAGCGATCACGGGTCAGTGGCTCGTTTTTTCCCCTACATTTATTGAGTTAGGCTATACAATTAAATAGGCTACATTAAAATGTCATGCATACAAAAATGTTTTCAATTTCTGAATTGCGCATCTTAAAAGTAATGTCTAAGCGGTTGAACTGTCCGGAGACATGGAAAGTCTATTGGCATGTTTTTTTTTTTTTTTTTTTTCTTATTTTCTAAGCCCATTATTATGTATTTTTAAAAAGTGAAGCAATTTTGTTTAAAAAAATATTAAAATTGCCTGGCAAACCGAAGTCGGCTATAACCAACATTTGTATTCCTGTGAAAAGAAAACGATTACATTCTTTTAAGATCCTAACTTAAATATTTATCATTTTTATGATATTTTCATTTGTCATTTACCCACACGCGCACATACAGTTCGTAGGCTATTAGTTCCCTTTTATTCCCTTTAAAATTCATGCTACGCAGCTGAAAAAGATTGTTTCTGATTTTCCCGTGTTTATATGCACATTATAATACTAGAAAGCGATATTTACGACCCCTTAACATTTAAAACAAGACACATCAACCTATTTTAAGGGCATGCAGAACGCACAAACATACTTACGAGGACGAAATGTGCTGATATATTCCGTTGCTGCTAGAAAATATTCACAACTGGTGTCATTTGCTCGAGTCCAGATGATAGAAAGTAAATCAGCGACCTTGTAGAGGACGTGGAGCTGTTCAGTATCCAAATAGCGCAAGCCAATGGGTCAGCATAGCGGAGACGCAGAAAGCGAGTTTGAATCCCAGCTGCGATGAGTAAACATGCAGTCTGCAGTCAGTTAAAGAGCCCGTGTGTTCGGTGCGCTAAAATGACATGAGCGATACTCTGCGCTGATTGGCTCAGACGCGCGGCCCCCACCAATCCCTCCAAACACTCACTCACATTCTTTCTTCTCCTCTCTCACTTTCCGAGGGGTCCAAAGTAAATTCAACATCATCGGACGAATGAATGCGCAAAAGCGCACATTGATTGATGCGATGTAGTGGAGAAATCTGAATCTTAACCCGTTCACATCCTAATTATGTTCTAGGGACACTAACATATGCTTTATTTGTATTTGTATAAATAAAGCCATAAATGATCATCAATTAAAATCTCTTTGGTAATATTATAATAGTTATTTCTAAAGTCCATTAAAATACACTAGTTTTAACCAGTAGAAACTACAATGGCAAGAATATTGCAAGTAACATTTGTGCAATTATACAGTTCTTGCTGATTTGTATTATTCCATATTGTTAAACATACACTCTAAAAAATGCTGGGTTAAAAACAACCCAAGTTGGGTTGAAAATGGACAAACCCAGCAATTGGGTTGTTTTAACCCAGCGGTTGGGTTAAATGTTTGCCCAATGTGCTGGGTAGTTTTATTTAACTCAACTGTTGTATAAAAATTACTGTATTGCTTGCTTAAAATGAACCCAAAATATGCTGGAAATTAACATTTATTAATATGTTTAATAAATTAGCATTTATTAACAAGATAATGAATAATAAACAATAAACATTTATTAAATTGCTTATTAATAAATGTACACCTTTTGATTATTATTGTTGTCTCTAGTAATTATGTGTCTGATTTTTAATTTCCAACCTATTTTGGATTCATTTTAAGCCAGCCATATAGTCATTTTTAATCAGTAGTTGGGTTAAATAAAACTACCCAGCAGGTTGGGCAAATATTTAACCCAACCACTGGGTTAAAACAACCCAATTGCTGGGTTTGTCCATTTTCAACCCAACTTGGGTTGTTTTTAACCAAACATTTTTTAGAGTGTATATATATATATATATTTTATACTACTTTACTCCCCCTCAAGCCAAGTGTATATGACTTTCTTCTTTCTGATGAACACAATCAGAGAAATATTAATAAATATCCTGACGCATCCGAGCTTTATAATGGCAGTGAACGGGACCGATGAGTATGAACGTAAGAAAATGCATCCATTCACATCCATCCATCATAAATGTGTACTCCACATGGCTCCGGGGGGTTGATGAAGGCCTTCTGAAGTGAAGCGATGCGTTTCTGTAAAAAAAAATCCATAGGCTATTTAAATAAGTTATGAAGTAAAATATCTAGCTTCCGCCAGACCGCCTTCCGTATTCAAGTTACGAAGAAAGTGTAAACTGGCGTCGCGTCAGTTACACTTTTTCCGTAAGTTGAACAGGGAAGGCGTAGGACTTAGCGTAAGCTTTTTGAACTGCAAGAGTTGTACACTTTCTTCGTACGTTGAATACGGAAGGCGGTCTGGCAGAAGCTAGATATTTTACTTCATAACTTATTTAAATATGTTTGTTTTTACACAAACTAATCGCTTAGCTTCAGAAGGCCTTTATTAACCCCCCGGAGCACACGTTTATAATGGATGTGGATGGATGCAGTTTCTTCAGCTCATACTCACTGGTCCCGTTCACTGCTGTTATAAAGCTCGGATGCGTCTGGATATGTATTAATATTCCTCCGATTACATTCATCAGAAAGAAGAAAGTCATACAGACCTAGGATGGCTTGAAGGTGAGTAAAGCTTGGGCTAATGTTCATTTGAAAGTGAAGTAATCCTTTGAAAAATCCTTTATTTATTGAGAAATAAAATTTTGCCCCCCACCACCACCACCCAAAATAAACAACCACAATGGTCCACAAACAAAAAGCATCCGTAGCTCTCATCTCTGTGCTTGTGTATATTTAAATCAACATGCACCGCAGCAGTACTGACATCAATGACAAGACATGCGTAAACCAATAACACTTCATGTCCCTGACATCAAACCTGATGCGACAAGTCTTGAAGCACCATATTTTCAGGGCAAAAGTCACCTCAGTTCTTTGGCACTGTGAATGTCTGGGAAGGAAAGGGAGACAAGGAGAGAGATTTACTGCACTCTTGAGGCTCCCCAAAGTGAAGTGGCTCGCTCAAGGGCACTTACCCTCCACCCTATACCATGTTTGATTGAAGATTTAAAATAAGTGACAGAACTTTGATTCATATCAATCAAATAGTTATTGCACATCCAGAATTCCTGTCCTGCCGATGACTCAAAGTGCAATTAGTTCAATGCATTAACTGGAATGTTGACAGTTTAATGCTACTCAGCCGAGTTTTTTCAACCAACTGTCTCGTCTGTCCTAGTCCATCAGCACTTTGTTACTGTGTGTGTTTGCACTGAGACGTTCACTTTTACAGCTTTAGAGTACAGAAACATCACTTTTCTGACACCTTGACAGAACTGGCTCCGCAGCTCTTGACAGCAGACGGCCTGGGCCCCTGACCTAATTTACAGGGCTGCCCCCAACACACATAGGCTACACAATGACAGCAGAAACCCCTTTCTACCATACATTTTAATCTCAGAGGCTTATCTCCCCTATTCATCTTAAGTCTGCACATGGACACACATACATACGCACACCTCCTACAATTGAAAACGTAGAGTCAGCTTGTAGATCGTTTTCTCTCCCTATCTCTTTCCTCTCTCCACCTGCTCTTCATAGACAAGGACCCCTAACAGCGCTTTAGGCCTTTATGTATCCCACAGACAACTGAAACACTAATCCTATTTACAGTGGGGCATAAAAGGTAAGACTATACACATGCTGGGAGCGAAGGGAAGTGCAGATTAACTCTGCAGAGCACACATCTGACTAAGAGAGAGGGGTCAGTCTATCCCCAACTGCCATTTTGTGCTTCATGAACGCAGATGTTTGTGGCTTAGTGACATAAGATTGTCCACGATAAAGAAAAGTCTAGTTTAAAATGTGCCAAGTTACTCTCTTTTAATTCATGTTAATTTCCTATGATTTTGAAAAACTTTTTATTTTCAAGGACATTTTTTTTTAATGATTTAACATGAAAAAATGTCATGTGGTGTAATTAACAAGAAAAAAAGAAAAATATTTTCTGTAAAACATGTCTATACAAGTATATAAATATATACAGTAAATGTAATTTCATATAAAACTTAATACTTTTCTAAAGGTAAATCGTTTTTTTTTTTTTGCAAATATCATGAATTATTATATTAATTAATAAAGTAATGCGACATGACATTTACATCTTGAACTAACCTTGTTTTGTCATGAAAAGGTCAAATTATCTGATCTTTCAAGAGTCGTATTGCCCTTGACCATTTATTATACACTGTAAACCCGAATAAGTTGGCAAAACTCAAAATATTTGAGGTAATCAGTTACAAGTTAAGAAATTTAAAGTTTAAGCAAACAGAACTTTATTTTAACTTTAACTGTTAAGCAGATTTTTATTTTGTACTCATACATTTTAATTGCTCTTAACTTAAAATATTTGAGTTCTCAATATGGAGGGTTAATAAAGGCCTTGTGAAGTGAAGTGATGCATTTTTGTAAAAAATAAAAATCCATATTTAACAAGTAAAATATCTAGCGTCCGCTAGGCCACCTTCCGAAATTTTAAATTATGGAAAAAATGTAACTGCCGTTGCATCAGTTCCATAAGTGGAATAGGGAAGCCGTACAGCGCAAGCTTTTTTAAGAATCGGAAGTTGGTCTGGTGTCAGCTAGATATTTTACTTCATAACTTGTTAAATATGGATATTCTTTTACATAAATGTATCTCTTCGCTTCAGAAGGCCTTTATTAACCCTCCGGAGCCATGTGAAATATGTTTATGATGGATAGATGTGGATGGAGACACTTTCTTCAACTCATACTCGTTTGGTAACGCATACTGCCGTTATAAAACT
The DNA here is from genome assembly GCF_024489055.1 of Chanodichthys erythropterus. Classification (NCBI taxonomy): domain Eukaryota; kingdom Metazoa; phylum Chordata; class Actinopteri; order Cypriniformes; family Xenocyprididae; genus Chanodichthys; species Chanodichthys erythropterus. The sequence goes on from NC_090228.1 coordinate 12,203,368, forward strand.
CAGATGCATCTGGATATTTATTAATATTTCTACAATTGTGTTCGTCAGAAAGAAGAAAGTCATATGCACCTAGGATGGCTTGGGGTAATTTTCATTTGAAAGTAAACTAATTTAATTCATAATTTAAAAACATGCTCATCTTAGACAATGTATGTGCAAAATCAGTGTATTAATTGGGTTTTTACTGTGTTTTTGAATAAACTAATAGAGAACACAAAAATAAAAATAAAAAAATGAATGTCACATCATTAACCCTTAGATGTAGAACACTGTCAAACCCAACATCACTACAGATCAAATCACAGGTAGTTTGTTTTCTAAATGCTGCAGGTCAGGGGTTGCTTTCTGAACTGACATGACATTGATTTTTGTGTCCTTGTTGCTTCAAAGGTGGTTTAAGATGTCTTCAAAGCCAGTGAAACTACACATATGTGCCACAATCAATCTAACAAAGAATCTGAACCCTGCCAAAAGTAGCAAGTGATCTAATTACATTAAGGGTGTTAGAATATCAGAAACGGATCTACTCAAATAGCCATGACGTATCATGTAGCACATGAGTTATACGTTGTATGCGTGATGATTTGGGGTAAACCACTCCTTCACGCTGTTACCTAATCGATAGTCTGAGGTTTGGGTTGTGACCCAGTAATCCATTTTGTAGTATGTGAGAGGGTCAGTAGGTTTATAGACTTTTCAGATGACTTATGTCTCTGTAAAACAAGACCCAATGGATTCTTTTCATTTCTTTCCTGCATATTCAGCCCCTGGCAAGAATGCATGGCAAGAAGTCATTAATGTTTCATTAAGGAGGTGGGAGGGGGTGTTAAGTCAGACCAGCACCAGTTATGCACCCTGCTTTCTGTGTACCCCACACACTTAAACTCTGCCCTTTGACCAAAACAAAGAGCCTGTTGATGGGCAGAGAAGAGGGTCTCTTATTACTCTGGGTAAAACACATTGCTCTATACATGCAGTCTGAGTCAGCTAAAATGTCCGACTTTCTATTCCCAACAACTGTTTTAATATTTTGTGCTTATTCATTTAATTCCTGTGAAATATCAGATCAACTAAATTTTTACATATTCCGACGCTTTTCTGAGTGTTCGCCTGTGAACTTGCTAGGGTGTGAACTTCAAGAAGCAATCCAATTTGAGATTTTGCATCTGTTGTTTCTGCATGATACAGGATGAGTTGTGTGTAAAATATGTTTGGGGGTCTTGAAAAACACACACACACATGGACTCGACTGCTCCTGCCATTTGTTATTTTTGTCAGACCTGTGATGGAAAGTCAGTGTATTCTTGTTCCTCCTTAATCCCTTTTAGGAGTCTTGTTGCTTCAGTTCATTCCTACTGAGTTCACTTCCAATCTAACCTTAATTAGACTCTTGGTGCAGGATCCAGACTTACTTTCAAAACAGGTCAAGCACACTTAAATACTTCACCGCCTGGTCTGCCCATCACATAAAGTCAATCTGGTCCCTTCTATGCCCTATTAGAGAGGCTTTAATTAGCGTTGTTCTCTGGATATAATTGACAGAACGGAAGTTTGCTGCACATACTGAAGTCAGCTGCTCTTTTGAGGTCCGGATACAGATGATTTCAGGGGACTTAATGTCAAGGACTGAACCAAGCCAAGGGTTTTCAAACTTTTCTCAATTAGGTCAGATTATCCTTGTTGTAAATGGACAGTCTGTTTAACTTAGGGAACTTTAATAACTGGACCAGTTTGTGGTTTCTTTTCTTTTTGTTTAAAATTTCACCATCAAATATTAAAGGGATAGTTCACCCCAAAAAATTAACCCATGATTTACTCGCCCTCATAACTTTCTTCTTTCAGACGAACACAATCAAAGATATATTTAAAAAATATCCTTGTTCTCCCAAGCCTCATAACGGCAGTGAATAGAGGATGAGATTTTGAAGCCCAAAAAAGTGCAACCATTCATAACAAAAGTAATCCACATGGCTCCGGGGGGTTAATAACAGCCTTCTGAAGCGAAGCGATGCATTTGTGTAAGAAAAATATCAATATTTAAAAACTAAAATAACTAACTAATAACTAACTATGCTTATGCATCGATTTATGGCGAAAGAGTGAACTCTGAACAAACACGGAAGGATAGAGCAAAACAAAACACCGGTCATGAATTAGAAGTCTAAAATGAGAATTTCAATGTAAGAGAAGAGGAGCTTGAGTTTGTTGCCCAGCCCTATTTGTTTGAACCACAAGAGTCGTCTGGGTTTATGCTACTCCTACATCCTGCGTCATACATCGCTTCAGGTGTTATTCATTTGGCGCAAGTCGAATTGCGCAGTATGCGTACGTCATCTGGCAGAAGCTTTTTTTCATTTTTAAAGTTTTAAATATGGATATTTTTGTTACACAAATGAATCGCTTCACTTCAGAAGGCCTTTATTACCCCCCTGGAGCCGTGTGGATATCTTTTATGATGGATGGTTGCACTTTTTTGGCCTTTAAAATCTCATCCTCTATTCACTGCCATTATAAAGCTTGGGAGAGCCAGGACATTATTTAATATACCTCCGACTGTATTTGTCTGAAAGAAGAAAGTCATATACACCTAAGATGGCTTGAGGGTGAGTAAATCATGAGGTAATTTTCATTTTTGGGTGAAACCCAAAATCAATTTTGTTTAAGTTCTTTCTATTAAGCAACACAACCATTTAATAAAAAATGTTTCTTCAGCACCAAATCAGCATATTAGAATATCCTAAAAATCTAAATTTTCCCCCCACTGTACCTCTAAAGTTATGTTTTGCCAAAAATGTTTGTTTAAACAATCAGTGTCATTAAAATGATCTATAGAGCTGCAAAAGTCAGTGTACAGGACCAGGCTTGAAAGTTGTGTTTTTCTCTGTTTCTTTGGTTCCAGTTGAGTACAACTGAACTGCTGTGGAGTTTTCCATATAATGAGTGCAAATTGAGTTTTCATTTCCAGTGAACTCAGAGGCCAAGTGCTGCTGGAGATTTTTGTTTCAGAGTTGTGGAACTCTAACGCTCATGGTCACACATTGTTTCCAGTCTTTCATTGGTGAGGGAAATATTTGGCATTTTGACAAGTGTGGTTTTACACCTGATTTGTGTTCTTTACTGTCACTGGCACTGCTTCACTTCTTTACAGTTTATCATCCTGCTGACTAAAACCGCAGCATTAACTCTGGCTGTTAATGCCAGATCTCTCATTAACATCATTATCTTTTTTGACACTCTTTAAACCGATATTAACCCTATGGATTTCAGTTCAGTACTTATGAAACCGCCTAAACAAACAAAACCCAGGGTGAGCTTGTCACTGATACTTGGAAGACTAACGGGAACTGTGCAAGATCATTGATTGGAATGTAAAACAAATTGTGGGTGGTTGTGGACAGGACCAAGCAAATATCTAAATTGTTTCCTGCTTAGCCTTGGGTGGTAAAATAGCGTGGTTTGATAGGATGGGGGGTAGGGCAGGGTCTCGTCTTTTGGGTTGATGTTTACTGAGGAATACTTAGAAACAAACAGTGAAAAAGAGGGAGAAATCGAAGAAGACACCAGACCATCCCAAGGTCTGTCTCAAATACTTCTCCTCTGACTACTTGTGCATTAGATCATGCGCTTTTAAAAAATTTTCAGACAGTTAAAAGCACTGAACTTTAAAAGTTTAAAACCTTTGTTTTGCTGCAATAAATTATTTCTATTTCTGCGAATAGCTGCTAATCTGCAGCATATGTAGGTTGATCTTGATTTTCTCGTTTTGGACAGAGCTAAAAGGCTTCTTGGAGTGAAGGTTGTTTTCCCATCTTGGCAGGGAGGAAGTGAAGGGCGTCACAGAGCTCCAGGTTGTCCTGTGGAATGTCACAGTCGTATAAGAGAGCCAAGGGCGAAGCAGAGGCCAACGAGTCAGGGGATAGGAAGGAGGGAAAGGGGGGATGCAAATGCGGAGAGGGAAATGTAGGAGAGAAACTGAGATGAACAACAAATGGACTTCAAACAGCCTAAAACAATTTGTTTTGTTTTGTTTTTGTTTGTTTTGTTTTGTTTTTTGGTGACGCTCTGAAGACAACTATGCAAGACTATGCATTTGAAGAGCTCATCCAGCAATTTTTTATTGTGTTTGACTGTGGAGATCAAACACTACAGTAGTCCCAGTAAGAACATGAACCCTTTTTTGTTGTTCTCAAATGCCTAAACTTTAGTGCTTCAAAAATTCTTCATATAGAGTTTAGATTACCATTTTGTTTTACTATACTGGTAAATTTAGAAAAAATAAAAATAGAAAACATGACTATCATCAGACCATGCAATGCACACTTCAATTATATGAAGCCTCTGCAAGTACTCAGAGCTAAAACGAACCGAAGGCTGTAACCAAAATCCAAAGCAGATTTTGGGAGGATCGCACCCTGCTCCCCTGACAAACGGCTTCTCTCATGTTTCTGAGATAAGCCGGCCTGTGAGACTGGGAGCGCCTCTAATAGGCTGTCTGCACCAGGCTGAGGTGAAGATCAGGAGGAAGTCTAGCTCTCCCCATTCAGTCTCTCTGGGTTTGAGTTTCTGCCTCTCTCCTGATCCCTCTCTGACCCAGTGGTCACAGGACACTTTTAGGGGAGGGCTTTGCTTTTGGTGTGAAACTGGCAGCCGTGAAACCCTGAACAATATTCTCCTCCTCTAACTGTGACCACCCGCAACCAGAAGATCTAGAAGAGAAAAAGTTCATTGATTGATCTTTCTTTCTTTCTTTCTTTCTTTCTTTCTTTCTTTCTTTCTTTCTTTCTTTCTTTCTTTCTTTCTTTCTTTCTTTCTTTCTTTCTTTCTTTCTTTCTTTCTTTCTTTCTTTCTTTCTTTCTTTCTTTCTCATTTAGTTAGTTACAATTATTTCCTCACCCCATTGTGCCAGTTTGGATAATTGTTTAATTAGTCTGTTTGGAGTTTGTTTGTTTCTTTGCTCTCTCTGGAGTAAGTTCATCTCTCTATTGGAGTCATGGCTTGTTTGAGGTCAATAGCATTTGCAGCACCATATGATATATGTTGCTTTTTTGATTAATTAACCCCTAGACATCTTGTTTTTGGGCTTGCAAATATTTACTTAACAAAACATTATTGTTGTAACTACCTTTTATTTCCAGTTTGGACATTCTGCAGAAGATCTTTTGAGTTAGATGATGATGATGTATGGGTGAATAAATGATGATAAATTTAATTTTAAGGTGAACTATCCCTTTAAGGATGGTGTGATGACACAGCAGAGTTCACATTTGTGCACACATGTCTGAGCCTGATGTTAAACCCTGTGTTTTATAGTTCAGTCGGTTAAAATGGATGCATTACAAGGCTTAATCAGATCCTACAGTAAGAAGGATTGCCATTGTTCATGAACCCAATAATGCAAGCCTAGAGCAATGAACACCAATTTCAAAGTAATCAGGGTTGTACAAAAAGTTCAACTTCGAATGACAGGTAAAAGAAAACAGACTCTCAAAACATAAAGCAATGATGCATGCAGCTGACTTTTTATCATTTCTAACTATGTCTGAAATTAATCTTTCATCCATTGGTTGGTTTTCTAGGGTAATTACTCTTAGCTTTGGAGTGTCCAGGTTGGCAAGACAGATAGTTTTGTCCCTGTAGTTAAAAGGCAGTTTCTGAAGAGACATCTGTTGAGCATGTGCCAGACGGCCTCTGTCCTCACCTCTAGGAGAGGCTTTGAGAAACGGCTGCTCAGGGAAAACACTCTACATGGATAGGGCCTTGCCGAGACCCTTCTCCATGTCCCTGAAGCAGATCCAGTCACAGTGGTTTCTGTCTCTCTCACTCTGTTTTTGTCTATCCCTCATTGTAACTGTGTGATAACCATTCCTTAATCTTTTTCACTCACTATGTCTGCCTTTCTGTGGAATTCTGGCACTTTATCTTTTCTCTTCTTTTTTTTTTTTTACTTCTTACTCACTGCAATTCTCCAGATTCAAGCTGTTCTCATTTCTCCTTGCCTTTTCTTACATTAAAAGTTTGATGGATAAAGCACCGTCTCTGATATATGGGGTCTAACTGTGTATGTGTGTGTGTGTGGTCCTGGTAAACCCTACATTATGCGGATGAAATATCCCCACAAAGATGTCAATATCTGAAATCCTTGTCCTTGTGGGGATATTTTTTGTTACCCATGAGGAAAACGGCTTATAATCATACTAAGAGATGTTTTTATTTTATTTTATCTAAAAATACAGAAAGTTTTCTGTGATGTGAAGGGTTAGGGGATAGAATATACAGTTTGTGCATCATTATGAAAATACATAAAATATGAAAACCCTTTGATCAAAAGGGCATTTTTTAAAATCAAAATTACAGTAAAAGTAATATTGTAAATATTATTACAATTTAAAATAGTGGTGTCCTTTCTTATTTTTCTATATTTTCGAAAATGTAATTTATTCCTGTGTTGGGAAAGCTGAATTTTCAGCAGCCATTACTCCAGTCTTCAGTGTCACATGATCCTTCAAAAATCATTGTAATATGCTTATTTGGTGCTCAGTTTGTTCTCTTCTGGCTGGCCCTCTTTCCAAGATTTCTCCATCCATTTTCACTTTTCGTTTTATTCTCCATCATCCATTCCAAACTAGTGTACACAATGTAGAGGTTGATCTTTATCTGCATGCATCAATCTGTTCAGACGTGCACTTATCCTTATTTGTCTTTCTGTGTCATCTCCCTCTCTTATTTTCTCCCTGCCACACATGCAAACAAGAACTGACACTGAACAAACCTGTAGGAACTCAGGTGCATGCTCAGCACTGTGACTGCTGACTAAAGTGTAGCCAGGCCAGCAGTGTTGGGTAAAGTTACTTTGTAAAAAAGTGACAAAATTACTCCTTAAAACATAACTAATTGCGTTACTTAGTTACTTTTTATGGCAAGTAATCTGTTATGTTTCTTTTGCGTTACTTTTTCTCACCTGGGGCCTGATGTATAAAGGTTGCGTACACACAAAATGGGCATAAAAATGTGCATATTTTTATACGCACATATCGGGATTTCTTTGAAATAAACTAGACGTAAATATGTGTGCAACGTATGGAAACTCTAGACCATGCATACGCAGTCTTTTACCTGAGTGAGCGAAGTAATTAAGTAAACAGATTGATTGAAACAGATCTGATATACACATTTAGATCAACTATGCCACTCTCATTAATGGAGTTAAGCGCTGAAATTTTATGAAATCTTTATCCAGAAGTTTTGATAATTTTTCTCTAAAAACTTTTATACAATTTGCATTGAATATCATATAGCACATGGTTCATCATCATCAAGTGGATGGGAATATGCATGGAATTGATATGCAGAAGACGTTATGCATAGTAAAAACTAGGTGTTGTTTGGCTGACTGCGTTTTATACAGGGAATTTTGTGCAGGTTCTGCTTTTGTGCATATGCACACTTTAAGGTTGAAATCTATGGAAAGATTTATACATGAGGCCCCTGGGCTGGACTTGCTTGTTTGCTTTTTAATAACAAAAAATAAAGGTTCTGTTTGTGGCAAATGTAAAGGCCCTTTCACACCAAAAGTGCAAATGCAAAAGTAAATGCAAATTCATGCCTGTAAAAAGTAAGACTGTTCTACTTAAACAACAAAAAAAAAAAAAGAAACACAAATGTGATGCTTATCTAAAGTAATTTTTGAAGTTAAATTGGATGATCGGGAGTCAGCAGAGAAGACATTGGTTAATAAAGTGGGATTAAATACATAAAGTATATTTGTATTATTTAACATATAGTTATTGCAAGTGAGTGAGTCACAGACATGGTTAGACACATAAATTCTTCCCCAGTGTAACCCTTTACCTTTAGCAGAGAATATTAGGGCAAAACATGATGGCATTATGATAAACGAGTGTCTATGTGTATCTAAAAGTGTTGGTGCTTAAAGCGAGGTGCCCTTTCTAAGTGCTCATATAGAATGTTGTGTGTGTGAGAGTGTTTTGTTCCCAAAGGACTGTTCACCAGTCTTTCTCTCCAGACTGCACCTGTCCTTGCCATCAGGATCTCTAATTAATCACAGAGGACCTTCTCCTCCCCACTTTCTCCAACCCAGTATACTTTCTCATTGCCATATTTGGACTGACAGATGGCTTCCTAGTGCCAACTTCCAAACACACAAGTAGAATCTCAATTTAACACAGCACTATGAATATCTATGACATATTTCCTGCTTATATCAATCATATTCTCCAGTCAAAGCACTTGGTCATCTTTAATAGTCTGATCTCACAGATTAAGTGGAAACAAACCACACTGCAATGACAGTTACTTTAAACAGAGAAAATGCCAGAGGCACATCTGTGTTTAAAAGCTTTGGCTTTTAAACTTTGTTAACCAGTTTGGAAGTGGCTTGTCACCTCAGGGCTGAGGTAGACGGCTTTTCAGTTTCCACAAGCACAGTGGATTTCCACAAAGGAGCATGGCATCTCTCACCATTCCCACAACTATGTAAACACAGACTTGTGCCAGCGAAAACAGCTGAACGTGTGTAGAATATAATCTCTGCTCCTTCTTAGAGTTACGCTCTGCTCGCAAACTGTCCCGTAGGATAGGCGCACACTGTAAAATCATTATAGATACACTTCTGAAATGCTAATCGTTCTCCTCACTCTCAGCATTCTTTATTTCGATGACTGCTGTTCTATGAGGAAAAACAGCAAACCTTTTGCATATATGTTTCTCAGGCGAAGAAATGCAAAGGAGCTCCTGTCTGATTTTCAGATGTGACATTAACTGCTGAAATGTGAAGCTAGCTTTAAAAATCATTGCAAATTGGTGTCATGAAATTCATTGTGACACTTTTTCTTGAGTTGCTTCTTATTAAGATTTTGGCACAACAGTGATTATGGAAAAGTGTGCTTTTGTCTTTTTGCAATAAGTACAGTGAGAATTTGCATTGAACATAAGAAACGCTGTGTGATTTATTTTAGAGCTTGATTATATGTTGCTAGGAATTTGTAACTAGGAACTGTAATTCATAGATATTGATCCATTAGCAACCTCAGTCTGAATGCCAAGCTGTACAAAAAACCAGATGCACCTGGAACGAAGCCCTTGAGCCAATTTTTCTTCCTTTCCTGTTATTTTAACACACACACACAGAAAAAGAAAAAAAAATCAACGAACAAATGACCAAATTACTCAGTGGAAAATTATTTCCAGCTCCCAAGAGGTTCAGATGTTGATAGGTTTGTTTAATGAGAAATTTATTCATTTATTTATTTACTTACTAAATTATTTTTTTTTCTTGAGGGTGCTCCAAACAGTACAAAAAAAAATCATGCTAATAATCAAAGATATTCTCAAGTTATATTCAGAATCTAAAGAGAAATGTACCCAATTAAAATAACATGCAGTGACTCACAATGGAATTCACTGTGATCTCATTTTGTGTACTGTGTTGATCTGTGCTTGACCTGCTCTGGGTGCTGCTGATCAGGCTTAAAGTGTCAGACTTGACTCTGGGCATGTCTTATGTCTGATTCAGCCCTGACACAGAATGCAGAATGTCACTTCGTATTGGCCTGATTTAAAGACTCAGCCACCTCTTCAGAGCTCATCTGGTTTGGATTGATGAACTAGATGATTTATTCAAGGCTCCATGAAGACATGAAGTGCTTTGCAGCAGTTCTTTCAAAATGATGTGTGGAGTTAATAATACACTGTTTGGGAGCTTTGAGGATAGAGTGGTATGTAGCTTTGTCATATGTTCTCTCCATGGTATGGATAAACATTTTGACACCTACCCTCTGCTATCCAGGACACCACGTTCTCTCATACCACAATCTCTGACTGCATGTGTCCTCACAAATCATCTGTCATGATGCCCTTATGAAAAAAACCCCCGCCAGTCTGAGTCACGCCAAATGGACCGACAGCCATGAGAATAGGTGAGACCTCTGGCGCCTTTCAGATTCACTACATGCCGGCCCTCTATCTGAAATGGCGCCACCAAAGCACCTGATGTGTGACATTTGGAAATAAAGCAGTGACTGTTGTCTTCAGTGCTTTGAAAACACATTTTCCTGTAATAAGCAATGCAATTCAACATCTTAATGATCTGCTTTTGATGCAGTCATTATAACAGACAGGAAATCCTGTGATGGCAAATTTGAGATATATATTTTGCAACGATGAGGAAAATAACATTTTGTCGCAGCATTTGGGTGTTTTTATTATAAACAGCTTTGTTGCATGATCCTGCAGACTCTTAACGTTACTGTCTCTGGTTTGAGACCAGCTTATTTTAGGCACCCTGTCTATAAAAACGGGGCATCCATGGTCTGGATCAGTTTAAATCTAATCTACTTCAAGTCTCAGCTGTGAGCAAGAAAAATGGCCCAAGGGAGAGAGAGAAAATCCTTGAGGGTTTGTTAGAGGCTGCATGTTTTATGAGGGCTAAATGGCATGGATGTGTTTCTAATCCTTGAGTCAAACATCAGTCTGCTGAATAATGCATTTAAATATGCCTTAAGAATAATGGGGGAAAAAAAAGAAAGAGACAGAGAATAAAAGAGAAAAGCAACTGCAAAAGAGCCAAGACCCACAAAGATCGGTCGTCAACATGCTTCGCATTACCTTGCCTGATGAATACTACACAAACATCCTCTTATCATGTGAACAGAAGAGCCCTTATTTTCAATGTACTTACAGAGTCATTGTTTACTTAGACTTAATGACTACAGTCATGTCCAACACACCCCTCCATTCCATGAATCACAAACTAGATGCCCTTGAAACAAAGAGATACACATTCCACAGGGAATAATAATCTCATAAGTAACCACAAAAAATTTGCTGTGGGCTCATGGACTCCACTGATGTTGCAGTGCATTATGGGGGCTTCAACAGCATCAGAGGTTGTTACGAGCCGGAGCAGAACAAAATATCTTAATGCTAAAGTTAGACCTTGATGTGTTTTTTACATTGTACATATATATATATATATATATATATATATATATATATATATATATATATATATATATATATATATATATATATAATTTCCTCCTCTTTTCTTGGCAAGTTGCAGACCATCAATGAAGCCAAGAGAGGACCTGGTTGAGGGGGATTTGGATTTTGCAGTGCTGGGCCCTCATGGTTTAACGCCAAGAAAAGCAACCCAGCTGAACAAATGTGAGAGAGGGTTTTAAACAAAGTATAAACAGATCTCGGGCCTCCAGAGCGCTCCTACCAGTTTGAAATCAAAGTCTTCATCATGGCTGCCATATATAACAGCACTGTATGCGTTTTTCTGCACTTAGCTTGACAGTTAAGGAATACAACATTAATCACTTGTTACTTATTACTGAAATTAATAAGGTTTCGACAAGACTGCAAGCTCTAAAAATGCTTGTGTTGGATGATGAGAAGGGAGTGGCACATATGAAATCATTAAAGCTTAAAAGAGAAGCTAACATTGTTTGTCGTCAGCCATCTTGTCAGCTTTCCATACCAACACTTAACAGTGCATACAAGTCTTATTTGTCTTTTTAAATTATCATACTTTTCTCTTTTTTTTCATCAAAACTTCCTAAAAAAATCATGGTTTCCGCAAAAATATAAAAATATTAAGGAGCCCAACTGTTTTGAGAATTGATAATAAAATAATAAATGGTTCTTAAAGGATTAGTTCACATTCAATTGAAAATTTCCTAATAATTTACTCACCCCCATGTCATCCAAGATGTCCATGTCCTTCTCTCTTCAGTCAAAAAGAAATTAAGGTTTTTGATGAAAACATTCCAGGATTTTTCTCCATATAGTGGACTTCAGTGGCCTCCAAACAGTTGAAGGTCAAAATTACAGTATCATTGCATTGCATTATATACGTTTTATCCATAAATGCTCATCTTGCACTAGCTCTCTTCTTCTTCTTCTCTGTTAGAATTCCGGCAGTGTAGACACTGCTAAATGTATTACTGCCCTCCACAGGTCAAAATTTGAACTAATTGTTATATACTTGCACTAGCATATTGTATATGACAATTTAGTTCAAACTTTGACCACAATACACTTAGCAGTGGAATTCTAATAGAGGAGAAGAAGAGAGCTAGTTCAAGATGAGCATTTATGGTTAAAATGTATAAAATGTAATTTTGTTTTTAGAAAATGAGCGATGGTTTCTCTAGATAAGACACTTATTCCTCATCTGGGATCGCGTAGAACACTTTGAAGCTGCTATGAAACTGTAATTTTGACCTTCAACCATTTGGAGGCCATTGAATGGCCACTATATGGAGAAAAATCCTGGAATGTTTTCATCAAAAACCTTAATTTCTTTTCGACTGAAGAAAGAAAGACATGAACATCTTGGATGACATGGGGGTGAGTGAACTAATCCTTTAAAGGAACACTCCACTTTTTTTGAAAATAGGCTAATTTTCCAACTCCCCTAGAGTTAAACAGTTGAGTTTTACCGTTTTCGAATCCATTCAGCCGATCTCCGGTTCTGGCGGTACCACTTTTAGCATAGCTTAGCATAGTTCATTGAATCTGATTAGACCGTTAGCATTGCGCTTAAAAATGACCAAAGAGTTTTGATATTTTTCCTATTTAAAACTTGACTCTTCTGTAGTTACATCGTGTACTAAGACCGGCGGAAAATGAAAATTTAACTACAGAAGAGTCAAGTTTTAAATAGGAAAAATATCAAAACTCTTTGGTCATTTTTAAGCGCGATGCTAGCGGTTTTGCTAGCGGTTTGGCACACATTTGGTGCTCAAGAAACAAATCTTACTATATTATCAATTCAGTTAGACTTCTTATTATTTTCATTATTTTGTGGCAACTGTGATATATCTTTTTCATAATTCAATATTGTTGTATGATTTTAATTGTTTGACGTAGTTGAAAAGGTCAAGACCTCTGATGTGGGACTGACTAAATCACCATTTTAACTTGGGATACAGACATTTAATGTGTTTAAAGCTAGCAAATTAATTTCAAATCTCGGCAATGGTGTAAGATATAATCATGCAATACATTATGAGAGATTAATTGTAAAACAAAACAGTTCAGTCAGACATACATCAGTGAGTTGGATGTGGATTGGGTGGGATTGGCTCTTGACTGGTAAGACACTTTCACTGTCTCATTTGACTGTTTTCTGGATATCTCCAACTGTGTGTTTACATGCTTCTTTCTTCTCTCAGCAGAAACATGCCCCCAAAGCTGCAGGGTTCCCCACGGAGCCAACCTTTATGCTGCTAAAGTCAGAGGTCGTTGGTCCCAGAGGGAAACAGTGGCGACACCCCAGTGGCTGAGGAGACTGAGGTGTTCCGTAGACTAATGGGGTCTGACTTCATCATTAAGAAGGTGGACAAATCATTATATACACCCACACATTGATTTGGGAGACACACAATGTTTAAGCACAATGTTTAACCTGCAAGTGTGCTTACATTTATCTGAAGGAAAAGAATGAAATTCATTTAAAGAATGAATTTCAGACACACATTTTATTTAAAAGGTCATTGCCTTTGTTCTTTCATTATCATTTTCACATTCATGGACTAAATATTTACAATTCTAAACTAAACACATTCTGATTTTTAGAGTCAAAAGAGAATCACTGTTCCCCCCTAGGAAAAGTCACCCCATCACCCTAAACTTGTCCCTTTAGCATGAGCAATTGGATTAGGCTGTTTGGTTGGTGTAGTGTCAGAGGCTAAATGGATGGCTGGGCACCATGATGGATGAACATTGCCAACAAGGCGCCTTTCCATCTGACAGACCAACATACATCATCTATTAGGCTCATTTTTGGCCGCTCAGTGGTCACATCATGGCCAAAGTAACCAAATGTGTGACCACAGGGACGGCAGTATCACAAGTCTGCATCTTTAACCCTTTAGTGTAGCTCTTTAGCTTAAACCATTTAAAAATGATTGAATTTAGGACTTTAATCACATTTCACATTTAGGAAACCTGGGCTGCGTTTCCCAAAAGCATCGTCAGACTAAGTAGATCGTAGAACCATTGCCATCAATGGTCTCTACGATCAACTTAGCTCACGATACTTTTGGTTGTTTTGTCCATGTGTATAAGTAAAAAAAAGAGCAAAATACGTTTGGTTGTAATTACATGAAAGTTTTAATTTTATGTAATAATGTGAATGTGAATTACTTCTGATGAATGATTAGAATGTCTTTAGTTTGGATAAAGAAAGTCATCTGGCAAATGGATAAAATGGATAAGTGTAAATATATTTAAAGTAATTATAAAATGTTTTAAAAGAAAATACTGTAAAATATCATTTCAAGTGCAACTTTAAAGAAAAAAGAAAGCCTTTAAAAAACACATTTGCCAGCTGATTTTTTGTCATCATTTACTCTTGCTCATGTCTTGTGAAATTCTATGATTTTCTTTCTTTCACAAAATGAGAAATTTAATGTCCAAGTCTTTTCTATCCCATACAAGGGAAGTGAATGGTGACCGTGGCTGTCAAGCAAGATTTTTAATGATATATTGATGTATTTTCTTATAATACATTTTGAAATCACTTTAAACACCCTTTATTTACAATTAAACATTATTAATTAATGTATACTTTTATTGTTAAAATTTTAAACATTAATTAACATATATTATATTTATAAGTCAATTTATTTTAAATTATGCAGACTAATATAGTATTCAAAGTAAACATTTATTCAGTTAATGCATTCCCATTCATTCATTCAGTTAAATGTTATTTTCAAATTCATAAATTAATAATTACATTTTTAAGAGGCACTGATCACCCTTAATTTGGATTTTACACCTATAAAGGATTAATCTGTTGCCTTCAGTGATTTTAATGAATACCCTGAGTATACCTAAATTAATTCAATGGTCTAAACCAGTCTAAACACCATTCACTCTTATTGCATACATGCAAGTATTGTTCTTCTGTCCTCCATATGTAGGCATAGCCTCAGGGAAGATCCAGGCACCTCCTCCCAAGCCCTGGTTATTTGTTTACACTTTGGTTCATGGACAATGCAGCCCTCAGGCCCATATAAAACACTGCTGGTATTACTAACGAACCATTGCTTCACAAAGAGAGTTGGTGTCAACCTGTCCTTAACAGAACCCTGTGTGTCACCACTGTGTGTGTTGTTCCAAAAGGGCTGTTCACCATCCTCTTTTCCAATGGTTCTTCTCTTTGTATATGTGATTGGGTTTGGATAAGTTCCTGTGTGGGATTGATCTGTCAAAATAGAAGCAGCGTTTTTATTAAGCTCCACAAACAATACAATAACGGGACCAGAGCATCATTAAACAATAGCTGCAATTAACCTCATTTGCTTGATTAGTCATGTGCCAGGGCTGTACTGCTCTAAAATAGGGCATAGAGCTGTACTTAACCCCCTGATGTGATGTATAGTTAATGCAAATATGTTATATGCTCTAATAGGGGTCAGTTATTATGTGCAGTTTTATGTGAAAGTGATTTATGATGCAGAGGGATTAAGTCGACATTCACAGCCCCATTATTTACAGTATAGTGTTATTTAATGTAAACACGGAATGTGTCTTGCTATTTTTTTTTTAAGGTCAACATTGTTATTTTATTGTCTCAATTAAAATGTGTAATTTATTGCTGAGATGAGCCTGGGAAAGTTAAAGGGATAATTTGCTCAAAACAGCAATTTTACTCACCCTCATGTCTTGTAAAATGGAATGATTTTCCTTCTTCTAGGGGAAATTTAAGGAAAAATGTCCAAGCTTTTTTCTGACTGGCTGTCAGGCAAGATTTTCAGGACTTAAATTTCTTAGACAAAGCTATCATATTTCTTGGAAAATAGCAGCATTAACATTCCATTTCCTTTTGTATTCCTCATAAGAAAGAAAGTCATACGGGTTGGGAATGACATGATGGTGAGTAGATGATGACATAATGTTTATTTTTGGGGTGACCAGTCCCTTTTATCATTATTAAACATGCGTGGATGATTTTCCACATTCATTTCAGAAAAATTATTTTGCAAAGGCAGTGAGTTTCGTGGCATATTTGAGGTGACATGGGGCTCAAACTCTCACCGCAGAGCATCTGTGGCATTACAGATCAATACGGCATTGAAACCACCACGATGAGGCATTATTGAACCTCTCCCGCTTGCTGCATTGATTCACAGCTGGAGTTAGGTCAAACCCCCAGAATGGAGGGCTGATGTTGTGTGTGCACATGCCAATTAATGAATAACTTACTGCAAGCACAACACAGATTACTGACGTTACTGAACATGAAATAAAAAAAGAGGTTTTTATATGGTCACAAGAGCTTTAATGGACACTTCTCTTTCTGTCATATTCTTTTTTTCTTTAGACACAAAGGCCCTTGATTATTCTAGGTTCAAGAACCATATTATTCTGGGGTACTAAATTGGAACAAAAATAATAAATATATTTAAAGGTTAAAAATGGGTGCAAGATAGCAGCATTTGGTCTCAGACTTTTTGACCCCATATATCATTCAGACTTTAGAAAGAATTTCTATATACTTGTGAACTTTCTATGACTTTTACATTCCGTGTGTGCGGGCACTTTACAGTATGTCCCTTGGCAGACACCTGCAGTGCAGCTCACTCTTGTCAAAATCTGTAAGTCTGTGTTTTACAACATCACATTTTTCATGTAGCCCCCAGAGCTCTCTTTGCCCCTAAAATGAATCATGCACAACATTTCCTACTGAGAAGTTATTTGTGAACAAAGGTCGGCTCTTCAACTTCAGGCATGTTTGATTCAGTGTGATGTTCATGATGTTGTGGACATTCACTTTCTTCTCTATTCCTCTGTTTCAGGATTGTCTTTTACCGATGCCCCCCATTTGTTTTGGGATATGGATTTCACATGCACTTGTCCGAACAACAAATAGACGCCATTGTTTACCGTGACAACAGATTTTGCCCCAGCTAGTCATTGGTGAGAAGCACACATGCTTCAACCTTTTCCATATTTCAGTCAACCCAGAATGCCCCTGATCTCATTGACAAGGTTTTGGCATTTCATTGGTTGAGAGTAATGCTTTGTTTTGGACTGAATTACTCTTTTAAACACAAATACATAGGGATTTATGTAAAGATCATTTGTTTCATTGACATATGTATTGGTCTGATAGAAAGTCTGGTCTGTGTTAACCGTCTTGTCTTCATAGGCTTTACCAGAGATGACCCAAACGCTAAGTCCATCCAAGCCTAAAGAGGAACAAGTGTTTCTAAGATGATTGACATGAACTCCAGTGATCTGCTAGATAGAATGAGGCCCTTGAAAAGTAAAGGTTAGTATAAAATGGATGGATGCATGGATTGATGTGTTGATATATGATCTGTTGAATCCTATAACCTTGCATCATCTGATTTCTGACACAACCTCTGTTGGATAGGGTTAAGGAGTATCTTCCTTTGTTTTCTCTGAGATTAATCTGACTGATCAATGGGCCGAAGGTGCTTGTGTTTGTAAGACATGTATTTGGCTACTCATGCCATATAGTCTTCAAAGGCACTTCTGCATTTAGCGGGCTTTCAGGGACTTTGAAAATGATACACAGATTAAACATACTTTTTTTTTTTTCCTAGCAGTAAAAACACTCACAAACCCCTATAGTTGGAGGAGGAACCAAAACTAACATAACTGTGAGTGCACTTAAAAAAAAACCCTGTCTTCCTCCAAACCCTAGAGAATGCAGACATATTTATGAACAGCTGCTCTTTGAATCAGATACAAGTGAAAAATGAATTGAACTCAGTTTGCTTTGAGCTGTTTTATTCTTGGAACAGGGATGATTGGGAGTGTGGGGGACTTTTCCAAGACTACACAAACATAGATTCATATCCTTCGTGCCTCTCCATGATTTTCTGCTTATGAGAGAGAACAATATGATCAAACATGTAAAATAAAAAAACCCTGCATTGATCCCCTTTTTATACATTATTTGACAGTATTTATTTTTATTTATTTTACGTGTTCAATATGTATTCTTTTTGCATTTGCAAACTTGAGATGTGGTCACATTAGTGAATTTTCAGAAAATGTTTGCAGGCATTTCGTGAGTCTGTTGTCTATTTTCAACAGTAGCATTACAGATTTGCACAAATCTTTTGCAATATTTTCTAAATGTCGATAAAAAACTATTGCGAAATTATGCCGTTTCTATTAACTGATTTTATGCAACTAAAGCGTAATTTATTCCTCTTGCGAAAATCATGGCAACAGATGTTAGTAGGTTTAAGTATATCGCAGCCACTGCACTAGCCATTATTTTTAATCAAAGGAGACGTAGGCATCTTATCCAAGCATTAATGGCAAAGAAAACCCCTTATACTTGGGAGCAGCCACGTATGAGGTGTATCTGGGTGTTTCTCCCTTCTATCTGCTTCGAGGTTATGATAAATTGTGGCATTTCTTTGTTGTTCATGCGAGTGCATAAACTTTTGTGATATATGGGAGTTTTCATGAAATTGACGTGTTTCCATTGGGCGAATTTTCAATTCGTAATTTCAGTTTGTGAATTTGAAGGGTAATAATAACATAGCTACTGTAGAAATGTATGAATTTACTTTCAAACCAAGTAGATGTTTTGGTCATTGCAGCTCTTGAACCATTGCAAAATCTGCAAGGGGAAATCTTCCCACCCACCCATGATTCATGATCAAAATTCAAAATTCAATCACTGAACAACTGTAAATGTGATTACACATTTAGAGATTATTTCAGAAATTCCTGAAAGCTTCTTTAATAACAGGTACAGTATGTCTTAAAATGAAATAGTGGCAGCTTTTCACTATACACTAATAATCATAAATATGCACAATATACCACTGTGATGCTGGGTTGTTGTTGTTGGTTTCCAGGATGTTGCAGTGCTGTTGCTATGTGGTTGCTAGGGTATTCTGAGTAGTTGCTAGGTGGTGGCTCAAGTCAAAAGAGTCTACTTTCAAGTCCAGAAATGGCTGGGCGTTTTTTTCATGTCTGATTGCTTAACCTCAAGTATAAGCATTAGTCAGTGATGCTTGCATTAACAAGCAACTCTAAGTATACTTACATTCTATCATTATTTTTTCTTTCTCAGCTGAACAAAGACTGTAGGGTCTTTGTCTCTCTTTGTTTATCTATATAAATCTTTCACAGATAAATAAAAGTGGGCCTGAACCCTCTCTGTCTCTGATTTATGTGCAACAACATCGGCTTTCACTTCATTGCAGTTCATTCAGTGTTTTCTCAGACCTCTGAACCTCTTCAGCCGAGCGCAGCGTATTTGATGTAAGTGTGGCAGATAGTCACTCCCGGTTTCCCTCTGCTCGTGTTTTATGAGCTCTGACTATAAAACCCAAGGCTGGACTGCCCAATAGGAAACAGTCTCCCAATGGGATCATAGATGACCTTGAATTAGAGGGGAAGAGACTAATTATTTTTCTGACATGGTGTACATGACACTAAAGAATGAATCTGAGGGTGTGTTTTTATGTACATGTGTTGCTGTAAGTTTTTCATGTGCGCAGAGAGCAATAGGATTTTTTAAAAAAGCTTTCTTTTCTCATTTTTGTAAAAGGCCTGCTTATACCAAGGACAACTATAATGATAATGATAAAGATCTAAGATTCTAAATATGAAAGTATAGCAGAATCCACAGCACAACTATAATGAGAACGGCACAGAAAACAATATCGATGGAAACACTTTCAGAACCTTTTTTTTTTTCAGCTGATGAACGATAAAAACATTGACAGCCAATCAGAATCCATCCTGCTTTATAGAGCTCGAGCATTTAAAGAGGCAAATGACAAAACTGCAGCATGTGCTTAGAATAAACAGAACATTATCATCCTCTGGTGTGGACACTAATATAGTTATCGTTATCTTTATAGTATCGTTATTGGTGTGAACGGGCCTTAAAATTGCCGAATTGGTAAAGAAACATGGTAAAATGTGCTATTTTTTATTGGCTTATTTTTCACTTGAACACATAGCAAGAAACATGAGCCATCACTGAAAAAAAAATGTTTGTTCACAAATCATTTACAAGCCCATCTTTGGCTCATCAATGTGACAATCATAATTAGAGCGTGACATGGGAGGTTGTGACCCCTGGCAGTGTAGCCTATAACAAACGTTAAGCCCCGAGGCTGAAGGCAGGTCAGGTCTTAGATCAGGAACTTCAGGCCACCCAGTTTGGCAGGTCTACCTATAAACAAGGATGTGAACTGAAGAAGATTGTACACATGCGGTTTCCATTTCTGTATAAAATGATCACTGACCAGGCAGTGATCAAGAGTGGTATGCATCAAAAGCCCAGGATGACAGATCTGATTGTTGGTTCCTGATCTGTGGTAGTGAAAGCTATATTTAGGTTTTAGATTATTTTGCATGCTAAACTATCATTTACTGGTGTAAACAAGTTGTCTATGTTTAAAATATCTTATTTTATTCTTACAACAAGAAAACTATATTCCAAATGGTTTCTCTATATATAGCCCTGTACTTAATAATACATCTCAATGTGTATAGACATTAGCAAAAACGACACAATCCACATTTTACTCTTTTGGAATTGAATTTGTTTATTTATGTGTGTGCATTTGTTTTGTGTTTAACTTCTAAAGGGGTCTGTTGTTCATTTGGTCTGTCAGATTCACTCAAAATCTATGCCATGTCCTCATATGCCATTTCTTTGTGGCAACATATGTTTATAGGCAGGAAACAGAAAAACAGCAGATTGTCAACCGATTTCCACAAGTTTTTTTTTTTTTTTTTTTTTTTTTATCCACACAAAAGTGGTGGTCATGATGAAGGGATAAAACAGAATGGAAAAGACATCTAAAAAATAAATAGAGGAGAGCAGGGATAATTGTAACACTTTTTTTACTTGTTTATTTGGAAAAAAATGAAATTTTGAAACTATGGATCAGTCAGCTTTAATATGTCTGTTGGCATTACCCATGTTAATTAAATGTATACATTTATAGGAATGACAGAAAAATGACAAAACAAATAGATCTGTTATGTCCACTGAAACATCACATAAGATGGCAACAGATTTTGACAGCTCTGTGTGAATAAAGGAGTCAGTATTTGACAAATTCTTTTTTAATGGAATATTGCAGTATTTATTCTAAATGATTTATCCACGTACATTGTTATTTTATTTTTTTTTAATGTATGTGCCCTCGTAATCTTTAATCTCTTCTTTTGTGATGATGTGTTTACTGGCGTGAGGGCGGGACAACCTGTCACTCACATAAGGTCGACCAATAAGAAACCACAATGATCCAATCAATTCCCGCGAAACTCATCAGAAAGACATGCTTCTTGTCTTTTTGTTCTTATGGATCTAAAATGGAATCGTATGAACTAAGCCAAATGCATTTCTACTGATTCTGTGGTTGTATATTAAATATTTTGGCTAATTTTATTTTGATTTTATCTTCTAATAAATGTGAAGTACTCTATTTAACACTTTTACCATGTTAAAATCCATTCCGTTCAATTCCACAGCTTTTCTCCAAAAATCAGTGCAGAAAATGTGCACAAAAGTCTTTTCCAGATTCTGTCAGGTCGTGCTGATAGAGTATAATCCGTAACCTCTGGGTTACCCGTACAACCATGTGAGACACGGGAACTTTGGCTGAAGACATCACACGTGTCCTCTATCTGTCTATCTGTAGCCCACATACTGTTATCTCATTGGACAGAGATTCCACCTCTCATAGCAGCAGACTGCACATCTCTGCAATGACTCATTATATGCAAAGGCCTATGGGAAGATAGTAAAGGACTTTGTCAGATTACATTAATGTTATGCACATACAGACATTAGCTGTGCCTGTGCACAAGTAAAGCCCAACATAAAAAAGGGTGTTTCTTCATTTCTAAACAAGCTGTAATTTTCAAAAATTGTGTGGAAAAAATGTAAAAAAAAAAAATTATTTAATTATCCGTATTTAGGATACATAAAATGTTAGCTAAGAATTAGACTTAGCAAGACAGAAGAGTCAGCCATTTTATTCCAAAAAAGTTTAAATATAATATCCACAAAAGTCATTTCCACAAACACAGCGCATAATTTAACGTTCATTAAAAATGACAGATTTCTTCTGTGATGCATGTATATCAACTTTTGGACATTGTTGGTGGACAAATCAAATAAATAAGTGTGAAAAGAGTTTGTTAAGAGAGTATTTCAGAAACAAAAGCTGATGCTCTTCTTGTTTTTCCATCTTCTCTGGGCGCAATCATATGTAAATTGCGTGAGCTTATTTTGTAAAAAAAAACATACATTTACACACCCATAGACCCTCCCCTCGAAGAAATCAAGTGAAAGTGGACAAAAGAGACGGATCAAAATACCAGGTGTGTAAGGGAATGCGTCTCCCTCATCTACTTGTGATCCGATCGACCAAAACTCATCTTAATACCAGGTGTAAACAGGGCCTTAAAGTCCACAGAGCCAGAAGCCCCTATAGTGGAAGAAACACCCTTATGCTGAAATATAATAAATGATAGTCAGATTATCCATTGTAAAAACCAAATGGAATGCATTCCTCTCTTTTCCATTCTCTCTCTCTCTGTCTCTAAACAAGAACCATGTGTTTTCATGTTCTCACAAAGTGCTGTTCGCCAACCTTCCCAACTTAGTGACCGTCAGTGTCTCTCTGAGTCATAAATCTCATACTTAAAACACCCGTTCCAGACTGTAATGTGTTCAATATAACTGTTCATCAGTACAAAATGAGAACGTTGTCGTAAAAGAGTCTCCACCAGTTTTTACGGAATGCCCGGATTTAAATAGGCCATTTAATTCTCCACTGCTATGTCAAGGTTACTAGATGTAAAATTGTGTAATGCACAAACGCAATAAACTAGAAAGTGGTGTGAATGTGATTTTTACAATCAGCAAATTTTCCGTCACTCTGGAGTTCCTAGGCTAAGTGAGAGTGTGTGGGGACACATTAAGCCAGGTTTGTTGAAAGCCCTCAGCCGTTTTCCAGCATGCCCAAACCATGGCTTATCAGACCTCTGTGCACATTCCACACAATGTTAGCTGGAGACAATGCTGTCACAATGCATGATAATGTATTCTCCCTCTCCCACTCTCTCTCTGCCTTACACTCTTTTTTAAAGGTGCATTCACATTAGACTTCAAGCATACAAATTACTTATGGGCCCGCAACGAATGGTCTGGTTTAGATGAATAAAAAATAACAAAACCAATTTATAATACTTTGAAAATTATTATATTATATTATATTATATTATATTATATTATATTATATTATATTATATTATATTATATTATATTATATTATATTATATTATATTATATTATATTATATTATATTATATTATATTATATTATATCATTTAGTACTATTAATGTTCATTTTCTGTATTTAGGATAGGCCTACATAAAATATAGCAAGACAAAAGAGTCTGCAAGAGTTTTATCAATAATATAATATAATATAATATAATATAATATAATATAATATAATATAATATAATATAATATAATATAATATAATATAATATAATATAATATAAACAACAATATTATTTGTCAATATTATTTAATTGTGTTTACACTCATTGGGGTTTTAAAGAATCTTTATGCCAAAAAGGTTCTATACAGTACCCTCCACAAATATTGGCACCCTTAGTAAATTTGAGCAAAGGCTGCTGTTAAAATAAATCTGCATTGTTTATCCTTTTGATGTTTCATTCAAAAAGTTCACAAAATTCTAACTTTTCATCGAAGTAAAACAGTTGAAAGTGGGGGGAAAAGCTCATTATGAAATAAATGTTTTTCTCCAATACATGTTGGCCACAATTATTGGCACCCCTAGAAATTCTTATGAGTAAAATATCTCTGAAGTATATTCCCATTTATATTTACATTTTTCAGCACACCAGGGTGACTAGGAGCATGAAATTGTCCAGCCATGACTTCCTGTTCCACAGGAGTACAAATATGTGTAAACTGAAAGGCCAAATTCCCTTAATCATTCATCACAATGAGAAAAAACAAACAATATATTTCTGATGTGCAGCAAAAGATCTTTAAGCTTCACAAAATAGAAAATGGCTATAAGAAAAAAGCTAACGTATTGAAAATCCCCATTTCCACTATCAGGGCAATAATTAAGAAGTTCCAGTCAACTGGAGATGTTACAAATCTTCCTGGAAGAGGACATGTGTCTATAGCGTCCTAATGCATGGTAAGGAGGAGAGTTTGAGTGGCCAAAGACTCTCCAAGGATCACAGCTGGAGAATTGCAGAAATTAGTTGAGTCTTGGGGCGTAAAAAAAAATAAAAATTACCAAACAGCACCTACATAACCAAAAGTGGTTTGAGAGGGTTTCAAGAAAAATCTCACTCACCCAAAAACAAACTCCAGCATATTCAGTTGTCAGACATCACTGGAACTTCAAAAGGGACCTGCTTCTATGGTCAGATAAAAATAAATAAATAAATAAAAAAAAAAAAAAAAAAAAAAACGTTTTGGCAGCAAACCCACCAGATGGGTTTGGTGCAAACAGGGATAACCCTAACCCCATGCTCACGGTTAAATATACTGCTGGATCTTTAATGTTGTGGGCCTATTTGTTTTGCTGGAGATCCCTGACATCTTGTTCAGATAGATGGCATCATGGATTCTATCAAATACTAACAGATACAAATCTAAACCTGACCACTTCTGCTAGAAATCTCATAATGGGGCATGGTTGGGTCTTCCATCAGGACAATGATCCAAAACAAACATCAAAATCAACACAGAAATGGGTCACTGAGCACAAAATGAAGCTTCTGCCATGATCATCCCAGTTCCCTGACCTGAACCCTAAAGAAAATGAGTGGGGTGAACTGAAGAGAAGAAGCACCAACATGGAGCTGGGAATCTGAAGGATCTGGAGAGATTCTGCATAAAGGAATGGTCTCTCGTTTCTTGTCAGGTGTTCTCCAAACTCATCAGGCATTATAGAAGAAGACTCAGAGCTGTTATCTTGGGGAAAAAAAAACTTTGCAATAATTGGGTGCCAATAATTGTGGCCAACGTGAACTAGAGAAAAACATTTATTTCATAATGAGCTTTTCCCCCCATTTTCAATTGTTTTACCTAAATGAAACAGAATTTTGTGATTTTTTTTTTTTTTTAATGAAAGATCAAAAGGATAAACAATGCAGATTTATTTTCACAGCTGCCTTTGCTCATATTTACTAAGGGTGCCAATATTTGTGGAGGGCACTGTATAAGGAAAAATGTCTTCAATTATTGCATACTTTCATGTTAAACAGTTTTTTTTTTCTAGTGATAAAATATGTTTATGAGCTGTTTAATTCATAAAATTTAATCAAAATATAAAATATAATCATTATAATATAAAAATGTTATTTAATTGTGTTTATTTATATTATATTAAATTTGCCTAAACCTTATCAATGTGTGATAGCGTGACCACCGTCACTACCCCATAATAATCTTGCAGTAACATGGAACATTTATGTGAGATTTTAGTGTAGTAACCCTTTCCTTTTTGTAAGTTCACACATGTACAAATGGAAGTAGGGAATATGGTGACATTAGCCACCATCTCATCCCTCATTTCCTTAGCTATTTGTACTGTGCTAGTGGGAAAGGCATGAAAATATGGCTCCATATCTCTTCTAGCCACACGTACAACACCTAATGCAACCCATCCTTTCTCCTTATATCTTTCTCATTCAAGTATTCCCAGTTGTTAAGAGTAACTCTATGAGAGTCTTCATGTTTGTTCAGCAATTATGCATGACGATGGTGTGAAGATGACTCTAATAGAATCCATCTGTGGAGTCAGCCAGGACAGTTAAGAGCTCTAATAAGATCTTATTAGCCTCGGGATGGGACTGTTGTTATTTCAATGGCTGTCATTTCCCCCCAGCAGACACCTCAATCAACCACACCATTATGAAGAAGAGCTGTGGTCTCTTTTGATCCATGTTCTGTAGCTTTCTAATGGTACTTTTGATTCTCTTTCTTGCAAACTAATTTATCCACTCGTTTGCATTCTCACTCTCTCTGCATGTATTTGAGTGGTTCTCTATCTTGTAATGATGCCTCCAGATGTTTCTAATAAAACTAGTGTCAGGGAGGAACGTTGCTGGCAGACCTGCGCTTTTGTGAGCTGTTCTTCGACATTTAGGGAAAAAACGCTTTAAGAGGACTGCAGGGCAGTAACTCAGCGTTCTTTGGGGAGGGGTGGACATTTTGGCATGGCTTTGAAAGGGGCCCAAGGAAAGGCACTCGTGCATTTGTCTTTTTTCATCACGCTCCATGTTTCTGGTTTCTGTGGTCATGATACGAATGATCGTTCAGGAAATGAGAGGGACCCAAATCTTTTTCAAACTTGTCATCGCCGTTAGAGATTTGCTCAGGCAGGTCATGCAGCCAGACGGTTCAAATTATTACATTTCAGAGAAAATAAGGACCAGGATGTCTGATAAACTCTTACCTTTGTTACATGCGGTTAAGCTGCAAAGATACATTACAAAAACTTATTCCAACTCTTAAGTTAAAGATGAAGTGTGTCATTTGTCAATGTTAAAATGCTTTTTCCTCTGTATAATGTGTAGCGACAACTATAAGTGAGTCATTCGTAAGACTGTCTTCATGTAGAGTGTAAACATTTTAAAGTTAGCTTAATTCTGAGTTAAATTCAAATTTTACCCTGGGTTAGTAATTAATCCAGTTTGTTTTACAGGATACATAACATTGGTGAACCATTGGTTATTGATCTAATTTGCAGATTTATGGGGTCAATAACATTGACTGAATGAATACAACTCACAATTTTAATAACAGCTTGGCAAATGTAAAAGTACATTTATCCCAGCTAACAGCATGTTCTAAGAACATTTCGCTAACAATCCCAATGAGTTAACATTATTTCTTATGAAAATGTAATTTCTTAAAGGTGCTGTAGAACGTCTTTTAAAAGATGTAATATAAGTCTAAGGTGTCCCCTGAATGTGTCTGTGAAGTTTCAGCTCAAAATACCTCATAGTTTTTTTAAATAATTTTTTTTAAGTGCCTATTTTGGGGCATCATTAAATATGCGTCGATTCAGGCTGTGTGGCCCCTTTAAATTCTCCTGCTCCCCACCCCCGAGCTCGCGCTTGCCTTAAAGAGCATAAACAAAGTTCACACAGCTAATATAACCCTCAAAATGGATTTTTACAAAGTGTTTGTCATGCAGCATGTCTAATCGTGTAAGTATGGTATTTATTTGGATGTTTACATTTGATTCTGAATGAGTTTGATAGTGCTCTGTGGCTAAAGCTAACATTTAACACTGTTGGAGAGATTTATTAAGAATTTGAAGTTGAAGTTGTGTTCATGAATTATACAGACTGCAAGTGTTTAAAAAAATTAATTGTCTCCGTGAATACCACATTTAACAGTACATTAGCAATATGTTAACGAAACATTTAGAAAGACAATTTACAAATATCACTAAAAATATCATGATATCATGGATCATGTCAGTTATTATCGCTCCATCTGCCATTTTTCGCTATTGTTCTTGCTTGCTTACCTAGTCTGTTGATTCAGCTGTGCACATCCAGGCGTCCTGCCCTTGTGTAATGCCTTGAACATGGGCTGGCATATGTAAATATTGGGGGCGTACATATTAATGATCCCGACTGTTTTGTAACAGACGGTGTTATGTTGAGATTTGCCTGTTCCTCAGAGGTCTTTTAAACAAATGAGATTTATATAAGAAGGAGGAAACAATGGTGTTTGAGACTCACTGTATGTCATTTCCATGTACTGAACTCTTGTTATTTAACTATGCCAAGATAAATTACATTTTTGATTCTAGGGCACCTTTAAAAGGGTCATGAATTGAGAAATCATCTTTTCCTTGAGCTTTTGATATATAAGAGGTCATCATACTATATAAAAATATCCTGTAAGTTTCAAAACTTCCTTTTTAGTCCAATAAAAGCTTTTACTGACACAAGGCCCAGCGAACGACTCATCCTGGAATGTGAAACCCCGCCTCCGCATAAGAAATCAACACCTACTTCATCATTGCAGCATTAGCCCCGCCCACTGGCGGATGATGAGAGAAGAGTGATACAGGACTAAAAATAACATTACCTTTCAAAGGATCCTAGGAATATGGTTATTTATTAACAATATGAATGTCTCAGTTGAGCTATATGTATTTGTATTCGGTACATTTCACTTTGGATTCTTTGGTAAATCAATCGCATTTCGGTGCAGGCAAACAGACTTTTATGATATGGACTTGACAGTAATGCAACAACATGTACAGCCAGATGTTCTTTGTCTATGTGTCAGTAAATCAAACCAGTGACTAAATGGACAACTTCATGTTTTTTCTCTTAGTAGGATGAAAATAATCTGTTATTTAAACCTGATTAAATTATATATAGAAATTTACAAGCGCTGGAGCTGTCAATCAAAGAGTTTATCAGTGACCAAATTCTGGACTTGCACCAAAACTTCCATTTTATTCAACATATCTCTTAGTTACATTGTATTGTTAGTTATGATGAAAGCATTCGAGTGCAGAAATTGAGTTGCAATGACGAGATCAGTGCTTTCATTCACTCAACAACATGTGTCTGTGATCGGCTACAATGTTCATCACACCAACCTTTCATGCCACGGTCTAAATAGAAATAGATCTAAATGTAACACTTTTCATGATTAGTTACCCTTGAGAGCTGTAATAGTAAAACGTGCTAACATTTTTCTAGAGAGTAATACTAGGCTATTCCAAATGCAAAGATGTTAGCCAATCACAGCAGTGGGTGTTTACACTGAAGTCTCACAGCAGACACACCCTGTAAAACAGATTAAATGATGGCAATTTTTTAAGGTAAAAAGCATACTAACATTATAAGTGCACCCCAGGAAACATTATACAACAATAAAACAACGTAGTTCATGACCCCTTTAATGTTCCATGAACATTCAAAACGTCCCATTTTTTAAATGTTTTAAAATCCTTTTTTTCTTGGTTATATGAATGTTAAGGGAACATTTCATTTTATAATTTTGCAAACATTAAGGGATCGTTACTTTTGAATGTTCTCTGAAGTTCTGAAACAAGTAGTAACATTTAAAAAAAAAAAAAAAAAAAAAAAACGAATGTCCAAATAAAACGTTTCAGAAAAATTCTTCCATGAATGCTATAAAAATGTGAGAGAACCTTGCCAGAACAGTACTGTAGTACTGAGAACATTCCCTGTTAGCTGGTATACCACATTTTCTCTGGCTGTTTTAAATAGAACTGAAGCAAAAATTCATCTTTACTCCAGTTAACATGTTCTGTTTCATGATGCGTAGTCCCACCTTAAACAAGGTCATGGGTTTTAGTCCCAGGAAGTTCATAAACTAATAAAATGTATATCATGAATTAGTGTTACTTGATAAAAGCATCGGCTAAATACATAAATTTGTACATTTGTAAACAAGCTTAGAAGAAAAGTTGTCAATTGGATGTTACATATTTTTTTACACAGACAACTGCAAAAAGGGTTGTGTTTTTAGCTTGAAATTTTTCTACCGTGAAGCGCATTGTGGGTGTGAGAACCCCATCAAACTGAGAGAAATCACAATCACTGTCTTGTGATTTTACCACATCGTGCAACATTTTCATTTTTAGTGTAAACAAATTGCTTGTTGCTTATCTTGCTGCATCTGTTTGTAGGACAGCTTTAAAGTAACGCCATCGCATTTTACACAGTGGATTATTTTCTTGCAAGATCTTTTTTTTTTCTGTCACAGAAATATGCACCATCATTAGTCACCATGAAATATGAGTAGGCATAAATCTTTCTGCAGTACCTCAAGTGAAATGAAGTGCACTGTTTGATCACAAGAGTATGGAACGTTTCTGCTTTGTGTTATTTTTATAGATTTGTATTTTGGGATTGGGATTCAAGGCTGGTTACACTGTCAAAAGCTCTTGGTTGCTTCCTTTGCTCTGTTGACACATCTTTCTGGAAATGTATCGGATCTGTAATTGTTTTAAGATGCAGAGCAAACTTCAGACAGAAGGGGAAATAAACTTTGATATTTTCTGTGGTTCAGGGGTAGCTGGAAGCGCTTGCTATGCTTTGATGTGCATCATGGGACTGGAGAGCAAACTTCACGGTTTATAATGTCCCATGAAGTCATTTGATGGAATGAGAAGTCCAGTTTGACTAATTAATATAGTTGGTTTATGCACAAACAAACAAACAAACAAACAATAAATAAATAAATAAATGATAATGGTTGAGTCTTGGATATTGGCTAAGGATACTCTTCTAGTAAGATTTACTTGTACTTAGCCCAGAGGCCCTGGCCTTGTTTCTGAGGTCATCTTGTGATCCTCATCTCAAGTCTGCTCGACTGTTTGGCATTCTTGGAATGGAATGTGAAACTGAGTGGACGCCACCACCATAGTTGTCTTGGCAATGCAATTTACAGCCTGTTAACCCTGGAATTAGCATTGAGTCTGGAGAGTCGGCATCCAAATGTTGTCCTTCATCACTGAGGATCCTCAGATTTTAACAGATTTTAACCTTTGTGTAGGTCAAGAAAAAC
Organism: Chanodichthys erythropterus; assembly: GCF_024489055.1. Lineage (NCBI taxonomy): Eukaryota > Metazoa > Chordata > Actinopteri > Cypriniformes > Xenocyprididae > Chanodichthys > Chanodichthys erythropterus. The sequence goes on from NC_090228.1 coordinate 12,233,999, forward strand.
CATATCCTGGGCCTCTCGTGTTTGCAGATATAACCTTGTGCATGACTGGACTGGAAAACAGGTTCTATATGGACTTGCTCCAACTTAGATTGCAGGAAATGCAATTACCCTTTCAAGAAACTACATTTACAGACCCGATTGTAAATGGTTGCATATAAGAATGACTTTTGGTATAATTATGTAAAACATGCATTAAATCCAGTAGGTAAATTATTCTGTGGATGTCAGGTGATCGACTTTTTCAAAAGTATCTTTATAGGCAATTTATATTGCAATTTTGTCTTTTTTTTACTTTTTTTGACTTTTCTGTGATATCATACAATTTATTGGAGTTTGAAACAATTTTCACACAGAAATTGCTAGTAAATATCACATAGAATTACAAATAAACAGCAAGTAACATTGAATTCTACATTGTAAATGTATTTTGGTAATATTTGTTTTATTTACCACTTAGAAAAAGATGTAGATATCTATTAAAGGGAAGTAATAAACAGATTTTAAATTAGACTTTAGAAATTAAACTTTAACATCAACTAGCATCTATTTGGTACCAGAAAAAAAAAATGCATTTTGACATGTCTAATCTAACAATAGCTGTGTTTCCATTTCCCTTCAAATAGTGCACATTGAAATTGCGACTTTAAAATATGCCCAATGGAAACACGTCAATTTCACAAAAACCATATATCACACAAAAAAAAGAAAGAAAAGAAGCTTTTTTACGCTCACATGAGCTGCAGTGGAATTTTTGCATTTACAAGTCACCTGGCATATGTAAAAGTTGATCATTCTTTATAGACGGTGCGGTATATTTAGACAAAAGACACGACAGTGCTCTTTATTAAACTCATAATAATGTATTATGGGATTACTGGATTCTAAGCAACAAAGAAATGCCATAATTTATCAAAACCTCGAAGCAGATAGAAGGGTGAAACACCCAGAAACACCTCATACGTGGCCTCTCCCAAGTAAAAGGGATAATGCTTGGATAACACGCCTATGTCTCCTATGATTAAAAATAATGGCTAGTGCAGTGGCTGCGATATACTTAAACTTACTAACATCCGTTGCCATTATTTTTGGAATGACTTATCGCGAGAGGAAAAAAATTAGTTTTAGTCACATAACCTCAGTTAATTTTGAAATAGTTTTTTATCGGCATTTAGAAAATATCAGAAAAGTTTTGCGCAAATCTGTAATGGAAACCCAGCTACTGTGGTTACTGTCATTTGTAAAAAAATAGTGAAATGTTTTCTAATGTAATATATAGAATTTTTAATTGTAGTAGCTAAATGTACTTTTAAGACCACCAGCCTTTTGTTTTGACTTCTTTAGGGGGCTGAAGTCTCAATTAGGGGTGTCAGAATACCCCTTCCCCCAATCTTCCACCCATTTTAGGCACCCTAGTAAAATCCCTGCTGTCTAAATGCAATATTTCTCACTGGTTTAAATGGGTATGGAATGGGGTATCAGGATAACGTTTTATCACATCTAAAACCTCAGGAATGCGCTTATTTCAACATGAAATGTTTCTGTTGATGGAAGCTTTATTCTACTTCAACAAAACACCTCTTCAGTGGTCATATCACCTGTCAAATCTCTTTTATGAACCATGACTGAATGCGTTTGGCCAGGTTTTACAGCATAGCAAGGTAATGCTAAAAAAGTCACTTCAGTGGAGCCATCAATTTAAGGATATAGACCACAGATAATATCAGGCAGGAAGAGAAACTTGGATCTTGTATTTCTGACTAAGCTTGGGTCTGGCAAATGGTTTTAACCTCCAGTAGATATGCAATCTTTATTTCTCGGACATTGTCATACAGCCTGCAGGCTACAATATTTTGTTGACCTGAGGAGCTGAACCGTGAGGGCAGCAGAGCTAAAGAAGAACTGGGACACACTGGCAGACTTCAGACGCCATCATCCACCTCTTGTCCAAACAGACGGACATAAAAAGCTTAGACCTGTGTGGCAAGAGCTCTGGAGCCAAGAATGTCAGATGAGGTGTGCGCATTAGCTTAATGCAAATTCAAGAGTTTATCCTGACATGGGAATGTAGTGACTAGGACTAATTTAAGATCAGAAACAAGGATGAAAACCTTTTGCAGTGAATGCTCAGTGCAGCAGAGTGGAAGCAAGCTATATATGATATTTTAAAATATTTAGACAAATACTTTCCATTCAATAATCTTCTTAAATCATCATAAACTTAATCATCTAAGATTAGCAATTGGATTTTAAATGAATAGATAAATAATAAAACAAATGTCTATTTATTTATTTATTTATTTATTTTTATTTGTTTATTGTTTTTTTTTTAGCTTTGAGCCAACTTGATTTTGAATTCAATTTATAATATATATATATATATATATAATATATATATTTTTTTTTTTTTTTTTTTTTTTTGAGTAATTAAATATTGAATGCAATAAATAATATTTATTCACATTTTTATTTATTTATTTAGGATGTATTTATTTAATTTATTTAAATATTTATTTAAATTTGAACCTATTTAATTTTGAATGCAGCTTAAATTAATAAATAAAATGCTATTTTATTAAATTTGTGTGTTTGTAAGTTCCAATTGACTCAAAGTCTGAATAAGGTTCACATTATTGGTTTTATCTAATATATTCTTCTCATATATTCATTCTTTTATTATCTTTGTCATCCAAGATGTTCATGTTTTTCTTTCTTCAGTCAAAAAGAAATTAAGGTTTTTGAGGAAAACATTCCAGGATCCTTATAGTGGACTTCAATGGCCTCCAGACGGTTGAAGGTCAAAATTACATTTTCCGTGCAGCTTCAAACGAGTTGAAAGTCCAAATTGCAGTTTCAATGCAGCTACATGATCCCTGCCAAGGGTCTTATCTGGCAAAATGATCAGTCATTTTCTATATTCGGTCAATAAATAAAAATGATATACTTTTTAACCACAAATGCTTGTCTTGCACTGCTCTGCGATGCGCCACGCATTATGTAATCACGTTGGAAAGGTCACGCGTGATGTCGGAAGTACCGACCCAGTGTTTACAAAGCAATTAGGCAAAGTCAAACGGCCTTTACAAAAAAAAGTACCGTGGTACTTTCGCCTACGTCACGCCTGACCTTTCCAACATGATTACGTAATGCAAGATGAGCATTTTTTTATTATTATTTAGAAAATGATTGTTTCACTAGATAAGACCCTTATTCCTCGGCTGGGATCATGTAGAACCCTTTGAAGCTGTATTGAAACTGCTATATGGAGTAAAATCCTGGAATGTTTTCCTCAAAAACCTTCATTTCTTTTCGACTGAAAAAAGAAAGACATAAACATCTTGGATGAGTAAATTATCAGGAAATTTTAATTCTAAAGTGAACTAATCCTTTAAAGGTTTAGTTCACCTCAAAATGAAAATTCTGTCATTAATTACTCACCCTCATGTTGTTCCAAACTCATAAGACTTTTGTTCATCTTCGGAACACAAAAGAAGATCTTTTTGATGCGAACATAAACAGAAACGTGAATAACACACAAGAACAAACCTCTTGCAGAAGCTCAAACGTGATGCGTAACACACAAGAACGAACCTCATTAATTTCCATTCTGGGGTGAACTAACCCTAGAAATATAATTCCTTATTTCAGTGTCTATTAGAGTTGCCTCTATAAAGTATTTGCTTGATGTGATTGTTTGTGTCAGAATGGATATGGGGAGGTTAAACTGCTAGTGGTTTTGCCCTGATTTGGGTTCAAGCAGAAGTAAACCGGGACAAACACTGCCGCCAGCTGAATCATCACACATCATCGAGGCCTAGACACAGTTCAATCATAAATTTTTGCTGTCACTTTAATATGCAGCGAGTGAATACAAGAATTGGTAATGTGAGTGTTTATGTGTGGCGTGCATTAATTTTAATGGCGTGCATGAATTTTAGCAAGTAATCAGCATAATCATTTCAGATGCATTGCAAGATCAACTTAATAATGCATAATCACAATCTTTAGCTCTTAAAAAAAATTCTAATCATTAATTGGGGGGAAATTAAACTTCTCTGAAAAAAAAATATGGTGAATGGGGAGTTGGGATGGAGGCATGCCCAAATAATAGTAGGAAGGAATGAGGTAAGCAGCTGTTTTTATGCAATTATCATTATATTATAATCCACAGACATGAACTTCACTTCTTGAAAATGCACAGATTACATTCAGTATTAGAGAAGGAAATAAAAACCCTCCAGGCAAGCATAAGCAGATCATTTCCTGACTTTAATAAAAACTTTCCACTATCTGGATAAATCATGAGAAATTTATGAGCATCTGCAATGCATGCTCTTCCTTCTGAATAAAACATTAATTTGCCCCTTGAAATTTATGACGGTACGCTGGAAATTTTCTGGACCTACCGGATAAACAGCCCTCCCTCGGACTTGTAGCATGGAGAGAAAAAACAACGTAAAGATATTCTGTAAGATATCTGTCACAGAAGAATGAACTGAGATTTATGTCAAAGGAAAAGAAACTCCTTGTACTGAACTGAAAATTGGCCTTCAGCGTCTCACAGACCTGTGTCACGGCTCATGTGATTTATGAGTTCGATGAGGTTTCGACTTTAGTGTGGGAAGCAGCTGCCAAAGTGTTTTGACATGCACTGAGATGGAATATTTGAACCGACCCCCTCCAGAAAATACGGCCCGGCCCTCAGAAGCCCTCAGCACAGCAGGGAACATCCACCCAAGATGAGCAGATAGGACAGGAGACTGATCCATCTTATCCAACATCGGGTGACAGGACCTCCGCTGAGTTTGCGTTCCGCTTCGTTTAGGGAGATTTGTCTGAAGAGGGCGAATAAAGCAGAGTAAACAAGACCGCGGTGTGCATGGTGCTCAGCGAAGGAGAGAAAACATTTGGGGCAGAAGAGAGAAGAGCTTCTAATAGAGATATAGATCTGAGTGCTCATGGCCCTCACGTCTGGCAGCTGAACAGACAACATGACTGATTACATGAGGGGGGATTTTCAGCTTCTCCGTGGAGAATAGTTTTAGTGAAGAGGGAATGACAGAGAGACGGCATGAAGTCACTGGCTCATATCACAATAGAGTCCAAGGATGCCAGACAACTGACATATGTAAAGAAAAAAAGAGCAGTCACTCCAATTCCATTAAAGTCCCTGTGAAATTACATGATGACCTGAGTATTTTTTATTTATTTATTTTTTTTCTGGTGTTTTTCCTATAGGGATGAATTTGCTGTTTAAGATTAAAAGCAAGATGGTCATGCTTTCCCTAAAGAGTTTATTGAGGTTCATGCTTCATTTGAATATAATTGAAAATGACAAAGAAAAAGTTCTGTGTGTGCAGTGTAACCGCAATGTTTGCAAGGTTAATATCTAACCATTCTTAAATCAAGATATATTTACTTGAGAAACAAAATTAAGTTGATCAAATTAAGTGACATTAAGCTTAAAGCATCTGCCAATGGTGACAAGAAAAATAAACTTGTTTTCCTTTTGAAATACATAGAAAAGGTTATAAAATATAATTGTTTAAATGTACGTTACAGTAAAACTGGTAACACTTTACAATAAGGTTCCATTTGTTAACATTAGTTAATTAGTTAACATGAACAAAACTTGTACTGCATTTATTCATCTTTAATGTTAATCTCAGCATTTACTAATAGGCCTACATTATTATTATTTTTTTTAAATCAAAAGTCATATTTGTTAACAATGCACAGTAAACTAACATGAACAAGCTGTATTTTTATTAACTAGTTTTAAGAAAGATTTGGCAGAATATGGGAAGTTGTGTGTGGAGTGATGAGTCACAATGAAAAACGAGTTGCACGGTGATGCTCCAGAACGATGTCTATGAAAATCTGCTGAGAAATATAATAATAAATGCACCTCTACCAGTGAAGCATGGAGGAAGAGGTGTCATTGTGTGGGGAGCCTTTATAAATGCTGGTATTGCTGAGCTATTTCACTGTAAAAAGTCATTTAATGCTTTGGAGTACAAGAGAATGTTGCAAAATGGTTTGCTTCTCACAAATCTAAAGAGAAATGATCAACCAAGACAACAACCAAGATGCAAAGACAACCAAGAATTGGCTTGAAAACAAGTCCATCTGGCTCATGTTTTGGCCTAACCCTATAGTGAATTTTTGGTCTCACGTTAAACTCGAACAAACTGGGAGACTTGTTTTCAACTATTAATAATGAACTGTTTGAAGCCATTGAAGGATTAGTTCACTTCAGAATTAAAGTTTCCTGTTAATTTACTCAACCCAATGTAATCCAAGATGTTTCTTTCTTTCTTTCTTCAGTCGAAAAGAAATTAAGGTTTCAGGACATTCCAGGATTTTTCACCATCTAGTGGACTAACAACAGGTTGAAGGTCCAAATTGCAGTTTCAGTGCAGCTTCAAAAGTCTCTACACGATCCCAGCCGAGGAATAAGGGTCTTATCTAGTGAAACAACTGGTCATTTTCTAAAAAAAACCTTTCCAATGTTATTACATAATGCATGGCGCACCGCAGAGCTAGTGCACAATGAGCATTTGTGGTTAAAAGTATATATACATTTTTTTATTTATTTATTTTTTCTCATTGTAAACTAGCTCTGCGATGCGCCATGCAGTATGTAATAACATTGGAAAGTTTTTTTTTTAGAAAATGGCAGATCGTTTCACTAGACAAGACCCTTATTCCTCAGTTGGGATTGTGTATAGCCCTTTGAAGTTGCATTGAAACTGCAATTTGGACCTTCAACTCATACCCCAGTGAAGTCCACTATATGGAGAAAAATATGTTTTCCTAAAAAAAACATAATTTCTTTTCAAATGAAGAAAGAGAGACATAAACATCCTGGATGACATGGGGATGAGTAAATTATCAGGAAATGTTAATTCTGAAGTGAACTGATGTTGTTCATTGGTTAAAAATAATAATAATAATAATTTAATATGAACCAAACCATGAAACAAAAAGTTTGGACGGGACATATTGAACGGTGAAAAAATAGCCAATAGGCTTTAAATACACACATACATGAGCCATAATGTGATAATTGCTAATCAGTTGCAGGTGGTATTAGCAGTAGGGACTTTCTCATTCTTACATTTGAATGAGGATTTGAATAGTGCAACGAGTCATCAATGATTGTGGTCCGTTTTCCTAGATAAGACAGATTATAATTGTTTATTTAGTAAAAGTTAATAGTTTTAAGGCATTTTTTGGAGTACACTAGCATATAGGTGACCTCAAATCTAACGCACATGGACTAAAAGCCACAAAACTCTTCCTTTTCATCAAACAAGCCCCTTAGAAGTTAATCATCCATCCGAGTCTGAGAAGGTAAGTTTAGAGAACAAGAACATTTGCAAATAATTCAGTTTAATAAACATAATAGCCCCATGTTGACAACACCTGTTGATTTTTACTCTTTAATAGGAAGTGTTCTTTCAAATCCCCTAAGATTCATCCTCTAAAATGTTTCCCTCTTCTGTCTGACTAATCCACAAAAGGAAGTCAATTTATAATGAATTCATCATCTCATATCTCCTATAGGAAGGCAGGGGAGGGTATTGATTATTACTGAGTAGAACACATAGAAAGGTCAGCCTCCAATTACACGGATGTGGCCCTGCAATCTGGAGATGGCCCTCTTGATTCAGAGCTGCCCCGGTGTGCTGAGAAGCCGTGTGCTTAACGGGTCCTGGGACAGATTAACTTCCCACTGCAATCAATCAATCTCCTTCTGTCAGCCATTTGCAAATCCGTAGGGGGGCATCCTTAACAAAAGTGCCCTACCCACAATCCCTTGCTCTGTGGGGTCAAGGGCGAGACTTACAGGATGACTATAAGCACAGGGCCTCCCAGAGGTCTGACCTGCTCAGGTTTTCCATTCTGATGTGTGGTTTTGCCTCAGAAACTCTAATTGGCAAACAAATTGAACATAATGGTCCATTTTCTTGTATATACTTTGATTGTTAATCCAAAACATATGGGTTCCTTTTGCAATGGCCATATAGTGCTTAGACTTAAAACATATATGCGGAAGTCTTTTAAGCTACTGTAGATTTTCATGCTTCACTCCTAATTGACTTGTATTTCACTGATACGATGTTCCCTCCTAAATTGCTGGCTCATAAAATGTGAAAGCAAAGTGAAATGGTTAGTGAAATCTACAGTGTTCAAGTGCACTGCCAGCAGTTATTATGGCAATTTTTACCTCATGAATATTAATTACAAGACACTGATATAGCTTTGCAACCTTCCAGGAGCATCAGGTCACATAATCTATGTAATATTCATCATAACTGAAAAGGAATACGATTATTAGATTTATTATTAATAAATATTGAAATATGTTATATTTTTAATACATAGTTGTTATAAATAAATGTGTTTAATTAGAAAGGATCATTATTCACGAGGAAAGTCATTATTGAAACCATTCATTTAACTTTCACCACATTTACTTTCTTTTCCTTTGACATAAATCTCAGTTCATTCTTCTGTGACAGACATCTTACAGAATATCTTTACGTTGTTTTTTCTCTCCATGCTACAAGTCCATCTTAACCTCCCTCGGCTGTTTATCCGGTAGATCCAGAAATGTTCCAGTGTACCGTCATAAATATCAAGGGGCAAATTAATGTATTAGTCAGAAGGAAGAGCATGCATTGCAGATGCTCATAAAATATCAACTATTCTATTATGGTGTCTACTGCAGAATCTCCTATATAAATATGTTTTTGTAAAGTCACCTTGTCTTTTTATTACTTTTTCTCCAATTATAATCATGTTTGTCTGTTTGTCCGTTTTTATATATTTGCTGTATTTTAGAAGTCTTTCTTCCATATGTTGCAACCTTAGTATACTCCACTTGAGCTCATTATGGGCATCTGCCTTGTTATAATTATGCTGTGTCTGTAGGTACATGTTTGCATCAATCTTTCTAGTCAGCTAAATTAAAGTTAAATGAATTCAAATGCATGAATGCCTTTGTTGGGTGTAAGCATGTTCGAAGAGCTGAAAACCTTTTACAAGGTTAGAGCAGATAAGACAGACACCCACACGGGGGAATTTGAAGCACATTATGCAAATAGATGCATTAAAGTGAGTGGGTTATGCTGTACAGACATGTAATGGAGCCAGTTAATGCCATTCAATTTCTTTAGGGCAGGCGTATCACCTTATCTGCTTTAATTGGCATTGATCATATCTAGCGTTTGCATGCAAAGCTATGGTTTCTGAATAGCTGATAATTTCCGATAGGTGTATGTGCTTGAGAATGACTCCTTAAAGGATTAGTTTACTTTCAAATGAAAATTAAGCTTTGCTCACCCTCAAGCCATCCTAGGTGTATATGAATTTCTTCTTCCTGATGAACGCAGTCTGAGAAGTATTAATAAATATCATGATGCATCCAAGCTTTATGTATTCAAAAAAAATAAAAAAAATTAAAAAAAGGAACCAGCATTGCATCAGTTCTTTTTCCATAAGTTGAATAGGGAAAGCAGATGATGTAGCGTAAGCTTTTTGAACTGCGAGAGTTTTACACTTTCTTCGTAAGTTGTATATGGAAGGCGGTCTGGCAGAAGCTAGATATTTTACTTCATAACTTGTTAAATATGGAATTGTTTTTTGCACACATGCATCGCTTCGCTTCTTTATTAATCCCCCGGAACCATGTGGAATATGTTTTTGATGGATGGATTGTGGATGGAGGCACTTTCTTCAGCTCATACTCGTTGATCCTGTTCACTGCCATTATAAAGCTCGGATGCATCAGAATATTTATTAATATTTCTCTGAATATGTTCATCAGAAAGACATAGACACCTATGATGGCCTGAGGGCGAATAAAGCTTGGGGTAATTTTTATTTGAAAGTAAACTAATACTTCAATGCATTTCCAGAGAAGACTCGTTATGCCCAATGGTTGATAATAGTTGTACATGTTAGAATATGTATATTATATGTATAACAAGCTTCATCCTAAACCTAAGCACAACTCTTTAGCACAATGGTGACAGCAAAATAAATAAATAAAAAATAATTTATTTTAAATCCTCACATAAAAGAACATTAAACACTAACAAGTCTCCTCCTTTTCCTATCTCAAAACACATAAAATAACACTTAATTTCAACATTTACTCCCTCATCTAGTCCCATGCAAGGAATGCTGGGAGTATTAATAGATAATGCGGATGTAGCATCATAAATAGATAGATAGATATTTTACTGATTGTTTTATTTATTAATAAAAAATATGTTTGTTTGTTTTTTTTTTTTAATTTTGAAATTGTATTGGTTTGCCACCAGGGGCTTTGATCTGATGCATCAATGAACCAGTCTAATATTAACATGTGGTTTAAACTGATCTTGGGTCAGTTTTATAATCTAGGTTCAGTTTTCATGGCAAACAGGTGTCTATAATTGAAAAATGGAGAGTGATAGTTAATTGTTCCATTGGCCTGATTAACCAAGCCTTCCCAAACACACACAAAACATTTAAAAACTAATATAACAACACATATTACAGTTCATATTTGATAACTCATCAACAGCAAACCAATTTGTTTTATTAAATTTATAGTATTTTACAATAATATACTAAAATGCAATTAACACCTCAAATACTTATTCAACATGTAATCACACTCTAAAAAATGCTGGGAACCCAAGAATTACTGTATTGCTTAATTAAAATTAACCCAAAGTATGTTGGAAATTAACATTTATTAATGTTCAATGAATAATTATTAAACAATAAACATTTATTAAATTGTTTATTTATATTAATAAACTATTAAATTTATATTAATAAACTATTAAAGCTTATTAATAAACATTCACCTTTTCCCTATTATTGTTGCCTTTAATTGCATCTGGTTTTTAATTTCCCAACTATTTTGGGTTCATTTTAAGCTAGCCATATAGCAATTTTTAAATAATAGTTGGTTTAAATAAAACTACCGAGCAGGTTGGGCAAACATTTAACCCAACCGCTGGGTTAAAACAACCCAATCACTGGGTTTGTCCATTTTCAACCCAACTTGGATTGTTTTTAATCCAGCATTTTTTAGAGTGCATGCGTCATGTGTCCATCCTCAATCTAAGCACAACTCTTCAGCACAATGGTGACCTCGATAAACTTATGTAACAGAAACTTATAAATCCTCACATACAGACAATTATACTATTATCATTTTCTATTTTTTCTAGAAATCACATACATTAACAAAGCATGCTAGGAACCAGGACCCAATTTCAGTTAAAACAACAAAAGTTATTCATGAGTTTTTTTGGTAAATATTCTTTTATAGAGATTGCATAGAATATTCAGATCTACGATAACTAATGTAATCTCACAAAGGTTATTGTGTTAATAGAAAGATGAGGATACATTTTTGCACAGTTCCGGCAACGTCATTTTGTGCCTCAGTTCAGATTAAGATCCACAGAAGGAATAGCACCATCTTTTCTTCCTTTCATCTGCTAGAGATAAAAATAAGATATCGCCACAGGGATTAGAAGCAGCTTTCGCCTCCCGATGCAGTCAAGTGACCAACCACTCTGTGTTTAATTAGTCTATACTTGGATCTCTTTGAGACATAAAAAAACTCTGTGGCTGGAGGTCAGTGCAGTGTCTAGGAAGTGAACTGAAATAATAAATACACAGAAACATGCCAGACTGCATTCTGGGAACAAAACCCAGGTACTCAACCTCAAGGCTTTGATGGGTATGTTTAATTAAAGACAGATCCTTTTTATTGCATCTCTAAATAACTGACCCTCGATTTACGTCTGACTCAGAATGGATGCCTGGAGCCAAAGTGAATCGTGTGAGCGGAGCTCTGATCACAGATGTAGCCGGGTGCTCTGAGAGTCCTGAAATAAGAAACATGCTGCCATTGTCATTTGGCGCAGCATTGGACAGATTGCTGTGCTGTTGTGGCATGTGCTTCCTCCGTTCACTGATATATGGCAGTGATGTTGCAGGAATGGAAATGTGAAGTCATCCGGGATGTTTGGCTAGACCTTCTGAGAATATGTATGGATACTTGCAGTAGTAAAAGAAAATTTATTGTCTCATGTGAAGGATATGCAGTGGGTCCAAAAATGTCTGAGACGAGTTGTGAAAATGCTTCTATTTTGCATTGTTTTTTTAATCTAGTACAAAAATGTTTGAATCGAACCATGAATTTCAGAATGTACTACTTTTGTTTTAATGACAACATCACTCAAATCTTATATCATGGGCACATTCAAAGCATTGTTTCATAGGCTTTGCAAACTTTACAAATGTTTTGTTTCGACCCAGTGTTTTGGAACGCGTGTCAAACTGGCCAAGTAATGTGATTTCAGCAGATGAGGCTTAGGGGACATTTACATGACAAAGATGTACTAAAAACGGAAAAGTTTTTCCTTTGCATTTTTCGCGTACAGACGACAACATTGTCAAAACGATCTCTGTTCACACTGGATTCGCAAAATGATTAAAAATGCTGTATTATGCTGCCAGGCCAGTAGTTGGCGAGGTCACTTTATGAAAAAAAAAACTATGCACCTATAGACTGAACACTTAATACACGTGTACATGACGTCGCCGTTTTCACAAATTCACGTTTTTGTAGTTTTACACAGATACATTAATGGTATCGTTTTCAAAAACTTGCATTTTGAAACCCATTTTCAAAAGGTTGCGTTTTCAGGCCCCCTGTTAATGAACAGCCAAAATGCATAAAAAGTTTTCCATTTTTAGTTGAAAACGGTGTCGTGTAAATGGTCCCTAAGTTAGTTGTTTTGAAACGTTTTATAACTTCAATAGTTTGCCACTAGAGGGTGTAGACCTTAAAGTGAACTGAACAGTGTGTAATATATATATATATATATATATATATATATATATATATATATATATATATATATATATATATATATATATATATATATGTATGTATATATATAGATATATATATATAATATATATATATATATATATGTTTTTTTTTTTTTTTTTTTTTTTAAACTGATATTGTGTCAGTTTTAAAATTAAGGTTTAGTTTTAATTACATTATATATAACACATGTGTATAATGAACACATGAGAGTTAACTGATGTCAGTTGTCTCTAATTGGCCTGATTAACCAAGGCTTACCTAAAAACATACAAAACTATACAGCATTATATGTAATGTTATTTAATGATTTGTATATTTCATGTAATAGACTACACTTTCAAAAAAACATTTGCATGTGATTTGTAAGAGTTGTCTACACATGTTTTGGCTGAGTTAACATAGCATTTATGTATTATGACCAGCAGGTTTTGCTAGTATTGTTTTGAGTGATTTGAAATGGGGTCAATTTGCGAAGCAATTGGTATGATTGATTCAGAGTTTTGAAAGCGGAGTTTTTTCTAGTGATGTGTGCTTTCGAAACGCTTCATGAAGTTTTAAAAAATTTTCTGAATCATTTTAAGCTTGAAACGTTTTATAATTTTGATAGTTTGCCATTAGGGGGTGTAGACCTTAAAGTGGAATCATTGACCATGTCTCATATATTTTTTTTTTAAATGATCTCTTGTCAGTTTTAAAATTAAGGTATACTTTTAATTACATTATATATAAAACACATGTGTATAATAAACATGTGCGAGTTTACTGATGTCAGTTGTCTCTAATTGGCCTGATTAGCCAAGACTTTCCTAAAAACCTACAAAATTTCGATGGTCCTTATAAACCAGAGCCAGTGTCTAATATGACTTTAATTGATCTCGAGTTGGTTATATCATTTAGGTTCAGTTTTAATGGTAAACAGGTGTGTATAATGAAGAAAGAAAAAAAAATCTAGAGTATTAATTGTCTATAATTGGCCTGATTGGCCAATTCCTTCCAATAAACACACAAAACAAGAACTACAAATACATTGTATTAAAAATTAATAAATTACACATACTTTTAATAATACTTGTCACCATGTGTAATGTCTTGAGCACTTCCAGAAAAGCAAAGCAACTTAATTTAAGTAGTTTAGTTTTAGTACTTATAATCAAATTTTTATGTGAACAATCACATATTGGTATTTCTTTAAATAATAATTTATATATATATATATATAACTCCAAAATGAATACATTATAATGGATTGTACTGGCTTTGTTCCTCTGGTACTATTCATTCCATACAAAAAGAATCATGATAATTCATGATCATAAATGGATTATGATCATCAGACTTCACTAGCACAATACATAATTGAAAACTTTTATTGATAGCTCCAGTGTGGAATGCAGACCAACAGAAAGCAATACAAGTTCAGCTGGCAACCCAGCACTACACTTTTGGCACTGCAGATTTCAATGAAGGTAAGCACACAAATGAAATATGCAATAAAACAGCAAATTCTAAGACTGTTGTTGTCTGTGAACAACTCCCTAAAGCCTCTTTACACAATTTAAAATAATAAGGCAAGTATTCAGTCCAAACTTAGTCTTTTTTGAGCCTGCTGCAAGGCATGCTGGGTAACTACAATACCAAAAGTAATTCTTTGGTTCTCACTTTCTCTTCTTTCTCCCTTCACTACTCACCCTTATGCTAAAACCTAGAGCAGTTAATGTTAGTTTAACACCACCATTGTAAAAATGATTATACAATTCGACAATGATTTTTTTAATCAACAGTGTGTCCCAATGTGAACAAGTAGTGTTCGTACGTATTTTACAAGGTGGCTAATTCATATGTTTTTGTAAGATTTTTTGCTAAATCATACGTATTTTTTTTACGAGTTACCAAAATTGTATAAATTCGTACAAATGATTTAATCCTAGACCTGCCCTTATACCTACTTGTCACTGGGGTTCAGATAAATCATACGAATTTATACAAATTAGCTGTCTCATAAAATGTACAAATTGGTTGTGAGATAGCCTTGAGGATTATATGTTTTCTTGAAGCAATCCATGAAATTAATCATGACTTCAAGTTCATCTGGGATGTCAGATTCTTTTATTATATATGAATCTTATATTGACATCACCAAATTGAGAGCAAACACTCTATCAATACAGGTAGACTTGTTAACCTGGCACTACACTTTTGGCACTACAAACATACATGATGGTAACTACACAAACGCAACATGCAATAATACAGCAAAGACTGCAGTTGCTCATTAGCACCCTCCCAAACAATTTAATGCAATTTAAGAAAATAAGACAAATGGTCAGTCCAAACTTACTCTTTTCTTAGCCAGCTACAAGATAAGCTGAAAAACTACTTGCACTACGATATGTTTTTAAAATAATATTTTTCTCCACTATTCAAAACTATTGCTTTTCCATTAATATTTATATTAGTAATTTAAATAAACTCTAGTTGTGATAGTATTCACATTAAAACTGTGAGAGTTCTACATAGATATACTACATAGAACCTTATTCCACATATAACAAATCAATTTTATTGATAATATTGTGATCTCAGCTTCTTTGCTACTCAGCAAGAATTTATTGACATCATTATTGGATTAGAACATATAATCCCCAATTGTTTGACACCCTGGAACTACACTTTTGGCGCTACAGAGTTTATTGAGGGTAACCACATAAATTCTCCCTGCAATAATACATCAAATTCTAGAGTAATGTTTCCTATAAACACCTCTTCAAAACCATTTTACAAAATTTAAGACAATAAGATGAGAATTTAGTCTTTTCAGAGCTCGCTGCAAGGCATGCTGGGTAGTCAGCTGCACTACAATATAATTCTGTATATGCCTTAGAGCAGTGGTTCCCAAACCGGTCCAAGAGGGTCTCCCTCATCTATCACACCTGATTCAACTCATGTGCTCATTAGTAGAGACTGCAAGACCTGAAATGGGTGTGTCAGAAATAGGGAGACATACAAAATGTGCAAAGCTGGGCCTCAAGGACAGGTTTGAGAACCACTGCATTAGAGAAAAAAATAAATTAATATTGCACTATTTTACCTAATAACCTTTTTGTTTGTTTTACAATCTTTTTTATTTTTTGGAATGAAGATTTTCAGTGTGCTCTCAGACTTTTATACCCCATTGTAATTTTGTGACAATGAAAGAAATAATTTCTCCAATAATAGTCAAAAGAATTTCAGATTAAGCCATGCAGATCTTTCTGGACACACAAGAAAAAGAGTTTTCGTCCTCTTAGATTAATTCCTCCTTTCACTTCAGCTCATAATGAGGTTCGGCTGACAGCCCCCATAAAAGCAACCATAATGGTGTGCTAATGACTGATCCATGAAGCTGCTTTTGTGTAAGTCCACCACTCCATTCACACACGTTACAAGGGAGCAAGCGTGGAGCATTAAATCACTATCACATGTTAATTTAGACGCATTTCACAAAATATGTTAGTGGCAAGCACAATCCGGCTCATTGTTTAGCAGTTTTAAGGCACTTGAGCTGAGCTTGAGGGTGAGTCGCTCTGACATTAATGCACAAGCCCACCATGACAGGCTTGGGGGTTTCACATTGTTTCACTTTTAGTTGAGAAAAAGAGTTTTTTTTCTCCCCACATAAAAGTTAACCTTACATAACTTGTGTAAGCGTTTTTTAATCACCCCCTCTACGTACTTCTTAATGGCAGTCATCAAAAATTATTTACCCACATGTGTTTAATCTACTGCAGTCAACTTCTAATCTTTCTGAGCTGAATTAAACAGACTCGATTGCTGGATAAGCTGTGATTTAATTAGGCAAACCTTCCAATGCAGAATTTAAAATCTCACTCGAATGAAAAGTTACTGAAATATAAAAGTCAGTTTAGTCAGTTCTATTTTGGATCTTCTTTCTTTGATGCATATGCTGTTGATCACCTGGTGTCTTGTGGTTTGTAAACGGATTGGAAAGTCATGTCTTTAATTGTGGGTTTTGCCTCTTTAGTGTAATGCATTCAAACTTTAGTCCAGCCACAGATAATAAACAAGAGGAGCAAACTCATTAGCTTGTGGAGAGCTTTTATGAGAATGTTGCATTGAAGCACTTAGTTTTCCAGGCTCTGCCTATTTGCAGGAATGTTTGTGATGTGCTATAACTTTATGTGGTTTTATTTTCTCACATTACATTCATTCATTCTTTATTTCGCATGTTTTCCCATTTTGTATTTGCCTTTCAACTTAAAGGAATATTCAAACCATAAATGAAAATTGTCATAATTTACTCACCATCATGTCGTTCCAAACCTTTATTTCTTCTATGGAGCACAAAAGATTTTCATGGAAGTATCGATACCATCGTTGAAAATAATAATAATAATAATAATAATAATAATAATAAAAAAAAAAAAAAAAAAAAAAGAATATATATATATATATATATATATATATATATATATATATATATATATATATATATATATATATAATTTTTTATTTTTATTTTTTTTACAAAATCTAAAGTTCAAATCTCAGCAATTATTAAGTCATAAATATCATGTCTTTGGAGGAGCTGCATCACATTTTATAACCTGCAAACTTATCTTGTCATAAAGTCATTATGTGTAGGATTTACTTTGAAACAATTTTCATTCAGAAATTGCTAGTAATTTCACAAATAGTTCAATGTGAAATTTTGAAGTAAAATAGTATTTGCTTGTAAAAGATATTCCAATAATCTTTGTTTTATTTACAACTTCGAAAGATCTTTTTTTTTAAAGATTTTTTTCAATAACCTTTTCAATAAACTTTTTTTTTTCTTCTTAATGATATCGTGGCAGTTGTATCACCCTAACATTTTTGACTTTATGCCCCCCCAAAAATGTCAAAATGAATTTTAATTCTGAAATTAAAACATGCTTATCATAGAAGACATGCTTTACTTTTCCTTTTGAGTTTGACAGCCAGTAAAAATGTCAGCAGCACCCATAAATACTCAATAAGATGCTCTCTGTGTATTTGAAATCAAATAAACATATCCCTTGTGTGGATAAAACACTGTCATACACTTTTTCAAGTGTATCCGAGTATCTTGTACAAAGCATTCCCCTTCCTCAGCTGTTCTCCTCAGGGACCCATTCCAACCTTTTCTCACAGAGATCTCATAGTTTTGTGAGCTCCGGCGGCACTTCTTCAAACACGTCTCGTGGTCATGAGATCACAGGCTGATTGTGTTGGCTGGGCGTGTGAGCAGATGCACGTGCGTCAGGACCCCGTGCTGTCCTGCAGGATGCCTGAGTGACGGCGTGGGAATGTGGGCCGTTTGATCCACTCTCAGCCTCTCTGCTTTTGTGAGTGCATAAAGAGTCAATGCATTGATCCAGGCCAGATAGGGCGTAAGGCTTTGTATTGAACTAAAGCCTGCTGCATTGGCTTAATGCAGAGGGGAGATAATGGTCACACTGTTGTTTGTGTGTCAAAGATGGAAGCATTAGATAATATGACCAAAAGACAAGAGCCCAGAAGGTTAGAGTGTGTTTAGTCACACAAACAATGCTTGTGTATGTCACATTTAGCCTTTTTGTAATATTTAGTACATTCCACTACTAATTCAATTGTGAAGAAATTAGTGCATGAATCACAATTTCAAGGTCTTTACTAGAAAGAAAGTTTTGCTACAAATCTGAGCTGAAAAAAGCTCTTTACAACTGCATTTACATGCTTGTCAAATTGTAGAAGAGGGTCTAAAAAGACTTTTTTGCGTGACTCTTGTTTTAATGGAGTTTTTTGTAGCAGCTGGACCCATTAGAAGAACTTTGGTTTTATTTTCATTCAGTTTTAGAAAGTTATTTCTCATCCAGATCTTGACTTCATTGAGACATGGAAAGAGATGATCAAATAAAAAGTCATTTCCTGGTTTGATTGGAAGATATAGTTGGGGGTCATGAGTGTAACAGTGATAATTTATGATATGTTTCTGGAATATCGAACCTATAGAGTTCCACTGTGGCATCTTTCCCAATAGTGTAACATGGTGCCCTGTTATCGGGGCATTTTGTCACAAAAGATCAATGTGTGTTGAATATTTGTTATAAGGGAAATGACTTTCAAAAAATAAACCTACTTTGAGAAAATGTTTGTGACAACTAGCCCCACTCTCCCCTGTCATCTTATCGGGACGATTAGCTGTACATTCCCAAGTGGAATTAAATGTTGGGTCTCACTCTCAAAAAAAAAATAAAAATAAAAATAAGAAAAATGGAAAGAGATGATCAAATGAAAAGTCATTTTCTTGTTTGATTGAAAGATATAGTTGGGGGTCATGAGTGTAACAGTGATGATTTATGATATATTTCTGGAATATTGAACTTAAAGGGAGCTTGTAGAGAGAAAATAAAATAGGGCCATGAATGGATCCCTGAGGAACACCACAGTGTTCAGAGGGTGAAGTGTATGACATGATATTAACAGAAAATTCCTCCCCTTTAAGTATGAGTTGAACCATTGTAAAGCTAGGCTCTGAACTCCAACCACACACTCAAGTGGTTGTAGAAGAATATCATGATCAATGGTGTCAAATGCGGCACTCAAATCTAAAAGTATCAGGATAGCAGATGAACCAGAATCAATGGACAGCAGAATGTCATTTGTAACCTTCAGCAATGCTGACTCTGTGCTATGCAGAGCTCTACCAGATTGAAACGGGTCTAGAGTATTAAAAGTATCCAGGCATGAGGTATGACTGTGAGAGTGCAACTTTTTCCAAAACCTTTGAAATGAATGGGAGTTTAGGGATAGGCCAGTAGTTGTTATGCACGGTGGGGTCAAGATGATTAATAATAATACATTATGCAGTTTTTACAGACTTACCATGGTACCATTCAACATTCTGTTACTTTTTTGTTAGTGTATAAACTATAGAGAATGTGAAACCAGACACAAATGAAGGCTAAAGCAATCATATTCCCAACTCATCAGATGTTATTTCATATGTGCTTTTAAAGTACTGCATTTTCACACAGTGTTTTTATGTCAGTAATGTGGAAAGACCACAGCGCTGTGTCCATGTCTGTCAGTGTCTTCATCAGTTTGAAGGATTTCCCCCTGTAAAACAGCTCAATAAACATTTGAGGTCTGTCCGCATCCCAGTAGATAACAATCTCTGCTAAGAGCCGAGCTGTGCAAGGACCTAAGCCGAGATTCAATTACCTCTTTAGTAAAATGTACTTATAGACGGTAATTAATTTTTCTTCTGTTCGGATGGTCGCCATGGCTGCAAACCAAGAGATACAGAGATGGAGATAATCATTCAAGTGAAATGGAACGCTTCGTTTCACTGTTCGACCACTGCAGACACTAAAATTAGCCAGCTTTTTATTGCTGGACTGAGGTGATTTAAAAAAGAAAAATATGATTTGTCAGTTTTCCCTAGATCGGTCATGTCTAAAATTGTTCCATTCGTGAAAAAAACACAGAGAAGATTGGGGCTAGTTGTCACATGGGGAATATTTCATATCTCTTTGTAAGTTTACATAAATGTTATTTTTCATTCATTTTGTGTTTGATAATTGTTTTACTGGTTTAAATTTTGTTTAGAAGCCACAGGCTGTTAATGGCAGGTTCCACTGTCATCGGGGCATTTTGTCACAAAAGGTCAACGTGTGTTGAAAATTTGTTATAAGGGAAATGACTTTCAAAAAATAAACCTACTTTGAGAAAATGTTTGTGACAACTAGCCCCACTCTCCCCTGTCATCTTATCGGGACGATCAGCTGTACATTCCCAACTGGAATTAAATGTTGGGTCTCGCTCACAAAAAAAAAAAAAAAAAAAAAAAGATTGCAAAGCTTTCCCAATGTTTATCATTGTCAGTTCTCAGTAAAGAGCATTAAAATGAGAGTTCTGGCATATGAGTTCTTATCATGGGACACCAGTTTTGGTGTTGACCTCATAAGACCTCACAGATCAGGATTGGATATCAGTGGTTTAGAGTTGTATTTTTTATTCTTATTCTTTCAAACCTCCTTTATTTTAAGGCAAAAAGCCAAGCCTAACAGTCCCACAGCTCAGCAGACAAGAGAAAGTTATCATCTGGCCATAAAATGTAGCCTATAAATCTGGTCTATATGGCTGCTCTTCAATTACCCCAGACGAGCTAGAAATTACCCACATGTCAACCTGTTAGCACCTGATCCAATCCAGAGGTGGAGACATTTGCAGCGCCAGTGATAATGAGTATCATTGTCTCTGTCTCCCCACATCAAACGGAGACTTCACCTTTAGCTCTTTAATCGTCATGTGCAGCGTTCATGGCGCTAGTTAACGCAAAGCCCCATCTCTTTTGAAAGAGTTATTTTCATAAGGACGACATTGACCTGGAGAGACAAAAATATTTAGGATGATCCCCGATGGATATTGGTTCCATTCATTTTTAGCTGCCACAACAAAAGGACAGCTACCTTGACCGTAGCCGCACAGAGCGCAATTGTAGCATAAAGCTGATAGCGGCTCAACAATAGCGCTAGTTGAGTGTCTCTTTAGCAGTAAGAGGGCCCAGTCACAGAAAGGACAGATCTTATCAGCTCATACATCTGTAGTGTAACCTTTCTTCATGTGTGGCCCAGATATGCATTTACCCACTCTCTCGGTCTTCTTTTGTCCCAAAATCTTGAATCTCTGTGGCCGAGAATGTGATGTGTGTGGATGTACTTGAGAGATAACCAGTGCAACATTGTGCTCTTATCTTGCAGTTGTCAACAAGTCAACTCAACCTGTGCATTTTAATAACTGGTAAGATATTTGGCGAGTAACTGTCTGCTTCGCATTTTTTTTTCAGTGATGAATTAGGTTTGATTCTGTTTGCTTTGTTTCAAACCCTTTTTAAATGTTATTAGTCAAGCTTGCTAAGACAAACATCACTGTTGGGCTAAGGTGTGGCCACATTAGTGAATTTTCGGTGAAATTTTGCAGACAGAAATTGTCAGTATTGTAGTGATGTATGAAGCACAGCTCAAACAGAAGTCACTGTCAAACCAAGCAGCTTTCTGTTTGTCAACTCTGTGACACAACTTGAACCTGTTGTGAAAACTGCATGGGTAATCTTTCTGCCTATAACTTGAAATACTTAATTGCGTGGATTCCTGTTGAAATGGTAAAAACAATGGTAAATGTGAATGCACCCTTAGCATTTGTTCTACCTCAAATCATCCAGCAATTGGCAAAAGTTGTGCTGTTATTTTTCTAAGCGATCAGACTTGCGATTTTTTTTTTTTTTTTTTGCTCTGGTGGATAACGAAACAGGTAAAAAATATCCTGTTTACTTACCTCATAACCAAATATTCCTTCCATACTATGTAGATACGCCTGAATACACAGTATTCCTAAAACAATAGGCAAAAAATACCCAAATAACTTACTCTTTCTTCAGAGATTCTGAACAATACATCCAGTGAACATCCGCTATTTACATTGTGTGTAAATGGCGCGGAACATTGTTGTAGGTCACGTGACGATGCAAACAAACATGCCAGATGTAGTATATCCAGACTGTATTCATACTGCACACATACACAGAAAAACAAATGGTGTAGGATTTACTTTGGGTAACACTTTTTCAACTCTGCAACTATGCCAAATAACTCTCATTAAGACAAGTCAAGTCAAGTCACCTTTATTTATATAGCGCTTTTAACAATGCAGTTTGTGTCAAAGCAGCTAAACAGTGATAACTGGTATATGAGTATTAGTAGACTGTCTGCTTAATATCTGCTAACACTTTATTGTGTTGCTTCCCCGACAAATATAAAGTAACTTTACAACTACATGTCAAATTATGCTACTAACCCAAAACCTAACAGTCTACTACAATCTACTACTCTAATGAGAGTTCCTTTTAATAAGTTAAAATTCACTTACAGTTAGTAGAATGTCTAAAGTGAACCATCAAAATAAAGTGTAACCTTACTTTTCACTCAGAAATGGGAAGAATTAGGAACACAAAATAAAGAGTAACATATTAAATTAAACGTAATGAAAGTAGAAAGTATTTTCTCGTTAAACATATTCCAGTTATCTTAAATCCACAACCTGGAAAAATCATTTTTTACAGTATAGAGCATACTTTATTAATGGTCGAGAAGTGTATCTTATTCTCATTACACAATTTTGGATACTGCTTTAGAATAAAGGGGGCATAAATGCTAGATTGGGTGGGCTCTATTGATTCGAACCAGTAAGTATCCACATTTTTCCTGAGAAAATGAATGTAAAATCTTGTTTAGTGAAGTAACTATATTCAAGTTTTTTCTTCCTTCTTTCAAAGTGAAGTTTTAACGTTTGAATGAAACTGGAGACTATTTTCTGTTTGTTCAGTACATTGACTCAAGTTTATTGCCCACTTTTCCAGTGAAGTGGAGCATGAGCAATAGCAAGCGGCGTTTGTGACCTGCAGTGTTTCTCCTGCTGAAGGAACATCAGGTCAGATCCTTCCCAGGGCCCATCAGGCTGATCCAGAGCTGGTTTCACTGAAGCAGCATATGTGCACAGAATTAGGCCTGCATTATGAGCATGATTTTATGCTTCAGTATAAAGCTGGTGTTTATTACAGCGTAGTGCAGACAGGCCTAAGTGTGAATATATCATTGCTAGGCCTGAACAAATTTCAATCTGTTCCTCACAAAATATCGTTTGACTCCAGAAGACTTATAATATAGTGTAAAAGTCATATGGACTGCTTTTATGATGCATTTATGGTTAGCTTTAATGGAGCTAAAATCTGATTGGTTCAAAAGAATGTTGTGCCAGTATCAACAGTCCCTGCTAACAGGGAATATTCGCTAACATTCTGGCAAGGTTTTCTCAAAGTTATGAACAAACGTTCTTCCAGTAACGTTAATGGAATGTTCATTCAAAGTTATCTGGTCTTTAAAAAAGTTATTAAAACATTAGCACAATTACACATCATACATAGAATGTTTTCTGAAACATTTTAACTGGACATTAGTCTATTTTTTTTAAACATTACTACTTATAATTTTTTTGGATGGTTCAGAGAATGTTCAAAAATAAAGTTCCCATGATACTTGCAAAATGATAAAACAGAAAAAACATTCCCGTAATGTTTTTGCTAACATTCACATAACCAAGAAAGAAAGTGTTTTAAAAACTGGACTTTTTGAACGTTATGAAAACATTCAGAAATAACATTTTTATAACTTAAGGTTTTTAGAACATATTTTTTGTTAGCTAGGATGCTGATCAAGGAACATATCCTACTTTGCAAAAAAAATGGAGAAGTGAAGACTGCAGGGCTTTCTGGCCATCTTTCATTGGCAGTGATGGATGGATGTGTCTCCTGCTGAGGACTGATGGTCATAGAGTGGAGCTGAGAGACATTTATTATTCCCTGATTCTGTCACAAGTCTCCATCCCAGCTGTTCCTTCTGTCCTCCTGCCTAAATGACATTATCTCATACAATCAATTTTAGTTAAATACAGAATTTGAAGTGATCTGCTCTTGTGCGCTGTGGGCTGAAGGTGGGTAATATGTTTGATAACAGGCCACCTCCACAAGAGGACAGATTGTTGGAGGTGATCTGTGTGTGTGTGTGTGTGTGTGTGTGTGTGTGTGTGTGTGTGTGTGTGTGTGTGTGTGTGTGTGTGTGTGTGTGTGTGTGTGTGTGTGGCTCTTTCACCCACTAAAACGTGCCCCACACAGAGCGTTTGCTGAGGTTGGCAGTTTGTCAGTGCCATTGCTTAAGGCTCTGCAGCGCTGCTGAGTATAGAGCCATTAAAAATAACGAGTTTTCTCTCACCATAGCAACCAAATAACTCCTCATCATAGCAGAGCACACAATAGTTTTTACAAGAGCTTTTAATTTCAAACCCATTCAGTGAAAATTCCCATTGGAAAGCACCTTGGCATTTTCATATGCCAAACATTATGTTACGATTGTAGATGATACATGAAAATAGCATCAAGAGACTGCAGTAATGAAATGAAGAGGGGGTGGGGGGGAATAGCATAGCTAAAAACTTGCGAGCTGAATTGATTGTGTGTTTATTTCAGTTGGCCGAATCCCTCTCTGAAATGTTAAAACATTGGAAACATTGCCTCCAACAATTGCTCTCGATCTCCGTTGCCTGTCAGTTGTTGATAATTTAGCTAGTGGATTCCACAGATCAATATGTTTGCCCTGTGGAGTGACACCAAACAGATTTGTGTACCATGTTCCTGCCATCACAGAGAAAATTTAGGACACTGGGATGTAGGAGTGAATCGCATGAAACTGAGAAGAAACGTCATATTTCACTCCAAAATCAAAAGAAAGAATTATGAAATTGTATTATATGAATGGTGACAGGATCATGTGTGGCCAAGGCTCATTGATGCACATGAAGAGCAAAGGCTGGTCCGTGTGGTCCGATCCAACAGACGAGCTACTGTAGCACAAATTGCTCAAGAAGTTAATGCTGGTTCTGATAGAAAGGTGTCAGAATACACAGTGCATCAGTTTGTTGAGTATGGAGCTGCATAGCTGCAGACCCCACCCATGATGACCCCTGTCCACCGCCGAAAGTGCCAACAGTGGACACGTGAGCATCTGAACTGGACCACGGAGCAATGGAAGAAGGTGGCCTGGTCTGATGAATCACGTTTTCTTTTACATCATGTGGATGGCCGGGTACGTGTGCGTCACTTACCTGGGGAACGCATGGCACCAGGATGCATGTGATGATTTGGGCAGTGTTCTGCTGGGAAATCTTGGGTCCTGCTATCCATGTGGTTGTTACTTTGACACGTACCACCTACCTAAGCATTGTTGCAGACCATGTACACCCTTTCATGGAAACAGTATTCCTTGGTGTCTGTGGCCTCTTTCAGTAGGATAATGTGTCCTGCCACTAAGCAAAAAAGGTTTGAGAAGCACAACAATGAGTTTGAAGTGTTGACTTGGCCTCCAAATTCCCCAGATCTCAATCCACTCGAGCATCTGTAGGACGTTCTGAACAAACAAGTCTGATCCATGGAGGCTCCACCTTGCAACTTACAGGACTCAAAGGATCTGCTGCTAACATCTTGGTGCAGATACCACAACACACCTTCAGGGGTCTACTGGACTCCATGCCTTGATGTGTCAGGGCTGTTTTGGCAGCAAAAGGGGGAACAACACAATATTAGGAAGGTGGTCATAATGTTATGCCTGATCAGTGTATATACATGGCATCATTGACTACGTACAGAATGATTTTATTTATGCAAAATATAATTTATTTTTTCTTTTGATTTTGGAGTGAAATATGACCCGGACATTTCTTTGTGAGATTCATCTGTGAAGTTCAACACATTACTCCAGTATCGCTTTGATGATTTGTTAACTTTAGCACTCACTTTCAGCCAAGCTTCGCAAATCTCATAAAGCTGAAGAAGAGGAGAGGACGCCGGGGTCTCAATGTCAACAACTGAATTCAAACAAGACAGAGAGCATTGTTTTCCAGTTCCAAACTATTTAACATCCAGACCAAAAAGGAGACTATATGATTGCTCGTCGGTTGCTTACCGCAGCTGACACTGAGGTATAAACAACATACCCCATCGTGACAGATTTAAACAGTGACCACCATAGCTGAGGCACACAAAACACACTCTGAAGCCAGAGCTACATGAAACATGATGTGGTAAAAGCCAGAATGCAATAATTTAAATTTAAGAGGACTAGGAGGAGAACATTATGACCCAGTCCCTTAATCTTTACTTTTTTCTGTCCTTTGGGGTTTGATACTGTTATTTAAAGGTATAGTTAACACTGATACTGAGGCCTACTTTGATTCTTAGTGTACTGAAGAGATGACTAACAAAGATAGAGGAGGAGAGACATCAGATCTAAACGTAAAGATACAAAAAGAGAGACAGAGTGAGCACTTGTTTAAAACGGGGTTAGAGGCAATGATGCTGTTTACATTACTTATGAATGAGATCCTGTGTTTTTATAAACTTCCGTCTTCAAGTCAAAACCAACTGACCACAGATCTGTGTGCACCGGTAAGTCTTGCATCTGCAAAGCTGGTCTTTCAGGGTCTGACTGACCAAAATCACTAGTAAAAGAAGATTTTCTGTTAGCAAATTTACATTTAATAATTTTTTATGTTTATATATATACACAATATGATTCTTAACCCTACTCAAAGTGCAGTTTACCATCTCACAACTACTGATGCTTTCAGTTCAGATGTCCTGGATTTGGGTTCATTTCTCAAAGATTTTCTGCACAGTTACTGCCACCTAATGGTAAAAAAGATTAAGCACACCTACTGTGATAAATAAATAATTCTTACCTTATTTTAAAATAACAAGTAAATATGTGCATTGGAAAAACATAATATCTATCCAGAATGTTAATTTCCCTTCCTTTAAGCAGGTCGTTCCTCCAAATGCACATATGGTTTACAACAGAACAATATTTCATTTTGACATGCTTTTTAAAAGATGGCTGGGACTTGAGTATGCTAATGTCAGTGTCGGCTGGTAGAAACTGCAGTTTGCCTTCCGCTCATCTAGAGGCGCAAGTATGGGGGTAAATTGATGCCAAAACCATTGAAAATGGACAGACTAAAATTCACGTTCAGCATGACACCTTTGGATCCACAGAGGTTATGATCACAGCATATTCGGATCGTTTTAAATCTATAGAAATTAAGATCTGTCAGCTCAGTGACAGACTCATGATGTCACTCAACAGCACATATTCAAGTCCATCTACAAAAACAACCGAGACTCACTGCGAGACTCACCGCTGTAAGCCACTTTCCTTATAAAGTCACCAGGGTTTCAATACCTTTAAAATGTGAATCTATGGAAGGAATTCCTGTGAAACTTACAAAGTAGAATAATAAACAGCCAAAATAAATTGCTTTATTATTTAAGGGGTCTAAACCTTTCACTGTTCGTCAATTTGAAGGCAAAATAAAAATTTTGTTCTTTATTTTAACACCAGTTGTTTTGCGTGTTCGTTTGCTTAAAGCAGCAGCCAATCGAGTAACTGATAATTGAGTTTTTCCTCGATAAATATATTACTTATACTGTGCGATATAAATACATAATACTTGGACATAGCACATTTAAGATGGATATTAACTATAGTTAAGCTGCTGAAATTAAGCAGAAACAAACAAACAAAAAAACAAACTACCTAATGTGAGTACTTTAAAGGCCAGTGAAAGTAGACTATTTGTTATTATAAAAAATATTATGCAATTTTAAATTGTATTATTATCATCATATTAATAATATTGTTATATTAGTAATTTATATAAATAAAATCATATTATACACACACATACATATTACTGTAGCGCAGTTTTCCATCCGCTCCACTAGGCGGCGTACGCGGGCTTCAGATTTACTCTGTCAGCTTCAGATGTTTGACAACATGACGCCTGATAACAGTCTCCATGACCTGTGCAGTTTGTTTTATTTAAGCTACAAATTGTGCAGATAACAGTTCAGTGACAGACTCACAATGTCACTTTACAGCACATATTCCAACCCATAAACGAACAAAACAGACAGACGTTGTGATAAAGTGCAGGAATCAAAGATGTCACACGACTGGCCTGTGAGTCTCCTTCACTTACATTGTTTTTCTCTGGTCAAGTTATCAGTACACATCTAGCAGTGCTTGATTATTGTGTTGAAGTCATTATTTATGTGTGTTGATTGTGAATTCTGCTCCTCTGTCATTAATTTCGACTTTGTTTACATTCTGCTCTATTGCTGAACTCCCTGTCAGACCTTCAGAAGATCAAATCAATCAGTTGTTGTTGCGTTACATTATAATCTGTGAATGAATCGCCATCTGAATATTCATATTATAAAGTAGAATAATAAGGAATGATCTGCTGGATTGAAGCTTGTCAATAGAGTCAGTTGGAGAAGCTCTGATGTTTCTGCTGCTTCATGGTTTTGTAGAGCTGCAGAGTTTTGCTTCTGATGAAAAGCATCAGATACACAGTTCAAGACAGGCTAAATCATGTGCTGGAAACTTGTCTTTTAGGATTACTCTTGTTTATTGTGAAGGAAAGTCTCAACTGAACCAAAAGATTATTATTGTTACAGCATTACTGAAGTATAATATAATCTGCAATATATTTGTCACTCTGTACAGCTTTAGGCTTTCAATTTATTCCATTGCCATCTATTAAGTAGTTTTTAGACTAAGTTTCACATTGTCATTTTTTAGCTGTAGAATATGAAGTAATTTCTGTGTTTTTATGTCTTTTCTCACAGAAAGAATGTGTTTGAACCCAGTCAGCAGAAGCAGAGCTCAGGGACGTGTGGACAGACATTGACTGTAATGATGGACATCTGCTCAGGCGCAGGTAAAGCTTCGAACACGTCTGTGTTGTTGGCTTGTAAATGTGTAGGTTACCATCATTTTCTTTGTGAAGGGTCAGTCCTTTGGAAAGCAAATGATAGTAACCTAAGCGGGTGGGGAAGGGACGGGGAATGACATTTTTTTTTACAGCAAATTTTCATTTTTTCAGGCAAAAGTATAACCGCTGCTGGACATTGTGCCGTAGCTCAGGGGGGGACACCATGATCCCCCACACCTTCTCACTCACACCACACCATTCACTCTTATCGCTGAGATCTGGCTGGACTTGAACCAGCAACCTCTGAACCCATGAGGCAGCGCTCTTAACCCGTGAGCCACAGATCTCATGTTGAGATTCATGAAGGAACTTATATTTCACTGCTGGGTTTAACAATAAACCAGTTAAAGTTCATATCCAGCTCTCTGAGCCGGGGTTTGAACCCGTGACTCTGCCGCAACCTTCTGTTGAAGTAACGTGTGTTTAGCCACTACACCACCATGACTTTCACACCGAGCGTTGCCGTTTGAGCCTCTTTGTTGGAAATAATGCATCATGTGGACTTTAACATAAGGATTTGAACTCAGGACTCCTTGATCCCAGCGCAACACTTTCTCTCCGGAGCCACTGGAGCTTGTGAGTCAGTCGTGTGTTTGACCGTCTTATTGAGAGCTTTGTGTTATCTGATGGAAAAACACATTCATTTGAGAGGTTCGAACCCATGCCGCTTCATCTGTAAGTGACGTGTGTTTAACCGCTGCACCATCAGGGTCTTCACGCTGTCAGCTGGGGTTTGGTGCTCTTTGTTGGATATACAGTGTAACGCAGGTAATAGTTGGATTTGAACTCGGGTCTCCAGGATTAAAATACAACACTTTCTTTCTTGAGCCACTGAGTCTGAGATGTTTTTGAGTGTTTTGGACTGAGTTTTATTGAGGGCTTTGTTTTCTATGATGAAAATATTAGCAACAGCAGGATTTGAACCAAGAACTCCATGTATGATAGGCAAATGATTTACCAATGAGCCACAGAGTTTGTGTTGCTTTGGTCAGTTTTTAGTTTAGCTACAGCATTAGTTAAAATAACAGTTTAATGTCAGCAATGGTGGGGTTTGAACTCAGAACTCCATGATTGAGAAACAATGCTTTGTCTCCTAAACCAGTTTTTTTGAAAAGTGAGTTTGGGACATGGTTTTATTGAGAACTTTTTACATGCAGCAATAGGATTAATGAGCTGTGAGTGGTAAATTCATCTTTAAGAGCTTTAACATTTAATAAAGAATATCCCAAACCATTTATTAACCCAAGTTAATGTAAAATGTAAAAACAATCACAAAAAAGGTAATTTAAGAACTTTATCAAACTCAGACTGATAAAACATGCACTTGTTATAAAGATAATTTGTTTATTCAATTTAGGTTTATATATATGAATTTTATCATGTTTTTTGTCAAATAAAACAGTTCAACAATCCAGCCTGCAAGTTTCTAGTAATCCTAAAGATCTTGATTAGCTGCTCAAGCTGTTTTCAATCAGGGCTGGAGCTAAACTCAGGAAAGGGGTTCATCAAGATTCAGGAGCAGGAATAGACGATTTTTTCTTCTTTTTTTAAATCTCTTCCTCCACCCTTTTCAATATATTAATGCAGATACACTTATTGTCCACAAGGGGGAGCACATTAACACATTAATCTGGTCTCATGCACGTGTCTGTTTTCCATCCATCCATTCTCCAAACGCTTGTCCTGTGCTGAGGCCTGTCCGACTCCAAGACAGAGGCCATTTAAGAACTTTCTTATCAAACTCTGATAAACATGCACTTGTTATAAAGATAATTTGTTTTTTCACATTTATTTTCTATATATGAAATTTTGTCATGTTTTGTGCAAAATAAAACAGTCCAACACCCCAACCTGCAAGTTTCTAGTAATCCTAAAGATCTTGATTAGCTGCTTAAGCTGTTTTCAATCAGGGCTGGAGCTAAACTCAGGAAAGTGGTTCATTGGGAGCAGGAATATATATATATATAATTTTTTTATTTTATTTCCCCCATTCTGCTGTTTTCATATATGAATGCAGATACACTTATTGTCCACAAGGGGGAGCATATTAACAGATTTATCTGGTCTCATACATCATGTGTCTGTTATCCATCCATCCATTCTCCAAACGCTTTTCCTATGCATGGATTCTGGAGCCTGTCCAAAGGCAGAGAAACAGGACGTGTGTAAAGTTCAACACAACATTGTATCTGTCTTAACACATCAGCTGAGAGCTGATCTGGATCATTTAACAAAACTACTACATCCATGTTGCTCTGATGGTGGAGACCCTGACAAAATCATAGATTTGTTGTAAAACATGAAATTTAAATGTCAGCCCTCTCACCTACAACTCGCCACCTCAGGTTTCAACCTGAAGCCCGATTACGCCGCCTAGTGGAGCGCATGGAAAACCTTTTAATTTCCTATTTTAGTGCCAACAGATACTCAATTTGAATCTGAAGCAACTTTGACACTAAAATAGGTAATTATAAGGTAGAAACCAAAGCGAAGTTTTCCATCCGCTCCACTAGGTGGCGTAATATATATTCCTGCTCCTGAATCTTGATGAACCCCTTTCCTGAGTTTAGCTCCAGCCCTGATTGAAAACAGCTTGAGCAGCTAATCAAGATCTTTAGGATTACTAGAAACTTGCAGGCTGGTGTGTTGAACTGTTTTATTTGACACAAAACATGATCAAATTCATATATATATAAACCTAAATTGGATGAACAAATTATCTTTATAACAAGTGCATGTTTTATCAGTCTGAGTTTGATAAAGTTCTTAAATTACCTTTTTTGTGATTGTTTTTACATTTTACATTAACTTGGGTTAATAAATGGTTTGGGGTATTCTTTATTAAATGTTAAAGCTCTTAAAGATGAATTTACCACTCACAGCTCATTAATCCTATTGCTGCATGTAAAAAGCTCTCAATAAAACCGTGTCCCAAACTCACTTTTCAAAAAAACTGGTTTAGGAGACAAAGCATTGTTTCTCAATCATGGAGTTCTGAGTTCAAACCCCACCATTGCTGACATTAAACTGTTATTTTAACTAATGCTGTAGCTAAACTAAAAACTGACCAAAGCAACACAAACTCTGTGGCTCATTGGTAAATCATTTGCCTATCATACATGGAGTTCTTGGTTCAAGTCCTGCTGTTGCTATTATTTTTCATCATAGAAAACAAAGCCCTCAATAAAACTCGGTCCAAAACACTCCAAAACATCTCAGACTCAGTGGCTCAAGAAAGAAAGTGTTGTATTTTAATCCTGGAGACCCGAGTTCAAATCCAACTATTACCTGCGTTACACTGTATATCCAACAAAGAGCACCAAACCCCAGCTGACAGCGTGAAGACCCTGATGGTGCAGCGGTTAAACACACGTCACTTACAGATGAAGCGGCATGGGTTCGAACCTCTCAAATGAATGTGTTTTTCCATCAGATAACACAAAGCTCTCAATAAGACGGTCAAACACACGACTGACTCACAAGCTCCAGTGGCTCCGGAGAGAAAGTGTTGCGCTGGGATCAAGGAGTCCTGAGTTCAAATCCTTATGTTAAAGTCCACATGATGCATTATTTCCAACAAAGAGGCTCAAACGGCAACGCTCAGTGTGAAAGTCATGGTGGTGTAGTGGCTAAACACACGTTACTTCAACAGAAGGTTGTGGCAGAGTCACGGGTTCAAACCCCGGCTCAGAGAGCTGGATATGAACTTTAACTGGTTTATTGTTAAACCCAGCAGTGAAATATAAGTTCCTTCATGAATCTCAACATGAGATCTGTGGCTCACGGGTTAAGAGCGCTGCCTCATGGGTTCAGAGGTTGCTGGTTCAAGTCCAGCCAGATCTCAGCGATAAGAGTGAATGGTGTGGTGTGAGTGAGAAGGTGTGGGGGATCATGGTGTCCCCCCCTGAGCTACGGCACGATGTCCAGCAGCGGTTATACTTTTGCCTGAAAAAATGAAAATTTGCTGTAAAAAAAAATGTCATTCCCCGTCCCTTCCCCACCCGCTTAGGTTACTATCATTTGCTTTCCAAAGGACTGACCCTTCACAAAGAAAATGATGGTAACCTACACATTTACAAGCCAACAACACAGACGTGTTCGAAGCTTTACCTGCGCCTGAGCAGATGTCCATCATTACAG
The DNA here is from genome assembly GCF_024489055.1 of Chanodichthys erythropterus. Taxonomy (NCBI): domain Eukaryota; kingdom Metazoa; phylum Chordata; class Actinopteri; order Cypriniformes; family Xenocyprididae; genus Chanodichthys; species Chanodichthys erythropterus. The sequence goes on from NC_090228.1 coordinate 12,267,495, forward strand.
TCAATGTCTGTCCACACGTCCCTGAGCTCTGCTTCTGCTGACTGGGTTCAAACACATTCCTTCTGTGAGAAAAGACATAAAAAACACAGAAATTACTTCATATTCTACAGCTAAAAAATGACAATGTGAAACTTAGTCTAAAAACTACTTAATAGATGGCAATGGAATAAATTGAAAGCCTAAAGCTGTACAGAGTGACAAATATATTGCAGATTATATTATACTTCAGTAATGCTGTAACAATAATAATCTTTTGGTTCAGTTGAGACTTTCCTTCACAATAAACAAGAGTAATCCTAAAAGACAAGTTTCCAGCACATGATTTAGCCTGTCTTGAACTGTGTATCTGATGCTTTTCATCAGAAGCAAAACTCTGCAGCTCTACAAAACCATGAAGCAGCAGAAACATCAGAGCTTCTCCAACTGACTCTATTGACAAGCTTCAATCCAGCAGATCATTACTTACAGAAACACAACAACAACAACAGAGACAAATACACCATTCCTTATTATTCTACTTTATAATATGAATATTCAGATGGCGATTCATTCACAGATTATAATGTAACGCAACAACAACTGATTGATTTGATCTTCTGAAGGTCTGACAGGGAGTTCAGCAATAGAGCAGAATGTAAACAAAGTCGAAATTAATGACAGAGGAGCAGAATTCACAATCAACACACATAAATAATGACTTCAACACAATAATAAAGCACTGCTAGATGTGTACTGATAACTTGACCAGAGAAAAACAATGTAAGTGAAGGAGACTCACAGGCCAGTCGTGTGACATCTTTGATTCCTGCACTTTATCACAACGTCTGTCTGTTTTGTTTGTTAATGGGTTGGAATATGTGCTGTAAAGTGACATTATGAGTCTGTCACTGAACTGTCATCTGCACAATTTGTAGCTTAAATAAAACAAACTGCACATGTTGTGGAGATTGTTATCAGGCGTCATGTTGTCAAACATCTGAAGCTGACAGAGTAAATCTGAAGCCCGCGTACGCCGCCTAGTGGAGCGGATGGAAAACTGCGCTACAGTAATATGTATGTGTGTATAATATGATTTTATTTATATAAATTACTAATATAACAATATTATTAATATGATAATAATACAATTTAAAATTTCATAATATTTTTATAATAACAAATAGTCTACTTTCACTGGCCTTAAGTACTCACATTAGGTAGTTTTTTTGTTTGTTTGTTTCTGCTTAATTTCAGCAGCTTAACTATAATTAATATCCAGCTTAATCCTTGTGCGGTCTTGGTTTGGGGACTGCTCTCGTGGTCTTCGGGGTCTCTGAAGACCCCGGCAACAAATTGCAATTTTGTAACAATATAATCTATTTTTTAAAAACCAATGTAATTTTACTCTCTTTATTCATGTTTTTACTCAACATTTGTACAGTTTTTGGAGGATTTGTTATATCTTTTAAATTTATATAAATACATTTAAAAAATATTTTTTAAATAGGTTTTTATGCAAAAGCAGCTTTTAATGTAAAATTCACTTTATAAAAGGCCCAGATTTCTAACTTTGATTCATGTGGATAACATGGATAATTTGACATGGTTTAGTGTAAGATTTTTGCCCATCTTTTGGAAAATGCAGTTATAAAAGTAAAAAAAAATATCATTTTTACCAGTAGATGTCTGTAAAGCTCTACTACATGCTATATGCTATTTGAATGACTGAATAATGTCTTTTTACAAGTTTTTTTCGGTTGGATTCATATCTAAATGTTATGAAATCACAATTATAACAATAAAAATTATTTTGTCAAAGTTTAGCATTTTTTGTACTGAAAATAAAAATCAGTTTTTTCAATAATATCATCAATAATGTAACCCACAGAGACCCCACTTAGAAACTGGCCAAAATCCATTCTCAAAATCAGAAACAACGCACAACACACATAGACAGAAATGAAGTGGCACACTTCCAAAAATGCAAAAAACATCCTCAATACAAAATTGACATGCTCACACACACGCACGCACACACAAAAATAAAAATTATTTATTTTATTTTAATTATAAAATTATTATTGAAAAACTGATTTTGCCCTGCACAAATAATGCTAAACTTTGACAAAGTAATTTTTATTGTTATAATTGTGATTTCAGAACATTTAGATATGAATCCAACTGAAAAAACACTTGTAAAAAGACATTATTCAGTCATTTAAATAGCACATAGCATATATATAGTGGAGCTTTACAGCCATCTACTGGTAAAAATGTTTTTTTTTTTTTTACTTTTAAAACTGCATTTTTCAAAGGATGGGCAAACATCTTACACTAAACCATGTCAAATTATCCATGTTATCGACATGAGTCAAAGTTAGAAATCTGGGCCTTTTATAAAGTACATTTTACATAAAAAGCTGTTCATGCATAAAAACCTATTTCAAAAAATATTTTTTTAATTTATATATACAAATTTAAAAGATATCAGGAATCCTCCAAAAACTGCACAAATGTTGAGAAAAAAACATTAATAAACAAAGTAAAATTATATTGGTTTTTAAAAAATATATTATATTGTTACAAAATTACATTCTGTTGCCTGGGGTCTCCAGAGACCCCGAAGACCACGAAAGTAACAATATTTTTTACACTAACATAAAAACAAGATATCACTCCAATTTTTTTAATTTTTTTATTTGTAGATCTTAAAAGTGTTATCCACCGTACAAAGTCTCATGCCATTTGGACAAAGAGAACATTTTTTTAAATTTGAGCAAACATCATTTGCGGGTCAAAAAGACCCGGAAGATCTTAAATGTGCTATGTATATAGTATTATGTATTTATATCGCACAGTATAAGTAATATATTTATCAAGGAAAAAGCTGCCTCAAATGTTTCCAGTTTTGAATGTGATTATCAGTTACTCAATTATCAGTTACTCAATTATCAGTTACTCGATTATCAGTTACTCGATTGGCTGCTGCTATAAGCAAACGAACACGCGCAAAACAACCAGTGTTAAAATGAAAAAAAAAATTATTTTGCCTTCAAATCGATGAACAGTGAAAGGTTTAGACCCCTTAAATAATAAAGCAATTTATTTTGGCTGTTTATTATTCTACTTTGTAAGTTTCACAGGAATTCCTTCCATAGATTCACATTTTAAAGGTAATGAAACCCTGGTGACTTTATAAGGAAAGTGGCTTACAGCGGTGAGTCTCGCAGTGAGTCTCGGTTGTTTTTGTAGATGGACTTGAATATGTGCTGTTGAGTGACATCATGAGTCTGTCACTGAGCTGACAGATCTTAATTTCTATAGATTTAAAACGATCCGAATATGCTGTGATCATAACCTCTGTGGATCCAAAGGTGTCATGCTGAACGTGAATTTTAGTCTGTCCATTTTCAATGGTTCTGGCATCAATTTACCCCCATACTTGCGCCTCTAGAGGAGCGGAAGGCAAACTGCAGTTTCTACCAGCCGACACTGACATTAGCATACTCAAGTCCCAGCCATCTTTTAAAAAGCATGTCAAAATGAAATATTGTTCTGTTGTAAACCATATGTGCATTTGGAGGAACGACCTGCTTAAAGGAAGGGAAATTAACATTCTGGATAGATATTATGTTTTTCCAATGCACATATTTACTTGTTATTTTAAAATAAGGTAAGAATTATTTATTTATCACAGTAGGTGTGCTTAATCTTTTTTACCATTAGGTGGCAGTAACTGTGCAGAAAATCTTTGAGAAATGAACCCAAATCCAGGACATCTGAACTGAAAGCATCAGTAGTTGTGAGATGGTAAACTGCACTTTGAGTAGGGTTAAGAATCATATTGTGTATATATATAAACATAAAAAATTATTAAATGTAAATTTGCTAACAGAAAATCTTCTTTTACTAGTGATTTTGGTCAGTCAGACCCTGAAAGACCAGCTTTGCAGATGCAAGACTTACCGGTGCACACAGATCTGTGGTCAGTTGGTTTTGACTTGAAGACGGAAGTTTATAAAAACACAGGATCTCATTCATAAGTAATGTAAACAGCATCATTGCCTCTAACCCCGTTTTAAACAAGTGCTCACTCTGTCTCTCTTTTTGAATCTTTACGTTTAGATCTGATGTCTCTCCTCCTCTATCTTTGTTAGTCATCTCTTCAGTACACTAAGAATCAAAGTAGGCCTCAGTATCAGTGTTAACTATACCTTGAAATAACAGTATCAAACCCCAAAGGACAGAAAAAAGTAAAGATTAAGGGACTGGGTCATAATGTTCTCCTCCTAGTCCTCTTAAATTTAAATTATTGCATTCTGGCTTTTACCACATCATGTTTCATGTAGCTCTGGCTTCAGAGTGTGTTTTGTGTGCCTCAGCTATGGTGGTCACTGTTTAAATCTGTCACGATGGGGTATGTTGTTTATACCTCAGTGTCAGCTGCGGTAATCAACCGACGAGCAATCATATAGTCTCCTTTTTGGTCTGGATGTTAAATAGTTTGGAACTGGAAAACAATGCTCTCTGTCTTGTTTGAATTCAGTTGTTGACATTGAGACCCCGGCGTCCTCTCCTCTTCTTCAGCTTTATGAGATTTGCGAAGCTTGGCTGAAAGTGAGTGCTAAAGTTAACAAATCATCAAAGCGATACTGGAGTAATGTGTTGAACTTCACAGATGAATCTCACAAAGAAATGTCTGGGTCATATTTCACTCCAAAATCAAAAGAAAAAATAAATTATATTTTGCATAAATAAAATCATTCTGTATGTAGTGTACATGATGCCATGTATATACACTGATCAGGCATAACATTATGACCACCTTCCTAATATTGTGTTGTTCCCCCTTTTGCTGCCAAAACAGCCCTGACACATCAAGGCATGGAGTCCAGTAGACCCCTGAAGGTGTGCTGTGGTATCTGCACCAAGATGTTAGCAGCAGATCCTTTGAGTCCTGTAAGTTGCGAGGTGGAGCCTCCATGGATCAGACTTGTTTGTTCAGAACATCCTACAGATGCTCGATTGGATTGAGATCTGGGGAATTTGGAAAACAAATGTTAAACACAATGATGGTAACCTACACATTTACAAGCCAACCACACACACAGACGTGTTCGAAGCTTTACCTGTGCCTGAGCAGATGTCCATCATTACAGTCAATGTCTGTCCACACGTCCCTGAGCTCTGCTTCTGCTGACTGGGTGTTGTTTGTTTTCTTTGATTCCTGCACTTTATCACAACGTCTATCTGTTTTGTTTGTTTATGGGTGGGAATATGTGCTGTAAAGTGACATTATGAGTCTGTCACTGAACTGTCATCTGCAGAAAATGTTGTGGAGACTGTTATCAGGCGTCATGTTGTCAAACATCTGAGCCAGGCACAGGCAGCCACGCGCTCAGCTCCAGGGAGCCCCATGCACACTTGTAGGGATTTAATGTTTATCCATGTGTTTTAAAGACATAAAACATGATTTGCAATAGTCTTTTCTTACCCATTGTGACATCCGAGTGAAATGGCTTCTGGATAGTTGTTGGAATGCTGCACACTGGTGACATCTGCTGGTCAAGATGCTATAAATGCAACAATAACACAGTCCAGACAGACGTGTAAGGTAAATACACCTTTCACAAACCAATCATGGACGTTTTCAGGTAAGTGTAATCTATTAAATGTAATCTACAAATCTATAACCCCAACCCTAATTCTTCAAGATACTTCAGTCGAAAAGAAATTAAGGTTTTTGATAAGAACATTCCAGGATTATTCTCCTTATAGTGGACTTCAATGGCGGTTGAAGGTCAAAATGACAGTTTCAATGCAGCTTCAAAGGGCTTTAAATGATACCAAAGAGGAATAAGGGTCTTATCTAGCGAAACGATCAGCCATTTTCAAAAAAAAAAAAACAACTGTATGCTTTATAAACACAAATGATCGCCTTCCAAGTGATTCCGCCAAAACTGCACTTTCGTATTCTACAAAAAGCTTATGCTGTATGTCCTACGCCTTCCCTATTCTACTTACGGGAAAAAAAGGAACTGGCGCCGCCAGTTCCTTTTGAATATTGAATATTGAATATTCGGCGTTGATTACTACCGAAGCTTAGAAGTTAAAAAAATGGTATTCGGACCAGCCCTAGACGTGGCAAAGCCTGCGATAATTTAATGCGCAGCTTGTCAGAGCTGTACGGCTCTGTGATCAGTAGTAAATGCTTCTCCATCTGAAAGCCAGAGGGCGCTCTTGCGCAGAAACTCAAAAAATGCCCTGCCGCAGAAGAAGATAACACGCATCATATTGCTGTAGCTGAATAAACAGAAGATTGAAATGCTTTGATTAATTAAACATGATTATTTGGGCCATAGTTCATTGACAAAATAATCGCAGCCTTTGCAATTTCATAATTGCACTAAGAATTATGTTTAAGCAATAATCGCGTTTAAGTTCAATGCTAATTTTCGTATCGTGCAGCCCTATGGTTATTTTCAACATTTTTGGTCAACTCACAACTTAATTAGTTTTGATGTCATGAGACACTTTTTATGTCTTTGCAATTATTATAAAATGTTAAAAATGGTAATAATGAAAAAGGAGTGCATGTTTCTAATTTATGTTGGTAAGGAATTCAAAAGCCTTGACAGATTAGTAGAAAGATAGAGAGAAAAAAAATTGCCCTAAAAAAAACAGTAGCCTAAGAATCTTTCTCTTCCTGACTCTGAGTAGAGGTTTATTAGTCTCTAATTGTTTTTGCAAAAGTTAGCTTCACCGGAGTGCCCTGAAATTTTGTGTACTAAAGCTGCTGTCTGCGATTTTTGGCCCTCTAGTGGTTAATAAACAGAACTGCACGCGTTTTAAGGAGGAACATTCTAGCTGGAGCTACTTTTCTCCGTGTATGTCTATGGCGAGTCACACAGTTACTGTGATACTCTGCGGCGAGTCCTACCAGTCCGGTCTGAAATAGTCTGAATATAAACACTTATTATAAGTGTACCACAATGATTCAGGATAAGACAAAAACACGGTTTGGAAAATGGATTCATGTTGTATATTCTCATTATATAATTTTTGTACATTTTTAACACAAAAAAGTTGCGGACTGCAGCTTTAAACTCAACAAGTACTTATGAAACCATCAAACTTCTGATGGTTCGCCACCAGAGGGAGTTTTTCTTGTGACGCTAATTCAAAGATTCACCAGAACAACCACCTCTAGCTATGGTTCTAAATGATCTGTTAAGTTTCATAATGCTCATAAAAAATGTGAAGTATAGTTAACTGTTCTTAATTGGATTAGTTTGGATTAGCCCTGCCTGAAAAAAACAAGCACCAAGTAATAAGAGAAAACAAATTGTACAGATACTTCATATTTAATTGTATAATGATTATAGGATTAGGCAATCTTCAACGAGGGGGGTAATAATTTGGCAGGGAGTCAAAATTTGGCACAACACCGGTACTGCGTTCCGGCACGTACTTCGAGCACTGTCAGCTCGCTAACTGTTTGAAATAACTACTTTGAAGTCATATGCTTTTTGTGGGTCTTCAAGCACCTTATATCAAGTCAAGTCACTTATTTATTTAGCACTTTATGCAGTACAGGGAAAATATAGTTGAAATACAAAACAGGAAAATAGCAGAATCAGTTATGGAAACTGTATATTTTTCATTTTTATTCCTGAACAACACAAAAGCCTGTTCTTGTATGTAAGCATGTCTTAATAAATGGTATATACAGCTTTAAATAAATACATTATAATGTTTTATATTATAAATAAATATGCTTTATTTATATAGCCATAACATGCAAGCTATTTTACCAGCATGTCAGATTTTTTTTACTGGCTAATTTGTTAAATAAATAAATGTAAAATAGTTGTAGTATGTAGACTCTACACTGTGTGGCAATAAAGTAGCCCATGTAAATGCTACAATATAAAGCTTGTTTGTGTACAGTTGTAAATCAGAAAGACAGTTTTACATCACTAAATTACAGATAATAAAAAACAAAAGCAATCTAGTCGCCTGTTGGGTAGGAGCGCACGCATTTACTCTAAAGTCATTTATCTGTCATGTAAATAGGCCCTACTCTTTATTAGGATCCCATTACAGTAACTCTTCCTATTAAAACATTTCTTGGGTGATTTTATGATGCATGAAAATAAATATTTTAGTATAACTTATTGCCTCCACTTCTCTGTTGAAAAATTACTCGTTGTATAGAGGCTCTGCTCTGTTATGATCACAGTGAGAAATTTGATTGGTGCAGAATCAGCTATCAGTTCAATCGATTTAAGAAAATCAGTTTTGAACAAACCTGCATTGCATAATGTCAAATCTGTTTTAGAATAGGCTAATAGATATCATTAGTCATTTTGATACAGACTTTAATAATCATTATTTATTAGACTATTAGACTACCATTCCTTTGTTTCCACAATAGGCTAACCAGATTTTACTCTAAAATATGAATCCGCAAACACAACTCATTGTTTTAACTAGATAACGAACACTTAAAATAATTCAGAAATATTTACACTTAAACAAAACACCAATGTTAGTTATAAACAGTGTTAGAAGATATTTTATCCCATATTGTATTTTGTGTTGTTGTCCATGTGACTCAGCCCATGTTGAAAAAATGAGAAAATGCTGGTTAGGTATGTTTTGAAGCATGGAAGCTAGTTTGAGCTGGTTTATGCTGGTTTAAGCTGGTCAAGTGCTGGTCCTTGCGAGTGCATGTCAAAGCATGGCTTTAATGCTTTTGCTGGAGTCACTGGGTGATGCTGCTCGACTGTTTAAATGTTAATGCCCTAAGCAACTAGCTTAGGACCAGCTTTAACCAGATCATGACCGGCATAAACCAGCTTCCATGCTTCAAAACAGGGAGATCAACACATTGACATTTTATCTGTCTTACCCCAGTTCAGTTGAGGGCTGGTTTGAATCAGTTAGGCCTACCTGTAGATTCTACGTTTATCCACTGGTTTAGATGGGGACAAAATCCCAGATTTGTTTTAAAATATGTAAAATACAAATTTGTGTCCTTTCCCTAACGACTGCCATTGCTACTTTGAGTTTTGGCGTTTTAATGCTGCTGATACACTTGTCAACCACAAGAGGGAGCAACTCATCACTTGTCTTTCATCTTTCTTACATTTAATGTAATAAATAAAGTTTTGTTATGAGTATGAAAATGTTAAAGTAAACTAGACGTTTATGAACTGAGTGGTGAGACACGACTCGTCTGGTAGAAACTGGTGTAGTTTGCGATCAGCTCCTTTAGGGGCGTAAGAGGGCTTCACGTTCAACATGACACCTTTGGATTGTCAACAACATGACACCTGATGAAAGTCGCAACACGTCCTGATAGTTGACAGTCATAAAAGTACAAATCCTGTAGATGACAGCTCAGTGACAGTGTCACTCAACAGCACATATTCCTGCAAAATCAACTGATTCACAGAGAATGCGAGAATGAATGTCACCTGGCTGTAAGTAACTTTAAGCATAAAGTGCGTTTCTTTTGTAAAGTCTCTGTCACGGAGTATATAACAGTCCTCATTTGTATTTAAGTTGATAATTAAGTTTGTATGTCTTTGATGTCTTGGAGTCATTGGGTGATGCTGCTCGACTATGTTTACATGCTGTCCTATTTCTGAACTCCCTTGTCAGAATAACAGATGAATCAGTAGTTGTTGCTTTACCTTTATAATGTGAATCTAAGGAGGCGATTCTTATGAAGCTTATAAAGTCGAATAATAAGCAAGTCTACTCCTAGTTTCTAGAACTAAGATTCTTAGTTCTGTTTTACAATTGAAAGGTTGAATATGCAATATAGAGCAATGTCTTTGTTTATTAAAGGGATAGTTCACCCAAAATTAAAATTAATCCATTATTTACTCGCCCTAAAGCCATCCTAGGTGTATATGACTATCTTCTTTAAAACGAACACAGTTGGAGACATATTTATATATATCCTGGCTCTTCCAAGCTTTATAATGGTAGGGAATGGGGCATGATTTTGAAGCCCAAAAAATGCATCCATCATATAAAATAATCCATATAGCTCCAGGGGGTTAGTAAAGACATTGTGAAGTGAAGCGATGGGTTTTTGTAAGAAAAATATCCATAATACCCGTAAATCGTACATCTGCCGGAAGCTAGTTATTATAGTATATTATAGTTATTAAATAAAGTTTTAAATATGGATATTTTTTCTTACAAAAATTCATCACTTCACTTCAGAAGGCCTTTATAATCCCCCTGGAGCCGTATGGATTATTTTTGTAATGGATGGATGCATTTTTGGGGGCTTTAAAATCGCACCCCCCAATCACCACCATTATAAAGCCAGGATATTTTTAAATATATCTCTGACTGTTCATCTGAAAGCAGATAGTCATATACACCTAGGATGGCTTGAGGGTGAGCAAATCATGGGATAATTTAAATAAGGGATAATAAGAAAACGGCATAAACCGAGCCAAAAGAATCATGTGGACAGACATTCAGTGAAATGATGATGGACATCTGCTCATGCACAGGTAATGCTTATGTCTGTGTTTGTCTATTATATTTCATTTTATTGATGAAATAGTAAGCTTGAGCAGTGGACAGAATGAATGTGCTTTGTTGGGTAGTAAGTTCACCTTTAAAATAATAATTCTGTCATCGTGTTCTCACCCTCATGTTGTTTCAAACTAACATGACTTTCTTTCTTCTGTGGAACATAAAAGAGAAATGTGTCATTGACTATGTTTACATGTGCACCAATAATCAGAGTAAGGTAACTTAATTGCAATAAGATGTTTACATGACACAAGCTCCTGTTTACAAGCAATTTTCATTATTCTGATTATTCACTGAGAATTGTGGCTATTTTTACTCCCATTATTCATATACCCTATTGCACAGCACAAGTGATGATTAAAAATTTACAGTAGGTGTGTTATTGGCTACTGTTTGCGTGAAATGCAAAACACATTTCTGTGACGTATTGGATTTTTTTTCAGTGACACACCTAAAATGTCTTCATTTTAGTGATTTTGACCAACAATACACTGCATTATATTCATGTCAGGCAACGTTGTCAACATTCAAGAACTCAGTTTCTTGAGATTCATGCAATTGAAGTGGTTACATACATCTGCCACACATTTTATTATGATTATTGTTGACATGAGGTAAAGTTAAATGACAATATTTCCTAAATCTCATTATAATCACATTATGTGGGTGCATGTAAATGTAGTTATTGTTATATTTTCTCCATACAATAGAAGTCAATGAACCCATTGTTTAACAGCATTCTTCAAAATATCTTCTTTTGTGTTCCACATCATACAGGGTGAGCAAATGATGACAAAAATTCATTTTTGGGGGGAACTATCCCTTTGGTACCTGTCATTGGTGTACCCAATGTTTATTTACTACCCTACTACCACACATGTTCATCCTTTCATAAACATTCTTGGTGGAGGGATGGAGAGATTGTAAAACACATATATTTTGTGTCCCCAGAATCACAGAGACAGATTGAAGGCCATTACTTCAGTAAGCAGTGAAAGGTGATGCATATATTAAGTGAACATAGTTGAGTGCAGTATTGTGGAGCACAGCATACACGATATTACTGAAGCATCAGGCAATGAGGTGTGTGGAGGGTTTATTTGATGGGTGTCATCGCAATAAAACTGGGAAGAAGGTTAGATTGAGCCAAAATGATTATTATTGAGCTTTACTGAAGTTTAATATACTCCTCTGTATTTGTTTCACAGTATAGCTTTAGGAACATATACACGCATCAGGACATATACATGCATCACATCCAATGTGGTCACTTACTTAAATTACTTTGAAGTGCTACTGGTAAATAAAACTAATAAAAAATAATAAAAATAAAAATGTGATTTTAATGTTTTTCTTTTTCTTTTTTTTTTTTTTCCCCTTCACCCAAAATCTGTGTAATTGCTATTTCCTTAAATAATACAAACGAACATCTATTTTTATGAGGTTCTCATGGTCCAGTGGTCAATGCTCATAGTGTGAGAGGTATATCTGACATGGGAGACTGGGGTTCAGATCCCCTCTCTGTTGCAGCTCTCAATAGGAATGAAGATTTTTGGGTGGAGAAATAAAAAAAAAAAATTAAAATACGATTTTAAAACTCACTTTTTCCCTTCTTTGCTCCTCCTAGACCCACCTCTCAGTCCAGCCTTCATCTCTGTTTTAACGCCCAAGGTATTTCAGCCAGTCCATCCATGTTTCCCAGAGTACTCAGTTTCCTGTGAGTCTCAGGTATCCGCCTCTGCCATCACACCCCTTGTTTGTTGTACCTCCCCAGGTACTTTGCTGTTGCCACAGCTTTCTTTCTGTGGGGTGACCCTCACATGTTGAGGTGGGATTTGAACCCATTCCTCTATCGCAACCTTGTCTGCAACCAACATGTGTTTAGCCATTAGTGCCATCGTGGCTTTCACACTGAGAGTGGCTGTTTGGGATACTTTGTCTGATTTAATGACAGCAATTTAACATAAGCAATAATGGGAATTGAACTCGGGTCTCCAAGATGTAAACTCAATGTTTTATGTAATGAGCCACAGAGTCTCTTGAGTTTATTATCATTTTTGACAGGGTTTTATTGAGAGCTTTGTGTTATATGATGGGAAAAGTTGTTCACTTAAGAGATTCAAAACCATGTCTCTTTTGCACTTTAATTGCTAGTGATATGTGTATTACCACTGCACCACCACAGCTTTCACAATGAGGATTGGTGTTTAGAGACTTATGTTGGATATGCAAATTAATGTAGGTAAAAGTGGGATATGAACTTGTGACTCCAAGATTAAACTTCATTACTTTACCTCTTGTGCTACTGAGTCTCTCAAGGTGGAAGATGTTTTTATTTGGGTTTACTGAGGGCTTTGTATTATATAGTAGGAAAAAAGCCATTCAAATGAGAGATTTGAACCCATGTGTCTGTTACTACCTTATTTGCAAGTGACATACCACTGCACCACCTCGCCTTTCACAATGATGGTTAGTGTTTAGAGACTTTTGTTGGATATACAAATTAATGTAGGTAAAAATGGGATTTGAACTCGTGATTCCAAGATTAGAATTCAACACTTTATCTACTGAGCTACCGAGTCTCTCAAGGTGAATTTTTTTTTTTTGACAGGGTTTTATTGAGAGCTTTGTGTTGTATGATGGGAAAAGTTGTTCACTTAAGAGAGTCAAACCCATGTTTCTTTTGCACTTTACTTGCTAGTGATATGTGTATTACCACTGCACCGCCACAGCTTTCACAATGAGGGTTGGTGTTTAGAGACTTTTGTTGGATATACAAAGTAACGTAGGTAAAAGTGAGATTTGAACTTGTGATTCCAAGATTAAAATTCAGTGCTTTACCTCCTGAGCTACTGAGTCTCTCAAATTAAAAATGTTTTGACAGGGTTTTATTGAGCGCTTTGTGTTATATGATGGAAAAAATTGTTTGCTTGAGAGATTGGAAACCATGTCTCTAGTGCCACTTTATCTGCAAGCAGCATGTTTTACCACTGAACCATTGTGGCTTTTTGAATGCAGTTGGGTGTTTAGAGACTTTGTTGGATATACAAATGAATATAGGTGACAGTAGGATTTGAATTCACGACTCCAAGATTAAAAATCAACGCTTTATCTCCTAAGCTACTGAGTCTCTCAAGGTGAGAAATGTTTTTGACATGGATTTATTGAGAGCTTTGTGTTATATGATGGGGAAAAAAAATGTTTGAACCCATGCTCCTACTGCTACTTTATCTGCAAGTTACATATTTTACCACTGCACCACAGTGGACTTTGCAAGGAAGCCCAGTGTTTAGAGACTTTTGTTGGATATACAAATTAACATAGGTGACAGTAGGATTTGAACTTGTGACTCCACGAATAAAATATTTATATGATGGAACACATTGTTTTCTTGAGAGATTCAAACCAATGTCTCTTTTGCCACTTTATCTGCAAGTGACGTGTATTACCACTGCACCACCATGGCCTTCACAAAGATGGTTGTTGTTTAGAGATTTTTTGTTGGATATACAATTTAACATAGGTAAAAGTGAGATTTGAACTTACGACTCCAAGATTAAAATTCAATGCTTTATCTCCCGAGCCACTGAATCTGAGAAGCTGTTTTGGACAGAGTTTTATTGAGGGCTTTGTTTTCTGTGATAAAAAAAAAAATTCAGTAATCGTGGGATTTGAACAAAGAACACCATGATAAGGCAACTGATTAACCGCTGAGCCACAGATGTTTTAGAAATTGAGCTGGTTAAATTTGGTTGATTTTTACAGATTCTAGAGAATTAATTAAAACAACAAATGCAAGCAATAGCAGGATTTGAACTCAGAATTCCATGATTAAAAGGAAATGGATTATCACTTGAGCCACTGAATCTGACATGTTGAATGACGTTTTGGATGGAACTGATTAAAAAAAGTCTGGGGGAGATTATAGATGTTGTGGATGAGGATTTTAACCAAAACTTTCAGGTATAAAAATCAACTTACTATCCTCTAAGTCACAGAACCTTTACAAACATTGTTTTGTTTTGATTTTTGTGATCTTGGCTTTGTCAGATTTCACTGTCTTAAGTCACCCAATAATTACCTGCATAGTATCTGTGTTCATTTATATCCTTGTTTCATCTGTATAGAAGTAATTTCAAGATGATTTAAAAAAAAAACTGCCATTTTTTGTGTGTTCAGCAGTGTATCTGTCTTACCACATCAGTTGAGAGCTGATCTGGATCATTTAACGAAACTACTAGATTCATGTTGCTCTGTTGTTGTAAAATATATGGAATTTAAATGTGGGCTTTCTCACCTACAACTCGCCCCTAGACAAACAAATATCAGGTCAAGATGCTGAAATCAACTGATCATTGAGTAACGAGTGGAATATAATCCTAAATAAGATGTGAGAAAATATTCTGATTAGTTTATGTCAACATAAGTATGTCAGATGTGTTTAAATGCTGAAATATTCAAGTACTGAAAACACAACCAAAAAAAAAATAATGAGAATTGTCAAGAAGATTTTTATTAAATCTTTGCATGTACAACTTCAAGACCCAGATGACTCCTCATCGATGACACTTGCACAGAAGATACTTTAAAACACTTTAAGATCCCTAAGGCACACAGTACATACCATAGAAGTAATTAGAATTAATATTTATCTGTTGGTTTTAATGGAAGGCAACTGTTTTCTGTTAATAACTGGACTTAATTACACCATAGTTATGGAATGGCTTCCTATCCAGAATTCCTCTTCTTTTCCTGTGAGTGGTTAATGCAAATGCTTGACAGGAAGTCCTAGAAGTCCAACATATTTCTCAACCGCCCCTCACATTTGACGTTACCAAAGACAGACATAGACTGTAAACATCTTTAATTCATTGTCATTGACCGAACTATGAAAGATTACTCTTCATAATCTCTCCGAGACACACAGTAGCGTAGCAGGATGCATCCAGGTCAAAGGTTATCGACAGACTTGGCTCTTCCACAGTCCGCAAGCTGTATGTGATGTTCTGTGGCTTTGCAAGCAGGGGGCGATAACATCCTGGGACGTTGAGTTTAAGAGGAGTCACTCTGAAACGGCATGACCCCAAGCCATCCTGAGCCAATCTGTCCTGATACCATTGGCCCAGCAGGTTTTCTGGGTACGTGACACTATTTCCTGGCATCGGAAGAATCACCTAGAAGAAAACCAGCAGAAACATTAGGAACTGATGGGTAAGGGTTAGCAGACAGTGAGAGGAAAGAAGACATTTTAACATAGTACCTGGTCTAATGAGAAAACATCATTCTCCTCCTCCTCAGAGGTCACAACATGGACCTACAGCACAGAAATCAAACAATGACTACAAATAAAATAATATATACAGTTTTGGGTAAGTTACGCTATACAAGTATCTAATTACCAAAAAAAAAAAAAAAAACTAGATTACTGTACTAATTACACTCTATAAAAAGTATAACAAGCATAGACACAAAGCATATTTTATTCTGATGTTAAATCCACTATTTTATAGCCTATAGAATTGTTCTATAGGCTATTCAGTATTTAATGCAAATACATCTGATGTAACTAATTAAATTACAGAAAAACAAATTTAACTATATAGTAGGGATGGGCAACGATTAATCGCGATTAATCGTTTGCAAAATAAAAGTCTGTTTACGTAATATATGTGTGTGTTCTGTGTATAATAATTACGTATATATAAATACAGACACGTATATATTTAAGAAAAATGTTAGATTTATATATAATATATTTATGTAATATAAAATATATATAAATATATTTAAACATGCATATATTTCTTAAATATATACATGTATGTGTGTGTATTTATATATACATAATTATTATACACAGAACATACACATATATTACATAAACAGAGACTTTTATTTTGCAAACGATTAATCGTTGCCCATCCCTACTATATAGACTAATTAATTTAACTATAGAGAGAAATTATGGAAAGAATATACATTAATGATTAAAAAAACTAGTATATATATTATATATACATATTACAGATATGTATACATAGTCAAACTTATCATAAATTTATAAATATTCTAAAGGAATTACTACTTATGAAATGACTAAAATAAATAGTATATATATATATATATATATATATATATATATATATATATATATATATATATATATATATATATATATATATATATTATATAAAATATCAATATTTCATATAAAATATTTATAAATGAATATCAGAATACATTATATACAGAAATGGTATATATAATTGCTATTAATTACCTTAACTAATTTTAAGAAAATATTTTTTTCATTCAAACAAAAAAAGAGTTAGATCATTGTCACCCACATCTACATATAGTTCCTAATTTTTTTTTTTCTCAGCACAAATGCTTTATGAAAGCAAGTCCTAGAAGTCCAAAATATATATATTTTTTCACAGCACTAACAAAACCAAGTTCCTAACCTGTGGAGCGTTCAGTTCCTCTGTGGAGCTTTTGAGTCCCATTTCAGATCCAGCCCAAACCAGATCTCCCTGGACAGCCTTAAAGCCTAGTTTTTGGAGCCGGTATATGGCTGCTTCGTTCCACACTCTGCTGCAGTAAGAGTGGAGGTAGAAGACCCTCATGCTGTGGGGTAAACTGAGCCAACCACGTATGCAACCCTCCTGCCCGCTGCCGTACCGGTGGAGTGCACGGAGCATAAGCCGCTCTCTGGCTTTGTAAGCTGGCATGAGTGCCAAGCTCTCTTTGGCATTCCCTGAAGAAAGAGATGCAAGGAAATGACTAGTTGTTCTTGGATGCACAAGAACTGAAATCTATAAAGCAACAATGTTTACTATATATCTACAGTAACGCTAGTATGCCAAGAAACAAAGTCAAACGGGTTTAAGAGTTATGCAAACAATGATCAAATTTCCATTATTGGGTGAACTATCACAAACCTGTGAGAAGAAAATTACGTTTTGCCTTGTTCTGAAGGTCATCACCATCCTCCGGGGTGAAGAACAGCTTAACAGAAGCCTCCTGCTCAAAACACAAACTGTTATAGGGCTTTTTAAGTAAAGATGGTGCACCACATATAGACATTAAATGGAAATAAGTGACATGAAGGGGTACCATTTCCTCTTTTAAGAGCGCAAGTCCTATTTGGTCTGCTTGGACACATGATCCACTTCCAAACCGCTGGGGACCGTAATAATTCACAAAGCCTCTGTTCTGTAAAAAAACTCAATCATTTTTTAACTGTTGAGTCAGTCATTAAATGCTGGTGAACATGCACATATTTACCTTCACATTTTCCATCGCCTCTTTCACAAGCTGCTGCAGCTCTGTAAGTCCATGTTTCCCATGAGGCTTCAGGTCTCTTATGACCAGATCAAAGTGATTTCCCTGGAGTCTGCCTAGCTTAAGGGGTTCAGACACAGGACGGACATGAGAGATATGCATTCCTCTCCGCTCAAACTCCGAGACTTTGTCCAGCAACCTGCCAACAGAAGTTTTATATGTATCTACGAATGGAGTGAAGTAAAACAGGCAAGAACCTCAATCCATGTTTATATATAAAAACTCATCTGTGAGAAAAATTGTGTAAAATTATAAAGACAGCAAAACGAAAATAATGTAAAGTTATTTACATTATTTTTTTTTGCAATTATTTCATGATTTATGCAAAATGAAATGGTAAAAATAAAATTGGTAAATGTGAATATTAAAATCACTGTTACATGCTTCATTAATATCTCAAGTTAACACATTTAAAGGATTAGTCCACTTTCAAATAAACTTTTCCTGATAATTTACTCACCCCCATGTCATCCAAGATGTTCATGTATTTCTTTCTTCAGTCGAAAAGAAATAAAGGTTTTTGATGAAAACATTCCAGGATTATTCTCCTTATATTGGAGTTCAATGGAGCCCAAACGTTTGAAGGTCAAAATTAGTTTCAAAGCAGCTACAAAGGGCTTTAAACGATACCAGACGAGGAATAAGGGTCTTATCTAGTGAAACGATCTGTCATTTTGGAAAAAAAAAAAATTAAATGTATATGCTTTATATAAACAAATGATCACCTTCCAAGTGCTTCCACCAAAACTGCACTTTTGTATTCTTCAAAAAGTTTACGCTGTATGTCCTACGCCTTCCCTATTCAACTTACAGAAAAATTTAACTGGTGCCGTGTTCAATTCGTTGAATAGGGAAGGTGTAGGACATACAGCGTAAGCTTTTTGAAGAATACAAAAGTGCAGTTTTAGTGGAAGCACTTGGAAGGCGATCATTTGTTTATATAAAGCATGCACAATTGTATTTTTTTCAAAAATGACCGATTGTTTCGCTATATAAGACCCTTATTCCTCGTCTGGTATCGTTTAAAGCCCTTTGAAGCTGCAATGAAACTGTAATTTTGACCTTCAACCATTTGGGCTCCATTGAAGTCCTCTATAAGGAGAATAATCCTGGGATGTTTTCATCAAAAACCTTAATTTCTTTTCTACTGAAGAATGAAAGACATGAACATCTTGGATGACATGGGGGTGAGTAAATTATCAGGAAAATTTTATTTGAAAGTGAACTAATCCTTTAACATTGACAGCCCTAAAAATGTTCTGCAGAAACCCTATCTCCAGACCTCAGTTTGAAAACCCCTGTAGAGTAGAACATGGTCAACAAGACATTTACAATAACTAATTTTTAAAATTACGTTAAAGAAAACAGAAAAAAAATGCAAAAGACTGGTCTAATTGGCCAATGGTCTGTTTACTGCTCTGAAGAGATCTTTTTCACCACCATGGCCTGGTAGGTGATGGCTCGCTTGTCTTTGATTCCAGCGTAGGTAAAATCAGACGGAAGCACTCCAAGTACTGCAGCCATGTAGCTGATGGCCTCCAAAGTCTCCAGGTTCTCCTTCCGCAGTGTGAAAGCTGATGGGAAATGAAGACTTTTTGACTGATTTCCATTGAGGATCAGCTATAAATGATAATAAGAAATGTGTCTTCTCCGCTCACCTGTGTATAATGTCACCTCCTCCTCTTGACAATCTGCTATTGTTCTCTTCTTGGGTTGTTTACTTCTCTCCCTTAGTCTCACTGTAATGGAAGTCTTCTGCTGGTCGGTGAAGCTCTTGGTTTCCACAAGCTTCCCAAACCGCCTGCTAACAAAATGGTGAACTGAAGTTCGGTGCTCCTTGCTATCATCGGGCAGGAAGGTGAACACTGTGCCGGGGACTTTGGCATCGATGAACCTGAAGAACTCTTCAGCTTCTCCTTCAGAGGCTAAACTGGCGAGCTCCTTGAAGTCTGGGTCCTCTCTGACCCGAATCTCTGATTGGTTGGTCACAGTCTGGAGGAAGGGGAAGTTGTATCGTACTGCTCTGTGGACAACAGCTCTCAGGTGTTTATCGGGATAAGTACCCAAAGACAGTTCCGACTTTTCTTGCTCACACATTTCATTTGGATTTGCTCTCATTTTGTTAGTGAAATGTTCCAACTCTTCATTCATAGCTGGACCCAGGATTAGATTCAGATCAAAGCAGTCCTGATTTAAAAAGTCAGTGTCATCTGGTTTAGATTGCTTTAATTTATCATCCCTTTTAGCTTGACTTGGTTGAGAAGGTATTTTTGCATGTTCTTCCTGAACATTAGGACTGTTAACAAGTTGCCCATGGGTGTCTATCTCAACAACCACAAAGTCTTGGGGTGAGTTTTTTATAGTCCCATGGAAACCTTCATGGTCTGATATACAGCAGGAGAGAGTGTCCCTCTCCATTCCTAAATCCTAAACAAAAACACTCTTAACTTAATCATTTCATTATTACTTTAGTGATGTATTGACTTGTATAAACATGCTGCAAATATATAATGAAATGTAAAGAGAATGTAATCGTGTTAACATTAAAATATTACATAAGAACAGGCGAATCGCTGTTACAAAGGCTCGTGCGTTTAACACTGTTATGTCATAAAAGAAATCAAGCAAAATCGTGCGTTCACTCACCCGCGTGCTATTGTTGTCAGTCGATTTCTTCCGCAGCACGTGGTATCGCTCTTAAAGACACAGTAGCGAACATCTTATGTTAAAGGGATAGTTCATCCCAAAAGGAAAATGTCATTATTTACTTGCCCTCAAGTCGTTCCAAACCTTTGAGTTTCTTTCTTCACAAAATAAGTTATTTTAAAGAATGTTCCATAGTAATTTTAGTATCCATAGTATTTTTTTCCTACTATGGAAGTCAATGGCTAACATCAACTGTTTGATTACCATCATTCTTTAAATATCTTTTGTGTTCAGAAAGAAAGAAAGAAACACATACAGGTTTGGAACAACTTGAGGGTGAGTAAATTATGACAGAACTTTCATTTTAGGGTGAACTATCCCTTTAAGTGACGATTTTTGTTTTGTTTAAAAAATATTTTTATCCTTTTGCTATCTAAAGTACTGATTTTACTGTACAAAATTTGTGAGGCATGTTGTCACATTAGCTCACAGACATAAAATAGCATGTATTGAGCTAAAATAAATACATATATATATATATATATATATATACATAAATGTGCGATAGATAGATAGATAGATAGATAGATAGATAGATAGATAGATAGATAGATAGATAGATAGATAGATAGATAGATAGATAGATAGATAGATAGATAGATAGATAGATAGATAGATAGATAGATAGATAGATAGATAGATAGATAGATAGGAGACTCCAAATGTAAAGGTATCTTCAAATCTTTTTATTTTTCTCTCTCCTCTTTCTTAAACAATGCATAGAAAAAGACATTTAAGACTCTACAATTATTCGATTCCAGACTTCATAACACCCTTACACAAGAGACATGTTAATAGTGGTTTGCCTGTTGTTAATCAGTAGATGGATCGTCCCGAGATTGTTGGACTTGCAGTCCCTTCCCTTATGAGTGGTTTCAACAGCATCTCAAGTGAACTGAACTCCATGCAACGTATACATTAGTGTTGTTGCGAATGGCATGAAATGGATGTTGACCATTGGTTGACATGTAAAACATTCACTCAGATAGACAGGATGGCCATAAACCCCTGAAACCATGAACACTCAGTTCAAGATGTTAGACAACGACATCATCTGGACAAACAGCTGTACAGGCTTAGAAAAATAGTATCTCTGCGGGTTTAGTCTTCACT
Organism: Chanodichthys erythropterus; assembly: GCF_024489055.1. Lineage (NCBI taxonomy): Eukaryota > Metazoa > Chordata > Actinopteri > Cypriniformes > Xenocyprididae > Chanodichthys > Chanodichthys erythropterus. Next base: position 12,289,203 of record NC_090228.1, read on the forward strand.
AGAAGAACATGTAAAATAGCCAAGATGCAGTGAAGCATCACTTTTTCAGATTTGTGTTATGAATGATTCTACAATAATCATATCTCTATAATTAAACAATCCTACATTAAAAAAAAAAAAAAAAGCACAAGACCAATTTTTAAGAATTAATACATAATTAAAAAAAGGTATTGGAACATTTTCAGCACATTATTCTTGGCAAATCCTTCATTGAAATCATTCCTATCTTATCGCTACAAGGTTCAGTGGCTGTCAGAATACTGATGAACTTCTCAAATTATTTATTTGGTCACTCGTTAAGAAATTTTTCAACCCAATCAATCAGAAAGTTAATAAATAATGCTTATGGAGGCCTTACAGATACAACAGATCTGAACTTCTGACCTTCCTGATCAGACAACCGCTCGGAGCAAGATTCACGGGCGTTTTCCAAACATAAATCTTGCCTAATCTCCAAAGCCAATTTCCTGGACAAATATTAACGCTACTCCTCAGCTAAAATGTAATTTTACTGGAAAGCTACCATTGAAAGTGCAATGTATACATGGACTAGGTTAGCTTAAGGGTTTTTTTCTTTAAAATTTTCTTTTCCTTGAAAAATCAATATCTATTTCTGGAAAACAAACACTAAATGGAGTGTCTATTTCAACAGTATTGCACTCTATATCATAATCTTGGCTAATATGCAAGTAAACAGCATAATAGTGTTAAAAATGTTACCAGGAACATCACAGACGGCATCCTTGAATGCAAGAGAAGCTTCGTAAAATACATTCTGGTGGACCTCAATCTGTGTTCTTCGACATAGCGTATCATATTGCAAGCTACAAAATGTAATTTCACAGGCTTAGTGTTTTTTTTTTTCTTTGTGCATAGATCAGTCTATAGGGCTGTGGTCTAGAGATGAGTCAAGGTAAAATGGATATTCGCTTCAGGACGGGATTCATTAGACTAAGTGGAATGTACCACGGTAAATCTCGGAATAGGAAGAGGTTTAATCTTCATCGCTACCATCCCCCGGCGCCCGTGTGATTCGACGGCCACCCCTCTTCCCGGTTGGCCCCTTGGGTTTGGCAAAAGCTTGCTTATGCGCATGCTGCTTGGGATGGACCTCTTCATACAGGAAGTCACTGGTTAGTTCATCACCATTGTCAATTTCCAGCTGAAAGGATGGAGAATTAAATGAGACAGGTTGAAAACAATAACATTAACATTATTGTAAATGGTCTGATAGCATATTCATGCTTCCAGGAATTAAACAATGTGATGTATGCTGTAATGTACTTAATACTACAGTAAGAACGGTTCGGCTAGCATATAATACCTTTTTTGCAATTTCAATGCCCAAGTTTCTCTCCACTGTATCTATGAGAGGGTTCTTGCAGCTTGAATACAGCATTCTCTCTCTGATGCTGCATTTATAACCAGGCATAGAGTAAATGAACACTGGAAACACACACACGAAAAAGCATTAAAAGAGTATGAATATGCATTATACATATTTGTTTCTCACAAGCACTGTTGAAAATACTGACAAAAAAATATTATTTGCCATAAGTTTTTAAAATTTGAACAATTCAACTTGAGAGATGTTTACTCAATGTTTAATAAGTCATTTTAATTAATTCACCTTCAATCATTTAATACCCCTATACTGTCCTCTGACATAATACTTGATATAAATTAAGGTAAATTTAAGAAATATATAAACAGTAATCTTAATTTTAAAAAGAATATAGAATTAGAATATCAGTCTTAATTTATATACTGTAAATATATAACACAATGATTACAATTAATACTTTTTTTCAGCAAGAATCCTGAAAAAAAATGTAGCACAATTTCCACAAAAATATTAGGTTTTTCAAACAGAATATTTTCTGAAGGATCACGTGACACTGAATACTGAAAATTCAGCTTTACCGTCAGAGGAATATAATTTTTTCCTGTATTTATGTTCAAATAAATGCAGCCTCACTGAGCATAACAGACATCTTTCAAATACTTAAAAAAAAATAATAATAATAATAATAATAATAATATATATATATATATATATGAAGAGTTTCGTTGCAAAACGAGATAACTCCGTTTTTAACATTTTTGTCAAAACATGTTTATTATTATGTTATCATGTTATTATTTTGTTTTATGGTGCTACTTAGCTGTATTTTTTAAGTTATGAAGGTTTAAATCAAAACAAACCAACTGCAGTTGAATTGATATTAATTGGAATGCACAACCAAAAAACAAGATTTTTGAAAAATTTATCTCGTTTTGCAACGAAACTCTTCATATATATATATTATATATATATACACACACACACACAATTCATATATAATTTTTCATCTAGAAACATTTGATTACCTGTGGACTCAAGGTAGTCTCCTTCATGAGAGTGTTTGTAAAGGAAAAAGTGATACCTAGCCGCATCATTTGGGATCCTTTTAGGCAGATCTTTCAGATCCGTAGGAGTCGTGCTGGACAACTTGATGGATTCTTTAGGAAAATCTATTTCCTGTTAATGGGATTGGCATAATAAGTATCATTGAATAGTTACATGTTGGTGGTTATGCGGGTAAGGGTCAGCCCAACCAGTCTGTCAACATGTTCAGGCCATTATGCACAGGTGTCATTTCTTTGAATGCAGTATACTGTATAGAGCAAAGGAGGGATAATATGCTATTGTACAGAGATGCTGGGAGTGGTGGAGGGGAAAAAAAGGCCTGAAGTACCAGTTGAACGTAGTTAATCCTTTTCTCCCTGAACTGCTCCAGTGCCTGAATAGCTTCTCTCTGCATAGGGAACGCCACTCCCTGAAGAGTCTGCTGCTTTGTGTCAACATGAATGTCTGTCTGCAACTGAAAAACACACATATAACCTTAACAATGTGTATGCACTGGCCTGTAATACCCAAAGCAGTCACAACGGTTGTTAAATGATTAGTTAGAAATGAGCTCTATAATTCATGGTGTGGTTTATGAAACAGCGTTGTTACAAAATGTATAATTCAGATATCCAACTAATGGTATATTCAAATTTGACTTCTGACCCTTGATTAACTGCCATGTCACCAGTGTTGACGAATCTAATTTTCAATCTGATTTTTTTTTAATTAATACTTTTATTTAGCAATGATGCTTTAAATTGATCAAAAAGTGGCAGTAAATAATTGTACATAATAAAAATAAAAATATCACTGTTTCTGCAAAAATATTAAAGGTGCCCTGGAAGCAAAAATTTAATTTATCTTGGCATAGTTAAATAACAAGAGTTCAGTACATGGAAAAGGCATACATTGAGTTTCAAACCCCATCGTTTCTTCCTTCTTATATAAATCTCATTTGTTTAAAAGACTTCCGGAAAACACACGGATCTCAACATAACACCGACTGTTACGTAACAGTCGGGATCATTAATATTTATGACCCCAATATTTGCATATGCCAGCTCATGTTCAAGGCATTAGAGAAGGAAAGGCAGTATTAATGTCTGGATCTGTGCACAGACAAGGTAAGCAAGCAAGAACAATAGCGAAAAATGGCAGATGGAGCAGTAATAACTGACATGATCCATGATAGCATGATATTTTTAGTGATATTTGTAAATTGTCTTTTTAAATGTTTCATTAGCATGTTGCTAATGTACTGTTAAATGTGGTTAAAGTTACCATAATTTATTACAGTATTCACAGAGACGAGAGTCGTTGCTATTTTCATTTTTAAACACTTGCAGTCTGTATAATTCATAAACACAACTTCATTCTTTATAAATCTCTCCAACAGTGTAGCATTAGCCGTTAGCCACAGAGCATAGCCTCAAACTCATACGGAATCAAACGTAAACATCAAAATAAATACTTTACTCACATAATTTGAAGCATGCATACAGAATGCATGACGAACATCTTGTAAAGATCCATTTGAGGGTTATATTAGCTGTGTGCACTTTGTAAATGCACTGTGATATAGTCGAGAGCTCGTGTGGCAGGGAGCAGGCGATTTAAAGGGGCGGCGCGCTGCCAAAATCAGTGTATAGTTAATGATGCCCCAAAATAGGCAGTTGGGGTATCTATGGGGTATTTTGAGCTGAAACTTCACTGACACATTCAGGACACACCTTAGACTTATATTACATCTTGTGAAAAAGCATTCTTGGGCACCTTTAAACAGCACAACTGTTGTATTTAACATTGATAAGAACATTTCTTGAGCACTAAATCAGCATATTAGAATGATTTCTGAAGGATCATGTGTCACTGAAAACTGCAGTAATGATGTTGAAAATTATGTTTTTCCATCACAGGAATCAATATGCGTAATAAAAATGGACATGTCAACACTGCATGCCACATTTTGTGTGCACCCAATGAATAAACTTCCTGCTTTGCCTCTCTGCCTCCTTTCATCCAGGATTGGGACCAGTGTTTCATACACCCATCTACTCAATAAAATCTCTCCTTCAACAAATTAATAAAAATAAAACACCACAAAGCTGCTTTCCTCTCCTATTATACATGTAGATTAGTGTAGTAGTATTATCTTCCTCCCACAGCTGCTGCTCTGAGGGGAGTTCAGCAAGCCTTTTGATTGGTTCATTTAGGCTGTCTTGTCATTTTGAAACAGCCACTGAGGCCTGAGCATATCCTTTTATGGTTTATGGGAGATTTGTATGCACTGCCAGCAGCATCCTTTGCAATTGGTTCCAGGAGCTGGTTTAAATGAGAGAGTGCATGGGACTGAGCTTCTCTATTTTTAGTCAGCGTATGTTTTATCTTAAATATTACATTTACGTTTTTAGCACTCTTTTCAACAAATCATGTTAATACAGTAGGCTTTGACCTGTAAATAGATCAAAACAACAAACTGCATCACAAGATATATGCAAATATATTAGATCAGCAAGCAAAATAACAAAATTACCAACACAGAGCGGAAAAAAACTCTTTAGTTCTCAATGCAGTGTAGTGTACTGGCCTAATGGCTTCTAAAGAGCAGCCTCCGTTAGGAAGTATCTTTTTTTGACAGCTTAACAGTGTTTTACCTCAGGTCATGAAGTTACTGAATACAAAAGGCCTGATGTAGACAGTTTGACCGATGTGGTTTTCACCCTATTTTAATAAAACCTCAGCAGGGCCTGACTAAGGTGTTCACCCATGCTGTGTTTACGCTGATGTCAGCATTACCTCATTGAGTTTGATTTGCCTCAGTTCCTCCTCTGCTGCAGTCAAAGGCAGAGGCGCCGCCTGGGAGCTGAGGTACTTTTTGTAGCCGTTTAGAGAGACATCATCCTGGCCAGACAGAGACGCATTAGTGGGGAAACCTACAGCTGTGTTTCATTCACGAGAGAATTTGATTTAAAGAAAGATGGCCTACCTTCACTGTGCCAAAAATCTCCTCTTTAATGTGGCCACCACCAAACTCTTTTTTCAGCGTGGCCCTCGTAGCAGCATACAACATCTTTTGTCGGACCTGGAAGAAAATATTTGTTTTCAAAATAGGTTTCTGGATTTTTTTTTTTTTTTTTTTTTTTGAACATGCATCAGATAAATTTGTTTTAACAGGCCAACATACATCTATTAACAGAAATGATCAAAAAAACAAGCAAACATATATAATAAACAATATAACAAAACAATATATATAAAGAAATAAATCATAATAAATGACAACATATAATAAGAATACTAGGAGAACATATAGGAGTAGAGTAATAGAGCAATTTTATCTCGCTCTAGATCAGCATGAAAGACTGATTTGGGTACGATTGAGACTTGCCATTTCAGTCTCTCTCTGGTTGTTTAATATTAAAGGGAAAAAATTAGAAAGGCAAATTTCTAACACAGAACCACAACTGTGTGTTTTCTATATCACGTCACCCCATGCTTTTCATAAAACCAAAAAGAAAAAAATAATAATATGAACTGTGAAAGATCTAGATCTTTTCATGAATGCAAAGAGCTTACCTGATACTTATTCTGTCTGTAAAAGACACATTACAAGTGGATCTCCATAGTTATCCACATTCATTTTAGATATACTGTTTTGTTACAACAATAGTACAATATCCTTGATGATCTTATCCACATAGTACTACAAAGCAGGCTGTTTTAAAGGCTTAACTGGGATACTTTTTAAAGAGCTTTAAACCAGGGATACTATATATGGAGTGGATGGATTAAAATGCACTGAGCGATGCCATCTCATGATTTCCTTTGGCCTCGTACCAGCTGAAAGAAGAGGACGGCATGCAAACAAACTCACTGGAGAGTGATCCGGAGACCAGGCCAGAAAGACCCACTCGTAACCCTGGTTGTTGGTGGTATCCAACCGGTAGAGAAGGTACGAGGGCATGTCGTCCTCCACGAGTGGGAGAACATAGCTGTCCCATTCATGGTCCCATTTCTTGGCAGCCCGTTTACTTCCGCCAAGAACTAACTTCTCTACAAGAACACAATGGGAGAAAGGAAAGCGTGATATGAGTCTTTTGTCATACATGGACAATCTTTTTGTCTATTTAAATCTTCTATTTAGTTCAGTCAAATGTAAAACAAAAAAGTATAGAGCATTATTTAACAGTTCAGAGAATGTGAGATATAGAACAAAAACTATATATATATTAGATAGATAGATAGATAGATAGATAGATAGATAGATAGATAGATAGATAGATAGATAGATAGATAGATAGATAGATAGATAGATAGATAGATAGATAGATAGATAGATAGATAGATAGATAGATAGATAGATAGATAGATAGATAGATAGATAGATAGATAGATAGATAGGGCAGATAAAGGAATTTGAAAACCTTCAAAATTTTAGTTATTTTCATAATACGTTTCTTGTTTTGTGTTCTCATAAATGAGGGCCGTTCACACCAAGGCAGATAACTAATGATAAAGATATGGTTTTAAAAATCATTCTAAGTTTAAAAGAATAGCACACCAGAACTATAATGATAACGGCACAGAAAAATCACTCTCACAACAATTATTTTCCAGCTGATGAATGATAAAAACATTGACAGCCAATCAGAACCCACAGCAGATGACAAAACTGCAGTGGGCGTTTACAATAAACAAAATGATATAGTGTGTTGGTGTGAAAGCTAATATAGTTATCATTCTTGGTGTGAATGGGCCTTTAATCTCAAAGTAGCTGTCCGTAACTTTTTTTGTGCTCAAAATGTACAGAAAAATTATATTCATTATTTATCCATTTTCCAAACCATGTTTTTGTCTTATCCCGAATCACTATGGTACACCTATAATAAGTGTTCATATTCAGACTATTTTAGACTGGTTCGGGTCGTACCACTGCGGAGTAACACAAGTACCTGCGTAGCTCCTTATAGACATAAACAGAAGGAAGTAGCTCCGGCTACAATGTTCGTCCGCAAGACCTATGCAGTTTTGTTTATTAACCACTAGAGCGTCAAAAGTTACGGACTGCAGCTTTAACTTGTGAATATAAAATTTAAAGCTTTTAAACATGTTCAATCGAAGTCCAATTGAAAATGTGAGTGAAAAGGGGCAATAAAATACATGGACAATTGTTGTTATGAATAATACCTATTTACAATAAGCTTATTTGAAATTACGTTTGTACTCTGAGGTGTAAAATTAGGTAAAACTCATCTTACCATTTTCAATCACTACTTTGATGAGCCGATATTCTCCATTCCGGGCCTTTGCAAAGATTTCTTTCACTTCCCCGGTAGCTGAGAAGAGAAAGGCAAGAACAGAACACAATGAATCCTTTTATTGTGATCCGAAACAAAGCTGAGCATCTCTGGAAAACGGAATTGAAATTTGGCTGATGAACCAAAGCGAGAAATCTAAAGAGGCATTGTTATAGCGGCAGTTTTTGGACTGCAGTCCATTCCTTGCAGTATGTTCTTTAAAATTCTTTGCAGAAATCCCAATATTACCATTCAAAGTGATCTTTAATTAAACCTTCAGCATAGCTGTATTTGATTTATAGTAATGTGTTGTTGTCATGGTAACACAACGCCATTGCAGTAAAAGCTCAATCAATGTAAACAGATGTCCATTGCATAATGCCTGGCAACAGCTTTGAATAAAGGTGACACGGTTATTACAGCTGGACCTTTGAAACCTGCTGCCTTCCTTATGAGTGCACAATCCTCAACTCCAGTCTGACTACACACACTGATAGTGAAAGACCAATAGGAGTTTATTTGCATGACCATATTAGTGCAGAAAAAGACAGAGTACACTTGACACAGATTCATTGTCTGTCTCTGGTTTGTTTACTGCTAGCTCCCAATAAAACTCTATAAGGCAATTCAGTCTCAGCAACGACCACAACAGGTTATTCTGTTTACAAACAATCGCCAAATAAAGAAACATGCATTATAGCGATGCAATAAACTCCGGCAGACTTATTTGAATCGACGATAAAAGATCGTAAAGGATTTTACCTTGGATGCCGGTTTGATGAGACATTCTGCTTCTCTTGCGTCGGCCGGTTGGTTGATGGTAGTAGTGAAAGAACACGGAAGTAGGAGAATGAACTACAGTAATTTGATATGCATGTCATGTGATGTCATTACGTGGCTCCGCCCATTGCGGCGTAATGTGCGTGTGCTTGTGCTGCTTTTTAGAAACAAACTATAAATGTAATTTTTATAAATATAAAAATGATTACAGAAGTTTAATATGAGAATGTTAAAAAAAAATAAAAGACTAATGTAATAAAATATTTTTTATTCATTTCTAGAAATTCCATTGTTTATTACATTATATTATATTATATTATATTATATTATATTATATTATATTATATTATATTATATTATATTATATTATATTATATATTTGGGTCGCAATCCCAGTAAGGGTTTGGGTTGGGGGTAATTATATAACTAAAAAAGAGTTAGTTTTTTTTATGTTATATAATGGTAAAATTTCTATCAAATACTGAAATTAACACTGATCGAATTGAATTACAACTTCAAATGTGGGACCCCCAGGGGGTGTTTTTTTAAAAAAAAAAAAAAAAAAAAAAAAAAAAAAAAAGTCAGCGTATTTCCACAGTGTAAATAGGGTCTTTATACAAGAAATAGATGCCTTTAAATTTTAGCATGGGGGTCTCTCACACGAGGATGATCTATTTGGGTGTTGAAAAAATATGGTCACCCACTATGCAGTTCATGTTTGAGAGGCACTTGGCATTAGGCTTTGTGCACTTGGGACAGATCTTGTAAGTGGTGGAATTTCTCAAATGCAGGGTGGGGTTGCGAACATCCCACAGACATACTATATAAATATACTGCCAGACTATAGTGTTGATTCAGTTGCTGTGTGTGTGTGTGTGTGTGTGTGTGTGTGTGTGTGTGTGTGTGTGTGTGTGTGTGTGTGTGTGTGTGTGTGTGTGTGTGTGTGTGTGTGTGTGTGTGTGTGTGTGTGTGTTGAATGAACCACAGACTCAGCAGGGAGGGGTGGCACTAGAGCAATGGCAGGGTAATTCACGGTAAAAGCAGACTAAACCTTCCTTGTGAATTAGAGGTTACTGGGCCACAGTGCCAAAGGCCTTAATCAAGATACTCTGTGTGTGTAATAACATATTCTATTTAAAGAAAAAATTTCTATTATTGCTCAAAATTGGCTGCTATATAGGTAATTACTAAAAAGTAATTTAGTTCCTTTCTAACTTCTCTTGAAAGCATTTTAAAGCAAAACTTTTATCATTGAATTCAGCATTCCCAGAAGAGAATGAATTGTAACTTTCCATTCCTCCATCAATTAGTTTATTCTGACCTGATAAAACAATGTATTTTGTAATATTATGTGAATACTTGATTCACGCAGCAGGGGACAATCATTGTGATTTGTGCAGCTCCTGTTTATCTGGTTATGTAAAGCACGCAAAGGATAAGCGAAAGTCACATCTCACAGCTGTGAAAAATGCAGAAAGCCTGGATTTTCACATTCAACATGCTCTGGAGGATCATTTATAATCAATGCAAACTAGGACAGTATACAATATGACTAATAAAATTAGAATCTCATTCAAATGCACATGAATCATAAGCTATTTCTGGAATATGCAGTATACAGTATACAATGGAATAACCAGAAGACCTACTATGTTAGCCAAAAAAAGCACAAAAGACTACAGTACAAGAAAAAACATTTTACAGTCCTGTGCATGTCTATGCAGGCCTAGTAATTACAATAACTGGGTAATACCTTGGTATTAAACCTGAAGAAGTTTTATTTATATAGCATTTAAATTGTGCAATACAATACATTTGCACACCCACATAGACAATACAAACACATAAGGCCACATATATCACATTATCCAAAATACATATTAGAAATGTTTTTAGTCTTGAAGGTAGACAAAGATGATATATTACGAAGTGTAATTTCGGAGCATTAACACTAAATGACCTACCACCTCGGTAGATGAACGTATTATTCTGATCTCTGGAACAATGTTACATAGCAGATGTGTTGATTCAACCGTGTGAATCCTGTGGAGACACAGCGGACAACTGAAAATGAGGAATGGACAAAAGACCAAGCTCAGATGATCTGAGGGACCAGGCAGGAGAGTAGGAGTAGAGTAGATCGGAGGCGATATGGAGGCGCAAGACCATTTAATACCTTAAATGTTAGAAGCAATATCCTAAAGTGAATACGTGGTGCCACGGGTAGCCAGTGAAGATCATGTAGTAATGGAATAATGTGAGCAGAATGCCTAGAGGTGAGAAGTTTTCAACATACTGTAATCTCGCAATAAGTTTTTCGGGCAGACCAAGAAATTGAGCATTGCAATAATCCAGAGGTGATGTGATTAACGCATGAATTAAGATTTCAGCATCAGCTAGAGTGAGAGAAGATCAAAGACGTGCAATATTACGAAGATGGAAAAAAGAGTTTTTAACAACAGAAGAAATATGAGAGGCAAAACATAGAGTTGAGTCAAATAAGACACCAAGATCACGGACAGATGAAGAAGGCATAACATGAACCCCGTCAATTTCAAAGGACAGGTCCATCCTTTTGACTGAGGTAGCAGAGCCAATCATCATTATTTCAGTTTTGTTATTATTTAGTTTAAGGTAATTCAATGCTTGATATTATGCAATAAGCGAGTCAGGCAGGGATGGCCTATCAGAGCTGGTGGTAAGGTAAATTTGAATGTCATCAGCATAGCAATGAAACTGAAGTCCAAGTGGATATATATAAATGAAAAACAGAAGTGGACCAAGAACTGAACCTTGAGGAACGGTCTGTGAAAGCGTAGCAGTGGCAGATTTATACCCTTGTATGGTGATATATTTTCTGTCGCTGATGTAGGAAATGAGTCAGGAAAGAGCTGAACCAGTTATACCGATATCAGAAAGGCGAGAGATAAGTATTTTTAAGTATTGAGTGTGTCAAATGCAGAGCTTAGATCAAGAATAATCAAAATGTTTATTAACCCTGCCTGAACATACCCCTAAATCTAACCTTAACCCAAGAAGGTACTTTATGACACAATTTAAGTATAAGTACACAATATAGCGCACATACTGTAGGTGAACGCGTTATTTTGAAATGAATCTTCCAATTCCGTTGTGATTCATGAACAGGAAGTGACATCAGTCACAATTTTTAACATTTTTGACTTATTATTTGCCAAAAGTTAAGACTTTTTAAACAAAATTAGATTGAAAATGCAAGTTTAGTTTGATTTTCAAAATGATAATGAGTACAAAATAAAGTCAGTTTTGCTTACTTAAACTTTGAATTTCTTAACTTAAAAATATTGAGGCAACTGATTGCCTCAAATGTTTTTGGGTTATTTGGGTTTACAGTGTGGATGCCATTTATATGCAATGTGAGGATGTCATGTGTCGTACCTTATTTACCCCTAAAGTATATATTAGTACCTTACAGTGTACCTTAATGTATAAAGTGCACATAATAGTACCTTAATCAATATTAGAATCTTTTGAAAAGGTACCATGCAAGTGACCACTTTTGTGCTATTTTTATTTTCTGAGAGTGTACACAGTATTCAGTGCATTCTGCTCAGTATTCAAGTAAACTATTCTAATAACTTCCAATAGCATTAATGCTGGTTTAACCACTAGGTGGCGCCATTATCCTTTACGTTTTTGGAGCTCCTCTAGACTCCTTGCTTTTTTATAAGTTTAGACTCCATATGAACTGTAAATCCAGGGAAGCAGTTGCAGATTGCAGTATTCACTTTCTACAGATCTTTCATTATATAGACTTAATAGAGAGTGTGAGTCTTCGTTTAAAGCCACCTCTAAAACGCAGTGACCCAAAGCAAACAAAAACTTGATTTAAATGCACATGACAAAGTTAACACACTGTCATGAGATATATATACCCTAACAGTCAAGAAGCTTCTCATGCAAGTACACATAAAATCCCTAGTACACACAAAAGGCCCAATATTGTCTGGCCTCCCTATAATGGGAAAATAAATAGACCCATCCAAAGCTGCCATCAGGTGTTTGTCCAGAATTGAAAGGCTATATCAAGACACATATAGAGACCATAACTCAAGCTGTCTCATTTGTTTGAGTGTGTGTACGTGTGTGTGTGTGTGTGGCTACGGCACAGACTGAGAAAGAGAATGAAAATGTGTAGGCTCATGTTTTTTGTTTGTGTGTGAGCGTGGGAGGAAGATACAGAAAGGTAGAGAATAGAATAGTTAGAGCCTGAAAAGATATTTCTGTCCTTGACTATGATATTAGTGTACATATATGCATAGGCTTATAAAAGCACCTACTGTAATGAGGCACACTGTATGCCGACACTGAGCTACTGTATATGGATCCAGCTGTTCAAATGTCATTACTGTAAACCATCACTACAGGAAAATCCCACCATTCATCCTCTAACCCAAACCAAATTATATCCCATAGAAGATGTTATACCGGTGTTTGAAAGATCTGCTGGAAAATTCACAGGCATTAGTCAGAAAATGGATGAATGCTTTCTCATTTTATCGCCACTGAAAGCGTTCTTGCCTTCATCCGTCACTGGGCTCCTGGTATAGTGGCTTTGGCAACGCACGGCTGCTTTATTGCTTATATCCAGATGGACATCACCAACTTTTGGTGCTTAAAATTTCATGACCTTCAGCAGCAGAGTAGGAGATTTATGGTCACCGCATGACATCAGTGCTACATTTATGAAGGAGGTTCATGGACTTGAATTAATAATCAAGTGTGTTTCATTTCGCCATGTGATTTGAAGCATTTTGTACCTACCAAGGCAATTATTGTCTCTCTGAGACATGTTGATCTGCCAAAGTGTGTGTTTACATGGGGTGTAATGACTATCTTGATTTTGAAATCATTTTCAAGTTGTGACTTCAGCATACTTTCATCAATGAATCATGCATGGAACACAATTTTTGATAATTTATGAGCTTTCCTCAAAGCTGTGAGATTTCAAACATTTCTGTACCAAATTAGTTCTTTCTGAATGAGTTAAATTACCAAGCAGCAAGCCAAGCCTGCATACATCTCGATGCGTTATGTGAAGTCAAACACAACTACTGATATTTTGTTCTAAGAATGTTTTTCATTTCCATTATGTGAAATGAACATTCTAAACATCCATTTTTTAACGTTTTAAGCATATTTTTTTCTCCCTTGGATATTTGAACATTCTTAGAATGTAAGAGTATGTTTTACACACACACACACACACACACACATATATATATATTTGTAGAATGATACATAGAATGATCATTTATATTCATATTTATATTTGCTTAATTTAGTCCTAACCATACCATACCCCATACCCCTACCCATAAACCTAACCCATAAATTAAAGGGAAATGATAGGTGAATAACACTGATGTTGAAGCACCTAACCCTGGTTATAAGCCTAAACTTGACATAAATGTGTAAACTTGTCCCTCAAATCTGATTGTTTGATTGGATCGGAAGATGTTAATCCAGGAACATGTTGCATTTGGTGAAATCAGGTTCACCCTTTCATGCTAACGTTTTGTATGTTCAAAGAACTCTTTAAAAAAGTTACTGTTTTTTTTGCAAGAACCTGTATGGGACATTCTGAGAGCTTAACACTCTCTTTCTTATGAAACTCAAAATCAATCCTAAATTTGTACGTTAGATTGCGTCCATTTTGCGATTAATCAAACTAATGATTTCCCTTCCTTTCCCTCGCTGTGTTTCTGGAGTTTTTGAAAACGCCAGGAAACAAGCTAAACAATTTTAAAACCAAGCACAATTTTGCTCCAAAATTATATTTTGTGGCATTCTGTTCAAGACCATTTCAAGCTAACCTAACAACACTCTACATGAAACACAAGGCTGCCCCTGGGACGAGCAACTGGCTCCCACAATTTCACATCACTGACTTATCAATGAATCAAGATATGATGGGTGACAGAACGGTGCCCCAGTGCTCCACTGTCTATTTTATTAAACTCATATTTTACCGATGTACCAATGCAGGCCAACAACTCATGATGTGCGTACATTAACATCAACTCTAGCAGGATATTTCTCTTCGCTTTTCTTGTGTTTTTTAGGGGGGCAGGGTACATGCGTTTGTAATCACCCCATCCATTACTCGGGTCATGAAAGGTGGCGGAGCCATCATTCACGGGATGGGGGAGGGACATCTTCTAGAGCAGGAAGAGAGATCTCTTTGACACATCGCAGTAATCTTGTAATTTAATTCCACTTATAGTAGCAATAGCAAATTAATCTTTTGGACCATATGAAAAGATCTGACAGGAAAAACAAAGAGAGAAACATCTTTGTTTGTGTTTTTGAAGACCATCCCATGCTTATATTCATTGTTCTGTAGCTTGAAGAGTTGGGTGTGGTGTGAGGACAGGAAATTAGATGGTCAGCTTTGACAGCACCTTCCATTAAGACACGTCTGTTATTTCCCTCTTTCTTTCAGTTGAATACACAACACAAGCTTTCTAAAACTCTCTGTAATTGTGTGTATGTTTGATGTCTTATTGAAAGCAATCTTAGAAGACCATCCCACTTCTTTATAGTACATTTTACAGATACACACCCAAAGCAGAAGATATCTGGTGTAGTATTGAGCAGATTTCTTTCTGTGCCATTCGTCAAAACCAGAGAACCACTTCACATTGTATGCTTGCCTCTTTGGCCTGGTGTGGTACCTGTGGAAAGGTAAAGAGGGAAAACAACATGTGTCTGTGCCTTCAAAATTAGTCCTAAAGCAATAAGTGAGATTTAAATGAAATCATTTAACATTTTGCATTAAAATATTAGCAAATTACATTGTCCAACATGACAATAAAAGGTCAAAAATTGGCAAGAAATTATCCCTGTGATTAGACTGAACATATATTTAGATCTCATTATCATGACATATTTTCCCCTTATAGCTGATTTCCTAAAGTCCTATAGAGGGGTTTCCTCTGTTGTGAGAGGCAGATGGCTGTGCTGTTAATACTAATGAACTGGCTTAATTGTACAGAAATGTATTTGACCGTGAAAATTCCAGTCAAACCGCTGAAAATGCTTCTCTCAGCATGAATAACTCTCGCAGATTCAATTAACATCACCTCAGTTTACACACTGCCATTTATCAAGCACTGGTACAGCACAGTGTGTGTGTGTTTGTGTATGTGTGTTGGAGAGTGGTGCAGAGGGATTTATTTAGAATGATCTATTGTGAGGGGGATTTTGAGGCGGTAAATGTCTTACACTGAGAGGGCCATTAGAAACGCCTGCTTAGTCGGATTACAGCATGCAGCTATTCAGTTTTCCATTCATCTCTTACCTTTCATTGTCTTCCATTCTCTATCCTCACTGCTGTTGACCCCATTCACCGTTTCTCCAAACATATATGTAGTGATTTTGTGTGTGTGTGTATATATATATTTTATATAATATATTAGTGTTGCCAAAAGTACCGACTGTGATACCAATCGGTACTGAAATTTTAAAAATGGGACGTTTTGAGTGCTGTTGAGTGGATTCCTAAACACCTCTGATTGGCAACTGTGTTCACATGCTCATCAGATATGTCTGTGATTGGCTCAAAGTGTTGACTTGGTATCGTGGTGTGTACTTTTGACAACACTAAAAAAAAAAAAAAAAAAAAAAATTATATATATATATATATATATATATATATATATATATATATATATATATATATATATATATATATTTTTTTTTTTTAAACGGGTATTTCCTGTCCTTAATTCTGATTGGTCAATAGCTGTGTTTTATTCACGATATAACACGGCTATGATCGCTTCACCCAATGGTTCTGTGTATCACTACACAACACCCTTAGCAACCACTCTTAGCAACGTAAACTGTATGTTCTCAATTGATATTGTTCATTGAAACTTACTGTATTATGTAGAAGAGTATTGTGAGAAAGAGATCGAGTGAGCGAGTTTATTACCTGCATTCAGATTCCCATTCTAAACAGTGACACGGGGCAGTGCAGTCGCCTGTCAATGACGTCAGTTACCTTTGTTACCGCCTTTACTGACGTAGAAACCACATGACAACAGTGCCGTGGACAAATGCGGAAGTAGTGTCTAGCGTCCAGCAAACCACTAGCTTGCTTCAAGCAGTTCCTTATTTACTTCTTGCACGTTTTATGCTGGATTGTGTTACTTATTTATGGAACATAATTACTGTTTACCATCTGTCGCTGGTTCTGTCGACAAGGACAACTCCCGTAAACTCATGACCGGAAAAGCGGAAGCGGCGCTGGCGACTGTGTCATAATAAAAGTCCCGCTGCTCGTGCGGCGTGTGTTGATCAATCGCTCCAGCTCCTCGTTCAGCTCCCGCAACACTCGGTCCTGCTCTGCTTCATACTACAGTAACGTTAATAATAAGTTCTTCCAGACTCCAATCCCTATTCTTTTCCACCGCCCGTTGAGATGGAGACCACATGTCCCAAGTTTCCGCTCTAAAACTTGGCGTCATCAAACTACGCCTTTGTTTTGAATAGGATTCTAGCGACCTCTAGCGGACAAAAATATCACAAATTGTACCTTTAAGGGGTTTTCCCGTGACTGACAGCGCTAGTCAAAGCATTTGTCAGTAGCGTCTTGTTCCGTGTTCACAACAATTCAGTCTTTTCAATATAAAAGTCTTCGCTACTGACTGACACACTCATAAAGACAGTCTTTGCCGCCATCTAAAGGTGAAATAATGTAACTTCTGTTGCAGTTCACGGTCAGGGACTATTTTTTCCGGCGGAAGGAAGGCTTTTAGTGATTTTACTTCATGAAAGTTACATTGATACATATTTTTTGGCTTTGAAATTTTTGTATTGTGTGGTAACTGATTTATAAAAGCAATAAGGTACTTGAGGCTGGTGCTGTATCGTGAATAAGTCACGGCTGAAGGGGTTGCAGGCAACGCCCTTCAGCCGTGACTTATTCACGATACAGCACAGCCTCTCGTACCTCATTGCTTACATATATATATTATATGTTAAACATACAACCACAATACTTGTACTTTTTGCCAATGCAAAGGATCCTACACTTCCGTTCATGCCATCCATTCAGTTCATGATCTGCGCAGAAGGCCTATTGCATATTCAAACCCAGGCCCTCAGATACAATCTGTCCAGAAACGGAGGCCTAATGAAGAGCCCAGGGGGTCTGGCTATCAGAGTGATGCATGGCATCATATGAACGGACACCTTTTCATGCTGCTGTAGTGGGTAGGAGAGCAGCCCGCTGAAAAACGATTAGAGGGCTGGGAACGTGACCCCCACAGCTTGCTAATGACATTTCTACAAGCTAGTCCAGAGCCATGCACTGCTTTGCTGAGGGGAATATTAAGATTCTGCCTCTCTCAGGAATGATGCAAAGAGGAGCTGTTTAATGGATGTAGATGATTGCTGTTCATGACCGCTTGGTGCTCTTCAGTCAGAGCTGGTGGGACATACTGAGCACGGGTTTGGTAAATGAATGAAATCTGCTGCCTATGCATAGCAAAATCTGCAGAAGCAGCATACAGACTTCTGTGGTCAGTTTTTCGATCTGGAAAAGCACCCAAATTATAAACTTTCACCAAATATTTTGAGGAGATCCCTCTTGAAAATTTAGGATAATGTTTTGCAAAAAAAAAACAAAATTAAAAACTAAAATAAAATTACGTTACATTACATTACATACAATTAAATAATAAAATAAAATATATAAATAATATACTTTGGACTACAAATTTCGTACTATTATTTTTTCCACCAAAAATATTTTGCAAAAAAAAAAAAAAAAAAAAAAAAAAAAATATATATATATATATATATATATATATATATATATATATATATATATATATATATATATATATATATATATATATATATATATATATTTATTGCCTTGTACTACAAACTTTAAATAGTATAGTATTTTAAAGAGAAATAAATATAAATAAATAGTATTTTTTTTCCTAACAAAAATATCTGAACATCTTTAAAATAAATAATTTACTTGAGAAGCAAAAAATAATATTTTAGGACATGTTTTTGGAGAATGTATAAAAATAAACAAGATTTATTTTTCTTATACCATTAGCAAATATTTTTTTCTTGTTTTAAGCATAAATCATCATCATGTAATATAATTTGTGTTTGCACATTAATACGTTATATTATATAAACAAAATAACATATAATAAGAAACTAAGAAAACAAACTTAATTCAGGTTATATTATCTGAAAACATAAATTTACTGTTTAGACACAAAAATACTGGTTTGCAGTTTGAGAAATTAGGTTAATGATTAACAACTGCAAGAAGGTATTTGCATATTTTACAAATAACCTTTGGTTTTGTCACAAAATCAATATCAGTAACAGAACATGTGAGGCTCTCAAGAGGAAATATGACCTTATTTGTGATTTGTCCTTATGGACAAAGTACTTTTTTTAGCCTGAGGGGGTGTGGTGATTGGAGAACACTGGAGCAGACAGTAATTTAATGACGAATGGTTGTAGGGGCCGCCACGCTGTTCATGGCCTCTCAGTGGAGACCGAATGGCTGAATCTGCTAGTCTCTCATTGCTTTAGTATGATAATGATGCCTTATGGGGGTCCAGAGGTGCAGCTGGTGGATCCAGAACACCTGAGTCCGTTCAGTCACTTAAAAGTGAGCCATGGAAACAATTATTGGAACACAAAGAAATTGTGGATCCTAATTAATATTCAGTGCTGAAGGCAAACTTGAGCATTTGTAAGATCAAATATAAATCTTAAGCCACACAGAAAAACTTCTGCCTTTTAACATTTTCTTTGCTTATTTTGTACAAGTCTAAGTAAAAGCTTTCTAAAGTCTGTTTGAAAAAGTAAGAATCTATAATCTTACATCTTTTCCTCTGTACCAGACGACTGTAGGGGTCTCTCTCCAGGTGTTTTCTGCTGAACAGATGCACACCACAGGTGGGCTGAATGTGTTTCTGAGTTTTTTTTTTCTGTATATATTCATGAGTGTGCCGAAGTGACTGTATGAATGTGGGTCGCTCTGATGGTAAGGCAAGAGCCCAGCAGGGGCGTCCAGTTTGTATTGCACAAATGCTGCTCCCCACACAAACTCATAATTAGCACTATAGTGAACTAAAATGGCTAATGAGTCTCAGAGGGAGTTCAAAGATTAACCCACACAAGCAGGAGAAGACCTGGGCTTTATGGCCATGCTGGCTCTGACAGGTGTCTTATATTCTGCCTGTTTCAAATTGTAGCATACATGAATAAAGCATGCAAGAGGAACAAATGAAACATGATTGACCAAATGATTTTACATTTTTAAAATCAGCGTGAAAGCAAATGTGAGCCCTGTCTCAGCCTCAATTTTTTCAGACTTTTTTTTTTTAAACTCTTTTTGGTACAGTCATGATATATATTATTTTATTTTATTTTATCTATTTATTTATTTTATTCAATTAAATATTTACTTTATTTTGTGTAAAATATTTATTATTACTTTATTTATATATTTTATTATATATTTATTTTATACACATAATAAAGCAAAATATTTAAAATAAACAATTAAAATAATAATAATAATATAAAAATATTTATTGCCTTCTACTACAAACATTTTCTTAACTAGTATTTTTTTTTTAAATCTTTTTCCAATAAAAATATCTGTATATTTTTGAAAATAAATAATTTATTTCAGAAGCAAAAACTGCATAGTATTTTAAGACATGGTTTTAGAGAATATATTAAATTGGAATTATTATTTTTTTTCTTACACCACTGGCACATAGTTATTCTTGTTTTAAGCATAAAACAACAAAATAAAATGTAATAAAACAAAATGTAATAATAATAAAAAAATAAATAAAATACTAAACTAAAATAAAAAAATAAAATAAAATAAAATAAAAAATTTTAAAAGTGTTTTGGCAGCTTCACATGAGATTTGTTTTTAAAAAGTCTCACTAACATTGTTAAATTTCCCATACAATCCCAATACAGCCTTTATAGTTTGTATGTCACAGAAATCCATTTGGACCAGTTCTAAAAAGTGCATTAATGTGATTTAAATGGATTTTCATATATGAACCCATAAATTGAACTCGAATTCTGTTATAACAAACCCCTGCACTCGAGAGAGAACACAAAGGTGGCCTCTTATGAGGCACAGGTTCAGAACACGAGAGGTTTCCAGGCTACTGTAGGTTTGACGGACGATGGGGATCTTCAGGTCTAATGAGCTGTATAGGAAGCAAGTGGAAAGGAGAATATTTCCTGCAGCGAGACAGCCAAAAACGATTTAACAAAAGGAAATATGCAGGAGGTCCAACAGTGAGGGGCTTTTCATTTTCTCCCCTCTCTATTTCTGCCTTCCTCTCTCAATTTCCTGCTTCAATTTGTGATTGCGAGTGAGAAGAGGAGATATAGAGAATGGGAGAAAAAAAATTTCAATCTGTGAGGAACAGGCAGTGCAGGCCCGGCGAGAGCCATGTGATGTCTGTGTGGGCTGAAGTTAGCTCACACTGTTTTGACTTTTTTTTATATATATATTTGGAATAAAATAAGGCTTTGAGGATCAGGCAGGAGTGTATTTGTATCTGGAGTCGATCATTTAGTTCTCGTTACAGCTGATATTGAGTGAGTATTACTGCTGTGTTTGAGGGAAATGATGTGGCAATAATTTACACAGTATTCAGTGTCAGTTTGAACATTACCTACACCTACACAAGGTCCACCGAACAAGATGTAAATTATCTCACTGAACCTGAGTGGTAAATACATGCAGTATAAATGTACAGTGGCAGTATGTGGGCATGAGAGCAACAGGGAGAGATAAGTCAATATAACAGTTAGATTATATTACTATAAAACTTTAAAGCTGAGGTGTATTATATGTGCTTTGTTTTTTGAATTCAGACTCACACTAAAAGGAGTCCAAAACGAGGTTAATAGGTGCACATAGGCCACAAATTGCAAATCATTTGGATTTTTATTTTTGATACCAAGACCTATGAACAATTTATATTATATTATATTATATTATATTATATTATATTATATTATATTATATTATATTATATTATATTATATTATATTATATTATATTATATTATATTATATTATATTATACAAAACATTTAAAAATAGTCTCAGTCCATTTGCATTTAAATTATTATATTGTTATTTTTTCCTGTTGGAGTCATTTATTATCATTCATTTACCCCTAAATAGCATGTAAAACTAAAATGTTGCTGTTTTAATACAGAGTTCTGTCATGAAACTCTAGATGGCGCAGGCTGACAGGTCCTTAACTCAGCTTGCAATCATATCATTCTCTATAGGGCACAGCTGATTGGCTACTGATTCAGCAGGAACCAATGAGCTTGCAGCTCAACCTTCAAATACTGGTCAGCATTTGCTGTAGCAGTTGCAGCGCACTTTCAGAAACCCTCCACCTTCCCCAGCTCCACCTGTATAGATCTGCTACTGGTAAATCATGTATGCTATATTGTACAGCAGCAGCATGTCTTACTTCCTCACAGCAGCATGTCAAGTATGTATTGGTAGTAGCAAGTCATTTACTTGCTCTGCAGTAGCTATAATCAATAGCAGCATCAGTTGCGTCGCTTCACTGCCATTCATAAAACCTCTCCTGTGGCCACATGGGATAGTAAAGTGTTCAATGAATGCACACTTCAGATCTCACTAGAAGTAGTAGGTCATCTGAGGACTTTTCACCTACTATTTTTCGAATTCTATGCAGTCGGACATACTACTCTATACTGTTTTTCGCATATAGTATGAAAGTATTAGATTTTGGACGCAGCGACTGTCTTCTGTTTAAACGGGCCAAATAAGCTAAGAAAAGTTGAATAGACAATAGTCAAGATCTGGCAAGCCTTTTAAATCCTACTAACTTTCTTCTAGGCTGTTCAACTTTTAAATCATATGAATTTTTGTAGTCCATTTGATATACGCATCTATCATAAATAAAGTTGGTGTGTGCGAACCGACACTGGAATATCTGAGTTTTTTGACGCGCGCCAGGCAAGGGTGCATTTTGTCACTCATGTTGGTCCTGCTTGCCATAGACTATGTCATGCGGAAGACAGCAAGTTGAAATGAATGTGGTATTTCATGGACAGAGCAGACAAGGCTCGCCAATCTGGACTTTGCAGATGATATTGCACTACAAGCAGAGGCGTGGGAGAAGCTACTTACCAACAGGTTAGAAAGATTTGCACTTAAGATTGGTCTGCAGATCAACATCAAAAAGACACAAGTGATGCAAATGAGCGGGGAAGATGATCTACTGATGCCAATCACCATTGGCAACCAGCCGCTCATAGATATAGACCGGTTCACATACTGTAATTGGGCAATGTTGTCACACAGGATGGCTATGCAGAGTCAGATGTAAACCAACGCATTGGCAAAGCAGCCAACAATGCCTAGCAAAAATTGCACTGACATGGATGGTGAGGAAGGTCAAAGAAGACCCATTCAAAGAGGACTTCTGGGGTTAAGTGGGAAGAAGCCGAATGCCTGCAGCAAATTGCAACCAGTGGAATATGCTTGCTGCCAGATGGACCTAAAGAATATACGCGTTAAATCATTTCAGAGCGGCATCAGGTGCAAACTTCCCTCGTTCCTCTGACCTTTAACCTTCTCTATTGAAGCTAGACCCAAATTGTACTACACACATACACAAATACACATGTGCGTAGTTGAATTATAGTCCCTGGAGCTTTGGCACTACATTCATCTCCTTGCAAGATGGTCTAGATCCACTCAAGGGAAAGCAAGTGACCCAGATTCACTGGGTACTATCACTGAGACTAGAGAGCAAACTCTCTCAATGTGGCTCACAAGCCCACCTACTAATCAATGATACATGATTATGACTGTACACAGTCTTGAATTAAGGGCTGGATGGTGCAGATGTTACTAATTAGCCTTTTCTTAAAGGGGACCTATAATGCCCCTTTTACAAGATGTAATATAAGTCGTTGGTGTCCCCAGAACAGTGTCCCCTGTGAAGTTTCAGCTCAAAATACCCCATAGATCACTTATTATAGCTTGTCAAATTTGCCTCTATTTGGGTGTGAGCAAAAACATGCCGTTTTTGTGTGTTTGTTCTTTTAAATGCAAATGAGCTGCTGCTCTCGGCTGCTTTCTAGAAGAGGGCGGAGCTTTAACAGCTCACGCTTCTGTTGCTCAACAACAACAAAGCTGGAGAATCTCACGCAGCCAAAATGAGGATTGTCAGTAACGGTGTTCAGCCTTACATTATTCAAACCGGAGTCGGACACTGATGGAGAGACTAAGGAACAAGTTACAACTTTTAGAATGCAACTGGATGTTTCTAAACGGTTAGTAGATAAATTTATGTACTTGCTGTAGAGTTGATTCAACTCATCGACTAGCATGTGCCGTCATGTTAATCATTTGTGCAAATCCAGAGTTGAATTGACCCTCATTTGTGAAGCACTCCGGTGTAAAATGACGGCATGGTAACGACACTCTACTATAACAACTCTTCCTCATCTCTATTGCAGCCCAAAATGGCCTCGCCCCCTTTGTTGCGTATTCCCGGGGGCGGAGTTTATGCAAATTTTGCAGGTTTTTTTTGTTGTAGTCCTTAAAAAAATAAAATGAAAATTGTCATCATTTATTTACCTTCACGTAGTTACAAACTACACCTTACTTTCATTTAGAAATTATTTACAAAAAAACAACATTCTAAATAAAATATTATTAAATTACTCTAAATAAATAAATAATACTGTGGCGACCAGGGCGGACGAGAGCTGCGAGGGAACGGCGCAAGGCCGGTGGCGCGAGTGTTAATGAGCTTCACCTGGGAGGCACACCGGCCTTGAGTCCCTCACGGAGGAGCTCCGGGAGCATAAAAGGAGGAGCGACTACAGTGAAGGACGAGAGAGGACCAGGCCTGGACTTTATTTTATGTTTTATTATGTTTGTGTGGCCGGCAGACGTCCGCGAGGGTCTGCCGGCATTACTTCCGTTTTGTTGTTTGTTTATTTTGAGATTAAAGTTTTGTTGAATGTTCGCCGGTTCCCGCCTCCTTCTTCCCACATCTACTGACCTCGTTACAAATACTTACTAGAATGTTTTAACATAAATCTTAATTTCATAAAAATGACTACAAGGATGATGGAACACTTTTTGTTTGGACAAACAGTCATTACATAACAGACATGGATGATATTCAGACCAACTGTGTGAGTGGGACTGAATCCCTAATTGTGTTTCAAACATACACACACACACACAGAGATAGAGAGAGAGAGAGAGAGTGAAAGACTCTGACGGCAGTCACACTCAGCCATACTGATTGGCACTCATTCACTCATTCACACGTCCACTCTGTAACACTTTCTCCCACTCATTTTCTTTTTTTTCCTCCTGGTACTCATCTCTCTTTTCTCTCAAGATGCTGCTTAAGTTGTCAGTAATACGTAGACTCTAGAAAAAGATCGGCCCTTGTGTTCCCACAGAAATGTACGTTAAATGAGGTTATTTTGAATCACACAGAGTAGTGCGGTTGAAATGATTATGTTCTGTATAGTTCTGGATTTGCTTCTATACAGACATAAGGCAATTAATATTACACAGCCTCTACAACTGGCAACACCCTAATAGTGACTGTGCTACAGTACATTTGCTCTTATTCCTTTACTCAAATTTAAAGATAAGATAAACAAATATATATATATATATATAT
Organism: Chanodichthys erythropterus; assembly: GCF_024489055.1. NCBI lineage: Eukaryota > Metazoa > Chordata > Actinopteri > Cypriniformes > Xenocyprididae > Chanodichthys > Chanodichthys erythropterus. Next base: position 12,314,449 of record NC_090228.1, read on the forward strand.
ATATATATATATATATATATATATATATATATATATATATATATATATACATTTTAATGAAAGTTAATAAAGAAGAAATTACTTTTTTTTTTATTTACACTTTTATTTTTGACTTGTTTTCCAATAAAAATATCTAAATATCTTTGAAAAAAAAATTACTTGAGATAACGTTAATATCTAAGTGTATTTTTTTCTTTCTGCACTGGCAGATTTTAAACTTGTTTTAATACATTTTTAAAATATAATTGTTTATACTTATTTATATGTTCTCTGGAAACTTAATATCTTACAGCAGGTTATGCTGCTTCACAAGAAAATGTATTTTTAGGCATTTGAAGGATTTTTAAATATTATAACAGGAAAATAAATAAACAAATGAAAGAATGAATGATACATAAATACATATTTGTGAACTAATTTAGGTAGTAAAAAGTATTTTAACATTGAAAATAAATATTTATTGCTCTGTATGAGCAGACCAACATGAAGCAGAACCCCTCTCCCCAAAGCAATCTTAAAAATTGCTTAACATGGCAGTATCCAATGTATCCAATCTCTATGGAGAAGAAATTACTTTTTAATGAGTTTTTAATGATTTTTTTTACTTGTTTTCCAATAAAATATCTACAAATCCTTGAATAACCACCCCCCCCCCCCCCAAAAAAAACAAAAAAAACTTGAGAAGCACTGCATAAGATATTAAGACTTGCTTTCAGAGAACGTATCTTTAATACAAATGTATTTTTTCGTACTGCATTTTTTCTTCTTCTTGTTCTTCTTCTTATTATTTTGCTTATACTTCTGGATGTTAAAGATGTATTCCATGGAAAGTTAATATCTTATGCTTGCTTATCAAAAAAAAAAAATAAATAAATAAAAATTATATGTTTGAAGGGTTTTTAATAACTGGAAAATGAACTTCTTTTGTCAATAAACTTCATTTTGTGTGGGACTAGTATAAATTAAAGGTGCCCTGGAATTAAAAATTTAATTTACCTTGGCATAGTTGAATAACAAGAGTTCAGTACATGGAAATGACATACAATGAGTCTCAAACTCCATTGTTTCCTCCTTCTTATATAAATCTCATTTGTTTAAAAGACCTCCGAAGAACAGGTGAATCTCAACATAACACCGACTGTTACGTAACAGTCGGGATCATTAATATGTATGTCCCCAATATTTGCATATGCTAGCTCATGTTCAAGGCATTAGACAAGGGCAGCCAGTATTAACATCTGGATCTGTGCACAGCTGAATCAACAGACTAGGTAAGCAAGCAAGGACAATAGCGAAAAATGGCAGATGAAGCAATAATAACTGACATGATCCATGATAACTTGATATTTTTAGTGATATTTGTAAATTGTCTTTCTAAATGTTTCGTTAGCATGTTGCTAATGTACTGTTAAATGTGGTTAAAGTTACCATCGTTTCTTGCTGTATTCACGGAGACAAGTTGCTATTTTCATTAATACACACTTGCAGTCTGTATAATTCATAAACACAGCTTCATTCTTTATAAATCTCTCCAACAGTGCGTAATGTTAGCTTTAGCCACGGAGCACTATGAAACTCATTCAGAATCAAATGTAAACATCCAAATAAATACCATACTTACGTGATACGTGATTAGACATGCTGCATGATGAACACTTTGTAAAGATCCATTTTGAGGGTTATATTAGCTGTGTGAACTTTGTTTATGCACTGTTCAAGGCAAGCGCGAGCTCAGAGGCGGGGAGCACGAGAATTTAAAGGGGCCGCAGCCTGAATCGGCGCATATTTAATGATGTCCCAAAATAGGCAGTTAAAAAAATTAATTAAAAAAAATCTATGGGGTATTTTGAGCTGAAACTTCACAGACACATTCAGGGGACACCTTAGACTTATATTACATCTTTTGAAAACACGTTCTACGGCACCTTTAAAGTGCCTTGATACTAATCTTCAACATGTTCGCCATGACATTTATTTTGGAGTGAGCTACATTTTGAGTTCTTTTTCTTTTAAAACCACATATTATATAACATGGAATTAAACGTTTTAATGCAACGCATGATTGACAACAGATTTACACTACAAGTACAATGCACACAAAACATTTTGATCCCTGTCTACACCTGCAATCTTAATACCAGCTGTACAATTGGTCTAAGAAAAAGCTCCATCAGAAGTGATGTGAGTAAGTGTTCAGCCACACAATAGAAAGCAGCAAGCTAGATAGAGAACTATACAAGATGGAGAAAAGAATGGCATGAGTGCATGAGATTCTTTAAGGTCAGAAAGAAGAAGTTGGATGGAACTTGAAGGGGAGGAGGGAAAAAATGGGTTTGAGATAAAGGAAAGAGAACGGAGAGATGGACTGGGAGGATAATGATGAGACTGAGTTTGAAAGTGCTCTGACAATGTCCTTTAAAACACCCTTTCTGCTTCCTTCAATAGAAAGAGAGAGAGTGAGCGAGCAGCCATCTGTCAAGACTTTACACTGCAGTCTTGCAGCTATCTGATAGCCGGCAGGAGAGAGCGGCCTGACAGCTCAGTGTAACACCTGCATTAGCATTCGCCGGGCGGAGAGAGAATGCATGTAAGGGCAGGACAGAGTGCTGAATCCTGCTGATATTACAAGAAGGCTTTTTAAGCACAAATTATTCAAAAGTAGCCCTTTTGTGAGGAAATTCACTTTCCTCACGCATATGCACTCGGACTCCATTTTGTCCTTGGGAGGGGGGGGGGGGGGATAAACATTTGGTGCAGGACAGTCTTTGTTCACAGGGTTTACTGACATTTCAAACAGATGCAAAATGCAGGGCTATGTTAATGGTTTACTGTTTCCTTGCTGTTAAAAGCAGGATTTTGCAGAACGGTTTATTTTTTATTAGTAGATAAAGCAGGTTATTTATGAATATAGGTTACGGAGAACACAAGAACTCACACTGGCTGAAAAATGCCTGACTCCAGTATATTCACTATGCTAATTTATTGCTTTCTTGAATAGGTCACTTTTACATTTAATTTCTAAGCTTGAGTTTAAAGACTGCTAATTACTCTTTTAATCCCATGTGAATGTGAAAAGGTCTTCAAATATTATTACTCTGAAACCTTTTCTTGATTGGACTCTCATCCCAGGAGTCCTGAACTACCAATGCTGACTGACAGATTATTCATAAGACACTGTCTTGGCAGTCGTTAATATCTGTCTCTTTCTAGAAACTGTCAGTAATGGTTAATGTCCTACTTTTTTAAGCATGACAGATACTGGATAAAATATATCAATCTTAGTGGTGCGGCACCATCAACAAGAAACTGGAATAAAACGACATTTCAAAAGAGGTTTGTGTTCAATTAATAAGACCCACATGCTAACAAGGAATCTGTAGCATAATACAAATTTAAATCTCTTTCATCTTCAAACATATGAGTTAAAATACAGATACAATAAGTTTGAGGTTGGTAAGACATTTAAAAGTTTTTGAAAGTCTCTTACACTCAACAAGGCTACATTTATTTGATCAAAATACAGTTATTTTGTGAACTATTATAACAATAAAATAAAAAGTTTTCTATTTTAATATATTTTAAAATTTAATTTATTCCTGTGATGGCAAAACTGAATTTTCAGTCTTCAGTGTCACATGATGCTTCAGAAATCATTCTGATATGGCGATTTTGTTCTTAAGATATTTCTTATTATTGTCAATGTTAAAAACAAGTTGTGTTGCTTAGTATTTTTATGGAAACCATGACATTTTTTATTTAGGATTCTTCGATGAATTTGAACGCATAAAAGAACAGCATTTATTAGAAGTAGAAATCTTTTGCAAACAGTATACAAATGTCATTACTGTCACTGGTTTACATTACTAAATGCATCCTTGCTGAATAAAAGTATTTCTTTCAAAAAAAAAAAAAAAAAAGAAGAAAAATAAATCTTACAGACCCCAAAATATAATTTTTATGTTACTCAAAATTCCAAAATATTTATATTTATATGAATACATTTCAGCTTCATTAAAAGCACAAAAGTGTCCATTTTAAAAATCTACTTAAGTATCAATAGTCTAATCTATTAGGACTATAGTTTGTTATTTTTGTAGATATGAAATTCAATGCTGAAAAAAAAGGTAATTTTTTTTTTTTAAATTACCTTGTTATTATTCAAGTCAAAAATAGTATTTAACATCACTGAAATCCACCTAAATAAATGAATTTATACCAACAAAGTCAGGCAATGCAGACTAGTTTGAGATCCTATACTTTAAAAAAAATCCTACAACTGACCCAGTTCAATCTGTACGCTGAAACGATCATGAGGCGAAATCATGAATTTGGACAAATCACGAATTGGTGTGAAAATTGGTGGGAGAAACATCAACAACCTTTGATATGCCGACGATGCGACCTTACTTGTGGAAAGTGAAATGAACTTGGAATACCTGGGTCAAAGAGTCAAAGAAGAAAGCGAGTATATGGGACTATACATTAACATCAAGAAAACAAAGTTAATGAAAACAGCAGGCAATGGCACAGTTCACAAAACAATCGACAATGAAGAAATTGACAATCGACAAATTAGCCAAGATCGGGTTGGTCAAATCAAATAAATTGGTCACAAGATATGCAACAACCAATGCATTAGGATATTCACTGTGAAAATTTGGAAACATGTAATTACTTCACATCACAGTTTAAACATGCAAAGTGTTTACACCAACCTCTGTGATTTTATATTCCCATGAAAAGGCCTAAGTGTCATTTCATCATTTTTGTTCTTGTTCACTCATCTGAGCTCTTTATCTCTCTTTCACAGAATAATATACAGGTGCTGGTCATATAATTAGAATATCATCAAAAAGTTGATTTATTTCACTAATTCTATTCAAAAAGTGAAACTTGCATATTATATTCATTCATTACACACAGACTGATATATCAGTTTCTCAGAAAATTAGAATACTGTGAAAAGGTTCAATATTGAAGACACCTGGTGCCACACTCTAATCAGCTAATTAACTCAAAACATCTGCAAAGGCCTTTAAATGGTCTCTCAGTCTAGTTCTGTAGGCTACACAATCATGGGGAAGACTGCTGACTTGACAGTTGTCCAAAAGACAATCATTGACACCTTGCACAAGGAGGGCAAGACACAAAAGGTCATTGCAAAAGAGGCTGGCTGTTCACAGAGCTCTGTGTCCAAGCACATTAATAGAGAGGTGAAGGGAAGGAAAAGATGTGGTAGAAAAAATTGTACAAGCAATAGGGATAACCGCACCCTGGAGAGGATTGTGAAACAAAACCCATTCAAAAATGTGGGGGAGATTCACAACGAGTGGACTGCAGCTGGAGTCAGTGCTTCAAGAACCACTACGCACAGACGTATGCAAGACATGGGTTTCAGCTGTCGCATTCCTTGTGTCAAGCCACTCTTGAACAATAGACCGCGTCAGAAGCGTCTCGTCTGGGCTAAAGACAAAAAGGACTGGACTGCTGCTGAGTGGTCCATAGTTATGTTCTCTGATGAAAGTAAATTTTGCATTTCCTTTGGAAATCAGGGTCCCAGAGTCTAGAGGAAGAGAGGAGAGGCACACAAACCACGTTGCTTGAGGTCCAGTGTAAAGTTTCCACAGTCAGTGATGGTTTGGGGTGCCATTTCATCTGCTGGTGTTGGTCCACTGGGTTTTCTGAGGTCCAAGGTGAACACAGCCGTATACCAGGAAGTTTTAGAGCACTTCATGCTTCCTGCTGCTGACCAACTTTATGGAGATGCAGATTTCATTTTCCATCAGGACTTGGCAGTAAGCTACCAGTACCTGGTTTAAGGACCATGGTATCCCTGTTCTTAATTGGCCAGCAAACTCGCCTGACCTTAACCCCATTGAAAATCTATGGGGTATTGTGAAGAGGAAGATGCGATATGCCAGACCCAACAATGCAGAAGAGCTGAAGGCCACTATCAGAGCAACCTGGGCTCTCATAACACCTGAGCAGTGCCACCGACTGATCGACTCCATGCCAAGCTGCATTGCTGCAGTAATTCAGGCAAAAGGAGCCCCAACTAAGTATTGAGTGTTGTACATGCTCATACTTTTCATGTTCATACTTTTCAGTTGGCCAAGATTTCTAAAAATCCTTTCTTTGTATTGGTCTTAAGTAATATTCTAATTTTCTGAGATTCTGAATTTGGGATTTTCCTTAGTTGTCAGTTATAATCATCAAAATGAAAAGAAATAAACATTTGAAATATATCAGTCTGTGTGTAATGAATGAATATAATATACAAGCTCTTTGTTCGAGAAGGATGTACAGTATATCTGCAAGCATTCATTCTCTATATTTATATGGGCTGCTGCATTGTGTACCAATTGCAAACATTCCATGGACGAGCGATTAAACCAATAATAGAGTGAACTGTAATAGTCTAAACGAGATATGACAAATGCATGAATTACTTTTTCGAAATTCTTCATTGATATCAGAGAGAATCATGGGAGCCTCAAGCAGCTTGCTCCTCCCCTCCCCATCACATTCTCCACATGATAACACCCAGGGTGAGAGGTGATAATGGTTATTAAGCCTTATTAATAATCATAATTGGGAGTGAAAATTTTCAGGTGTACATGTGTTAGGGGTGTGTTAGAATATAACCCCCAGATCATCTCCCAATATAGTCCTGTAATTGTAAACTATCCTTTTTCTACTGAATACAAAACTATGAATGATGAAGTCTATTAGGCCTAAATTATTCAAGCTATAAATTGAAAATAAATCTTTTCTGCCAGACATATGAAAAGAGACTCATAGCAGGAATAAAAAAGGATTTATTTTAGCGACAAGGACTGCTTTTAAACTCTGCATTAAGTCCCTTGAGTGTACCGCCGAGCATTATTAGGGAGAAATAATAAAATAAAAAAGTGCTAGCTCAAAATATTCATGCTATTCAAGAGTGTTCATTACTGCACGAACACGCTCGATGGCACAGACATCAAAGGAAAAGCCCTGGCCGTAGATCTGCTGAACCTTCAACACAGCATAACGAATCCCCCTTCTGCCATCCTTCAGTATTCATACTTTTCACACATTGAGTGCTTAGGTGGCTTTATATCAGAGTAAAAATATCAAAGAGGTTTTGACTTTAGATTTGTTCAAAATGACTTTAAACTGCAGGCATAGTGCTGCTGGTAACAGTTTAACTATTAAAGCATCAGCAAATATGATGTAAAAAAGGAAACTTCACTTTCCAATGCAGTGAAATTAGATCATTCAAGCTGCTTCTATAGATCTATAATAGTAATATGGCAGGGGAAAATGGATCTCATGACCATGCTTCTTTAATTTCAATTGACTGAAGAGAGCTGAAAAGGTAGGATTGAAGGAAACAGGGAGTGGGAAAGAGAGCAAGACAGAGATTTCACACCGTGACTTTTTTCATTCAGTGAAGATCAAAGGTAACATGATTCCTTTTCTTCTTGCGGATCAGAGGTTTTTAATGTGTCTGCTCCTCTCTAAAGTGCTGCCTTGCTGAACTGGATTGACTGGTCAGAATATCACACCTCTTCGGTAACCTCAGTGAACATTTCCTCCTGTCAGAATTATTATGAAACGAACATCTTGAACGGTAAAGCATCTTTTTTTTCTTTCATATTATTGAAAATTAGTATAACCCTCATGTTGTGTTCAGGGTTTGAGGAAACCCCGGCATCATTTTAATAGCTCAAAAAATGTCTGTTGAAGTAATAGTTTGATACCTTATGAAAGTCATAAACAAAATGTAAACTTTATAAAGCCATTATAAGTTTATAAACATTATATGTTTATAAGTAAACATTTTAGCAAGCTAGTGAACTTCAGAAGTATATGCCTGACAGTCATTTGCTTTGATTTATTTTCTTGTATTTCTACAGTGTTCTTGTCGGAATAAAAAATAAATTAAATTAAATACAATTAAAATAAAAAAACTAAATTATAAAATTAAATAATAAGACAAAAATAAAATAAATAATTAAAACATTTATTAAAATTAAATATTTATATATAAAGATATTTTATTAAAAAAATAAATAAGATAAAATAAGATAGATAATTAAAATATATTTGTATATAAATATTTGTATATAAAGATATTTTATAAATAAAATAAGATAAAATAATAACATAAATAATTAAACCATTTATTAAAATGAAATATTTATATATAAAGATATTTTATATATGTTTTAAAATATATATATACACAAATATTTGATTTGTTTACCTGCATGTCATGCGACAATGAACCAACATCAGAGAACCGTGAAAATGTTAATGCTTTGTTAAATTATTTAAATGTTAAATTAAAATCTCAGGGGTTACTATAAATATTAAATTATTAAATAGAATAATAGTCAAAAAGTAAAATATTTTTGGTCAAAAGGGTTCAGCTGATAAAAAAAATCGAAAGGGAAAATAAAAGGTACATTTTAAATTTATTTTACTATTACTTTTATGCACCCCAAACATAATAAAGTCAATCTTAACAGAAGAATGAGGGATAAAAATGAACTGAATATGTCTCTCTGACTTTTTTAAATTTAAAAAATGTTGTGTTATCAGTGAATTATGACTTATGAATTATGATACCAGTCTGTCCATACAAACTCTCACATGGCTTCATAAGGGTCGCTTTTAAGGTTCATTTTACCTGCATGGACAGGACCGACAAGTATAGTCTTCAGAATTTCTTCTTTTAGTTTCCACATCAGAAATATAGTACATGAAGGTGAGTAGATGATGCCTGAATGTTCATTTTGGAGTTAACGCTCCCTTCAAGTCGTTAAAACTTACTCAAACACTCATTAAAGAGAGGCTCTATCCTCTTTCAGAGTCAGATTTCCTGGCAGTCTGTCCCACAGGCGCTGACGTAAGAGAAGATCTCAAAGGAGCTCTCCATGGTGCTGATATTTCCGCTGAAGCGCGGGGCTCTTCTCTGCTATGGGCTTTTCAGAGCCAGCTGGATAACCAGACAACATGCCGGGTCACTTCGTCTCCCCTCCCCTCTCTTCCTCTCCACACTTCACAGGCATGAGGAAGCACTAGTCAGACTCTTGGCTCTCCATTTGCCAGGACAGCCAGACAAATATAGAGCCAAAGTGCCCAACAGCACGGGGAAAGAGACATTGCCAGTTAGTTTTGGCAGGGACTGGATTCACCACTTCAGCAAGATTACACACTGTGCTGAAAAGGGCAAGAGATTAAAAAACAAGCACTTGGTGAGAGAAAGTGTAGAATAATAAGCATGGCTACAAAAAAAATGTAATTAACATGATGATTATATAGGTCAAAGGTGCAATTTTTTACTACTTAAAAAAAAGAAGAAATGAATAGCACTTTAGCTCACATGAAAGGAAGGCTCATGTTTTATTTAACATGGAGGGTCACGTCATGGAGGTCACATTGATCACATGACCAATATAATGAACACTACTCATTTTATCTTTGTTATTGGACAATTTTGCTCTTGGCATAAATTAATCATGGCTGATTGTGAATAGCACATTAAGGGCACTGGTAACCGAAAACTTTGGTCTTATACTACACCCCTGCCATGAATATGAACATGTTGATGTATTTAATATGACTAATAATAATAATAATTATTATTATTACAAATATAAATATCATTAATATGTGATCATAAAAGGTTGCCAGCAAAATAATTAAAATGTAAATGAAAAATGTAAAATAAAGAATAAAAATTAAATAAATACAAAATTTAAACAATTAATAAATGCCATTACCATACTACTACTACTACTACTACTACTACTACTAATAATAATAATAATAATAATAATAATAATGATAATTATTATTATTATGTTGTGGTGATAAAAATCAATATTGCAAAATAATCAAATAAATAATTACAATTTAATAAAAATGAATAAAAATCATGACATTGGAATTATAAGGTGCTATCTGACATTTTTGTCAAAATTGATTTATTCACATATTCTTATTCTGTGACAACTTGTTTACATTGTTATGTTTGTGTGTGTGTGTGTGTGTGTGTGTGTGTGTGTGTGTGTGTGTGTGTGTGTGTGTGTGTGTGTGTGTGTGTGTGTGTGTGTGTGTGCGCGCATTCTGGGACTTTTTATTTATTTAGAAAACAAAAAGGTTCTATTTACAAAGTAGAATGGAATACAAAAACTTTAAAGCACAATATCTCAAAACCACTCAGAACGCACATAGAACCTTATAATTCCAAGGTGGCAAATGTAAATTATCATTGAAAACACACACTGAGAAAAAAATAAAAATTAATAAAACTGGCAGCTGTTGTTGCCAGAATAATTCTGCAAAAATACATTAAAAATATAAACATATTTTACTGTATTTTACTGTAAAATTACATCAAATGTAAGGTTCCCTTTAAATTGGGAACTCGCACTGCATCCGAAGACACTTTGCACATGATTCAGGTGTTCCCCAAAGTGTCTTCGGACATAGTGTCTCATTCCCCTTCTCAGGGAACCATGGTTACATGTGTAACCTGATATGTTAAATCTATTACAGGTTTTTACAATAATTACAATAATTTTACAGTGCTTCAAAAAAATAATTAAAATTGTAAAGGCTATTAAAATTGTTTTAGATGGAGTTTAGCACTAACCCTAACAGCAACTTTCAAAAAGTATTTCATACACAAATGCTGATTCTATAAATAGCTACTCACATTACACATACATTTCATCAAGATAAAAACACAGAGACATACCCGCACCCATATGTCCACACAAGCAAGCACGCACTATAGGTCAGATAAGGGTTGGCACATGGCGAGGCCCTCACAGAGCTGAGGGCTGGCACAGACACATCAGATCTGCAGTATGGTCACTAATCTGTGGGATCAGTAAAATCACGGAAATGAGAGCCATCACACTGCAGTAATCTCCTGCGTCAGGAAAACTGTGTGTGAGTGTGAAAGAGAGAGAGGATAATGTGAGATGAGAGAGGATGAGAGAGGCCGGTAAACAGTACCAGCTATGATCAACCAACTATTTAAACCAAGTGTAATTGCACAGGATTACTGGCACTGAAATAAACCCAAGTTCAGCCTGCATGTGAGGAGGAATCCAGACACCAGTTTGATGAAAAGAGACTGGAAGGCTGGAAAAGGAACAGATACATGGAAGATGACAATGAATCAGCAAGGATGGAAACAAAATAATAATGCAAAAAAGAAAATATCATTATTCTGATTTTTCATTGTCTCTTTTGAACTCTCATGTTCTTTTTATTTTTGCGGCCTAAGAGATACCAAAGCTCCAAAAATATACTTACAGTCAATCTCAAATCAAAATCTTATAGTCTTATCTTGAAAGATTCATCTGTGCATGTTATTCCAAAGAGAAAATGGTTGTCTTTGTAATCTGTAATCTTGAATCAAAATTTAATCAAAATCAAAATATAATAACCATCTGAAAGTAAAATGGGTAGCAAACTGCAGTTCATATCGACTGTAACATTAAAAAATTCAGGTTGATATGCATCAAACATCCTCCATAAAAATATTTTATGACTTCTGTTGAGGGTCCAAGGAAGAGGATTAGGGCCAAGCAATAATAAAAAAATAAAACCATCTCGAGATTAAAATTGTTAAATTTCAAGAAAAATCTCGTTAAATTTCGAGAAGTTGAGATAAAATGTTGAGAATAAACTCGTCAAATTACGAGAAAAAACTTGTTAAATTACGAGAACAATTCGTTAAATTATGAGAAAAATGTTGTTACATTTCGAGAAAAAAGTTGAAATAAAATGTTGAGAATAAACTCGTTAAATTACGAGAAAAAACTCGTTAAATTTCGAGAAAAAGGTCAAGATAAAATGTTGAGAATAAACTTGTTAAATTTAGAGAAAAAAAGTCGTTGAATTTCGAGGAAAAAGTCGAGATAAAAGGTTGAGAATAAAGTCATTAAATTATGAGAAAAAAGTCTTTAAATTAGGAGAACAAATTTGTTAAATTATGAGAAAAATTTCGTTAAATTTCGAGAAAAAATTCGAGATAAAATGTTGAGAATAAAGTCATTAAATTATGAAAAAAAAGTTGTTAAATTACGAGAACAAATTTGTTAAATTATGAGAAAAATTTCGTTAAATTTCGAGAAAAAAGTCGAGATAAAAGGTTGAGAATAAAGTCATTAAATTATGAGAAAAAAGTCTTTAAATTAGGAGAACAAATTTGTTAAATTATGAGAAAAATTTCGTTAAATTTCGAGAAAAAAGTCGAGATAAAATGTTGAGAATAAAGTCATTAAATTATGAAAAAAAAGTTGTTAAATTACGAGAACAAATTGGTAAATTATGAGAAAAATTTCGTTAAATTTCGAGAAAAAAGTCGAGATAAAATGTTGAGAATAAAGTCATTAAATTAAGAAAAAAAAGTCATTAAATTAAGAGAACAAATTCGTTAAATTATGAAAAAAATGTAAAATTTCGAGAAAAAAGTCGAGATAAAATGTTGAGAATAAAGTCATTAAATTATGAGAACAAATTCATTAAATTATGAGAAAAATGTTAAATTTAGAGAAAAAAGTCGAGATAAAATGTTGAGAATAAACATAAAATTATGAGAAAAAAGTCATTAAATTACGAGAACAAAATCATTAAATTATGAGAAAAATGTCATGTTCTCATCATTTAACAACTTTTTTTTCGTAATTTAATGAGTTTATTCTCAACATTTTATCTCGACTTTTTTCTTGAAATTTAACAAGTTTTTTCTCATAATTTAACAAGTTTTTTCTCGAAATTTAACAACTTTAGCCTCAAGATGGTTTTATTTTTTTATTATTGCTTGGCCCTAATCCTCTTCCGTAAGGGTCTTAGAGACCTCAGGTGTAAAACAATTTCTACATGATTTTCTGATAGACACTGATTTGGATTTATATTGTGTTTCTGTGTAAATAAATAAAAAATGACAACAATGCATCTGGAAATTTTTCCATGGAAACCTTTTATTTTACCATGACACAAGTGCACCGAGCCATTGAAGGAAACAAAACATCAATTTGACAAAAAAAGGTGCAACATAATACATCAAAGTAAAGACAGAATTCAAAGGACGTGAAAAAACAAACACATTAAATAAACTATTCACAACATCAAGATCATATTTCCCCCTGAAAGGGAGTGAAACAACCATTAATACTGAAAGAAGTAAACACTGGTAATACCTGTAGGTCATTTACAAAGGGGTTTTACCAGGTCTGCAGTCTGCTGAACCCATCAAGCACAAAACACTGTGATCAACGATAAGTTAACCTTTATTTTCAACGTAGTTTTGACATTGAAACCTGAAAATTGAATGAAATTTGCAAAGGTTGATCTCTTTATCTGAATATTGCACCATGGTTTTCAATAGTAAATGATGAACTACAAATAAACACGTCATCAAATGCATCAAGCAAATCTGAAACACAGCTCAAAGCTAAAACGATTCAGTTGTTTGATAGTAGCTTTATTTTTTGTTATGTGTGACTAGAGCTGTCTTGATGTTATAATACATATGAAGATTTGGTATAAAATGATCTTCTGAAAGAGCCGAGACAAAGAGGGGGCAAAGAAAAACAGGCAAAAGGAGAGAGAGAAAAGCAAAAGTAATCAGACATGTTGCCTTTGAATGGGACTATAGGCACAAAGGGTCCACAGAGCAACAGATGTGACCGTTCTGTAAAAAGAGAGGGAGGTAGGGAAGGAAAAGGAAGAGAGGCATTAGTCAAAAAAGAAAAGGAGCCAACGTGACACTCACTCAACCACTTCCATACTGTATGCGTGTAAAGAATCGATTAAGCGTCAGTACAGCCTCTCACTCTCTCACAATTCATCTTCCAGCTCAAACGATGCTGATGACCTTGGCCAGTCACATAAGGTGCTTTAATAAGTAGATGAATTTTCTCCTGTCCATGAGTGCAGTTCTTTATTCCAGCATTCATTCCTTGCCGAGGCAAATCTCACAGCACCCAGGACTGATTTCTGTGTGCTCAGCTGGATTGTCCATGTTTCTTAGCTATCTATATGACATCCCATTATTTAGAAAGGAGTACAAACGGCTGAAACCACTAGATGAAAGTACATCTATTTTAATTTATGTTTAATGTTTTAATTTATATGTTTACATTTTTAACAATTTATTATTATATCTTTTTATTATAATATACTTTATTGTATTACAATGCAATACTTTATTGTATTTTTTTCCATCACAATTTATATTTTCAGCATCATTTCAGTGAAAAGTTGAACTGAAAACAAGCATGAATTTCAAAACGTCATTGTGCTTGGTTTGTCTCTGTTTTTGTTGCATAAATCCCACAAGTTTGTACACTCTAAAAAATGCTGGGTTAAAAACAACCCAAGTTGGGTTGAAAACGGACAAACCCAGCGATTGGGTTGTTTTAACCAACCTGCTGGGTAGTTTTTATTTAAACCAATTATTATTTACCAATTATTTAAAAATTGCTATATGGCTAGCTTAAAATGAACCCAAAATAGTTGGGAAATTAAAAACCAGATGCAATTAGAGACAACAATAATAGACAAAAGGTGAATGTTTATTAATAAGCTTTCATATTTTATTAATATAAATGTATTAGTTTAATAGTTTATTAATATAAATTTATTAATGGGCAATTTAATAAATGTTTATTGTTTAATAATTAATCATTGAACATTAATAAATGTTCATTTCCAACATACTTTAGGTTAATTTTAATTAAGCAATACAGTAATTTTTAAACAATGGTTGAGTTAAATAAAACTACCCAGCAGGTTGGGCAAACATTTAACCCTACCGCTGGGTTAAAACAACCCAATTGCTGAGTTTGTCTATTTTCAACCCAACTTGGGTTGTTTTTAACCCAGCATTTTTTAGAGTGTATAAAGCATCTGATTGTCTGTAAAAAGTCACATGATCAATGTCACAAATTTGCTTATTTGATTAGTGAAAAAAAAAGATTGGTTGTTTTAAGACAAATTTGGGTCAAATGTGGACAAATCCAGCCGTTGGGTAAAATTGTTTAATTACATTTTTAACCCAATGGTTGGGCTTGTCCATTTTTGACCCAAATTTGGGTTGAGACAACACAACATTTTTTAAAGTGTAGACAAAGTGAACAACAACTAAAACATACCCAATGTTAAATCTCAGATTTTCAATGTGGTCTCAGACATTTGGATCTCACTGTAAGTGTTTTATGAATATTTATTTGTACTAAAACAATAAAATCAAAGCTTAGACTGGGCACACAACCAAGAGCATTTGCCTTTGACTGAATTGGTATTAAAATGTTTAAAAATAAATTAGCCAGATGTCCATGAAACCCTTAGAGGGCCTGTGGAAGCTGTGTTCATTTTATATGAAAGCATCCAGCTTAAAGGCAGCATGAAACAGACATTGCAATAGCCATTTCTTGAAATAGATATGCTGTTCTTATTCTTGTTCTTCTCAAACATGAAAAAATGTAGGGCGGGACTTGATTTTGTCCATCAGGAATTGATTGAATAGTTGGAATTATAAGGTTCTATGTGCGTTCTGAGTGGTTTTGTGATTTAAAGTTTTTGTATTCTATTCTACTTTGTAAATAGAACCTTTTTGTTTTCTGATAGGTTGTCCCGCCCTCACGCCACTAACATGTTATCAGAGAAGAGATGTTGTTGCAAGCAGGAGGGAAAGTTGTTTTGATTAAAGATTACGAAGGTACATGAATTAAAAAAAAAAAATGTAACAATGTGTTCGGATAAATAATTTATAATAAATACTGCAATATTCCATAAAACTGTCAATTTTTTATTTAATGGTGAGTTTAAACAAGGACAACCTTTTTATTTGTTTATGCTTCAATACTCAAACACTCAATAATAAATAAAGTGCTTGACCTTGGTGAATTGTAATGTGTGTGTCTGTGGGTGGTTATATAAGCGTCAAGTACCTTGCACTGGCAGAGGGAACACTCCGTGCCGTGTTTGGTCCAAGCGGAACCGCTGAATCGAGTGATTCCGAATTCATCCACGCAGGTCTTGGTGATGTCATTCCGAACGGTATCGGCCAGGCAGGGGTCTGTGACGCAGCGCGGACAGCACTCGCCCTCAGGAACCACTGTAAACTCACAGTCAGAGACCGGCGCACATGATACCGGCCAGCAGTCCACTTCACCCCTCTGTGAAACACATAGACGGAGACATATTTCATTCCCACATTGAAAAGAATCAATATTTTTGCAATTCCGTTCGTTGACGCTAGTGGCACATAAATTACACACTTCCACTTTAACACACTGCAAATCACATATACTATGTTGTGCTCACTGATCCAGAGAGGAGCGTGTAATGAAGGATCGATACGACATTCCTAGGTCAGTGTTGGTTTAATACAGTCACATACACATGGCTATCTCTGTTCTGTATTCTTTAAAACTTTGTGTAACATCTGTTAGACTGCAGGTGATGTGTCAAAATATATCAAGGCTTTGGTCCTTTTTGGATGTTTTCCACAGGTGCAAGGATAAAGTGATGGAGTACTTGGAATGCCAAATATCAAAGTGTGTGAAAGTCACTCCGGTCAAACACTGAATGTTGAGTTTAAGATAGACTTAACTTAACTTTAGATTAACTTTAACTTAACTAAGATTAACTTTAGTTCATGTTTAATGTTGCTTTTTGAGCATTAACAACATCTGCAAAGTTCAAAGTTCAATGCAAAGGGAGATATTTTCTTTTAAAGAATTCTCTGTTTAAGGACCACAACAAACGGCTGGTAGAGACTACAACAAGCTTCTTCCCAGGTTAGTGACATCACTAACCTTAAAATTTACATAAACCCTGCCCACGGGAACACGTAACAAAGGGGGCGTGGCCATGTTGGGCTGCTTTAGAGAAGAGGAATAGTTGTTGTAGTAGAGTGTTGTTGCCATGCTGCCATTTTACGCTGGACTGCTTCACAAACGAGGGTCAATTAAATTGATTTGCACGATTAACATGACGGCACATGCTAGTTGATGAGTTGATCAACTCCACAGCAACTATATAAATTTAACGTCCAGTTGCATTCTAAAAGTTGTAACTTGTTCCTTAGTCTCTCCATCAGTGTCCGACTCCGGTTTGAACAATGTAAGGCTGAACACCGTTACTGAAAATCCTCATTTTGGCTGCGTGAGATTCTCCAGCTTTGTTGTTGTTGAGCAACCAAAGCACGAGCTGTTAAAGCTCCGCCCTCTTCTGGAAAGCGGGCCGGGAGCAGCAGCTCATTTGCATTTAAAGGGACAAACAGAAAAAATGGTGTGTTTTTGCTCACACCCAAATAGGGGCAAATTTAACGAGCTATAATAAATGTGACCCGCTCTGGCGAAATGAGTCGGAAGTCGCAATGTTCTATTTTAAGATATGGGCCAATAATGTGGAAAAACAATGAAAAAAACTTTTTTTTTTTTTTCTAGCTAATTTCCAAGAACAGACTTTCAAAAATAATCTCCCAAAGTTTCATAGTCCAGATAATTGAGTAAAGGTATTTAAATGGCTATTAAATTTGACATGGTTTTACTAAATTCGCTGGAAATGAACTTCTCAACTCTTCTTGTCACTTACGCTGCATTCACACGGGGCGTCGGCGTTAACGCTTCTCATTTACTTTGAATGGGTGACGTCATGCGTTGCCGAACTGAATTGTGGGTTCCGTCGTGTCGTTTCACTCGCGTTGCAAGTGGCAGAAGTTGAAGATTTCTCAACTTTTCAAGCGCCAACGCCCTATGCAAATTCCCTAGAGCAGTCGCTAGCCAACTGCGTTCATGCAACACCAGAAAGTAATGTGATTGGCTGTAATCACTATAACGGTCGCGTCAACACAAGCTTCAGACACGCCCTCTGTCAAGCATTGGCGCTGATGATCCGTGTGAATGCAGCGTTATGAGCATTTCCCGGTATCCCCTGAAACATCACTATCTCTGCTCTCCAAATATGGTGTTACATGTTGTATAGAACCAATCAAAAAGCTTAGAAATGTAAGCACACTGACATAAACATTGATTTTTATCAATGGGAAGCCCTGTTTCGACTGACAGGCACGTGATTGGTCCAGCCATCCTCCTGTCAGACTAGCACACGCTGGTATCTCTGTTATGAATTTGTTACACTGTTATTGTCGACTAGCCTACACAAAGATATGATTGCATAGGCTAGCATTATTTGTTCTCTCTTTGCTTGTCTCTTTGCTTTCTCTCTCTCACTCAAACACACACACACATGCGCACCCTCTCTCTCAAGCAAAAATGTAGCACCTCTGTTCAATCTTTTGATTTTAGCAAATCTTTGTAAAACTTTAAAATAATTTGAGCTTCAGCCTGGTTTAATAGCATATATATATATATATATATATATATATGCTATTAAACTATTTATTTTACAGCCTAATTTGACCAAAAATTATATATATATATATATATATATATATATATATATATATATATGTCTGTGGTCAAATTAGGCTGTAAAATCTCTAGTTTATCACTTTAAATGCAATGGATTTTGAAAGATATCAGCAAAAAAAAAAAAAAAAAAAAAAAAAAACGGGCAAAAAACTTATTGTCTCATCTTTCTCATTGATACCAAAATCTCAATTTTGAAATTTGGGTCACTGTGACTCATTTTGCTGGATCAGGTCACAAATGATCTGTGTGGTATTTTGAGCAGAAACTTCAGAGATGAATTCTGGGGACACCAGAGACTTATATTACATCTTGTGGAAGGGGCATAATAGGTTCCCTTTAAAAAATAGTCACATATTCTATAACATGCATGAGCATTAGATGAACCATTTTGGGAAAAAAAAAAAAAAAAAATGGAATAATCCATGTTCAACTCAGTGACTCAATATCAGGTGAGTAAATAATAACGGTCAATAAATAATGACTTGAATTTTGACTTGAAGTCATATAGATAATTCGAATGATACTTTTATGGTTTATATTATTTTTTAATATTTATTTTAAGGTTTATCTGTACATTACTCATTCTCCTTTTGTATTTCAGAGATGATAAAAAGTCATAAAGGTTCATTTTTGGGTGAACGGATTGCTGTATCCTGCTGCAAGACAATGAATTCTTCAGTTTACATCCTGAATCAGACTGAGCAGGTTACATAGACCTTGATTACAAGGGGAATACAGATATTTCTCTGAATGTCTCTCTCTCTCCCCTCCTGGAGTTTTACATTCCGGAAACATTCTTTGTTCTTTCACCCCTTACGCTTTTGTATCCTTAAAATACAAAGCACTCTTCCTGCCTCATTCTCTTTTTCTGTGTCTCTTCCTCTCTTTCAAGTTCTGTGTTCCTTCTACTTCACAGGGAACAAGAAAAAAAAACTGATGAGAAGCAAGATTCGAAGTGTAAAGGGGGTTGAAAATGACTAAAAGAAAGCGCTGACTGAAAGAGAATGTGATAACATTCCAAAAGTGTAAGAACAACATAAAAGAGACAAACAACAAAACAGCTGTACTGAAACCTAATGAAATTTCAATATGGCAGTGCAAAACTGGCTCTGTTTGATCATCTTCCTTTCTCGAAGCTGGTTTAATGGACACAGATTACACTTGTGTAGGATTAAAAAGGGTTTTCAATTGAAAGTCAGTTATTGAGCAATTAATCCAGAGCCTGGCTTTGGCATTAGCCTTCCGTCTGTTATGCAGTCCACAACTGTCTAGAAGTCTTTAACAGAATTCATTACAGACCTACAAGTTTAGCAGTCCTAAACCCTGAGGGAAAAGCTTCATTCTCTGTGTACTAAAAACCTTCTCAGACAGAGAAAATGTGAACTAGGAGCCTGGCATGTCGCAAAACCTCTGACAAGTTTAGAAGCCCTGTTTGAGCCCATTGTCAGTTCAGCAAATACTGCAGTAAGGGTTTTCACTAGAGAAAAAGATGGAGCTGGACTTTATGAGTCAATTCTTCTCAGAGTGCAAAAAGTTCTGCATAAAGAAAGAAAAATTACAGGAGGGACAAACACCAGAGGGGCTGAAAACTGCATTGTTCAACATTTGGTGCACGACTTCCTGACTGAGATATTGCAGAAAGTTCCACTGTGACCAGCAGTTTCTCTGTAATAGATCTGAATCTAATAGAACAGAATGACAGAGGTGTTTATTCTGAGCACTGTGCATTTGTAAATGCATACTGTTTACCTAAAAGGACATATTTCCCACTTTTGCATCTTATTCTTTCCCTTGAGTCCAGCTATCCCTTAAATGCATACCTTGGGTCTTTAGTGACCCGGGATGTCATTCACTACCCTCCTCCTCGTTCATTTTTTTAAAGTTAGACATCAACCTTCTTGGTATTCCTCAATCAATTCATTATAAAGAATATAACAAGAACAAAATCATAAAATTATAAAAGAATGCCTATTTTTGTATTAATTTTTTGTAAAAAATTGTATAGGGTCGCTAACGACCCGAGGTATGTATGAGTGTACATATATTTTTTCTGCACAACAATAATTTAATCTTAGATGACGGAATTATTGCAATTCACAAGGTAGCAATGTCTGAAACACAATGCTGAAGTGACGACTAATAAGAAAAACGATTTACTGCAGAGCAAGTACTGAACGCAATGAAATATGACTGTAACTGTCACTGGATTGATCTGGTGAAGCTGTTAGCGATCGAAATATTGATTTTGAAGAGGTTGAAAATTATATAGTTTTGAGAATACGTTTGAGATCGCGAATGGGCTCATTCGTGACTTCAAACATAAAAATAGCCTATTATTTGCTGAATTTACTGGGAAATTAGCTCTGATGAGGAGGATGATGGCATAAAACATCTGCTCAAATGGAGCCCTTTCAAGCTCCAAAAGGTAACAAAATATGCTTTATTTTATTCTTCTATAATTGTTACTCTAATATCAGAGGAGTTTTCTATTAATCGCGACAGGTAGAGATCCTTTTGTGTTAGATATTGATCCGGGCCAATAAAGACCCGAATATGTAAGAATGATTGGTGAAACAGTCATGCATTTAAGGGTTATAATGTTAATCAAGGATTCTTTAAAAAAAAAAAAAAAAAAAAAAACAGTTTTAACTGACCATTTTCCAACCCTCACTCAAAATTCTACTACTGCTACCACTACTGCAAATAATAATAATAATAATCATAATGCATTACCAAAACAAACTGGTTTAACATGCTGCCACTCACCATACACTGGCACTGCTGGCAGTTCTCCACCCAGGTTTCTCCATTACTGTATGCTAGTAGGCCGTTCTGATGCAAACACTGAGAACTCAGGCGAGGATCGCATTCAGGGCAGCACAACACATCCACAGTGGGATTCTCACAGTCACACACCATCCGTCTGCACATCACCAACCCCGACTAAAACAAGAAAAAAAGACAGAGACTGAGTAAAAACTCATTTCTCAGTTTTCCTTTGACTACAATTCCCATCAGCCCCCTTGGCTCACCTGACAAGAGCAGACCGAGCACCTGTCATCATCCAGCACCCAGATCTGCCCGTTGTGTTTCACCTTCCCGTCGTGGGCGCAGTCTCCCGTGCAGTTCCTACCGTGCGGACAGCGGCAGTCGTAACCACCGTCCACGTTAAAGCACACGGTGTCGTTAGCACAGCTGTGCCTCCCCGACTCACATTCATCAATGTCTACCAATAAGAACCAAACACAATATAAGTCAATGGTTAAATTCATGGGGTCAAGGTTTGGCTGGTTAGTTAGCATGGCCCAGTTAGCCCCTGTTGGTAGATATCATAACTACAATCATCTGAAGGGGAACTGCATGTTTTTCCATTGACTTCCATTCAAAAGAAGCACTGTTTCATTAAAAATAAGTTACCTTCACATGACTCTCCATTGGCTGAGAACATTCCGTTGTCATGGTATCCGTCACGACACTCGCAGTGGTACCAGCCAGGTAGGTTGACGCAAGTGGCTCGACTGTCACACTCCACAAATCCATCGGAGCACTCGTCGATGTCTAAGGTGACAAGGTGGAGACATGCATGAGGAAACCCAAGAAATGTATGAAAAAAAAGCAGTGTCACTCTAGGTGAGCACTATTGTACCTGAAGGACGTCAACACTAGTCATGAAAAAAGATGGAAAAAATTGTACAAAATATTTAATATGATCTGTCATGGCATTTAAAGCCAGAAAGACACTTGATTTGATTTGAGAAAATAAATCTGATTGCATTTTAGAATTAAGACTTTTATTCAGCAGAGATGCATTAAATTCACGGTTTCCAGTAAAATAATAATCAGCAGTGATAATAATAAGAAATGTTTCATGAGCACCAAATCAGAATAACAGAACGATTTCTGAAGGATCATGTGACAATGAAGACTGCAGTAATGATGCTGAAAATTCAGCTTTGACATAACAGGAATAAATTACATTTTAAAACATATCAACAAAGAAAATGTTAATAATATTTCACAACATTACAGTTTTTACTGTATTTTTAAATAAATGCAGTCTTGGTGAACATAAGAGATTTTTTTGTGTGTAAAATATGCTGGTATTCCAATCAGATCACACATGAGAACAATACAAGCATAAAAATTTCAATTAAATACAGTACAATGTGTTAATCTATTACCACAATTTAATTTTATTTGTGCAAGCAAACAAAGAATTCAAATGTTGTGTTATGCTAGACTCTCTCCATAACCTTTTCAAATTCCTAAATGAATGCAAATCTTCATAAGCATTTTTGATGTCTGTCCTCACACCAAACACAAAAGAAGTGAGACAAATAGAGCTTTTGCCATGGCCGTCTTAAAAGGAGCGCATCCAACAGCTGTTGATAATGATGCTCTTCAGAATCTATTCAACTTTCGGTCCTTGTCCTTGGATTACACTCTCACAGAAAGCTACACAGAGTGTCATTCAGACCAAGTCAGTTCAGTGACAATTTCAAGCACAATGGCATACTGGGTTGAAAAATGATTTTGTGACTTTAACCTCAGGCAACAGAATGAGTTTCACCTCACCTATCTCATTAGATTCCTAAGGGAAAATTACATTGTGTTGTATTTCAATGCCAGTTTTAATGTCTGAATCAAAGGCAAGGCTGAGAAGACAGGATTAAATGAAAGTCGATGAATACTATGTGTTTGTGGGTATGTGTGAGAAAGAAAAAAAAAATGTATGTAGCCTTGAGAGTCTTTGTGAAAGAGCACAGAATATGAGAAACCGTCTAAAGGACCTTGTGAAATAGGTTTGCATGTTGCTTGTTAGCATCTTTAAAGGGATCGTTCACCCAAAAGAAAAGAAAATTCTGACTTTATTTACTCACTCTCAAGTTATTGAACACAAAATAGATGTTTAGCAGAATGTTTATGCTGCTCTCTTCCATACATGATGGCCAGCTATTTTTGAAAGTCTCTTATGCTAACCAATTCTGCATTTCTTTGATCAAACTTACAGGAAAAGTAATATTATGAATACTAACTTTCTTCTATTCAAATATTTTTTAAAATGTAATTTATTCCTGTGATGGCAAAGCTGAATTTTCATCATCATTACTCCAGTCTTCAGCATCACATGATCCTTCAGAAATTATTCTAATATGCTGATTTGCTCCTCAAGAAACATTTCTTATTATTCTCAATGCTGTAGTCAATAATTTTTATCTCTGAAAACTCAACTTTAATCACCAAAGTTACATATTTACCTTTTTTTTTCTTGAAAAAAAATCTTCATGCCTTAAAATAGCTTGTATGTAACTCTATACCCTTGCCTCATTTAGTACAAAGACTATAGAATAACACAAGACGTGTCACTCGTATTGTTTTGAATGGGAGAAAGTGTAACGCGCAATATGGCGGAATAAGTCCCGCCTTCTAAAGCCAAGAGCCAATCGCCGACTGGTAAAGTCATCGCGTCACTTCAGCGGCCGTTAGAATCACTGGTTTCTATAGACGCGCGCCTCCGAAGAGAAGCGCATTTAGGTCTGCGCATGCGCATTAGCTTGATCCAGCCTGAAAAAAATAGAAGTTTTTTTGTCATGATTCGAGCGTTTAGAAACTAAATTTATGAGTCGGTTGTTGTTAGATTTCATTGGTGATTTCAAATATCAAATTTAATCGTAAAGTTGACGAACAGTTTTGGAGAATCTGATGTTTCCCCATTCAAAGAGATAGGAGCTGCATGATGCCCAGGATGCCCGAGAGGCGTTTCAAAGATGGCCGCCGAGTGAAATGTCTTAAAGGGACTTTGTTTAGTATACGCAGTTCTATGAATATGCAAAATAGCCCCGCCTCCACTCACTCACATCATCTCAGAGATCCACTCATTGAAGATCACACGTTGACATGATTGGTTACATGTAGTTTGTGATGTAAGAAACACCAGCGATTTCAAACCGCATTTTTGAGATTGGCTCACTGCAGTTTTAAGGAGAAAATACTCAGCAATGGTGTTGACTTATGCATGTCTTAAAACAAATTAAAACACCACTAGACATATAAACAACATTAAAAACTTGATTTTTACCACAGGGGGACTTTAATATTTTTGTGGAAACCGTGATACATTTTTTTTCAGGATTCTTTGATGAATAGAAAGTTTAATAGAACGGCATTTATTTGAAATAGAAATCCTTTGTAACTTTACAAATGTCTTTACTTTAATTTAAATGTCATTCATTTTTGTGTATATTCAAATATTGCACATTAAAGTGCATCAGCGCAGGCTTAACACTGTGAACATTTGAATAGGCACATAATCAAATCACACTAATTAAATTTGAGTGCACTGACGGAGGGTTATTGTACCTTTTTGGGTTTGTAAACGACGACAGAACATTCTTTTCTGAACTGTCCTTTTAAAAGAAACATTCTGAGGAACATTTCATCAGAAAAAGAATGTCTGATATGAACATTTTTCATGCAAGAGTTCTGAACATCTCGCTCCTCTCGCTCCACACTCACACAAAATCCCTCATCCATTAAAAACAGAGAAAGGCGAAAATAACACAAACAATACTGAATAATACATAGATGTAGGCAGTGCTGATGACATTTATTCATTTTCTTCCTTGAGCACAAACACACACCGCACTCATCTCTCTCAGAGGAACGGCTGGCATTTGTGCTGTCAGTAAGCAGTAGCGGGTATTGATTGACTGTGCATTCACGGGCAAACCCCCAGGGTTCCCGCTGTCCTGCAGCCCTGCCACTAATTTGTCACGGAATGTCACAAGTCGACGGCACAATACATAGTCTCCATCTCATTTGCTCCATCTTCAGCATTTGGGATCCTCATACCCATCCGTTTGTTTTCACTGGTGAGTTTTGCTCTAGCAAAAACCAAGGGCGCTGTTTCTTTTAAAGGGGACGTATTATGCCCTTTTTCAAAGTCTTGATTTTGTTTTTGGTGTCTACTAGAATAGGTTTCTATGCTTAAATGTTATAAAACAACTTATTTTTCTCATATTTTACATTATTGCAGCACCTCTCTTCCCAGTCTGTCAGCAACGCTCTGTTTAGATCCAATGTAAAAAAACGTTTTTTTCTTTTGTCAAATGAACTTAGATAATTAATGTGGTTCAGATAACATAATATTTTGAGTTTCTGTTCATTAAACTAATCGCCTTCATTACATTAACTCAAATTTTTAATTTCAATGAACTGGTAACTTAACCAGGTAACTTACTTTTTTACAATTCTTTTTTACACTCTAAAAACTAATTCAGGGGGCCTTTAGTCATTACTTAAAAATATATATTGTTGTGAAATAAAAAATCAAGTTCTGAAATGCTGTTAGACTTTTTACTTTGTTATTTTATTGAGCTTGGATGACACACAAATTATGCCTTGATTCGATATACTATCATGACTTGTCATAGTTTAACATTTTCACTTAATCAAAAATGTATTTAATTTTAAGTTCTGTTAATGTAAAATACAATCTGATGACGTGTAAACGTGTGTCATTGTTTTGAGTTGTATGAACACTTCTTTTGATTTAGACGAACTTAAGTTAAGTGAAACTAGGCTGGGATTTATATTTCCCATCATGCTTTGCCCATGGCACTTGAAAGGGAGAGTAAATGCTAAAATTAAGTGTTATATAATGTTTTTTTGCACAAGATTAATGGTAAGGGAGATTTAGCAGTAATTAGTGTTTTGTTATGCTAATTTAGAAGAGGGTTTTTGGAGATTTACCATCATGGTGACAAGCGGTGCTTGGTAAGTTAGTTACTTAGAAATACATTTTAGTGTGTCCAAAAAGCGTCTTCACCTTACTTAAAACATTATGTTGGATCAACTTAAATATTTGCATTCATGTTGACAATTATTAAGTTCATGTTACTTAGAAATGTGTTTTTATTGTGGCAAAAAACATCTTCACCTTACTTAAAACATTATGTTGGATCAACTCAAAATATTGCTTTGAATTAATGTAATTCTCCCAACTGGCTTAAGTTAAAAATTCTAGTGGAAAACGTTAACATATTTTTATTTGTTGAACCAATGTTTCATTTTTTAGAGTGTACAGTGTAGGCCCTGATGTCGCTGAGCATCGGCCAGCCCAGTTTTTGTGGTGTGTTCTGCACAGTCATCACTAGTTGGACATCGTCGGGGGTATTTTGACCAATTGAGCATGTTGAATCACCGTCTGTCCATGACAGCCGCATCGTTGAGAGAGAGAACTCTGATTGGCTGTTCAGTTTAGCAAACAAGTCAGTGCATAGAATAAAATCAAACGTGATGAAAGTGAGCAAATATGTCAAGACGGCACAGACAGAGGCTGTTCTAACTGTTTGTCACCTATATTTTCATAACAATATGAGCCATGTGGAATGATATTTTGAATGACAAAATAGACTATTGATTTGTGCTGATATAGATATTTAAAGGATTAGTTCACTTTTAAATAAAATTTTCCTGATAATTTATTTTTCCATGTCCATGTCATTCTTTCTTCATTCGAAAAGAAATTAAGGTTTTTTAAGAAAACATTCCAGGATTATTCTCCTTATAGTGGACTTCAATGGCCTCCAAACGGTTGAAGGTCAAAATTACAGTTTCAGTGCAGCTTCAAAGGGCTTTAAATGATACCAGACGAGGAATAAGGGTCTTATCTAGCAAATCGATCTGTCATTTTCGGAAACAATTTTAATGTATATGCTTTATATAAACAAATGATCGCCTTCCAAATGGTTCCACCAAAACCACTCTTTCGTATTCTTCAAAAAGGTTATGCTGTGTGTCCTACGCTTTCCTCACATGATTTTTTCCATAAGTAGAATAGGGAAGGGGTAGGACATACAGCGTTTCGCTAGATAAGACCCTTATTCCTCGTCTGGTATCGTTTAAAGTCCTTTGAAGCTGCACTGAAACTGTAATTTTGACCTTCAACCGTTTGGAGTCCATTGAAGTCCACTATAAGGAGAATAATCCTGGAATGTTTTCATAAAAAAACCTCAATTTCTTTTCGACTGAAGAAAGAAGGACATGGACATCTCGGATGACATGGGGGTGAGTAAATTATCAGGAAAATTTTATTTGAAAGTGAACTAATCCTTTAAGAGACGCAGCCAACGCAAGGTGACAGTCATCTTTCGTCGCTAGTTCTTGTATGTCACACCTAATAGAGCCTCTTCTTTCCAAAAAGCGCAATGTGCTCTGATTGGTTCGCCTGGACCAGTGTGTTGTAATTGGTCAACCGCTTTAAGTGGGTCTCGGAAATGTCACCGGCTTCACCATAACTGCAAGTTTCACCACACTACACCATACTAAAGCAACTCAACTAGGCATCATCCTTTTTTTGCATATGCCATCGATGGGAATTATTTAAGGGTGTTTTCACACCTATAGAACGATTGTATTCTTTTTTGTTCTGAAACAGGGACTTAATTTGTTAATGTTGCATTTTCTTCTTGGTTCGGTCTGCTTTCACAAGGCAATATCTCAAAGCATACCAAAATGTGTTCATGCAAGTCCCATGCGTGTACAACTGTCCCCTTATTGGTCAGAGTTTACTCTGCGTTATCTATTAAAATGACTGAC
Source organism: Chanodichthys erythropterus (assembly GCF_024489055.1). NCBI lineage: Eukaryota > Metazoa > Chordata > Actinopteri > Cypriniformes > Xenocyprididae > Chanodichthys > Chanodichthys erythropterus. The sequence goes on from NC_090228.1 coordinate 12,342,504, forward strand.
AAGTTCGCTTCATGAGCATATTGTGGCTTGTTTAGTACCTACTGTCGAGACAAACGCATACAACACAATACGAATGTAGCCATCATTCCTGCTGTTAAATTATATACTACATTCGTATTAATTCAAGCGCGATCTCTTTGTATCTTCCAGCGCTGTGTCAAGACACAAGCAAACACTATGAATGTTATAATGCAGCTAAAGTGGGAATCAAGGCTTCATCGGGACAGCGTTCTTGCACTGAGAAGCGTGATTACACAACGTTTTAAGACGTTTAACTGCAGTAGCCTAACTAATGTGCTCACTCACAGAATCAAACACTGCTGGATTTTATATAACACATTTCCCGTTATGAAATATGATATCGTTTGGTTTGTTGCTTCATTGGGTCCAATTGCTTTCACACCACAAGCGAACCGGCCTTGAGTTCATTTGCAATCGGGCCGAGACCACCTCGTTCAGGCGATCTTGGAGCGATTGTTTGTTCCGAAACAAATGCTCAGGTGTGAAAACACCCTTAATGAGGTATATTTTGATGTGAACGTTCCTAGAAGAAAATTCGAGACTACAATTGAGGCATTTCAGGGAGTTCAGAAACAGTGCTTACTGATAAAGAGAATAACTCCCTTTGTAGTAACTTGCTTTGTAACTTTGCAGACCGTTTCATGCTCAAACAGCACTAAAGAAAGTTGAAAATGCAAAAAAAAAAAGAGCATAATAGGACCCCCTTTAAGATAATCAAGAGTATTAGGGTGAAAAATATACTATATATACGCATACAGTATCTACAAGATCTACAATTTACAATCCCATGAGGAAGGGATAGTTATGGGTCCACAGTGGTATCCTCAAGTCAATTTAATCAGGGATGATTCTTCAAACGGTAAGTCATCAATCCACTCAGTCCCTTAACATCTTGGCTGTTCCCATCCCAGCTATCTCCTTCATCTGCCCTGCTCTCGTTTTCTCCCCCCTTCCCTTCATCCTCCCCCTCCATCCTCACACTAATGAACAGATTCACTCCCACTGCTGGGACTCGCTGGGGAGCTCGGCACTGCAGAAGGGCCTCGATGCAAACGAGGGACTCTAAGTGCGGTTGTGTGCATGAAAGCCTGGTCCCATTCTCAAACAAAGTCTGACATTTTTTTCTTTTTTTGAACAGGGAGTTTAAAAGCACACCTTTTCTCGGTGAGAAGACAGATAGCAGATCCTCAAGAGTTCCCCAATAAAAGCGGCGATTCAGAGAAAAGTCTTATCTTTAAAGCCGAAAGTGAATTACTGTTCGCAACCCGTTTTATTGGCGATGGTGACGTATTTCAGAGTGAAACTGATATTCAGTGAAACAAAAAGTTTCTTTGGAATAACATGATGAAACATCAGGACCAGGAATGAGCATTTAGAAAGTAAACACTTACATGAAATGATTACTTTATAAATAATAGACCTATTATATATTAGTTGTGCAGTGTTAATCAGAATAAAACAGAGGTTTGTGTTGCACAGTAAGGGAAGACGTTCAACAGCTAAACTCTAATTAGCTCCACCTCATTAGACATGATGAGTAACGCCTTAGAATACACGAACCTAATGAAGCAGACATAATCAGAGCGCTTAAATAAACATGGAGAAGTTTTATCGGAGGACAGAACCAGCAGCTGTTTTGAATCTCTTTGTACACACAATGTTACGCTCCTCCCGGTGGGACTTTCTCACTAGAGCTTCTGAAGATATTCACATTAAAATTTGATAGGGGTAGGGCTCCAATCTAGCTTTATATTATGAGTAAACACTTCTCAAGACTCCCGTCCTGGTGCAAAGACACAGTTAAGGTGATCAGTGATAGAATGCAGCCATTTTATCCGCAAGTTGAAAGTGCTTACGTCCTCTTGCTATACAACCATCACATAAAGAATTAACAAGTAGCCTGCAGAAACGTCTTGTTTAAGAGAAAGGACCCCCGAGCCCAAGGCGTTTAACCCCTGAGGACCTGCTGTAATTGGGTTTCCTTTATGAACAGAGCGTGTGTGAAGCATCTGAGCCAATCTGATGGATAATACATGGTGCCAGTCTTCTAAGAGGTAAGAGCTGAATATGAAAGAAAATGTGACTCTCTGCAGCTTTCTTTTTCAGAGCAAGATAAAAAGGGAGTGATTCTTATTCAGAAAGCATCTCTGCAGCAGGATATTTGATGGAGAAGATAATTCTGTGTCTTTGTGCTTCAGTCGATTACTCTCATTAAAAGAACAGAATAACAATGAAAACAATGCTCTTATCAAATAATTTCTCTTTTATACCAGGAGTACACTATCCCCTGAACTAATGGATTGCTTTGTATTTACAAAACTGGCAGGGAGTCGCCATATGTGGTCGTATGTGCCAACATCAAGCTGGTGTAGATAAAAAAAAAAAGAAGAAGAAGCTTACTGACAAAGACAGAGAGTTTAATAATGCAGTTTCTTTAGTGGAAGGATAGGAGGTTTCAAAAGGGATGGAGAACAGACTTTTCTTTGCCTATCATGTTTGTTTGTGCAATATTTATCCTCTTTGTGCCTTTGTCATAACATTATATTTCCCTTCAGAGGAAGAAAGAAAACATGAGGGAGGAATCATGAGGGATTACGGACGACTGAGCACACAAAACAACCATAAAGCGCATAATCTGACTCTCTCACATATACACATATACCACAACATCAAAAAAAAAAAAAAAAAAACTTCAACATAAATACATATGGTGGTGTCCAAAAGTCAGAGCCCTCAATAAAAAATGTGGGTTTTAAAATCTAACTTGTTGTGAAAATAAGAAAAAGTTTTAGGATTTTTACAAATGTAAAAAAAGAAGAAACTCTATGACATAAAATGTATTAATAATTAAATATTTATGATTTTTCTAAAAATAAATAAATAAATAAGATGTGTTCTTGGTGTTTTTCTTCTCTAATTTTTTTTTCTCTGTAAAGAAGTTTTTTTCCTGTACTTTCTTTTGGTACGAACGGACGAACGAACAAATGCATACAAAAAAAAAGATAAAAAACGAACAAGCAAATAAATAAATAAATGTGGTTTGTTTTTTCCGTACAACATTTTTCCTCTGATTTTTTCTTGTCTCTCTGTAAACGTTTTTTTGTTTTTGTTTTTGTCTGTACTTTTTGTTAATGTAATTCACAAACAAAAACAATAAATAAATAACACTTTACAATAAGGTTCCATATGTTAACATTAATTACATAGCTAACATGAACTAACAATGAAAAATACTTCTAAAGTATTTATTAATATTTAATGTTGATTTCAACATTTACTAACACATTATAAAATCAAAAGTTGTATCTGTAAATATTATTGAATTGACCCAAGCTAATATGAACTAACAATGAACAGTTGTCTTTCCATTAACTAAATTAATGAATAAATACTGTAACAAATGTATTGCTCATTGTTACTTAATATCAGTTCTATCATGACAACTCTCGGAAGATTGTTTGCAGGTTAATGGATATGACAATGTTAACGTATTTGGTCTTTGCGGAATATATCTGCTACGCTGCTGTAGATTATTGCTGTTGTTGTTGATTATTGCTGCTGCTGCAGAGTAAGTACAGGAACTTGCTACTGCCAATACATACACCAATACATTGCTGAGAGTAAGACATACTGCTGCTGCACAAATAGCATCAATAACCATAGCAGATCTATACAGGTGGAGCTGGGGAAGGTGGGGGGTTTTAGAGAAACTCTGAAGCACTCATTGGCTGCAGATATGACATGGACCAATCAGCTTGTGCCAGTAGTTAATGCTGTAATTATCATCAGCTTGCGTTAAGACCCATCAGCCTGCGCCATCTAGAGTTTCATGAGAGAACTATATTTATATTTAATGCATTAACTGCCGTTAACTAATGGGACCTTATTGTAAAGTGTTATTAACTAACAACCAAATAAATAAATAAAGCTAAAAAATGAGAAGAACTAGGTTTTGCCGTGTTTATTAAGCCATTTTCCTATGTAGGTATTTTCAGTTTTTACAAACCTTGTGGGGACATTTGGTTTAATGTAGGCAAAATCTGACCCACGTAACATAGCTGTGAGTTTGTCTGTGTGTCAGCCAGTTCTCCCTCCAAGAACGGTGAGTCAGGCGTTCAGCACACACAGTGTCTCGCAAACCACACCTCACTCTATCTTCTCTCTATCTCTCCACCAGCTGTCTCCTTTAGTCCCCATGCCTCCTCATTTCCTCTCTCCTCACTCCTCTTTTTCTCTTTCCCTTCATCATCCCTCTGTCACTCACACATAGGAGCGTGTGGGTGTTGGACCGGTTTGTAAAAAACCATCGGCAGATGCCCTGCTGGGTAACATTGAGCAAAAGGTTCTGAGGTCTCTGCTTCTCTATCTCACTCACTCACTCACACACACACACAGATCCCCAGAGCCATAAAAAAGCTTCATGTCTGTCTCTCTTCTGCTGTTCCAGAGTTCAGTGGCTCGCTTGAAATCGTACCTGCCAAAAGAAGCCTGCACTGCAAAAGAAGTCATCAGTATTTTTGGCTTGTTACCCAATTGGCTAGGAAAATAATTTAGGCCATATTGTCTGAAAAAACAAATTATATAGGTATTTTTTTAATGAAAGAAAAGACAAAATACAGATTTTTTTTTTTTTTTTTTGCATTGTGCTTCCTTTCTGAATTCTGCACCAAGAACTTGTCCTTACCATGACATGACAACTTCTCAGCATCAAGTAATTTTTCTGTCAACACTAAAAGCAAAATACTGCATGAAGCCACAAAATCACAGCCCTTCTGAACATATTTAATGCTTAATATACAGCTGTGAGGTTTGGACGGGGCTAGTCAGTGCAGTGTGACAAAATACAAACAAAGCAACTACAAGACGTCTTGTCGTGCATCACGTGTTGTGGTTGATTAGGACACAAACTGAAATTACACGGAAGAGATGTGATCTATATTTTCACGCTTTCATGTCTCATTTGGTTAAAACACAATGTCGAGGGAAACAAGTTACATCTATCTTCACAGTTAGTATATTTAAAATTCAATTAAACAAAGCTGACCACTGAATCTTGCTGATTGACAATACAAGGAAGAACAAACAAAACATAAACAACAAAAAAATAATATTTATAATTTATAGCCTATTAAAAATTCATTTAAAATCATTATAATGGAATTTCACTAGCATTGGTATCAACTACTGAAAATATATTAATATTTAACTTAATATAATTCAAATTTTCATAATCATCATTGTTAAAATGTTATGTAGTTATGTATTTACACTAACATTTAACTCACGTTAAATTATATAACAATATATTTATACATTTCAATATATTAACATTAACTAAAATATTTATATCCATTATTATATAATTATATTAAGTATTTATATTTGTCTTTTTAATATTAATTTATATTATATTTAAATATATTATTAATATCTAACTTTTTTTGTTAAAATTGTTGTCGAGAATAAGTAACATTTAGACTAATGAAAATATTATTTTTTATAATAATGTAGTATTTTAATTATAATGAAATACAATTTTATTTGTTATTTTCTGCATTATAATACTATATAGTAATATTATGCAATCAGAAAAATATAGTGAATAACTATAGCAACTAGTGCAAGCATCGCTTTAGATTTTCATCATTATTCATCAAATTCATAGCAAACATGCATATCTACAGTGTCATGAAATATTGCACAGTCCACAGAGAGACATCTTTGTTTATGTTCACATTCATGGAAATCATCTCACCCGCCTGGAAAATATCAAAAATAAATCACCTCTCCTCCATGCTTTCTGCAGCTCCTACAGCTCAATATTTCTACCAACTCAGTCCATCACTGTAATATGAAAACTCTTGAGGGGCAACATCACAGTATGTGAATATGATGTACACTTTTCTCCACTCTGCTCTGGCTCCCGTTGAAAGGTTACGGGAAATGCCCTTCCATTGACCTAATTGCGTCTTACCTGTCTCGCATCTCTTTCCAGTGAAGCCTTGCTGGCAGACGCAGGTATCTGGATTGACGCAAGAACCTCCGTTGAGACACTGGCCCTCGCAGAGCGCTGCACACCAAACACAAGACACAGGGGTCAACACACATTTCAGAAGGGCTACAACATACCAATAAAAAATTCTGTTCAAAGTCTGTGCAAACCAGAAGCTGAGCTAATGCATGTGTACAGTGTAGAGATGCAAAAAGTACTGATTTCCACTCTTGGGGAGAGTTACTTTTAAAGGTGCCCTAGAATTAAAAATTGAATTTATCTTGGCATAGTTAAATAAAAAGAGTTCAGTACATGGAAATGACATACACTGAGTCTCAAACACCATTGTTTCCTCCTTTTATAAATCTCATTTGTTTAAAAGACCTCAGAAGAACAGGCGAATCTCCACATAACACCGACTGTTACGTAACAGTCGGGATCATTAATATGTATGTCCCAAATATTTGCATATGCCAGCCCATATTTAAGCATTAGACAAGGGCAAAACGTATGGATGTGTACAGCTGAATCATCAGACTAGGTAAGCAAGCAAGAACTACAGCGAAAAATGGCAGATGGAGCAATAATAACTGACATGATCCATGATATTTTTAGTGATATTTGTAAACTGTCTTTCTAAATGTTTCATTAGCATGTTGCTAATGTACTGTTAAATGTTGTTAAAGTTACCATCGTTTATTACTGTATTCACAGAGACAAGTCGTTATTTTCATTTTTTAAACACTTGCAGTCTGTATAATTCATAAACACAACTTCATTCTTTATAAATCTCTCCAACAGTGTGTAATATTAGCTTTAGCCACGGAGCACTATCAAACTCATTCAGAATCAAATGTAAACATCCAAATAAATACCACACTTACACGATTAGACATATTGCATGACGAACACTTTGTAAAGATCCATTTTGAGGGTTATATTAGCTGTGTGAACTTTGTTTATGCTGTTTAAGGCAAGCGCGAGCTCCGGGGGCGGGGAGCGTGAACATTTAAAGGGGCCGCAGCCTAAATCGGCGCATATTTAATGATACCCAAAATAGGCAGTTAAAAAATTTAATAAAAAAAAAAAATCTATGGGGTATTTTGAGCTGAAACTTCACAGACACATTCAGGGGACACCTTAGACTTATATTACATCTTTTGAAAAGACGTTCTACGGCACCTTTAAAAGTAACGCGTTACAATCAGGGCTTGACTAACTCAAAAATATGTTTTTAATGATTGAGAAATACTTTAATTTCAAACTTAACATTATATTATCATGAGCTTATAAATGTATTCATGATCATATTTTTATAAACAATTAAATTTGTTACTGAAAATCATAAATTTTTCCTGTAATACAGAGACTGGAGTTCAGATGTTTGCGCTTACCTCTGCAGACGGTCCCATTACCGACGTACCCTGGTTTACAGGAACAACTGTGTCCACCAACCATATTGAAGCAAAGAGCGTTTTCGTCACAAGTATTCAGTCCACGCACACACTCATCATGCTCTGAAAACACAAGGGGAGTGTGCGTCAGTGTGTTTTTGCACACTTTCCTCTAACTTTTTGCACGTTCTGCATCTTCCTTGCTGCCTTTTCTCTCGGAGGGAATACAATTCCATCTCACTCAAAGATGAAAAACAGGCAGAAGGAGAGAGAAAGAGACAGAAAGAAAGAATAAAACACTAAAAGGGGAAGGAGTCAGATGTGTATGAGCACAGTGCTTAGGGAATAACTGACACTTTTGTGCAAAAATAATATGCCACAGTCTTTGCTGAAGGTTGTCTGCACATTTGAGATGCTGTCAAAGAGTTTATGCACTTGGACACATGCTCTCGCATGACGTATTGAAGAACGCGGAAGCGCAGAAGATAGAGCAAAACAAAATACCGGTCATGAGTTAGAAGTCTAAAATGAGAATTTTTAAAGAGAAATGTTGGAGGATTTCGATATAAGAGAAGAGGTGCTTGACAAATAATTGCCCAGCCCTATTTGTTTGAACAGCGAGTCTACGGCCGTCTACCGGAAGCTACTTTTTATAGTTTATAAAGTTTTAAATATGGATATTTTTCATCCAAAAACCCATCTCTCTGCTTCAGAAGGCCTTTATGAACCCCCCTCGAGCCGTATGGATTACTTTTATGATGGATGGATGCACTTTTTAGGGCTTCAAAAATCTCACACCCCCTTCTCTACCATTATAAAGCTTGGAAGAGCCAGGATATATTTTAATATAATTCCGATTGTGTTCGTCGGAAAGAAGAGACACCTATATACACCTAGGACAGCTTGAAAGTGAGTAAATCATGGCATAATTTTCATTTTTAGGTCAACTATACCTTTAAAGCATGATGGATTGTGATTGGCTGTCGATGTTTTTATTGTTCATCAGCTGGAAAAAGGCTCAGATTTAGTTTGCACTGTTCCATCCTTCCATCCTCATTACATTTTAAAGGGTTTACTACAATATGTGCTGAAAATGGCAATCAAATGGTTGAAGTCTGACTGCAATGAACAATGAGCTACTCTGACATGACTGTGATTTATAATAAAGACAGGGAAGCAGTCCATTTATGGTTTAATAGAATAGGGGTCAACAGTATAGTAGTAATTTAAAAAAAAAAATCTTTCTTGAATCTTGAATTGAACTTGATCATGAAACATTCAACAATCATCTCACAATGTTACAGTCTTACAATGACCGCCAGATGACCCATACTAAAAGAAAGTCTTCACTCAGCCTGCCTGAAATGCCAATGAAAGGTCCTCTGCTTCAGCTCTGTTATTAATATTTCTGTTTGGGGCGAAATGTTCCCAAAGCAGCCAAAAGTTAAGGAGAACCAGAGAGACTCTCAGAGAGAATTGTGAAGTTACTGTATAAAAACAGTGGAGAAACTTCAGTGAACCTTATAAAAATAACACTGCATTTTTTTAAAGGTGCCCTTGATTCAAAAATTGAATTTATCTTGGCATAGTTAAATAAAAAGAGTTCAGTACATGGAAATGACATACAGTGAGTCTCAAACACCATTGTTTCCTCCTTCTTATATAAATCTCATTTGTTTAAAAGACCTCCGAGGAACAAGCGAATCTCAACGTAACACCGACTGTTACGGAACGCCCCCAATATTTGCATATGCCAGCCCATGTTCCCAACATTATGAAAGGGATTACATGCCTGGATGTGTACAGCTGAATCATCAGACTAGTTAAGCAAGCAAGGACAACAGCGAAAAATGGCAGATGGAGCAATAATAACTGACATGATTCATGATATCATGATATTTTTAGTGATATTTGTAAATTGTCTTTCTAAATGTTTTGTTAGCATGTTGCTAATGTACTGTTAAATGTGGTTAAAGTTACCATCGTTTCTTACTGTATTCACGTAGACGAGAACCGTCGCTTTTTTCATTTTTAAACACTTGCAGTCTGTATAATTCATAAACACAACTTTATAAACATTCATAAACATTCTTTATAAATCTCTCCAACAGTGTGTAATGTTAGCTTTAGCCACAGAGCATAGCCTCAAACTCATACAGAATCAAATGTAAACATTCAAATAAACACTGTACTTACACGATTAGACATGCTGCATGATGAACACTTTGTAAAGATCCATTTTGAGGGTTATATTAGCTGTGTGAACTTTGTTTATGCACTGTTCAAGGCAAGCGCGAGCTCGGAGGCGGGGAGCATGAGAATTTAAAGGGGCCACAGCCTGAATCGGCGCATATTTAATGATGCCCCAAAATAGGCAGTTAAAAAAATGAATTAAAAAAAAATCTATGGGGTATTTTGAGCTGAAACTTCACAGACACATTCAGGGGACACCTTAGACGTATATTACATCTTTTAAAAAAAAGTTCTAGGGCACCTTTAAATCTATTTTTCATACTTTACATTATAGTTGTAATGCCTAAATTCAACTGTAGCTTTTAAAATGATCGATTTAGCACTTTTTTACCCTCATTGTAAGACTCATTGAAAAAAAGTATGATATTTAAGCCAATAAACAATTTGGTCCAATTTCAGCTCCATTGGCTTCCCTGACGCCAGCTCTGTTTACCTCAATCAGTAATATTAAACAGTCATGCCAAGCAGCGTTTGACTGAGATGAATCCCTCACAGTGGACATGTTTGTGTGGTCTGATTTCTCATCTGCGTTGACTCATCTGCCCATGAAAGCTAAAATGACACCAATTATCGTTCTAATTACTCATTAACAAAGCTCTTCACTCCTTCTCTCACACATTTACTTTCTACCTTCCAGATGGGCAGATCTGTCAGCTACCATCTATATATCTATATCTATATCTATATATATACACTACCGTTCATAAGTTTGGGATCGGTAAGATTTTTAATGGCTTTAAAAGAAGTTTCTTCTGCTCACCAAGGCTGCATTTATTTAATTAAAAATACAGTAAAATCAGTAACATTGTGAAATATTATTACAATTTAAAATAACTGTTTTCTATTTGAATATATTTCACAAAGTAATTTATTCCTGTGATGCAAAGCTGAATTTTCAGCATCATTACTCCAGTCTTCAGTGTCACATGATCCTTAAGAAATCATTTTAATATGCTGATTTGGTGCTCAAGAAACATTTATTGTGTACAGATGTACAAAATATTTGTGTACAATATTTTTTTCCAGGATTCTTTGATGAATAGAAAGTTGAAAAGAACAGCATTTATTTGAAATCTAATCTTTTGTTACATTTTAAATGTCTTTACTGTCACTTTTGATCGATTTTATGCATCCTTGCTGAAAAAAAATATGAATTTCTTTAAATTCTTCTCAAAAAAATTAAAATTAAAATTTTTACAGACCCCAAACTTTTTATCGGTAGTAATAATGTTACAAAAGCTTTGTATTTCAGATAATTGCTGTTCTTTTGAACTTTCTATTCATCAAGGAATCCTGAAAAAAAGTATACAACTGTTTTTAACATTGATAATAATAATAAATGTTTCTTGAGCAGCAAATCAACATATTAAAATGATTTCTGAAGGATCATGTGACACTGAAGACTGGAGAAATGATGCTGAAAATGTAGCTTTTCCAACACAGAAATAAATTACATTTTATATTATATTCCAATAGAAGATGATAGATAGATAGATAGATAGATAGATAGATAGATAGATAGATAGATAGATAGATAGATAGATGATAGATAGATAGATAGATAGATAGATAGATAGATAGATAGATAGATAGATAGATAGATAGATAGATAGATAGATAGATAGATAGATAGATAGATAGATAGATAGATAGATAGGTCTTAGCGTTTCCTTCTTTTCTGTTTAATCTCCCAAAATCCCAGTGTTTACACCTGTCTGGTGTCTTTTTCTTCACCACGTGTCACTTTTCATCTCCTCAAATTCCCTCCAGTGAAGTGAAACTGCCTAATCATCTTTAGTCATAAATCTTTCAACACAGATCTTAAATCACACTCATTAAAATGTCATTAAATCATCTCATTAAAATATACTTTGTCTGATGAATGATGCTGATTGGCTGGGTGTTTTTATGCTGCGGTTCCTTGTCTATGAACATCTCAGGATGCATTTCCAGCTGAATTGAGCATCGTTCACCAAAATAATGCAGATCACATATTCAGTCTGAATGCTCTGCTTCTTTTCACACCGAACAGAGAGACAAAAATCATATTCATTCTATGCCTCTTATCAAGCATGCAAAAAAAAAAAAAAAAATCACTTTTGGAAGAGATGATTCTTTGTGTTTGTACAATGAAAGCGATAGTACATCCAAAAATTAAAATCATTTACTCATCCTCACATCTTTGGAAACTTGTATGACTTGTTTATTCTGTGGAAAACAAAAGGAGATGTTTAGCAGAACATCCAAGTTGCTCTTTTCTACAATGTAAAAGAATGCCTTTCAGGCCTTTCAGTATAATTTCTCACACAAACATTTCATATGGCTTTAAAAGACTTTGAATATAGTGAATGAATCAAAAGGACCACCTTTATGATGCTTTTATGATGATTTTTGGAGCTTGAAAGCCTGGTCACCATCCACTTTCATTGTATGTGACAGAACAGTGTGAACATTCTTCAAAACATCTCCTTTTGTGTTCCACAAAGCAAAGTCACACAGATTTGGAATGACATGAGGGCGAGTAAATGACAATCATTTTAATTTCAGGGTGAACAATCCCTTGAAAAATAGAAACTAAACGAAGGTGAAACCTCTCTGATCTTTGAAGAAACATACATGGACATCTCTTTCCAGAACAGCACATAAATGAGCTTTTAAGCTTAACATCTGCTGACTGCTCAAGAGGAACTAATGAAGACAGAAAGAAAGGAGAAAGAGGAACTCCATAACAGGCTTATTCTTTTTTTAAACAATAAACGCTAACTAATGACTGGTACTGTTCATGTAACTGAAAAAAAAACCTCTTATCACGTCTACAAGTTTGTTCATTGCCAAGTAAAAGATGTAATTAGTAAATATCACTGAGCTGATCATGAAGGCAAGACAGAGCTTTAATGAACAGATATGGAAACAGTGGAGCACAATTAAAATAATTACAGTAATTCCAATAACTTCTGATGTTTTAAATTAAAATAAGATCGTCTGATTAAAAGTGTTCTCGTTTTATATCAGGTATCGTCTATTACAGCATCCAAATTAAATGAATTTCAGTTTCAACTGTCGTGACTGCAGCCTGCAGATTATCTCATAATAATCCCACAGGCAAAATATGCAATATATTTCTCTGTGTGACTGCACACATGAATAATTGAAAATAATAATGTTTTGCCATCAGAACCCCAGCCTCACAGAGACTCTAAGTAATTACAGAAGCAGATACACAGCTTTGAACCAATCAAGAACAGACGCAAGGCTTTCAACCAATCATCAATGGGCAAGAGATCCAGAGGGAAGAAGGAAAGATTAAACATAGAGTTCAACTGATAACTGCTGCAAGTAATGATTTTATTAGATTGATATAAAAGCAGCAGGGTGTGCATTTAAATTAAAAGACATCTCACCTGTAAGTTTTGAGAAGACAAACTCAAAATCTGATTCTGAATCAATACTCAAATAGAGTTTTAGCCTTTGAAAGGTCATTGTAAACACCATTTAATTTGTGCTCTAAAGGCAAATTTAACATTATCGAATAATTGACTCGACACCTCCACATGGTTGGGGCTCTATGCTGTTCAAATGATGTACAGCAAGTTTTCTCATCAACCGCAGATTATGCAAATTTGCTCAAAGAAAGCAATAAAAAGCAAGCAATGTTGACACTTTTTCCACAGTCCACTTTCATACATTAATCCAGCCCTACAAAACAACAACATGCAGCATTAAAATGAACAGAGGTCAGAGAACTTGATTGCTTGGTTGGTGTAATGCATACTACTTATAAATTATACCAATAAATAATAACAATGCAGCTGGCCTTGACTACTCATGGATTTCTGAGATGATCAGCAGAAAAAAAATCTAGAATAGTTTACAAAATAAAAGCTGAATTGTTGTGCACCTTACATTCCAGGTGCGGTGTTCAATGCTTTTTTTTTCCGTATTTATTGAGATAGAAACCTTCCTGGTCTTGTTGTAATTAATTCAGTTTTAAAGTAGGTCACAGAAGGACTAAGGCTCATTTATCGTGTAGCTGTTCCCTTGCGCCGTGTTTCGCTTCCTTATCCTGTGCTCCTGAAGAGATTTAATTGCTTTTTAAGTTAAAGATCAGGTGCAGGTACCATCTGTACTTTCCATCAGTGAAAACTTTCGCATATGCTGCCTTTCTTGAACTTTTTTTGTTTCATTCTTGTTCTTCCTCTATTGCACGCAATATTAAAATAATGTTAAACAATGCTTGATATGATGCATAAAACAAACCTCATTAATACAATAAAAAACAATTAATAACTAAATAAATAATATTATTTATATACAAACAATACAATTTTGTTGGGTCTGTATGTTGCCTGGAGATAATTTATTTAACATTTTATTTATTTAAATATTAGTCCTTTTTTTTTTTTTTTTTTTACTTATATTAAAATATAAAAAATAGCAAAAAACAATGCTTTTAAAATTACACTAAACATTTACATAACAGAACATATTTTAACCCTAAAAGATTAGATAGATAGATAGATGCATAGATAGATGCATAGATAGATAGATAGATAGATAGATAGATAGATAGATAGATAGATAGATAGATAGATAGATAGATAGATAGATAGATAGATAGATAGATAGATAGATAGATAGATAGATAGATAGATAGATAGATAGATAGATAGATAGATAGATAAATAGATCAACTGATACAGGTTTGAATCCAGCCTTCATTGTGTCCCATTCTCATTATCCACAATAATTCCTAATAAATCCCAGGCAAAAAACACATTATAATGATCTCTGTACTCACCTGTGCAGGAGTAATCATCAATACGGACGTAACCGGTGTGACAGACACACATAAAGGAGCCAGGTGTGTTCATACACATTGTGTTCTCCCTGCAGTAGTGTTTCCCCTCTGCACACTCATCAATATCTGCAACCATAGCAGAACACAAGACACTCTGTACTATGACCTGAACACAATACAGTTTTCAAAACATTTGGGAAGAAGCTCTGCCAAAAACCACCATTCACACCGCAGCTGTGATCAATTAACAGCATTTGTCGAGGGTGCTGGAAGATCCAGTTATTACATCATGAGCGTTCTGTTGTACGGACAACATTACACTGCTGCAGGAAACTGCTAAGACTGTAAAATAGCAGGAACGCCAAGGCCATGTTAGAATGTTTTAAATAATATTTAGAGGAAAGGCACAAAAATGAAATTCTGCAATTATTTAATCAAGCCTTTGTTGCCTCCAACCCCATTTGACTCCCTGTCTTCCATTGAAAAAGATAAGAATGATAAATTCATAAATTAACTATTCCTTTAAATTCACTGCAAATTCAGCATTTAAACTTTTTATGCATCTGCCTGAAGGTTTGGCAGCCTCGATGAAAGAAAGAAGATAAATACATCTATAATAAAAAGTTATGAAATTAATGTACAGTGCTATATGTGTGACTCAATTCAGTTCTTAAACTGCATTAACAAAACACAGAGCACTTCTAGACCTTTCACTTTCTGTCCCTTTCCTCCACCTCCTTCACTTTCTCAGCCTCCAGTTTTTCTGTTACACTTTTCATCGACATGCTCTTGTCCTTCAGTCCACCCACTCTCTCCTCCTCAAGAACACTTTATATAATCTTCCTCAGATTTCTTTTTTTGTTGTTGTTTAAATCTACACAGCACAAAATCATGTTCTTAATCAGCATTTTGTCTCTTTTCCAGTAAAAAAAGATCCTTAAAACAAGATATATTTAATGAAACAGTTGCTTGAGATATAGAATTAAGACTTGTTTTCAGAGAACATATTTTGAGGTAAATTTTCTTACCCCATTAGCAATAAATCAAACAGGTTTTTGTGACTTTTATGTTTAAAATAAAATCCATCCATCCAACTAACCAACCAACCACTCAACCCATCCATCCATCCATCCATCCATCATCCAACCAGCTAACCAGCCAACCAACCAACTAAACCATCCATCCATCCATCCATCCAACCCATCATCCATCCATTCATTCATCCATCCATCCATCCATACAATCAACCCATTCACCCAGCCACCACTCCATCCATCCATCCATCCATCCATCCATCCATCCATCCATCCATCCATCCATCCAACCATCAACCAAACCATCCATCCATCCATCCATCCATTCAACCAAACCATCCATCCAGTCCACCCTTCCATCCATCCATCCATCATCCATCAATCCATCCCACTCCATCCACCTCATCCATCCATCATCCAACCAGCTAACCAACCAGCTAAACCATCCATCCATCCAATCAACCCACCCATCCATCCATCCATTCATTCAACCAAACCATCCTTCCATCCATCCAGTCCACCCATCCATCCATCCATCATCCATCAATCCATCCTACTCCATCCACCCCATCAATCCATCCATCCATCCATCCATCCAACCAGCTAACCAGCCAACCAACCAACTAAACCATCCATCCATCCATCCAATCAACCCATCCATCCATCCATCCAGTCCGCCCATCCATAGATCCATCCATCTAATGCATCCACCCATCCATCCAATCAACCCATCCATCCATGCATCCATCCATCCATCCAGTCCGCCCATCCATCCATCCATCTAATGCATCCATCCATCCATCCATCCATCCATCCATCCATCCATCCAATCAACTCATCCATCCATCAATCCATCCATCCATTCAACCAACCAACTCATCCATCCATCCATCCATCCAACCATCCATCCATCCATCCATCCATCCATCCATCCATCCATCCATCCAACCAACCAACCAACCAACCAACCAACCAACCAACCAACCAACCAACCAACCAACCCATCACCCATCCATCCATCCATCCAATCAACTTATCCATCCAATCAATCAATCAATCAATCAATTAATCAATCAATCAATCAATCAATCAATCAATCAATCAATCAATCAATCAATCAATCAATCAATCAATCAATCAATCAATCAATCAATCAATCAATCAATCAATCAATCAATCAATCAATCAATCAACCAACCAACCAACCAACCAACCAACCAACCAAGAAGTCTCTTAAATCAAGATATATTCTCTGAAAATAAGTCTTATTAACTTATTAACAAAGAGTCATAGCAACCACTTTTTGAGAAATAATAATTATAATAAAGAATTTGTCCACCAGTTGTTTCAGCAATTGACTGATAAAGTCAAGTTTCCTTTTTAAGATGGCATTGCAGGGAAGCTGTAAACAAACTTTAACCGCATCAGAGCAATGTGTTTGGTGTAACAGTAAACAGTGGTGAGAAATTGTCCTTATCTGTCCCAATGTGTTTGCTGTGGAGGATTCACAGGCTAAACTGAGGAGGAAAAAAACTCACTCATAATTTCGGTAATTGAAAATGTAATGCCTTTTTCGGCTGCTTTTGTTCTAAAAGATATGAATCCCAAATTAATAATTTAAAGTTTATTTCAGAGCCGCACTGGCACTGGCATTATTCATATGCCTGAGGCTGCTGCAAACATACAGACTACAACAGTCCACTCAAACATGCTGAATTTCTCCCAAACTAACAGGACAAAGTCTTTGATATAGAGGCCCTTGCCAGTTATTTTCAGCTGATGTGTGTAATTTGGATGCTGAAACACTTTTATATTATTATTATATATTATCCCAGCTTAATGTGAAGAGACAACTAAAACTTTATTGGTTAATTGCCACAAAAAGCATAAACATATAAACAAAGAGACATTGCTGACTTAGTATCACAACAGGGAAAATCAGCACATTCCCAAAAGGTAAAATAAGTCCAACAGTGCTTGATAAAGAGCGCTATTATGACCCAGCAGGTCCTCTCAGATATGTCTCTGATTTTGTCAAGTCATAATGATATCTTGGAGCAACATTACTATAACAACTGTGTTGCGTAAATTTTTCCAGACACTGTCTGTGCATTACTGGTGACCAAAAGTTCTAATGCCACCCTCAAAATTGTCTATTGATTGTCTATGCCGGAGGTGTCCTAGCGATAAAGGTGAGAGTCAC